>NC_136774.1:16579112-17994112 GCF_947034865.1 Barbatula barbatula
GACTGGACTTGACTTGAAATTACTTGAAATGACATACGAATGAGTAAATGAAAGAATTACATATTACATTTAAAAAAACATTTTCAAAGCGCTGCGTCTCATGCTTTTAGACGCAGTCTGAATGGCCCCTAGCAGTGCACTGTAAGTAGTTCTGTGTATAACTGATGACACACAAAACATCACTGCAAAGAAATTCCAGAACTGCATTGAACAAATTAATGAAAACTATAGTTTTATTTTAATATTGTATACTAAGTGCAAATGTTTGTTCTCTATTGGTGAAGCATAGACTCAGACACTTATACAGCACTCACAATCTATCGTGTGTGTGTGTGTGCGCTCAAGTGAGGTGTGAACACACTGCGGCAGCTTGGATGGACTTTGATACTAAGCTTTTGAAGTGATTAAGCCTCTGTTTGCTTTAAGTTTTTAAGGTGACTCACTCCATAATTTGTCCTTAGCTTCAGGCCGACTCCATACAACCCGGAGTTATAACTTTCTCTCTGTCTCTGTGAGGCAATGGAAAAGCCCTGCAGCGTCGGAATGCACAGTCTCTATCTTTCCTCTCCCCCCTCTGACTTTACTGCAATAGTGTAAATGTTACTATGTGACTCTGTTGTCCAGTTAAACACTCTCCCCCCCCCCCCCCCCCCGCTGCTGTTTATCAGACACATTTGATCTTTGCACTGCAGGGTTGTATTGTAAATTGTAGGTGCATGTTGATCGGTGATAGATATGTAATGTTATACATTTTCACAAAGGATTATTTTTACTGTCTGTATAAGGCAACGTCACAGGAACACACACATACACAGAGGGGGCCTTCTGCAGCCAAACCTGACACATAATTTGGCAAAATCTCTACCGAGATACAGATACATTTTTTCTGCCTATTTAAACATGAAACCCCAACAGGAAGATTGGTTGAAAATGTGTAAATTCTTTACGGGAGAATCGTTGACACCTTAAATAGATCTATGCATTTTTAATGAGCTCATGTAAATTGTGTTTGTGGATAGAACCACCCCCCACTGCGTTTTGACCATCTGTTTGCTGTTTTGTTTCAATTTAGAGACTCATATCATGTGTTTAGCTTGTGGAATACAACCGGGACTTTTGGAAATGTGCTTGCAAAGGCCCTTGTCTCTCATTTTGTGCCTACATTATAAGAGTTATGGGTATATATATTTTAATTTGGATGAATTATATATTTATTTGACTTCTTGCCATGTTTCAGCCTTGTTATTGCATTCAAAGCAGACTTCTTCTTCAACTTAAATCCAGTGGGAAATATTGTGTATACAAAAATGTATACAAGCTTAGATGAAAGTATCAGCTCAAATATATCTTGTTCACGCGACAAAGTTTGAAAATATGTCGTAAAAGCATTTTTTACATTGCTTATGACTTTCACAATAACCACCAAAAATGCATTATGATACATGGTTAATCGGTGAGTTTTGTAATATAATTTAATAATGTGCAATATATTGATGTACTGATGGTTTTTAATGTTTAATGTTACTCCTTTATTTTATCTTCTTTCCTCCAGCGCTGTCAACATGTCTAAGGCCACTGTTAAGAAGCTGCACTGGCGCTCAAAAGTGCAGGAGAGCTTCGTCCCACTGGGCGGAGCCTCGGGAGAGCTCGGTGTGGCCATTGGAGGCGGTGCAGATTATGGAGAGTTCCCATTCGTTACAGCAGCACCTGGAGGTGGAGCCACAGTTGGTGACATCATTCTAGAAATCGGGGGTACACCTGTCCTGGGATTAACCTTGGGGGATGTAAGAGGCGTTCTGAATTCATGTCCACATCCCATCCGGATCAAAACAGTCTCACCAGGTACTTGAATTATTAATGAGGGAACTGGGTTGTGTGGATAAGAACCAAATGCTGGATAACCCCAGATCAAATAACTTCTGGTCTTGCTGTGTCTGTATGCAGTGGTATTAACACTGCTGGGGTTAAAATTCCAGTAAGTAATATTTAGCGGCAAGGTTGCCAATTGCAACCAAACCAATCCCTCCACCCCTCCCCCTTTTCGAAACACTACGATTGCTGACAGAAACATGTCGAATTACATGTAAGGGGACCCGCGGTGTATGTAGATAGAAATAGCTTATTCTAAGGTAGTAAAAACATAATGTTTCATTGTGTAAATTGTATGCACCTCTGAAGACATAGCTACTGTATATTGTATTGTATTTCAATCAATAGATCATTCCAAAAATGATACACTGGACCTTTAAAACGGCAAGCTTTGGAGAGTTATCCCAGATCTTAAACCCCTTATTGTTTCATGTTATGTTATGGAAATGTTTTGACTGCATAAATTGCATTAATTACTTGGGTTATATAAGAACTCTGTGCCCACTGTCAATATAGCCCAAAGTAGATCAGAGTGTTGACATCCTTCAGTTTACCGTCATTTTCCCTGAGGAAACTATTATCCTAATCTAACCTGCCTGAAAATGTCAGTTTATAATGCTCCACAGGGATTTAATTTACTCTATTCATGTCGCTTCTGTATGATATGGTGTCAAGAATAGCTTTTTGTGAAGTAATTGTTCAATGGAGGCATCACTCTCAAATTGTCAACAACGTCTTAAATCAACAAGAAAATGTCAAATTATTATATTTATTTATTTATTATTATTGTAAAAAGTACGTTACTCAAGTGAAAGTACAAGTACTGAGTGAAAATTTTACTCAAGTAAATGTACAAGTATCTGACCAGAAACATACTCCAGTAAAAGTAAAAAAGTACCTCATTAAAATTGTACTCGAGTAAAAGTAAATGTAACTATAAAACTATGTAGATTCTTGTTCAATCATTTAATCTTTCACAATGTGAGGTGAATGAACCACATCCAAAGTCTTATTTTACAGAGTTTATTTTATTGTATTTAACTCTTCCAGTTTTATCAAACTACAAGACATGCCTATTCCAATATGCAACATGCTACTCAAGGTCGTAAAACCTCTGGTTTGACTTCAACAGGAGCTGATTTTTCGATTTGTTTTGTGTCAAGATAGGCGGATATTTCCTTGGTGAGTGGGAGACAAAGAACACACTCCATCTTATACGAATCCTTATTCATTCCACTACAAGAAGGCCACGGGTGCTCTTGATCCTGTGGCAGATTTTGAACTGTATTAGCAGCTAAATCGTGTTCCTCCATTTTCTTCCGCTGATTATTTCTCTCAGGTCCAGGTCAAGTAAGGTGCTGTCATTGTGGTAATTGATGTGACATGACATCACTTCAAATGGACCAATGACCATGTCTGGCCAATTTCAATGAATGTTAAAACGAATCTCATTGGCTGAATAAATAACATTTAAATTAAACTGGTTATCATCACAATTCAGTTGGTTTATTAGTAATAAGGGAAGATAGAGGAAAGTGAGACTCATTTGGTTTTTAATGTAATTTTAAAGTATTCATTTTTAATTGTACTAAAATACAAATCCCCCAAAATAATACTTAAGTAGAG
The DNA here is from genome assembly GCF_947034865.1 of Barbatula barbatula. Lineage (NCBI taxonomy): Eukaryota > Metazoa > Chordata > Actinopteri > Cypriniformes > Nemacheilidae > Barbatula > Barbatula barbatula. The sequence continues at coordinate 16,582,608 of NC_136774.1, forward strand.
AAATCAAGCCACATTACTCAAGTAACCTACTTTACACCTCTGTCCTTGATGAAATGCCGCAGCTTTGATTAACCTAAATGAGGGTTACCGACCGTGTATTTGTAAGACCTCTGTGATGCTCATCCCTGGCCTGCATCCTGTTTATGGGCGTTCTCTATTAGAGAATGTAGTGCTGACGTCACACTGTGTTAAATGCTGGGTGTCGCGGCCATATTTGAAGGTGGCAGCGGCTCTTTTCTGCTAGTGAGTTCAGTTCAATGCTATTCCGTTTGACTTGATTTATTATTATTTTCCACCGTTTCTAAATCTCTTCACACCACTGTGCGCAAAAGCAAGTTGAGAGCAGTAGTAAAACAAAACAATCGCTAGTAAACAGCCTCAGAAGATGGCGGCGCCGCCCCAGCATGCAACGCGCTGTGACGTCGATTAACAATCTCTATTCTTGATAGGTAGCTTTCATTTCACGCCCTTCCTTATGGATATGTTAAAGGATGCATCTGCTGTATTCACCCATAATTTTTTTCACCCTTTGCACACATATCTCAAGAAGTAACCAAAACAGTATTTGCCTCATGTTTAGGTAGGTTCGGTGATCGATGCAAGAACCGATGTGCAGACCGATCGACATATAACATCGAAGTACCTCGAGAGCTATTTAAAAGAATGTGTAGCCGTCATTTCTCGCCGATCGATTTGCGCAACACGAAGTTAAAACCAAATACTATCGCGTGTCCCTTCGTTGGACGGCCTAGTAAGGACAAACTGTTCATTTGTCCAGCTCTGTGAATTACACAGTGTTTGTCATAACAGCATGTCAAGTAGACGTGGTATACTGTAGTTACAGTAAGAAGTTAAGTGAATGTGATATCCCGCACTCTATTACTTAACCTTGCCGGAACTCTGCCCCAGCCGGCCTGATTGATCGCTGTCTCTGTGTGGTGGGATGGGATGGGGAGGATAGTTAAGCTGGGCCTTGTAGGAACAGGTCGGGCAATCCCCATCCACTGTTTAAAAGACCATCAATATCCAGCAAGCTGGCTGTCATCTATGGTCGTAGCGCATTTAAAAAAATTTATAGATCAGAAGGAAACGCTTTGTCCTACATTTCCCACAAGTCTGTATGTTTCGTTTTGGGTTTTATTACATGTTGTGTGGGGAAAAGGACCATCATCTTATATTTAGTGCAAAAATCAATGGCGATACATGGAGCAGGGAGAACTGGTCGTGGTAAGGTGTTCTGCAGTGCTTATTTGTGACAGTAGCACTGATCTTAGAGACTTCTGCGCTCTCAATGTGTTTGGAGCCTAGGAAGCGAGTCTAAGATGTTACATGGCAACCTACGGTGTGTGAAATTAGATATGGATGGAAAATGCAACTCTTTTATATTGTGTTGCATTTTAAGGTGCTTTCAGTTAGTTTATTTTTAGAACAGTGTTGTTGACAGTATAACTTGTTTGTAAATTGGCAGCAGTGCTGTTATATATCTTAATTTTAATCTTTTTAATCCAATGTAGCAGATTTGAGTATTGTATGATTATCTGTATATAATGTATGCATTTCTGTTTGTCATGTGTAGGTTCAGCTCTCTGTAAAGACTTGAGGCTTTACCTAAGCAAGTGTTTTACACCTGGATCCATGGACAGTCAACTCCAACAGGTTATACGAGAAAACCTTTACCTGCGGGCAGTGCCCTGTAAGTGACACACATGCATACATACTGTATACAGACTCAACAGAAGTTTACAACATCTGTGGTGGCCCTGTGGGTTGTCCTGACAAATGCTGGGAAAACTCGAAGGAAAAACTGTACAATGCAATGTGTGCGGCTTTGATCATTTTATGTAATACTTTTATGTAAAATGCTTTTTTTATTATTTTATTTCATAGCACTGTGTGAGTACACAAAAGATGTATGTATTGCTTTTCAATTCAGGCTTTATATATGTAAGTAAATGTAAATCAGATATGTAAATGCATTAATGTGGTAATAGGCCGGGCATAAAATGCACTCGCTTTATACAATATGCCACAAGGATCCGTGCTTCATCTCTCTCTCGTTCTCTCTCTCCTCCAACGGCTTCTTGGCCTGAAAATAAAGTTGAAGACCCTTGCAGGAAAACTACTGCAGTCAAAACACAAACCAAGAAACGCAAAATGACACAATAAGGACAAAAACAAACAGAAAAGAGATGCAAAAATGCTTCAGCCATGGAAAACACATGTGAAGGCAACTCATGCTATAATGTGCGACTGTAAACAAATCCGGTTTACAAACACGTCAAACATCATGAGGAGTCAAAGGTTCTGTCACTTTGAGGCAATGTAATGCACTTCGCCATGGCAACTGTCATCAAATGTCACAGCAGTGCGCTCGTTGTGATCGGCACCGCTCCATATTTTGCCTTGGCAACAAAACGGCAACTATTTTGAGAAATGATTGCGTGCATTTATTAACATATAGCTCCTGCTGGCTCCTTTAAAACATAAGGCTCTCTTCACCATTACAGCTGATGCATTAAATCGGTTCTGCATGATTCACAATTTGCCTATTTCCTGCTCTTGAATCGACTAGCTGCACATTTGTCTTTGTCTACAGGCTGAGATTTCCTGCTGTGCCTTTCAGCACTCCTGAGCGTGCACACACACACACATACAAGCACACAGATATGTAAGCAAGCACCCAAACACACACCCATTCATGCGTGCTTATGAATGTACACACAAGCACACACACCCATTCGCATCGTGTTTTATCTCAAACTAACTGGATTTTCCAAATGTGAAGCAATTCATTATTTTGACTCCAAAGAGCAGCTAATCTTTCTGTCACATCCCTGAACTGATTACAGGCAATTAGAAGATTGTGAACTGCTGAAGATGCTCCTGTGTTTTCATGAGATGAAATAGTACAGGTGTTATAGTATAAAGGCACACAGCTGCACTTAACTAGGTTCAGAGAGTCTTAGTTAACATATGCTTCTGCTATAGGGCGTTTCGAATTATCGCAAAACCAGATTTCACTCCTTATCTCATTTGAAATGATTTTTTCCGCTGTTCTTATTCCAAAGAAAGAATGATATAACTTTGTATGTGTTGTATAATATCTAGGGACAATGCAGTGTTTTCTTAATAATGGAATGATTTATTGTATAGGTGGCTGAAGGCTTTTAAGTCATTAGAGTCTTGCTGTGTGCATAGTGTCTGTGTGTTAGGTGCACTACCTCATAAAACCACGTTCACCTCTAATTGAGGACTTGTGCTTCAGAGCCATTTGTTATGTTGGCAAGGTCAATTGATCAAAGCACATGGGTAACTCGGTTATTGTATATTCCGTATCTGTTATGAACGCTGGAGAGGAGCGTTCAGTTTCGCCTAATTCAAAATGAAGGTCTGCATTGATAATCTGCCTCGGGAAGATGCACTTTGTCCCAATTTTTATTTGAGATGGAAAGCTGGGAGGGAGTTCTGTAATCTCATCATTGTAGGATTATAACAGGAAGTGTTCTGAGGTGTCTGGAATCATGATCACCTCACACATACTATATGCACAAAACCTTGTCCTCACAGCACACTCCCATATAAGACGTTGAACTCCGCCTTTTTTGTCTTATCAAAGCCAATCAACTTACTGTTAGTTTTGTGTACAAGCGTAACAGCTGTGACTCTTGATTTCTCTGTGGTTCCGAATGTGAAACATCAAAGCGACAGGCAGGAGGTCTGATGGTGATGTCATCTGGTGCTTTTTCAAAGATGCATTAGATTTTTAGCAAAGAAAAGATGCAACTTTATGAAAAAATAATGGGCAAACTCTTAAAATGCCCCACGTCTGTATAGCTATTGGCCTGACTATTTTTAGATTCTGACTCTGAATGTTTGAGGGCTTGTCGTCTTTGCTCAATTAACCAAATATTGTGTTACTTCTGACATTTTTATATCAGATATATTACAGATACTAATCCACAAAACGTATTTTTCAATATGTGAGCTTACTCTTATTCTTAATGTCCCCTGACCATCGCCCAGGTACAACAAGGCAACCACGGGATGGAGAAATCTCAGGGGTGGACTATAACTTCGTTTCCATTGAGGAATTCTTTTCCCTGGAGGAATCTGGAGCCCTGCTGGAAAGTGGGAAGTTCAAAGGTCAGTCTCTTATCTGACTTTACGTTCGGCGCACTTGCCACTTTAACAATTTCAGTAATCATTATTGTATTGCTTAGCACCGTATGTAAAAATGAACCAGTTTTCAAAATGTATTGATGTAAAGTTAAAGAAACACGAATTGAGCAGATATTTATCAAGTGAACTGCAGTATTAAAACATTCAAAATAAGGTTTTGTTTAGATAAGTTTATGTACGCATTCTTGTATGTGTTTGTGTGCTTTTGACCACATAGTGAGGGTCAGGGCGACACGCCAGAGCTCCAAATGCTCAAGCCAATCAAAATGAAGAGAAGCATCCTCCAAGACTGCAGAGAAAAGTGCCGTGCTGGCTTAGTTCTGTCCTCCGACATTATTAGTGGAACGAGCTGAAAAGAGCCGTAATTGAGAGAGAACAAGCATGTAATGCAGCCTGAGCGATGGCTTTGTTAGGGCTCCCACACACACAGCTGCAGAATTAAAATCAAACGTTGACATCTTTTAAAGATGCTGCTCTTGGATTCATGAATTCGGTTTTGCTGACGTGTGTTTTGCTGCGCCACTTTACTTGTGTCTTTGGAAAGCAAGATGTTGTTTATGTTATCTCTACATCTTGGTGTGCTGGGGAACTTGATGTTTAATACAAATATTTTGGAGGGACTCCAAGAGTGAGAAGGCATATTATTGGTGTTATGTCTTGGTCCAGTGGTTGATTCTACAGAATGACAATACAGAACTGTTTTTCTTATGGCCCAGTCAGGCCTGTAGTTTAGATTTTCACTGGCCCCAAAAATTGTTTTCAAACACTTGAGCAGTGATGCACAGCAGCCTGTGAATCATTCCCACAAATCAGAATCTCGACCGCACTCCTTTTCTATCACTCTGTGCTGGAGAAAATAAGCTTTTCTCGGTAATCCCGGTTTCAGTTTTCCTGTCTCCATTCCCTCCCTCCCTGTTCTCCCTCTTCATTGCATCCCCTTTTACAGCTGTAAATAAGACAGCAGAGAGGAAGGTTTGCCTTGGTTAAGTATCTGTAAAAGTGCCAAACATTTTTGTATGGTGCATCAAATCTCTTGGCTGAGAGAGGATTGCATGCCCATGGTGGGCTTAAAGGGGATAGTTCACCCATCATTTACTCACCCTCTTGTCATTTCAAGCCTGTATGACTTTCTTTGGTGTTGGTGACGGAATAACAGTGGTACTCATTCAAGTCCATGGGTACCACTGTAGTTCGGTTACCAGCATTCTTCAAAATATCTTCTTTTGTTTTCTGCAGAAGATAATAAGTTTGAAATGACAAATGATGACAGAATTTTCATTTTTACGTGAACTGTTGCGTTAAATCGTGATTTATATTTAAGTTCTGTTCACCTCATAATTAAAGTTAGGCATAGTTTTTTTTAGATTTTTCATTATCTAGTCTGCCATGCCATTGGTCTTAATAGTTTCAGAAGAGCTGTGATTTAAGGGTTTAAAGATAGCATTATGAAGCAATAATTATAAAATAGATATAGTAATATAACTATAGTAATTTAAACCTACAATTTAATCCAAGTTTAAAGATTTCTAAAGATGTAAAGATTTTTCTTTTCAGTTTTAAACCTTTATGACCCAAGCTGTTCTGATTATCTTTTTCTTGTGTTCTTGCCCTCAACTGAAGACACATCTCTGTTGATTCTATACACTGTAGCTTTAAGGTTGAAGACAGATGTTCTTGTCAAGGACTGCTTCTGTTACCGCGTACAATGCATTGTGTCTAAAGGCCTTTGTTTCGCATTTTAAGATAAGGTTTTGTTGGAGAGCACAATGAATTGTGGCTTTAAATGTCTCTGTCTTCACAGGGAACTATTACGGCACTCCTCGGCCCGTCCACATTGGCCCAGACAGCCCCCCCATTACATATCAGGAACATCGAAACGTTCTGCGAAACTTCCGTACACGCAGCAAATCGCTCAGCAACCTGGAGAAAGCTGTGGAGGAAGGCGATAACAGTGAGGAAGACTCTGGTCTGTCAGGTATGACTTTATGAGATGAGACCTGAAAAAAACCATGTTGACTGAGCTCTTGGCTACAACGTAAATTAAATCAATAAAACCTTTTTGAACGAGTACATGAGAATCCAAGCATTTTAGAAATATACGGGTACATTCACAAATTCACAAACATTATTTGTTTCGATCCTCCTCAGGATTTCTAATCTTCTGTGTGCCACAAGCTCTGGTCTCTTAGGTCCTATTTGCTTTCTCTATGCTACCTTTGTAGGTTTTGTTTTGTAAGCATCAGATTTTATCATCTGAAATCATCTGATTATATAAGCGATAATGTTCAGTTAGCCGTAAAGTGCAGTCATTTTGGCAAAATAATCAGACTAAAGGATATTGATATTGTCATTCTAAAGTAATAGTAGTAGTTTTTTGCAGTAATGACTGTACATTATTGTGGTTTTTAAATGCCTACTTACTGCATAAAACAATTTATGAATGTAAATGAAAAAAACAATATTGATTGAAAATCACATTGACTTTTCATATTATGAGATATGACTGTAGCTACCAGATTGCTTTTTATTGATTTTCAAGAACACCAGACAGATAACCAGTTCAATGGCCATTATAAAAAATGGAAATCTGCAGTTGACCAATCCGAATTTTCCCAAATGCAAAATAATGTGACTACATTTCTAGTTATTCTGCTTAAAATGTCAAGATCTCTTCATTTGATTCACTTCACACAACTGCCATTCTGCAGTAAACCGAATATATTTTGTATACATTTCACAGTAAACATCATACAGCGATGTTAGGACTGATGCTGTTTTATTTAAGCGATGGCAACAGGAGGATAACATGAACAGTCCGATCTCTTTAATGGCCCGAGGTTGCCCAAGATTATACGGGATGCCCACATCTCGCGTCATGTTCACTGAACTCTACTCTCTACTTCCCAGCGGGGTCTGCAGGAGCCAGCAGCGCCCCTCCCACCACTATTGTCTCACCTAATCAGACTTGGGACTCAGGCGGTGGGCGGGATGGAGGGGTTGCCATGGAGAACGGTGCACGTGGAGGGGTTCTGCCTGAAAACTGGGAACTGGCATTCAGCGACACGGGCGAGCCCTATTACATCAAGTGAGTCAGCAGAGTCAAAAGTGGTAGGGGTGGAGAGCATAAAAAGGGGAAATAGAGTGTGTGAAAATAGATGCGGAAGGTCATTTCCTTCCTCCAGTGATGAAAGATTTTACTCAAAGTTGACACGTTGCTTTGATGTTTAACACATTTGAACTTGGGAATCTTTAAGTGGAACCTGTTTGTTTATAAAATCTATATAAAGTTTCATCCACGTCTGCATTCTTTCACTTTTCTGTATGAAATTGACAAGTGTGTGTGGATTTGGTTAAATATTGTCACAATTTCATGAAAAAAGAAGAATTGTTTTCCAATCCTTTGCCCATTAAAAGGATTTCTCCCTTAAAGCGATAGTTCGGCCAAAAATGAAAATTCTGTCATCATGTACTCACCCTCTTGTCATTTCAAACCTGTATGTCTTTATTTCTTGTGCACGACACAAAAGAAGGTATGTTGAAAAAAGTTGGTAAGCGAAGAGTGGCGGCACATATTCACTTCTATTGTATGGGCACAAAACCAATGCAAGTGAACGGGTGCTGTAAAAATGACTCGAGTAAATGACGACAGAATTTAAATTTTTTGGGTGAACTATCACATTAAAAAATAATCATTAATGGAATCAGAAAGTTAGAATTCAAGCCAAAATAAGATGCCCATCCCTATATAAAATGCACATTAATCTTTGCCTTTATCCATAAAAATGAAGTCCTCTTAATGCTGATTACTCTCAAAACTGCTGTTATATTTCATCTTAAAGTTGCTGATGAAACCCAGTGAAAAGATGTCATAAATGTCTCTCATTTTTAAGCCATAACTCAAAGACCACAAGCTGGCTGGACCCAAGGACTCAGGGCAAAGAGATTTTCAGCAAGACCGAGTGTGAGTATACATGTGTGTGCGCCTCTCTTCACTTTTGCCCCTCAAGCGCACACCCACTCGCTCTCCCTAGTCCTTACACATAGATTAATGACAAACCTTCCGCGCCTTCATCTTATTCCTTGTTTCCTTGCCTTTCAACCCTTGTCCTCTATTCTCGTATTCTCTCGTCTTTTCTTTAATGTTCTCTATCACTCAGTGCACACTCTCTTATATTTAAGTGGTCTTTTATTTTTAGCTTAGCAATCTTCAGATTGATTGTCTGTTACTGTACAGTGTGTGTTTGAGATGAACGTGTGCAAATATGTATATGCATATATTTACTGGGGAGTCCAAAAGTATAAAAACATATTAATAATCGGGGGCCACATTAATCAACATTAACATTACAATCATTTGTAAATATAATGTCATATATGTATCATATTTAATTAGTCAAAAAACCTGTCAAAATTTGTTATCTGGGAATAAGAAAACTGTAAATGTCGCGACTGGCCAATCAGATTCAAGCATACCAACGTGCCGTGTAATAATTGCAAATAAAGGACACAGGAAACACACGGCGCCACTTTCTTTTTGTAATATCACTGTTCGGGTAACATCTTCTGCGTAAGCAAGCTCAGATGTGTGCTTATATTTACACACAATTCTACATGTAAATTAATAAATCCCACACTCTGCGAGAAACTGTTCTTGTGCACACACTACACACACATAACTGTTGATAAATGAGGCCCAATAATCTGTGATTTATAAAGTAATGTAAATTTGAAAAAAAATATGTGATTTCTTTTTTTGACTGCTTCTAAAGGTTTTTCACAGTGATGCCATAGAAGAATCCATTTACTTAAATGTTCTTTTAGGAACCATTACTTTCTTATTTATATAATCTAAGATATATTTTTCCACTGCAAAGTTAAACGGAAGCATTCCTTAGATGCACAACATCACCACTGTATTTATATGTGAATGAATTACTGTAGTTCATACTGTAAAGTGTATACGCAGTACACCCCTCAACCAGCAGATGGCACAATGGTTCGACACTTCCGTGAACATGTATCCTAAAGCAGTTGTTCTCAAACTGGGGGCCCCAAGAAGGATCCAGGGGACAACAGATTTTGTGGCATTTTATTAAGTATAGAAATAATCATACATTTTATTCAATTCAACCAAACAAAATAATTGATGTTGCCGCTTTGTATAGCTAAATATGTTATTCTTTAATTTAAATTATAAGTTTAAGATTATAAATCTTTATTTGGGGGCCACAACGTTATACACTCTACACAAAGGGGGCCTTACAATGAAAAAGTTTGAAAACCACTGTCCTAAAAGTAACTCGCCCTGTTTGTGTGTTTGTGAATCAGTACCTGCATTCACAGACCAACCATCTGAACTGAAGGGCTATTCCATACACACCCGCCTGTCGAAAGGGCCTCGTGGGTTTGGCTTTAACATCGTGGGTGGCAGCAGACCTAAAGAGTTCCTGCAGGTGTACAGTGTTACCCCTGGAGGTCCATCTGCACTCAAAACAGGTGAGGCTCGAAGAGTTTATCTGACCCAGAGCATTTGAAAAAAACCTTTGCAGCTGTTAATGTGTGGTAAACTGATCAGAGAAATCTGAATATTTATGAATCTTGGAGGGATTCATTTATTATTAACGTCAAAGTTAACATAGTATTCAGTTAACTTAGTATTCAGTTAACAGTTAACACTGTAGAATACTATAGTAAAGTTCAAAAACACTATAGTATCTAGGAATTTTACCTAAAAAAACTATTTTACCTATGGATTCACGGCAGGTATCATAATTGAATTATAAACATTGTTTTTGCAGGGACTGTGAGGACATTGTGGTCATATGTAAACTAGGGTGAGGACATCCAGCACATTAAGGGAGAGACAAAAACACCAAAGATCTGGATTTATAGTCAAACCCAGAGAGAGAAAAAGAAAAGATAATCCAATCAGAGAAAGAGATATGGATGAAAGATGGATTTTATCAGGGGAACATGAGCTGTTTGCTTTCCTCTCGATCTTCTAATAAACCTCTCTATCCCTCCAATCCTCATTTTATTATTTTTAAGCTGCCAATCCCTCCCATTTCTGGATTAGTTTAGAATTCCTGTGTGCGTGTCAAGTTATTGAGAGGGTCTCGTGGTTTGAATCTGCTGATCTGCTCTTAATCCAGATGGGCCTGTGGGTTTTAATCTGACTGTCGCTCACATCACCATTCACTCACGTGTGCTGTCAAACTAACACACAAACACACACTTCTTAAAGGTCACCTAAAAATAAAAAATTCTGTCATCATTTACCCTCGAGTTTTTCCAAATCTGTATATATTTCTTTGTTCTGATGAACATCAAGAAAGATATTTAGAAGAATTATTGTAACCAAACAGCTCTCGGCCACCATTGACTACCATTGTAATTTGTCCTACTATGAGAGTCAATGGTGGCCAAGAACTGTTTGGTTACAAGTATTCTTCCAAATATCTTTGTCTGTGTTCATCACAACAAAAACATTTACAGATTTGGAGCAACTTTATGGTGAGTAAATGATGATGGAATTTTTGGGTCAACTGTTCCTTTAAAGGGGCCATATCCTTTTTTATAAAATGTTTCCTCCTATTTGCATTTCAAGAAGCATCAATAATTTGTGAAAGTTTGTGAAACTTTTTTGACTTATGAAAATTGTGGGTTTACATAGTGAATAAATTGTTCAAAACGATAAGGAATGATCAAACCAGTCTGGAAAATTATGATTCTTCGTGATATGATTCAGAGCTCATGGTTTATACCATGCAATACCAAATAAAAAACGTTTTCTGTTTTTTTTCTCTGCCTCTCAGCTGACATCCTGGTGTATATCAATGACACCTGTGTGCTGGGTCTGTTCCATAAAGAAGTGGTAGAAATGCTGAAATCCGTACCCATGTGTCACAGCGTAGACGTTGTTCTTCGTCGAGGTTACCCCATGCTTTACAACCCAGATGGCTGCCCCAAAACCAACCTGTCCTCTCCCTCCGATCCCAAAAAACCCAACCCTGCTGTCCCCGCCTCTGCTCAAACCCAGCCGCAACATCCCGATGGACACCAGCCTGGCATGCTGAACCTCAGCCGCTCCATGTCCCACCACAACAACTTTTACCCCCGCATGCAGAAAGAGTCTCTGGATGCTAACGGCAACACAGCACCCCAAAATTCCTATTCGATGGCTAATGGTAACGGAGTGGGAGGGACTGTAGGGTTGGGGGCAGTGCCTTCATCAAATGCCCCTCCCCTTTCGGACAGAATGAGCTCAAGTCACAGTGATACAGAGGTCAGCTCTGTTGTCACACGCAGGTAGGTAGCATAGCAAGTTTAGATAATGTCAGATAAGTTGTTGCTGAAGTCTTTGTGAGTGATAAGTTAATCCATTTTACTCCACCCAGGGCATCCCTCATCCGAAGCTACAACCACAACTCTCTTCCAGCTCCCTCTCATGGCAATCACAGTTCCAAGTCTTCCGAGAGTGATATCTCCTCTGCCACGTTACCCCTACCCCAACCTGAGGTGGGACAGACAGTCCCACCGCCAGGGGTGCCAAACACCCAGCGACCTCCCATGCCCCAAACATCTGTTGCCGTTGCACCTCCAACCGAGCTCCCACCCTGCGGTTTCAATGGGTGTCAAGCCAACAACCCCCCGCGACCTCACCCGGGTGGCCAAGGGTCACCCGGAGCCCCTGTTGGGGTAGGCTGCGGGGTAGGGGGTGAGCTGGTACCTGTGGCCTTGGGCAGGAGCGAGGGAGGGGGTATGGGTTTCAGTGTGACGGCTGGGGGGCAGGGGGGGCAGCTTGCGGTAGTAAAGAGAGTCTGGGATAGGAGGCAATGCCCTTCCTTACAGCCAGGGGACGCTATTATTAAAATCAATGGCGCGGATGTACAGAGCCTCAGCTTTGCACAGGTAATCTTTTGTCTGGCAGGTTTGCCAGTTCTGTTTAGTTTGGGGATTTCTAAAACGACTTGTAATCTTTTTTGTGTGATATTTATTTGCTCAGGTGCAGCGGGTGCTACAAGAACATACCAAACAGGGTGAGGTTGTATTACTGGTTTACAGAGGAGGTGAGTGAGAAACACAAAATTATGAAATATATCCAGTAGAATAAATAGAATGCAACAATTGTGTTTCGCTCCATATTTACTATCGCTGTCATTAAGCATTGTCCCGTTCTCTTTCAGGTCCTCTTTGTTCACCAGGTTCTCCAAATGCCAATAAGAGAACTCCTCCCTCATTGGGCACCCCTGATCTGACCTCTCCCTCTTCCGATGGTGCTGTGCACAGCCAGAGCACCCTCTCACCCTCCTCGCCCTCTGGTGACCTTCCCAACCTGGTCCAGAGCACTAGCTTCCTGGACTCGGTGCCTGTGACGTTGACTCTAGAGCCCAGGGACTGGCTAGGAGTCGAGGACGGAAATGGACAGTGGGGCCGAACCGCTGCCTCGAACCTGGGAGCCGTTTCCAAAAGCCATGCAGACGGGAGGACGGCAGCTTCTTCCAGAGCGATGGAGGTGGAGCTGAGACGGAGACCAGGAGAAGGGTTCGGGTTTGTCATCGCCTCCCAAGATGTAATGAACGGATGTAAGTAGAGATTGGTTGAACATGATCCGTGTGTTGAGGTGCATTAAGTCACCTTTTGAAAGCTATGACAGTAGACGTCATGCCATTTATTTCTTAAACTTGTAAATTTACTTATTGTGCCTTTTAAATGCAGTCAAATAATTCACATTTTATTATTTCATTTAGGCCTATTGCAACACAAATATCTGGTTTAGATTTAGATCTAAATTGCAGTGACGTGCAGAGATATTGTTTTCTTATAGAATATAGTTGAATGGGTTATTTATCTGATGGAGAGAAATATTTAGTCAGTGTTGTTTTTCTGCTTTGCTGATTTTTTTAATGCATATTTGAGAAGCAATAAAATGGTCTATTTTAATCAGTTTTGTCATATAAAGGGCATTTCGTAAGCATACAGCAATTACCATAAAAAATACAAATAAAACTGCATTTTTCCCTCAAAGCATGATGCTCATCTGAGTCATGCCATTATGCAAAAAGCATTTGCACAGCAATGCTCTTTTTAGCAAAATCATTACATTTTCACTAGATTTCAGGCATTGCTGAGATATATAATAAAACTAAGTTATAAATGAGCTTTTATTAGATTTTTACCTCCCTGCTCAGAGGCTGGAGGAAAGTGTTTGTAATCGTAAGATAAGTTAAGGTTTGTGACTTAGGTCATGGTTTTTGTCCAGCAGTGCTTTTTCTGGAGTTCCACATCAGATGACTGGAGGTCATGTTCATTTTTTCTAGTGAGTTGTGTTTAGTTGTTTTGTGGTTCAGTTTTTGTCTGCCTGCCTTTGTTCATTGTTTTGTAGACAGATATCTTAGTCAAATTCAGAGATTTCACTTAAAAGGTTTCTTGGGGTATACTGTACCTGTGTTTAAAACAAAAAAAATCACATAGTTGACTTCCATATTTATGCCAGAAATCCACTCATGAATGTACCATAATTCTAGCGTAACATTAATTGTAAGATGCATTTGACAGTGCATTTTACAACTAATGTACATAATAAAATGGTTATATGCAAATGTGACACGCATTCATTATGAAAAATGGTAACCAAACACAGAAACAGCTGTTTTTTTGAACTATTACAATATATGGAAGTCAGATTAGTCCACATTTTTCACTTAATGAACAGTGCCTTTAAATAACTTCCAGAGGTAATATTACAAGCGCAGAGTATTAAAATACATCAGCAATATTTTTAAGGGATTTTTCTGTGTTACGAAATTACCTCTGTTCTTCTTGGAGTGTAATACGAACAGCCCCTGAATCCAGATGTAGAAAACATTAATGGAAAAGTTCACCTCAAATTCAAAATTGTGCTATTTTTTACTCACCCACATGACGTTCAACTTGTTTTAAGACCTCCTGGCGTCTTCAGAACACAAATAAAGATATTTTAGGTAACATCCGAGAGAATTCCAGGCCTCCTCATAGACATCATGATTGTAGTTGTTGTCAAGGTCTAGAAAAGTACTAAAGACATTTTGGGGGGAAAAACAACCAAAATAACAACTTTTTTAGATACATTCTCGAATCGAATGCGCATGCACCATGGACTGACAAGAAGATTATCGATTAAAATCATTATTTTGGTTTGTTTTTCGCACATAAAGTATTCTCGTAAAATCAAAGAAATTATATTGAGCCACTATAAGCAGATGGACCAATTTAACAATGTCTTGTTTTCTGAATAACACAATTTAGATTTTGAGGTGAACTCTTCCTTTAAGAGAATCAGCATTTCTAGATGCATTGTGGCCATTCCCATCCCATGTCTGATGAATTTCAACTAAATTAAACCTCAGGTGTGACAAAGTCATCTAACAGCAATGTAAAAGACAACTGTGATCAAAAAGTTTATCACATAAAAATATTTTTTTAACTTTTCCTAAATATATGTAAAAAAATTTGTGTTGAAGTGCTTAAAAGTTATATGATATAAGAAGTCGTTTACTTTGCAGTGTTTGAGGTCTGGAAAAATACATTATTATACATTATACGTTATTTTCACTGGTTTCCCAAGTTTTCATTTTCTGAAAATAATAATTCTGTTAATAATTTTAAAATGGTCTCCTAATTTTGTCCACAGCTGTATAGTGTGCATATATACATAATATATACTATATAGTGTAATATATTAACTAATATACAGGCACTGGTAATATAATTAGAATATCATCAAAAAGTTGTTTTATTTCACTAATTCCATTCAAAAATGAAACTTGTATATTATATTAATTCATTACAAACAGACTGATATATTTCAAATGTTTATTTCTTTTAATTTTGATGATTATAACTGACAACTAAGGAAAATCCCAATCATGGGGACACAATCATGGAGAAGACTGCTGACTTGACAGTTGTCCAAAAGGGAGGCACAAGGAGGGCAAAACACAAAAGGTCATTGCAAAAGAGGCTGGCTGTTCACAGAGCTCTGTGTCCAAGCACATTAATAGAGAGGCGAAGGCAAGGAAAAGATGTGGTAGAAAAAGCAATAGATATAACCGCACCCTGCAGAGGATTGTGAAACAAAACCCATTCAAAAATGTGGGGGAGATTCACAAAGAGTGGACTGCAGCTGGAGTCAGTGCCTCAAGAACCACTACGCACAGACGTATGCCAGACATGGCATAAATTTGGCATTTCCTTTGAGTCTGGAGGAAGAGAGGAGAGGCTCACAATCCACTTGCTTGAGGTCCAGTTTAATTTTTCCACAGTCAGTGATGGTTTGGGGTGCCATTTCATCTGCTGATGTTGGTCCACTGGGTTTTCTGAGGTCTAAGGTCAATGCAGCCATATACCAGGAAGTTTTAGAGCACTTCATGCTTCCTGCTGCTGACCAACTTTATGGAGATACAGATTTCATTTTCCAATAGGACTTGGGAGCCGCACACAGTGCCAAAGCATCCAGTACCTGGTTTAAGGACCATGGTATCCCTGTTCCTAATTGGCCAGCAAACTAGCTTGACCTTAACCCCATAGAAAATGTATAGAGAATTGTGAAGAGGAAGATGCGATATGCCAGACCCAACAATGCAGAAGAGCTGAAGGCCACTATCAGAGCAACCTGGTCTGATCGACCCCATGCCACGCCGCATTGCTGCCGTCAGCAATGCCAACTAAGTATTGAGTGCTTTACATGCTCATACTTTTCATGTTCATACTTTTCAGTTGGCCAAGATTTCTAAAAATCCTTTCTTTGTATTGGTCTTAAGTAATATTCTTATTTTCTGAGATACTGAATTTGGGATTTTCCTAAATTGTCAGTTATAATCATCAAAATTAAAAGAAATAAACATTTGAAATATATCAGTCTGTGTGTAATGAATGAATGCAATATACAAGTTTCACTTTTTAAAATGGAATGAGTGAAATAAATCAATTTTTTTTATATGACCAGCACCTGTTCACACACTACCCTGACGATGCTGCAGCTTTAGTGAAAGTATTCCGTGTTAAATCACTTTTATTTTTCACATATTTTCTCTTATGCTTTCACTCACTGTCCCTCCTGCCAGCTCTCTCTCTCTCTCTCTCCCTCTCCCTCTCCCTCTCCCTCTCCCTCTCCCTCTCCCTCTCCCTCTCCCTCTCCCTCTCCCTCTCCCTCTCCCTCTCCCTCTCCCTCTCCCTCTCCCTCTCCCTCCCTCCCTCTCTCTCTCTCTCTCTCTCTCTCTCTCTCTCTCTCTCTCTCTCTCTCTCTCTCTCTCTCCTCTGCACTCATGCCCCCTCTCCTCCTTTTTCTCAGTTCAGTTTAGTTTCTGCTCTGAGGAGAAACACCTTATCAGTCCTCAGTTGTTGTGCAACATCATTTATTCTTGTAGATCAAGAATTCTTGGGATATAAATCTGAATTTGTCTGGTCAACATGCTAGAACGGCTTCAGTCTGCACTGAGAACGGTGAAGGACGCCAAACGTAAATACTTTTCTGACATTCTGAAAATGATTGACCCAGTTGCTGTTTTTTAGATTTCCTAACATTTGGCTGAATCACTGTTTGTGGTACTTTAAAGTGATTTTTAACATGTATTGGGTGGTTGTGCTAAAGCTTTGTGATTTGTTATCTTGAGCTGTGACTGTTTTCAGGTGCATGAGAACAGTCTGTTGGTTTGGGAGAGAACAGGATGTGTGTTTGTGTATGTTGCATTGTATCTTAAGTCTTTGAGCTCTCCGGGGCAGATCTTTTGAAGATTGCCTTCTGTGAACTCTCCGTACCTTGTGCTCACATAAACCTGGACACTCTCACATGCCTTAAATATTTCATCTGGTCCACGGTGGGCAGTGCCAAGGGAATTAACTCTTCTGTAACACAGTTCCAGGCCCTTGGACAAACACGGCCCACTAAAGTCTAGTAACAACCCTGGCTGATAGTTTCGTGTTTTTTAGGAGCGGCTCACACTGGACCTCTTATCACGTCTATGAAGTCATTTGGAGGGAATGTTTTGTGTGTGTATGAGAGTGCAAGAAACACTGCGTTCCTTCTAATCCTGTCAAATATAAGATTGTCTTATCTGTATCCTCTCTATTTTGTAATATCCTTAAGGCTGTTTTTAAGCTGGGTGTTGTGTCTGCTTGCTCTGTGATGCTTATTCATGTTAACAGAAACCACAGGTTCTGGATCATTGGTTAAGCACGTTTTATCTGACATGTGAGATTTTTCATTGTTCATTTAATAGGCATTTACAAAGCTAATAAAATGAATAAGATTAAATATTAATCAGATTTGGTTTCGCCTGTTTATGCCTAAGGGAATGTTAAATTAGGTTAGGTCACGTTAGAATGTGCGTGTGTAATGTTTTGTTGATGCGTGTTTTGTTGGATGCATGTTGTTCGTCTGCTCATGTTGGATGTGTTTTCCAAGTTCATATTCACTTTTAACAATACAACAGTACACCTACTATTTATATAAAAGTTCAGGTTTCATTTGTCTTGTCATGTTGTCGGTCTCAACAGATTCAATCGGTCTCAACAGATTCAATATCTGATCATTCAGGTACTGGAGTGTTTGTACAATAGTCTTTTCTCACCCGAGTATACATAATTATTTATGGGGCAAATTTGTTGGAAAATGTCTTCTGTATTCAAAATTAAAGTGTATTCAATTCAAGAACAGTAAAATTTAACAAGCCCCTGTTTAGATTGTGTGTGTGTGTGTGCGTGTGTGTGTGCGTGTGCGTGTTTTTGTGTGGTCCATAATTCTTAGGGGGTTTAGGGAAGATTACGTATACAGTAAACAGTTTGTACTGCATCTATAGAAAGTCCCTTTTAAAGACCGAAGCCGAGCATGTGTCTATCAGCTTCTCTGCATTAGTTCCTCCTCTCTGCATGAAGAGTTTTATTAGAATGGTAACAGTCATCTGCTCTCAACCCCAGTCTGAACTATACTTCCAAAACACACAAATCCTCTGGAGCTCATGGCATGTGTAAAACTCAGCTCTTATGTGGTTCATTGATCTGCAGTTCAGAGGACATCAGCCCAGACATGAAAATAACAGAGCCATGTGAATAAATGAAAGGTGAACAGAAACACAAAGCTTAAAAGCTATGAAGCTTGACCCTGTTTTTCATAACTATCTTGTATGCATGTGTTTTGCTTCTGTTTCTGTTTACCTGTGTGTTTCAGTGGATTTTTTAAACGTTATATTTTATCATTTGATTTAATTTAGTAAATGTTGTCCTCTTGTCTCGAGCACAAACAGTGTGGGACAAGTTATGTATTAAAGTTTCATGACTTACTTTTGTATTTACGAAGTCGATGCAAAGATGCAAATAGATGCCAATTCTCGGCAGACTATTCCTGCGAGTAATAAAAAAGAGGAATGCGATGCTTCGTGTTTGTTGTAAACTCAGCATCAGAAAAATACTGTTATGCTTTGTTCACACCACCTGGGAAGCATTAAGTTTCTCACTCTTTAGTATTTGTGAAAATAGTTTATTTCGCGTAAGTGACTTGAATAACATATCAAACAGTAGGTGTCAAATAGTTTTTTGTGTAATTTTTCTCGCTTGAGTTGAAATTTTTCAACTTGCACGGAAGACACAAGATTCATGTCATTCACGTTGCCCTTAATTAATAATAATAATACGTTTTATTTATATAGCGCCTTTCCAGAGCTCAAGGACACTTTACAATAAACAAACAACAAAAAAAGGCGGTTGACAAAGACAGCAGACAAAACAACAGTAGATAAGAATTAGGTGAATGGGCAGCACATAAAAAATAAAAAATAGAAATAATAATTATGAATTGTGACATTCTGAAAAAAGGTGAGTTTTGAGCATGGATTTGAATTCAGAGATATGTTAACAGAACAGAGAGATCGGGGGAGAGAGTTCCACATTTTGGGTGCAACAACACTAAATGATCGGCCCCCCATTGAAGCAAGGCGATGCCGAGGGACAACGAGAAGGCAAGAGTCAGAGGATCGTAAAGTGCGAGTCGGGGTGTAGGGAAGGAGCAGGTTGAAGAGATAAGGAGGAGCCAAGCCATGCAGAGATTTAAAAGTGAGAAGGAGAATTTTAAATTAAATACGGTAAGCTACCGGGAGCCAGTGAAGATCATGCAGAATTGTGATATGTGCAGAACGCTTGGTGTGAACGCAGCATAACTGTATTAACGTATACTGTGTTCTGCGTTATACTATGGACATGTGCAAGCATGTGTGCGTCTCTTTGTTCTATCAGTCATGAGAGTAATGCAGGGTTCATACCAAACGAGAACATTCGTGTTCTACGGTTTTTATTAAGTCAACATGCACGGAAGACGAGATGGATGCGCAATGGGGCTGCCCGATTTGTGTCAGACGCATAGCCTGCTGTGAGTTTATTCGCGTCTTTGCATTGACTTTATATTGCGTTTGCGTTTGGTGTGAACCACCCATAATGTTTTGTAGGATTAGAGGAAGTGTTTGATAATGGTTATACAGCAGACACCATACTTTCACAAACCCCAAATACTCATGTAAAGTAAAATCGAACAGAGCACCTCGCTCTCACTCTCTTTTGAGCAGCTGGGTCATGGACAGCTGTGTCCCTTCATCTATTTATGTCTCTGTTTTCACAATGGAGGCATATATGAAATTGCAAAAACTCTGTGTTGTGTTTATGAAATGCAACCCACATAAACACAATAACCATTTTAATCTTTTGCCCTGTATGATAATCTCTATAAATAACCTACCCTTGGAAACATTGTGCTGTTAAAACAAAGATGTTTTACATGGTATAAATAATGCAAGAATGTGTAATGAATAATAGACCGAAACATGAAGGCAGATTGGGTAATAATTGGCAACACTCAATAACATAGTCGTGGATAAGTGGGAGATGCGGAGAGGCGATAGAACATCTCTTCCACCTCAGCACGCTTCAGAAGACACTGAACACGTTCACCTGCGCTCTACTGATTCATTCTGTTTAAACCACACACACACACACAGGGTTATTTCATTACTCAACCAAAAGTTGCCAATTTATTTAGGGCACAATATTGTCCTTTTCCACTCTGTGGATATGCTTCTGTGATTTGTCTCGGTATCTAGATTTGTTTCTTGAAGCATATTCTTGAAGCTGTTACACATTGCAGCTTCTTTTGGCCAAAAAATCACTCAGAGGGAAAGGTCATCTGAAACAAATATGAGAATTGAGTCATTAAACTTTTTGACTTATATATATATATATATATATATATATTACCCTACAGAACCTTATATTTGCTGAAGAACTGATTGGTGTGTCTGTGTTTAGTTTGGCTTTCTAGCTGTGCATGCAACCAGTTTACGTCATCAAAAAAGAACATGTCGGCCTCCTTAGGTTAAAATTAGTATTACATTTAGTTTTTTTAAAGAATTGAAAATATTTATGTGTTTCTAACAACAAATGCTAGTACTGTAAGCCTATTACAACGACGTAAGCCATACATCTCTCTATACACTGGGTTCCCTTTAAAGGGATAGTTCACCCAAAAATGAATATTTTGTCATTTCAAACCTGTATGGCTTTCTTTCATATGCAGAAGAAATAGAGATTTTGAAGAATGTCGGTAACCAAACAGCGCCGGCTATTGTATGGACACAAAACCAATGCATGTGAATGGGTGCTGGTTAACAACATTCCTCAAAATATCTTCTTGTGATCTATGCAAGAAAGAAAGTCATACAGGACAAATGACAAGAGGGTGAGTAAAGTATCACAGATCTTTTGGGGGGGGCGTAAAAGGTGTCCCTTTAAAAGCACACAGTGTTATGGCACACTAAAGTGTGTTTTGATTGGCTGTGTTTCTGTTGCATCACACCCTTCACAAACCCAAAAGGAACTTTTATGTTGTGGCAGGGGAGAGTGTTTGAAGACTGTTTCTTGGCTTATGTTCGAAATCACAGCAGGCTGTAAATGATCAGAACATTTCCAACATGTGTCTAATTTTTTTTATGCTTTTGAAATGTTTATTCAGATGTGCTGCCCATTGTGTCAGAGCAGTTTTGTTTCCTGCGGCCTTTTCTCTTTGTTTCTATTAACATCCTGTCAGAGCCGCTACAGGCGGACACACGTAGAGGGTGAAATGTACCACTTAGTATGTACTTTGTTGCTGATGGGAGAGTCTATATTTTTGTTATCCACCATGCACGACAGGCCAGTCAATACAATTAGATAGATTGATCGGCTGATGTGCAAGACTGGGCCAGTTTAGAACAGGACTGTATTGAGCATGTGTGTACAAATGTGTATTTCTGCTTTCTGTTGCTTATGTCTCACACGACTTTCTTTAATGATTACTACTCAGGCTAACTGAGCTTAGGTCTTGAAGATTATAAAGTACAAAAATAGTACACATGAAGTACACAAGGTCCATAAACCCAAGAAGGACTGTCAGAGAAGAGCAAAACGAGGAACTCATAACTGTGACTATTGTAGTGGATTTCTGTGTCATAAGTTCAAAAAGGCTCTATCTATTGCCAGCAGTTTGAAACATTGTATTTATAAAACAGTTTTTATTATAACAGGTTTGTTCTTTTGTCCGAAAACTCCCTGTTCTGGAATGTGGAAATGTGAAAATATGTGGAACAATGAATCTATCTTTCTATGGTTTGAGGCGGCTCAACAAAAACATTTATAACAATAGCACACTTTGATGAGGTTTATTTCTCTTTCTCTCTCTGTAGCCTCGTCTCTGGTGTGTCACAGGTTTGTGACAGTACGTAGAGGGAGCCCGGCTGCACGCAGTGGTCAGATCCAGCCGGGGGATCAGTTAGAGGCTGTGGAGGGCCGATCAGTGGTCACCCTGCCACACAGGGACCTGGCACAGATCCTGCGCAGAGCTGGAAACACGCTCAGACTCACTATTATACCACGGTCAAACACTAGTACGCAAACACATAACTACACACTAATATACACACTTATGACTTCATCTGTATGAATTATAACAGAAATGCAACATTTCCATCTGATCATCATGTATTTTTTGTCATATACTTTTGAGGTGAATCCTCTTTTTGTATTCACAGTAATGGCCAAAAGTGAATTCTGGAGGGCATATTTATATATATATTAAGATGTATGACATCACTTTTGGCCACTACTGTTTATGATACACTACTACTGTGCATATTAAGATGTGTATGTTCCACAACCACCACAAGAGGGTGCTGGTGTTTCAACCTTGTGAATAGAGATGAGATTGATTAAAGTCAATGTGATTGATTGAGTTTCTCTGTATTTCTGTCAGACAATAATCTGCCAGAGTACACTGACTTTGATCCTGAGAGCCGATCGAGAAAAGGCCATCGATCCAAACAGAAGGTGAAGTTGCATACGTGCACACAGAAAGCATCAGATGATGAATTAGATGTAATTTAAATGAAGATTATATTAATGTATATCAAAAAGATTGAAAGGCTTTATGCATTAAAATAAAATAAAACTACTTAAAAAATCATTGTAAATGCAGTATATTATGTAACAATTAAAGGCACATTAATTTTCCATTGCCCCACATACAATCTACACTATATGAAGTTGCATATAAAAAGATGTGTTTCTTTATGTCCAGGATTCCCAGTACTACACCCTGGATCTAGATAGGGGTCCAACGGGGTTTGGTTTTAGCCTGAGAGGTGGGAGTGAGTATAACATGGGTCTGTATGTACTTGGCCTGATGGAGGGCGGCCCAGCCTCTCGAAGTCAGAAAATACAGGTCAGTACACTACACACAGGGACTACACCACCTTCACTTTTATGTTTTTAGGGATGTTGTATTTCTGTTGGACACATCAAATAAAATGTATTCCTTTATATGCCCTATCAGTTGTTTTGGAAAAAGTGAAAATCAGTGGTTCTCAACAGAGAGGCCGTGGCCCATACGGGGGCCCAGCTGACTTCCAAGGGGGCCTCAAGATGACCAATATTTTAAAATTAGACAAAATGAGCAAGATATTTATTATTATCTGCCAATTTTCATGGGGCCTTGGAGTAAAACATTTTGAGAACCCCTGAGTTAAATTAATTAATGTAACCGAAAATGTTTTAGTTACGCTGTGGGGATTATGCTAAGGCATGATGGGATTGTGGTTTTGCAGGTGAGTGATCAACTCGTTGAGATTAATGGAGACAGCACATCTGGAATGACACACAGCCAGGCCGTTGAACAGATCCGGAAGGGTGGAACCCGGATACACCTCGTATTGAAGAAAGGCAACGGATATGTACCGGATTACGGTGAGGAGTGAAATCAAATTGTATAGTAGCTTTGGAACATGATGATGGTGGATAGATTTTGCTTGTTCTAAGCATATTCAGTTTTGGGTATATCTGTTTTTTTCTATTCTGGACTGAAAACTTCTCCATTTGGCCTTCTAATCTCTTCCTCCTGATGTTTTTCTTATTCTTTTGTTTTACGACCTCTTCGATCTTTTTCCCTCCTCCAGTGGAGCTTTCCAGCTTATCTCTTTGTATGACTAACTCCAAGCAGGGTGAGCCTTGCTTCTATGTCATCGGCCGGACAGAAAACTCGCGGTTGGTAACCGTTCCTTAACCGTTGGTTGTCTTTGCACCTCTTTTAAGTAAATTCTGCGTTGTCTTTTTCCATAAATTTGTTCTTTTTTTCTTCCATTACATTGTCTTTGGTGTAATCATCTAATGGTCAGTATATCCTGTGGTGCATTCATCTGTGATGCTCTTTGGTAGGACAAGAATTTGAAATGCGACTAATCTCCATTTTGATTTCTCTCTGTCTTTCTATTCATCATTCTCTGTCACTTTCCTCGTAAAAAACTACAAGATAAGGAGCATCATAAATTCACCAATATGTTATTATAAGATGTCATTTTAGGAGCTAAATGACCATATCAAAATTATGATTTGTGTTAAAGAAAAATCACAGGCAACGTGGAACCTGTAAATACCAGTAAATTAATGAACTGATTTATTTTAAAATCATTAATTGATTTTTGTCTTATCTAGTACAATAGATCTCAAACAACTGTAAAAATCATGTACATTTATTGGTGAAAAGATGTATATTTACATAGATAAAGTTTTCAAGCAATAGGCCATTTACACAACATCGTTTTATATGTTTTGGTTGTTCGTTTACACAACAATGCCGTATTGGGAAACATAAAAACTTTTTTAAATGGGTCTTTGCGTTTTGGAAAAGTTTCACGTACACATGACAGCGTTATCAAAACGGTCTGCATTTAAACAGATCCAAGAAAACTGATCAATTCGGGAAGTCACTTTCATTTATGGGAAGCGGCCATGTCGAGCATGTCATACAAATGCGCATGGCATAGTTTTCAGAAAGTTGCCGTTTCCATGTAAACTGCAACGGCAGCGTTTTCAAAAAGTTGCGTTTTCAGTCCCCTAAAACATTGTTTCCATGTAAACGGACAGCCAAAACACATACTTGTATTTTCAGTTTAAAACGGTCTCATGTAAACGGCCTCTCAAAGTGCAAGGTTTTTTTAACGGGGCTATTATCGACTCTTGTGTAAACTGCAAGATGGAACTTTCTGAAAACGATGACATCATGCGCATGTGTTTAGGTGTTCAGGTGTCATGCAAGTATATCAAAAATAATATGGCGGCCTTGGGTAATGTGTACTTGTGCCAACCGACATATCCATGAACGTATCTCCATGAAAAAGTAGATTTACTGCACCACTATAACCAGCAGAGAGACAATATTTACAGTGGCAAGTTTACACATATATACGTCGACCAAAAGTATTATAAAGCACTTTTGGCTTATAACTGCGTATGTGCTCAGCCACGTCGTTTTCTTTACAACCCAATATCGCCTTCAACTGGCCTAGCATGCATAAAATTAATTCATTTTCGTGAATCCCTGTAAATGCAGGTCGTTTTGATTATGCTGTAAACGTGGTCTAAATCCCTCACTGATCTCAGAACAGTCACTGGTGTGTCTCCTGGTTGCACTGTCAGTCATCCACCTACTGTCCTTCTCCATCATCCAAACCATATGTGACACCTCGGTTTGTAATTTGACATGAACGATAGCATTTTATAATTTAACTCTCCTTATCTCTCTCAATGTCAGACCATGAAGCTGGGGTCACCTCCCCCTCCTACCTCTGCTCTGAAGGGCCCCACGCACCAGATCACAGTCCTCCGAGGAGCAGCAGATGGGTGGATGACAGTGGACGGGAGAGGAGAGAGAGGAGGGGGAAGGGAAGGAGAAAGTCAGGAGGAAGGAGCAGAGGAGTATCTGATAGTGAGCGGGGCTGGGTGGATGTCAGCACGGCAGGTGGCTCCCGGAAAACCGGAAGGAGGATAGAGCAACAGATACGATCACGGAGTTTACCCAGCACACTAAGGGGCCGAGAGGGAGGGCGGAGAGATGAAGACGACGATGAAGCACGAGAGGAACGACGAAGGGCGAGACGGAAAGCAAAAGATTTTACTTCACAGAGGGATAACAGCCTCCCAGCCGAAGGTCAGATGGAGGGAGGAAGAGTTGGAAAATCAAAGCGAGATAACAGAAAGTCCAGCACTCCGGAGGGTGCGCAGCGGGCGCAGTTTTCTTTCCTCATGCCTTTAGACAATGACGACGATGGGACGGATGCAGAATCAGCTGTCAGCTTCTCTGAAGTCAGCGTTTCTGCAGCCAGCATCTCATTCACGAGGACCCAGTGGCCCCGGGAGCATGTTAGCCCTCTGCTGGCCCCTGGAGCTTCAACTACACCGCCGGGACCCTGGCTTGTCCCCAGCCCTCACAAACTCTCTCAGGTTTTAGAGGGAAAAAGGATGAGCCGAAAAAAGGGAGGACTGTGGTCCTAATGCTATTTCCCTTGAAGTGATAGTTCACCCAAAAATGAAAATTCTGTCTTCATTTACACGCCCTCTTGACATTTCAAACCTATTCTGCTTTCTTTCTTCGGCAGAACACAAAAGAAGACATTTTGAATAATGTTGGTAATCGAACAACGGCAGTACCCATTGACTTTCATTGGTTTTGTGTATATACAATAGAAGTGAATGGGTACCGTTGTTGTCTGGTAACCAATAATCTTTAAATTATCTTCTTTTGCATCCTGCAGAAGATAGAAGGTCATACAGGTTTGGAACAAGAAGACACTAAGGAAATAATGACTGAATTATTTTAATTTCTGGTTGAACTATTCCTTGACTTCTCTCCTCTCTCTCACAAATGCACGCATGCACACGTGTGCCCACACAGCCTGTGTCTCATTCATACATGAGCTCTGTCTTTATATCTGTGATCTTCATTACACCAGCACCATCCCATCTTAAATCCATCTCTATGTAATATTGGTGTCGCTGAGAGACCAAAAGAAACTCTAGATACTGCAGAGGTATCCCATCCAGGCTCATCAAACTTTTTTATCTCCATCTGGGGGCCAAGGATGGAAAGTTTTTGGCTAGCGTAACTTTAACTGCAAGGTCAGTTAGTAGGCGTCTTATGTCCATAGCGTCCATAATAGCATGTTGTCTTCATATCATTTTATTTTGATACTTTCCATTTATTTACAAAATTCTATTATAAAAAGAATTTATTTAAGAAAGGGTCGCTCAATTCTGCTTTAGATCCGATTTCTGGTATGGAACTTGGAACAGAGTGACTCTTGATTTAAGAGATTTTATTAGCTGCCTGCTTGAGAATGGACTGTAACCCCTCCCCTCATGTGAGTTGTGGTCTTGCGGTTGAAAGAGGAGGGAAGGACGATAACAGAACTAAAGTTTTATTATAAGGCCAGTGAGCCGTATCAAACCTCTCCAGGTGCCTTCTGCTTCTTTAGCCAGTGTTTACCAAAAAAAACAGATAAACAAGTTAAAGAACATAAGACGTAGCATAGTAGAAAGTGTGCAACACAATACTGTTCTGCCTCTTTAACATCTATATCTTTGCAAGACTTGGTTCACAAGTTGGGGAAATATTCTGCACACACTTCAGCTAAGTGAGTCAAAGCGAAAGAGAGCCATTACAAGTGCCTCATGCGATATTCCTTTATACGAGACATAGACTTCCCTGGAGCTCAGAATCAAGACCCAAAGTTTTGATTTTTCATGTGTTCGTTTGCTTTCCGATTTAATACTCCAGACCCATTTCATTGCCCACGACATTTCAGAGAAAAAAGATTAAGAAAATGACACAAAGTGAAGGCCAATCGGTCCTCACACTCTCCGCCAATCAGCACTGAGCATCACGCGGAATCTTCATTTCAGGAGACGAACAAACAAAAAAGGACAAAAGATTAAAGGGCATTTTGATACATGCTTCTATGCATTTTGTAAGACTTACTGGTCAAAAATTGTGGTAGGATTTTTCTACCTAAGATATGAGATTCGTGATTTTGTGTACTATTAAATACACAGGCAGGTTGGCGAGTCGAAACCGAACACTAAAGGGAAGGCTTTCTGAGATCGGGCGATAATCAGACATGCTGTACCACCAGCTTATGCATTGATCTTTACCTCAGAATTGCCTGAGCAATAAGTGCTATCTCTTTCTGTTGTGTTTCACACCCAGCAACGCTCTAGAAAGGCTCATTGGAAAGCTGTGCATGCACAGTAAAATCTTTTGTGATAAATTACCAGGGATGAAAAGCTTTGATACGACAGTATTTTATCAAGCAAAAATCTGTAAAAGTTAGTTCAGCATTATCCTTTGGTAGGGATAGTTTATCACTGGGCGATCTTACTGTGCTGTAACATATTATTAATGCTAACGTAGAAAATCACACATACTGTAAATTATTTTGCCATACGCAGCCTGTAAGCATTTAGCAATTTACAATTTGGAAAAGCGATATGTGTTTGTACACGTTAAATCAGGTTTCTTAAATGCGTATTACACAGCGTTCAGCTGTGCATCAACCAGCCTGGATCTTAATGTTGACTTGGTACCTGATTATCCCTTGGACTTTAGAACTGAAATGACCCCTTGTAAATTATTGTTTTTTATTTCAGTTTGATGTTTTTATTGACGGGGATGATTTTCTTTTATGTTAATACTGTAGCATTGACCTTACTGTAGCAGATTTTGAGAAGCAAGCTTATTGTAAATAATGATAGACCCTGCACACTTTTTTTTTAACTGAACTGAAGTGCATTCTCGAACCCCAAATGTGTCACATATCAGAAATCCAGCACTGTCAGCTGATTCACAGTATTTCCTCTGTGTTCCTGACACAAGTGCTGCATTTTAAAACAAGGTGCCCACTGGCTTGGCAAGAAGCTTGATTATATAAAAAATTCTTATAAATAATTGAATCTTGCATGTTTGTAGTGAGTATACTATTGAGTGTAATAGCACTGGGCCTTACAATACATACAACCCCTTGATGGCATGATACTTAATTCCACAACCCAGAAGACCAGACAAGAACAAAATAGCCCGCGGTCGTGTTTTACAGAACATCTGTTGCCAGTTCCTTATTAATAAAATAATAGAATTTGATCTGACGGTTTTACCGCCCCCTAGTGCCCCTTTCACATAATGTGGGTTAGCTAGTAGGCTAATGCTATTATTTTAGCTGATGTAACAACCCCATGTCATAATCAGATTTAGAGACACACTATGTAGTCCACAAAGATAACAGCATGCCAACCAAATATGCCCCCCATAGGTTTCCTTAACTGGAGACAGTGTAGACCTGTAGATGTTCAGTAGGCGGTCAGAGAAGTAGTCTCAAAAATGAGCCATACTCTGAGCCAACCGATATATTAACACAACGATGCAATGTTTTTTTTATAACAGTGTAAGGTTGCTAGCAGTGCTAATGTGCCATTAAAATGCTAATCAATGATGTCATACTCTTTCCCTCTGCTGAGAAAATACAGATGGGTCTTTGTCCCGCTGAGTTTGACACTTTTGAAATGTCAGAACCCGAATGGAGTGTTTCAGCTTTGAATTTTCAACTTGAATTTGCTATATTGGCCTTGTTAGGAGTCAGCCATTGTAAAGAGCAAGAACAATTTTATTTGTGAAAGTAACGATGAGATTGTTGAAGGCGTAGTTCACCCAAATATGAAAATTGTTACTATTTATTCGACCTCCTTTGGCCTTCTTTCTTTCGTGGAGCATGATTATATTTAGTTCATATAGTGGAAGTGAAAGGTGACTACAGCTGTCAAGCAAGATTATTAGTGAATAACTATTTAAATTTAACAAGGTTATCATATGGGGACCTTGGAAATCAGTGCACAAATCGCATGGACTATATATATATATATATGATGTGGTACTGTATGGATTTGTTTAGGGGGAGGGGGGGCGGTCTTGACAGCACCAGTCCCTATCTACTTACATTGTATGAATGTAGCTGGTGGAAAAAATCTTTTATTACTTACATTTTTACTCAAGATAATCGTTAGGGGACTTGGAATTCTTGACAGATCATATGGACTATGTATGGTCCTTTTTTGGAGGCTGTCTCTAGTCCCGTCTACTTGAATTGTATTGATGAGAGCTGATGGGACATTCTGCTTAACTCTTCCTTTAGTGTTCCACTGAAGAACGAAAAACGTACATGTTTGGAATAACATGTGGGTGAGTAAATACTGACAGCCTTGTCATTTTTGGGTGAACTGTGACTTTAAAGTAAATCTTTATACTTTTCTTGAAGCTCAGCCCACGATAATGAAAAAAGAGGACATTCTGTCGTGTAAAGGAAGTAACCGGTGCACCAGGAGAGCACAGAATTTTACCTCAACGAGACAGCAGTCCAATCTGAATTCTTTTTTCTCCATTGGTTCTGATCCTCCAACTGGCTTGAAGCAGTCATTTTGCTTTCCTCCATCCAGTTCACATGGAGATCACCACAAGGCTCAAGTGTTCAGATGGGGCTAAAAAAACATCTGTCAACTCCTGTGTAAGGTTCCACCACCTTTACAACATAATCGTCCTCTTCTTCATTTCAACCTGATAGCGTAGAGTAGACGACGAGAAAGCAGGCAGCGGTGTGTTGCAGGATTTTTACCCGCTGGATCTAAAAGCGATCTTCCCGAGACCTCGGGCCGTACGAGTAGCCGTTATTTTAGTGGCGCCCTCTGCAGGGAAGATGCTGAGTGTGTAAATAGCAGTCCATAAGGGGACACCTTAAACACAGATGTACAGGTTTTTAATTGTTGCTCTTGATATGTATGAAGATACTGTATTGTTTTTGAATGCATCAACAGGGAGTTTTGAATTACGAATAATGACATGCAGTTAAAGAAATAAAACAAATAAAATTGATTAAAAGATGTGTTTCTTTTTTTCCACTCTCTTTAGGAGCGCCACAACACAAATCTATATATTTAAGTATCATTGAATATGGTTTCCCTTTTTGTTGGAGATGCTAGCATAAATCATGCTAATCATCCAGGAATTTCAAGGTTTTTCTTTTATCAAGCGCACATGCACACCACCAAACCACTTGGGGAAAAACTCCTACATGTTCAATATACAACATCCTACATATTCACCACGTACAGTACGGCAGGGAAAATGATCACACCGATCGCTCTTGTGTTTAAAATCACACAACATTTGGTCCTACAACGCACATGACCAAGCAGGCTATCTCACTGACTAATGCTTATAGACCGGCAGGACACAAATCGAAATAGAACCTAACAAGTGGCTCATTTAGAGCTCTGTTTATAGGCACAAACACACAGGGATAGCAAAGTCAGTTGCATGTGGTTCATGAAAAAATACTGTGGTGAAATCGATTACACTAAACCAAGTGATGCTCAAACAGACTGTTTCGCAAAACATAGACAACATGGTCCATAAACACTTCCTGTTTTCCTTTGTTAGTTTTTTATATTTCACATAATTAAGTCTTAAATGTGTTTACTTAACTTAGAACTGAATTGAAATGTTTCTAATTTGTTGTAATGTTTGTGTAGTGATCAAACAGGAAGTGCGTCTGGATACCGTACATCTTGCAAAAGGGTCTATAGACACAAAACAATTACAACACAAACAATTATTCAATTAATTAATGACATAACTTTTACAATAAAGTACATTTGATACTTTTTTGTTTTATGTTCAACAATGAGTTTTAGCACAAACCGTTTACAAGAATTACTCTGTAACTGCACCGTTTTGAGCAAATAGCTACTAAATTTGCTCAATCTCACAAACTCGTACATTACTGTCATAAATTAAGATTAATTTGTACTATGATCATCACACTTTCCCTTTCTAAATGTCTGAGCAGAATACCATGAGAAGGCTTCTCCAGCTCCTTTCTTTTCTAATTGCTTTCACTAATTACACACTGTCCTACTGCATGTTATCAAACTGACAGAGTGAATAGGGTCTGCTTTGCCTTATGCTTTCTAACCCTATTGTGCCGGAGCACACCATGCTCCAATTGATCACTTCTGAGCATTTTTTATATAAACCTGATGGTTAACTTAAACTCAATAATGTGTATTTGATCACGATTTCTTCACTTTTAGTATGCGAGGCAGAAACAGAAACATTGCTGGTGCGTTTCTGTGTGCTGCTCAGAGAAGCAAAAGGGGGATGGATGTTGAGCAGCAGGGAAATGTCATGTTGACCTTTTTAATCAGCAAGCTACAGACCGCTTCAAATGAGATGAGGAGGTTTGTGTCACTCACATATGAAGGATAATCAGCATTAAGCGCGAGCTCTGTATGAGCTGTACATTACAACAACTAATATGTTGCATATTATGCAGTTGGCCTGGATTGTGTGTGTGTGCCCACCTCTTGGCACACTCATACATTCCTGTGGGAAAGCATGAGAAAGAAACATTACAAATGAGATCTTTTGAATGTCTCAGTTGTTTCTTCTGAACAATGAAATTTACAAGAGCAAATGGGGGGTTGCTCAGATTTGTCATGATTCAGAAATTTGAAATCAAAAGCCTAAAGGTAATGATTTTCAAATTTTTTATCAAATTCTTCCAAGACCAAATGGTCCCAGTCATATCACGGTAAAAAATCCAGTGAAAAGCGCCAATGGTAATAGAATAAAATAACATGCTTTTCATATAAATGTGTAGTCTTTCTCTGTATTTTGATGGTTTTTACTGTATTTCAAACATCTGTGAAAAATAGCAGTATAAAATTCTGTAAAATTACGTTTTTTTAAAGTGATAGCAATGATAGAAAGACTAATAACTTCCTACAGTAAACTATGAAGTAAAGGGTAGGTAGTATATACTTAACTAGTATATTATTTTCATTACAAAACACTATTTAAAACATATTGTCAGATGTTTAAATACCACATGCATACAGTGTCAAAATAATTGCTGTAAAGTGACCTGTTGCTCTTTAAACCCAAGCAGAAAGGAGCCAACAAATAGACAAGACCACACTAAGCCAAACCACTGCAGAGCAAGTATAAAACACATCAACTGTGAAACCATGTTGAGGAAGCTCCTTATATAATATGGTACTTGTTATAAATGAATAAAGAAAATTAAATATTCCTAAAGTATTTAAAGCGGAAAGCTCGGAATGAGAGAACGAATGCTGTGGTTGCCCTGTGGGGAGAGGACGACAGCTCAAAACAAGACAGTAGTTTTGAAGATCACATCTTCTCCAGCTTTTTTCTGACTCGTGTCTGCATTTGACATCAAAATAAAAAAAGAAGGCCTTGAACGTCTGTGTTTTAGAACTGAACTTACAGTCCATAAAGATCTATACGCTGAACACATGCAGGACTATAAGACGCCTCTTCGTTCAGTAAGGAAGAGTACTATGAAAAATTAATTGGTTCCAGCAAAGGGAATTCAACAACCCATTTTCTTTGGTTAATAATATTATAAAGCCACAAGACTCACTCCCTTCCTGTACATTTGAATCTTCTGAGGCTTTATTGATGTTTTTGAATAGAAAAGTAGATAATATTCACAGGCAAATCCTATGGTTGAATAATGGTAGCCATGTTTTAGTATCCGTCCTAACCAACCACACATGTCCACCCTCTCTACTTTTACATTCCCAAGTAGGGATGAAGTAGTTAGATCTATCAACATTTTTTACACAACTACCTGTTATCTAGATCCTATTACTACATCTTTGGTGAAGACCTGTTTATCCTCTCTTTCTTCTTTTATCACAAATATTAAACACTCTTCTCTTATCTCAGGTATAGTTCCATCCTCACTTAAAACAGCTGTGATCACTCCTCTTCTTAAGAAGTCAGGGGCTGATCCAAGTAATTATGATAACTTGTCCTATTTCAAACTTACCCTTTATTTCTAAAGTCCTGTAAAGGATCATTGCAGAACAGGTCCGCCATCATCTTTCTGACATTTTGTATGAATAATCTGGGTTTCGTGCACACCATAGTGTTGAGACTGCTTTAATCAAAATTTCTAATGACTAATTGTTAGCCACTGACACAATTTTGCATGATATTCTGTTAAATCGGATGGAATCGATTGGAATTACTGGAACTGTAGATTCTTGGTTTAGGTCTTATTTAATTGGGCATACTAAATTTGTTCAGTTGAAACGATATGCATCAAAGCTGTCTGATGTTGTTACTCGGGTTCCAACGGGCTTGGTCCTGGGTCCTCTCTTATTTATCGTTTACCTGTTACCACTTGGTAATATTTTTAGGAAGTTTAACATCCAGTTTCACATGCCGATGACACCCAGTTTTATTTGACCTTTAAACCTAGTTATACTTTCCCTTCAGTGTCTCTCTCTGAATGTGTGGCCTTTGATTCTACCTTATCATTTCAAGCACATGCAAACAGTATAGTTCAAAACTGACTATTTTAATTTGCGCAATATTAATCGCCTTCGTCAGTCTCTATCAGTGGATACATTACAGCAACCCTGGTACATGCTTTAGTTACATCTCGATTCGATTTTTGTAATTCTCTTCTTTACGGCTTGCCCTCAAAGCTTCATCACAAACTTCAATTATTTCAAAATTTAGCAGCACAAACTATCTGAACATATAACTCTTATAATGGAACAATTGTTTGGCTCCAGGTCAAATACCGCATTGATTTTAAAATTGTTCTTTTTGTTAACAAAACACTAAATAATCTTGCTCCTTCTTACTTGTCAGATTTGCACCATAACTACACCCCGACCAGTACTTCAAGATTATCTACTGCACATACTTTTGTTCCTCTTTGAGTTCGCACAACGTCTTTTGGGTCCAGATCCTTCAGTTATGCTATAGTCACACCTTTAGAATTCGTTACCCCAAGCCGTTCGGGAAAGTAAAAATCTTTCCACTTTTAGATCTCGTCTTAAAACTCACCTGTTAGTCAGGCTTTTCGATGACTATATAACTTGTTTAGGGATATTTATGGTCTTAATGGTTGTGTTTTGTTTTATATCTTTCAATATTTACTTTTGTATGCTTATTTATGATTACTTTGATTGATGTCGGTTAGATCATATATTAATGGTTTTATGGATTGTTGTTCTTTTCATTGTACGGTGTAAGGCGCCTTGATATAAAAAATATATAATAAAAAATAACAGAGAAAGAAGAAATGGATGGATGGATATTTATTAAAATGGACATTAAAATGCACTGAGAATTGTGCAGTTGAATAATTAAGTCTGTGTGGGAGAGTTAGAAATGAAATCTCTCTCGCTTGGTCCATTCTCCGTTTTATCATCTGCAGCTCCTTTTCTCCTCCGCACACACCTCTTACATAAACAGCAGATATCCGTGCTGTTTGAATAAAGCGTGCGCAATTCACGCGCGGAGAGACTTGCACGCACGAACGAACACGCTTTTTCGCGTGAACTAAGATGGTAGCTGGCGGGTCACTGTTGGGGCTGATGAACCACTGACGCAGAATAGTGTGTGGAAGATTAATTAAATGGACCCAGTCACAGCATTCAAGGTGGCTGTGCCTTAAAACGCAATGAGCTGTCTAACTAAATAGCATTTTGCCCATGAGTCCTAGGGAGCTCATTGGGCTTTAAAACACAAGACAGTATGTGCTGATAATTGTCAACGCTCCGCGGTATCGGTGCATTCAACCTACTGCTAATTCAACCGCGCACCTGTCATTCCAGCGTCATGCTGCTCTGAAAAAGCACTACGCGAGGGTAGAGTATACCACAAATAGCTTTACTGCGCTGTCTTTCTTCTCTTCATGTGCCTAGCACATCCCCTTCACTCACACACAGCTCAGCTATGACTATGGCACGGAGAGACAGAGAGAAAGAGGGCAGGACGTGTGGGTGGAAGATGGTTTAATGTGGGTGCTGAAAAGCGAGAGAGCTATGGTGTTGAAAAACACGAGCGTGATTCAGCAATTGGAACATACAAAAATGGGGCTTATTTTACTGCAGTCGACAATATAAGCTAATAAAACGCTAAAACTATCGTCATGTGTATGTAACATCAACGAGACCGTTTTAAAATCAATGCACTTGTTGCTCTCTGAAATGTAAAATTGGCTGCGGTGACAATACTCTAACGTGTAAATCTCTTCCCTTCTGCAGGGTAAATGCACCACGGTGTGTTTCCATGGTTTGAGTCCT
The DNA here is from genome assembly GCF_947034865.1 of Barbatula barbatula. Taxonomy (NCBI): domain Eukaryota; kingdom Metazoa; phylum Chordata; class Actinopteri; order Cypriniformes; family Nemacheilidae; genus Barbatula; species Barbatula barbatula. The sequence continues at coordinate 16,618,347 of NC_136774.1, forward strand.
GAAGTGTGTGTGTGTGTGTGTGTGTGCGTGTGCGTGTGTGGTTGAGCGCGAGAAAGAGAGAGATAGCGCGCGAACGAGAAACTGCACTCATTTCGGCTCAGCGCAAGGCTCCACTCCTCCGTTGAATCGCATTTGATCCCGTTCCAAAATGGCCGACCACGACAACGCAGTTTCACCGGCATGTACCTCTAGCGCTACACGCTCGAACCAACGTCAGCGCCTCGATTGAAAAGAAAAAAAAACATATATCCTTCTTCTGACTCACTGAAATGAATTTAACCCTTGCGCCACCCTTCTTCACCACGGCCAGAGAAGAGCGGAGCATCATCGACATGCTGCAAAACTAGAGAGACATGTGAACACTGCGGTGAAAGCGAATGGCTTGCAAGGGGCGTCAGGTGCAGGGGTGCCTGGGGAGCGTCACGATGGAATGGACCCTACTAATTCAAGTCTGCTCAACATGTAAGCCGTTCATTCATGAGAGAATATCCTTAGTCACTGGCATCGATATGTCTTGAAGCTGGTCTCGTTCAGTAAGTCGCATGCTCGTTGACAGCCGGTTTTGTGAGTTCAGTTTGTCATATAATGCAGTCTAATCAGTTCATTAGATTCTTCTGAGAATTATTGTGGCATCTGTGCACCATCAGCATGGGTGTTATTTAAGGATATTTGCGTGACACTGCGTGGACGGAAGCGCGCGTGGACGCTGCGCTGTATTGCGCGTCTCAGCTGTTTCAAAGCGCTTATTGCACAAAGCGACATAAAACCCGCCGGGCAGCGGATACATCCTGCAGCAGGGATAGCACTTCTTTGTTTTATACTATTGTCTACGCAGTTTGACCAAATGTAGCCGAGGCAATGGAAACAGAAGAACGATAACCACGAATCTGGTTTAAAATCCCTAATTTGTTGGTAAAGCATCAAAATGGAGATTTAAACGGCTTGGTGTCATAGTGAGGGGACGGACTGTGGAATAACGTCTCATTATCGCAGCAGCTGTGAGCGTAGGAGACACGCGATTGTCTTCAAGGACTCCTATAATGCTTCCCGAGCAGTGAGTGAGTAAAAAACATACGTGTGTTTGAAATGGTTAAAACTGTAACTTGGCTTCAGTGAGGAAAAGAAACGAGAAAGACTGGACACGATGCGTGTTATGAAATAACTAAATATTGGCGTACGCACATTTCAAAGAGTTGAAATGCATCATCATTTGGAAATCGTATTCCTAGTAATGTCGTGGTCTTGAAATGACTGTATAAATGGAAGCAATATTAATGCCTTTAATAGAGAACAAGCTATTGTAATGAGGGTGAAAAGAAGAGGAGGAACTGGGTTGTTCTGGAAGACATGCGCACACCTCCCAGAAGCCAATTTAGTATTGCGGTGGATTTATTAGTGCTACTTTGGTCCCTACATTTCATTTCTGCCTCCGGATGGAAGGACTTCTAAAGAAAATGTCTCCCGAACACTTCAGTCACTTCAGTCTGAGTCATGAGTAGACTAGAGCCACAGAAGAGCTTTGCAGCTGAAACGTTTGAGGGTCAAATATACACTTAAAAGGGGAAAGGAAGAGGCCACGTATCCGAAAGATGGACGGGAAGGAAATCAGCTCTACATCCTGTCTCATCGAGATTTGCTGACTTGTCTTTTTGTTACATCTTTGCCTTTTTGTGGACTTCAGGCAAAATGATACTGTGATCGTTGGGTGTTCCATGACTGCCGATAGCAGTTTTCGTTCATTTTTATTACTCTGTGGGAGGAAAATTGGAGCATAGATGTCACTTTTGTTTCGCTCATTGATGTCGCTGGCAGACTGACTGATTTTATATAGAACTTTTAGAAAGAGTATGTTATTCGTTTTTGAAAACTGGCTTTGATCTTCGCTCTGTGATTCCATGGTGGCAGAGGAAATATGGCACGCTTGACGGAGGAATAGGATTTTATATTTTACTTTTTACATCCGCACATTCACAAACACTAAACAAACTCGCTTTAAAAAACATCTACCACCTGACCTTTTGTAGGCGAATAAAAAAAAATTGCCTATATGAAGTTCTGCCATTACCTTAATCCTGTACTGTGACTTTCAAAATAGTTTTTGACTCCAAGGGGCATCTCCGGTGGAAAGTGACACCTGTTCTGCTCTGCTTACTCTACTCCAACACCACCCCATTTCTGTCTCTCCCCCCCACTCGTGCTACGTGGGGGGGAGAGCTTGCTTTGGGGTGATCCCAAAAGCTTGTACCTCTCAGCCCAGCCGACAGTGACTGTCACTACACTCTCTCAGTATGGATGCTGGGCAGGGCACCCCAGAGAGCCCTAACCGGGCGGTGGAGTATCTACTGGAGCTCAACAACATCATTGAGAGCCAACAGAAGCTTTTGGAAACGCAGCGGCGCCGCATTGAGGAGCTGGAGGTACAACTGGACCGCCTCAGCCAGGAGAACAAGGACCTGCGGCTGGACCGACATCCCTGTCCTCCCCCGCCTCCGCCTCCCATTCACCCCACCCAGACTCCCACATCCAACGCTTCAGAGTCCACTCACATCTACGCCAATCAAACCCACAACAGCAGGCCCATCCCTATTCCTGCTCCAGCGCCCCCGCCTCCCCCTCCGCCTGTACCGCCACGGGACCGCCGAGTCAATGCCAACATGCACATGAAGCTCGGCCAGAGCCTATCTGGACCAAATGCCACGGAACGAGAGCGGGAAAGAGAGCGAGATGTTGCCGCTAAGAATTTGGGAGGCTCTCTACAGAGACAGTAAGTGCAGGCCTTGTGTCTTTGCATGCGGAACAAACTTAATATTTGTGCAAGAGTTATGTCAATCAAGTATAGTTTAGCCTCAGTTTTGCTTGTAATATCTACTGACACTGAATTGATATTAAAACTACATGTATGTTTTCTGTATTTATAAAAGTTTGTACACAATTTACTCCTTAAACATGGATTTCAGCTGTGTTGGGATTACCGTAAATTTAATGTAGGCATGAGTCTTAGAAGTAGAAATGAAGATACCAGAGAACAGAAAGCAACACACAGCGGCTATTCTCACTCCGTCTGTCTTACAAACCTGAAATTGAGTGCAACAGTGTGTCACAATAGGGATGTTTCCAGGCCATCGGACAGGCAGCTGGCTGTGCCATTGAGCCTGAACATTACATAAGCCGTCAGACTCTCACCTGTGTCGGCCTTATCAGGAAAGACTTGCTGCCAAGTCCCTGACAGGGTGACAGACTGATGTCATATGGTCCCTAAGCATGCTAACTCTGTAGGAAATGTAAAAACCTGTTGATACTATAAAACCAGGTCTATGCTGGCTATCATTTCGTTTAGTTTATTTCAGTTTTAATCTGAAACAGCTTTCAGCTTTTTAGAATGTTTTTGGATTTACAGTAGGACACAAAAGAAGATATTTTAAAGAATGTGGGTAGACAAACAATGGGGCTACCCATTGACTTCTATTGTAGGACACAGAACCAATGCCAATGGCTACTGCCGTTGTTTGGTTACCAACATTTTTCAAGATCATTTTGGTGTTGTGCGGAAAGTCATACAGGTTAGAAATTACTCACAAGAGGGTGAGTAAATGATGACAGAATTTCCTTTTTTGGGTGAACTAACTATATAAGGTCTGATTCTAAATGCCACCTATTAACCCTGTTTAGCTCCACACTGTAATGATTTAATGGGCCATTTACTGTGGAAATGTTTTCTGAAGACCATGTCAATAGTGTGGAGGGCCATAGCATGTGCTGTGTCAATATGCCCCATAACAATCCTAAAAGTATCCATACAGAAGTGTACTGGAACAGACCGCTCTTGTGTGCTGGTGATAGTTTGTCTTTCTCTCTGCATTGCTGAGGAATCGACCCCTCCATTGCACCTCTGATTGCTCCCGCTTGTAGTGTGCACTCTGTCCAGCTCCTTCAGAACGCACGCCGCATACAGATGCAAGCGTGACTGTATGCAGGTTAAAGTGGATTAGATTTGTATTGCATCAGTGTGGCCAGTGTAAGACTGCAGTACAGGATATCCTGCAGTGTTTAAGGCGCTTTGGATGTTCATTGTGTATGTATGAGCAGGCCACTGTGTAGGAGAGGTTGTGATTAAAATTCAGCACCGAGTCAGATTGTGGATCGACCTGTGTGGGAGAGTAAAGCGTGGAGTCCTAGAGAGAGACTGCAGAATGCACTGCATCCTTTTTGTTGCTCACTTAGAACTTTTGCTTTCTTTAGTATGGACTCCTTTTATAGTCAAATCGATTAATGGCTACTTTTAAAGTACTTTTTAAATGATCACTGTGTTGTCCATGTTGACAGCACTTTTTATTACTTTTCAATCGCATGACAACAGTACTTGATATGGTTCATTTTGCATTTCATCTTCTATCCATATCTTCTATTTCTTATTCCCAATCCCAAATTTCCCACTATCTCATTCCCAACCTCTCCCAGCCCTCCCTCTGTCTCGAGCAGATGGCTCACATCACCACACGCCATTTTCTTGAGGGTCAGCTGTTTTTTTTCTACTCGCAAGGGCCATTTACAGCACTCTTGTGGGCTCTTTGTCCTGATCCTTGTTTTTTCCCTAATGTTTTTCCGATGTCTGACAATCCAAGTGACCCAGCACAGTAGCAGTTGCTGAGAACGCATAGCACTTTCTCTCTGGTGTAACTCTCTCAGCTAATGAACAAGTGTAACTACTGCTGTGGGTGAGCCGTCGAGGTGGGATTGTTTCTCAGAATAATTAGCATGGCCGGTGTTAATTACATTTTGTCCACTGAAGGTGGCAATTACTGTTGTAGATGCGAGTCTGAGTAATACACTGGGTGTTGAAGGGCTGACTGATAGAGTTTATACAATTATGATGTAATTGAATGTCTGTAAGGAGCTCACGTGTCAGTCAAACCCGGCACAGGCAGGTCTGAGGCTTTGCAGGTTTATTAGTCGTTTTCAATTTAATCATAGTCTCAGTTAATTTTTCCCTGATATTAACAGGTCTGTTGTTTTTTTGAGGTAGCATTGTTAATTTAGAGTGAAACGTTTCCTACGGAGTTAGAAAACATTTTTCAACTTATGTTATGTTTCTTAAAACTTATATACAGCACAAATTCATTGCATGTTCCTGTCCTCTATTGATTGAGAGGATACATTGACTCTTATCATTGGCTGTTTTTACACTATAGGCTGGTAGCAGATGGTGTGAAAATTAGATTTATCGACCGATATATCAGTGCATCTATATCAGTCCATCTCTAGTTTTATAATTAAAATATTTCACACAGTCTCCTACTAGTTTTTGAGATATGACCACAAAATGTCTCCTACAGTTATTGTCTAATATTAATTTCTTCTATACTCTGGCACAGTGAACATGTTCGAGAAAACATTTATTTTCTTTCCCTGTAACAGTGTAAATATAGCTAATATAGTTCTTGTTGTAGTTATTTTATTAGTTAGCATTCTTGGTGTGAACACGCCTTATAAACTAAATGAAAAAACATTGAGTCTTTGAAAACGAGCTGTATTTCATATTTGATATCATTAATGACACTTCCACTTTGTTTTGTGTCTGTGTTTGTCTGTCTGTCTCTCTTTTCCACTGGATCCATAGACCAGAAGGGCACTCCTCCAACAAAGACAGGTCTGTGTTAACACTTTCATTCAATCTCTCCATTCTTTCTCTTTTCTTCACAGAGCGATCTCTTTTTCGTGTAAAAGTGACAGAGGCCTGTTCTATCTAGGGCAACCCAAATGCATGTGGGACATGCCATTTTGCATAGTGACTTATCGCTTCCCTTCATTAGCGCTTTACATCTGGAGCAGGTGTATCGGTGGAATAGCATTGCATATTCACATTGCGAACGTCAGGACTACGAAATGAAAAATTTAAAGACCTGGAGTAGAAATCTAGAATTATCGTCACTTGGCTGCAAGACTCCCGTTAACCGTTGCCGTAGTGACCATTCCAGTGTAAGCATGTTAATGGGTATTGATATGCATGTTGTTTGCATTTGCCAGTATAGTGAATGTTGAGACAGGCGGTTGTGGTTAGTCAGAAATGGCATGAGTAATAATACCACATCTGTGTGTTACTGCGTGTAGGAGTGATAGTGGGTGCAGGGGAAAAGGTCAGATGACATTTGTGACAAGAATTTTTTGAATATTGTGTATATTGTGGTTGTGGAGAAACGGCACGTCGTGTTAGTCCGGCTGTTTTAGAGCGTTTTTGGTCTGCATTTGCTGCGGTGCTGGAGTGGTTGGTAGTTTGGAGTGTTTCTCGGTGGCGTTGTTATGACGATTCCTCACCATGGGCACGAGCTGGGGATCCGAAGGATAAATGATTGGTTGTCATGGCAACACCTGTAGATGAACTGGATAGCTGAAAAAAGTTGCTTGTGTATGGCATAACCTATTCTCTGAATTAGTTTAGAACACGCATGACTATATAATATGCAAGTGTGTGTTTTAATTTATGTTGTTCTGTTTTCGTGCATGCGTGTTTGCATCAGGACTAAAATAGGCATTTCTTTTTTCATTATAGTATACAGCACATTGTTAATAAATTGAATTATCAAAGTAATTGACACAACAGAATGACAATGTCTAAAAATATGTAAATTAACCATGACTGGAATATAATTTAAAGACTAAAAAAGGATCATTTTTACAGGGGGATTTTACACTTATGTTTCATTTTGCGCCCTTTCGGTTGCATTTTTGCCCTCAGATCTGTTTGTTAGTGTGTAGGGCGTGTATCATTTCCATTACTGCTACACACAGCAGAAGGACACAGACAAACGATCCTTGAGGACAAGACCATCGCCTTTCACATTTCACTGTAATTACTCTCTGGGTGCTTTTGTCCTTGCCTAACAAGCAGTTCTACATTTATGGATGGAAACTGTATTGTTCCTATATTGTTAAATTGCAGTACGACTTTCTCATAAATGTGATGTTAATAGTAATGCATTGGACTCGTGCATAGTTTTTATTTGTTGCTGTAACACTAATACAAGGATGCTAAAATGAATGAAATCACTTTCATTGCTCTGCTCAACTTGATTCCCTGAGCTAGAGGTTGGGTGAGTGTGTGTGCTGGTCCATGCTGGTCTAAGCATGGAAATAACTCATGGTCGAGGTTTACTGTGTGCCTCTTTCCCACCCCAGCAGCCCCTGCAGTCAGAAGCAATGCATCACTCAGATGAGGCTGCGTGAAAACGCTAGCCCTAGAACCGTGTGTGTGAGGGAAAGATGGAGTGAGAGAGAGAGAGAGTTTAGTCATTCATCACAGAATTACAGTACATTGTAACATAAAGTATGTTGTAATGCACATTCTTGCATGTTCTTTATAAGCTGTACTGTATTACTCTGAGTTCTGATACCAGTATGAGGATGTGATGCTATATTTTACTAGATCTTCCATTTCAATAGAAACAGATCAATATCAACAATTGCCTTTTTTACGATAGCTGCTTCTATATCGGTAGCAATACTACTGTAAGTGAACAGCCCTGGAATTTTGCAGTTAACATTTTGCCGTGTTTTGTGCATTCAGCTTTAAAAATTTGTTGTGTGTGCAAAGTTTAGAATGAAACATTCAGCAGAACAGCACCAAGCAGACCTTTACTTCAACTTTTATGATGACTAGATTTGTATATATGCACAAGGACAGCAACTTTGCAAATAGTATTTTATCAAACCTAATAAGCTTTCAGTTAACTTAAAGGGATACTTTGCCGAAGAATGTTGGTGATCAAACAGCAGCGGCATCCATTCACTTCTACTGTATGGAAGTCAATGGGTGCCAGTTAGCAACATTCATTTGTGTTTTGCAGTAAACATCCCCAAAAATGTCTTTGTTCTGTTGAACACAGAAAGATTTTCAGTTCTGGGACATCATCCAATACCATAGTATACAATTTGTTTCTGTGGAACACTAAGAAATATATTTTTAAGAATGTTAGCAATTTTCAGTTCTGAGACATCATCCAATACCAGAATAGAAATATGATGCTGTATCTCGACAAAACCAGGCAGACTGAAACAATTATATTATGTGATTGTGTATGGATTGGTGTCTAAACTTGACCTTAACAGTGTATCTGCATTTACAACAGGACAGAGAATTGTTAGTGGTTAGTTAGATCAAACAGGTCGTACAAAGTCACAGATGTGCCCTCATGTTCCCCTTTGCTCTTATGGGCTTCTGTAGAAGGGTTGCTTAGGGAACGAGGTGAGTTATCACAAATGTGTTTGTGTAAAGAACTGTGTGGGCGAGAGTGACCGAAACAGAAAGAGAAAAGGGTGATATGCAAGAAGAAACGAGAGATAATTGAAAGAAAAGAGAAAGGGATAGAAACAGCGTGATCTGTGAACAAGGGGACAGTGCAGCTGACAGTCTAATTAAATATGCAGAGAATTACAAAAGGAGATGAGCCCTCTGCACTCGCGCACACAGACATCCACACACAGATTCACACTTCCACATCCTATCACACGTGTATACAACAGCTCCATCAATGACATCACAAAGACCTTTTCACTGACCAATGAAACGTACGGTTCGCCTTGAACATTGATATTCTTTATTTAGCATGTGTTTTCTTAAGCATGCATTTTCTTTAGGATGCCCCTCATTGTGAGAAGTAGTGGTGTGCCCACCGGGCTTCCTAAAGCAGTGATTCTCAAACTGGGGTCCTTTAGATGGACCCAGGGAGCCACAGTTTTTGTGGCATATTATGAAATATAGAAATGGCTTTTATACAATTAAAACATTTGAAAAATAACTAAGGCCACGCACCAAAAGTTTTGATGTCCCAGCATTGTTTAGCTTAATAGGTTTTTGGTTTAATTATATTTTTAAGTAAAAGAATATACGTTTTTATTTGGGGGGTGCGAAACGATGCACTCTATACAAAGGGGACATTGCAACGAAAAAGTTTCATAACCACTCTCCTAAAGTGATAGTTCACACCAAAGTTAACATTTTCATCATTGACTCAACCTCATGTCATTACAAACCTGTATGACTTTTTTTCATCTGCCGAGCACAATAGAAGATAAAAAAAGTAATATACAGGAAAGTTTTAGTTTAGTTTAAGTAAAACATTCAAAAAAATATTGTTGTTTATTCTCTCCTTTGCTTACTCCAGCTTTAATCCTCCTAGTAGCATGGCCTTGTAAACTAGCGGTACTGTTTAGTGTGTTGACAAAATGTTTATATGCTCTCTTACTTGTAAGTGGCTTTGGATAAAAGCGTCTGCCAAGTGAATAAATGTAAGTATCAGCTTCACCACAAACACATGTTTTCAACCATGCCATTTTCCACAAAGACTATTCTTATCTACCAGACATACCAGTACCAACCAGATTAAAGTGGCATGACTGAGGCTCGGTGTACCCTATAATGTTTAATTTATTTTCAGTCCTAATGATTAGCAGCCACACAGCCTGTCAAAATCGGCAGTGAACAGCAGGCGATATCCAGCGCTGTCTTTACGGCCCACACCATGTTTCCCTCGGCTTGCATCACCCCATCCAGATGGGTCCAGAGAGACTCGTAGACCAGCAAAAGATGCTAATACAGAGTTTTGCTTCGATCACGCTAAGGGTACGACTTTGTAGAGATCAGATAAGCCCCTCTCTTGGTTTTTCTCTCAGTGGTATCGTTCACATCAGCTGTTTTTGAGGTGACCATTCAGACGGCATTTTCACAAGAGGACAGACCACTTGTTTGTGCCCGGGGCAGCAAAACTCTGTTTTAAAAGTGTGTGTCTGTGTGTGAGAGAGTGGTTACTAAAGAGAGTATTTGTTAGAGGTCATGTACTGATACTGTTCCTCCTCCGAGGATTCAACATGGCTGTGTGTGTTTCTCCTGCAGCCATCCCAGCTGGAATCTCAGTCTTACTAAAACAACTGCAATTGAGCTGTTAACAAATGTGGCGCGATGAAGAAAAACGCAGAAGTGATGAAGTGTCTTATTAAACATGAACGGAAGGATGAATAGAGAAAATAAAAGGCAATTTTCTTAGGTAGACATTCAATATCTGACCTGAATTCGGTTTGGATGGCATAAATGAAAACGTATATTGCCAATTGAGGAGATTAAGACGGGCAACGCAGTCCTATTTCAAGGTTTAAGGCCCCTTAAAACCCACTAGGCATTAAAACATTACATTAAAAACGCTCAATATGCATCAGAGTAATGGGCATTTGTCAAATATTTATTTAAAAAGATCTTGTAATTCTGCTTGATATCACTAAAATGACAAACTTTAGCTTTAAGTTTGACACTTAAATGTTTCTTAGCACATAATATAGCGTTAAGGTCTCAAAGATCCCCGTTCACACCCACAGATTCATCTCTCTCCAAAATGAGAACTCGTGCCATCTACCTACACACATCTACATCCAAAGATATCTATCCATCTGTATCTGTCCTCCATCCCTCTCTTAATTTCCTTGTTCGTATTGTTCCATTTCCTGTGCATTTCCACTTTATCTTAGTTTTCTTTTTCTGTCTCTCCTTTTGACTTTGTATTTTGTCTGCTCGAGCTTTGGGTGATGTCTGTGCTGTATTTGATTTCTTAATGTTTAAGGTTAGACATAGGTACATGGGAATTTTCAGTTTGATTCAGTAAAAAATGTTTACCGAGCAACTCTTCCTCATGTTTTTTTTCACATTAAGTGTGCAAGATGTTTTAGGGAGGTTTCTTTTTTGGTTGGTTAAAAATGACAATATCCGTCACCTTGATTATTCGTTATGTTTTTATTACCTTTACACAGCACGTCCCCTTGCATGAAATTTGCCATGTCGTTTCTACAATAGCCCTAAATGGACAAACTGCTACAGAGTGCGTTTTGTAAATGTTAGCAGTTTGCAACCTCACCACTAGATGGCGCTAATTTTTATACACTGGTCCTTTAAAGAGTAATATTTCTATGCCTCAGGGACAAAATACCTTTTTCTGATGTGAGTGGTGAAGTTCAAAATTTTCGGATGTCACATGATTCATGCAGCCTTCAGATAGTTCCAGGGAGTTATGTTTTCTCTTTAAATGCTTTTATTTTTATTCAATACATGTCTTTAAAAGGGTCAAAAGTTTGGTCTGCAACAATGGCTCCATGTGTTACTAGTAACTTCCGTGAGAGCCTCCATGAACCGCCATTGCAGTGAAAAAAACATTACTCCCGGGGATTTTGAGAGAGAGAGTTGCGTCAACTCAGTTGACTCTAATGGAACTAAGTCCATGTGGGCGGCGATATTATAAATAGACAATATTATTATAGCTATCTACTGTATTAGCCAGCCGATAAAATCCTGACAGATAAAATCAAATGGAAAATATGTGGCATTGACAAAGTTATATACATTGTGAATCATTTAATGGTTTTAATGAAAATAGACATCTGTAATTACCAGTAGATGTCAGTTACACACATTGTTCACCAAGTAAACCCCAAGGTTTTTGTTGTCTTATTTTCACCGCCGTTAAAGCATGTGGGTTGGTGGCACACCTTTCTAAGTAGACAATATGATTCATTCAGACAGATAAATTCACTCCATTTGTCATTCTTGGCATGACAGAACTGCATAGTGCAATAATGGCTGACGGATATTGATTTTCATACTGTATCCACGACAGTATTCAGCACTTCCTACTGATGCCTTGTTTTCTAGGCACATTAACAAGAACAAGAAGAGTACATGCATGTATATGAAGCCTTACCATTTCCTGGATGTTATTAAAGAGAGATTTTATATAGTTATGCAGTAGATAACCTATTCTCTCTATATAAGAGCTGCTACGTCCTGTGAATTCTTTAATTTGATTTTTAATCTTGTGTGAATCATGTTAAAGGGATTGAATTCTGGCACACCCCATATTCACAGTTATTCACTTACAGTATTAATAGCCTTTTAACCCATATTTTTAAGTAATAAGATCTTTAAGACGAGGTGTTTTAGTTGATTGCTTTTAACTCTTATAATGTCAAGGTGCAGAGTAAGGAGGAATGTATAGTGTTACCTGTACCCATCACCAGGTGACTGATGTACTAATGTTGCCAAATAGGCATTTAAATATGCGTATACAATTTTTCTTAAGAGCGCAAGGATGTACAAAATGAAGGGTGTGCACATATTTATAATTTTTTTATACATGAGGTCCCAGATCTTTCCACTTGCCATGTAACGCTACACACAGGTTATTTGCATCAATTCTGCATAAACCTTCGATTTGACACCACTTCATAAATCTTCATTAAATATTCTGCCTGACTGCACCTAACAGCTCAATAAAATTCTGCATAACGCTTCATAACGCTGCCTAACCATGCTTGTACTGCTGCTGCTAAATTGTTTGTAATGTTTGCATGTGGCTGTCTTTGTTGTCTGTATCTTTGGTTTCTTTCTTGACTTTATTTTTTCTCTCTCTTTTTCTTTCTTTCTCTCTCTCTCGCTCTCTCTTTCTGTGACTATCTCTATCTTCCTCTCTTTCTTTCTGTCAGGTCACCACCCTATTCCACCTGTAGTACTTCTTCTCGTACAAATTCTTCCACCTCTACTGCTTCTCCAGCTTCTACCTCTGTCCACACCAGTCTGACCGCAAACAGCCACTCCACCCACCACCAGTACTGCTGCCCCGCGCGGCTCCTTCTGCCCAAGCCGCCGTGCGCCCTCCCCCCTGCCCGGCACCCGGAGCAGGCAAGGTAAGGGCCTGAGCCCACCCTCCCACATTTCCCCTCTCGAAAAACCTGCTCACCCGATCCTCCACCACCTCAGTGTCTGCCCTCCACCCACTTCACCCACGTCTAAATGCTCACCTCTCATTTTCAATCTCTCTGGAAGCCTGGAGTACAACAATTGCTCATAAAGCCTAAATGATGGGAGCCCAACGCTGACTACCCATAATTCTTTCACCCAACTGAATGCCCATAATTCTGAGCTCTAAAATTGAGTCTGTCTGCAGGGGAAAGGAAATGATGACTTGTTGGAGATCAGCTGACCTTGCAAGTAACATCGCGAGGGCTAATATTTCAATACCTCTGTGAGCTTCTGAAGCTTGGCAGAAAGAAATTGTCAATTTAATTTTTTTAAATAAACAGATTATACACTTTAAACTTAAGCAGGATGTTTAAACAAAGCTTTGTGTTAATATTAAGAAAAAATACTTTAAAGGAACAGTTCTCCCAAAAACGTAACTTCTGTCTTCAATTACTCACCCTTGAGTTATCCTTGTTCTGATGAACACCGAGAAAGATATTTTAAGGAAGCCAGTTATTGGCCACCATTGACTACCATAGTAGTAACAATTACAATGGCAGTCAATAGTGCCCCAGAACGGTTTGCTTCCCACATTTATCAAAATATCTTCTTTTGCATTTAACAGAACAAAGAAATGTATACAGATTTGGAATAACTTGAGCGTGAGTAAATGATGAAAGAATACAAATTCTGGGTGGGTACTCAGTATTTTCTTTAGTTGAACCATTAGCCGCTGGTCATACTTTCATTAGAAAACGTGTCTAATAACTGAATGGTTATAATGCTTATTTATAGATGAACTGAGTAGGGTTTACCTGTTTATGGGAATTAGAATATTGCTGCTCTTCCGAAACCTTGTATCTCGATATATATTATTAATAGTCACCCTTTATGTTTGTCACTGGGATTAAGAAATATCTAACGAATAAAACGTATTAATAAAAAGTGCTTGTCAATTTGAAAATTACAGTATTTGTTTCCTTTCCTGAAAAATGCAAAATTTAGACATTCGAGAGTTCAGCAGGGCAGCGACCATATTACTTTTTAAAGTACTATTTATTCCCTTTACCATTTATGTTAAAAAAATTATATTTTAAATAAAAATATTACTGAGTGTTCCTTTTAGATTAAATGCCGTTTATGGAGGTGGAGATTTGCCAAAACATATGACCAGTGTTTTAAATGTGCATTTGTAGTTTTGCCTCAAAGCTATAGCCATTACTGTAGTTCTTCCAATGTTGTCCTATCCTAGTACTCAAACAGGCAGATTGCAATTTTTGTTTAGTGTTGCTATTGGCAAAGAAATGACACACTTTCCCCTTTGATTTTTTTGGTCTCCACACATTTCTGCATGGAAGTGTAGCTTTTTTAATAAGACAACTATTCAGTTTTCCTACTTTGTCACTCTGAGTGCAAATTGCCTCTCGCAAAAAATCAACTCGTGACACGCTGTCCTCCACACACGCAAACACTCCCATCCACACACCCATTCAAATACAGTTCCACCCCTTCATTAGACATGAATCACAGGCAGGCGGACACTGTAACAAATGCAGAAATACCGCCTACACACACGCGCACACACTCTTTACACACTGTTATCCTCATGCCTCTTTTCTCTTGTCATATCATTGAATCTGACATTTTTTTCTGTGATTTCATGTCTGTGCCCATAGCTTTATCATGCACATCAGTTGCAAGTTATTGTTAAGTATGATATTCAATTTGTGACTCTAATAGACAAATATTGTTAGGAATTATAACGATGGTCACAGATTGCATGCATTTGGATGCACTTGACATGTAACACTATTTTTATTTGAGCTTTTCGCTTCGTATATTAGAGGTTTTAAATCTGTGGTAATGGTAATTGCTTCACATTGATTTCCTTCTCAAAACAATGGTGGATAAAATCAGCTTGTGCTACAATTCTGCCCCCTGCTGTTAAAATGTATGAATCACAACATTAAGAGAAAATTGACGTTGTGATTTTAAAATCCTGCGAAACAGTGGTAATTTCTCAAGCATATTATAGTCCGAGTATGTTTCCAATTTGCAGTTCATTCTTAAACAATTTTTTCTAGCAATGTCAACTGTGCAGTTTGGGTTTAAAATAAAAAAAATCTTTCTTTCACAGTAGACTATTGAATTTTACTGGATGTTCATTAATATACAACAACAGCCCATCCATGCATCCATTCATTCCTCATCCACCCCTTTACTGTTCTTACCCGTTTCCCCAATTGAGCTGAATCCCTCACTTTTCTTCTTTCCACCCCCCTTGGGTCAATCTTTAGAGAGGATGAGGACGATGACATCGCCCATCAGTTCTGTTGCCCCGCCTCTGAGTGCAGTAGCCCCTCCTCTAGGTAACCAGCAGACTTGTCGGCCTCGCCCATTCGACCACACCCCCAACGTCGGCCCACTTCAAAAATGAACGGGTGAATGCTTATCAACTGAAAGCGAGTGCGTCTACAGTCTAAATGCAGCAGTAACTTGAAAGCTGGTCTTAAAAACTGGTACAAAATATTAAAAATCAAAAATATTCTTTGCACTAGTATGTCATTTGCATCCTACCATCTCTCTGAAATGGACAAATATTCTTTGTGTGACTGAAATAAGAAGATTGCAAGGACAACTGTATGAATATATACACTGTTGAAAAGGGACATAATAGAGCAGATAAAAATCTGGAGATCAGCTGAAAAGCTGAAGAATCAATTGATGGAAGAAAATAACCCAGATGGTCCCTTTTCTTCTTCTCCGTCTTCAGACCGTCTCATCTCGAACAGTTACTTTTTGCTTCCTGCTTCGTCTCGCTTTGTGTTTTCTGGCCTGTTTATCTTCTTGTCTGACAAACACCTGCGTAACTTTACTAGTCTGTGATGTATCGTGTTTGTTCCTACATTCGGTGTCAAAAAAAGTTGTTTTTTTTCCTTGATATCACCCTCATTTTCCGCACAGAGGAAAAAGTGCTTGTCTTTCAACTCAACTGTCAAAACGTCCAACTTTGTTTGACAGAATTAAGGATCCTTTCGAATTTATCAGGCCCGGCATGACAGCAAGCCTCTCTAAAGCCATATTTGAATTTGAAGCATCACCGACCTCTGTTTGCTGTTGCTACACCAGTATACTTTTGAGTTTGTTTTTGTTTGGTTTCTTGACATTTTGTGCCTCCGTATGCTGTTGTTTACTGGCATACACTCATCAGTTTCAAAAAGTAAGTCAGACAAAAGTTTGTACATATGTGTAAATGTTGACCCTTGACAGGTTATGCAGTGCAGGACACTCTATGGACTATTATTAAGGCAAGAAAATCGTGTAATGTGGATGGCCTGGTTAAGGCCCCGTTATACTTTTAGCGAAATCTAAGAAGCAGTGGTTTTGACATAAAATAACAGTTTTGCTGTGAGTATTGCAGGGCCTTTACATTTTGGCCTAGTAGTGTAGATCAGCGACAACAACAGGGTTCGAGTGGATTTGGTGCTTCGTAGATTAATCAAAGTTTTTTAATCTCTGAATCAATGAATGAATCTTGTATGAATCTGAATTATCCAGGTATAGTAGTGAGATGTTATAGTGAACTTCATACTGTACCTCAGGAATATAAAATAAATCAAATGTTTGGCACTATTGTAAATTACAAAGTTGTGGTGGTAACAGTAGCTAGATGTTTTACTGAGACTGAGAATGAGATTGGTATGTCAAGGCTGTCACAGCTCATTGGAGAAAGAGTCCATCAAACTATCGTTCAGGGCTGAGATTGTTTTGGATAAGAAGTTGCTCTGGGACTGTATTTTTGTTGAGTTGTAAGTGATCCGACAACCCAAACACCACAAACAGTAATACATGCAATGTACACACATGCGGTTGAATTGCTTAGGAAAGAAGCACTCTTCTAGCATTTATAGTTTGAATAAAACAAGGATTCCAGAAATGATCATGACATGAATAGAAAATGGACAATGTAGAGAGTGAGATCAAATAAATAAGGGACAGGGATCATTGCATGGATGTAACCAAATATTTTTCATGACATGGACTGAAAACAGAACTGAGAAACACTGGAGAGATTTAACATGCGCTGATGTGTGTCTATAAAATATGCCCCGTATGTGTGATAGAAGAACAATGAAATTGTCGCCACTTGCTCAGAGATGCAATTGCGTAAACCACAAGAAAAAGTACATTTCTGAAAATGCATGTTCTAAAAAAGTCATAGCTATTTTTTAAATGGTTGTGAGTTTTGTGTTTTATTATTGTGTGGCTTAATTGTTTTCACTTCATGTTGTACCTGCATTTTTGATGTCTTTGGCAAGACTGAGAGCATATGAACTGTCTCTCTGGGTTTTGGAGGAGAAGAATTATAATGCAGATTTTTATCTTGTGATTTTTGGCGCCCTCCTCCAGATGCGCAGGTCTTGCAGACCTCCGCATCGCACCAGAATGCAGGAGTGACTGTTGATTTGGGGAGGTACTGCAGGTGAAATTACAAAAAAGATTTCTTCATCAAACAATTAGAAACTACATTTTTAAGAATAATAGGTAATTTGTTATTTCTAATATTTAAAAAATCTTAGAAACAGGCAATGGTTTATTTAAATTATATAAGATTACCGCTGTGCATCAAGGAGACAGTTTGAACGCTGACTTCAAATGTAGGCCCTTGCTCTGACGCATTTTAGTTTACTTTTACGTAAAAAAGGAATGAATGGCAGCTTTAAAGTAGACCAGAATCTCCGGTCCAAACAGGCTTGTTTTATCAAATGCATGCAAAGGTTTGATGCCCTTCTTCTGATAAAATGCTCTGAAATTGCCAACAAAATCATTCCAATGTCATATTAGTAACAAAATCTAAAAATAGTGCACTGTCGTCCTTTTATGAAACGTGATATAATACATCCACACATATTCAGGTGTGCCGGTAGTACCTCCCCTTAAACCGTACTGTTTGATAAGCAAAGCGAGCTTTAATGCTAAAACAGAGATGAGCGATGGACTCGACACATTCAGTCAGTTTGTTTCTGTATTTTGCGCAGACTGCAGAAACACATAAAAGAGCCCTTCTTTACTATTTTTATTCTCTAGTTCTGTCTGTCTCTATTTTACATGCTGTAAATAAAAAAACATCAAACCTGCTCCTAAAGAGGATGGAGCATTCAGTGATATCTGTATATTCATGAATGATAATGGATATAATATAAAACTGACATATTAAAGAATATTACTAAATATTATAAGAATGTTACTGATTATGATGGTGGTGGTTGTCATGGTGGTCATGAAAGTAACTGAATAAATGCTCTTATGATCAAGAAGAAATGTAGTCTCGTCTTTTAACTTCAAGAGACTGTTCACCCCCCAAAACTGTCATCATCTATTCAACCAAAAGTCATTTTTCTCTGTAAAACACAAAAGAAAATATTTTGAAAAATGTCTCCATGGTTTTGTCCATACAATGTAAGTCAATGGGGGCAGGTATTTAGTTTGGTTACTGAAGTTCTCCAGTTCATCTTTTCTGCAAAAAAAGATCATACAGATTTGCAATGTTGTGTAATGAAGGATTTTTCATTTTGGGGGAACAAATAGGACCATTTCAGTCATTGTTTACATAAAATTTTGCCCTAGCTCTTCTCAGCATTCATATCATAAGTAGTCATGTCATATAAATCATACAGGTTTGTAAAAACAAAAGAGTGAGTCAATTTTGACAGGTATTTATTTTTTCATAAACTGTAATTTACAGCTGTGCACTGTTTTGCCTTGAGCATCTCCAGGCATTACAAAATGTAATGACTAATATCTTCAACCTGCTGCCTGCTACGCACACGGCTTCGCGCCTTTGGTACCAACTACAGTATATGTATTTTCAACATTTGATTGTTTTGTTTCTATGTGAATCTGTGTGTGTGAATTGCATTGGTTGGACACAAGATCAGGAGAGGATGATTTGATTTAAGTCTTAGTGAGGGAGATGAAGGAATTGTTAGGGTTACAGGGGCACGGGTGAGAACTCGACAATTCAGTCTCAGAAGGAAAATTTCTTGTGTCTAACCCAAAATGACCAGACCCTTGTTCTTTTTCTAAACAAAGGTAATATGAAAAGGTTTTCCAGAAGGACTGTAATATGCTGGCAAGTGTGTTTAACAGGCCCCCTGAGCACATGTATCATTTTAGAAAAACATTGTTGACTGTTTTTGTTAATTTAAACCTGCTTTATACTTATTGTGCTGAAAAACATTAAATCTAGAAAAAAGACCAACAGGCAAAATGTTCATATTTTGTATTTACTTCTACCGAGACATAAAATCCTGTGAGATAATCTTACATGCATTCAAAACCAATGCTGCAAAAGTCTCTGCTAACATGGACCATGATGACAGCAGTACGTTTACAGAAACAGCTGTCAAACTTACCACTGGGGTCTGAAGTCTGAAAGGACTGCAGCGAGCAGAGCTGGCCAGTGACAGACAGCACAAGCAGAGAATGTTCATGCATCAACCCCACAGCTGAAGGCCTGGCCCGTCTGGACTATGTGGTGCGGAATACAAAAGAGGTCGTAGTCGAGCACGGCAAAGAAGGTGCTGATCAAATTCTCCAAAGTGGATGGGATTAGGGATGGACATGTTTGTTCTGCAGTCCATCTGACCAGTGCATTGGCCTCGGTTTTGTTTATGACTGGCAGGTGTGTTTATTATCATATTTGTTTATCATATCAGTCTATGGTCTATATGGTGAAGCTTTTGGTGAGTTTGGGATTGCTATTAAAAATTCACAGGACAGTTAACCAAACATCAACAATCACAAGACTTAAAACCTGACCCAATTGATAATGCACATCACTGTTTTGTTATATTTTGTTATTTTGAGTAAACTTGAATATTGAACATTTTCAGCAATTTTGCAGATGTCTCATTCACCGCACAGCTCTTTAAATATCAGTCTCCGCCATTAACTATAAACAACCATACTATTGCGAGCTCAATAACTCATTTTCTTCTGTTTCAGATACAGTAAGTTCAATTAAGCATTGAAAAACTCATATTGACTAACATTCCTCTCAATGACTGTAGTTGGTTACAGCCCTGCGTGAGATCAAACCAGGGAAAGTAGGGTTAATTTGTCTAAACTCAGACTCTAAATGAGCAACATTAAACAAATGAATCCATACCCCCTTGCTGTTTTTAAGACAGTTTAACTCCCTGCCCACCCCTGGAGATGCTGCATTGGAAATAAGCTCGCTCTGCTCTTGTTTGGTGGTTCCATCTGCCTGTTTGTTTATTTGTATGTGGGAATGATCATGGAAAACTCCTGTCGTCTCAGTACATTGCTACAGGCCTTCATATTTCTCACCCAAGTGTCTTTATAGCCTGAGAGAAACAGATGGGCTTTGAGTAGACATTGCATTTTACTCCTAATCCTAAAGCAGTACTAACCAGTGCAAGCACAACAGCAACATTGGTCCCAGATCAGTGCTCGCAGGCAATATCTGTTTAACACCCACAGGATGAGGTAAAAGATGAGGAGGCTGTTAGTTTAATGTTAGTTTCGGGAACTTCTACATGTTATTGAATTTATTTAATTACTGCTGCTTGGTAATGTGATGTTACTATCTTCTAATCCATTAAACAAAGTAAAATAGGATTAATCATGCACTAAAGGACATGGACGATACCTGAAATCATGCAATCTGTTTTTGAAGCAAGTAGACAATTACCTGGCTGATACAATGAATGACAGCAGCATGATGGGAACACGCTATGCGGGATCAACTGGGTATACTGTATGTAGGAAAACATTTTTATAAAAGGGTTTGTACACCCTGAAATGGTACTACTGTCATCATTTGACCACCCTTATGTGCCTCCAAATCTGAAAAACATTCTGTATGTCGTATTCTCTATAAAAGTGAATGGTAAATATATGGTTTGAATTGACCCAAGAGTAAATACTATCATCATTTTCATTTTAGATAAACTGTTTCGTTTAAGGCTGGTTTGTGCAAATGTAGGGATTGATGTGCGTGCATGTGTATGCCCTTGTTTTTATATCCAAGTGGGGACTTAAACCTGAATGCACACCAACTCATGGAGACAAAAAAGCATAAACATCGTACAGAACAATATTTTCCTGAAATATTTTAAATGCAAAAAGTTTTTTATGATCTTTAGGTTTAGGGGATAAAAAATATGGTTTGTACGGTATAAAAATCTTTAAGCCTATGAACTGTGCCCACGGAGATAATAAAACAGACGTGTGTGTGTGTGAGATATGACAGTAAGAGGAGGTAACTGGATATGTATTACAAGAACGCTTCATAATGTCTCTAAAGTCTCAGCTTTGTTTCTGTCAGGCGCGTCTTGCCACCACTAAGTCATCACAGTAAATCTCACACATGCTGTTCAGATCTGAGCTAAAGGTGTTGCAATCTGCTGCATTTGTGAAGCAGACACACAAGATAGAAAAGCGAAAGCCCAGTTGTTTTTTTTAAGATCTGACTTAAAGGGATAGTTTCCCAAAAAATAAAATTGTGTCACCATTTACTCACCCTCAAGTTGATCCAAACCTGTATGAAAAGACATCATTGACTACCATAGACATTTTTTATTTGTTCTGTTGAACACAAAATTTGATATTTTGAAGAATGTAGTAAGGCAAACAGTTCTGGGACACCTTACTACCATTTACATTTTTCATTGATGTCCCAGAATTGAGAATTGCAATCATTCTTCCAAATATCTTCCTTTATGTTCAGCTAAACAAAGTAATTTAAACAGGTTTAAAACAACTTGAGGGTGATTAAATAATTACAGAATTACAAATTTGGGGTGAGCAATCCCTTTAAGACAAAACTCTAAATATACCTCAAACCTATTTTAAGGGGCCGTATGATGAAGAGCCTGTCTAATATCGACAAAATGTATTTCTATTCACAGCTGTCTTAAAGGTCCGGTCAGTGTGTAGTTTTTCGGAGGATCTGTTGACAGAAGTGCAATATAATATCCATAACCATGTCTTGGTGTATAAAGACCTTACGTAATAATGCGTTATGTTTTTATTACCTTAGAATAAGCTATTTCTGTCTACAGTACATAAACCGCGGGTCCCCTAATATGGAATTTGCCATGTTGTTTCTCCATTTAAATGATTGTTTAAAAATAAAGGAAAGTTTTTTCTTTCACCTGTTACAATATTTGTAAGCCTACCTGTGAAAGCCAGGCTAAGGTTTCATATCGAATTATTAGGTGATGAGCATGTAAATTTGCTTTTAACTTATCACTGTGATTTTAATCTCAATTTAATGCTGTCAAACGATTACTAATATGATTATTGATTTCAAGGTTATATTTTCACACAATGTTCTTTACAGTATGTAGGATGATTTGATGTAGAAAACCGTAAATAACCACTTCAGCTGGGTTTTCACAAGCAGGGTCACAATTTCTTTGTACAGTATGGTCTTCATTTTGCTGTCCCGAGCAAATGTGAATACATTGATCATTTGGTCTGCGTATTACAGAATTTGAACAGCGCTAAATTAAAGCTCTCCTAATGTGGAAGGATGCACCTTGTTCCTAAATTTCTCCATTGCATCTTTTTATCCTGCATTGCAACCAGCCCCTTCACACATGTGTACGCACAAATGTGTGTGTGTGTGTGTGTGTGTGTGCATGTGCACTCATGAGTAACGTGCACACGTGGAAGAGACCTGTCAAAATGCAGACATTCCGCTCCACAGAGAGCGCGAGAGAGAGAGAGAGAGAGGAAGAGAGGAAGGGTGGTGGGTGTGAGAGACACACAGAGTAGACTGTGAAAGGGGTTATTTTTTCCTCCGCTTTTATAAGCCTGAATGGGACTTCTCTCCGGCTGAACGGCGGTAAGATCCTGTTTGTTTGTTGTAGTCATTTGACTCATTGACACTCTGCGTTATTCCATGTTTGTATGTGGCATTCGTGCAGATATTTCACTTTATGACTACACAGCACAATTTTTGTGATAATAGATGAGCTCTACCTCTCCTGCATACTCTGCGCTCACCCAGAACAGGATATATGTTGACCGAAGGCCTTTTTTTAACCCTGCACACTCATGCAATTGTGCAGATCCCTATTTGTCTAATCTGGAAAACGATTAGTTTTTTCACGTGTCATCCTGTTGTCAGTTAGTAATAGTGCTGTCTTTTTCTGTTGTCAGCTTTCTGTAGGGCAGTCTGGAACCGGACAGCTGACTCTCTGAAATCTAGCATGTAGCCCAGTGGTTACTACAGTCTCCACAGTGTGCAGATGCATTGGTTTTTATTATGATTTCAATAGTTTCGTCCTGGTTGCCTTTGTGTAAATGTTGCTTTAAAAATAAACCCAGAAGCCGCTGGGGAAAGAGTGAAGTGTGATGTCTTGTGCCTGAGTGAGACAGATCTCAATAATTTACCCGTTTGGACTAACATCGGGCAGCTGGTTATGCGTCCCTGTTAGCGGTTTAGCTTTTGTTGCAGAAATAGATATGGAGTAATTTTGGAGATTGCTTTCATTTGTCTCTTTATGTTTTGTCCATGCTTTTGTCTTTTAGAGAGAACAAAAGGCAGAAGGTGAACGTCTGCCTGTGTGTGTGTGTGTGTGGTTAGTGTGTGTTTGCAAGAGAGAGAGTGAGTGTGAGGCTATGCAGGTTGAGCACATTAATACTAATACAGGTTGTCTGTATTTGAGTCAGTTAACTGGAACTAATGGAAGATATTAGTTATACAATGTGTTTAAAATGTGGTGCAAAACCGGCTCCATATCAAATCCCCAAAACTTTGGGATCTATTTTATTTTATTGTATATTCGGCCAATCCATGCATGAAGACAGGACAGATAATATGTATTGTATTGTGTTATGAAATGTGGTGTGTGCATTTGTTGGGGGTAGAAGGGGAATGAGGTAGGAAAGACGAAAGCGAGAGAGGTCATGCTGTAAATTAATAATATGAGGAAAAGCAGCTGGTTGCACACAGAATTTGAGAGACTGAGTATGAGAGTTGTTTAAAGAAGAATGAAACCAAAATGATCAGATTTATAGTGAGTGTGTGTCGCCCATGGGTCTCATCTTGTGACGGGAGATTAACTGTTTCGTTGTGGTATCTTCAGTCTCCAAGTACAAGGCTGAAGGGTAATTTAACTTTCTTTCTCTCTCAGTGCTTTCTTACTAGGTCAGGACAAGTAAACCCCCTACAAAGAAATACCGTTGACCTACACAGAGTGATGCGATCAGATGGTTGTACCATGAAACTAAATGACTTTATCACATAATTATATTTCATATATAATATATATACATTTATATTTATAGGGTGCTCCAGGGTATTTCAAACAAAGCCATGCATATTGTTTGACTGAAAAAACAGTCAATTTCATAGCGGTCAGCATACAAACTAAGGCTGGCAAACGATTAATCGCATCCAGAATAACAGTTTGTGTGTACATAATATACAATATATATATATATATATATATATATATTATATACATAATATATAATAAACATATTTAATATAAAGTGTACTGTGCATATTAATATTGTATTTGATAGGGCTTTCAAACGATTCCACATGATTCCACATAAACATACCTGTATACATATTTAGGAAATATTTACTTGTAATTAATTATATTTACCAATAATTTAATTATTTATGAATGTTTATACATTTTTATATATTTTTTCCCATTAAGTATATGCATGTGTATTTATAAATACAAAATTAATATGCACAGTACACAGACAAATTATATTGAGTAAAAACAAACTTTTATTCTGGATGTGATTAATTGTTTGAGAGCCCTAATACAAACCACATGACTGCAGAGAGCTGATTTGTCCATAATGTTGGATCAGCATAGAGCTTTTCAAGCAATCAGTTAATAGCGCGTCATGCATTAACAAATACTCAGCGTGTCCACTGAGAAGTGACTCAACTTTCAACTCAACAAGCTGAAGTCTGTCCAACATTGCGAGACATTGTAATCATCAAATGTTGCGGTCGTTCTTTTGTGACGTGACTTTAAACTTTGATGGATTTAAGAAATTGTTAATTTGCTAATATGTTTCAGTGGCGATGCCTGTGTCGGATTAATCTTGTTTGCTAGACAGCAAAGCGTCAGCTTGTGGTGATCATGAAAGGGAGCTAAACGCAGATTAAAGGAGGCACACATCAAAGGATGAGGGTGTCTTCTCTCTGCGCATGGCTGCTAGATTACGGAGGCTCTGTTAAGCAATGCCGTCATTTGGTGCTTACAGTACAGTAACATTACACTGTATATGTTCTGCTGAGTATAAATGTATTTGTTTTTGCACTGTGTCTTGTTGACTTTTGAATGTGGTCTGTGTATATTTGCTTCTTTGTGTGTACAGTGCTGTATGTTTTATAATAGAAGAGTACAGTTAAATTACAGAAGAAATGCTTTAAGCATAACTTCTTAAGCAAGATGTGAGTAAGTCTGAGTGTGTTAGAGTGCTATGGATGGTTGCCAGGGTATTGCTAGGGTATTTTTGATACTATTCCCGAGATAAAGCTTGGTTTCCTTTATCAACCTCTTTCTCTCTGTTGGCTTGTTTTAGATAAAGTAAAGTATAAAATCAAACCTAATTACGACTCTGAAAATAAAGTAATTTATTGAATGAATATAATTATTGAATTAATTTATAAAATTGAATTGCAAATATATTGTTCTTTCTTTTGCACTTCTGGAAAGTAGCTTTGGTAAAGTTATCTGAAATGTATTCTTATATAGTTGCTGAGCCAGGTTTCTTAAGGAAATCACATTTGTGTTGTGCAGTATGTCATTTATGATGTACTTTTACAGTGCAGTTCACATGTTAAGGAGGTCATGCTGCTTTGAAGCATGTAGGCTGAATTCAGCACAATGGACAGTTCCCTCCATCAGACACCATGGAGAGCTTATATTCAGCCTCTGGATGGGACAGTTCCTGTTATACAGTATGTAAAAGTTTTTCCATTCCTAATTTTAATTTTTGCTGTCCTCATAAAAGTAGAATCCATCTACTGTTGAAACATCTTAATTGATCTGTATGTATAAGATTAATTTATGCCATTAAATCTATTTCAGCTCTTGCACATTATTTGGGCTAGACTTTAATTTCATAAAGTACTTGTTTGAACAACGTGTGATACTACCTACTCGTAGGCCAGTTTAATATACAGATCATATATAAATTCTGTAGGAAATGTTAATAAGGTTAATAATACAAATTATATAATGCATTATAATTGATGGTGTTTAAATGCACCCCTGCCTCTGGCCTGGATTTCAAATGTTTCAATACTTTAACCTGTGTTTTTCAAATTAAAATAAATCAATATTTTACCTTCACATTTAGATCAAAGAACAGAAAAACCCATCATGGGGTTTTGGTATTTGGTAACTCTCATCCTCAAAACAAGGTTAGCTAAAGTACTCGTGTGTGTACTTGTGGTGTATGAGTAAATGTATACATTCGTGTATATGCACATTGTTTATGTGTGATAATATGATTGCTGTATAAGCCCTAAGACTAAGAGCCCTCCCATCTTGCGCCAAATCCTGTAAAACAGTGTGACACCTCGGTCGCCAAGGCAACCCCATTCTTGACTCTGGCTCTCTGCACCCCTCCCACATCCGTTTCTCGGCAACCATCACCAAGCAACTCTCTCCTCCCATTACCCTCTTCTGAGTCCGCCTATTTTAGAGAAAGTGACAACACAGGAAAGGGGGATAAATAGTGGAAGCAATGGGGGAAGAAGGGATAAGAGAGAAGGGCAGTATGATTATAATGATAGGTAAGAGATAGAAATTATGAGAGATTAATTGATAAATGGGATTAGAGTAATGGACAAAAGCAGAGTAAAATGAGAAATAATCACAGAAAGAATACAAAAATGATGGAAATGGAAAACCAAACAGGAGTGGTGGAAAGACAGATGTATCTTTCTTTATTTATCAGTGAATTATTTTCATGCCACATATCAGTCAGAAATATGATAATTGCAGAAAGAAATGTTAATCTTATTTTTAGGACCATTAAAATTTTGCATTCTAACATTGTTTTCATTTGAATGGCACCTAAACTCTTTATACCCACAATTGTTTTACTATAGTGCTGTTGTCCTTTACATTTTTATTCCCATTTTTAACTAACACATTGTTTTTTACATTTAATTCACTTACACTTCAGTTCTCATATTTGTAAAACTGAGAAAATACTTACTATTAATTTATGAGGTGATTTGTTTTCTACATTCCTCTTAGGTGGCTGGACTGGTTGAGTTCTGTGGCCGAGTCTTTCTGATCGCTCAAATGACCTAGTTAGACTTTATTAATATTGCAGTCAGCAGAACATTGTAGCGTTGTTCTTGGAGAATCATGAAAGGGGAAATTCAAGGAGACTGACACTGACTCCACCCACAATGGGAGGCTGTTAGATCACTGTTGAAATAAGGCATCATTACGTTTCCATCATAGGAAGGAAAGCATCACATGGTAACCTGCCGATATTGGAATGGGTTGGTGATGGTGCACACTGCAACAGCTAAACAGTACATTGGACATAAAATAGGCTAATATCAGGAAGGTTTACAATAGATGAGTATCCTTCAATAGACACCCTGTATTATTGTGAGCTTGAGGAACATCATGAGTCTGTTGTATGGTGCACGATTCATCCAGTGTGACAGTAACATTTCATACAACATGCAAAGTGTTTGACTTTTTTAAGAGAATATAAAAACCTGTTTATCTTTAGCTCCTTTATGCTTCCTGCTCCACTGAAATAACAAAATAAATGGAAATAAATGATGCAATAAAATGAAAAAACTTAAAACTGATGTGCCAGATGTGAGGGGGGAGGATCATTTATGCTTATGTCAGGTGTTCGCACTAAAAAGACATCCGGGTGCACTTGAGTATCTGTGCTCAAGCACCTTTAAGATGTTTCTTCTGTCTCTGTGCCTCCTTGTGGTGCAGTGAGAATTGCTAAAGGATAGAAAATGTGGGAAAGCAAACAAGTTGGGGGTTGTTTTTTTTCGTTATTTATTTGTGAATCATGCAGGCATCCTTTCAGGCAATGTGTGAAGAAAATTATGTTTTCATAAGTATCTGTCAGTTAGAATTGGTACGAAAAATGTCCTTAATTCATTTTGACAGAATTTGGAAAAGTCATTCAGCTCACGATTCTCACAGCATTCTGAAATCATGAATGGAATTTCCTTCCCTCGATTTAGTTCAGTTTCAAGTCATTGGAATTAACAGTACCTATAATATAACACGTATCTTATATCTATAACTAAGCAGGTTATAAAATCACAAGATTTAACCATTTGAAAGGTAAAAAAGGATGTGACACAGGAGAGATGAGAGTTCAGAACAGCTTGGGCTCAAGAATAAGACAAATGACAAACATGGGAAGGGGGCATCAAAATGGTGGCTAATGTGAAAGATAATGAATTATATAAAGCTGTCCTTGGGCCAGGGAGAGGGAGAACGAATACGAATATCCACTGTTTGGCATCCCTGTGAAAAATGAAGGGAAAGTTGCCATTCATGAGTTTCTTAAACATGAGAAAAGACAACTTTCACAACGTTGAAAGTAAAATAATCAAAAGCAAAGCATATTCATGTCCGATCAGCGAGAAAATGACACTGTGAAGACAGAAGCAGTTCTTCATCAGATACGAAATTGCGCGTTGACACCACCACATGGTTCCACGGGACCGCGCGAAGAACTGAGATCAGGTCACATGACAATCTGATTGATCTAATGGCACCGAACAGATCCTGTCAGATGATGCATGAGGTGTGGATCATGCGCCGCGATCACAAGGCGGTTTGCCAAGCTCGCCTGGCAGAAGTGTTTTCGCGGTCTGTCTGCTGTGTCACGCTTGCTGCACGAGTCTGAATAATCGAGGGCTGAGGGAGAGAGATGGAGGAGGATAGAGGTTTTAGTGGTGGGATGTTAGGGGGGGCCCGG
Source organism: Barbatula barbatula (assembly GCF_947034865.1). Taxonomy (NCBI): domain Eukaryota; kingdom Metazoa; phylum Chordata; class Actinopteri; order Cypriniformes; family Nemacheilidae; genus Barbatula; species Barbatula barbatula. Next base: position 16,647,118 of record NC_136774.1, read on the forward strand.
CGCTTCCCTCGATCATCTCCTCGCTAATGACGGAACATGAATCGCAAATCATGGCATTTAAAACGATCCCCACTACTCTCGCGTGCCGCGATGACCGCTGTCAGCACTCGAGCCAAATTAACAAACGGATGAAATAGCGCTTGCGCATCCGGACCCGTTTCCCGCAACAATGTGGTGCATCAACTGCGCGTCGGATAAGACCCCCGCGATTCTTCATAACAAGCTTGTGTACTGGTAAGAGACAACGTCATATTTTTTTCGGACACGAGTGGTTGTTATTGTGATCATTTTGTTGATCTTCAATAACTGACATCACCATACGCATACAATTTTTAGTGAGTGAATTACAGATATTCATCTACACGAACACCAGAAGGTAATATTTTGAGGCTTGAATAACGTAAAATGAGGTCAAAACTGAGGGGAAATACGCGATAAAGTGCGCAGACGAGTCCTGTGTTCGTTGTCAATGGCAGCAGCGCATTTCTAGCCGCAGAGAAAACGCTCGAGGCCAACGAGTCGAAAACACAGCAACGTTACAGTCAAAGAAAAACGGGCACGGATGTATGCACACGCGTTTACGTTGAGTTATCACTTCTCTGTATACTATAAATGTTGTTTATGAGCTTACGTAGTGAGTCATGAATGTGTGTTCTTGGCAGGACTTGTAGGTCATAAGTTCCCTCAACACAGGGAATGCCCTCATTTGAAACAGCTCTTTAATATTGACTAATATTGATGTTTGTATCATTCTTTAATCTTTTATGAATGCCGAACCGTATGTATAAGCATAACTGTTTACTGTGTTCTATCGTCATGAAATGTTGAATATCTATTTCTGTATGATGACATTTTAGGAATGTTTTACTGTATGCTGTGGAGTTGGTAGAGTAACCTGTTTGAACATAGTGTCCCACCCCTGTCAAAACCTCATGTTGGTTTACCTGTAGTGTAAGGGATACATGATCCAGATTTAAGCCGAGTTGTAAAAAAAACATGATAAAACTCGGAAGAAACAGACCTCGGTGGGCTCACCAAACTCTCTTACTATTTTTCTGGCAGGGGGTCTTTTGAGTCTGTTAGTCTTCTGGTGAGGGGTTTAAACAGCACTGGAGAGATTTCAGATGTTTTTACAAGCTGCTGAGAGTTATGACACTGTCAAAAAGACAGCGAGAGAGTATGTGTGAGAGCGAGAGTGACTCTTCCTCGGCAAATGCGCTGCCAAGTTGCCTCTCATATTTTTTACCTCACATTCTTCTTTATGATGGCAGGATCTGGAGGCTCTCATCCATTGCATTAAGGAATTATTTGTTAAGTCGTTCATCATCCGCGATGCATGATAGTAAGTAAACGTAACTAGATGTGCATGCTGTTATTTCTGTGGAAGGGCCTCAGATCGAGGAGAGTATTATGGGGTGTAGTTAGAGCTGCCATACGGTGGCCAACTGTTTTTTATCATCTCTTGCTATGATTATCATTTGAAGAGCTGTCAGCTCAAGACCTCGGGGGCTGTTTTCTGTGAAATGTGTGTGTGTGTGTGTGTGTGTGTGTGGGGGGGGTGATGTACAGAATAAACTGTAGAGGTTTTAGTATAATTGTCACAGTCTTTAAATAGAATATGAGTGTGATGCATCTTGATGCTTCCTTCGAGGATGAGTATTGGTCACCAAGTGTTTCAACCAATAGCATTGCACCATAGGTTTTCAGTGCAACATCCACAGCGTTTGTCTCTCTCATTGTCCTTCTGTTCATTTATTAATCTTACAATATTTGTTATAGCCTATAATAATAAACACACAATATAATTATATGAGCCATTTTAGCCCAGTGCAAATATAATTTGAAAAGCGTTGCTTTTCCTTTAACTGTATCACATTCACAATTGGTTCATACAATTGGTGCATTTCTTAAGAAAATACACAAAATTTCTTGCGCCTCCGCCTCAGACAACCACGTTGAGCACATCATTCAGTGTTGCCAGCGAGGAGTTCGTCCTGTCAGTGACTGAAAGAGTCAGGAAATATTGATAAAACTGCTCACTTTTAGTAAAAAATGGTTCAAAGGGTGCTCACCGGCAGTGGCTACTCTCATCTTTTCCGGGCCTCCGGCTCGAGAGATTGACACTGAATTCACGGGTTCTCTTACACTGATTTATCTCTTTATGATATTGCAGTGTGTCGCGAATCGTTGAAATCTGTCACAACTATTAATACTAGCTTTCTTTACAAGACACACGATTAAATGAAACAAAGCACTTCCATAGCCCTACTGTTGAAAATTGCTGTAGATATCTTGTCTCTAACCCAGTGGACACTCGCATGCAACCGCTCATGTGACATTACGTGAAATTAAGACTTGAATGTTAATGTTTACACTATCTGGATCATCTCCCACCTAGTGCACTATGTGTCAATCACCATGTAGGACATAATAAATGTGCCAACAAGTGGCCGATACGCCGCTTTCGCACCTCTCATAGTGAAGCGGGCGGGAGATTCTAAAGTGGATTTGATTGGACGAGAACTGTGACGAGAGGCTGAAGTGTAGCGTAACGTCATGGAATATCTAAATCTTTTGGATCGCATGTTCCAGACAGCTTTGAACGCATATATCTTCTAAATGGGAATTTGTCTGCGCGTTTGAGGATCAGTTTATTGACGTCCTTAAGGCTAATTTACTTTTAGCAAGGAAAAAAGGTTTATGTAACTTACATTATATGTGACATTCCTCAAAATATATTTTTTCTGTCCCACAGAAGTAGTCAAATACAGGCTTTGAATGACATGAGGGTGAATAATGATGACTTTAAATTCAATTTTATAATCATGCTAGCCTCATGCCCAGTCCTACTCAAATAAACAGAATATCTGAACAAACTCAACAAAGGTGGGCGGGAGCTGTTCTGCAGGAGAGTGAGGCAAATAAACAAAAACATGTGCAGTGTGAGCTTGCTCACTGCGCTACACATGTTAAAACAGTTGGGTTTAAATGTTCACTGTACACTGTAGCTAGTTTCCAATTTACAGTAGCTCACTGTTGAAGACATACACCACTTTATTCAATCAGAAATGAAATTCAGATCTCCATCAGACATATATTTCTGGTTGAGATGTTTTAATTCCAATTTATTATTATTCAGATTTTTAACAAATGTACTAGGCAGCAGTCTCGTTAAATTCAGATGCCTGAAATGCTTGGGCTAAAATGTATCATTATATTTATTTTTGAACATTCATTCTGTTCCAATACATCTTAGGAGTTGTTGTATTTTTAGCAGTGCGGCTATTTTAAACCCAAAACATTAATTTGGTCTGATTCTCTTGTCTGTACCACTGAAGCTGTGATCCGGTTCGGTGTGGATGACAAGCTGCTAGAGGTTGTGCAAAAAAAAGACAGTGGAACAATAACAGCGCTCTGTGTCGTGACAGGCAGCGTTCTTCCTCTCCAACAACGTGTTTTCAAGCTGAGCCTTTACTAATGAATGCTGAGATAATTCTTAGGGCTGCTTCAGCAGTTCTGGGCTGTAGATTAGACAGGAAGTGCTTAGAAGTCTGCCAAATGCTGCATTTTAAGGGAGTGAAGAAGTGACGTATTTTCTCTTTTGGCTTCTAATGCTCGCTGCATGAAGATTTGTAGTTTGCTGAGTGTGCAAAACGAATGCTTTATGATTCACTCCACAAAAAAGAAGTGTTTTGTTGTATCGCGACGTCGAACAAGAAATAGAGATGATTTCTGATTTTCTATTTTTTTTTATAATTTTTTAAATACATGTATACTACATTCTCAGACTGGCACATTCACACACTGACAATATTTCTCACACTTTTACCTTTACACACACACGCACACACATCACAATTCCTACGAGGAGACAGATGAGTCAGATATGTTAACATTCCATTTTAGCAGAAAACCATGTGCCTCTCAGTGTGAATTAAATCTACACAATGCATGAAGGTGCATAGTGCAGCTCTCTTGCTTTTATTTATAGTAATTCGCCTATTTCACAATATGGACCGGAAGTAGGAAATCGCAAGGCTGCCATAGCATTTATTCATTCAGCGTTTTTTCTCACAGGCATTCATTTTATTTACCAAAAGCAACAGTACCATACAGTATGTTGTCCAATTTGTTCATGGTGTACTGGGAGATGTAAAAATAGGGAAAACAAACGATTTAGTTATTATCGAGGTCTGATTTATGTTAGACAAATCAGCATAAAGGGAGCGCTACAAACCTAACTGATCCTAGTCTCTGCAACTGTTCTGTGAAGTGAACGGAGCTAGTGCATTGATCAGACAAGCCTTTGCCCTACTATCGGTTTGTACACGTCACGCTGTGAAATAGGTCTATAGCTCTCCCAAGATTAAAATTTGTGTTTACTTGCACTCATGTAAGTTAAAATGCCAATTGCTCTGAAATATCATGTACATTCAAGTTCACAGAAAGAAGTTTGCACACATTTCTTGAATATGTAGACAGATATTCATCCATCTATCCATCACCTTCTACTAACCAAATAAAGATTGAGTTAATGAAGACACAATGTTCATTTTCAGGCAAACTATTCCTTTAATACGAATACTTCAGAAGAAATGTGAAATGTGACGGTTCTCTGTGTTCTGTGCTTAATGAAACAACAACATTCTTTTTACATCCTTACTGAACATGTCTCACATAAAACCCCTTTATACTTAAGGCTACTGATACATAATAGCCTGTTATCATGAAATGATTGTGATTTTGAATCCTGAACTAATAAAACATGATGGGGAAAATCAATAAGAAAATATAGCTCAGAGCTGTCTCAGGATAACCCCCACCCTTGTCTATGGGAAAAAATGTTTGTATTCTCCTTAACCAATATGCCAGTAAAGATCATTTGCATCCATACCGTTTAAATGAGCGTTGTGTTTTTTTATCTATGGGCTTATTGACAAAAATCAAAGCGTTAAAAATTGTCTTTACAATGTAATGTAGCATTACTACACTGTAGCTTGGTTCCTTTGATAGTTTTTTATTCTTTATGCAATATCTGTATGTGAATTGCTTGTTGAAGTGTCACAGATTAATTGATGTATAGATCATACATAGAACTGGCTGAAAAAGCAATTCAATAACCCTGGTAAGATCAATGGATCACTCTTTCACTCTTTATTTGTCAGTCCTTTAACTTTTTCATTTCAGTCTTTAAATGTTATCTGACAGCTTTCTCAGTACGTACCAGTTCATTTGAAATAAAGTGGTTGCCTTTGCATATGTCCAGTATTTTCCTAAGGGCTGTAGGTTCGAAGCATGGTAGCTGGTTTAAGCTGGTCCTGAGCTGGTATAGGACCAGCTTAAACCAGCTCCGGACCATCTAAAGGGCCCACGTGACCAGCTTAAACCAGCTACCATGCTTCGAACCTACCTAACCAGCATATGTTGGTTTTTTTCAACAGGGTTAGAACTACTCTGCTGTTTTGACTTATTGACTGTTAATAAAATGTCCCAGTATTGTGTGTCCCAGTCTGTGCTCACTTCATTCATTAAAATACATCAGCTCAGCTCCGTATAAAGCGTTTAGACATAGCGAAAGTATGCACATTGAGACTCTCTATATCTTACTCTTCGTGAAATCAGCAAAACCCTCGGTGAGAATTAAATGTTGTAAAAACACAATCATGTGATGTTTGTTTGTTTAGATCAAATGCTCTGTAGTTTCATGATAATGATTTCCTAGATTTCCTAGCAGGTTACAGTAACGGTCACTGCTGCCAAACTCGAGTGGCAATCTGAGTGACACTTTTAATTAACAGCTATTCACTGACTCACACAGAAATATTTATTTCCATCAGCGACTGCCCAGGGGTGTCCACACAGATCCAAACGTGCATGCTTTTCTCTCAGTGCATTTTCACCCTCGCACAGGCTTATGAAATGGTTCATGTTCTTCATCAGGTTACTCAGCTTGTGTTTTATTTTTGTAACAAAGACTTAGAATACAGACATGTATCTGTATTTCTCCGTCCCTCAGTATAAACCCATGTATTTATATTTATTATACCCAGTTACAATACGTAATGTAAGATTATTTAACACATGACAATTAAGCCTTATTGCAATAAACCAACAAATATATTTTCTTCTCGTTTTTAAGAGATCAAACACATTCACAGCCATCTCAGCACTTGAATCTGTCCATATTTGATGTGCAGGCTTTCAGATGCACGGTCATCTTGGGTTTCCATCTCCTCCTGAAACGCTTGACTGCTCTGTGCTCTTTAAGAAAACATAGATGCCCTGAATATTACATATACTTTGCGGAGCCATCAGGACAGACAGCTTTTATGCTTCTCAGTATTGTTGGTAATTACAATACTATGTGGAAATTGAATATTTTGGGAATTTGTAATAGTCTGTACGGCTTAAAAATCTGTTAAGGTTTTAATCAAGGCAATTATGCATACGTTACGTAGAGATCATCGTTGTCAATCACCATACATTTACATTTTACATTTAGTCCTTTAGCAGACGCTTTTATCCAAAGCGACTTACAGATGAGGAAACATTGGAAGCAATTATAACAACGATATAACAACGAATTATAACCAAAATCAAGAGTCAAAGTGGACACGCAGTACATCACCTCAACATATCGAACGAAAATGTAAGAATATATGACGGCATAAGAAGAAACCTGCCACTACTGGGGCTTTTTAACCCATCTAAAAGGCATGCCCAATGAAGAGATGTATTTGTATTTCTTCGGTTTCAGATTTGTACGATTATTACTCGATAATATTGTCATTTATGTACATAATTTTAAGCCTACTTTTGGGATTATGACATGTTAACTTTGTGTTTTATGTCACGAGTGTACCGAGCGCGTCTTTGGAGTTTGTTTCAGAATCAGAATCAGAACAAGCTTTATTGCCAGGTGTGCTTACACACACAAGAATTTGTCTTGGTTACAGAAGCTTCCAGTACACAAGTAAGGTTACAAGACAAGTAACAATCAACAAAGGCAACGAAAGTACAGAAGAAAAATAAAAGTTAAGCACACAAAGGTGAAAGTGCAGTGTGACAGAAGAGCTCCGGAATTTTTGTTTAAAATATACAAGTTATGAGTTTATATATGTGAAATGTCTGAGGGAAAGTATTGCACACATTTATTGCACTGTAGGGTGTATGATATGTATATACAGATTCTATGAGATTCTACAGGTGTTTAAAATATACACATTTTAAGGTGCTATATACGAAAAATCTGGCACAAAAATATTGCACACATTTATGGCAAAAGGTGAACATTTAACTGTTCATGAGGTAGATGGCCTGAGGAAAGAAGCTCTTCCTGTGTCTGGATGTTTTAGTGCTCGGTGCTCTGTAGCGTCGAGCAGATGGTAAGAGTCCAAACAGAGAGTGTGCTGGGTGTGAGGGGTCCAGGGTAATTTTGTGAGCCCTTTTACCCACTCTGGATGAGTACAGTTCGATGTGTTTGACTACACATTTGGTTTACCAATTCTTTGAATATAACCATCATATAACTGGGGAGGGGACCCAAAGCTGCGTTAGCCCAGGGCTCCGAGAAGACTTAACGCGGCACTGAAGATAAATTATATCTAAAATAAACACTCATTTTTAATGAAATAGCAAGAATTGTTATCCCAGTCCCATGTATATGTGTGTATGTATGTATGTATGTATGTATGCGTGTCTTTGAGTTTCTTGTCCTGAGCTTGGAGACAGCACAAGACACACACACACATATACCAAGATTCTACTATAGCTGCACATGCGTGTTTAGCTAACTCATATATGCACACATGCTGATCACAACAGGACTGCACGACTGGACTTTTCTGCACTTTCCCTGGATGTGCTACATCACACACGCACACCAAGAAAAAAGAAGGATGTTTGCAGAGTTTTATTGACTACATAGGATGTGGGTGTGTGTGTTTTATTGAGAAAGATGTTTTGCACGTCAATTTTAATGTGCATTTTTGTAAAACCTTTTCACAGGCTGAATCAAAGGCTGTAAGGATTATATTCTGAACGTTTTGCAATGTAGCAGCAAAATACTTTTGTATTATTGGTTGCTTTTGCATCTATTGTTTGAAGCAGTTGTTTGTGAAATTCAGCTGTTGCCATGTTGGTAGTTACCGGTCCCCTGGTATGAGGAGACTCTTATGTGTGTGTGTTGATATGGTGTCGCTAGTAAACTGCAATCGTACTGCAGTCACTGACAGATACTCAATGCGGTCATCAAATAACTCACCAGCATGAAACTGCTGATTCCAGAACAGCTCCTTAACAAATACGCGGTCGCTGTCATACGGCTGCAGACATCATGTGTGAGTGTGTGTCTACCTCTTTAACCATGTGGTTCCTTCGAAGGACCAAACTCTCGCACAGAGCCCATGCTTACATGTGAGTAAATGACTGAAAACAGTTGAAAACAATGAGGATTAAATAATGTTAAGCTGTGGGAGATACAGTAGGTTTTGTAATATGGCTGTGATCTGTTGTAATCGGGTTCAGATAAATGGTTTGTTGTTTCAGTTTAATACATTGTATTTGTAATTGTATTTCCCAAGCGTTTGCAACTTAACTGTGTTAAGAAAACATATTTGGAGTAATTAAAAAAGATAATGAGAAATATAAGAAAAAGGAATAAAGATTTAATTCAGTTCAATTATTACAAATGTGACCATTCATACACAAGTACATTTGAATGAATTATAAACAACATAGTTTCGCAACATTAGAGTAAACTGCACCGACTTCCCCTTATACACCCACTTCCAGTGGGTACGGAAAGTATTCAGACCCCTTAAATTTTTCACTCTTTGTTATATTGCAGCCATTTGCTAAAATCATTTGTTCATTTTTTTTCTCATTTGTGTACACACAGCACCCGCTATTGACAGAAAAACACAGAATTGTTGACATTTTTGCAGATTTATTAAAAAAGAAAAACTGAAATATCAAATGGTCCTAAGTATTCAGACCCTTTGCTGTGACTCATATGCTGTGACTCAGGTGCTGTCCATCGCTTCTGATCATCCTTGAGATGGTTCTACACCTTCATTTGAGTGCAGCTGTGTTTGATTATACTGTTTGGACTTGATTAGGAAAGCCGTTAATGAGCAATAAAAATGAACTTAAATAATTTTAGCAAATGGCTGCAATATATTAGAAAGAGTGAAAAATGTAAGGGGGTCTGAATACTTTTCCATACCCACTGTATATTTCTAGTTCATGCTCTCTCTCTCTCTCTCTCTCTCTCTCTCTCTCTCTCTCACTCTCTCTCTCACTCTCTCTCACTCTCTCTCTCTCTCACACTCTCTCTCTCTCTCTCTCTCTGACTCACCATTGGATGAGTCAGGTCTTATAATGTTTTTGCTGGCCTCTTACTTGACTGCACATGCCACTGTTTCTCCTTCCAACTTTCTCTCTCTCCCTTTTTCTGTGTCTCACTATGCACCATGTCCTCTCTTCATTTCTCTTTCACACTCCCTCCATCTTCTCTTGTTTCTCTCTCGTTCTCTTGTACTCCGGCCAGATGGTTGATCTCTGGCTGGGCTGCGAATGGGCATTTGAAATGCCAATGTTGGTTAGTTTGATAGTATGTTTGTCTACACAGAACAGTTTTAATGCCAAAGTTACAGACTTGTTTTAGTATCAGCTTGTCAACAAAAATGTCTGTTTTTGGCAGTTGTTGACCTAAAACTCTCTCTCGCTCTCTCTCTCTCTCTCTCTCTCTCTCTGTCTCTCTCTCTCTCTTTCTCTCTATTAGTGTGGAAGGAGATCCTCAGTGTCCTAACACGGGGAGCTTTTCTGACAGCACCTGCAGTCAGGGCCCGTACCTGGGCAATTCGAACCGCTACGGGAACATTCGAAACGTTCCGGGCCCACAGGGGCCTCCTGTGGCTCCTCCAAGCCCAGCAAGTCTGGCCTGGGCACAACGGACCCGGCACCAACCCGCAAGCCTGGCACTCCGCAAGCAAGAAGAAGAGGAGAGCAAGCGCTGTAAAGTGCTGTCTGACAGCTATGAGCTCTCCACTGACATGCAGGACAGGAAGGTGCGTGACGATTAAATGCTGTGACTAAATGCTGTTATCATCTGTGTCTCCTTCTTCACTGAGCTTGTCTGTATTGGTTGGTTGCTATCTGTCTCATGACCTGCAGCCTTCTGAAAAGTTAAAATATTTTCCTCTCGATGTGGCGAAGGCGCACATAAAAAAACGAAATGAGCATCGCGAATTGGGCATGGCCCCTTACACACCCAAGTGTACTATGGTCATACCATGGTTCTTCTCTGTAAATGTAGTAATGTAAATCCTTTTATATGTCAAAACACTGTTAAATGGGTAATTTAGTTTTTGTTGTCAGATCTGTTATTGTTGAGCCATGCTAGCAGTACACAGTTTTTCTAATTCAGATTTAGTTAAAACTACATTACTGATTTTAAGAAACCCTGTTTCTTTGTCTTGCTCTTGTCATCTTCATCGTCTTCATCAGGTGGAGATGCTGGAGAGGAAGTATGGTGGCTACTTCCTGAGCAGGCGAGCGGCTCGCACCATACAGAGGGCGTTCCGGCAGTATCGCATGAAGAAGAACTTTCAAAGGCTGCGCAGCTCTGCCTCTGAAAGCCGTATGACGCGTCGGATCATCTTGTCGAACATGCGTTCACAGTACTCGTTTGACGAGCGGCAGCCACATGTAATGTTATTATGAACACAAAATGCATAAACATTCAGACATGAATACATGTATTTATAGGTTAAGGTATGTGTACATCATTTTAACTTCAGAAAATGTATTTATTATTTGTTTATTGTATTTATTTGTACTAGTAATTATGGAGAAATATATATGGCCATTCTGACCACAAGCAGGCTTGTTGATACACTTAAGCAATATTGAAAGACGGTTGGCTTGAAAGGCCATCTCTAATGAGAGTTATTGAGAGTCAAAACCCATTCTTTCATTTGTGCAAAAATTAAAGTTCACCAGGGTTAATGTGCATAATTTTTACACTAGCTGCATCTCAGTTATGCACATAAGCTAGCAAATTGATCAAATGCACAGTTAATTTTATCGCTTTCCTTGTTTTGAATACATCCTCTTCCTTTTGCCTCCTTTGGACTACACCTGACTGTACACGAAAATAACAGACCAAAATTCTGTCTTTGCCTTGATCTCCTCAGGTTCAGCCCCAGACTCCCCAGCAGCAGCATGGTCGATATAGCAGTCATCACCCATCAACCTTGGGCACAGCGGGCCAGCCAGGAACTCCAGACACACAGCAGGAGTCCGATTCACCTGCCCACTGTCCTTCAGACAGGGAGGAATACTCACATGCAGACGACGCCTTTAACAAACAGGTGAGAGGAATTTGCATATATATGATATATAATAAGTGGTATGATTTTGCTTGCTTTAACAATATATATTTTTAGATTTTTATGTGTGATGATCGTGACTGCAGTGTTAGGTTTATTTCAGTGTAGTTGTAGAAGACATGTATAAGGTTAAAACCAAATTAGAGATTGGCTTAGAGGGCTTGGTTTAAATTAGCTTTAGGTGTTGCATGGGAGACATATGTTGTGTTACAGCTGACTACTTTGACAATATGGCTTTGTTCACACTGAACAATAGATCTAATTTGGTTTTTCAGATCCTATATTTAGAACCGACTGTCATTTTGCAAGTGATGAAATCGAATCCGTTTCAGACAATGTAGTCAGTATCTGGTTGCTATAGTAATGATGAATGTGTCACCATGAGGTCGAGAGATTTTCTCATACAATAACTGGGAGTAGCTGTCAGTGTGGAAAAAAAGAATGGAAAACTCAAGACGGTACTAAACCCAAAGGTCTGACAGCATTGTCCGAAATATGCATAAGATACACTGTGTCCAATTCTACTGACTATATTCTGTTTACTTATTTACAGTACTGTTCACTACATAGGGAATGTCACATGTGAAATGTCAGGTGTGAATATTTAGTGTACTGTATGTTAAGAGACTGGGGAATGTGGAATGTTTTCTTCATTATTTTATGAAATACTAAAAATATAAACTAATACAATTATAAATGACTTGAAAATCATTCACACATTCCAGGCAGGTTTGTGGTTGTAAACATATTTGTGTTCTTTAGCTGTTCAGACTATAAAAAATTAAATCTATTTGATTCAGCCAGCAATACACGAACTTGGGACTTACATTTCATTTAGCATATGCTTTTTTCCAAAGCAATAGAACATCGCCTTGACCGTCTCCTTGGAGCAACCTTGTTTTAAATTCTTTGCAAACAGACACAATGGTCATTACATTCATCTAGTCATTATTCGATGCAGTGCACATCTATAATAGATGATTTCTACCTAAACGTGCTAAAGTTTAACCATCCTCAACCCTAAATTGACTAGCGCTAATGCTAGGATCATTCTGAATGTGTGCTTCCTTTGTAGGTGACGTCTTTGGCTGACTCAATGGACGACACTCTGACATGTCAGTCAAGCCGAGGGGAATCTCAGGATGGTGGTGGGGCCGGAGAGGAATCCGAGGATTTCGGAGAGTGCGTGTGGAGCAACAAAGCTACCCCACGCAGGGGTGTCTTGGGGGAGCAGGGGCGACTGGGCGTCATGCACGAAGACAGCACTGCCACCACGTACAGCGATGTCACGCTTTACATGGATGATGGGATGCCGTGTTCGCCGCTGTCCATTGATGTCAGTCAAGCCGAGGGGAATCTCAGGATGGTGGTGGGGCCGGAGAGGAATCCGAGGATTTCGGAGAGTGCGTGTGGAGCAACAAAGCTACCCCACGCAGGGGTGTCTTGGGGGAGCAGGGGCGACTGGGCGTCATGCACGAAGACAGCACTGCCACCACGTACAGCGATGTCACGCTTTACATGGATGATGGGATGCCGTGTTCGCCGCTGTCCATTGATCGAGTTCCCTCTAGCACAGACACAGAGTACTGGGGCGTCAGCAGCGGTGTCGGAGGTCGCGAGGACAGTCGAGACACAGAGGGCGGGGGCAGCAATAACAGCCGGCGCAGCACACCGTGCACCGAATGCCGGGATTACCGTTTACGTGGATCGCACCTCCCTGTTCTCACTATAGAGCCGCCTAGCGACAGCTCCGTTGACTTGAGCGACCGCTCAGATCGTGGCTCTCTCAGCAGACAGATGCTCTACGAGCAGGAGCCAGCAAGTGGCGGATCGCCCCAGGGAACTCTCAAACACAATCCCGCCTCTCGCACGCCCAATCCATGTACGGCACAGGGCCAGGCTAGACCTTCGGGCCGTCCCATCCCTTCGCCTCTGCCTGCACATCTACCACACCACGCTATGATGCACCATCATCATCACCCGCACATTCACCATCCACTGCAGCACCACCCGTTACCACACATGCATCACCCCTACACAGATCCCACATCACCCTCCCCCACCCAACCTCCACTTACGCCACTGTCGTCTTCCTCTTCTGCACCGTTGCCGCCTGCTGGCATGGAGCACTCTGATGGGGACAACGATTCTCTGAACTCTACCACTAACTCTAATGAGACCATCAATTGCAGCTCAGGCTCCTCATCCAGAGACAGTCTGAGAGAGCCATTGCCTCCGCTAGGAAAACAGACCTATCAGAGAGAAAGCAGGCACAGCTGGGACTCACCCGCTTTTAACAATGATGTGGTGCAGAGGAGGCAGTACCGCATTGGACTCAACCTCTTTAACAAGTAAGAGGCTTCTGCGGGGAGATGCGTATGTGCATTGCATAAAAGAAATGCACTGTATGTACATTTGCTTGCTATATTCATATACAAAGAACTAAATAGCAGAGAAAATGTTAGGGAAGTAATGATGCAATCAGCTATTATATGATACACAATACAAGATTCATTCAAATTTTATAAATTTAAATAAAAAAAACTAAATATCAGATACCAGGTTTATTTTGTTACATAAATTTTTTTAATAACATTTGTTATTTTTAAAGAATTTATAACATTCAAGGTTTAGTGAAACTTTCTATATGTAAATTAATACAAATTAAATAAGTCTGTGACTGAACAATAAAACCAAATTTGAACATACAAAATAAAATTAAGGAAGGAATTTCGGAAGCTAAACCCTTAAACATCTTGAAGGACATAAAAAAACATGATTAGTTGACATAGGCCATGTGTTTGAAGTTCAACCAATAGGATTCAACTACCATACATCGCATTATGTGTTCGACATCATGCACTGGCTCAAGAACTGACATCAAAGAACCGCAAGAGCGATTCAAAAGAAAACTGCTTAAGATCGGAAAGAACTATGAAGTTGAACACCTATTATAAAAACCTCTGCCATAGCTCTTTTATACATATCTTAAAAGTTTTGTATTGTATAACACAATTTATGAAAACAGCCCTGGTAGAGGTAAATAGAATATGAATTATTAATGCCAATGCGTTAAGATTAATCAGATTCTGTTCATTTTTCAAAATGAATCCTTATGAGATCAAAAATCAAGTGGATTGTAAGATCAAGTGGCAAAGATCAATAAAAGGCAGGACGATTCAACTCAGAATTCAAAAAACGAAAATGTGGATTAAAATGTAATCTTTTTTGCTCAAGACATTTTTGTCTGTATATCCATCTTTAATAAAATGTAATGGTTTAATCACTTTATTTGATCATTGTTATACCGGAATGAAGTTTTAGATCACGGTCATCTCTGTCTCACTTTGTTTTACTCTCACTCTCTTTGTCTTCCAGGAAACCAGAGAAGGGCATCCAGTATCTGATAGAGAGAGGGTTTGTATCAGACACACCTGTGGGCATTGCACGCTTCATTCTGGAGAGGAAAGGCTTGAGTAGGCAGATGATTGGGGAGTTTCTGGGAAACCGACAAAAACAGTTCAACAAGGACGTATTGGAGTAAGAAATGATCTTTTTCTTGTCTTGTGTTTGATGGTCCGTATGCTGCATAGATCGGCACACTAGCCCAAAGACAAAAATGTCTGTCTGAAAAGAAATGATATTTATAGTTATTTTCATTTTAGCTGTGTGTTGGATGAGATGGATTTCTCAGGGATGGATTTGGATGACGCTCTGAGAAAGTTCCAGGCTCAGATTAAAGTTCAAGGAGAAGCTCAGAAAGTAGAGAGACTGGTGGAGGCATTCAGGTATCTCCTTTACACGTTCACGTCCTGTTTTGTTTTTTAATCGATTTTACACATTACACTTTCTCTTTCTCACAGTCAGAGATACTGTGTGTGCAACCCAGCGCTCGTTCGTCAATTTCAGAACCCGGACACGATCTTCATCCTGGCATTTGCCATTATTCTCCTCAACACGGACATGTACAGTCCAAATGTCAAAGCAGAGAGGAAGATGAAACTGGAGGATTTCATTAAGAACCTCAGAGGTGACCGTACACATCCATCCACACATCAGATTCTAAATGGCTTTAGCTAAATCAGATGAGTTACTGGATTTCACTGTGCATTTCTGATTTCGTTTTATTTCAACCGCTGTTTTTATCATCTATTTTTGCTCACGACAACAGGGGTGGATAATGGACAAGATATTCCCAGGGATTTGTTAGTCGGGATCTACCAGCGAATTCAAAAATGGGAGCTCAGGACAAACGATGACCACGTGTCTCAGGTTCAGGCTGTGGAGAGGGTCATCGTGGGCAAGAAGCCTGTAAGAAAAACTGCTACTCTTGTAACCTATCTGATGTGTGGCATATTTCTGGTTGACACCCCATTTTGTCTGTGTGTGTGTGTAGGTGCTTTCTTTGCCCCATCGTAGGCTAGTGTGCTGTTGTCAGCTGTATGAAGTCCCTGACCCCAATCGACCTCAGCGGAGTGGAGTTCACCAGCGGGAGGTCTTCCTCTTTAATGACCTGCTGGTGGTGAGTCTTCGTCACATTGATGTAATTACGGCGCAGCTTCTAATCTTTTTAAATAAAAATAATACTTATATTGATGTAAGTCGCTTTGGATGAAAGCCTCTGCCAAATGCGTAAATGTTAAAGATTGTTATAAATACAAAGGCAAACATCTCTCGTGTTTCTATCTGCAGGTAACAAAGATCTTCCAGAAGAAGAAGACTTCTGTGACGTACAGTTTCAGACAGTCTTTTCCCCTGGTGGAGATGCAGGTTCATATGTTCCAGAACTCCTGTAAGTATATTCATCCCTCCATCTGCCTCACCATCTGCCCCTCCTTCTTTATTTATACCATCGCTCCATCCCAACTCGGTTTATTCTTTCCGTGCTCATCCACTCCAGCTCTCCATTGGAGTTCGCCACTTTGGCATCATCTGCTCCTTGGTGTTAATAGCTGGTGTTTGGGTTTCTAGTTGTGTGTGAGGTTAAAAAAAGATGTGGTACATTTTGAAATATACTTCTGACAGATCTTATTGTTTGTGGTGTTGTTTTTGAAGATGCACTTTAATTTGGACTATTCTGCCTTTTTCTCTATCTGGAGTGCATTGCGACACATCTTTAAATAAAAAGTTTGTGAAAACTAGTTAAACATCCTCTAAATTAAGTGAAATGAAAATTAAAAAATTAAGAATATTTTTAAGTAGGAAAAGCCTAACAATATTTTATTAGATTTTTTAGTCATCATTTTTATTCTTCACTAGTAAATATTTCTTATATTAATGATAGAAAAATACAACAGTATGAATTATAAAAAAATATTTTGCAGTGTGTTTTTCCACTGAATGTGTAAGGTCACTGGCTTTCCTACTGAGTGTTTTTAGAGGACTTGATGTTTATATCTGTTGATTTTGTCAGAATGAGAGATCTATAACTACTTACATAAGGCAAAGCCCACCCCTTTGTATCTGATTCTGTCTAATTGACCGACTTTTACCCTCTATCTCACTCTCTCTCTCTCTTCCGCTCTTCCAGACTACCCTCACGGTATTAGACTGACATCTGCAATGCCAGGCAGCGAGTTGAAGGTTCTGATCGTGTTCAACGCACCGAGTCAGCAGGACCGAACACGATTCACCAGCGACCTGCGTGAGAGCGTCGCTGAGGTTCAGGAAATGGAGAAATACCGTGTGGAGTGTAAGAAACCTTCATATTCTTTGCCTGAGCCAAAGTGACCACTAACTAGATTTTGTCCTGCAAAGATAATCACAGAAATGTGCTTATGGTCACAGTAATATTGTTACAGTCGGATGTACCAGTATTAACTCCACTCCTCTCCTCTGTAGCCGAGTTGGAGAAGCAGAAAGGTGTGATGCGTCCAGGGCTCCTCAGTGGAGATGTGGGTGGGGTCGGTGGGATGAAGACTGAGGCTGTGAATGGCACTCTGGGTAGACCCAGTCTCGATGACACGTACACAGCGGGGGAGGGGCTTAAACGAACAGCTCTTAGCTCCTCACTGAGAGACCTTTCTGAGACAGGTAAAACACATTTAAATACGATATAACATACCTTTGTTTTCACATTATCTTTGTTCAGAATTTAAAACCACTAAACATACTCTTATACACATTTTGGGCGTGGTTAGCAGTTTAACAGAACATTTTATTTACATTGGGAGATATTAATGGATCCACAACAGTTTTATCATGACAGACATTTAGGCACTGGTGTGGAGTGCTGAGATTCTATGCGACAAACACTGCCATCTAATGGCGTTATTTGTATTTGCTTTTGTATCTGTATTTGATTCATAAATGCACGAGTTCGATTTTAAGTTTTAAGACATTATTTGCAAACTAATCATCAAGGGACGACCATGAAATAAGTATATTTCTCTGTGACATTTGACCCTGACCTGGATGTGCTTGGTTGGTTGGGTACAGGAAAGCGAGGCCGTAGAAACAGCGTTGGTTCTATGGATAGTACCATTGAAGTAAGTCAGGCTGCTGTAGTGAACGCCCGTGATTACGTTTAAATGGACGGATCTTGTGTTGAAGCTTTAACAACTGCATGCAGCATGACTCCAATATGTTTCTGAGTTAAAACAGCTTTGCATGACTTTGTGGTTGTTGTCTCATGAACAGTTGTGTGTTTTATGCTTCGGTCTGAATTGTCTTTTTATAATACAGCCTTGGCCATAACAATAAACATTTATCTGTTTTTGCTATGCCTGCTGAATGTATTCCAGAATATTCACTGTGTGCACTTACTGTCAACAACTACAGGGATGGTTCACACAAAATTTTTAATTCTGTCATCAATCCCTCAGATTGTTCCGAATTCCTTTGTTCTGCTGAACAAAAAGGAAGATATTTGGAACAATGTCAAATCTCATCCCCTATTGACTCCCATAGTATTTATTTTCCCTTCAATGGCTGTAAATGGGGGATGAGATCTGACATTCTTTCAAATTTCTTCCTGTGTGTTCAGCAAACAACGATATTTATACTGGTTTGGAAAAATCTGAGGGTGAGTCAATTATGACAGAATTTTCATTTTTGGGTTAAGTATCCCTTAATATTACTTAACTAATGGATTACCTGGGTGAAGTTAAGGCCCTAACCAGGGATTGACACAAGGATGCTTTTGTTTTAGAAATTTTATAGAAGTTTTGTCTGCTAATTATCTTTTTTTTAACTTGTTTGTGGTCGATCTTTGACTAGCATTGAACTGTGTTGTGGCTTGTGTATTGTGATACTGTCTCTTTATTATTTTGTTATTTTTTACTAGTAACTACTTTAAATAGAAAGTATTTCTGATCTGTCATGTTTGTGTGCACTGATAGGGATCCATCATTAACAGTCCTCAGCCACACCAACGCATTCCCATGGGGAGCGCTGTTCCCAGCTGCTATGGGCTGGAAGACTACCGGCCTCATCGCCCCATCCTGAGCCCCGGAGTAGGGGTGGGGGGTGGGCCGGGGCAGCTTCACAACGCCGTAGGGAACATGGGGGGAATTCCTGGCATCGGCGATCAAGGTGGGGGACCGGGGAGCAGTTCTGGAGGGAGCAATTCAGGTTCCTTCCTGGGCTCCCTGTTTGGCAGCAAACGTGCCAAACCTCCACCTCCCCTTATACCCCCCGGGCCACATTACCCGGCCCCCGTGCCACCTCCTACTACAGGCGGTCCGCCGCCTCCGTCCCCCTCCGCCCTCAGTCAGTCAGACCCCGGTGGGCCATCCAAAATCCAAGCACTTCACGCCCAGTACTGTCACAACAACTTTGGTCAGCCTCCGCCCCCGTACCACCATCATCATCGATATCACATGCAGGCATCCGTCCCAGGCCATTTGCCCGCTACCCACTATACTCTTCAACGAGGGTCCCTCCCCCGGCGCGGACCGCCCGCTCCTTCTCACGCCCAGTTCCAGCAGCAACTATCCCATCAGCCTATACAGCTATCCCGTTACGGCAACATGGCCTGCACCCCTCCGCCTCTGTCCCCACATTCGCCCCATTCCCCCATCGGCCCATTCAGCTTCTACCACGTACACCCCAACACCATACGCCTCGTGCGTACACCCGGTCCTTCCGGCAAGCTTCCACTCACCCTGTCTCATTCTCAGCCCCACCCGCACTCCCACGTTCACTCTCATATCCACAGCCATCCCGGCCACGCCCACAGTCCCCACCCCTTAATACATCACTCCGCCCATCAACCTCACTTTATCTTCTCCCCTCCCCCTCAGGCACCATCTGCCATCACCGCTCGCCACATACCCCAGGGCGCCACCCACTACGTACCACAGTACCCGCCCCTTTCCTCCATCCCGCCCCCTCCTCCACACTCACCGTTACCCCCTCCGTCCTCCCCACATACACCCCTCACTCCTCTCACCCCGCTCTCTCCGCTGGCCCCGCTGCTTCCCGGGCCCATGGGGGCCCAGCTGGGCGGCCCAGGAGGCGGAGCCAGCAACAGCAGCACGGGCGGCAGCTCCAAAGCCAAACTTATCAACCGCATCAGCACGGTGGTGTGAGCCGAAGAAGAGGGCGCAGGGTCAGAGTCCCAACGCAGACGAGCCGAAGCCCAGGCAAGAGGAAGCACACCCTACTCAGCCTCTGTTACTTCCACATACGCTTTCCTCATGTGTAGAGCCGCAAGATGTCGCAAGGGAGCGGGATCCTGGCCGGCTACATGACCAGCCTGTTAGCCTGAACAGCGTACCACTCTTGCTGTGTCGGCATCTTATCTATGACTGAAGTTCTGAGAAGCCAAAAGTGTTGAAAACGTGAAGCAGAGTAAAGGTGTTTTTGAAAGCTTACATTGAATTGGATGTGCATCTCTGCCAAAGGTTGAGCTTACAAGAAGAAAAGGGGGTGCCAATGTAAATCAATCTCAGATTCTGAATTTGAAGAGACCAAATTTAACTATATAACGTGAAAAGATGTGCTGTAAGCCTTTTCACTTCAAAAACTGAAGGAGCATGGACCAAACTGAACAGATGAGTGCAAAATCTACCAGAAACTGGGACTTGAACTGAACTTTTCATTCGTAGTCTTTTTAAGTTTTCATGCATGACAGATGACAATCATTCCAGGGTTAATCACAAAACGATTGATACATTCCTCAAATTTTCACACCTATTTCTCATCTGTTAAAAGGACAAGCATGCACTTAAAGGGGATGCCAATAAGAATGTTAGAGACTTTTCTTTTGACTTGTGAGTGGAGGAACAGTGTGTTCAAACATTTAGAAAGCCTCATTTAATGTATTCAGTGCAGTAAAAAAGGAACATTTTAGAAATTTTGAAAAAGATTTTTTAATTAATTCATAAGCCAATCCTTGCTGAAAAGAACTTTTTGTGCTGGTTTATGCTGGTTTGGTGATAGTGAACCAACATAGCCAGTCGCTAACAAAACATGGTTACCCTTATAAAAGAAAACTAGGTGGGAATATACTGGAAAATGTAATGCAATAGATTAAATCATACATTTCCATATTATATTTTTCCAATATATGAAAGTGGCAATTCTTTATGTAATATCCAGTATTAACAATGTATTATTTCAAATATTTATTAAATGATTTAATATATTGACAGTTCACATACAAATATATTTTCTTTGGTCAAAGCCACAATATGTACATTTGGACTGTTAAGAGGGTGCACTTTTGAAACAACAACAACAAAAGGCAAAGCTAAATGACATTATGTAGGAGAGTGGAGTTATGGGATATGTCGTTTTCACCATCCAGAGGTGTATGGAGATCGGCCATCATGTCACTATAATGAATTAGCTTCCAAGAAACGTGGAATGTAATGCTACGTTAGCCCGCGAATGATATTGGACTTTGTCAATTGATTTGGTAGCGTAATGCTACACATTGTACGTGTTTACGGTCACACAGTAGTCGTTTAAAAAGTAAACTAAGTTTATGCTTTTTTGAGGTTTCCTTCACTCGCAAAGAAGTAATCGTGATCCATAATAATAGAACAACAGATGCTGTGTCCCAGATGCTGTATAACAACTTCCGCATTTGCTTGTTGCTGTAGTTTCTACAACCGGAAATGGAGGGCATTGCGGAGCACCGGATATTAAGTCACTGATATGCGACAAATACAAGGCAGACAAGGGACGGGTCATTATTTTAAATAGAAATTTCTCAGGATTTGCAAAGTCTTGGGAACATTTTGCATAACGTAACCACACAACTGCATGAAATATATCACACTGTGCAGGTGATTTTTGGATATTTCATAACAAAATTATTCCATATTGTGGCTTTAAGGGTAAGCTAGTTATAAAAACACTACAGTGAAGTGCTAATCTTTTCAACAAGGATACTTGTGCAAAACATCTTTTTAGACCTCAGTTATGTCATGATGTGATTTGTGTTACCAGTTGTTAAACTGAATGTGACCCAGGAGTAAAAAGGTTTGGGTAGATGTTTTGCTGTCTTTTGGGACTACTGTATATTATGAAATATAATGAGTCTGGACTAATAGCCACCAATCACTAATCAGTTTCATCAATTGAACCACCTCTGCTGTTACCTCAGCTTGTGTACTTCCCATTTAATGTAAATGTATTCTGTCTGTAACTATTTAATCAATCTCATCTGATCTATGAAAAATTTATATTTGGCAATTCATCACATAACCTTAGTGCCTACAGTAAAGGTTTGTCATTGGAGGTTCGGGATCAATGCATCTGGATATTTTCTCTGGATCACCTTCGGATGAACTGGACAGAGTGCCGTCCAATTCCTGAAATGAGTTCTGGATTTGGTTTTGTACAGCTTTAAAACAAGGCATTAATAGTGTTAAATATTTAGAAGTTACTATTCAGAAACTGAATTTTTAAAGAACGTCTGAATAGGGGTGATTTTATGAGTGAATTTATAACTACTATGATGTCAAATACTGCTCATCTAATTCTTGCTATTTTTGGTGTAAATGCAACTACTAATGTGATACATGGATATGTTTAAGCGGAGTGCTGTGCTGGTTGTTTTATGAGAGCTTTTTTTAGAAAAGTCCATGGGCTAGATTCTTGGTGAACGATTAATGTTTAGCAAACTAATCGGACTGCAGATTTCAGGTTAATGTTTTGCAGCAAGGTTGTAAAACTATTATCTTCGTGAAAAATATATTATCCATGTAAACGTTGTTGTTGCCAGAAGCCATACACACTTACTTGAGCAACTTGCTCTTTTAATATTATGATGCTGAGTTGCATGTCAGTGGCCACTTATTTTTTTTATATGGAAGCGTTTAGGGGACCTATATGCACCCACACACTCATTCACAGTATGATGCTGCCAAGGCATCTTTAAATGTAAAAATTTTGCTGAAGTTTCTGGTTTTGCACATACACAAGTTAAAGTTCATCAGTGCCTAGGATCCAAAGCATCATTAACATCGGCCACCCTCCAGACACTCTACTTTTTTCCTTTCATCTGCAACCAAAATAGTCAATTTTCTATATATAAACAGTATATTAACACAGAATTGTTCACAGTTTACATTACAGATATTTGTGTTGGCAGTTATTTTTATACTTATAAAATATTAACATTTTAGTCTCACAAGGCTAAGAAAGATCTTTTAAATTATTAATCCATGCTGCTTGGCCCAGCCTTTTGTTTTGTAAATTTTTTGGCCCACGTCTTGTTATTGAGGTGATCGTTTGGATTCCAGTACTTCAGATCTGCCTGTATTGCCGTTGGCTGGAAGAACCCATGAAGCAATCATTTACCTCATAATACAAATTCTGTCATAATTCTGAAACAAGTTATTTATAGCAGAATTTCTGCTCTTTTCCAACAGTGAAAGTAATTGTGGCCATTGCTGTCAAGTGAGCTTCTCAAGGCAATATTTTCTAGAATAAATAATTCAATTTCAGTTTCTCACATGAAAATCTTCATATGGCTTCAGAAGAACTGCTACATAGCACATAAATTATACTTGATGGTATATGTAATATCTATGTAATGCTTTTTTGAAGTCTGGTAGTCTTTCCACTTTGCTCAGACATTAAGCAAAAACCCTGTATGGAAGATTTATAAAGAAATACCCTCATACAGGTTTAAAATGACAAGAGGGTTAGTAAAATGTGAAAGTATTTTAATTTTTGAGTGTACTGTCTTTTTAAGGCTTTTCCCCATGTCTTTAATCATAAGCTGTGACATGATCTGAATCTTGAAGGCCATTATCTTTCACATTCTTTTCTATGCTATGGGTTTAGCTTCTCTGTAGCTCTAATGCTTTGCTCTTGTGCTTGTATTAACAGTTCTGAGTGCTTGGGCATGCTGAGCTCAAACACAGATACAGCAGAAATGTATGTAAAAAATACATTTAGTCGTTTTTATAAAGATGCGTGTTCCGGATTGTGGACACGCTAATGTCTTGCGCCACCGTGCCCTGTGTTGCATGTGTACCTGCACTTAGCTGAATGACGCTGTATAAACCTGAATGTATATATTAGCTGATATAAATATGCCATATTTACTCTGCACTGGACTGGGAAATCTATATGGGACTGGGCGTGGGGAACATGAACCATTGTTTACATTTTATGGACTCGGGGGGGACTTGGAAGGAATTGTAATTGTAAAATTGTATCAGTATGTGTGTGTAAGAACAGTTCCTATATTTAAGAATTAATTGTATGAGATTTTATTTGTATATATGTATGAGGTTTCAATGCAAAACACACATTCAGAGAAATTATGTGATAATTTATTGCTCTCATTCTATAAAACATGTTCTTGCTGTTGGAAAACCTTTTTATTATTATTTCAGAGATCAGACAATGTTTTTGTGTCTTCTTCTGTCTTCTGTTTCTGACTTCTGGTCTATCTAAGCGTGTTTGTGATTGTGTGTGCGTGCATGCTGTTTCTTCAATCAATCTGACTGATTTATATTAAGCATACAAAATGGTTTTATTTGTCTGAAATGTTATAGTTATACCATCAGCAATTGAAATAACCACTCAATAATTCACATTTAACACTTTGTATTAGGACTATTGATATCGATGGGTATTATTATGAGTATAACCATAAAGTTCTACATTCTAACAACAAGAGATAAATGTAAAATTATTCTGAAATCTTCTGGTCACATACAGCAAATAGTATACACTGAGAAATGGAAAATTTGCACCAGTCATTGTGTGTTTCTGGCAAGTTCATTAGAATCAAAATCATGCAAAATTCCCCAATAGAAGGTGATGTTGAAAACTTTTAAGGCCATTTTTCTACAAAATCTGAATAATTTATCAAATGACTCCAAATCCTAAATGAGCTGGAAATGTAAATACTCGTCCTTCGGTTTCATACATCAATAGTTCTTCTGTACATCATTGTGTGAACTATTTCAGGTTCCACGTTCTTAAAAACAGTATACTGTATTTTTAATACAAATGTACAATCACTTTTAATGTTGAAGCTGGTTAGATTTCAATGTTTGTGCTTCCATTTTTGCTGGTGGTTATGTGGTCTGTTTAGGTCTTTAAACGTTTCCCAATATTCACTCCAGAAAAAGTTTCAGGGAAAAGAGTTGCCTTACATTCAGGTTAAAAGCAGATTCATGTTTCTTACATTTCCGTTTGTCACAAATAAGCAGTACAAATGTTCAGCACCATGAATAGGAAGTTTAACATGATTGTGTCTGCACTGGTTAAGCACTTAAAAGTTAGGATGCTATATCACAACAAATTATACAAAAGTATGATGCTACAAAATCACAAATGAGAATCACATTGTTGCTTGTATTTTGTGCAGCTGTGATGACTTCAATTTGTACTCTCCATGTTTCCTTGTAATGAGCAGATCTAACTAAAATGGTTATGTTTTATTTCAGCTTAATCCATGCTTTGTGCTTGTTTATGGTAAGTCAACATTCATAGTCTTCTGAGTGTCTTTCTCAACCAGCCATGTGCTGTTCCGTTTTAACAATTACATGAAATCCATGAGAGCAGATGGATGCTATCATCTATATCGACCTGAATACATTGGTAATCTTGTTTTGAGTCGGAGACATTCATTGATAAAGAAATTAAACGAACACCATCATCAGTTCTGCAGGCATCATGTTAAGAAACACGAAGACCAAAGAGTCAGTTGAAAAGTATTCAAGAAACAACATTTTTCCTCCTCTGTTCAACTTTCAGACTGTTGTAACAGACAAAAGAGGATTATAAACCTTCGTCCCATCCGGCGAGCGAGAACCATGTGCCAGCAGCTCTTGAATGGTAATCCAGCTGTCCAGTATGCGCCTGTTGCGTTTCTTAGAGCTCTTTTTCTTACTGAGCTCCAGGATCGACCCTGTTGTCTGGCTCGTTTCTAGTTTGCTTTCTCTGCCTACGTCCACACCGTGATCTCGCAAAAAATCTAAGCGACTCTGCATCATAAACTCCCTGCGTCTTCGCTGCTCGCGGGCTTTCAGCAACTGCTGTTTACGTTCTTCCTTGCTCCAGTAGCGCCCCATCTTCATTTCGCTCACAGCATCGTCGTCCGTCGTCATGCCGCTACGCTCTTCGCGTATCTTCATTGCCCGAGCCTTCAGGAGACGGTCTCGGACGGGACGTTTGGCCACGTAACGTGTCCCGTCGCTTCTTATCTTTACCTTCCACTCCATGCGTGGCGAGGCGGGGGGAGTCGGCAGGGATAAGGCGAGGGAGAGCTTCACTGGGCTGGGGTGAGCACCAAAGTTGCTGTTTCCATGGTTGATGGTGCCCTCGCGGTCGCTGCTGCCTACGGGTGCCTCGCTTTCTCCATCCACGGCTCTTTCCAAGGGCCCACAGCTCTCTGAAAGGGATGATCCAAGGTGCATACAGCTTTGATACTGTTCTGGAGTGAAGCAGTTGGAATGTCGACGGCGCGTGAAGTAAGGACTGGATTCTGCACTACGACCGCCGTTTCTGTCATGGCTGCTTATCCGAGAATTGCCACCGTCTGGCAGTCGACGCACAGTCGCTTCTCGTGACAGCGAGAGGAACTTCTGGTGGATAGCACTGTTTGTTTGAAACTTCTTATAGCTGTTTGGTGAATATGAACTGGTGAGGCTTGCACGTCCTCTTTCACTCCAGTTGTGTCGATCTCTGTGTCTACTAAGCATTGGACTTGTGGACTCGTCTACCTGAGAAACAGAAAGTCGGTGCTCACTCACCATGGGTGTGCTCCTGCAACTCTCTCCTCCAGTGTTGTACGCGCTGGTGCTGTCGGAACGCTCTTTCTCGGGCAGTTCGTTGATGTCAGACAACCCGTGCAACGGAGAACCCTGTGGTTCAGCAGACGCCCTGCCAGATGTTTCCTCCTCCATAAGCCATGCTTTCAAACAGCGCTCTCTTAACTGCTGCATCTTCTGAGCCCTCAAAATATTCCGACACTTGAACTCAAGATGCCTCATCTCCTCATCCAAAAGCGCCATCTCGTGTGGCGTTAAGCTCTCATTACAGTTCTCATCGAGGACTACCTCCTCTTCCTTTCCTGCATCTTCCTCTTGGTTCTGCTGCTCCTCTTGCAACTTCTTCATTCTCTTCTCATATCGACACTTGATTTCCAGAAGCTCCTTGTACCTCTCGCATTCCTCTTCGGTTAAGCCTGGCATAATCATGCCACTGACGGGATCGTGAAGGTATCCGCCGACCACACTGCCGCAGTCCAGCGAGTCTGTACTGAGATGCAATTCTTTGAGAGGAAAGAGAGGAGAAGGAGTTTCGCTCCCCCCTCCTCCACTCCTGCCAGGTCTGAACTTGCGCAGGCTGCCGGGCGTGTTGGTGGCGTTCGTGTTGGAGGTGCTGGTCTGCTCGTCGCCCAGCAGAATATCGTGCTCGGAGGACTCTTCGTTTTTTGTGCTCTCGTCGGTTCGGCCCACACCACTGTCGAGCTCCTGGCTGTTGCTGAGGGTGGCCAGGCCGAGCACGGGCCTGTCTTGATGTTCCTCAGGAATGCCCGCTTGGGTTCTCTGTTGGCGGATGTGATACAGGCCGGACAGGGGGGAGGTATTAAGGCTGTCCACACTCATCCCTACAGGTAATTCACAATCGAGCTCCTCAGGGTCCAGATGTGTTTCAGTCTAGAAGAGAGAGGGAAAGGTTCAGGTTTTTCAAAACCAGACTGAAGTCTCACAATCCAATTATGAGATAATGAGCAGTTAGATTTTTACCAATAATTTCATTATGATTTCAGTTTTTCAGATAGCCTAGCTCTGTCAATCGTAAATATATCAAGATTATATTTTCACAGAATGTTATTTACATTAAAATAACAAAAAATTACTTTAGTTGGGATTTCAAGGCCATTTAACAAATATGAAGATTAATTTGTAGGTCCCACAATTAACCATATTGGAAACAATGACGAAGAGGAAGAGAAGGGAAATCTGTCCAAAACTAGTATCTGCATCTCAAAAACAAGACATGCAGTTATACGCTTCACCACAAGATGGCACTGTTGAAACAATGATTTAATGTGTAACTCCAATAAAAAAGCCCTGAGATCTTTATAAAACATGTAAGGAGTGTTGGCTCTACTGTTTATCTACTGCAGTAAACCCCCATATTTGAACGCTGAAAAAGCATATTGTAATGTAAAACATCTTAAGAGGTAAAACAATTTCTATTATATAAAAAAGAATACCATTGGATAATATATGAATATTAGCCATAAATGTAATATATATATAACTTGATCACTAGACTATATATTATGTGCCATCAAATGGAAAAACACTGGTACTTTGTAAATGATTAAATACTGTGTTGTCAATGTTTTTTATTGGTTAGATATTTTCAAAACCCAGTGACAAACATACAGTAAAGGCTGACTAATAATAAAAATAAAAATCACGAAGTGAAGATATTTTTTTTATTTATTTACATACAAGTTGTTTTCCAACATGCACAACAGTCTATAATTGGTGATGTAGTTCAGTATGTAGTTAAGGATAGAGATTTATTGATGTGTATACCTCGAGTATGTTTGCCTGTGTTGTTTGCACAATAATCAATTGCAATTTTACTGGACTGTATCTCATACATGGCCAGCAACACTGCAACCTGTGACATTTCTCTGCACATCTCTGCCCTTTTCTCTTCATCTTCTTTTGATTTACTAAACCTTTTATCTTTCTCCCCTGCACACACACTGTCAGCTCCTCTACTTCTATCTCTGTCTCTTTGCATCTATTTCTCTCCAGATTTGTCAGCCTCCCTCGTTTCTAGTCTTCGGTCCATCATTAATCATTCTGTATAGCTGGGAGGGTAGTTGCAGATGAGAATAAGAGGTACAAAATGGCCTCTTTTTGTTCTGATCTTGTTAGTGCTGTGCGTTGGCTGAAATGAGCTCCCTGTTTTATTCATTAGCTGACGGCTGGGCTCATGATAGATGATTTTTGCCGGCTGCGCACAATAACCAACGGCCGTTTCTTCAATATCTCACCCGGTCCATGAGAAATTGCAGCAAAATTGACACAGTTTCACAGTCATAAATTTGGGAGTGCCATCTCGGGACTGCATATTCAGCATAAATAGTTTCTAAATTAGTGGTGCAAGAGTCAAAACGCTATTCAATTTTCATTAAATGTTACATTAAATGTTAATTTGCTCCTTCTGACATAACATAACTACCCCTAAGGGATACGGGAGTGCTCAACACCGCTATCCAGTTTTACTGCATTTCACTGCATTACTTGTGCACTAGCAAAACACCCATTTAACTTAAAGGGACAGTTCATCCAA
This sequence comes from Barbatula barbatula, assembly GCF_947034865.1. Lineage (NCBI taxonomy): Eukaryota > Metazoa > Chordata > Actinopteri > Cypriniformes > Nemacheilidae > Barbatula > Barbatula barbatula. The sequence continues at coordinate 16,676,253 of NC_136774.1, forward strand.
AAAATCCTCATGTTGTTTCAGATCTATACATTTCTTTGTTCTGTTGAACACAAAGAAGATTTTTAGAATAATGTAGGAAACCAAATCTGTCTGGGGCACCATTGACTGCAATGGTAGTTTTGTTTCCTATCTGGCAGTCAATGGTGCCCCAGAACGGTTTGGTTAACATTCTTCCAAATATCTTCTTTTGTGTTTAGTGCGACATAAAGACATGATGGCAGAATTTTTATTTTTGGGTGAACTGTCCCTTTAACAGGAACAAAATAGCTAATTTAAGAGAAAAACTGTATAGATGCTCAAGCCTTAAATGGAAACCGTCCTGTCATTGGATGTATACCATAGCGTGATGGGTGCATATCTGTTTTTGTTCTTGGAAGGTTAGAGCGAGCTTACTATGTAAAACACTCCTATTTGTGTATTCTGCCCTGAATCTCTTCGTTTCATCTTTCTTTCAGACCGTCCGTCAAGTCCTATTTTCACATCCTTCTAATGGTGCACTTTTGTTCTGTAAAGCATCTCTCTCGTTTGCTCTCCCTTATGGAACAGTGTTAATGGAACTGCCACAAATCCCTGACGCCAGTCACCGGGAGTGATCACATGATTGAGACGTTGAGTGATTGGAGAACTGTTTCCCATCCTTCAGCAAAATAAGCCATTAATTTGTGGATATGTTGTCGTGGGGGATTGAGTGGGTCCATTAACTTTGCATGCTCCACAAAAAGCCAGTTTTTAAGCGAGAGCGTGCGCGTGCTTGATGGTACACTTAAGCTTGTGTGTGTGTGTAGGGTATTTGTCTTTACCTCTATCTCCGGTCTAGCCAGCAGTAATGAGAAGTTGGTGCTGTTCTCGCGAGTCAGAATGGCAACAGCTTCCTCTCTGTTCTGAACTTCAACCCCATTAATCTAATGTGAGACAGATAAAGATTTACAGTATTTGTATCTCTTAATTAGGTTATTTTACAGGTTCACCCGCCCATTAAATTGTAGTAAAAATAATGATAAATGAGTTGGCTCATTTCTGTTCTGTTGATGAATTACTTATTTCCTAGTGCGAAATATCTCAATATCCTTGAAAATAAAATTCTTATAAATACTCAAAAAGTTACATTTATTTTTAGGGGCAGATGTTTTCAAAGCATCTGTTTACCATTATCATAAGAAGTAAACAGTCAATATGTGACAGCTCACAATCAAATAATCCAATGACATTTTGAGGTCATGTTTCGTTGGCATTTCTCAGCGGGGTATGCGTCACTGTCACATCAGACCCAGAATAAACTGAGAACTTGTTGAGACGGTGACACTTCAGGTTTGGTTTTCTGTAATTTGTCTCAAGAGTAATTATGCGGATGTTTTAAAAGTCACATCGGGCTCTACGAAGCTCTATGAATCCCTAAGCCTGAAGCCTGACATCACTTCATTGTCGTCAACAAATTCTGATTAACTATTTTGCATAGTGAAAGAATTGTTTATTGTATTATATAATATAATTCATGTAATATAATAATAGTATAAATATAATATAATAAATGTATTTGTTCATTAAACTCAATAATAATAAGATATAAATCTATATTGACCATGTCCATCTGCCTATTGATTTAATTTAGAATACCAAAAACCATACCTGCAATATTCTGTCACCCTTTCTGATTCTTCCATTTTTTGCTGCTATGCTGTTTGGATTAACCTAAGAATAGAGATTACATCCTTATAGTGTGTCAGACACTAAAAGCACTGCCAATTACAGCAAGTCGTCACTTACCTCCCCTACATAGATGCCCTGGTCCTCTTCATCATCTGTGCGGTAGCAGACCGTTAGCCCCAATTTATCTTGCTGACTTGACTTATACAGCTCGACTTCCTGAAACAGACAGAGAGAAAGACTGCTAATGAGGAAGAGAATAAACCTTCTGCTTTAAAGATGCACTAAGAAAGAAAAACTCAGTCCCACCAAGGGTTGAATTCATTAAGTCCAAAACTAGGATCCAATTCGCTAACCAATAGTGTAACACAGGGGTATGCATATTAAAATTAAGTCATTCTTTACAACACAAATACGCACGTTATCTTGTCTATGTATGTTAGTCTTATTAAAGATTGTGCCTTATTCCCTAGACTCTATTGTCCAGGCACAGGTTTTGCTATTGCTTGCTATTAAAGATTTGTTTCCATATTTTTGTGAATGTGGCAGCAGTAATTTATCCAATGATGACAAAAAATGTCACTGCCATGCACGTTTTCAACTCTAAATTCCTTTTACTGTTTATTACAAAAAAAAAAAAACAGGGCATTGATTTCCTAGGCCACGTGTCAACCATTTATTTGGGCTGAAATTGGACAGCTGTATAAAAAGTGATATTGACGATCACAGTCAATTATTTGGCAGTTTCTTTGCAAACAACTGAAAAAATATGCTGGCCTCAGGAAAAATCACTTTGTTGGAAACAGCCTTAGAGAATTCCCCTCTGAAAGTTTACAATATTATAAAATTTTAAGGTGGTGATGTGTTTACAGTTTAAGAATCGTTGCATTACCTCATATTCCAGCTCTTCCCGTTGCTCCACTTCATGGGTGGCAACATTAAAGTAGTCGTTTGTATCATTATATTCCTGTCCCAGAGAACAGCTGAGAAAAAAAAGAGATGTTTCTTCAGCAGCATGTAATATTTCTTCAACTACTGAGAATGAGAACCTGTATAGAATCATGAGGATGGTAAATTCCCTTACAGATCATTGAGCAGGTATGGCTCCACCATCTGGGCAAGAGGATGGGAGGGTGGGGGCATGGGTGATTCAATGCTGGGGTAAGACCCTCTGTCCCCATTCAGATAGTCCTGGAAGCTGATGTCAGTCTGGGTACCATTGTCCATGCAGTCTGTGATAGCCATGAGGCGAGCTGTGCCAGCAGCTGTGCCCAATCTCCTTCTGTGACCCTTACGTACCACCTGAAGCAGCAAAGGGTCACGGGGCTGCCCATCTTTGTCCTGGGACAGGTGAGTTGTTCTTCTGCCTTTCAGCTACAGATGGAAGACAGGAGAGGAGGAGGAAGACCGAAAGCGACAGCAGATAATGCATACAATTAATGATAATTGGCACAAGCACAAAAAAATATGGTAAGGTGGTAAAAATGGGGGTGGGCATGAGAAGAAAAGAGAGAATATGTGAAGAAGCAATAAGATATTAACATTAAAAACAAAAAGTGTAAGAAAAGCATGAGCTCTCTATCACATTTGTTTGCATTAAGACAGCGATCGACATTTAACTTGTAAAAGAAACGGCAAAGGAAAGATGTCACAATTAACCATTAAGATAAAGGTATTATAAAACGATGCATCATATGGTGATGTACGTTTGCGTCTTTGATCATTGATTCACTGCAAAATGAATCTCTGACGAATCAATCGGTGCGTTCAAGACACCTCGGGTCTGTGATATTCCCATCACAAACCCAGACGTCTGATTTAGTAACGTTAAAAGTATTTAATAAAATGAAACCATTAATGTTACTAATGATTTAGTAGTATTAAAACATTACAAGCATTTATTAACATCAGGGGCGTCGCAAGTGGGGGGGAAAGGGTGATTGAGTACATAGGGCCATGGCATGTGAGGGGCCTTGAAGTTCCTGAAATTATTATAATTTTACAATTGTGCAACTATACTGTCTTTGCAACTTCTCTGTTCTCTGCTAAATTTTGAGAAGTTTCCTCAGACGTCTGCCTGTACATGCCTCACGCATGCAACGATAGGCTGTATGAGTGAAGTGGAATGGACTCACATCCCTGCTAATAGCATTCTGTTATCACTCTGCTAGAGATCCGTGCATTCCGCTCCACAGCCTTTCAAGTCTGTGTTCACTGATTCCGCTCACAGCAGATGATGGATAGTCTCATCGACAGGTAGATTAAATAAATTTGTATATTATTAAGCTATTATTATGAATTATTATAATATGATATTATGTATTATAAATAAATATAACAATTTACTTGATGTATAGGTTGGAGGGGCCCCACACATTGCCTTTGCACAGGGCCCAAGATTCTGTGCTACCCCCCTGATTAACATTAAAAGAGCGCCATTACAGAAATGATTTCTGGGTTCTGGGAAATATCGTAAATCGGAGCTGTCTTGAAGGCATCACTAAATCAGTCAGTTAAATCTCTGCAAAGCCCATAAATTAAGTTACTGACTTTTTTTCTGTACAAACACGGTTTCTATGCAAATCATGTGCATTATAGCATGCACTGTATTTACAGTCCGATCTATGTGTATGACAAAATGAACATTGCTCCTACATTCTCAAGAAAAGCAATTAGTGGTTTCATTCATATCCTAAATACACACCTTCACTTCTGCATCAATGGGACGCATAGTGTTCCCCTTCTGTTGAAAAAAAAGTGCACAGTTTCAGATTAAAGAAAACATTATAGCATACATTACATTGTATAGTTTAGAAAGGAAATGCAGTGTTTACAGTATAATGTATGTTCAGGATATTGTGTTTTTATGAGGTCTTTCTGTTGTGCATATTATATGTGAAATATTTGCTTTTATGGATTTTGATTAGTCACTCTTATGCTTATGTGCATTGTTATTGTAACTGACAGTGATTTCTGACTTCGGAACTCAACTCAAAACAGCTGTTAGCAAGTGACAGATGAGATGTGATTTCACCTTTTATACACCGTATACAAAATATAAATCACAATCAATAGAAGGTTAATGCTACTGAAAGAACTAATGACCCTTTCTCTTTCTCTCTGTCTTTCATCCTTCTCAATACAGTCATGCTGGACACAGCTGACCCTCCCAGACTCAATCTCACTTCAGTACTAATGCTGTTTGACAGTACGTCTTTTACTGTCTGAAAGAAGGGGAAACCTATTTATTTTTCATTGCGTGGGGCTCTTTATTGATCCTGTCGGTGGGTTTGCGTATAAATGGGCTGTTTGTACACAGACTTCTGAAATAAATGATGATAGAGCAAGAGAGAAATTGGTAAACATAGCCTTCATAAACAGAAATTATTTTCTATGTGCTCCTATGTCTTGTATGGAAAATGCGTATTGGTGCATGATGCATTTGCATTTTTGAATTATATCCAGGAGAACACGAGTGAAATTATATTGGAAAACAGTGTATGCAGTATGCACAAGCAGTACATATAAGTAATGTACATTCCCCAGATGAATTCAAAACTTTCTTTTGTTATTCCAGAGATGCAGAGGAGCACAACAGTGTATCGAATGGACTGTGATACAATTTATTTTATGTGATTAGGTGAGCAGCAGAACTCAGTGGGTGATGCTGCATATTCGTTCAATAGCAGCAGATAGCAATTACATCTCTTTAACTCCAAATACACCCCTATTTACCTTCACCCTGTACATTTGCCCCTTTGGAATAATTGTATTTATAATAAGAGAGCCTCTGAAAGCTCTCTGGGCAATTAACCGCACAGTCCTTAACCATCCCTGTCTTCTCACTGTGGAAGCATTCACAAGCAATATGGAAATATAAATATATTATATGGCTAAATGTTATGTTTTTTAAAATTATATTACAGACATCTATAAGTGTCTCAATGGCTTTGCCTTGCCACTAGTATTACCTCTGACAATACTTCTAGTGATTATTAGCATGAAAGTATATGAGCTTCGTGTTGTGACGCCTTGCGTTTTATTGTTGCATTTCTACAGAGAGTTTGTTATGACTGCTAATTATCATAAAGAAACAGGGCAGATTCCCACTAGATTCTCCCAATAGTAATCACGACTGATTATGGCCTTTTGGTGTTTTTAGTTGCAGAATCTGCTTGCTTCTTGTTTGACCCAGTTAAACAAAGTATTAGAAATGCTAAACATCTTCACAAAGGTTCTAAACACTTCTGAAAACTAGGTCAACAACATTTACACTGATCTCACGACAGCCCAAGATTCAGTTCTCGTATCTTTCCATCACATCCCCTCATGATTTCTCTTTCTTTTGATTTAGAGGTTTAGAGGAGAGGATCCCACATTTTCTCTCTGTCTCTTGCTCTCGGCTACCGGCCAGGGCAGGGCAGAGGTTGTTCATGAAACCAAAGGAAAATCTAACTAAAGGTTACTTGTGCCTGAAATGTTTTATTTATTTTTTTCGAGCAGGCTAGACTGTCTTATCTATCTTCCTTTCATGTTGCGGCATGTTTGTTGAGACCTCCTGGAGCGTCTGGAGTTAACATCTGCCGTTTGAGTGGATTGTTTATTTACATCACCGTTTTCGAACGAACGCTTGATTTAGGGCATTTCTGGTCGAGTATGCGTGTGTGTGCTTTTTTGCGATCATTATTGCGTGCCTGTGCGTTGCAGTGAGAAAACATATAAGTCTTGCTTAATGACCTCAGTTGCCTAGGCAACGGCATCCCATAGAGACGAATCTGACAGGGTATGTTAGGTAGAGCCGGAAAGCCTGAGCAAGGGAGAGAGAGAGAGAGAAACTCATCAGACGTGTCGTGGGGGGTTTAAGGCAAAGCATTTGCTAAAATGTTCGTTTTGGAACGCCTAAACGTGCGGTTTCTGCAGACCACGCTCATTCAAAGCCCATTATAAGAATAAGCTTAGCAGCAATTAGCACAGCTGAGAATCCCATGAAGATGGCCCTTCCAAATGAATGTGATCGGATAGCGATTCCGCACGCTCGGCAGAGCCAGCTAATATGATCCAGCGAATGGTATTATTCAAGCCTGCAGCAGCTTGTCCTGCATCCGATGAAGCCTGTCAGAATCTGTCTGCTCTTCATTACTGTGTGCCCAGCCAGAGAGCAGAAACAAGAGAAAATGCCACTCACTCACATGCATAGAGCGTGAAACTGGTAAAAGACTACGCGAGACAGTGTGTATGTGTGCGTGTATGCATGTAAGAGTCTACATGATGTGTGCTTGTGCTTCAAAAGAAAGGATGGAAACAAAAAGAGCAAGAGGCTGTGCATTTTACCATAGTAAAAACAGCTCTCAAAGGGGTATTTCACCCAAAAATGTTAATTCTGTCATCATTTATTCACCTTTGTCATTTTAAACCTGTATGACTCTCCGCAGAATGCAAAAGATGATATTTTGAACGTACCTCGCCGGCACCCATTCACTTCTATCGTATGGACCAATGCAAGTGAATGGGTGCCAGTTAACAACATTCTTCAAAACATCTTCTTTTGTGTTCTGCTGAAGAAAGAAAGTCATACAGGTTTAAAACAACAAGAGGGAGAGTAAATGATGACAGAATTTTCCTTTTAAGCGTGATTGCTGCTTATTGCTGGGTTAAAGGGATATTTCACTCCAAAATGAAAAAATCACCTTCATGTCATTCAAAACTCATTAGAAATGCTTCTCTCGCTGTAAATCCAAAAGGCTTCAAGCGTTGGTGCAGTAGATTTGGCAAGGGTTACGGTGTCTTCCAGCTGTCCCCACTAATAGTGCAGCATTTAAAACAGGCTCGCAGAGAGAAGACTCGCTGTCTCAGTAAGAATCTGGTTAAGCAGCAAGAGTATCTGTCAAGAGCCTCAAGCAGTGAGGGGTAAGACAGAGAGACGAACTGGAAATTGAAGTGAGATTGAAGAGATCAAGTGGGCGATCCTCCCTGTATTAGAAACAGCTCGACCTATCCTGGCATGACATCATGGTCTGGCAGAGAAAGCAAATTGCTCTCAGAACAACTTCAAGTTCAAGCAAACTCAAGCTGTGGAGAGGACCTTGGTTAAATGGAGTTGAAATGTTACAGGAGAAGGAAGATTGTACCTTAACTAAATGGCATAATAGCTGACACCCACATGAACACTGTATAGCTGGTTTTGTGACTGTAAGTCATTCCCTTTAAACACTATTGAAGTTAGAAACGTGTATATTAATCTGTAGCCTATGTAACTTTGGAGACGGCCCCTAAATTCAGACTATCGAACTTTAAAAGTCAAACTTTATGCCAATGGATAAATACTGAATTTGTAAATCTGTCCTTGCATAATTTGGTTAAACTAAAAAAGACTTTGAAAAAGTACAAAAACACATGCCTTCTTGTTCTTTCACTACAGACGGATAGCTCTATTATAGCCATATGTAAACATGCATCATCGCATCACATGCTGTGCATGTCATCACCTTCCGCGTACTACACAATGTCCGAGACCTATTATACCAAATTATTTAAATAAATGAAGAATTTAAATGAAGTATTGATCACGTTATAAAAATAGCGTCTTGTTTACATTATAGTGTTTTTGATTCGGTGCTCAAGGGGTCCCCCTGGTGGTTCAGTGGCCCTAAGCAACCTGCGTAGTCTGTGTATAGGGAGGATCGGCTCTGCTTAAAACTAAATAGTTATGACATAAAATGTGTTGTTGCTTTAAGCATTGTTCTACTAATTTAAGTAAGGGCACAGTAACTACCTAGAAACACCCTAGCAACCGTATAGAACCACACTGAAAAGAGCTCCCAATGTTTACTCAATCACATAGCAACACCCTGGCAACAACATAGAACACTCAGATATTTTAATGGGTTAGCATCACACAATTAATTTGTAGCTTTGGTTATTACTTATTTTAGACCACAGCCTCGCAAAAGTCAGTTTGTTTACCAGGGTGTCTGATTTTGACTTGGATAATTGAATTCAAGGTGACATTACACTGTATCCACATTAGCTCAAGCTGTTCAAACACGTGCCGTGCTTTTTTATTTTGCATAGTCAAAGGATCAGATTCTGAATTCAACAAAGCTCGATTTTAGCTTTATTTTCTGTCTGAGTCCACTGCCTTAGCCACAGATAATTTATTCACCTGATGGTTTTATTATTAGAAAATCTGCTCTCCTCTCATTCTGCTCCACTTTCCTGCAGTATAAATATCCCCCAGTTATCAATCATAGTCACATGACCTGTCACAGTGTTGGAGAAATGACAGAATAGAAACCCAAACTTGAAAACCTCACCAGTGGAAGAGGTATGAAAAGGATTGCTTTTCCTTTGACCATGAAACACTCTCTCAGTCCTTGTAGAAAATCTCATCACTATGTCAGTTGGAATGCATTCTAAAAAATGTTGGGTGTGGGTCAAAAAGGGATGAACCGTACTGTTGGGTTGTATGTTAACCTATACTAGGTCGCAGTCGCAGAAAAAAATGTGGAGACCATTTCAAAATCATATTTTATGATTTTTAAATGTATAATAGGTATGTGTTAAGGTAAAAGTATCGTTTTGGTTTCATTCTGTGACCTATTAACAATATTTCTCCCAAATTTCAAATAGAAATATTGTTTTTATTTGCATGTATTTGCAGAAAAAAAATGGGAAAAACAGGTCAAAATAACCGAAGATATGCTCTATATTTTTCAAACCACAAATAATGCAAAAAAATATTCATATTCACTTTTAAGCAATACAACAGTTTGGTCCCAAAATGAGATAAATACATTTCAAAAGTTTTTTTCATTGTGCATTCCAATCAATATCAATCAAGTTGTGCAGTTGTTTTGTTTTGATTTAAGACATAATAACAAAAAAAAACAGCTAAATAAAACACAATAAAAATACGTTAACATAATTAAAATATTAGAGTCAGAGTTATCTCATTTTGGAACCAAACTCTTCATTTGTTCATGTATTTAGGAAAAGTTCAAGAATAATTTATTATGTGATAGCATACATTTTTTATATTTAATTTTCATCACAGTTTTCATGTGTTTTTCTCATGCTGTCAGTCTTTCACGTTTATTTAGTCCTATTATTTCTGCGGCTGTTTAAACATTTTATAGTTAATTCAACCCAAAGGTTGAGTTTGATCCTTTTTTGACCCAAAGCTGGGTTCCAAATAACCCAGCATTTTTAAGAGTGTGGTTAGTATTATTCAGTGCTGTTTAGGGGTTTGTGGTTTTGCTGTGAATTCATTCAATTATTTGGTTTAACCGGCACCTTAACTCAAAACCATACATTTTAAACATGTCCGATAAGACCTACAACATGAGATCTACAACCCCCATAGGGGTGACATACATAAACTGTGGCATAAAACTGTGCATCTTACATACCGAAGATGTATAGATGACTTACGGGAACATAGGGCCAGAAGTCACGCATTCGCAAAAATGCTTCTAAATGTAAACATATAAGAACTTTTTTGTGTGTGTGTGTGTCATCACCTGAAACATGATTCTGTACTGTTCCTCTGGCCTGTTCACCACACACATGTTGCAGCCCATGGTTTCCTGAAAGGGTAATTCCTCAATGCTCTGCTCTTCTTGATTCTGTGATATACACAGCGTAGGTGCCAATCCCTGCTTTCCAATCACAGTAATCCCTCCCCGAGATCAGAGGTTAAGACTTGACACTCCATGAAACGCCTTTCATGTTCTTTGTGTTTTAATTGCGGTCGAATCCAGGAACCCGGATTATAGCGGCGTGCAGCGTCCAACCGTGAGAAAGTCAGGTTTGATCGTTGAGGAATGTCATCTGTGAAGTCTGCGTGCTTTGCTCGGTTGTAGCTTTGAATTTGTCTGTGATCTTTTTACATTTGATTTTGTGCTTCTTTAATCTCTTTGACGATTGGCTGGTTAAATGTTATTGGTTTTATGCCAGTATAATTTTATGTACAACAGAATTATGATGATGTCAATCAGGTAACATTAGATTAAACAGATGGGCATGTGTTGTTGGCCAAATGTTCACAGCACCAAATCCAGGGCGTGCTTGTTTCTTAGACAAAATTTAATTATAGATCCCACAAAAGTTAACTAACATAATCAAAGAGAAACTATGCGTTAAAATCAAATTATAATACATTCCCTGGTGCGGCTTCCAAAGTCATTCTCGACTAAGACATGAATTATTAAATGAAGGATGCAATGAACAAATGTTTACTTTCCGCTCTCCCATATTCCCCTGAGAGATCTCATCCTTCACATTCAGATTCAGATTCAATTAAGAGAGATCTTTCTCTTCATTTACATAAAACAACAGTATAGACCTCAGCAGAAATGTGCATGTCATGCTTTTAAAAAATGGTGTAAAGCATGTTTGCTATTCAGCTATTAACTTAATAGCAAGATTTGAGGCTGGTGCAGTTTTGAAGATACATTTCTCTTCTAATATTAATCTATGCAATATAACATTCACACAATTACATTGAATTTATACATAATCACACTAAACTTTAATCAAACTTGTGCCTATCTCTGCTAAGCCTGCACTTATAGCTTAATGTCACATTATTCCACCACAACATGCTGAATGTGACACCTGCATATATTTATCTACATAATAGCCATCATTTTAGGTCTTTTATGAAGTGGGGGGGGGTGTGACCCCATCTGTCATTTGAACTCAAGTCACAGATAAAGCCGAGTTTATCGTTCACATCACATCAAACCTGCCTTCATCTCTTCTTCCCGCAATTCCAGCTGCGTATTCATGACAGAAAATGAATGGGTGCACCTGTCAGATCATGGTAGAAACGAGCCTCTCCCTCTCTCTCTCTGTCTTTGGAGATATCCTCAGCTGGTCGTTTTACAAGCATAGATCTCTTTATCACATGATGCTAGAATTATTGAAATGCTGACAGATTTTGGAAGTAGACAGAGTTCCATCTGGTCTTCTGGAGTGAGCGAGAGAATGAACGAGCCACTTGCTTTGCCCTACATCTGTCCAGTTTCTTGGATGCTGCAAGAAATCGTAAATTTGGAAGAGGTAGATTGACCGCTCATGAAATCTTCTTTTAAAGAGTTCAGAGTCTGTTGAAATTGATAAACCTTGTATTTATGTTTCTCTTCTATTTAGCAGATTTGGGATGTAATCCAGTTTATGCGTGGAGAGATGAATGAACTGTAGTAATGCGTTTCCAAAAAGAAAAGCAGTGACTACTCAGAGTAATTCAGTCAGATGGTGGGGTGGATAATCCAACAGATCCGTTCGAGAGCGGCGATGGAGCGGTGCCAGTGCGAGTACATGTGCGTCTTCAGAGAGAGAGGAAAAGCTGCTGGTTTATAGGAAACGTGGAGATCGGCACCACTGCACAAGCTCGAGCCCATTGCAGGCCCCTCCTCTCCCGACAATACCAGCCAATATTCACCAACCAGCTCTCTCTCCCTCTCTCTCTCACTTGCTTGCTCAACCATTCTCTTTTACTAATAGATGATGGCTTTACCCTCCCACCTTCTTTTTCTTCTTACCTTATATCATGTTTACCATTTTCTCTTTTCGTCTCTCACTCGATCTCTTTCCTTATCACCTATGCTAGAAGCAGCATGGTTTGTGTTGCCTGTTGTGAAAGGGACCAAAGATGTTGTCAGCCTCTCTCTACAAACAAAATGTATGACCAAGTTGAAAGAAGCTTTAAAGCATGCCTCTGTCTCGTGGCCTTCCTTTCCCCACTGCAGGCATATTTCAGCAATAACAGACAAGTGCCTGCTATATTGTAAACATAATATAACAAAAAATGATAATACCCTCCGTAACCTATTTGCTTTTCATGCTACAGGAGTTGCTATCGACATGTAGCTGTGTTTCTGGGTAAGCAGTTGATGTGGCAGGTTATTATGTGGGACTATGTCCCTCTGTGTATTACTGATAACCTGTTATCTCACTCTGTCCCTCTGCCTCCTCACTGGACCGTGGCATTATGGGTAGTCATGCAGAACTCACGCTGGCATTTAACAGGGCTTATTTGATTTTGCAAGGCACTGGTTTATTTAGAGAACATGGATTACTGCAATAAATCAATATAAAAATAGAAGCTTTCTCATGTAATGTTCCTCTCATGTCACCTATCTCTCTCTCTCACTGTGTTTTCTTTATTTATAAAGCAGGCTATGATTTGTGAATAGCAGGTTAATTAAATAGCATGATCATCTGTCTATGCATATTGTGTCTAGGTCAGTGTTGTGTGTCATTCAGAAATGAATGTTTGTGTTTTAAGTGCATTAGGAAAATTCATCATTTCCTCACTCTCATGTCATTTCAAATCTGTATGACTTTTTTTCATCTGCAGAACAGAAAATAAAGATATTTTGGTATCCAAGAATCATAGTAGCCCATTGACTTTCATAGTATGGACACACAATCACCGAGACATTTCTTAAAATTTTCAATTTTCATTTGTGTTCTACAGACAAGTAAGTCAAAAAGGTTTTAATTGACATGAAGGTGAATAAATTATGACAGATTTTTTATTTTTGGGTGACTAAATTGATCAAAATCGACAGAGAGACAGAAATCCTTTTTCTTTCTTTTTCGTTCATTCTTTCTTTCTGTCTGTCTTTCTTTCTCACTTTCACACACACACTCACACTTCTAAAAGACTGGCAGCTGTGATTAACCTTGACTCAGAAGACTGAAGGGTCAATTTGTCCCTGTCCTTCTTTCAGACTCAACTTGATTTGAGTACACTCCACTGCATATTCAATGCCCTTTGACCCTTAAAAGTTATTAAAATAATATGCAGTTCACTGACAAAATTCACATTGTAGGTTTTCATAAATACTTACCACACATCTCACAGCACACGTAAGTTCAGTGCAGCCATATTTCTTGTCTTGATCTAATTATGTTCAGAAAACCCTTCTTTACAATCTTACGGCAGATCTGAAGTAGTATTTATTGCCACAGCCATACAAGTTACATTTTAACATGAGATTATGTAAACTTACATTTAATGCAAAACAACCGAAATGTATTTGGTTAATAAAGAATGACAAGCATGCGGCAAGAGAAAGAGAAGAGATTGAGGTTGGTCTGAAACCATTCAAAATTCAATATGTAATATATTTTCTACTTTCAACCAATGAAGTATGATTTTATTAAGCTGCTTGTGAAGGACATGAAAAGAGTGGAATATTGAAGGAAAAGTAGGAGGAGGGGAGATACACATTCAAAGGCTGGCCATGTGTATGCATATTCTGATGGCAAGCGCAATCACATGGTTCATAATGACATGGTGTGACTTCTCTTTGCACCTTGAATAACATGTAATAATGCATTAGCATGCATTATACTGCATAAAGGGAGTGAGAGAGAAATATTGAGCGAGAGACACAGAGAGTGACTGGAGGGAATGGAAGTGCAACATGAATTTTAACAATATGCTCATTACTTATTTACACCCCTGGGGAGAGAACGAGAACGAGAGAGAGGTTTCATATCGGTTACTAATGCTTTTATGTTCTCTTTGAATCTGTAACTTTTTTGTTTGTTTGTTGACCTCACTGTGAACTTCTGGTGTTTCGGCGGTTGCCTTCGCACCTTCGATCTCCACATCATGAATAATACACGGTTAGCTTCATGAATCCCCTAGAGAAAAACCTGCTGTAAACTGTTGAAAAAAAAGAGACATGGCAACACGTTGCTTTTGATTTCCACTCTGTTCCCGAAGAAACGTATTAAGGAAATCTGCTTTCCTTTCACAGCGCTTCAAAACCTCTCACGGCACGATTACACCCAAGCCATCTGGAAATGTTGCAGCCAAAAGACAATCAAAGAAAGCACAAAGGTAGGAAGAAAAGAGAGAAAGGTTGACAGAGAGGCGAGTACTACTGTAGGGACCGTCCATAAAGATAGTAGATAGCGAGGGATTTGACAAGCAATTATAGAAGTCAAAGAACTGTTCTACCAGCAAAGTGCATTCAGAAGAGCAGAAGAAAGAGTACAAGAGAGAATGGTATCAGTTATTAAAGTCTGAGAGACGGTGATAAGAGGTCAATTTTGGTGGGATCTAGAAGAAATGAGGAGAAATTGCACTTTTCAGAGAAGACCATAGGGTTATGGATTATTGCCCTAAGGTCTGAAGGATGAGAAGATGTCTCTGTCTCTGCTTGTCTAATTAACTACAATAGAGATTTTTCACAGAAACAGCAGGTGAATGATTCTTTAATGTGCTTGGCTTTTATATACACCAGTTGTACATCTTTTTATGAATAATAAAATGATTTTATAAATAATATAATAAAAATGTCTTGCTTCATTGTTTCTGTAAAAAGCCAACAAGAATTAATGACTTTTTCGTGACAGTGTGTATCTCACGTTATGGATGGAATGTGCCGCCTCATATTAAAGACCCTTTGCAATATGTTGCTGTATAAAATTCATTAACTCATGCATAGCTCATGCAAATTTACTGTGTTTCCAGCAATGAGAACACTTGGAGTCCCGTTGAGAAGAAAATTCCACAGCGATCTTCGTGAAAGTGAGGGGGGGGGGAGATTTTCCAGAAAACAGCCTGAGGACAAATCTCGTGCAGCCACACTCTCCAGCTAAGTTGCGAGCATTTATCAATTTAAGTTGCAATGAATTAAACAACCGAAGTAGATTGGATTTCGCATTCTATGCGTAGTTACAGGGCGGAACCAAATGTATAATTAGGAACCCCGTAGTCCAAAATCTTTCTAAAAATCTTTTTGATTAAAAATGTATAGGCCTCCGAAAGAGGTGATATTGAAATGAACATGCTTGCAATTAATCACAATATGTTCCTGCCCGTGAAAACCCAGCCAAAGTATATTTTTGTGATTTTATGTTTTCTACATGTTCTTTACTTATGGTTTTGTGAAAACGTAACCTTGTTATCTTAAATATTACCCGATATTACCTTTAATTTTACAGACATATTTCTCCCTTTTAGCTTGCTTCCAAACCTGAAATACCGTACGATACCCCCAGCACAAATATTCTGAAGCTCAGACATTACTCAAGACGCTGGCAGAAGTCCTCCCCAGATTTATGTGTGAGGGAGAGGTCAGTCGATGGAGAGGATCTTAATGTCACAGACTGCACAGAGACATCACCGTTTACAGGCTGTTTTTTCATATTGAAAGTTATTCAAACGTCCAGATATGATCCGACATTTGTAGATATCGACCCGAACTTCTAATTAAAAACATTACGACACAGTGTAGCCTATAGTAGTACAGCGTATGAATTTGAAAGATCTGTTTCTTCCACCGCTTTTTGGGGGGATGGGATTCATGAAGAAAGAATAGGAGAGGAAAGCCTGGAGGTATGTGAAGTGGACAAGATGGAGATTGGGGGAGGATGGAGAAAATTGGGGGAGGAGAACATGGTGAAGCACATGTGTAATTGTGGTTTTGCGGCTCAACCTCTTGTTCACGAGGGACAGATTGATCGGATTAGATGCTGTGCCAATTTACACACAACTACCAGTTAATGTCAGAACTAAAGATTTAATCTATCATTTTAATCAAAACAATCTTTATCGGTGTCCGTTCACAATGTTCTCATTTCACGTTGGTATGAACTTCCGAACAGATCAGGTGCCATCGTGTGTCACGTCTCAAATCAACAGAGACCTTTTGACCCAGACAGACATGATCAATTCCAGCTCTTCCCTATTATTGAGCCAAACTGCTCGTAAATAAGGGCACCTCTCTTCTCTCTGGAGGACAGACGTAATAAGCAGAACTCAGTCAACTGCCCTCAGGCCCTTAACTCGCGTTCTCTCTCCAAGGGCGGTACTGTGCGGTTCATTTAATTACCCAGCATTCCCAATACATTCCGCATCTCACATCTGTATGAGGCGAACATGTGCGACTGGATGACAAGCATGTCCGATTGTAATTAATATTTTCCCTGCTCAGTTGATGTGTGTCATTCACAATAAAAACTGCGAAGGTTCCTGCACGTGTGTGGAGGTTCAGAGTGGAGCTTGAACCGGGTGAAGCTGGGATGCAGGGTCTAATTCATCAAGTCTTGTACCTGTCTCATATGGGTCACTGTGGGGGAGGGAAAATCAGGTCTGCATGGACTTGGATGCTGAGAATGATCCTCGAAATCCCAGGAGTATATAGGTTGAAAGGAAAGAGTTGGTCGAGGCTTGGAGTATTTCAGCTTGGGCTGTACTGTGATATGTGAAACAGAGACACCTAGCAACTGATAATGTAATTACAGTTACATAGCTGGAAGGCATGGTCGGTGTTGTTTCATTATGGGCATTAAAAATACATTTCGGATATCTTGATTGACTGTTAAGCTAACTAATATTTATGTTTTTTTATAAAAAAAATCATGTTTGAATATTGCTTGAATGATAAACTGCTTTTGTGAAAAACATAAGAATGCTGTGAAATGATTAATTATTTCATTATTACATTACTTCTGTACACCGTGCAGTAGTCAAGCACTGAATGTCTATGAATAAATACATTTCTTCATAAAATAATTGTTTTATCTCTGCTCGGACTGTCTGTATCTAACAATCCAGCTTTTTAGATCAGAATAATTAATAATGTCTTGACATTAAATGGCTTTCTAGTCTATTGACAATGCAGTCAATACAATTTACAGAAAAAGGGAATTTCAGGAAATGAGAGACAGCAGTCTTGCATAAAGGAGCTAAATTTAGACTGACATATTGTCATATGCACAATTACCATGGAAACAAGTGTGACAGTGTTCCTGTGCCTCACTTGTAGCTCAGTGGGAGTTACAATGCATTTTTAAATCCACCATAGACACATGACATGAACAGCATTAGGAATCATTTCATTATATGTCATGAATTCATCAAAGCTCTGGAGGAGAAATCAAAAAGCATTTTAATGATGTTTATTTGAATTATGCTGCATAAAATATGAAAGACAATATGGTGTTTGCGTTAAAGGAATAGTTTACCCAGCAATAAAATCATGTTATTATTTGTATATTGTTTAAAACCTGTATATAACAGTTATCGTTTCCATATGATGGAACAAAGAGTTTTCTTTGGTTGACCACGTTGTTCATTTTGTGTTCTACAGAAAGAAAAAAGTCATACAGGTTTGATATGTGGGTGAGTGAATGATTAAAGAAATGTAATTTACTTGCAACTCTCTCTTTAAAAATTATGCGGATGATCTTCCTGATTGAGCCTCCTGTTACATCGTCCTCTCCCTTGTCAACCTCATCCTCTCCCTTGTCAACCTCATCCTCTCCCTTGTCAACCTCATCCTCTCCCTTGTCAACCTCATCCTCTCCCTTGTCAACCTCATCTACACCTTGATGTTTTCGTTTTTTCGTCAAACAGCAGCATTTTCAGATGGCAATATAAAAAAATATATTTATTGCACTAAAAATATGTAGTTCTGTCAAGCAAAGCAAAATCTACATTCTGTTATACATTTACAATATACAATGCTTTTCAGTACAATATCTCTTAGGATGCGTGTATTTTTTATTTAGCATTTTAATAAAGACACTATAGTATTTACTATTTAACGCCTTGAAAATGAAATACAGTCAAACCACTGACATTTGTAACAATGGAGGTTAGAATTACAAATCAAAGCATTTTCCCGCATGGCACAGATTCGTGCACTCTCCGTAGAGGAAGTGATCACAAACCGAGTCAAGTTTGGTTGAACTCCGGCATGTTCGCTAAAGCCGTTGCGTTCGTCCAGTGAGTCGTAGAGATGTTTATGCTCGTGCTAACGGAATGGAATGGACATCTGGACGAGCTGGACTACGGATTTTAACAGGAGTAAAATCTCACCACTTCCGGGTGTAACATTGTAGTGCGGGATAGCAGCTGCACTCCTGAAGGTTGGTAAGATCCATCTGGAAGAGCAGCAATGAGTAACGCGTTCATAGTCTAGTAGTAATCGACTGAGGGTTTTTCTATCAACTCTTCAAATATAGTTGCAAGCTCGTAACCCTCAGTGCATTATATTTTGTTTTGCGCGATGCGATCGGATCATCATACATCAGATTGTGGTCTGTGGAGACGGGTATTAGAAAGCACATAACGTTATCTGTCCAACAAAACTTCTAGAAATGCATTGCTCATTGAGATGCTAAAAACTGAGGTCGTCAAAACACGATTACTGTAGTTTTACAATAATAAAACCATGGTAAATTGTAATAAGGGGAGCATTTCAGTACGCACTGTCCCTGTTTGTTGTAGACGTTCCACAAAATTTCATACAGGATTCAACAGTATGGGTTTTTCTCGTGATCTGTCTTAAAGGTACAGTATATTAAATTTAGCTGCATCTAATGGTGAGGTCGCAAATCGCAACCAAGGGTTCAGTCCACCGCTCCCCATCCCTTTCGAAGCACAACGGGGAACGGAACTAAGCTGTCACGTTTTCGCTTCTTTGTTGAAGGAGATAACGTTTTTACGAATCGCGCTCTGTAGAGCAGTTTGTCCATTTAGGGCTACTGTAGAAACAACATGGCGAATTCCATGTGAGGGAACCCGCGGTGTATGTAGATAGAAATAGCTCATTCTAAGGTAATTAAAACATAAACACCTCTAAAGACACACTTATGAACAGTATAATATATTGCATTTTTGTCAATAGATCCCTCCCAAAAAATTACACATTTTGGACATTTAACATATTTTATCTCCATGATCTAGTTTATGTTGGTGACATTAACATCAACACAAAATGCAACAAAAATGTCTGCACCGAATAGCAAATATGTTAGGTTTACAGGGCAAAAGCACAAGATATAATAATAAGTGATAATGCACCACTGCCATGTTACATCTTTTATACTGGTCCTATCATACTGTTAAACTGTTACATCATGCAAGACGATAATAGTCTGTCTCACTTTTCCAGAGCCTGTCTGTGTGTAACAAAATCTTTCAGAGGACGTCGCTATGGACTCCTTTGGAAGGCAGGAGTTTCTTCAGGCACTAGTAGAGGGCTGCGTGCTGCCCACTGCCCAGCAGGGTGTGGAGCAAGTTTGGCAGCTCTTGCTGGTATGTCTTCTGTGTCGAGTCATCTGTAGACTAGGTGAGTTTATTATGCTCGCCCAGGGCACAACCTAAATCCTTTAAAATCTGTTTCACTGACCCGGTAATCTGCAAAGAACTGGTCCACTGTTTTCAGTAAGTGGTTCATCCCCACACACAATTTTACATTTCAACTCAAAACTTTACTATCCCTACTTACCTATTGGCCCACATTTTGCCTTTATAACTTTCATGAATAGCTTTATGTAGTCTGGGAACCAACAATATGTATTGCAGTGAAAGCGTTTGCTCTTGATTTACATCAAACCCATGCTGCTAGTCGGTCCATCTGTTGAGGCTTGGTGAGGCAGTCTAATGCTGTGTCTCTCTTTGACAGGTGTGTCATGTCATGTGAAGCATGTTAGTGTGCTGGCAGGTGGCCTGTACGTGTTATACGTGTTCTTTGAGTTACACATGATGTGGGTTATAATACTGAGCCTCCTGTGCTACCTCATCCTGCTCCTCAGCATAACCTCAAGAAGCAAAGGCGTCTTCCTGTCTCTCGTCATCCTCATCTACATGCTCATGGGGTCTGTCATTGAACAACTGCATTTTACAGATAAGAATGTAGAAACCGATCCATTGTTGCATTTATCCATAACACTGCATTATAATATCAAAGTATTTGATTATATACATAATGTATAACGTGCATTTATATATTATAAATGTGTTCCTTAAAAAACTGTCTCACATTCTTTTGTTTAATTTTAATTATAGTGAGTTGCACATGATTGATGCAGCAACCTGGCATAAGATGAGAGGTCAGTGTCTGTTTTTTGCTCAGGTTTTGCCTGCTGTGTTAAATCATTCTCATTAAATGTTCATTCCTTACACCCATGGATGTGTTTAGGCTCTCAGATGGTGGTCGCCATGAAGGCCATATCTTTGGCTTTTGACCTCGATCGAGGTGCTGTGTCCTCTTTTCCCTCGCCGTTGGAGTTCATGGGATACCTCTGCTTTGCTGGAACTGTCATCTTTGGCCCGTGGATTAGTTTTGCCAGTTATTTGGATGCAATTAATGGC
Organism: Barbatula barbatula; assembly: GCF_947034865.1. Lineage (NCBI taxonomy): Eukaryota > Metazoa > Chordata > Actinopteri > Cypriniformes > Nemacheilidae > Barbatula > Barbatula barbatula. The sequence goes on from NC_136774.1 coordinate 16,697,026, forward strand.
CGCAAGATGGTAAGAAACATTGTTAATTGTATTTTATTCAAGTGTCCCATTAAGAGATATGTAATGTCACAAGCAGTTTTAAGAATCTGTAATCCTTAAACCAACGGTCGTTCACTTTTTTCAGCTCAGGAAAATCCAGTCTTAGTCAAACCTAAGATATGTTATACATAAATATGTTTATTTATCATATTGCAATATTTTAATATATTTCGCTAAAGCTTTATTGTCTGTCTTGTCATAAATTATTATTTTTACTAATGTGCTTTGACAGATAGACCTTACATTTGGTTAAAAGTTGTTTTGTCTGACCATTCATTTAATAAAGCTAAAGACAACACTAAATATTTAGAAACGTAGAAATAATCAATATTAAAAATAATAATGTCAGGAAATTCTTATATGTTTTAAATGCCATGTCACTGACCCTTTTTGTACACACAGATATTGACATTAAAATAAATTAAATATGGTCTTTCCATGCTAAATGTTAAGTGGTAAAATAATAATTTTCTTTGATGTAGAGAAGATAAGGTTTATTGTGCCAGACACGTTTCTCATCAGCAGATGTCTTCTTTTTCTCTCCTGCAGACTGTTGCCTGGTTTGGGAAGATTGCCCTGAGCTTTTTTAAGAGTCAAATTTGCCTAGTTATTTCAAACTGTATTGCCCCTTATCTCTTCCCATACTTCATTCCCATCTATGGTGATGGACTTCCTCGTAGGTGAGCTGCATCCGCCCTGACCCCCTGGCTGTTTTTGTGCGAAAATAAAATGGCTAGTTTGAATGCATGTATTTAATTTTCTTGTATTGTTTTTTGTGCCTCAGCTGGCTTCATGCTTATGAAAATGCAGTGTCCTTCCACTTCAGTAATTATTTTGTTAGCTATTTAAGTGAAACGACCACTGTGATGGCCGGAGCTGGATTCTCTGAGCAGAAAGACAACCTCAAATGGTCAGTCATATGTATGCCAACTTTTTCTATTTCCGTCTTAAAAAAACATGTATTTGTACAGAAATAGTGTTATTGACATTGACGTTTTATCATTTAAAGGGATATAACAGTAGCTAAGCCTCTGAACGTGGAATTGCCGAGGTCCATGGTCGAAGTTGTCACTTCTTGGAATCTACCCATGTCTAAATGGCTAAACGCATGTAGGTGTCTTCATTCGTGTCGACTTTTTTGTACACATGTTATATTACATATTAATATAAACATTTTCGTAACATTTTTTGACAACAGATGTCTTTAAAAGTGCACTCAATCTTGGCACTTTTCCTGCAATTTTGGTGACCTACACGGCAAGTGCATTGTTACATGTAAGTATGAGTTTTAGCTATCTGGTACTTTACATTTTATGAAGGCTGATTGGAGCAGAATCAATTTCAATCAGTTTAAACAGATTATAGCTGTGTAAGGGTGGAAAAAACATCTGGACCAGAAACCTATTACGTACTAGTGTGACAGCTTTGATAAACAATCTTTTATCATGACCCAGATATGCAATGCTTTCTAGAGGTGGCATAAAATAGATTCAATCACATATGCCTATTTTGTACCCTGAATTAGTAGTTTTGCCTACTATGATAACTGGTGTGTCATATGAAACTTTGTGTGACTCTCTTTCTACCCATCAATGAGCTGCTAAGGCTGCAAAGTGTACTTATCTCTCTGAACTAATTTTAAGAAATAGCCATAAGCCAAATATAATTTTTTCCACGGTTGAATCTGTTCTCCGTCCAAAGGTTTTCTGAGACATCTGTCTCTCTTTGTGAAGACTTTGCACAACATTTTAATGATAAGATAACCCAAATTACATCACATAAATTGCCAGACATTCCAGTCTCTCCTTTTACTTGATCTTTTTTTGAGCCTGTAAACTTGAATACTTTGGCTAAAATTATATCTAGTATGAAACCCACTGTATGTCCTACATTGTAACACAATACAACTTTGTAGTTAGGTAGAGACATCTGCTGGTGAATATGGGACATTGCGGTTTTAATTTTTTTTTAAGTCAATTCTAACCCCTGTGTTCTTTGGCAGGGTCTCAGCTTCCATCTGGGGGCAGTACTACTATCCTTGGGATTCATCACATATGTTGAATATGGTAAACTATATTACAAATGTGTCCAACTTCATTAAATAAATCAATACCGCCATGACATTAAACATCTGTGTGGTGGAGCTGCCACTCGTCACCTCACTGTTTTAATCACCAGGACTGAACTGTCACCACCTGACTGAATACTGACTTGTTATTTATCTTCTAGCACTGAGAAAGCGGTTGGCTGTGATTTTCAGTGCATGTATTCTGTCAAAGCCCTGCCCAAGTGACTGCCACCACCAAAATAAGAAGGTACACTGTTTTTCTGAGGTTTGGGGCTGTAACTGTAGTTTTGCCCTTTTAATGTAATGTAGAGTAAACACTATAACCAAATTGTGTGTGATTTCATGATGTTTTGGTTGGATTTGTTTTGTAGACTGTGTGGGTGTATGGTGTAAACCTGCTCTTCGGTGCTTTATCAATATTCCACCTAACGTACCTTGGCTCACTGTTTGACTCTGAAATGGACAACATGAATGCTGAGGAGGTGAGCATTTCTGAGAACAGTCTTTGTCCTTCGACATTAGGAACAGACATAGTGGGTCTCATTTACTAATAAGGCAAGAAAAGGCAAGGCAAGTTTTTTTTATACAGCACATTTCATACACAAGGTAATTCAAAGTGCTTTACATAAAATGATTGACAAAGGAAAAATAACATACATGCATAACACATCTTTAAAAATACAATTTACAAATACAACTTTAGAAATTAAAAGACAATAAAACTGAAAATAGATATAAAATAGATTTAAAATGTATGTATACCATATATATATATATATATATATATCACGTTGTTAATGCACGACTAAACAAGTGTGTTTTTAAACTGTGTTATTTTTAGGAATTATGGCGTAGATTTTTCGTATTTATAGACACACATTTGAACTTCTCATGAAAACATCCTGCCTAATTCATAACACGTGTGTACACACATGAATTTGTTCTTAAAGTCCCAGTGAAATAAAAAATTACAATGCCTATATTACGACCGTCTAACCTTTCCTTTACCACCTGTCGTCACTTAAGACAAAGATACTCCAAGCACTCTCTACGGACGCGCTCTCCCAAGTACTTCCAAGTGCTCAGTTCTCAAAATCACATTTTATACAGGCACGTAGTTCTATATAATATATAACTATTATCCTAAGGTGAAACATAGGTTTGAGAGAGAGAGAGAGAGAGAGACTAGTGATTTTTGCGTATGTGTGCTTTAAGCTGTTCCTTTTTTATTTTTTATATTCTTGATTATCTTATACATTTTAGTATGAAAGTTTAAGTGAATCATTACTTGTTCATGAAAGCGTTCGTACACAGGTCTCACACACAAATTTGTGCGTACCAATGCTTAGTGAATGAGACCCATTGCTTTGAAGTCACTGTATGATTATTTTGTATAAAGACTGAAATAACGTGAGAAATTAAATCACTGGAAAAATCAGTTTACATTGCGTAACTTTGCTATATCACAGAACTTATTTGATTTTTCTCCATTTAGGGTTATATGGCCAGTCACACTATTCAGAAATGGTCTGAGCTAAACTGGGCCAGTCACTGGGTGATGTTTGGCTGTTTTGTGTTTTACTGGCTCATTTAAAGCAAACCATAGTATGCAGAAATCAGAGGACCACTGTCAATGAACTAGCGGAAGATGTGGGAGCATCCAGAGTGACTACATCCACCCTTCTATCCTTTCCCTGGAGAAGATAAAGTGCCTTGTTGTAAATCAAGTTGTTACAGATACCATGTTGTCATAGGAACACTTGTTCTTTTAATTTAGAGTAGAAACTATTTTGGAGTACGCAAAATGATCAAGAAAGCGTATTCATGTGCAAACTATATATCATAGCAATGACTATAGTGTTCATCCTTTTGTTGTCATTTTGTCTGGCTTCAGATTTAGGATAGTAGATTGATTTACATGTTACATTGTCATTTTATAGCATATGTCTCTGGCCTGTAAATACTCATATTTTTGCTGAAATGTGTGGAGTATGTCTGGCCAAACTATTTTTTTCAAATAAAATGAATTCCCATGATGTATGGACATTTCACAGACATTTCCTGAAATAACCTGAATACTGTACTCAAGGTTACTTTGTTCTTTATTATTTAGCATTAGGCTTTTTGTCATATGATTATTACTCATGGTTATAAAGCGACCCTTACTAAATATAGGCTCATGTGGTGTTAGGTATCACTCCGAAAATATTTCTTTATTGTCATTGCATGACACATACAATATAGAAACACCATGTACCAGAAAGTAAGGCTCAATCTACCCAATAAGGTTTTGGTGGTTTTTGCAACAGTAATGAAAATGCAGCCACAGTTGCAAAATTATAGGCGCTTTGTTTACTTAAAAGTTATTAATCTGTGTCCATGAACGTGTGAGTCTGTATAAATACGTGAATCTCCAGCACAGCACATTAATGCCATCAAAAGAAACCTGAGGTTGGAGCTTCGAATGAAAGCATCATATGCCATTTAATCGACAGTATGCAAAACGTGACCCCTAACCCAGTTGCGTGTATCCCCACAGCGCCTTGTGTGCGGTGAAATATCGCGAGGATTCGTACAGCCCCTCACTACGTAATGTGCCGTGCTGCTTATGGCGGCGCTGGTGACAGTGCTGAAAGCTGTTGGGGTGAGTTTTTGTTTAAAATGAATAGTTAATGTTACTGTTTCGCACAGTTATGTGGCGTGTTTAGTGTTGGTTCTTGCTTTTTGGATAGTGTCTAACACTCGGTGCATTTTAACTGTTTAACGGTTTAGGGTGGGGACAGGGTTTCCTCTGCGTGCGTTGTAGCGTGTTAGCATGCTAGTCTAGGCTTTAGGCACAATTGATAGATGTGTGACGAATATTGAATTTAAATCCCAACACACATTTATATATGTCTCACCGTGTCCCCCTGTGAGACATTTGTACCACACATTTATATAAACGTCAGAGAACGTGCCAGACTCGCGTCTCGGCCCAGTGTGACCCGACAGTCGCTGTGTGTCTTTTGTTGTCGGGTTGAGTGATGATTAAAGCCCACCGGCTGCATCTGAAGATTTCACAAACAGTCGCTTGGCTTTATTCGAGTTAAACTTTAAATGCATCTCGCACGAAACCTAACGATAAGTACATGAATGTGACTTAATACTAATTCTGGTTGCGTTAAAAATGCCCAGTATAATTTTTACCTTTTTGTCAGAGGGTTTGTAAGAGAGGCTTAGCGACCACTCACTTGGTGAGAGTTAAACACCGTTTAACTAATATAGTTAAAGTGAAACTTCACACAGTATAGTGTATTAGTGTGGTCTTCTCTGAAATGACACTACCAGTGATGTTCTCTCTGGATGAACTCCAGATGGATCCGCTCCCAGCTGTTGCGTCATTTCAGTTGCATGTCCTCGTTTTGTCTTGCAGGAAAATGTCTACAGCGTGCTATTGACTGCACGAGATTGTCCTTTGCACTGCCTTCACCATTTAAAGGAATAGTTCGCCCCGAAATCAAAATGACTTTAATTTACCCACCCCATGCCATCCTATTTGTGTATGACATCTTTTTATAAGCCAAACGAAGAGCTGTGTTATATATAATATCTTCGCCTTACCTAGCTTGCAATACTGTTTACTAATACTCTGACCAATTTCGACAAAAGGTGCACTCATCCTTCCATTATTAAAGTGTCTATAAGGTTAATAAATGTCTAATGATGGAAAACATTGCACTTCTGAGAGAACGGTTACGACGAGATTTTTTTGCGATCGCTATATCTTACTTGAATATAAACAGACAACATATACCAAAATAAGTTAAGACATGGTGGCAGATCAATAATGTCGAATCGCAATGATTTTGTCACATTGTATTTGTTGACTGATCACAAAACACACAATTTACATGTTGATCTGAACTTTACATTTATTATTAAATGTGTAAAGCAGCGAGGTCTTACACATAAAATCAATGTATAACAAGGCTAGGGTATTTATCTGGTCGTATGTAAAATGGCACTTTCTTTTTCACTTCGATTTTGAATAGGCTCGTTCAATAAGATGTTATCTGCCCTGCGTTCAAGCTATGAAAACAAGCAATGAACTTGGCTGGCCTATATATAAGTTCCGAGATCCTTCCATCTCACGTGTAATAGAGTTGGAGACCTGAATGGTTGGCATGCTGGATATCTGAGGTTGTTGACTGCTTGAAAATAATGTATTCCATAAATACTACTGCTGAGACTTGTTGATCCTCAGCTTGTTTGTTCGGTCAGTTGCCCTTGCTGCTTTTGCACGAGGTCACTGAGAAATGTTATTTTTAGGCATGTGTATCAACAGGAGAATAACATGAGTTTTATCCTACATGGTGGAACATGATCGGATTTACAGGGGTAGAATATTACACTCCTAAATTTACTTTAGGGTCAGTATGTTTAATGTGGAATTATGTGTGATCTGATGTTTTGTTTCTCCCCCTACAGTATGAAGTGAAACAGATTTGATTTTGTACCATCTGAAACCTACTTCAAGTTCAGATCATCGATCGGTCAGAAGAAACATCAACAAAATTAACCAACATCCCCGAAACGACCCAATGGTACGACAACTCTGAAGACGAGACAAAGACGAAGAACTGCACTGCGACAACGAGATAACCAGAGCAACAAGAAACAACCAAACCAGCAAACCAAAGATTTAAGAAACAGAACCAGGCCGCAACAAACGTAGCAACCAGCCATCAACGTTATCGGCGAAGGCGAGACCTGATCTGAGACAAGAAGTTTGTGCCTACTCAACAGCTTTGATCAAGCACACGTCCCAACGCTGCACCAAGCCCTCTTCATCCTCCCTGCACCTGTTCCTCCTCTGGGGTGCGGAGAGAGCTGCTGTCTGCTAGTCTTTTTTTTCCATTTTTTACCTTTTTTCTGTCAATTGCAGACCGAATCCCTCCCTCCTTAATTTCCCCCAAACTTTTGTGTTTCCGTTCAAGTTTCCAAAAGCAGTTTTTCAGCAACTGCACTTGCCTTTTTATTTCGTTTTTTTTCTTTTGCCTTTTTGCAACTTTTGTAATTAAACGTGTGTTAGGAAGCTAAATCTTACAGGTGTGTGTGTGCGCGCGAGTGTGTGAACGGAGTCTAAAGGACCGTTTAATGATTTGATTGGTCCAAATCATTACAGCCTTACAAGACAACAGAACAAGGTAAGGCTTTTCTTTTCGAGTAATGATAAATCCTTATTAATGAACTGTTTTCTAAACTTCATAAGTGACTTATTTTAGAGTGACTATTGTTTATTGCTAGCATCTGTGTCTCATTCAACTCAATTTGTTTAAAGTGGCCCTAACTTACACAGTTTCTGTATATCATGTTTATCTTGAGTACTTACAGTTTAGTATCGCACCCTTCAAATATCAGCAGAGTCTTTAGTTTGATCACATTTATAAAAGACAGATACAGCTGTACGATTATTCCCAAAATACATGCAACGGGTGTGGGGCGAGGGGGCCGGAACTAAAGCACGTGTGTACATATTGCCAAGAAAACAGACAGTTTTACTCACCGTGTGTAGTTCACGTCTGACATCTCTTAGTGCTGGGACCGCCACTCCATCTATTAGTGTCTCAATTTTTCCAAATCCAGTGTTATATCCACAGTTTATTTAACATTCCTCACAGCTGAACTTCGTGAACGTAGTGCTTGCTCTCTCCATGGTTGATCCGTGGGCGTGTTGTGTGATTTTTCCGGAAAAATTGTCCAATAAGGGACTAAGAACAGTTGTTGTGAAACTATTTTTCATGTTCGGAAAAATCTTTCCGAAACCTGAAGGAACACTGGGGGAGTGTATCGAGCACAGAAATACTACGTAATACGTCCAAATCGTTTTTTGAAAAGTTAACCACGTTAAGCATAAAAAGACAGCACTTTTAACATTGTAAAGAAGTCAGATTGCATGACACACCATTGCAACACCCCTTTAATAGTTCAGTGGTAGAATGTTGGAAATAATGTTTGCTTTCCTTTTTTATTGGTTGTGATTGACGGAATGCTTCCTACAAAGGCAGCTTGCGTATAGAGCTGTGGATTTGTAGATCATAAAATGATGTTGGAATTCTTTGATGATATAACCTTGATATCATCTTCAGTCTTTGACATTTCTTAATATAAAAGTTAAATTGATGTAATGATTGAAATTATGCTCTAATTCTCACACACAGGGTCATATGTGATGTGTGTAGATTTTTTTGTGAAATAGTAGACCTGGCAACATAGTAAGTGCATCTCAAGTGCAAGTGTATCTTACTTGGTGAGTTAAATTTATACAAAACTACAGATATGCATCTTCAGAGGAGGAAAGGATTTTTCTTTTTGTCTGTTGAAGATTTATCTGTTCATGTTGTCTGTTGGGTCCTCACAAACTCACAGCCCATGACCTGTGCTGCTTTGTTCACTGGCTCTTTTTGTTGCCTCTCCCACAGTTTTCTCCCCTGCTCTCCTTTCTTCACCTTGGCAGAAATCCAGAGGTGATTTGTTTGGTGTGTAACAAAGGAGAGGGGAAAGTGAAGGGACAAGCTGCCACGCATCATTGGAGTTTAAAAAGTCTAGAAGCCAAAAACGTGCGTAATACGGTCAATTCCAGGTGTTGTAGAATTGGCCACCGTTTATGGGAGGATTATGGGTAGTCCCTGGAAAGGTTTTGTCGAGTTTACCTTGCCGGCATCGCCACCTGCAGCGTTCGTAAGTGCTGACCTGAACAGCACCTCGCCCGTCGGCCTCAGCCTGTCACCCTACGGCCGTTCCGTAAGTGCCTAGCCATCCGCCCTCTACCTTACTCCGTCTGTCCCGTCCCACGCTCCTCTCTGCGCTGTTCCTTCACTCCATCATCCTGATCAGCAGGCTTAGAGGCTGGCCTCGATCACATGCCCTAGACACGGTCAGAGAGGAGGCAAGGCATGGAATAGGGATGTAGCCATCGGAAGGAACAATATAACATTTTGAATGTTTAAGAGTGTTAAAATGATAAAATATCAAATCAATAAGTATAAGTTATTTTCCTGTTCATCTTCAAAATGGCAAACATCTGCTCTTTGATTGATTTGAGTGATAAATGGTAACTGAATTGGATGTTTTTAGTCACTTGTGTCTCAGCTGGATGTGCATCTATAAGACTTCGGTGTGATCATTTTGAGTATATCTTTACCATTTATTGATGTGAAAGTCCTGTGTCTGTTGTTGTAGAATGGCCTGGTGGTCGAGGCTGGTCGAGTCTGTTTCATCTAGCCATTTGCTGTTACCATTTAGTCCATTTCTAATCACTTCATTAAACTAACACATCATTGTGTTTTCCTTAAGCATGTCTACCAGCACAGGCCAATGAATCTGAGTTAAACCAGTTCACACCACCAACAAAACTGAGCAACAAATCACAAAGCTATTTACCCTTTTATTCGCGTATTCCTGAACGAAAGCAAATTGAGCTCTAACCATTCACGTGCTGTATTTATGCGCTGGGTGCTGAAATGTAACCGATATGTCGTCATAATATTTCTGGAATGAAGCTATGAAAGTAAAATGTTGAGGTAGTGAGGCCAGGTGTACCATAGGAAAGATCATATTCATCTAGTTTAAGCGGTTGCTGGTTGTAGATGTTTATCCACGGGTTATCCCCCCTCTCCTTTTGTTTGGAATTGCCAGCACCTTAAAGTAACAAAGCTGTATTCCTGAATCCGCACCTCGGGTAGTTGGTGTGATGTGTGGTCACATCATATCGAGTATACTAAATGTTTTTTATAAGTATAATACCCACCTTTCCCCCAGTGCCCCATCACCCCCTATCCTCGCCTGAAGATGGAAGTCCCTGATGCCCCAGTCACTGACCCCACCCCTTCCACCTCAAGCCAGCCAATCCCTCGCTCTGCTTCTCTCTCATGTCATTCCTCCCGTGCAGCAGGGGGCAAAAAGCAAAAGCGAACACCCCTGTACCAGCGATCTGTAAGTGGGCATGATGGGACGGTGTGTGCTCCAGTCCCTATTTCCTAGTGTGTGCCGGGCCCCATAGTCCTCACTGGCAGTAAACACCTGACCCTGTAACAGCATGCTTTATAAAGTTGAGGTTAACAGATCTGACCACATGCCTGGTGACTGTTCCCTTTCAATTCACTTGGTGTGCTGTTTGATTGTCCACAGGAAAATATAGGTTTAGCCAAGAGTTTGTGTGAGATCTAATATCTGACTGCATGAAATTAACATCTAGGTTTGGTAGGAATTTGAGGGAGAGATTGTGAAGTTCTTTTTTAGGTTTGTGCAGGTTCATTAGATGTAACCGACTTAAACCTTTTACTTGAAATTGATGGTAATAAAGCGATGCTATTGATTTGTTCTTTTGTCAGCCGAATTTCTTAGACCTTCTTTCCTTGAGTTAATTTTCATATTAAGTAGATTTCCCAATTTCATCCCATTTTACCATTTCCACACTTGTTGATGAGGAGTTGGATCTGTGGAAGGACTAAATGTTTAATAAGTGCGGTTTTAAAATCATCTTGCCGCTTTTCCCACAGATGAGTTTTGATCCTAGTCTGCTGCATAATAACGGCCATGGCGGCTTTGCCAACGGGACTGGCATGGGTATCCGTGAGACAGGCGTGGTGGAGAAGCTGCTGGCGTCATACGGCTTCATTCAGTGCTCTGAGAGACAGGCCCGCCTCTTCTTTCACTGCTCTCAGTACAATGGCAACCTTCAGGAGCTTAAGATCGGAGGTATGAGCTGCACACCAGTCTCACACAGTGTCTACACAGGACGCGGCACGATGCTTGGTCTAATCGGATTGTCGCACTGCATCAAGTGTGGACAAAATTGTAAATTAAAATGCATTATTTTGTTGCATCGGCGTAGACCCTGTGTAAGTCTCAATATTGCAGTGTCCTCTTGAAGCAGTTAACCTCTTTATGGTTGTTTGTCCCACCCCTTTTTAGATGATGTGGAGTTTGAGGTGTCGTCTGATAGACGTACCGGCAAACCAATCGCGGTGAAGCTGGTAAAAATCAAGGCAGAAATGTTGCCAGAAGAGCGAATCTCTGGGCAGGTGGGGCCTGACTTGCACGCCTCTCCTTTAACTGTGCTGCATGGTTTTATTCATCCAGTTAAGGAACACATTTTTCTTTCGTGTTTTATCGTCTTTGTCCCATTAATGTCTGTTGTTGTTGTTGTTGGAGTTTCAAGCTCATTTTTAATCCATATCGACTTGGCAAACAAAATAATATTTGCAGGAATAACTGACAGGAGATGCACTTTGCTGTGCTTAAACTAATTTTAATCTTAATACGATTTGTGGGTTCACAATGAGCTTGGTTGTCTTTTTGTTGTCTTGTTGGGGGGATATTCATCTTCATTTACTAAGCAGTTATAAGAGGGAATATCTTAGTTTATTTGTGTGTAACTGTTCAACATGCTTACATTAAGAGTAATTCTAAGGCTGGTGTATTCAACACTAATGTACAGTCAAAACCAAAATTATTCAGATACCAGATATAATTGTGATGTTTTTTACTAGTGGGGGCAGGAGACTTGTTTATTTATGGAAGGGAGGATAGCAAAATATGTAATCTGTGACATATTATACCCCGAAATCTTCATACAGTGGACTACCAGTAAAATTGATAGAAATTTGGGACCAAATTATTCAGACACTTTGACCTGACCATGTTTTGCTTAAGTGTTTTTTTTTTATTGCTAATACAACATTATTAAATTTACATTTATTCATTTGGCAGTTGCATTATCCTATACATTTATACATGGGTATGTGCAATCCTTTAAATTAACTTTAACAGCTGGCAGCTCTTCAACCTAATCCATTACACATTTCTATAGAAGTTGGCAAGATGAACTTGTTCTGACAGTTTAACACAGTTTCTTGTCATATTTTATTACCATTTTCTAAACCATAGCAAATAAACTGTGATAATGTGAGAAGTTAAAGGTGTCTGAATCAATTTTGGTTTGACTGCAAGTCAAGTCTTTAGTTTTTAAGTTCGAAGTGTTACTAATGTTTCACTTCTCCAGAAAATGTCTTAACATCTGTGTTCAGGAAACTTTTCTGTAGGATATTAGCACGGTTAGGTGATTATGTCTCTTATCGTTTCAGTCTCTAACCTTGTCTGTCTGTCTGCACTTTCACTTGATTTAGGTAGTGTCAGCTATCCCTTCTCACTTGGATGGGAAATCTGCACCTGGCCAGGTGCCCACAGGCAGCGTGTGCTACGAGAGGAATGGGGTTGGTGTCTTTATCCTTTGCGTGTCTACTTTTTTTGTAATATTCCCTCATGACAATTTTTAATCTTCTTACAGGAAGTGTTTTATTTGACTTACACCCCTGAAGATGTGGAAGGAAACGTTACTTTAGATACTGGAGATAAAGTCAGCTTTTACATGGAGACCAACAAGCAGTACGTTGATCCATAACGTATGTTGATTGTCCCATTTCATAATTTACTATAACAAAATTCTATGGTTTTCTTTCAGTACTGGTGCTGTTAGTGCCCACAACATTGTGTTGAAGAATAAACAGTCAAGATGCCAGGGAGTGGTCTGTGCTACCAAGGTACGAGTCATGTGTAGATCTGTTATTGAAGGAAAGATTACAAACATCAGAGCTGACCCAATTAACTGATCTCGGGTCACAAACACTTCAGATCTTATATGCTTCTGTTGTGTCTTGCAGGAGGCCTTTGGATTCATTGAGCGAGGAGATGTGGTGAAGGAGATTTTCTTCCACTACAGTGAGTTTAAAGGAGATCTGGAGGCCTTGCAGGCTGGAGATGATGTGGAATTCACCATCAAGGAAAGAAACGTAAGCATCCTTGGGTGAATTTTTTTATATCTAAAGGCACTCAATGAAACAATCTTCATTCCTCACTGATTTCCTTTCAAAATAACAATGAATTCATAAAAATGATTTGCATATTTTCTGAAGTTGCTGTAATAGTGGATCCTTTATTTATGGTCATGTCACTAATTTAATATTTTTATAGTTTCTTTTTGAGACCGTTCAAAGCACAAAGTGAGTAAAAAGTGTTATTGTCTTACAGGGAAAGGAAGTGGCTACTGATGTGAGACTGTTGCCTCAGGGAACTGTGATTTTTGAGGACATCAGTATTGAAACCTTTGAAGGCACTGTAACAAAGATTATTCCCAAGGCTCCCAGCAAGAATCAGGTTTGTGTTCAAGCTTGTCGTCGGTCTTCACAGACTGTGATAATGTTCCCATATAGTTGTGATTATTCTAGAATGTTTAAATTCATTAAACCTGAATACGGTGTTTGTATTGCTCAGAATGATCCTCTGCCTGGGAGAATCAGTGCCAGAATTAATTTCACTGACAAAGACCTGCTATTTGGGGAGAAGGACACCAAGTCCAAAGTGACGCTGCTGGAGGGTGACCATGTCCAGTTCAATATTTCCACCGATCGCCGAGATAAACTGGAAAGGGCGACAAACATTGAAATCCTCCCTGATGCCTTTCATTTCACCAAGGAAAGCCGCGAAATGGTGCGACTGGAAAACATTAAGTCCTGTTTGTCCTTCTGTCTGGCTTTCTTTCTAATGATTTGTCTGTCTCTTTCACAAGGGTGTGATAGCTGCCATGCGCGATGGTTTCGGCTTCATCAAGTGTGTGGACCGTGATGCTCGAATGTTCTTCCATTTCAGTGAGGTTCTGGAGGAGAGCCAGCTGCACATTTCTGATGAAGTGGAGTTCACTGTTGTTCCTGTGAGTTCCTAAACATCACACACTGTACTTGATGTACTGATGTAGTTATATGACACCAACCTGCTTTCACCAGGACATGCTGTCAGCTCAGAGGAATCATGCCGTGCGGATCAAAAAACTACCCAAGGGCACAGTGTCATTCCACACCCAGTCTGAGCTGCGTTTTGTCGGGGTTTTGGAGAAAGAAGCTGTGCCTGCCACCACAAGTACCACCAAGAACTCCAGCCCCAGCAAGGCCAAAGATAAGGTGTGCTAGCTTTGCAGATTTACTAGACATTTCTTCATATTTACCACTAAAAAAAGAAAACTCTTTGGTGCAGATTTACTAGACATTTCTTCATATTTACCACTAAAAAAAGAAAACTCTTTGGTGCATATTTCTTCCTCTAAAATAAATTGGACACACAGGGCGCTTGCTAATTTCTTCCGTCCCTAAACAAATTCTACATTCTGCATCTTCTCCTTTACTCAACTTCACTTGAATGTGGAACATTGCAGTAGAGCTTTAAGGTGTTACAACAAAATGATACTTTCAGTTTTCTGACATTCTTTCCTATCTCTCCTCTCCTCTTGTTTTTGAACCATGCTCCTCTTAATTAGAAAAAGGACAAGGTAGGCTGCTATACTGCATGCTGCCTCTCCTCCACAGCGTAGACTTTTTATTAATATCAGTTTATAGAAGAGGAGTGTTTAACTTTTGTTGAAGTGGCATGTTTGTAAAGCGTGACCAGCCTGTGTTTTAGCCCTGTTAGTGTATAATTTTTTTAACTTGCCTTCTGCCTGCTAATTGAGTCGTCAAAATTCAATGCAGATATTATCTGCCATTATTAGAAACAACAGATGTGTTTAATCTTTTGTTTTTTTTATTTTTAAGGCCAAAGTTGAAAACGTCAGTTTGATGTGTTTATGACTGTTTGGCTCACAAGGCCTGTTGGCATTGATCTAATTGCTTTCAATCATACACATTAACCTCATAACCATGCCAACTCAACCAATGTCTGCATTTTTTGCCTCTTTACTTATTGTGTAAATGCACATGTCTTCATGCTTGTTTCTCAAGGTTTGGTTTGGAGCATTAATTGCTGAGACAAATGCTTGTTCCCTTGTGGTTCAAGTATCTGCAGTCTCATGCATTACCACATTTAACAACATGCTGCGTTTTTGATGATCCGTAGACTGGCGTCTTACACAACACATGTTTTTGCACAGCTAGGGCTGTTCGGTATACTGAAAATGTTGAATGTAATAACATTTGGTACATGAGTGAATGTTGAGTCTGTGTGATTTCAACAGGAAGCAGAGGAAGGCTTGATTGTATATGAAGAAGATGGGGTAAAGAACACTATTCCCTACCATGTTAAAGACCTGGAGGGAGGCATTTACCCACAGCTTGGAGACAAGGTACTTTTGGACTGGAACAGTGTCTCTCTTAGAAATTTGGAACACCCCTTTTATTATGCAGCACTTTAAGATGAAAATTATTGTGTTGCCCAAATGTGGAAGCACCATTCTGATCACTTGAGTCATCCGTAAACCCCTTATGTCCACTAGCTGGAGTTCTCCATCAGTGAGGTGAAACGGACCGGACAACAAAGTGCTGTATCCATCAAGGTCTTAAATCGAGCTGTTGGCACCAAAAGGCTTCTAGGATACATAGCCACACTGAAGGATAACTTCGGCTTCATAGAGACAGCCAATCACGATCAGGAAATCTTCTTTCACTACAGGTGCTGGATGTTTCCCATTGATGGTTTTACCTCATGTTAATATTGTGGTGTTTTTTTGTTTTGTATTTTAAATTTAATTCTGTGATGTCTATACAGTGAGGTGTGTGGAGATGTGGATAACCTGGACCTGGGCGATTCAGTGGAATACATGCTGTCCAAAGGCAAGGGAAACAAAATAAGTGCTGAGAAGGTCTCCAAAATTGCTGCTGGTATGTTTTTCATTTGTTGCTATTTTAGAAAGTTACTTTATATGAGGTATTTTATAGAAATTTGTATAATGTTTGTAACAGTGAATGGAGTGGGAGAGGATATCAGTATTACAGTGTTCCTTGGGAAAGTGGTCCGACCCCTGCGCAGTGTGGATCCTTCTCAGACTGAGTATCAAGGCCTCATTGAGATCACAGATGATGGTGAGCGATGCAAGCTGTTGACCTTGTTTGTATTCTCATTTGCAATCTTAGTTTATCATCAAGTCTCTAGCCTCAGTCTGCATGTATATTTTTAGTCTCTGGTTTTTAACACCTCATTAGAAGTGTTAATATTTGCACTCAAATGTGATAAAAAGATATTCTCTGATCAATCTTTTACCAGGTTCCGGTAAGGGTCAGAGTTATCCGTTTGGCATTGTTGGTGTGGGAAATAAAGGCGACTGCCTGCAAAAGGGTGAGATGGTGAAGTTCCAGGAGTGTACGGTGCCCCAGACAGGACAGAAAATGGCCTGCAACATCATGCCTCAGCGCAGAGCTCTGGTGGAGTGTGTCAAAGATCAGGTATGTCTAAAAATGCCTTTTAGAAACATAAAAATCTATGTTGATTCTGGTACAATAAGGACACCAGCTGACTTTGATCTGGATTTTGTGTCCTCAGTTTGGTTTCATCACATATGAAGTTGGAGAAAGCAAGAAGCTGTTTTTCCATGTAAAGGAGGTGCAGGACGGTTTGGAACTGCAGGCCGGAGATGAAGTGGAATTTTCTGTTATCTTCAATCAACGCACAGGCAAATGTAGTGCCTGCAATGTCCGCAGAGTCAGGTGATTGTCATCTTGTTTGTTAATGTTCAGTAGATTGTTGGTTCCCTTAATCTAACTATGAAATGTAATTCCAGTGAGGGTCCCAAACCAGTAGCAACACCTCGACCTGACAGACTGGTCAATCGCTTGAAGAGCATCACTCTGGATGATACCAGTGCCCCCCGTCTGGTTATTATCAGACAACCACGTGGCCCCGACAATTCAAAGGTAAACGTGTGTATTGTTAAGGTTTACTTTTTCAGTCAAGCAGTACTTTCTAGTTCATTGTTCCTTACAGTGAGTTTCTTTTATATCCTTCACACAAAACCATATGCAATATCATGCAGAATATGCTACACAAAACTTGAATACATGCTATTTGAATAAAAATGTTCTTAAGCTACTGCGTTACAAATAAGATTAATGATTTACAAACTATTTTATACCTGTTCTCATTGAGTGGTTTTGTTCACACAGGGCTTCAATGTAGAGAGAAAATCACGCCAGCCTGGTGTTACTGACTGAGTACTGTTCACCCCTCTCCTCCTGAGCGCGGAGGAACACCTCGAGAAGAAAAGCAATCAAAGAGGAACGTAGAAAAGGATTTGTGTGTGCCTCTCTGACCCATTATTTCTCTCAGCCACATACACAATTCACACGCATTAAGATATACATCAAGACTTGAAACTTGGCACGCACGAAGACACACAAGTCCATTTCTCTGTCCTTTTTTTCATGCTCAAGAAAATTGTCATCTCTTTTTGTCTCCATTGTATGGATGATATTCCTGTGCGGCGGTTATTTGGACAAAAGCCCCACATGTTGTATGAAAGTGTGTTTGTGGTATTCATCACTCGTTGGGTAAAAGAGAACCTGAAAGGATATGATTGTTATGCAGAGGATGAGAGGGGAAAAGGGTTATCAGTTGGCACACCGGTTTGGGTTGGTGTGTAGGGACTGTTTGACCCATTTTCATTTCTGCTGATGATGATATGCCAGGAATTCTGCATCTGCTACCGGGTGAGGGGCTTGTTGTTTTAGAATAGCTTTTCTTGTCTGTGTTTTGGCTTCCGTACTCTTCCTGTATCACTTGAATCATTTTCCTTATGTTGAGTTACTCACCCAGCCGTAGCTGAGATATTTCTGTGCTCTTATGGGCGAGAAATAAACTAGGTTGCTTTCACTCATTTTTCTACACCCGATTCCATTTCTAGAGTAGCTTTTAATATGACATGAATCTGAAAAAGTAAAATGAATGACTCTGGGCTCAGAATTTGTGTTTGGTTTTTTGATAGTCAAAATTTCACAAAGTTGGCGTTTTCTCTAAAGGAGCGGTTTTAAAATTCTGATTTTGCAAGTTCAGCTTGTATTTTCGGGCAAGTGCAGAATTCCTAATGGCATCTTGTAGCCTACAGTTCTTTATATAGTTTTTTCCTCCTTGCACATGTACTTTCCCTCTCTTTTCTTTTGAGTTCTGTTTAATGTCTGCTAATAAGTAAATCAATAAAACGGTGCCTAAAAACAAGCAAAACACAAAATGAAAAAAACTATCCCTAAACAACCACCAAATTGTAAATCATGGTGAGTTTCCCTCCAAATAGAGAACACTGGTGTGCATCCCCATACCTGTGGGTTGAAATACACCCTTGTCTTATGTGCTTTTACTTGGGTGATTATTGTGAAAACCTAAAAACGAGCAAAGCTGTGTAACTTTTAAAATGTGGGGAAGCGTAACTAGTTACATTAAAATGAGTGCGAATTCATTTGAAGTGGATAGATTATTTGCAGTGCTTATGACACATGAAGCTGTTGCTGTCATGAATATTCTCTGCACCCTGGGTTTGTGTGAACCTCAAGGTTCTCCTGTATACTTTTGGTAATGGTCTTGAATGAAACAATTGAAATAAACATTTTATGAGAATCAATAATGTTTTAGATTTCATTTTTTAACAGCAGTATAGGACTTGTTTTTATCATGGTTTTCAATGTTTATCATGGTTTAAATGGTGGTGTTAAACATACATTTACATAACTGTGTATCCTGAAGTCCACAGTCAATGCAGCCATCTACCAGGACATTTTAGAGCACTTCATGCTTGCTTCTTTTTTTTAGACATTTTTGTTTAAAATATTATTTTTCTATTGATCTTGTTATATTCAAATTTTCCGAGACACTGAATTTTGTGTTTTCATCATCTGTAAGCCATAATCATAACAATTTCAAGAAATAAAGGCTTGAAATATTTCACTCTGTGTAGTGAATCTATATAATATATGGGTTTCACTTTCTTCAAATGAGTTACAAACAATATTGACCTTTTTCAGGATATTCTAAGTAATTGAGATGCACCACTTCATATTTTTCATACAAATATTATTCTGGATGTGATTAATCGTTTGACAGCCCTAGAAAGTACACAGACTGCTTAAACACTAGTGCCTCCAATGTGGATGGTGATTTCAGAGCGGTGTATCTTAGGTTTAGCCACTGTTTGATTCTGAGACCATCGTGTCCACCACTCCCTCAGGTCTGCTGGTCCATTCAGTGGAGGATGTGATATCTGATTTGCAGAAACAAACACATACGGTACGTCGGAGTTCAGTGTTGTGACCACCCTTTTCGTTTCACCATTTCCTTGCGATGTGTCCACAGAGCTCTCGGTTTGTATGACGCTTTGCTCCATATGCTGCAATTCAGGATATGCATCTGTTTGTCCAGTCAGATTTTCATGATCATTTTGCTGCTGCTCAAAGTTTAGATCCACCGAAAGCAGTTTCTCTTTGTACTCCTTGATTTTGGATTTGCATTTTTCTGCTTCCTCTTTTATCTGAAAGAACTGCTGCTGCAGGTCTCTCTCAAACCCTTCCTCTGCCTTCAGCTCGTTCAGCCAAAACTTGAGCTGTTCCTCATCCTCTGAACCTGAATTCTGTTTGGCGGCTTGTTTGTCCTCAAGTTCACGGATCTGCTGGTCGGTTGAACCGATGTTAATCTTTAATTCTTGCAGACTAGCCTGTTGTTGTATGATCAGTTGTCGTAATGCTACAATCTCCTCACTGTCAGTTTTATGACTGCTTCTCATCTGAACCACAGGAACTAACCGCTTGTCTGTTCTGATGGCCTTCAAATCCTTCTCCACGACTTCTTTTCTGTCTTCCTCTCTTCTCGGCGATAAGCGACTCACATCATTGCGTCTTCCACGGTTCCCAAGGCAACTGATCAAAGGCTGGTGCAATGCCACCCTATTCTTATCCTTTTTGGCCTTTCCCTTTGCTACCCCAGAGGTTAGAGAGCTCTTGGTTGGTTTCAAAGATGTGCTATCTAAATGCTCATTTCCTTTATTGCCCTCCTTGTTTTTCCCCTTATCTCGTCCTGATTGCTGTTTGCCGCCTCTGCCCAAGTTTTCCAGCCAGCCCCATGCTTCCTCCATTAGCGTCAGTGACTTCCTCTTGGGTCTCTTTGGTTCCTCAGGGGCTGGCTCAGACTGGAGGCAGAGATGTGATAATGGTGGAAGACTCTGGCGCTGAAGGGCGACTACCCCACTGTCTCTTCGGCCCCTCTCTGCTACTGCTCGCCTCATTTGGGCCCTGGGTTGAAATGATTCTTCCCCGAGGGACGGGCCGATATGTTTCAAAATGAGCTGCACTTCTTTAGCCTGCCCACCATATTTCTCCAAAGACTCCAGGAGACATTCATCTGGAGTCACTGTACGCTCGTATTCTTTAAACTTCTCTTGTAGAGTATATCGCCCGGTGCGACCTAAAAGTGGGAAACATCAAAAGTGTTATTACTTGATGTTAATTGTTTTTGTGTATGTGGAAGAGATAAATGATGTACTTACCCAGTGCCTGTGCTAAAGCGATGACCACCTCCTGACATGTTGTGTTTTTAGTTACTTCACAAACAATACGCTGGACTCCTTCAACATACACCTTTACCTCCATTCTGGAGGATAAATACATAGTTCATTTCAGACTTACGTTTTGGAGCATCTTGTTCAGATGAAAACAAACTTACCAAAACCATACACCAATCTATCATATGTTGAACAAAAATATTTTTTGATGTCCATTATTTATAGTAGCCTGAAACTTGAATGTTGATTTTAATAAACATTTTAAAATGAAACATATATGTTTATAATATATTTATCAAATGCTTTACATATTCTGTGATGCATTCACAAACGTGTGCCGTCCTACACTTATTTGGAAAGTTTACAATGAAAAATTAACGTACTCTGACTGAATTTTGTTATGAAAGTTGAATTGTACCTGTTATTCTTATGATCAAAATATTCTATCAGATGAAAAGGACCTGTAGCAAAATCCTTGTATTAAGATCCGAGGCAGTTCTGTATATGGAAACTCTGCTTGTCATCCTTGAGTTAGCTGGATGTTCAAACCCTTCCCCTTTGTAAACATTCAGATCAACACTGATAAGCCTTCTGCAGAAGTTGTTGTGTCTGTTTGTGTGGCGCATAATTTCCCCAAAATAAATAATTTTAAATGAGAATGTGAGAAAACATGTTTTTATTGGCCTTAATACAAGCATCCTAAACATTTTTATATGTATTTGTTCAAATAAATATACACAATGAATTTACCTCAAATCTTTATATTATTATTAAAATATTCATTTTATTTTAACTTTAATATTGAAATCACATATTTATTTTTTTGCATTGAATATGACCAATTTTAACATTTAAAAAAAATTCACCTATATTTTTTCTAAAGAAAAGGATACATGGGACTCTTAATAAAAACAACTCATATACAATAAGGGTTAAATAGACACGCAAAGATTCGGTTAAAGGAATAGAGAATCGAGAAATATATTTTAGTTTTTTATTATTCCTTCTTATTCTTATTGTATTTTATTGAACAAAGATATACAGGGGATAGATAACATATAGAAAAAGGAAATAATATATCAAACTAAATAATAATAAACAAAGAGATTATTTACAATACATATATGTATAAAAATAAATAAACACATAATTATTAATAAATAAATAAAAGATAATAATTAAATAAAATAAAAGTGTCACAAACAAGAATCAACAGGCAATATTCCTCATAAGGAAATAATTTCATTGGAAGTGTGGTTTATAGCTTTCCTGTTAAGTGAAGAAGAAGAATCATAGTAACTTTACAGTGAAATACACCACAAAGATTAATTAATTTTAACATTTCATCCATTTCCTTTGACCCTGTCTCCAAGATCAACAACAATATATTAACTACAACTAAACTTCTGACAAGAATCTTCCTAATTCAATAATAATTTCATGTAATATTATTGAGCTCCATACCTCCATATTTGTGATCTTCACATTTTGAATCCATGTAATTACAATATGCCTCAATCAAATATAAACATTTTGGGGAAAAAGATTAAACAACCCATTCAAAAACTCAAAGATCGCAATCATTTTTTATTATTAGCACGTTCAGATGGTTCCATATAATACTCATATGAGGGGTACTCAAATACTCAAAATGCAAGCAGACAAACTTCCAGAGATTTTATTAATATGAATGATAGCAAATATGGGGCTTTTATTTTGAAATTGTTAAATTTCCTCTTCTAAGGTCAAAAGGCAAATGTTTTGTCTGTTTATATCATCCAACGTTGTTTGACAGATAAACATGAAGATTGTAACATGGAACATAAATGGGATACGAACCTTCAAAACGGGCATCAAGAAAATTCTGGATTCATTTGATGCTGATATAATCTGCGTCCAAGAGACTAAAGTTACTCGTAAGTGTTGTAAAGGACCGCGGGATTTCGAATGGTCTCCGACGCTGTAATGAAGGCCTATTTATAGTGAATTATACCATACAATATCCACCTTTGACTATTGGATTATCTTGAACACTATCGACTGCATGTCTTTTTTCCCAGGTGACCTGCTGGATGAAAATACAGCGATTGTGGATGGCTACAATTCTTATTTTAGTTTTAGCCGAGGACGAGGTGGATACTCCGGTAAACCAATTTTTAGTATCACAGTGTGTGTGGGTGTGTGTTGCTCGAACCAAAGTCAGTATAACGAGGGCATTTTATTTAATACATGGCTGGTTTCACTGCAGATATAGTTTCTATTTTAATTTTATTATTATTTCCACTAATGTGTTCTTAAAACCATGTCACAACTGATTAAAAACATCTTCATTTTTGGTCATGGTCAGGTGTCGCAACCTACTGTAAAGATAGTGCTACTCCATTCCTGGCAGAGGAAGGATTGACAGGTCTGCTCATCACTCATGAAGAGGCTGTAGGTTGCTATGGTGACCAGCTTGAGTTTTCAAGTGAAGAGTTGCTGGCCTTAGACAATGAGGGAAGGGCTGTCATCACCCAGCATCACTTCACGTACGTTTAGGGAATCTAAAGATGTTGTGATGTTACCATAATTTATTTTACTAGCATTTTATTTTACAAACGTTTAAAATAGACTCTTCTTCATCTGAGTGCATTTATTGATATCAATTTTGAGATGTTTTTTTCTCAGTGGTGCAGATGGACCTCAAAAGTTGACTGTGATTAATGTTTACTGTCCACGAGCTGATCCAGACAAACCTGAGAGAAAACAGTACAAGCTCCAGTTTTATAAGCTTCTCCAAAGCAGAGCTGAAGCCATCTTGCGCTCAGGAAGGTAAGAACGAAAGAACACAACTTGCGCAAAAGCCTTTAAATAGACACAAACATTTATTAGTTATAAGTGGCACGTTATTATTTAGATATTACCTCGTTCTTCTCATTTAATCACACTCTCATTCAAGATTCATGTTCTTTTTTATCAATGCATCACTCTTCAGTCATTTAATCGTTTTGGGGGATGTGAACACCTCTCATCGACCCATAGACCACTGTGACCCAGATGATGTGGCAAGTATTTTGGCCATGTTTCTCCATTATCCTCTCATGCTAAGATAATACAAACCTAATCATATTATTTCAATGTCATTTAGGATAACTTTGAGGATAATCCTGGGAGAAAGTGGCTGGACCATTTCCTGTCTGCAACATCAGAAAATT
Source organism: Barbatula barbatula (assembly GCF_947034865.1). NCBI lineage: Eukaryota > Metazoa > Chordata > Actinopteri > Cypriniformes > Nemacheilidae > Barbatula > Barbatula barbatula. The sequence continues at coordinate 16,720,667 of NC_136774.1, forward strand.
GTGACACTGAAGATGAATTTGGAGATATCTCGCAGAAATCTGCCCCGGGTGGCAAGTTTGTTGACAGCTTCCGTCATTTCCACCCAAAGCGGTCTGATGCCTTCACGTGCTGGTCCACAATGACAGGTGCCAGACAGACCAACTACGGCACACGTATCGATTACATCTTCTCCAATCGCTTTCTGGTGGAGAACGTCTTCAGTGGAGTGGACATCATGCCAGAGGTAGAGGGATCCGATCATTGCCCTGTATGGGCACAACTTAGCTGTACCCTCCTGCCTAGTACCAAGTTCCCACCTCTATGCACACGTCACATGCCAGAATTTACTGGCAGACAGCAGAAACTTTCACGTTTTTTTATCAAGGTTTCTGAAAAACCGAACCTATCTAAAGGCTCTAAGCAGAGTCTTCCTGGATCACAGGAGCCTGGGGAGATTATTGAAAACTTGAATCCTTTGGTACAGGCGAACAATATGATAAAGAAGAGACCAGCAGATAAAGAAGCAGAGACCAATGCACACAAAGCTAAAAAGAGCAAGTTGACAAAAACAGAAAGTAAACCCAAAGGTAACATTTTAGCTTTCTTTAAGCCCAAACAAACACCGCTGTACCCTCCCAGTCCCGAATTAAACACAGACCCAGGTAGTGAGACCTCAGGGTGTCTAACCAATGCTAAACTGACTGATGACACAGACTGCAATTCTACCCAGACCAAAAGCAGTGATGTGCCTACAGACACATGTGTCTCCATGGTAACAAAGACAAAAAATCTGGATAAAAAGGACAAGGAAACTGCACCTGTAGAGATCTGTAGCAAGGGGTCGTGTTCTAGCTTTTGGAAAGAGGTTTTGCACGGACCCCCTCAGCCACCTCTCTGCAAGTCACACAATGAGCCCTGTGTGCTACGGACTGTAAAAAAGGCAGGACCTAATCTGGGCCGTCAGTTTTTTGTATGTGCCCGTCCTCAAGGCCACGCTTCCAATCCTCAAGCCAGATGTAACTTTTTTGCCTGGGTTGATAAAGGGAAATAGTTTTGTTTAATAGTTTGTATTATATGTAGCTTTTATTTGACAAATTAAATAGAATAAATACATTTTACTGATCAAATAAATAATAAAGAGCATTGTTTTTCAGCATGGGATCTGTTGTTGGTATATTTTTTACCCTCAAATACTGAGTGTATAGTTTCTTTCTGGTTCACATCTTACATTTTCTTGGTCATTTAATTTGTAGGAAGCAAAGACATAATCCAAGTAGGAAGACATTGTTCAGAGGCATGGTATGATTGTATTAAATCAAAATTAAATTTGACATTTAAATTTATGTTAAAGCTTAGATTGAGAGATACTGTAATGTTTTTTCTATTTGGACTTTGTCCAATGTTTGGTCAATATTAAAATGACTTTATTCAACTAAGATTTTTCTTGCCTAGATGAACTATTTCAGCAACAGCGTCTTTTATTTTGAAACCTCGTATTTCCGGTTGCTGTATTTCATAAATCGTCAAGAGAGCTGTCTTGAAGTTGATGTAGAAAAGCTTAAAGAAACCTCGGATAAGCGTTCATTCCTGAGGTGTGATGTCTACGGATACTCGCGATGGAGGGGTACGTTTTTCTGCCTGCTTTATAAACATTTATAATCGTGATTTTTGAGGATCGTTGTAAGCTTCTCCAAGATGGCGCGCGTTTTGTATGTGTTAGTCGCGAGATCTTCAATACCTCAGAAAACGAAGATAATTATAACAAAACATATTTTTTTTTAATTCGAGTTGTTCTGGAAAGATGCACGAAAATAACGTGTGTTTCAGGTTCAGTTCAAATTGAGTTTTTTCGGTCTATGCTGAGCTGACAGATTATGAATAATAACTTGATTTATTTTGCACAGGATCAATAACTATTTTACGTTTTTAACTGCGTTTTGTGTTCTTTCGTTAACTGTATATTACCATTAATGTATTAAATTGTTATTGCTACTTAATATTTAAACAGTGCATATTTTAAACAAATTTATTCATCATGGCAGTCATATGACTCATATTTGTGTTTAATAGTTATAAAATGGACACTCAGTTTTCTGTAGGTAGGTAATATATTTTTCTGAGGCAAAATAATATCTAAAATGAAAATATTGGATCATATATTACTTAGCCCCTGCAGCTACTTGAATATGCTTGTGTATTAATTATTACAGATGAATTGCTGTACTTATTTATTATTACTATTTCATTATACTATAATTTTATCTTTATTTTCTAGGGGAACTGGAGTCTACTACCAAGCAATGCCTGCAGTGGGACCAGACGGAAGAAATGTCATGAAGTTGATTCCTGTTCAGAAAGTGAATGGACAGTTCTTTCAGACAGTATTTAATAAAGAAAGAGACAATGTGGAACTACAAGTGAAAGTCTGTTCAAACCCTGTCTTATCATCTGTTGCTGCCTCATCTCATTCACAGACTAGACTTCCATCCCTACAGCCTATAGCAGATGGACGATATGTCCTAAAAGCTCCACCGCAGGTCAGCACCTTATTAAACACACCAAAAGTTCAACACGGTGGAACAAAAATCCTACCCAGACCTTCAAAGCAGGTACACTTTTCTTCTGTAAAACCCACAATTTCTCAGAATGCACTACAGTTACCCCCTCAAACCAATGGACAGCCCATGGCAGTGGTCCAAAAGCTCCCTGTGACTGTGAAGTCACCTGTTCTCCCAAATGGCCATTGCCTTCAGATCCCTTCCTATGCTCATGTTCGAACTGTCCCAGCCTCTGCGCTCCCACCATCCATCAAAAGCCAGATATTGAACTCGGTGAGCCTCAACGCTGCCAACGAAAAACAACAGACGGTTGTTATGGTGTCTCCAGTGAATTCTGTGAAGCTAAACTCTGACCAACAAGCGTTTTCGCTTCCAAAGCCAAGTCAAATACAGAAGTCTCCACATCTGCCCGCAAACACTGGGACAAGATCACCTGTTTGTTCTCCAATCAATTCTAAAGCTAGTGAAAAAGTAAGCACTCCAATTAAATGGGTGGTCCAAGAGGAGTCTGGCACACCTGGTCCTTGCCTTGTACCTGCATCGTCAACACAATTGAATGCTATCGCCACAAAATCAGTCATGCATGTAGAATCGGTCACCAGCGCAAATAACATTGTGGTGAGCAAACCCACGCAGTCTCAGATCAGCCCAGAACAGATCACCCCAGGTGAGGACAACGCTCTTTTCATGTGCAATGGAAAGGTGTACTTTGTGGCCAAGAAAAATTCTGAGATCGCAAAGGATGTGATGGTCAGCGAAGGTGGGAGAAAAGGGTTTCACAGCGTCTCTCCAGCCCTGCCTGCTAGCTCTGCTCTGGGATCAAACTCTTCTAACGTTACAAAAGAGCTGGACCCTATAATAAAAGCGAGTGAAATCATTGATCTTTGTGATGATGAGGAGGAGAGTTCCACGTGCCTGGGAGGTTCGCCTGGTAATTTACCAACACAAAGTCAAACAGAGGCAGACGACAGCAGTGAAGATTCCAACGTAATATTTGTATCATATATTCCACCAAAGTCAGAGAATCTTGGTGGGGACAAGGACACAAATTGTGCTTCTCAAAATAAAAAAGATGAGACAGCATGTGGAGAGATGGAAATAAATGTCGTCTCGCAAAATGAAAGGGAAGAAACAGAGCACACGGAGATGGAAATAGATGTTGGTCAAGAAAATACTGTTCCCGAAGAGAATGATGCTCAGATGGAGGAGCAGGTTGAGGAATCTAGACCAGCTAAGAGGAACTTAAGTTCTTATTGTGAAAATGTAGCTATGGAGGGGGAAAGGCAATTGGAAAATGATATTTCACCAGTCAGCTTATTGGCAGATTCAACAAGTGCTGATGGAGCAGCACTTGGTGAAACCATCAATGACACGGAAGATGTGTCGGAACAGATCCATAACGTCTGTGTTCCAGCCACAGATAACACAGAAGAGGTACATTTTATCATAAAAGCTTTAAAACTACATGCCATCAAATAGGTCCTGTATTAATGAATTTTTTTATATTTTAGACCTTTGAAAATCCAGTTCATGATCGGACGGACCGACATAAGAGTGACTGCCAGCTAAGAATGGAATTCGGTGTCACTTCTGACATACGAATTTGTTTGCAAAAAATAAGATGGAGTGAAAAGGCAAACCCACAAGCAGAGAGGCTCATCATAAATAAACGAACATTAGACGGTCTGCGTAAAGTGATCCAGGAATCACATCTACAGTCAAAAATCCAGAAGATGATGCAGGTGAGTTACACAGTTATGCATCCATTTCCTGAAGAATCCCCTTATGAACACACAATAATCTTAAATCAGGTATTTAGATTGAGGTTTATTAAAACACTTAATTTACACATTTGTTATAAATCCAAATATTTGCAGTTAAATTGTTTTATTTGTAAAGATATTGTTTTTGTCTCAAACAAAAATAAAAAGTGACAAAATCTTAAAAAGAACTATGGCGTGGAAGAGAATGTTAACGCATTAATTACTGAACTGAATTGTTTAATCGATGTAATCGCAGGTGCCCTGCAAGAAGACAGAGGACAATGAATACTTGAATGAAGTTAAAAGAAATAAGCTGGAGCAGGATGTAAAAGATGTACATCAAGATAATTCATCACTCAGTACTACTAATATTTCACCTGCCTCTGAGTGCAAAGACGTCTCACAAGATGTCTCGGTTTTGCCCATGGAAAACCGTTTGATCTCACAGACTTGTCAAGGCGTTTCCTCATCTAGTTGTAATACTGGAGAAACAGTAGTATCTACAGCTAGTAAGGTTAATATACAATCTGAAATACGTCTTACTTCCTCATCTGAAAAAACACAAACCACTAGTCACACAGCGTCCCCTCCTTCCGTGCTAAGGAAGACACCAGTACGCTTGAAGAAAGGCAAGGTTTGCACTGCCTGTCCCTGTGGGACTGTGTTAGGAGTTACAGGGACAACGTCATCACTCCAACCACAAGAGACGCAACGTGCTGTTGTCGAGTCACACAAAGAGACTAGAAAAAGGTGTGTGCATAAAACACAGAGCTGCCATCCAATGGGTGATCACAGTTTTGTTAAGACAGCGGGCAAGAAAAAGAAAATCAGCCCACGTAAAAAGAAATCTCCTTCAAAGTCTTCATGTGGAAATTCACAAAGCATCCTCTCTCCTGATTGTTCAGTGAGTAGTACATCATTGCTAAATGCTTCTTCATCCAACCTGCAGGAGAGCAATAAGGAGATTGCTCTGTTCTCAAATGAATCTGAATGCAGTATTTTAACAAATATCCCCACAAAGACTGAAACCTCAGAGCAAGACACCAGCCAGACGGAAGTAGCATTAAAGGACACTAGCATGCCATCTTCTAATCAACAACAGGATTCCACCCTAGACGAATTGCCAACCCAAGACTTGTACTCAATGGAAGTGCTGGATGCTGAGGAGATAAAACGTCACGAGAGAATCAAACGACTGAAGAATCTTCTAAGGCAAAAGGAGGCTGCGCTGGAGAGAATGCGACATAGCATGAACATTTAGTCATATCTGTTTTTATTTTAAAGACTTTGACTGTACACTGTATTACAGTCGACTGTATAAGAAATGTGTATAGTTTGCACAGCATCTTTATTTGTTCTTAACTTTTACATTTTTAATATGTAAAGCTGATTGAAGTGTCATATTTTATTAAATTCCTGAGTACTTAAAAGTATGTTAACTGTGTATTTAAGCAACACTAGATGTGATCTGTGTTTGTGTCATCTTTATGATTGTATGTTTGATTTTAGGTGCCTTTATTAATACTTTATTCCTGTCTTTCTGTAGTTAACTTTATACTACATTCTACTTTTTAAGCTCAAGAAATAAAAGTCAGTCAATAAAATGCATAAAACTGTTTTATTTTGAAGGCTTTTCAAAATTAAACAATATATTATAATATTGTGATATGTTGCATATATTGTGTTTTTTATCTACTGCCTTTGTACTGGATGAAAATTTTCAACAATATTCTACATCAGTCCAGTGTTTACTAAAAAGAATAGGCTTTAATATGTTTAATGAAGGTTGTGAGGGATGCGCCTGTATGAAAGTCAAGGAACGGTGAAAATGCATCGACGTACGTTTTGAAGGCTCCACGAGGGGTCGCTCAATCTCCATCTAAAACGCATTGGCAGTTTCGAGTCAATAGGGTAGCGACAAGCTTAATGTGCGCAGCCACCGGTATCAAGTAGTCCCTGTCAGTACGACACCTTTCAGTACCAAGTGTAGGAAAACTATGACGTTTTCTAATACGTAATTAAGCTCATGCTCAGAACGGATCGTGTACTGACATGGTTACTCATGGTTATTAATGCCGCGGCATCCGGTAAACATGCGCACTTCAATACCGCATACTGACACGCTGAAAACAGTTGATTAATAATTTGCTATTATCGTAAGGCTAGGGTTGGGGTAGGTATAGGCGTTAGCTAATTTAATTTGTTGTAATTTTATGGCGAGCTTTTCCACCACTTCCGGTGTAATGCCGGTTGTAGCGAGAAGGGTCGAGAAAGGTCTGTCTGCTGGCCAGATGCACTGTCAGCGGCGCATGCGCACTCCGACACATGCAGTCTCAGCAGCGCATGCGCACTCCAACAAATGCGTTATTAGACACGTTTGTGAATCAAATGGACCTACAGGCCAATTGTAAGTATATTTATTCAATATTCAATTTATTTATTCTCATACAATATTAAGTCGAAGTGAAAGTGTTGTTTTAACTATATTCAATTCGAACAAGATTAAGTCGAAGTAAAAGTGTTATTATGAATTATTTGACAAATGTAATCGAAATGTCTTTAACATTATCAGACGAATGTTGTAAGTATATTGATTTCATTCATACAGTATTAGATAGATGTAAAAGTATTGTTTTAATATATAAGATAATGTTTTCGAAAACTAACTTCATCCTTATAATCAATGATACCAGAAATATCGCATCTATGATAGGCCTACTTGGGTAACGATACCTGTTCTTCATACAGTAGTTTATTGAAGAACTAACGTTATCTAAAATTAATTTTGTAGCGTTGCTTGAAAACTAAATATTCAGATTATTCGGATTATTTATATATTCAACCTTGTGCATACAGTAGGTATATATATATTTCTACACAGCAATTATTATTTACGTATTTGTTTTTTGCATTTTTGACAGGGGCATTGCACATAGGATAAAACCCGTAAAATGGACCTAAAGGTATCTATCCATCCATCCATCTAAATCGTATCCTATCGTCCATTTATCTATCACATCCATCTCTTTAAGTCTTATGTATCTATCTTTCTATGAAATTCTGCTTATTCCCTCCTTTAATTATATTTAAGGGTTTTCCAGACTAAAACTACAACTTCTTGCTATTGGCCGCGTTCGCTTTCATTTCAGTTTAATGTTATATTTGTTTATTTTTCCTTATTGTTTAAGATCATGTTAATGGTTTCATAATGGTTAAATGATTTCAAATGAAAGCCAGGGTGTATTAATCATCAATCTTTATTTATACACAAGATTACAAAACATACAAACAACAGTGTAAACACAATATTCATGCTTGCTAAAGGATTACATTATTTAAACGTGAATAATAATGTTTCAGGGTTGGTCAAGCATAAACCAGTGGTCAAATCACTGTAACATACATCAGTAAAAAGTCAATAGGTCTCCATTAGTGTTTCCATTGAGTGTCCTGTGTTAAATCAGATTAAATCTGTGATAACTGAGTTAATGCTACTGATAGGGTGAGGCTCGCTGCGCTGGGTTATTTTTCTCCTCTGGGCAAACAGGCCCTGCACACTGTAGAAGTTTGCAAACATGCCATATTATACAGCAATGTTGACAAAAAATACATGGAAACCCTTGAAATGTCTTTATGTAAATAATAAAAACGTATTTGATAACAAAATATAAAATCTAATCGAGGCTAGACAATACAACAGCAAAGCAAAAATGTTGTTAATAATCTTCTTTAATGCTGTAGTTTTACGATTTAAAATGTTGGTCGTTAATGGTTTAACAGGAATATTAGAATCACACTAAACACATCATTACTGTATCAAAAAAATGCTGTATCAAAACAAATACGGTATCAAAAGATTAGAGAAAGTATTGTAAAACAGAGTTCAACATAAAGCTTAAAGGAATATTTCACCCAAAAATTCTGTCATCATCACTCACCCTTGTGTTATTCGAAATTTAGTAATTTCTTAGTTCTGCTGATGACAGAGAAAGATATTTGGAAGAATGTCACATAGTAACCAAACAGATCTCATCCCCCATTTACTGCCATAAAAGAGAAAATAAATACTATGTAAATGAGGGTGAGATCTGTTTAGTTCCTGGCATTCTTCGTTTGTGTTTAGCAGAACAAGGAAATCGACAAAGGTTTGGAACAATCTGAGGGTGAGTAAATTATGAAATCATTTTCATTTTTGGGTGAACTATGCCTTTAATATAACTTGCTATATATAGCTAAACATTAGAGAGCTGGTAGAGGATGGTGCTGGTGATTTAATGACAGTGTGATTTAATGTTTTCTACATAAAATCATCCTACAAATTATTCTGTGAACATTGATATATTTAACATTTAATGAGGCATGTCAAAATTTAAATAATAGCCAAATTAGTTGTTAAAATCAAACTTTGATTAGATGATGAGACTGCCTGGCTCACACATTTTTAATGTTACTTTTAATGCAGTCTTATTCGTTGTGAAATCAGCAATAAAGATGTCTGTCTATAAACAAAATTGAGATTGTTATTTTGTGACGTAATGTGTATTCCACAGTTGGTGGTATTATGATGCTGTTGTTTGTTTGCCCTCCTTAAATCAGTCTTGTGGGGTTAAAACTGGTAAAAGAAAACATTTTTCAGGAGGTCCTAAAGCTTCTCCACCACGTCAAGGTCACAGCACAAGGAGAAGATTGTCATGTTGGAAGAAATGACGGTTTGTGCCTCTCTGTACTTGTGAAGGTTTCATCTCTGTGAACCCCCAAAAAATATATATGAGGATACTTATAACACTGTGGCTTCTTCATAACTAGTGTGAAGACAGTTTGACTTACGATATCCGTTGTGTTGTACCGGCTTCGCAACCTTCGTTTGTTTCCTCTACAGGATGCTGTTAGAGCATAACACCAAAAAAATTATTAAAACTGTCCTGATATATAAATCAAAAGAGCTAATTTATTAAAAATTAACAAAATTAAACACCATAGGTGTAACACACAATATTTAATAGTAAAATACAAAACCTAAATACAACTGCCGCTTTTTAAATCTTTTTAAAAGGGACTTACTTTCAGTACACTACGTGTAGAAGAACCTGTAAAACATAAAGAGAAAAAAAGTTACCTGAAAATTTAAATGTTATAGCATATTTCTATTTCAAAGGTAACCTGAATTTCTTCACTGTTTCTTTGCAAACTCTCTCTTCAAATCTCATTTACTTTATTTAACGGATTTCTGCATAAGCATGATGTCTTACGTTTTGGAAGTTATTATTATTATTCAAACCTTTAATTATTTGTATCACTATCAATAATCACCAGTTATGAATGAGAAATCCCATTGAATCCAGCATGTACTCACTTGCAATCTGCTGCTTTATCTGTGATCTTGTGCAGTAGATTATGGCTATAAATACAGCTACAGATGCAGATGCAGCTGCTATTAAACCGTATCTGCTCCGTTTCTTCTGTTTGCATGTGACATCTTTTATAGAGCTGCCTTCTGTCTCAATATCATTATTGGCTGCACAACTGACGTAAAAAATAACACAGTATAAATATACCACAAATGAAATGCAAATAAAATGGGGCACAAACAACATCCAGCATAACATATAACGCGAGACAAAAAAACAATAATGTACACTAACCCTCTCTCTTTCTCTCAACAGGTAGTGGTTAGGGCTGGGCGGTATACCGAGTTGGAGGGATATATCGATATGTTTACCCAACGCGATGCGGGATTAGCCTATATCGTTCATATCGATATGGTTTGATGCCGTGCACGTGCTCGCTCTGCGCGAACTAGATCGCGCCCGCTTGCCTGCTCCAGCACACAAGGTAGCATGTGACATGGAGGAACACGTGCCGCCAGTCACCACTACAGAAAACTTACTGGTTAGTAAAAAAAAGAATGGTTCACTCATTTAGAGATGATTTGGATTTAATAGTTCCGATGAGAAGCAAAAACAGCCAATCTGCAGGGAATGTAATAACTCCGTTGTATCAAAATGTGGAAGCACATCAAATCTCTTCCACCACTTACAAAATTACCATAAAGTGCAGTAAGATGAGTGTTTACAACTTCGTTCTACAAATTCGGCCACGAAGACCACGCAACTCAAAACATCTGTCCCGAAACAAAGCTCTCTGGAAGCTTTACGAAAAGAAAAGTCGCAAGTGGTGCCATATAACTAAGGCGGTAGCTTATCACATTGCTAAAGACATGGTTCCTATTGCAACTGTGGAACAAGAAGGTTTTAAAACGCTGCTAAAAACCATTGACCCAAGATACCAGTTACGTAGTCGCAAGTACTTTGCAACGGAAGCTCTGACGCAGACGGAAGCTTTCCGAGCGGCTCGCAAGTGTCTCATTTCGCGCTAACATCCGATTTATGGTCAAGCAGGACATGCGAGCCATATACGAGTTTGACAGTTAATTTTCTTGAAGATTGGGAAATGAAAACTGCGTGTGCTGTATTTTATTTATCAAATATTTTATATAATTTAAAATATGTTGTGAAGCTGTTTATTTGTAAACAGGGAGGGGAAACCCTGTATTTGCATTTTATTTTGCTCAAAAACTGTTAAAATGAAGGTTTAATAAAGGCTTTGATTTTCGAGTAACCATTTATTCCTTTTGGTAAAAAATACCGGATATATATCGTATACCGCTATTCCTCCTAAAAATACTGAGATATGAATTTTTGGCCATATCGCCCAGCCCTAGTAGTGGTCTAGCTTTTGTTGAAACTAGTAACTTTTTATAAGCACCTATTGTATTATTGCTCCTGTATGACATAATGCTTACTGCTCTCTGATCTCTTTGTAAGTCGCTTTGGATAAAAAAGCGTCTGCTTAAAATAAATGTAAATGTATACATACACTGTCCAGCTTGTGCAGTTTACACCTGTTGGAGAATAAAAGCCAGGAGGACAGTTCTCACACACTGTATCTGCTGTCTTTGTTCCTGTAAGCATTACGGAGAAGTTTTTTAAAAACGAACAATAACAAGTACAATACAGTTTTCACTGTAACCCCATGGAAAGTACCCTTTTTTGTTCCACATTAATAACAGATTTGGAACAAGTTAAATACATTTTTATTTAAGTGAGCCACTCCTTAAATATAACCAAATTATTTTTAAGTATTCTGAAACAAGACCTGGTGTTTTTATTTCTTGTCCTGGTTTGCATGCACTGTGCTTAAGTGCATGTTGGCACTGTGAATTGGTGAAATCAATACAGTGATATCCATCAAGCACATCACAGACGGCGTCTTCTATTGTAGTACACAGACTCTGAATGTGGAGGCCTTTCCCTGAAAAAGCACATTAAGGATCAATTACAGTACATGTAGCCACTAGTGTAAAATTAAGCCCCATTCGCACAAGATTAGTATTACACGTGGACGTCTAATCATTTGTAATAATTGCAGAGGTTGTCTGTGATCTTGATACGGTGCGAATCAGTCATGTGTCATCTGCAAAGTAGAAATTCCCATACTTTGAGCAACATAGAGGTCCAGAGCATCTCTGTGATTTGGCCGGCTCATGTATCCTTTTTAAAGGGTTTTATCCACCATTTACGAATAATAAAGGCTGTGTTGAAGTGTTTTGATATTATTTTGGATCCTGGGTCATATCCATGGCCGGGGGTGTATCCCGTTTTTGTTATTTCTCATGGAAACTCTCGTAACGTTCGAGACCTGCGATCAGTGATCTTCTGTCCGGTCCGCAACGCTGACAGGTACGGTCATATATCATTGTACGCCATACATTATAGGCTTTACAAACTATACGCAAAGCCATGCCATCACACCCGGGCAAGATGGGAGGTCATTTCTAATTCACACAAGGTCCCTAGATAATAGTATTCCCTTGCGAATAGGGCTTTTAAAAATATTCTTAAGATATGGAAAAAGCGTACTTTCACTACAGTGTTTGCATATGGAGCAATTATAAAGACCATTTGGTTTATCCATGAACTTTCCACGTGAACATGGAATGCAGGTTGTGCTAAAATCTTCAAGGCAGTCACGATGAACCACTGACCCTACAAAAATCACAGAAGAAATTTAGTGTGAAACTCCGTGGAGGTCAACAGCAGGAGAAACAAAGGTCACAGTGCGTAAAATGTCTATGTTCCTTGTTTTGAAAATACAATGTGCATTTAATCGAATCATTATCGTCTTTACGGGTGTGTCGCAAGTAGGGGAAACCCGACTGAGTGTACACACATTGCATTTGCACAGGGCCCGAGATTCTGTACGCTCCTTCGTCTTTGTAGGTATATTACACGTCGGCCAAGAACACGCTGAATGACTGTTTTATTGTGTGTGTATTATTTGCCTACCTATATTGCACATCGGACAACATTCCTCTCGAGCTGATTTATATTCACTTGGGCCACAAGCATTTCCAAACGCGACCATGCTATAAAGAACTGCGGAGAAACGCGAAAAGCCATTATAAATTGCGTAAATCACATATAATCAACATTCCATATAACACGTACTGTGATAGATTTGTTGGATAAACTGGTATGGTTAACAACATGAGAGGTTTCTGTGCTATTTGCGCTTATAGCAAGTTTCACTTTTACACTCCGACATTTTGTTTAGAACTCGCAACATTGCTTTGTTGCTTCGTTGCTTCAAGTTTCCGTCCACACCACAATCCGAACCATGTCATCGAACTTACCAGTTAACGTCGAGGAAACAAACCGAAGTCCGACAAACCTCGATTTCATTATGATTTGTTTTAAAGACATTCATTCCCAACGTTTCCGCCCTCCGCCATTTTAAGAATGTCAAAATACTCGGAAGTGATCTACTTGCAATGTGTACAAATAAAAACTCGATCAGTTTATTACAGTATCCAATAAATAGTTCTAAGAGCAACGGAACTCTATTAAACACTTTATTGAAAATGTTTTGTAAAATATGAGAATACATGTTTATCCAGGTTTTCTTTTGTTAGAATCAGATAAGACTGCTGCCCTGGTCAGTTTATTTTTAGAATTACACTAACTGCTGAACTATCCAGCTTTCAAACAATGGCCAGCCCCATTTACTGCACATCACCCCAATCGAATTCTGCTTATAAACTGCATCCTATCGGTTTCACTGGCCACTGTGCATTAGACAGGTTGCGCAGTAATGTGAACCTAACCGAAAGACTCGCAGGCCTTTTAATGATTGATGACAGACAGGACTTCTGTGTCTCGAGCAGCGTTGCACTTTTCCCGTTCACAGTAACGCAACTGCAGCATCTTGTCAATGTACATAGACTTCATCACGTGACTATAGCCTAGGGCCTCCATCCTGAAAAGGCGCGTGCACACGAGCTGTGTCTCGTTTCTCAAGGCTGCGTCCTTGTGTCCTCCAGAGGATCATCCTCTTAAGGATGCGGTATACAGAGGATTCTCAATTTAATTAAACGATACGTACTTCGTAGGACATACTGACAGAAGAGGAGACAGGAAGTACCATGTTGCTATGACAACACGTTGTCACAGGAAGTACCATGTAGCTATGACAAGACGTTGCCACTCTGCGCACCGTCCAATTAATTACAATTATTTCTACATGATTTGATGAGGTAAAAAGTTGGTTCCGTTCTACCCTAAACAATGCAAAATGAGTTAAACAAATGTACAAAAATTGCTTTACTGATTTAAAAGTAGCTTAACACGTGTAAACGTATTTACAAAAAGACCCTGCAGGAAATACTGAAGGAGAAATCCTGCACACCTGCATATTCCTGAAGGATCCCACAGGATTTTCGTGATCATTTTCCTACCGGAAACACAAGGGGCTCCTGAATGAACCCTACATGACTCCTGCAGGAATCCTACTGTACAGCAAAAGCTAAAATGTTCAGTTCCTACAGGACTTCTAATGAACTAATTATGTTTACTCATCCTGTTGGACTACTGAAGGGTTCCCCGTGAACATATAATGTATGACAAAGTTAAATGCCAACAAAAATGTTAATTATTCATTATTTATTTATTTAAAAGAGCATGGAATGATGAGACTAGTATGAAGAAAATGAACACACTGAACAGAACATGGCCTATCATTCTGCAGAAAGCAATTTCTCTGGATTCTAGAAAAAGAGAGACAAAAATAAGCTATTAAAACATTATATAAATAATACATATTGTGTTGTAGTGAATTTGCCCTCACCTCTTATTTCCACTCAGTGTTGCAGTGTAAACAGTGTCCTTCTTATGTTGCCTGAGAAATATGAGTATACAGTAGATATATAAATGCTCAAATATAAGTTACTGTAAATATAAGAACAGTAAATGATTATTTTACAGATTAGTTTATATTTGAAACAAAATGAGTTATATAAAAAAAAAATATTTTACTTTTTTTATTTCTTCTGGACTTGATGGTGGGCTGTTTTCTGGACTAAATATTATTTTCCTTTTTATTGCTCTCTTTCAGGCGGCTTGCACTCCTCTTTTTGCCTTCTCTCTGACTCCATATGATTTATATGTTTCCGTAGCTTGTCCTCCTTTTCTGTTAAGAAATCTTGTGTATCTCAGTATTTCATCTACACTACACCATTGTTTTAGGGTGTCTTTTACATGTTCAAATAATTTAGTTTTACTTACCCGATTCACCAATAGACGGCGTAGTGCACTCTTCTTGCTCCAGAACTTACAGCGTTTGACGCGTTTCCTCGAGTGCGTGCGCAAGTAACAAAGTAACCCAGCAATGGACCCTTAAAGCAACAAAGCTTACTTAAAAGATTTACTTATTCAGATTTTCATTCAGTCCTACAGGATATCTGCAGGATCTCTGCAAATTTAACCAAAATCCTGCAGGATTCGTGTAGGCTGTTTTATACACATGCCTGCTAAGATTAAAAAGCATGACACGACTTTGTAAACTGTCAATATTTAAACACCACATATTTGATTGAATGTGTAGTTGGCCAAAGACAAAGATTTGTGGCAATGAAGGATACACCTCATGTGTCCTACGAATTCTCATGAAAGTAGGTCGCGTTAGAAGGGTGAATACGAAGTGTCCTACCTGCTTTTATGAAACGAGACAGGTGCCTCCGGAGTATGCAGCCTTCCGAATCGAGACAGCTAATCGGTGACCTCTGTATGTTGTGCAATGTTTATACATCAGGCTCCACTAACAGGAACTGTTGGGATTGTAATGTTTTATTTCTGATGCATTGGTGCGCAGTGGAAGAACAAAGTAATATAGGTAAAAACTGTGTACAAAATTCAGGCATTAATTCTTAAATACATTTAGATTGTATTGGTATAATTTTAATTGTTTATGTTAAGCAGTTGTAATCAAAACAATAAAATGTCTACAAACCATCCACAGCTGAGGGTTTTCCTGGAACAGGGTTTGGAATCCACAGACTTTGTTTAAAGATGATGATACACATGTAAACAAGACAAATAGTGTCAGATGTCTCTACCATGGAAAGATGACTGCTTATTCAAAAAAAAAGTGTCACTTAGTTCTCTGTAAAAGGTAGTTTCAGTTCAAATGAAATATGATTTAAGTCAGGGCACGACATCAATAAACATTGCATTAGCCTAATACAGAACTGCAAATAAGACAGAATAACAGGTATAATATTTACATAGTGGTTCTTAATCATTCTCTGACACCGGAGTCATGGCATAATTCTAAAATAAAAAAAACATATTAGTATTTAAATGTTAAAATACTATTTGATATAATTTTATAAAGGAGTTTACTTCTTACGTTTGTGAAAGTGTTGCGTATAACATTTTTACGTTTCAATATACAATATAGGACTATACATAAAGTAATAATAGCAGGAATCAAAAGAACAAGTCCAACTATAAGAGCAACTGAAGTAGATTTCTGACATTCAGCATCAGCTGACGTCATTCCTGCTTTTATTTCTGTAAGCCCCATAAGGTCACATCTGAAAATTAAAGCAAATAAATATTTGCAGTCCTATGCGAATGAAATTTGCATTGACATTTACACATTAACCACTTACTTTGTATGTGGTTGGCAGGCCAATAAAGTGCCATTTGAGTAAGTGCCGTCTGAACAGTTTGCACATATAGTGTCGCCATAGGGTGTTCCTGTAAAATATTAAAATTTTGAATGTACAAATTGAAATGTAAATATAGAAGTTATTCAGTCACTAGTATACAGTGTCATTAATGGTAGGGATAAAGGATAAATTATCGGCCGATAAATGGACATTTTTAACGTTATCGGCCTATAATACATTTTAGGCCAACATTATAGCCAATAAATCATTTCCTCTGGTTAAACTTCTTCAGCTGCACGCTGCTCAGTTAAAATACTCTACAGTACTGTCTAACTGTCGTGATCATTCACTTACTGGTATTAGCAAAACATTGTTGATGTAGGTACAGTATGTAGGAACCATAGAATACTGTTTGAATCAGACTGCTGTCTGAATGCTTTCTGTCTTGTGACCTGTTAGACCGATATATCGGTTATCAGCCAAAATCTACATATCGGTGCATCCCTTATTAGTGATACTATTTGGATGGCTCTTAAATACAACAGAACTAATACAAGAATATTGCTTGTGTAACTAAGTTACAGTAATTTCTGGTATGGCACACACTTACCTGGTTGTTTAATATATTGCCCAGGGCTACATTTCGAGTGTTTCACAGCTGATGTACAGCTGTGTTTATTTTGGTCAATGCAATAAAATCCTTCCTGTGGCTCACAAATGATATCAGCAGTATATGTGCAGGCCTTTCTTTCTCTTAGTCCTTTCACTTTGGATAAAAAACATTTTTTTAAATCTGAAATGTAAGCTTACTACAGTTATGACACTTCTTTATCATTAGTTTATGCTTTTATGCACTTACCTGCGTTACACACAGAGCAGGGAAAGCACTTCATAAGGCCATTGGGTTTATCAGTAAATGTTGAATCAAGGCATGGAACGCACGTTGTACTGGTATCCACAGTGCAATGCCAATAAACATGGTTTCCTAATAAATACAAATAAATAATTGTTACCCTAAGACATAATTTATCCTCAAGCTTGGTTATGCAAACATTCACATGGCCCCTTTTTTCAAACGTAATTTTCCCAATGTGACCATCATCTGCTGATTTGACAATACAAGTTACAGCAATACAAAGTAGTTACAAGAGTTACATTATTTTCAACATCATAACTAGTAGGCTAATCTACAGCATCAAGTAATCGATCAATGCAGAGCAATTTATTTGCTTTATAAAACCTCAATACAATACAAAATTAAAGACATGGCCCCTAAGGACTTGCATTTTATAGTAAAAGTAAATTAACAGCAAACTTTCTGAGAGGATGTGAAATTTCATACTGTACCAGGAGCACACATAGGGCAGCATTCTCCTTCAATCTCATATTCAGCACGAGCACAGGCCCAGACACACAGTTCAAAGTTCATAGAAACAATAGCAGCAATGGATAAAACTATCTTTAACAGGAACATGTTCATATAAAGCCAACTCAGAATTATTTAGCAAACGTTTCTCCCTCAGACTTCATGAATGCACTTTTTTAAATTATTGGTTTAGTGTGCAAATCTTTTGCATTCTCTGTTTGTCAGTCTGGTTTCTTTCAGATCATCAGCTCGATCTGGATGAAGTCTTTAGATGCTTTGCTGAAACACTCTTCCGAACTTTTCCTCAGATATGGCATGTTTCTTTAGAGTAAGATAATCAGCTGGATTCTGTAAAGAGTTGGAAAGTTTACAGTTAATGCGCTACACCATTAGAAAAGTATGGCATTACAACTGTGACTGTCAGTGACTAAATTGTGGTGATATTGTTAGATATTGTTATTGTTATGCCCCGTTTCAGAAACATCATTAGTCCAAAAAAGATCATACATTAAAACTAGGCAGCAAATTAATAAGTATTATTTATCATAGAGAAACTTTCACTGCAGCAGTGTTATTCCTGCCTTGTAAATGTGTTCCGATTCAATAATCTTTTTCATAATGATCAGAAACAGAAAAGTGAATTGCGCTGATACTCGCGAGAAGTCAATCAAACTGATGATGCTTTCCATGGTCCACATTTAGAGTTTTAGTAAGAATTGAAAATATTTGATGTGTTCCTAACGACAAATGCTAGTAGAGGCTATTACAATGCATTAAGCCATACAGCAATTTAGGGCAAGGATATATATCCATGTATTATATAAATGGATATAAAACATGGATTTAATTAGTTAAAACAGAAGGAATTAGTTAAAAGACGGAACCATCTTTGAAAACCATGTTTCATTCCATGTTCGCCTTTGCTTCTGGCAATTTCGTCGAATCTGCCGCCGTCTGACATCTGCCCTGAAATCGAGTAAAATCCACACCATGCATGTGCATGCCCCCAGATAACACGATCCCCTGTTGATCCATTACAGGCTGCAGACGGGTCAAAAGGGATTATGAGATTTCAGAGATGCTCATGTTTGCTAGACATTCGCTTAGTCTCACGTGTAATCAGATTTCATTAGGCTGTAGAAATATTATTAGGGAGGCACATTTTAGCCATTTATATGTAAAAAAAACGGCCGAACAAGACTTTTGTATTTAACAAATAACTGACGCCAGCTAGCTGTTACTTTCTTTACTATCTTTCTTTAGATATTGAGCAGTAGTTTATGGTTTATTTTGACGTGGCGGTGGTTAATACTTTCTCAGTAACAGTGTGTTTTAGCTGTTCTACATAGCCTAGTGTCTAAAGAAAGTAAATGTATGACTTTTCGTCCTCTAAATCTTTTTTTCATTAGGAAGATTGACTATTCTTGTTTGTACTTGTTGATGATTATTTAATGTAATTTATTCAAAGTGACATTGAAATTGGGAAGAAATATCTGGATAATTTTGATTGTTTTGCTATTCTATTTACTGAAGAAAAGTTTGCAGTTTCAAATGTGTAGTGTGTGTTGGCTATCCCTGAGAGCAGACGTCTTAGAGATGTAGGGCAGATGAGCAAACAGCAGGTATCAGATGTCCTGCACCAGATCGCGTGCTTTCAGGGTAGGTTTACGTGACTCATTGCATATGACATTTTTAGGTCCTTTTATCAGAAAGAGAACGTGAAAGTATTTATCTAGCTTTTAATGTAAACGACATACCAAAATGTCTTGAGGTCATATGATAATTTATTGTGAGAAATACAAGGAACAGTGAGGTTATATTTGAATTTAGATCTGATATGTTACTTTTGTTTCAATACCACAATTAGTAGCCTATTTGTTTCGATGTAACTGCCACCATTACACTTCCGCATTACCAGAGATCTGCAGTCGAGTGCGAGTTGTCGCAGTCTCTTGGACTAACACTGGTAAAGAATCATCGAGCTAGACAGACGCAACACGTAATCCTACCTTTAGTTCATTGAAATACGAATTCTCTAAAGATGAAAACTACCTCTGCAATCTGACTTCAGTTTGCAATCGGCAAAGCAGACTTGTGAAGTTGTTGTGACGTGTCGTCCGCAAACGAGTCTCTTTGTAGCGAACAAGAAGAGTCGAATCTTTAGCCAAGGTAAGGGCGGCACTTATTGGGAGGATGGGAATTATGATTCACTTGAGTGATTCGTTCTTTTTCATTTCGTTTACCAAAATGATTCGTTCAGTGACCATTTCTATAATACGCCAGCGGGACACGCCAGGTTCAGCGGAGTAAGTTGGTTTTGTTTTCGATATTCCCGACACATTCAGCAATTAAACGCTAATAACTACAAAACGACTTTCCCCCAAAATTTCAAAATAGTATTACCTCCAAGAGACCAAACTTGGTAAAGTTTCACAACCCTTTTTAAGATGGTTTTCGCTCTAAATGATAAGGCCTGCCCCGCAAAAGCTGTCGCAATGTGAAATACGCCGGGAGAGCTCGATCTTTGCGGAGCTGTGAGTAAGGGATCATAGGGAAAGTGCAAATTGTCTCCGTTTTTGTAAAGCCCGGTGGGTATTTTTGTAATAGCTTTTTTGTTACAGGACATACAGACATGAGGAGAGTGCCATTCAATAAAGGGTGACAGTGGGCATCTTTCACAACCCCTCTTTTTACCCCTACTAGTGAAAAGGGGAATTTCACATCCAAAACTAACATTCTTTTTGTAATAGCTTTGTCCAGCAGGCAGTGTTGGGCAAGTTACTCTGAAAAAGTAATTAATTACTAATTACATATTTAATAGTGTAATTAGATTACTGAACAAATAACTCTCTCCAAAAAGTAATTAATGACTCATCACTAGTTACTTTATATATTCTAAATCAACCTTGATTGGTTATTGATTCAAGGACAGACATGAAACGGGTCTTAATTCATTCAAATAAATAATATAAAACTATATAAAGTGTTACAAAGTATAACAAATTTGTGAATTGTATATTAAAGCATTTTAAAGTTAGATATTTGAATAATGATGTCAATTCCACTATTGCACACACACACATAAATATTACACAAAGAAATTAGTTTAATGACATCAAAAGTAACTGTAATTAGATTACACAAAATATAAGAGTAATCCCTTACCTTAATTTAATTACTTTTCCCTTGAAAATGTAAAGTAACTAATTACTTAGTAACTAGTTACTCCCAACACTGTCAGCAGGTAGACAGAGGTATATAAGCAGTGCCATTCATTAGAAAAGGACACTGGGCATCTTTCACCACCTTTCATTTTACTGGGAAATGGGATTGCATCTTCAAAACTAACATTCTTTTTGTAATAGCTTTGTTCAGCAGGTAGACAGACCTATATAACCAGGGTCATTGTGTAGAGGGGGGCAGTCGGCATCTTTCACAATCTTTCAGTGAGGTAGAGAGGTGAAAAGATACAAAAAGAGGGATGGCACTCCAAAACACATAAATTATTTAATATGTAT
The DNA here is from genome assembly GCF_947034865.1 of Barbatula barbatula. Taxonomy (NCBI): domain Eukaryota; kingdom Metazoa; phylum Chordata; class Actinopteri; order Cypriniformes; family Nemacheilidae; genus Barbatula; species Barbatula barbatula. Next base: position 16,741,859 of record NC_136774.1, read on the forward strand.
TAAAATATTATTTTAATTTGTTTTGTGTGTATGCATAAATAATTTCACACAATAGAGCACAGATGTGTGGTACTTTTTGTCACATCCAGAAAAAGGAACATATCTCTAGGGCCCTTTGCTGGTCAAATCATCACGAATCATTTTGGTGAACGAACTGAGAAAGAACGAATCACTCAAATGAATCATAATTTCCATCCTCCCAATAAAAGTGCCGCCCTTACCTTGGCTAAAGATTCGACTCTTGTTCGCTACAAAGTGTTTAATGGCTGAATGTGTCGGGAATATCGAAAACAAAACCAACTTTACTCCGCTCCAGGTTCACATAGCGACAGAGAAATGCGGGGGAGCCGGATTTAAGTGTCAGCGTGTTTGAAAACGAAAAAGAAGCAGCACCTGGCTGCATTGCAATAACATTGAAGATTGCAAAGCCCAGTCCATTATTAGTAAAATGAAAACATCCGTCATAGCAGGGTCAACAACAAATCTGGACAGACATCTAAGAACCTCCCACCCATCCGTGCAGCTGGAGAAATCGCATCAGCCCATTCAGGCTGAGCCGTCTAATATTTCTAAATGCCAACCTGCACTAAAGAAGTGTCTTAAAGGGACAGTTCACCGAAAAATGAAAATTCTGTTCTCATTTACTCACCCTCAGGTTTCGAACCTATATAAATGTTCCGTTGAACACAAAGAAAGATGGAAGAATTTTCAGTTCTGTGACATCACTTTGGGTGCTTCTCAATATCCCTCCTCGTCTCCTCGCTCCTCTATCCTCCATCCTGACCCAGAAACCGATCGAGCTCAGCCATATTGAAGGACATCTCAATTCTCTAATTGCACCAGGAGGAGTCGAGGATCGAGGAGGGAGGAGGCTTCCCGAGGAGTCATGAGCGAGGATACACAGGTGTATCCTATGCGGAAGTTTTTTATTCCCTAAACATGACGGACGTATAAATTTCTCCTCCCACTTCACATCTGCTCCAAGTGCTAACCATGGCAGAACATTCAAACACACATAAATGTGAGTATTAAGCATAAAGTTATTGTAAATGTGTGTTCTTGCCACCGTTTATTAATTATTATTATTATAATCATTATCATTATTGTTTACATGCAAGACACAATGTATGTGAAATCACAACAACAAAATTTCATTAATGATAACTACTAAAAAATAAGAAAAAATGCGGTATTTTGTGGAGGTTGAAACGGTTACAATATAAATAATTATATCTTATGTTCAAGAATCCCGATGTGCAAGCTAAATCCAGCGGTGTACAGTCATCATTCGTTGACGACGCTTTGAAGTGACGCTAAAGAGCGAGGATATATCATTTCACTTGCTTCGATTCCACCTTGCGTCTTTTCCTTGCTTCCTTCTCTCGCATCCTGAAGAGGTGAGGCTAAGACACAAGGAAAGGAAGCGAGGATGCACAAATAAGAAATGAGAAGCACCCTGTGTCTTACCGAAACCTGGCCTGAAGCAAATGATTATTTCGGTCTAAACGAGTGTACCCCACCAAGCTACTGTTATCTGCATAAGTCACGTCCGGTTGGTCGAGGTGGTGGTGTCGCAACAATCTTAAGAGACTTTCTTACTACTCAGAGAACAGAGCATAAATTTAAATCATTTGACCTGCTTGCGTTTAACATAATTCTTCCAAGCAAAAGTAAAAAACGATTACTTTATTTTACATTGGCTACTGTATAGGCTATAGACCCCCTGGTCCCTACACTGATTTTCTGAAAGAGTTTGTGGACTTCTTATCGGAACTTGGTTAACGTAGATAAAGTATTAATTGTTTTAATATCCATGTAGATAGCGCTAACGATGCATTAGCAGTGGCGTTTACAGAACTACTACACTCTTTTGGAGTAATAGGCTACAACATATCAAAGGACTCACTCATCGTCTAAGTCATAGGCCTACACTAGACTTGATTATATCTCACAGAGCTGATTTAACCAATATAGATATTATACCTCAAAGCGACGATGTCAACGATCACTATGTTATAACGTACACTGCGCACTGCAGGAATCAGCAGGACAGAACAATTACCTTGACTACTAAAGATAGTTTCGCAAAGAGCTTGCCAGATCTGACTCCTTTAATAACCATACCAATAAATACAGAATCGCTCGATGACATGGCCAGCAAATTGGGCACTATTTCCTCTAATAGGCCTACATTAGAAGCTGTCGCACCGATGAAGTCAAAAAAGATGAATGAGTAAAACAAAGCACCATGGTAGTCTACAATAGCACCACTCGCGGCCTTAAAAGAGAAACACGTAAACTGGAGCGCAAATGGAAACATAGCCCATAGAGGTCTTTAAAATTGCGTGGAAAGAGCAGCAAAGGCTGAGCACCTCCGTTACCTCATAGAAACTAACAAAAACAATCCAAGGATTTTATATAGTACAGTTGCTAAATTAACAAATAAACAGACATCATCTGACCTGGATACTCCGACGCACCTTGGTAGCAATGAATTCATTAATTTATTTACAGAGAAGATCGAAAACATACAAGACAAAATGGTTAAAACTCAACCTCCCCAAAAGAAAGGCTACAGTGTTTTTCACCTATAAAACAGGAAGATTTAATTAAACGTATTGCAACATCTAATCCTACAACTTGCTTGTTAGACCCCATACCAACTAAATTATTATAAAAGTTACTACCCGTTGCAATTTGAGCCCATTTATAACATTATCAACTCGTCAATTAATCTAGGCCATGTTCCAGGACACTAAGATGGCCGTCATTAAGCCTTTTATCAAGAAACCAAACTTAGACCCCAATGAACTAGGAAACTATAGACCGATTTCAAATCTCCCTTACCTGTAAAAAATACTAGAAAAAGTAGGGTCCACTCAGTTATGCTCTTTCTTACTAAATAATTGCCCAATATGACATTTCCCACGCTTTATGCACGGGAGCAGTCAAGAATATGAAGGAAATATAGAGGAAAGGAGGTCTGAGAAGTTTAGGCATCCTCTGGGTTTGGGGATATATGATTATAGAAACACAAAGCATATTTGTACTTATACCTTTCCTTGCTATTATCAGAGAGACATCTCACGAGTTGTGTGTCTGATTCCATTTTCATCACATCCATTATCTTGAGTAAAATATTATTTTTGGCGAGGTGACCGGAATCTGGGGATAAGGCTTGGCCTGCGTTTTCTGCCCCTCCCGAATGTGGAGTTTCCTTTTTAGCGAGTTAGCCTGATCGTTTTGGGGGAAGGCATTTGCTTTCACTCTCTTGGTCTCTGCTGCAGCTAGGTACTTGATTCTAGCGCCATGTGTATCTTCTCCCCCATGTCAAGCTCTTCTTACAACCCACAAAAATATGTTTCAGATGCTTATGATTTATTAAAAAACAATTCAATAGATACCGCAGTAAACTTAAATTATTTTGGTCACAATAATAGTGTAATGAAAATCTATCATGCCCTAATTGAAAATTAAAGAATCAAAGTCTTGTGACTGTCAGGGATGTGGTGGGGAAGAACCCAGATGCAGGTCAATTAAGGGGTTAAAAAGTTATTTAATCAAACACAAAAACAAAGACCCACGATGGGGATAATAATAAAACACGAACTAGAACAAACACTTCCCACAAGGGGGGCAAAAATATACTAACTTCAAGGCAAGGCAAGGCAAGGCATAACAACAAGGTAGTTTGCATAACGAACGAGCACAGGACAAAATACACAAGGGCATTATACGGGGAGACTAACAAGGGAAGGTAACAATGGGTGGGTGTGGGTAATGAGACACAGATGGAAAGCTAGACTAGGAACAAGAGGGTGTGGGGCCAAAGACGAGACCGGAGAGAACACATATTATGTCCTGACTGACAATATGTTTCTCTCCACACAAACACGTGGCTCTGTCATGAGTCTGCCACTAGACTAGAAATTCAAGACATGACAAAGTGTTTCAAAAAAGTTTTCATAATTCTAAACAGTCATTGCTTGAACACAACAAAGAAAAAATGCTAATAGAAGTAAAGCTGATCAAACAGATAAAAAACACATACACATAGCCTACAGAAAATATAGCATTAATATACCAGAAATAAGTCTTCATGGTCCCCAAACCATTGAACTTGGTTGAACATTTATATTATTAAATGTAATGCACACATACATGTGTGTGTTCTGTGTGTGTGTGTAGGGCCATACATGACATTCATAAGAAGTTCAGTTTTTAATACTGTTTGCTCCTTTTACCATGTCCTTCAGAATAGTCTGTAACCAATTGAATTTCTTCCAAACTGTTCCGTTTATCATTTTTTCCTTCCCCATGAACTGAAACATGAAGAATGTGCACATTGTTTAATTTTCTCACAGTTTTTCACTTATTTAAAAATATCTTGAGGCATTATTTATACAAAAGCTGATTAATTGAACTGGACTCCAAATTATAATTCCATCACACTTACCTGTTAAACTGGTGTGTTCTGGAAAACTCCTTGCTGTTTCCTTTACACAAAGACATAATAAAGCCACACTGTTTTATGCATAACATATGTTAACATTTATTTCGGTTATGTTTTTTATTAATTTTAAAAAATTTTATTCTTATAGATAAGAATTATAAATATACCTGAATCCCTGTGTGATCTGAGAAGATAAAAATACAGTAATTAACAATGTAATCAAATGTTATTTTACATTATAATATGCTATAGTCTGGTAATTTGCTCATACTGTCACGAAATGGCTTTGGACAGAACCCAGATGCAGGCAGACGAAGGGTAAATGTAAAACTTTTATTAAATAAAAGACCCACAATGGGGAAACACAAGCACAAAGAAAACACTAGAAAAACAACCACTATAAAAGTGAAAATAAGTTCACAAACTGTAAACAGGAACAACATGTAATCAAATGCTGTGATCACAAACACTGACATTAGACAAAAGATATAAGACAATGCACCAACACTGAACAGCGTGAAACTGAGACTATATAAAGGGAGACACTAACGAGGAGTGATTACATGGGGAGAGTGGTGACAGGTGATTGGAATGAAACCATAACGAGTGAAACAACCACCAGGTGACGGGAATAAAATCCTAACGAAGATGAAACACAAAACAGACGATGGGAATGAAACCCTAATGAAATTACAGGAGATACGAGGTTGGGGCTGAGAGACATAACAGGAAGACACGTGGCATCAAGTAACAACATAAAGCCACATGTCTCCACACATAACACAACAGAAACCCGAAAAACATGGCAATGTCATGACTCTGCCCAGGGAGCTAGAAAGCTCGAGACAGGAAGGACAGAGTCCTAACACATACTTGATAGATTTAAGTAGGAACATACATTTGTTTATTTTTACACATGTTTTATTTCTTTTATTACATTTCATTTATCATATATTCAGTTTAATCATAATTAATGTATCATATTAACTCATTAATTCATTTATATTATTATTTAGTTCTTATTTTAATATTGTTTGATCTTATTTTGGATGATGTAATGTATTTATATATGTCTTTAATGGTCTTCATCTCAAGGTTCAAACTAATGTCACGGGACATTGAGATCTAGTGAAACTGGGCTCTATGTCATGATTCTGCCTACTCTTGTCTTGATTTTCTGGTCTAGGGGCAGAATCATGACAGACCCATGTGTTTTATGTGGAGAGAAACATATTGTCAATCAGGACATAATATGCGTTCTCTCCAGTCTCGTCATTTGGCCCCGCCCCTCTCGTTCTGAGTATAGCTTTCCTCCTGTGTCTCATTACCCACACCTGCCCATCGTTATCTCCTTTGTTAGTCTCCCTATTTAATGCTGTCTTGTCTATTGTCTTGTGCTGGTTTGTTGTTCATGTATCCTGCCCTGTTTGGAGTGTTCATGGTTCCTGACGATCCTATTGAGTATTTGCTAGTCTTGTTGAGTGTTTAGTTTTCAGTTGTGGTATCTTGTTTAGTAGTGTTTTCCCCATCGAGGGTGTTTGTTTTATTCCAGTGTTATTATTTATTAAAGTCTATTCGTTAACCCCTTCATCCCCGTTTTGCTGCCTGCACTTGGGTTCTCCTACACAAACCGTGACACTCTAATCCTTGGATCTATAAGGTCTGAAAACCATATCCATAGTTAGATCTATCATTTCAGTTGGTGTTAATCACTGTAAACTATTTTCTACATTTAATGTTAAACCGATTTGAAGTCACAAAAAATATATATATTTTCAAAACTGGCCTTTTGGCCTCAATGTCTTAAATCAATCTGAATATGGAATATTATGTCACCTTAACCTTACTAACTATCAACAGTAAATGTTTCATATTTTTTGGCTGATGAATTTTTATAGATTGCCCATTATAAAAACTAAATCACATACACTGTAAAAAATGATTAGTTGTTTTTTGAGTTTAATTAACTCAATTTTAAAGCAACCAGGTAACTTATTTTTTTAATTTGAACCACATATTTTTTATGCCACTACACTATGGCAATTTTAGAGAATTTATTATATTTGAATGAATGACAAAATGAATAAGTGAATGATGCTTACCTGATCTAGGCCTTTTCTTTTTCCAAACATATGCAAAAACACTTATAATTACACTTATAACTAATATAGATGCTATTATGCTACTAGTGATGATTGCTGACTCAGCAGATGAGTTTCCACATTCAGCATCAGATGAATTTTTTCCTGGATGTATTTCAGTGAGCCCCAGGTCCTCACATCTGTGAATGTTATCATCTTGTTGATAAATTTCACACACAGCACTCACAATCAGTTTAGGTCAGCACTCACTTTGTGTGTGGCAAACAGGATGAGAAAGATCCATTTGAATATGTTTCACCTATACAGTCCCCACACACAGTATCTGTGGAGGCCGTACCTGCAGAGACAATAAACGTATAATCACTGTAAATATTCTCCCTTGTTTGTCTATCAAGAGAAACAATTAAAGGAAAGTAAAAATTCTAATATAACAGATGCACAGAAAAAAATTGCTTATTTTTTCTTATCTTAACACTAAAACAATAAACAAAGTTTTATCTCACCTTCATTGTATAGGTTTTTATCACATACCTGCTTGTTTGATATATTTTCCAGGGCTACATTTAGAGTGTTCCACAGCTAAAGTGCAGCTGCCCTTATTTTTGTCAATGCAGTAAAATCCTTCTAGTGGACCACAAACGGTATTTGAAGATCTAGTGCAGACTTTTTTTACCATTACACCTTGCCCTACGATAGACATGAGCCGTTCCGGGTAAGTAAAACATGCATCTGAAGCAAATCAGTTTCCATGAAGCAACTCTGTAATTTATCTTCAATCAATTAATAATTTTCATTAATGGACAAGGATCTCCACTATCAATCTATAGGCTCCATTGAATGTGTTGTTAAACGAAATGTAACATTTTAAAATATTCAGGGAAACAGTCACCTGTATCACACACAGCACAAGGGAAGCAGTTTGTAAAACCGTTTGATGCATCAATGAAGGTGAATTCAGGGCAGGGAACACATGTTGTACTGGATTCTTCTGTGCAGTGCCAAAAAACACGATTCCCTGCAGAGGTAAGACATATCATTTATCTTAACTTCATTTCCAAAATGTTATTTTAACATTTTCTAAGTATTTTTACAAAAATACAGATTTTACATTCAGGCTACTATTCAAAATATTTTTTCAGAGGTCACTTTGGCTTTTTTCTCATTACGTTCTTGATAACTTTCTCCATATTTTTAAACTAAGCAGGGTTACCCAAGCTTTCCCCCCAAATTAATACAGAATAAACATGTCTCTTGTTCAGGTTACTTTAGTGAACTGGCTATATGAATTCAGAAATAAAATACTGGAAGTCTGAAGAACATTGGGCTGCACACGATTCAGATGTTTTTTGTGTAAATGAAACATTCAATATTTTATATTCTTACCAGGTTCACACATGGGGCAGCACTGATTTAATATCTTGTATTCCGCTCGGGAACATCCACAAATACAAAATCGATAATTTAGAGGGACAATAACAGTAGTAATGATGATAATATTCAAAGGGAACATGGTGAAAATTCATTTTATTCGATTACGTGATGACTTTAACACGATCATCATTTCTATAGGATCCTGTACAGACAACTGAGATTGAAGGTGTAGTTCGTGACTTCCGAAGTTGTGATCTTCTGTGACAAGTTCACGTTGCAGGTTTTTAAAGCAAATCCATGTATATGAAAAAACTGAAACAAAACAATGTGGTTTAAATCAAAAGCTGAATGAAAGTTAAAAAACACAAAAATCGCTTTCACTTTCTTTTCACTTCACATTTTTACGTCTTTAACTGACTTAAAAACACTACCCATTGCAAGTTTAATAAATGCAGCAATATTATGTTTTTTTTGTTTAATATCATTATTACATGCTTATATACGGAAAATAAGCATTTGCTGTGTTTACCAGGATATGTTGGCCAACGTTCATATGCATTTTTAACGACATTAAACTCCAGAATCGGCTGATAAAAATACAATAAGCAATACACTTCTTACTCACATTTTACTTAATTGCATTACTGCTACAATTCTTTAAGCGGCGAGAGTCGTGGTTTCCGTGTTGTGAGCCTCGAACTTTAGCATTTAATTCGGTTTTACTTTCGATTTATAGACAGATAAAGACAGCTCGTGATTCAATCGTGATAATGGAACACTCGGCTATATAAACAATATCTAAAAATCCTTTCAGTATATGAAAGACTTGCATTTACTGTTGTTTTATGTGTTTTTCAGTAAAGAGAAAGATTTATTAGTGATCATTAATATTTTTGACTTACCATAAGCATTAACAGGTCAGTCTTGTTCATTCTAAGTCAAAGTGATTTAGGTATAATTATAAGAACAATATTGTGAAAAAGTAAAAGACGTATTGAGTAAAATTAGCATTAAATTGCATCTTAGTATACTTATTTTTTATCTGCAATGTTAAAACTCATCTATCACTAAATATTTAACAGATCCTTGAAAAATCTTGTTGTTCATTCTTTTAATCCTCCTAGTGGCTACGGTAGCGTATTGAAAGAAACGGACTTTTAAAAGTCTGTCAAAGCTGTCGTTGTTTGTCAAGTGGCGATGTTTTTAACAGCACAGTATGAACAAATCTAGCCACATTCAGACTGATCGAAGATTCTCAAACCTGGAACTGTATAAAAGCAAAAATAGAGAGAGGCAGATCAAATGACAGTCATGTGCCTGTCTGCTGACCTAACATTACATTTTCTGTTTCATGGTGTTTTTTACAAAATGTCACAAGCTAGTTTACAGGCTGACAAAAAATAAAGGAAATTTCAGAAGCCCAATGAGGCAATGTACCCCCCCCCTATGATCAAATAAAAAATTTGATCTCAACAAAACTTGTGATGTTTCTGTTCTCATCTAACCCAGAAATTTCCCATGAGTTTTAGGGAGGACATCAGAGAGAGGACCAGGTTGACTGCATGCATCCTTACTAGATCATATTTGGTATATGTACATAATAATATTCTTCCCCAAACTGAGGTCGGCTGTTTTTAAAGCTCTTCCCACTATTCACCTTTACCAACACCTTAAATAGTTTTAGCTTTTTGTTAGTTTTGTCACAAAATTCCAATGTACACTTCAGAATATCAAGTTATATCACTACAGAGAGTATATATTTATACATTTATCAAAAAGAAAAATAACATTTAAAATAATAAATTATAAAATAAAGTGATATACAAAAACAAAACAGAGCTGCATTTAAAGCCCTCCCTTATAGTATGGTAGGTGGAGGATGGATAGACGTAGTCGAGGTTGTTTAGCATTTCATATGAACCTGTATAGCTTGAAACGGGTATAGAAAGTTGGGTAAGATCAATATTTTAATTGTGTTTATACATCCCACTAATGGGCATTGTGCTTCATTTGTCCTAATGAGTTTAGGTTTTACAAAAAAATATAAAAATAATTCTAGCCTTGGAAATTAACATTTTGAGCTGTTAGAATATATCGCTGTTTTTTCTTCCTAATAATGACTATTGTAACAATAATCCCAGCAATCACACACGCTCCACACAAAGCAGCTATCAGAGGCCATACATAAGATTGTTCATCATTGCTGCATTCAGCATCATCTGTTTCTGTTCCTGGCTTGACTGTTATTTTCCCACGAGCTTCACAGCTGTTAACAGAGTTTAGATATACAGTTAACTTTGTGTGAACTAATACAACAAATAGGCTTACATACAGTATCTCACAGAAGTGAGTACACCCCTCACATTTTATTATATCTTTTCATGTGAAAACACTGAAGAAATGACTCTGCTACAATGTTGAGTAGTGAGTGTACAGTTTATATAACAGTGTAAATTTGCTGTGCCCTCAAAATACAACACACTGCCATTAAAGGGGATCTCCGGCAAAAAATGAAAATTCTGCCATTAATTGCTCACCCTCAAGTAGTTTAACATCTTTATGATGTTTTTCCCCAAAACGCAAATTAAGGTATTTTAGATTGCCGGGGCCGGAGTTCCCCTTTAATGTCTTAACTGCTGGCAACAAAAGTGAGAACACCCCTAAGTAAAAATTGTGTCAATATTTTGTGTGGCCACCATTATTTTCCAGCACTGCCTTAACCCTCCTGGGCATAGAGTTCACCAGAGCTTCACAGGTTTCCACTCCTACATGACGACATTACAGAACTGATGGATGTTGGAGACCTTGAGCTCCTCCACCTTCCATTTGAGGATGCCCCTCAGATGCTCACAGATGCTTGGGGGAGTTGTGGCCTAACTGGTGGGTTAACGAGTCGGATTTGTGACCAGAAGGTTGCCGCTACGAACTGTAGCTCCCCAGCGCCCAGACCATGACACTCCCACCACCATGCTTGACTGTAGGCAAGACACACTTGTCTTTGTACTCCTTACCTGGTTGCCGCCACACACGCTTTACAGCATCTGAGCCAAATAAGTTTATCTTGGTCTCATCAGAGCACAGGACATGGTTCTAGTAATCCATGTCCTTAGTCTGCTTGTCTTCAGCAACCTGTTTGCGGGCTTTCTTATGCATCACCTTTAGAAGAGGCTTCCTTCTGGGACGACAGCCATGCAGACCAATTTGATGCAGTGAGCAGCGTATGGTCTGAGTGCTGATAGGCTGACCCCCTACCCCTTCCACCTCTGCAGCAATGCTGACAGAATACGTCTATTTCCCAAAGACAACCAGGATATGAAGCTGAGCATGTGCACTTAACTTCTTTTGTCGACCAATGGCGAGGCCTGTTCTGAGGGGAACCTGTCCCGTTGAACCACTGTGTGGTGCTGCAGCTCAGTTTCAGTGTCCTGGCAATCTTTTCCTTAGGGGTGTACTCACTTTTATTGCCAGCGTGTCGAGTTATTTTGAGGGGACAGCAAATTTACACTGTTAGACAAGCGGTACACTCACTACTTTAAATTGAAGCAAAGTGTAATCTCTTTAATGTTGTCACATGAAAATATATTATAAAATATTTACTAAAATGTGAGGGGTGTTCTCACTTCAGTGATACACTGTATAACCACATAAACATTAATCTCTTAAACCGTAGAACAACAAATGAACACATTTTATTTAAAAACCTCTGGAAACGGTGTAAATTGATGATAATTACTTTGTATGTAATTTGCAGAGTGTACCATCTGAATATGAATCAGCAGGGCAGTCTGTACACACAGTATCTTGACATTCTGTTCCTAAAAAACATTTTACATAACATTAATATAAAATTAAAAACATTTGTTGTGACACTTTACAATAGGGTACTTTTAGTTAACATCAGTAAATGCATTGGCAAACATTAGCTAACAATGAACAATTTAATTTTTCAGCCTTTATTAATCATTGTCAATGTTAGATCATATCAATACAGTCGTTCATGTTAGTTCATGGTGCATTAACTAATGTTAACAGTGACAACATTTGATTTGAATAATGTATTAGTAAATGATGAAATTAACATGAATTAATATTAATAAATGCTGTAGGAGTATTGTTCATTGTTTGTTCATGTTAGCTATAATGAATTAACTAACTCTTAACAAATAGCACCTTATTGTAAAGTGTTACCATATCTGCTTTCATGTAACAAAAAGTAACACTCCATATGATATGTGAAATGTTAAGGTGTGAATTTATTTGCAGGAAACTATGACTAAAACTAAGTATGACTAAATCTTCCCTCATCGGCTATTCATAATACACTTATACTTCTCCTGAAACCTGTTTCAGTACAATTTGTCAGATGGTTGTTTTGCTGTCACAAGTTAACAAGTGTCACAAGTGTCACAAGTGTCACAAGTGTCACAAGTGTCACAAGTTCAGAATAAGTCATATCTGGATATGTAAAAAAAACTTTGAGTGATGTCTTACTTTTCTATGTGCTCTCAAAATCCCTTTTCTGGGTGCTCTAAAAATCCCAAAGGCTGTTATATGTGTCAGCAAGCACTTGTTACGGTCACAGTCATTGCCCTCTTGTTACGTTTCACAAATCAGGCACACATGATAACTTACTAACCTGTCTGGTTGATGTACTGTCCAGGTGAGCAGACTGAATGTTTTCTGGCCTTTGAACAGTGTTTCTCCTGATTGTCTAAACAGTAATGACCTGGCAGAGGCTCACACAGTGTATCTGATGTCACAGTACATGCTCGCATTACACTCAAACCATTACCTGTGAAAAGAAAGGGATGAAACTGAAAAGCAAGGAAACATCTCGATGACAAGAAATCTGAACATAGTTATGGTATATGACTTAAAACCAAACTACCATGAGTAAGTAGATGAAACCCATTCTTACTCACTTGAATCACAGACAGTGCATGGCAAACACTCTGTTAATCCGTTAGATGAGTCAGTGTAGGTAAATTCAGTACATGATACACATGTTATGCTTGTGGTCTTATTACAATGCTTTAAAACTCGCTTTCCTGAAAATAGAAAACAGTCTCAGATAAGAGTCATGCTTTGTATATACAGTACATATGATAACACACATTTTCAAGCTTATTTCAAACTAAAATGATATGTATTATTTTGTATCTTTTAACATTAGAATATGATTGACGTTACTTAATGACACACATAGATAGCGGGGAAAACACTGTTCACATGCAGTTTCCACCTGTGGGATATCCCCTTCTAATCTGCATAACCTTGGGGGAAAAACAGCTGATGTTTATTCTCATGTCAGTTTTAATGTAGTAGTGAAAATTCTTTAATCATTTACCCACTCTCATATCTTTCCATACCTGTATTACTTTCTTGACATGAATAAATTATATTTATAAATTAAGATTAGTCTAAGATTTATAGATCAATTTAACAGTTTGTGCAGCACATTTAGTCATTTAGCAGACGCTTTTATCCAAAACAATTTACAAATGAGGTGAACAATAGAAGCAAATGGAACAACCAAAAGCATAAGAGGAGTAAAAACTGCGGGTGTACATGTCTAAAATAGCCTCTTGTATTCATCAAACATATCATCAATGCACAAAAGCACTTTTAATTCCTATAAAAGTGCAAGAATACTATAGTCCCTGTTCCTATCCCTAGCTTTTACAGTCAGTGATAGACTAAAAATCCTGGGACCCACCGTCCTGCCATCAAACACTTGGTTTGTAGAATATTGTAGAGGCAACAACTATTATTTTGGTTTCATTCTTGTTTGCCTGAAGCAATGAAAATAAAAAAGGCATAATGAGAATCAACATCAGGTTTTGACATATCTCTCAAGTTTCATAGCTTAAAATGTCCTTCTTATTTTTAAATACATTTATGTTATTACATTTCCAAAACAGTTGAGTTTGATATTGCTGGATTTTATGTTTTACGTAAATACATTTTTATGGGACAATTTATAGAGCTGGGCAGTCACATTGAAGTCTTAAATGGGAAACACCATTTCAGTCCGAGGATGAGAATGATATTCAAAAGTATTCAAATATTATTTTGGACCTCAAGGAACATAATAAAATAAAATGTCCATTTAGGTGTTAGAGTGGAAAATACTAAACTGAATTAATAATGTGTCTTGATGTTACAAGATGACGGAAAATAAATGCTGTAAAAATATCATATTATGACACCTTTAAGACACTGAGATGAATGACAGAAAGAGTCTCATTGAACCTGAATTCTCTTGATATTATTTAATGGACTCACCTGGGTCACACATTGGACAGCACTGTTCATTAATCTCATATTCACCATTATAACAAGTTTCCATACAGAGAGCAATATTCATAAGCAGAGGTAGAACTGTTGATGTACGAAGACGGATACAGAATATCAACATATTCTCGGACCACATGAAACATTGCTGCTCCTGGTGGAGCTGATAAAAAACACATCTCAATATCAAATCTCTTTTTTTGACAAAAAGAACACAAAAAGAACACTACTATTAGTGAGCTTCTTTTAAAATCAAAAGCATATTTTCAACTTTTTATGTAACTATCAAATTTCTTTTGATAATTTATCTAAAATAAAAAAATGTGCTACTACATAAGCCAGTGGTCTCCAACATGGTGCTTACAAAAATGTCTGTCATAAACTATAATTTAAAAAACACTTTGATTCTTTTTGTGTAAGGATAACATACATTCAAATACGTCATGTAGTTTTGACATTTTTACAGTCTTACAAAATAAATTAGGAAATACAATGTAGCCTACCTGATAACGTGTCTGAAATTTAAAAAATGCGCGGACAGACAGAGAAACTCCCCTTTCATTCGTTATTCCATGACGTGGCTCTAAGTAGTCGGTGTTGCCAAGTCTTCTGTTTTTCCTTGTGGCTTTTCGTATTTTTGTTTAATGGTCATTGGGCTTGTTTCTATACACAGCTCTTTAGCATATCTGCGGGTATCACAGTTACAAGCAAAAACAAACACAGTTGCTTAACAAAATATTCTTTATTTCTTTCAATAACAACCTTCAGTTAACGGTACTGTTTGCACTTTACATATCTGTGAGTGTGGGTAGATATGTAGGTTGTTTTTTCCTAACACCTCCAAAAACCACAGGTACTGCAACTTGTCTCTTTATGATCTAAATACGTAGCTGTTGTATGCATGTTATATTGTATCATACATTGCATCATTTTCTTGTATACCAGGACAAAATACTTAGACAAAAAAAGTTAGTTAGGCTGAAACCATCTTTAGGTAATCAACTGTGAAAACAATATTTTCGACTCTGTGCCTTCAACCACACATCCTCCTCACTATGTAAACATACATCTGAGATGACAAAAGATGTATAAAGGAGCTGAGAGAGATTAAAAAAAGAATCTTCAAAAGCAGAATAACTCCCACAGGAAAAAGCAGTACAATTCAACAGTCAAAATCAACATCAAAAACTTGCAGAATACACAAGACACAAATCCCACTGGTGAACATTAGTTTTACTTACTTTACTGCAAAAGATGTGCCTGTCTTGCATCACAACCCATTTCAAAATAACATATCACATTACTATCAACAAACGTCTTCCTTTCTCTAACCACAGCTCTTTCTTCCTTTCTCTTCCACATACAACTGCATCTGTTTGAGGGTGGAGCAGAGAACATTATGTTCTGATAATGTTTCAAAGCCGTTTTACGCTTAAACAGGGGGCTATTGTGACAACATTACAAGCACAACATCTGGCCAGTAACTAACCAATTTACATGTTTTTAAAATAAAATTCACAATTTTATAAGATAAATATTCTATGAAATGTAATATTCTATGAAAAATTACTTGTATAATGTATAAATACATGTCTGTCTCACCTTGAGAATATCAGAAGTCATAGTTTTTAGAGGAATGAGTTTTGGCTCTTCCATGTGAACTTCCTGCTCATCTGCTACAATCCATGGAAAATCCTGTATAACATTCACAAAACAGATAAGACAAGAACTGTGCAGAGCTCAGAATTTATATAACAGATAAATTAAAGTAAGTAATGTAAAATGTGTGTACAGTTAATGTATTCGATACAGTGAAATGTACATGTACAGTGAAGTTAAGTGAAAAAAACACCACTCTAGTTTTTTACATCAATTACGTTTTCACAAATGATCTCAAATACTTTTAAATGATTTAAGTTTTGACAAATGGATTGAAACAGGAATATATTACAGCAAAAAAAAAGGGTTCTGGAAGTATCAGTATGCATGTTATGAAACTGTTCTTACAGAACAGTCAAAACTCAAAAACCAAAAACGAAATGAAACTGCAAAACCACCCTTTCAGTTCTTCACAGTTTTGTACTAAACACACCAACATTGATGAAACATTGAATAAATATCTCTTCACCAAGCCTTACCTTGATGACCTGAACCTTCTCCATGTTTCTTGTGGCAGCTTCCCTGGTGTGTACCAGTACTGTGAACGTGCATCCTGCAGCAGAGTGCAAGAAAATTATTTTATAACAATCCATTTATAACACAAATCTGTTAACACCTCTAAACCTTTTATGATCTTTGTGTTATAAATAAATAAATTGTGTGGTGATCTTTTTGTGTAATAAACCAGAGGTCATGTTTTGTGGCAAAAGCTGAGCCTGTACCTGGAGGATTGTTGTCCAGAACAGCATCACATACACTAATCTTCAGTATCACAGCTCTGAGCAGCTGTTCCACATGAGACAGAAGAGTGTCTGAGCTGCCACAGAAAAAAATCAAACATGGGGTCACACGTAACTTATGCTTAGATTCGATTTGCTTTGAACACTGATCATAGTCCTCACCTGATAGATAGCAGTGGAGGCTGTGATATCTCAAACACAAACCTCTCCACTGGGTGGTGCTCTTTATCTATTATAACTACCACCACCTTCTCGGCTTCATTCTGTAGAGACAAGCATCACATATTTTTTTCTCCATTCGTTTTATTTATCAGATTGAAGATGAATCTTAGCATCATAATTATAGACTATTGGTTGCGTTTTAATAAAGATATGTAAATTGATAAAATATTTAAAACACCTTACCTTCTCTATCAGTGGCTTGACACAGTGGAGAGTGTCTTGAATGTACCGGTTCAACTCGGGGTGGCATGACATCTGTGAAATTAAATAGTTATCCACATTAATATTATTAAAGTCACAGCCGTCATCATCTTGTCCGAATACAGTGTCATTTTACCTGAACAGGAACGTTGTACTTCTTTCTCTTCTGAAAGATGCCGGATGGATAAACTTCTCTGACGTAAAGAATCATGTGAATGGCCACTTCCAAAAACTCGCACAGAATATCGGCAACAACTGCAAACGACCAACGTTTTTTGCGTATGGGGTTTTCAACACTGTTCCGTGCAATAGGCAACATTCGCAAAGTGAAACACAACTTACCTTGGCCAAAATTAAGATCCTGTCTTGTCAAAGTGGCCATAGCGATGTAATACAAATACGTCCCTTTAAATATCACTGTTACTGAAAGATGGGCCTCTCATATATGTAGCATTTCATGCATGGCTGCAGATGTTCTGTGATAGACGAGTGCTGTTTTCAGTAATACACGTTAAGACGTCATCAGCGGACAACCTCACTGTTGAACATTTAATGGCATTATTGGGAAAAATGTATGTCATCTATCAAAGAGTTGTAAATAAAGGTGCATTTCGTTCAATGCAGTAGCCAGGAAATAGCACACGATTGTTTACAATGTTCTTCTGTTGTTCGCGGTACTGTGCTGTCAGCATGCTGCCACCTACTGGCGTGGAGAAAAAATGACAACCGTCCATATTTCTCTGAAGTGGTTTTAAAGAGATAGCTTACCCCAAATTACACAAAGGAGAACTTTGGTTAACCAAACAACATTGACCCTCATTGTATAAACACAAAACGACCAAATATAAAGATCAAAATATCTTTTTTTTGTTCCACGTAAAAATAGTCACGCAGGTGTTGAACCACAGCCGGATTTTGAAATGGTGAGAGATTTTTTATTCCTTAAAGTAAGTTGCAGATTTAGTTTCGACTCAATCCGCGACTGAAAAGCCATCAAATACTAAACATTTCATCCTGTTACACCTGGATATAATACTCCATCCACTGAACCTCTAAGACTCTACCAGCACAGCAGGAAGTTATATGGGCCCCATTTGATTTATAATCGGATGTGTGTAAAGGTTTATTATTTGTTATTGACCTCATGGACCCACTGCCCTTCAGAACTGACATCCATATATAAGGCAGTGTCAGACACACTTTTTGACAGACTTTTCAGCTGGTATCCTGAGAACCTGTAAGTATTGAAATTATATTTTACCAACAAAACAATCTGCATAAAAGGCAAGGGGATCTATCATAACGCGTTTGATCTTAAACACTGTATGCCTTATGCATTACACTTAAGAATGGCTATAAATCAATTCTAGTTCACACACACTGAGTTTTCACCACAAGCTGGACTTCAGCCATGGAAGGCTTTGTCTTATTCATTAACCTTTATCTTGGATAACTGTATCTTTAGAGTTTGCTTTCCAAGACAGCTGAGTTCATAACACAAGAACTCCTGCAGAGTATCTTCTCAGAGCACAGTTTCTCAGCTTATGTTGAAATTATTTGTCCTCTTTCCTTTGTTTTCTTTGCAGCTGATTTTAAGACTGATTAAAAGAAATGGAATCGAATGGTGCTAGTGTTGAGTACAACCGCTGGAATGAAGACAACATAAACATGAAAGTGCCAGACTCACAGCCCACACTGATTCGGTGAGATTCTTTTTTTTACTCGATTTTCTTCAGAATCTCAAGATCTTGTGTGAAGACAGTAGATCGTAAAATACTTTTATGACTATCATGTTAAATTAAAGCTAATTTATGTGTGTTTTTATAGACTCTATAACAGACTGAGTACTGGACAGCTGGGGATCGCTGTGAAGGTGGCAGCATTTGTTACTGTGGTAGTAGTGATATTCCTTCTTGGATACGTCACAGGATACTACGTTCACCGATGCTGACAAGAAAACTTTGTTATACACCGAACAGTCGCATAATGATGCTGCTCTTTGAAACATGAATTGTCAAACAGTATCCGTTTATTGTTGTATACTAGCATTAATAAATATTTTAAACTATGAAAATTGCTTTTTCATCAGTACAGAATACATGACATATTAGCTTTTTTGTAACTCATCAACTTTAATATCTCAATGTATTGACTAATGTGAACTTAATCTGAATAAATGAGAGACATATATTTCCATTACTGTCCCATATCCGTAACAATCTATTGTCACTTATATAGTTCACCCAAAAAATTGAATTCTTGAATTGGAATTAATTTTTAAGCTGAATGACGTTCTTTCTTCAGCAGAACACAAAATAATATTTTGAAGAATGTAGGTAGCCGAACCACAGCGGTTCAATGGGTACCAACGTTGTTCAGTTACCAAGATTCTTCAAAATATATTTAGTGTTATGCAGAAAAAATTCGTACAGGTTTGCAATGACAAGAGGGTAGTAAATGATGACCGAATTTTTCATTTTGGGGTCAACTTTCCCTTTAAATAACATTTTGATATTTTTGCTAAATAGTTAAATAAATATTTTTTTGGTGTCAGTCCTGCCCGTAGATGATCTTAATAGTATCCACATCCTGCTCTTCTAGAGTGTGGGCAGTAATATCTTCTCTAGATAAAGAAAACAAACTTGCATTTACTTTAACAATCCAAGCTTTGATCCGTTGGTCAGTATAATACTCTTCCTCAACGTCTGTCCTTCGGGTCTTTTCCTCCTCATTTTCCTTTTTTAGAGAGCTCAGAGAGTCCATCTCAATAGTTGAATCAGAGAGGGTCTGCGAACATCTGCCCTTAGATACATTTAAAGAGTCTTCGGTTCTTTCTCTGTCATTTGCACTGAGGTTACTGAGCTCTACATCAAGAGTCACAGGGGTCTTCAGGTTATGCGGTCGATGTGCCAGGTCTGGTTCCTTCTCAATAAAGACACCCAGCTTGCTGTAGATCAGCTGGGATGTTGCAGACAACTGACATCCCTGCTTTTGTCTGTCAAACACCACCTTGTCCACTCTTAAAATATTGGCTTTCTTTTCCAACTGCTGCTCCTCATATCCTCCCACCAAACTTGGCACACAAGTTTTTGGGCTGTATATTGGTGGCAGCGAGTTGCTCTTTGCCAAAGTCCTCACACCGTTACCTTTAGTTATTGGCATTACAATTTTTTGTGGTTTGCTGTTGAGATCTTTGCCTTTGTTGGACAATGCCCCCCATGTTGACTTCTTTCCAATCATCTCCAGACACCGAACAGATGGGCTGGAGACCTTCAGTGTCTCAAGCTGGTGGAAATGATCTTGGATGTTAGGAGCTTTGTTGTATCCACTCTTCCATCTTGTCCTGCGATCCCAAACATCATGCCTCTGAGTCATTTTCATAACTTTAAGTGGTCTCAGAAAGGTGGTCTGGTGTGAATTTTATGTGGCATGATGCCTTGTCCCGAGACGGAGTGTCCTGCTTGTATCTCTTGTAGATAGCTCAGACGTACTCTCCTCCTCTTTACATTTCCTGAATCTGCCAGTCATTCGATCTGTAACCAAACCCCAAGTATTCATGTGCCCTACAGGCACAAACAAACACAGGATGCAAGCAATGCTAGTTCACCAACGTCTGAAGAGCTGCATTTTAAAATAGTTAAATTATAATTTTATTTTAATGACTAAAGAAGTATTACGCTTAAAAAAAAATCAGATATCAATGCAAAACTAGGTTAAAAATACATGCTCCTGGACATAAATGTGACAAAACAGTTTGTTAAAAGTGATAGTTCACCCAAATAAATCTGTCATAACCCTCGTCATTTTAAACCTTAAGGACTTTCTTTCGTCCACAGAACAGAAAATACGATATTTTGAAGAAAGTCTGTAACTGAACAGCACTGGCTCCGATTCACTTTTATTGTATGGACACAAAACCAATGCATGTGAATGGGGACCAGTTAACAACATTCTTCAGAATATCTTATTTTGTGTTCTGTGGAAAAAAGAAAGCCATAAAGGTTTAAAATGACAAGAGGGTGAGTAAATGATGACAGAAATTTCATTTTTGGGTTATCACTTTAACTATAAAGCTTTTCCATTAGCGCCATGAAATGAAAACACAGAAAGTCTACAAGTCACATTTATTTAATTGACAAAAAAGATGCCTGGGGTTAATATGATATAGAGGTAATAGTTACAATCACACAAAATCTTTTGCGTTACATTATTTGGTATGGACAAGGTGAGTTACGTCATAGTCAGAGGGACAATTAGGAACAGTGTCTGGATGGTGTAACAAAGGAGACTCATAAAGATTTAAACTCGTCAAAGTTACCCCACTGCATAAAATGCAACACCAGTCCTGTGAATTTAAGCAAGGGCCAAATGGACACGGTATAATATGCATATTTCACTTTTGAAGACACTTTATTAGGAAGTGTAAACAAGAACAGTTCAAAATGATTTTTCATTTAATATTATGTTTAATGACCGATTTAGTACAGAAATCAGCATTGGAATTTTGTTATCGGATGACTGTTAGATTGACATTTTCAGAAATCAGGTCAGTTTTTGATGGGTAGACCACTTTAAGGTTTTCATCAACATCCACAACCTTCACTTGAAGAATGGTGAGTTCGTGGGATGTCTGGTTTTCTGAGGCACAATCTGAAACTGCATCCGCTTCTTCATCTGAGCCCCCGTCCTCCTTCTGCTCGAAGGTCAACTTATTTAGCTCTGCCATTTTCTAAAACAGAACACAAAATACTGTCAAAGTTTGCGAACTCTTTACCCTAAAGCGGGATAGATTTTAAAACTATTGGCAGATGCAGTTACAACAGTGTGGAACAGCATATTCTCTTGGCTGTCAGCAGCGAACCTTATAATTGCTGATGAAAGTCTACATGAGATGACCTTGATAACTGCTTTAGAGGCACTGAAAGTGTGATTATTGAGAATGTCTTACGTTATCTCAGTGCAAGATATTATTTAGTAGTTATTTGAGCTGGCGTAAAAGACCGCAAGAGTGGAACAGATAATTTGTCTTGAGGTAAAAATCTCACAGCTGCAATCCAATCCACATTCTCAGTTGGCAGGTTTTCCACCATGTCACGATTTTGTATTCAGGTCAGGTGCCTTCCATTATTAAATTTGTTTCGAAATATAAGAACTACATAACCATTGCCGCCTTGATTCATACAGTAAATGGCTTTTGTGAAGTATGTGTACCCAACTATTTCAAATAATGCTACTAGAATTTTGCATTAATTAAACTAAACATGCATTTTGGGCTAATATTATCTGCTACAGAATCCAAGCTCTTGAATTGCAAGTGTATTATGTGCCTCTGTGACACTGTACACCGCATGTGCGTGTCTGCAGAAAGATGAGCTCATTTCTTCCACAACGGTCTCAGAGTTTAAAAACTGTGCATTAAAATACACAACATTACTGATCCAATCCAGCACTCCTGCAGGACATACTCAAATCCCTGCCCTCCCTGAAATGTTCATCATAAAATATTCTAGTTTGTGTATGTGTATTGTGTGCATAAGCATTTATACAAGAATTATTGTATTTTTGCATACTAAAGGAATACGCTTTTATGTTTGAATCAAAAAACACATTCTCACATGCACGAACACAGTAAGCAAATAGCACTCAGTAATCTTACTGTTATCAGTGTGTCCATGACATCTTTACAGACTTGCAGACTGGTGGAGCTTGTCACTTCTAAGAAAAGCTCACATGTGGTCTTCTTTATCTGCATAGACACAATGATGATAGTGTCAAAAATAGCATACATTTATAATAACAGAACAATGTTTGAACATGGTATAACTGAATTATTGATAGATAACTGACATATAAAATGATGCTGACAATGTTCTTTGGAAAAAAGGAAATACAGTCGGGAGGGAAATTGACCGATAACCCTTCTCATTGACATCGGATAAGGAAGTCATTAAAAAACACATAAAATCCGCACTCAAACAATATACCTGCACCATATCTGATCATTCCTCAAGGCATAAACTCAAAGATTACCTTCGTCCTCTCACTGTTTGTGATTGGTGGGAATGAGATCACATGATCTTCTGCGTCAACCAGGCAGGGATAAAGATCTTTGCCATCAAGGAGTTGAAGGTATCTGTTATAGAATGAAAAGAGACAAAGCAGGAATACGTCAATAAAGCATAAACAAAGTAATGAATCTGTCACAGCTCAGTATTTGCACTTAGAGTTCTGTGCCGCCCATGTAATTATGTGGATGAAATTACACCAATTAAGCATGACAACAGGTTAAATATCTCACAAATGAGGGATATTTCTTGGATCATTAAAAGAGGGCAGAGACGGTAAACAATATAGGGAACATGACCTGGACCGTCTGCTTTGCATTTTAAAATATGTGAATTTTTTAAATGATCAAATTCAATATTCATGATCAAAGTTACTGGTTTCGACAATTTAGCCCTCTGCTGGTTAAATTTCACCGTTCAATCAAATGATAATGGATTAAATTATTAAGAACTTACGTTGGTATTCATATTATAATCATTATTAACTTATTAAGCATTTCATCTCACTTGTGAAGTCCTGAAACATTTTGCCGTTTTTTCTGTTTTCTTTGCTCATCGGCTTCCTGTTGCAGTTGCTTCAAAAGTTGTGCTGCCTTAATCTCCTTACGACCCAAAGGAACTATCTGCACACACATTTATTGCAAGAACAAAACATTGAAACCCATTGTATTGCCTTTTGGTCTCGGAGGCAGGTGTTGAATTTACTGGCAACACAGAGAAAAACAAAAGCAAGATGAAAGGCTGTGCATTTATTATTAAAAACTGAGGATAATGGGACTTCTCTGTGTCATTAATCAGCTAGTGGGGCTTTGAAACTAGATTCTTGCCATTCATAAACAAACTGTGTGGACAACTTGCATTAAAAATTCATTTCATTCTCTGTTTGACCGTTATGCAATAAGTGAAGGTGCTCTGATTGAGGAGTCATGCATCACCCTGAAGGGCCAATATGCTGAAAACATCAAGATCCTTACTATTTGAATATGTCAATAATAAATTTCATTTAACCCTTCTAATCTTGTTCATTTGATTTCCTGATGTTTGTCGATCCATTCAAGCGTATTCAGCATGTCTGTGAGGGTGAGACTTTTATTTACATATAAAGTTATTCTACATAACCTTTGTAAACAGAAACCTCCAGCTTGAACCTGAAAAATTCTTGATTTGTGTTCCAGACGTGTGTTGTCTGTTTGCTGTTTGAACGTTCTCCAAGCATATATTTTTACATGGCCTGAATAAACCTTTTTCACTCATTTCATTCAAACAATCATCCACTCGTACCTTTAGTATATCTGGAGGTCTGACGTCGTACAAAAGAGGGGCCTTAACTAAGGTCATGTCATGAGTTGCTATGGTCGCCGTCGTCCTTCTGGCACAAATCTCATCATGAAGTTTGGTCTACAAAGAGAGATTAATAAAATGTTTGCTTAAAATACACAAGCTAAAATGTGTACATAATTAGAAGAAATATAGCTGAGATTTCAGTTTGGTTGATCAGTTCAATCTTTCCCCACCTGAGTAGTTAGAAACCTCTTGAGAGCATTTCCCTTTCTGAGGTTCATGCCCTTCACGATGCAGCACACTATGTACGGCCGGACATCCTTAACGCCTGGGGAAACTTTCACCATAACTGCTGAAGGTGTTTCAGATAGGTGCAAAACTCTCACAACCATCCTGTTGAGCTCATCCACTTCCTCCATCTCTTTTTTGCCCTTCCGCTTTCCAGCACTTTTCTTCACGGAGACGTTGCCTCCGGTGTCGTCCTTCTCGCCTGCCTCTCCGTCCTGCTGCTTGCCTTTTCCTTTCCCCCTTCCACCTGCCCTTAGGTAGTCCAGCACAGATTTGGTCTGGCAGCCGTTCACCATCTTCTCAAGCCTCTTGTCCTTCAGCTTGTTGCCTTTAAAATTGATCTCCTTCAGCTTGGAGCAATTGGCCAGCTCAGATGGGAGCTCCTGGAGCTTGTTGCTGGAGAGATCCAAAACCTAAAATGAGGAAGCAGGATTCACACAAATCCCAAAATGCCGGATGAAACCGATAACACAGAACCTAAAATACAAATATACCAAGAAGTGCGAGAAACCATTAGAAATGTTGTGTTATTTTCTGTTTTGGTCTAGTGCTGAAAATGTAATACAAATTATAATGGTCTCCATTAAAATACATTTCATTATGAACACTGTGTACCACTAAAACATTAGAAAATTATTTAACACTATATATTATGTTGGGCCATATTTCAGTATGATTTAATGGGGTTCTATTGATTCCCATTCAATCATCCATTCCCAACAGAGATCATTACAATTTCCATCAAAACCAATCCAATTACCAATATAACTATTACATTAGCTAAATTCCTAAAATGTTACTAAAACTATTATATACAACATCAACACACCTTAAGAGCTGTAAGGTTATGAACATCACTGCTCAGATCCTCTATCACGTTTTCTGACGCAATGATGCTGCTGAGGAGTTCCAGTTTCGTGGACCACAAGGCATCCGGGAGCCGTGAAAGCGCATTTTTGGATACGTTGATGGTGGCGAGCTTTACACATTTGCTCAGACCCTCGGGCAGAGCTGTGATGTTATTACAACTTATGTTTAAAGTGTTGAGCTCGCTCAACTCGCAGATGTCCTCGGGCAAAACCTGCAGCCGGTTGACAGACAAATCCAGGACTTTGATCGCCTTCAGCTCGCCGATGCTCTTTGGGACTGACGTGAGTTTGTTCCTGCAGAGGATCAGGCTCTGCAGATGAGACAGTTGTCTGATGCTTTCACTGACCTCATGTAGACTGGGACACTGACTGATCTCCAAGTAGTTTAGGAGCGCAAGGGAATAAAGCCGCTGGTGAATTCCGCCGCAGCTCTGTATCTTTTTGTCAAACGCAGAGCCTTGAAGTACTAGCTCACGTCTGTTTTCCTTTTCTGCCTTTTCTATTTCTGGCCATACGTTCTGTGAGGTGTTTTCTTGTGCCATGCCGTCCAACTCATTCAAACCGGAACGAGGACGGGGCATAACCCGGAAGAGCTCATGAGGATACATTTTTCGCATGCAAGTTTTCTATTTGCAATTCATTTAAAACGTAATATTTAAGCGCGTAAGAAGGGATGTATTCTTACCACTAAACCAATTTCATAAACGACGTACTACGCTGTTTCATGACTTCAAATTGTTATTATGAAGAACTACAACTACCAGCATGTTTTCGATATAAGCTACTGTTGCGCATGCGCACAGGTTTCAGTTGTTAAACGGTGGTTATGGAGATAAACGGAGGCAGCTGCGGTATTTGGGTAAACACCTTTTAAAAAGCATATTGAGTCCGCAAAATAAGTTTTTATTAAAGATTCATTAATGGGTTAAACTTCATGTAACTGATGTTGATTTTTTTATTGCTGTTTTGCAAGAGTTCTAAGCCTAATGTAACTGTTAGGCTAGCCAGGTAACACGCTAGCGCTCAATATCTAAAGCACAACCAACATTGCATTGATATGTGTCATTTATAATATGTTATATAAATCTTTTAAACAAATGTTTATAGCAGGTACAGTGATGTAACAGGTTGCTATGTGGTATTGACAAACCTTCAAAAGGTGTTAAAAATCTGTATAGATTGGTAAATTACATTTTCAATGCGAAAAGTTGTTTAATGTTCTGGTTCATGTCAGTAGTGTGGATTTAATTTAGCATACCTCAACACAATACACAATACACAAATGTTAATATCATGTTGTATCCCTGAACTCTTTGTAAGTCGCTTTGGATAAAAGCGTCTGCTAAATGACTAAATGTAAATGTGTCCTAAATGGCTTTTGTTGAAGACTGTTATTTTAGTGCTGTGTGATATTTCTCATCGTGTTCTCTTTACATCTCCTTTAGACCTCAGGTACGGGATGCCTCATAAGATAGGCTTCACTGTGATCAGCTGGTCTGGTCATGAAGACAACTACAGTGCCAAAAAGTTGATGGTCCATGCACCCACCAACAATGGCTGGAGATCCACCAGGTTAATGAACTTAGCAAGGCTTGATTGAATAAATATCTGTTAATTAAACCATTTTGATCTATTTTTATTAACAGTATATATCTGAATTACCTAATATCCGAACCATTCGTGGTTGCTTTTACCAAAATGTTCGAGTGTCATACAGTATTTATTTTTTGCGAAGATATAAATGAAATTAATGAAAGTATTAAATATAATGCCATCATTGCTGTGTGTAGGTTCTGTCCATTTCCTCAGGAAATCACTCTTCTGTTAGTTGAGAGATGTCGCATAAGAAAACTTCAGCTGCTGGCCAATCAGTACCTGATACCGTCCAAGATAGAATTCCATGTTGGAGACCGAATGCCAGAGCCCAGCCCACCAGAGCAGGCTCAATACCTTCAGAGACTTGGGTGAGGAAATACTGAACAAAATAAAATTCTGCTCTTTTTGGTTAAATCTTTACTTACAGTTGCCAATCTGGCTGACACAGAGTGAGATATCCCTGCAGTTTTGCTGAGCTCAGAGATCTGATCTTAAATGTTTTGTATTGTGCAGATATGTGTCTCTTTCGGACAATGAGAAGACTGGTTTCAGAGCCAGAGAGCTGAAGTCAGTTCACGTTGATGCAGTGGGGACATGCCTGAAACTCACCTTCCACAAAAACCATGTCAATCAATACAATGTCTATAACCAGGTATGAACAGATGCTTTATTTGCATTATTTCCAATTTGCATCATATCTCTGCTATTTTAGCTCACCTTCTTTTCTTGAATTATAGGTTGCATTGGTGGCCCTTAATATTTTGGGGGACCCTGTAGATGGAAATTACATCAGCACAGCAGTAAGTATGGGTTTGCTTTATGGAGTATTCCAGTACTCTTTATTTTGACCTCCGGGTGGCGATGATTCCTTCTTAAACTCTATGCTCCGAATAAGAAAAACATGTTAGAGTTGTGACCAGTCAATTTTCACCAGAAAAAATTTAATAATTTATAGGTTTCCTCAAAAATAAATCCTATAAATACCAGATTTTTTCTCTTTTGTTAAATTGGTCGGAGTGAGAATGTTGCATAATTTATTTGTGTACAATGTAAAACCAAATTGAGAATCCTTATAATTTAAAAAAATCTTCATAGTTATGTTAATTATATTGACAGTAATGAAAGGACTCTGTTGTATGACTGTTGGATTTCCTTTATTTTTCCTTTCAGTTTTATTATAATTTAAATTACAATTCAAAATCCTTTTGTGCATTAACATGAGATTTATTCAATGAATTAAGAAAATTCCATTATATCATATCGTAATAAATCAATCTAAGTTTCTTTCTTAAATTCTTAATTCCCTATAATAAATCTTCATTTCATAATTGTCTAAAACCTTTACACTACACCTGGCACCAAATTGTCTACACCCGTTTGCAGAATCAGCCATTCCAGGACAACAAAGAAGTTTTTAATACTAGAAGACTCTCCATGTCCTTATTGTCAAAGTCCTCTGTCCTTCAAACATGTTTTAGTAGATTGTGCTGGTTTTAACCCTGTGAGAAAATGTTCTTATACAGATAAATCATTTTTATTAAGACATAATAATAATAGCCTACCACCTAAACAGTTTTAGAATTTTTTGAAAAAATAAAGGATAAAAACCTAATTGAACATTTACATTAATGTTCTCGCCATGAAAATGACCATGGAAGCTGGTATGGTGTAAAACAAACAAACACTATAACAGGCAGTTGAGGGAGTAAAATCAACCTACAGTTTTTGTTGCGTTTACTCGTGCATGTTCTGAACAGATCTTACATGTTAAACAGAAGTTAAAGCTGTGTGTGTGTGTGCATGCTGCGGTCCTTGAGCAGGTGTACTGGTTTGTGCTTAGTGTTTCTAAAGTTTTGGAATGCCGTGTGTAATGTGAGTCAGAGCTCCACGAGCACAGCACAGCAGAGCTTCAAATCAGATCACTCATCAATATATCCATATCACCATCTCACTTCCCCCTCTGTCTTTCACATGCTCTCTTTCTCTTCTTACGCTCACCTTGTCTCCCCCCACTGTTTTTTCCTCTGACTTCCTCTCTCTCTTTTGCTCCCTCTTCTTACTAACAATCTCTGCATTGTTTATCTCTAATCCTCTCTCTCTTTCTCTGTTTGTGTATTTGTGACTTCCTGGTGATAATAACTGTTGGTTCTCAGGCAGAAATCATCATTTTGTGTTTATTGATCAGAAGTTAATAGTGGGATGGCATTTATTTTGACAGTATTATACTTGAGGAATCCATATTCCTGGTTTCCAGCATGCATTAAAAGCATTTCCATAATTTTTTTAGTGAGTATGAATGTTCTCTAGTTATGCTTTGCTGGAAAATATTGTGAGAGCTCTTTTCAAATCCCTGTCTTATAGCCATGTAAAAGTCATGGCAGTAAACTAGTCAGAAAATGTGGTTATCTTGATGTTTTTTTATTTCCAATAACACGTTTGTGGTCTGCGTGTTCCCAGGGAAGCAGAGATCAGCTGATTGATCAATATCTCAACAGCAGTCAACACAGCTCAGCCCTGGATGGCACACACACAGGGTACACCTGAAAAAATACTCTTCTAAATACTTTGTGCATGCGATTTCTTTGTTTTTCTGTTTTCAATGTATTATTGTCTCTTAGACTCTCGAGTTATAAAGGCGCTTCCATCTCGCCGCTCGATGACCTGGCGTTTGACATGTACCAGGACCCTGAAGTGGCCCATATCATCCGTCTGCTTGACCAGAAAAAACAGGACCTGGTTCAGCAAGAGAAATTTGATCTGGCCAAAACACTCAAACAGGCAATCGCTGATCTGCAAAAGGTCATTGGTTATACTTTGTATCTACTTTTCGGTCACTTGTAGTTTATTATCGATAGATGAACCTTAAAGGCTTGAGAAGGTTGAAATGCATCTCTTTAATAACATTGTAATTATAGCCTTGTAGTCATTACTGACCAAATGAAAGGTTTCAGTGTTAAAACAACTACTCTATTCTTATTCTGGTTAGGTGGGTGAGCGTTTGGGCCGGTATGATGTGGAGAAACACAGTGCCATAGAACGAGAGGACTACGACACCGCCAAGGAAAAGAAAGAACAAATGGATGCTTACAGGCTGAATGTCTACCAGCAACTGGAGCTCCACAACCTCCTGGACATCAGTCAGGTAAACATCCATCGTTACATCTTATAATTTAATGAATCCGTGTTTGTAGCCTCTTATATTCCTGTTTGACAGCGTTATTCATTTTTCTCCATCAAACACACAAACAATCTTTTGCCTTGAGGGCCCCCGGCTCCAGTGAGATTAGTACTCTGATATGTCCGCTTCTCAGCTCAGTAGTTATTGTGCCGGCTCTCCCGAGATCAGGTGCTTGCTTCCTACGTATCTGATACGGGGAGATATATTTATGCATTAGATAATGAACCACAATCACGCAGCACTCATTTTGTGTGTGACTGCGAACCTTTGCTGAGATCGACCCTTTTGTGTGATGGCTTTTGTTCACATAGTCAGTGTTTAAGATATAGAATAGAGAGTAGGTCGGCATTTGTTGGCCTTTAAGTAATATAGGTTTTTAAGTAATATAATTTTGTGCAATATCCTTTCCTACTAATTCTTTTCTTGCTAATTTGATATAGTAAACTATTACGATTATTGCGTAAGGAACAAAAGAGTTCACCAAAATTGAAAATTCTGTCATTTACTCACCCTCAAGTTGTTCCAAATCTGCATAAGTTTCTTGATGAACACCGAGAAAGATATTTGGAAGAATGCTTGTAAGCAAACAGTTCTTGGCCACCATTGACTACCATTGTAGGAAAAATACCTTTGCACAGCCTTTTTAACACAAGAGAAGATATTTGGAAGAATGTAAAGCGAAGAAATATATAAAGATTTGGAACAACTTGAGGGGGATATATATTTCTAAACCGTCCCTTTAATAGTAACTTCAAATGTAATTTTCTATGTTGTTGTTTAAGATCCAGAGAATTTCAGAAGTTTTCAACTCTGAATTTGCCTCTCCACGTGCCGGGACACAGAAGCACACCCCTCATCTGGTGAATTCACCAAGAAAGAGGAGTCAAGGGCAAGATGAGATCGATTCAGAAGAGCAGGAAACTCCAAAGCCTGTCAGTCCCAAACACACAGTAGCCCCAACACCCCTCACTCCTCCTCAGAACTCCAGGAGTGATGTAAGTCCTAATATATCAAATGTATATTATAAGAAAATGTGGACGTATAGCTTGATGTAGATGTGTGTATCTTATTGAAACTCCGCTCTTTTGCATTCCTCACCAGTGAATAAATCCAGATCTTTACTGACACAAAGCAAGTCTTTGTAAATGTAATATCTGTGTGTGGCTTTACATGCTTGTCAAGGATTTGCTGTGGCAGCCCACAGAAAGTTTTTTGTTTCAGAATTTAATTAAAAGGTTTAAAGGGAATGCAAGTATTGCTGCTAATGGCAAAGATAGTGGAGTTACAAAATAAGGAATGTTACTAAACACATTCCCAAACGCTGTACTTTACATAACATTGTTTATTTTGTCTGCCCCGGCCTTCATTCTTTGGACAAACAGCGTAAACAAAAATAGACAACTTACAAATGGCTTACTTGAAGAAAGTGAGTATGTTTGTATGTTTCACAGATGAGTGCCACTCCTTATGATGAGAGGCCGCTCCCTGCTCTAAGGAACCGGTCAAGTGATCAGTTGGTCAGTCAGCTTGAGGAAATGATCCCTCTGACAGTCTCAAGTACCCCACGCAGCCCTGGGGTCCCGGGACAACCAGAAGCGCTCTCAGAGAATGCCCTGAGAGAGGCCAGTCTGCCCATCGAGATCTATGGAGACAGTCTGGTAAAGCACAACATTTGCAGTTATTGATTGGTTGATTCTTGTGAATGAAAAGCAAATCAGGATTCCTGCATGTGCCATACATCCAAACTCTTTTCATAGCATTCATTGGTTTATTTTAAACCCAAATTTCCTGTACTGTCCGGTCAATCAGTTGTAATGGGTTTTAGTGTTTAACACCTACCTGAGATTACCATCTGTAACAACTGTTTATGGTCTCACAATACTGGACATAGGTCAAAAGATCATGTGTTTTTTTTCTGGGATGTCCTCACTTTCTCAGTTGCTCTCTTAGGTGGCAGGGGCCTTTTCTAAGACCTGGTCCTACAGAGAGGATGCCTTGCTGGGGGTCTACAAAAAACTGATGGAGGTCCCACCTGGAACCCCAAAAGCAGAACTGCGAAGCATGGCGAGAGCTGCTGTGTTCCTCTGCAAGAAAGCTCTCACCGATAAAGTGTCATCCGTACGTGATCTCTCTCTCTATCTTTTTATGCAGTCTCTTTCTCTGACTATCAGCTTCTGATTTTCTCTCTCCATCACACTTTTTTTTCTCTGGCTCGCTCTCTCGTTCAAATTTTTCTCACGATCTCTTCGTTTCAGTTTGATTTCAGATGTAAGACAGAACGGCACCATCTGCAGTACTGATAGTTTTGAGTGTTCAGCGGGTGTCATGTTCTGTCTAGTATTGTAGATTATCTGTAGAAGTGATACAGCAACAAACGTGGGATAAAGCCTGGCTTTATCCGATGGGCGCCCTCAGCCTTGGGTTCGAGGGAAACTGTGAGAGAACAGGTTTTTGCTAACAATGGGCTAGACTCTGGAGGGTCTGTAGAATAATGTTGTAATGGTCATCTACGGATACTGCTATTCTGCAGATTTATATTAAATTGACGGTCTAGTTAAGACTTAAGTTTAGAAAAGAAACACTTAACAATGTTATCAGCGTTATCAGCCGTCTAGAATATATGGATCTTCTTTTGTATGTTCTTAGTGCCCACAAAAGTGACTTGGCATCAACCAGATGCATTTTTAGAGTCATCACACAACTCTGAAACCTATAAAGACCTTTTTTTCCATATCTATGTAAAACATGGGCTTGTCAGGCAAATGAAGTGTCCCCGTTGATGAATTTGTCATGGGAAAAGTACTTTAATATATTTACATAAGAGCTGCTCGACATGTTAAACTCTCAATGTTTCTCTTTAGCGTGAGTAAATGTCTCTGTCCCTCAGGCATTTGGTTTTGTGGCCGTGATGTGACAGCTGTGTCTTTATTGCGCTGTCACGCCTTTGATATATCACCCGGTGTATGTCTGCAGCCTCACAGGGGTTCATTCATAAACTGTTTTAAATGATTGTACTGAACAATGTGTCCACTGCTGGACACATTCCAGTTACCCTCTCCCCGCAGTTATTTAGTTAAACAAACACAGCACAGCGTTTCACTGTGTGTTTTAGCTGGCCTGCTGATGGTCACTCTGTATCGTGTGTGTGTTGTGATGTAAAAGTCTCTGGTGGTTGTAACCAAGCGTATTAGTGCTTTTTCCCTGAAGAAGACAATGAGACGAATGCCTATTTGTTGTTATTTAGTTGTTGTTCATTTAGCTCTCAAAGTTAAATAATATACAGTATATGGGGGAATTACATTCTCTATATAGAAGTCAGTGTGTGACCCTGATGGAATAAATGACAGTGAGTGTGTATTTTAGTGTGTATAGTCACAAGGGTCTCTGTCTCATAGGTATTTCAGGCATCTCTTAAGCTGCTTTGGATGATTCTCAGTGAATTTATTCCTAAACATCAGCTGGGAAGATCAGAGGTCAGTCACTGTGTGGAACAGACCTGGAATAATCTGCTGTGTAGGACTGGAGACTCAGCCCTGAGACTCCGAACACTAGCCATCACATTCATACAGGTCAGTATAATCCTGAAATGAGTTTTTCTTAAGATCTTCTCAAAACATTTATTTTAGGAATACACGTACGTAGATTCCTGACCTTTGTACGATTCTGCTACAAATATGAAGATGTCTACAGTTTTTTAAAGGGATAGGTCTCCCAAAAATTAAACTATTTCATAATTTACTCATCTTCTTGTAATTTCCAACCTGTATGACTTTGTATAATTTCTTCTGCAGAACAGAAAAATATATGTTGAAGAATGTTGGTTACCAAACAACAGCGCTACCCATTGACCTGCATTGGTTTTGTGTTCATGCTATAAAATTGGATGTGTACCGCTGTTGTTTGGTTACCAGCATTCTTCAAAATATCATCTTTTGTGTTCTGCAGTAAAATGAAAGTCATACAGATTTAAAATGACTAGAGATCACACTAGAGAAAGAACTTTCATTTTTGGATGTACTATCCCTTTAAGTCTTTGTTGAAATATATACTGATGTTAAGACAGCTATTAGTACGTTTGACACAAAACACTTGTAATATGCTAGAGTGTCTTTTACTTCTAGTTTATAAAGGGTTATATGTTTTCAATAAAAATATACAAGGCAATATATTTTTGTAACACCAGAAAAGTCGCCATTGTTTGCAGAATCTTTTCCAATTGAGGACATCTGTCATGAATGTGAGGAAAGGCATGAAGCTATCTGTTAATGGCCATGCAGATGTTAGTGTATTTAAGGCATTGTTGTGTTAAAAACTGACCTTTGAGGATAAGCACGGTGTGTTTGTTTACAGGAAATGGCTTTATTGAAGGAGGTGAGAGTTCTTCAGATGGTGCCTTTGGAACTAATCAAGCCCATACAGAGCAGTTTACCTGCGAGACTGGCACTAAGCAGACTGGAACTGCTAGAGAAGCTTCTAGAACAGCTGGGCACCAAAGACTCTGGGTTCACCCTCGACAATGTCATGCGGGTATCAACAGCTCTCTCTCTCTCTCTCTCTCTCTCGCTCTCTCTCTCTCTCTCTTGAAGCAAATGATGTCCCTCACACTTGATTTCAAGCCAGTTAGCTTCTGTATTCTGTATCTAGAGCTTTATTCTTAGTTCAAAGATTTGTTGAAGATATTTTATGTACAGTTTAAAGGTAGCTGCTAAAAGCTCAAGAAATAGCTGGTTCGACTTACCTACCATGTGATAGATGACTTGCTATCATTAGATTCTGGTTTGTGTGGTAAATGGTCATAGCTGAGAGGATATGTCTAATAACACACACAACATATGAAGAGTTTGGTTCCAAAATGAGAACTCAAAGTTCAAGTTTCAAGAATCAAGTTTTTTTTAATGTGCATTTCAATTACTGCAGTGGGTTTGTTTTGATTTGAGCCCTAATAACTTAAAAAACACAGCTAACGTACAAAATAAAATAAAATATGGTAACATGATTTTAGATTTTCTTTTATGGATTTATCAAACTCTTCATATTTAACATTCACACTTTTAGGCAAAAAAGTTACTATGGTTGAGGTTAATTTTTCTCACAGCTATCATGATTTCTGGGGTTCATTTAACTGAAACAAGACAGCCTTTGTATGACACAGTGGGTGCAGTCGACCCTACGTAATGTCTGTGACTGAAAAATGACACAAGAACTGGTCTGACAGCCAAATCAATGCACAACAAAATTTCCATGATACAGTTCACAATCATCCAAAACTGTTTTTTTTCCTCTCCACGTTCCAGTACGGTAGCTTTTGTCATACACACATCTCTTAAATCGAACACTGAGGATGACTAACAAAGTCTAGGTTGGCAGCTTGTCATCATGTGCTTGTTTGCAAAACAAACCTGAGACTGTCCTACAGGAGAGTCTGTTACATTTCACAATAAACTGAAATGTAGACTGAGAGGTCTGTGTCTGCATTGTCTTGAAGTTTCTGTCTGCATTGCCTTGCATTTTAGACTTCAGTAGGTTTGAAATATAATATTTTGATTTGTATGGAGTACTTTAACTTGTTCTTTTCGGTGCTTGACAGGTCCTGGTCTCAATATGAAGACGGCACCCTGGACATTCTTTAAAACATTTCTTTTTTTGACCTATAGAAAAGTAATAATGGTCTATTCCCTCATGAGGCAAAGTTAACAATGGCTTCTGTTCCAAAAGTGTGTCTTAACGTCAATGAATCAGTCTTCTATATTTATTGGGTTTTTTCTGTTAGTTTGGCCCCCTGAACAGCAAGCAGCAGCAGAATGGTTGCTGTAGGCTACATGCAGCCATTGCTGCTAAATGTCCCCCTCCTGTTGAGGTTTCCTGGGAGATGAGATGGGCTACAGGGCACGGCACAGGGGCGATTGGGTTTCCAGTAATTAAAATGAGAGGTTCAGAGCCTGGGGTCTCATGAATGGAATCTGTGTATGCAGAGAGAAAGACAGAAAGTGAAAGACACATTAAAATATTTGAATACGTTGACAAGATTTTATGGCTTTTATTTGAGATATACAGTAACCAGTATAGTAACTTTGTAATTCAATATGTGTGTTAAGTTAAAGTCAATAGTAATTGAGTGTATGTTTTGTTTTAGTTTTTGGCAGGAGGATTGGAGCACAGTGCAGCACCAGTTCGAGAACTCTCTGTGCGACTTGTCCAGTCCTTGTACAGTCTTTATGGTAAAGCAGTTCTGAACTACCTGCCACCAGATGACTCGAGCACACGGAAAAACGTTCTATACAAAAACCTCTTTGATTCGCTAAATAAGTTGGATGGAAAAAACTTAGATACACAGGTAATGGAGCTCAATTAGTTTTAAATCATTTTTGTGTATTTTAGTATTACTCTTTCAGGTTTAAAGAGAGGCAAGTATTAACAAAATATTAGCAGTGACTGCCCATCTTTCAGTGTCCTTGGTTGTTCCGTTGGGATTTCAGATAGAATCCTCAGTAAAGAGTCCTAAGCCATGAAGCAAACCAACCCGCTTTGAGATAAATCACAATATTACATGCTTTGAATTAAAAAGGAGTGTGGACTTTTTTTCATGTAGTATTTAAACATGGAATCTAATGAAGCGGTATGAATCACATTGTCATAAAATTGAAGTGTTTGATATTATGAAGAGACTCAATTACATCTTTTGCATTGTTTACAGCAGTGTGCAAGATTATTGGTAGTGTAAAAGTTTGAACTTCGACAGAAGCATATATCATTGTATTGCCCCTATAATATAATACATCAATTTCAATATGGTAATATAGAAAAATAGAACTCTAATGCAGTAAAGCCAACATGACTTTTAACACCATTCACATTTCTGTTTCTCTGTAGAAGCCAAAAAAGGGAACAGAACGGGAAGAAGGTCAGCGCGAGAAGGAGGAAATCAGGAGCTTACAGGAGCAGATAGCAGTGCTGAAGGAGATCAGTGTAGGTTTGAGTCGACATGACGGATGTTATTCATATTTTGTCTTTCAGTGATCAATCTTTTAAATGGTTTAAATGCTGAATCCATTATTGCATTAAAAATATAAATTTGTGTTTTAGGAGAATGGGAAGGAAAATACCAAAGTACCTGAGAAAAAGGCTAAGAAGACAACAAAATCAAGTGTGTAACTTTTGCACTTGTGCATTGATAGATCTGGATAGAAACATACTGTTTTTTTATTTTATTATTCGTTATTTATTTTATATCTCATTTATTACATTATTCCCTTTATTATTATTTCCAATCTATATTTTCAAACCCTTATTAAGTTTTATGCATTTATCATATCCATTTATCATACGTATTTATTCATTTATTTTATTATTCACTTTTCGTATTATTTGTTACATTTCGTCCTTATTTTCAATAGTTTTACCTTGTTGGGTATCTTATGCTGATATGAGTATCCAATGGTCTCGATCTCAAGGTTTATATTTACGTCAGGAGACAATGTTTTGATACTGTAATCTTGCTTCGTTAACAACACCTATTGAGTCTCTTTCTAGTTAGATGAAGTTTAACAGAGCTAGACTGAGCATTAAAGCACCACTGAGAATATTCAATTTTCATTCATTTTTTGGTTTATTTAACATCACTTCTTCTCCTGCCTGCTGTTCTTCCCCTCAGCTCTGTGTATCCCTGGTGGTTGGGTTAAAGTATTGACTCACAACGGAGTTGATATTTCCGGATTTAATAAGTTCCTGACGGAGAGAGATCTAGTGAAACCAGACTCACATTTTTGATCTAGAAGATCTGCAAGCCATATTCTATGTTGGATCTAACAGCATGCTTGTTGGGGATATTGTTAAATCGAAACAAAACCAGATTCAAATTCACAATCTGAAGTATACCGGTTTTTATCTGATTTCCTCACATTATGTCAGCTAACATTAAATATGTTCCTCTCTTTTTTTATCAGCTGTTAAAAAGGAAGTCCAGACTGCTGATGGGAAAAGCAGCCAATCAGCTGTGGCGAATTCCTTAGACAAGTGAGTACCTCTCCATGAACACTTCTGTGAGTTTTGGCCTGAGCATAATTCTCACATTCATCCAGTCAGGACAGACTGACTCACCATTACATTGTGTGACTTGAGGTTATATTAATATACATTCGTTAACCTTCTGAAAGATCAGAGATGATGCTTGTAATGTTTGTCTTGCAGTTTGTGTATTTTCTGTGGGGTGCGAGATGAGTCTTTCACGGAGGATGGACTGGACCTCCACTACTGGAAACATTGTCCAATGCTGCAGCGTTGCCTTCAGTGCAGACAGGCACATAAACACTTAGACTGTCATCCTTTGTTTTGAATAGCATATTCTATAATAAAAACAGGAACTTTGTCTTATCTGTTTGTGTGTTTTTGTATTACAGGTGGTGGAGATTGCGAGCTTGACAGAGCACCTGATGACAGAGTGTGAGCGGAGGACCGATTTTACCCAGTGTCCTCTCTGCTCTGAAGCCCTTGTCCGAGACAAGTTTACTGAGCATGCTCGGAGCACATCTTGCAATCGTGAGTCTTATTGTGCATTTTTATTAAAATGTCATATTTTATGTTTAAGTCATTTCTTACATGTAAGGGCAATTGGGTGATACCAATAATGTAGGACAACCTGATCCACAATCACTCATGTCATATTTATAAATGTCGCCTTTATAAGTGGTGAATTTCTGAACTGGCAGCATTAATTCTGTGATGTTTCTTGACTATAAGTTTTGTTTTCTGGTGATGAAATGCCTTTTTTTAGCACCAGCTGCTGGAGAAATCTGTAATCACTGTCCTCTCTGCCATGAAAACTTTGCCTCAGGAGAGGAGGTGAGACCTCACACGTTCAAAAATGAAGTTTTGCCTTCACCTCAGACCAAAAACTTGTTTAATATACAGTGCTGTATATAGAAGCATTCTTTAATAAGACTAAATAAATAACCTAATTTTATATTGATATTCAATAGGGCTGCCAAACGATTAATCACATCCAGAATCAACGTTTTTGTTTGCATAATAATATGTCTGTGTACTGTTTGTATTAATTTTGTATTTATAAAGACATACATACAGATTCATACATACATATCAAGGAAATATTTCGATGCGGTTATTTATATTTACCAGTAATTGAAATGATGTATAAATGTTTATTGTTTTTTATTTTTCATAAATAAATGCATGAATGTGTATGTTTTTATAAATACCAAAAAATATGCACAGTACACAGACATATATTATGTAAATGCTGACTTTTATTCTTGATGTGAATAATCGCGATTAGTTGTTTGACAGTCCTAATATTCAAACAATAATGAAAATATGGACTATCCTGTTAAAATCACAAAACTGTGTGTTTGTGTTATATTACACAATGTGAAGTTATGAGCGTATGATTATGAAATTCACTTCTGACACTTTTCTAAAAACTTTTTTGGATGTTGAATTACAAATGCTAATCTAAACTGGATTTTTA
The DNA here is from genome assembly GCF_947034865.1 of Barbatula barbatula. Classification (NCBI taxonomy): domain Eukaryota; kingdom Metazoa; phylum Chordata; class Actinopteri; order Cypriniformes; family Nemacheilidae; genus Barbatula; species Barbatula barbatula. The sequence continues at coordinate 16,781,662 of NC_136774.1, forward strand.
AGGAATTCACTGTTTTGGTGAGCAACGACACACACGCGTGGTGTTTATATTCTCAAATCAGTCTTTAGGGTAATCATTAGTAATCGAAAAACATTTTCTGGCATGTACAGTAAATCATCGCAACCACTTTGCATAAGGATTTTTTACATGTGCATACCAACAATGACAAATGAATGACTCCAGTAATAAAATGAGTGTGGCCTCGCTCTCTCTCATACACCAGTAACAGTCCATGTCTTGTGTGTGCAGGGCTGGAAGTCTCATCTCATGGGAGCAGACGGTTGTAAACAGAACTCACGGCAGAGAGCGCTACAGCGGAGTACTTTCACATACACACAAGGTGATCATTCATCTCCCTTAGCCTCAATGAGACCTTTACAACCGCACTCTGTCCCCTACAAGTGCCTACCACCCCACGATGTCCTATAAAGCCCCTATAGATTCATACCAGCCGTGACCTTGAACTCTAAAAGCGCAGTGATCTATGCTGACTAACCTGACTAACTACTCCACCAGTAAGATACTTGGACACGCCTCTACTTTTCAAAACCCCGCCCTTTAAAGACACGCACACAGAGAGACCCTTGAAGGAGTTTACTCAGGGCAGGACAGGGTACAATGCGTTTCTTGTTTAATGTTTGATATATATATATATATATGATTTTCTCTTTATTTTTTGGATTAGGAAAGCTAGTGAGCACTGCTGTAGCTAAAACTGCAGCATCCACATCCGATTCAAAGAGTCGAGCGATGGGGAGAGGCAGTCGCATCCCTGCTCCTGCTTCCAGAATCAACAAGAATTGATCCAGAGGCACAAGAATTCAGGCAAGGCCTCTATCCACCGGCTACAACAGGCATAGCACAGCGTTTACACACAAAAACATTGACCTGGATGGAAAAAACCTTAATTCATAGCACAATTATGTGAATTGAAATACAGGAGCAGGTTAACCCTAAATATTGCACTGTAGTTATATTGATTTATAAATGTTCCTAAATGACACAAACAGCAGTTAGTATAGTTGATCTGAGCACACGCTGAGATAAGATTTATTCTTTGCTGAATGTAACCCAACACATACAGTAGGTGGGGATCAGCGCGACAATCTGTGTCTTGATGGTTTATGGACAGACACTTGACCAGTGAGCAAGAACCCTGCTCCGTGTTTACCTTTTAAATTCAGGTTTCTCACCTGAATGTTTTGTAATTTATTTGAAAGTTTATTCTTGTATCTTGTTTTATTTGTTTGTGTTGCTTGTGAGTGTATTGCGCTTGCTGTATTTTATGGAAACATTTTTGATTGTAGCACTTTGATATTTTAACTTTTTAAAGCACCATCAGCACAACAGCCAAATATGAAAAGTAACATTTAAAAATCTGATAATGCACTCCAGTTTCCTCATGAACTCAAAGAAAATCGTTTTTCTTGAAGAGGACAGAGACTCAGAGATTCAGATTGCACAACTTTGTGTCTCTGAGAATACCATGACTTATTGAAGCAAAAGGAGTGCCAACACATGAGGCCACTGCTGGCAGACTAATGGGCCAACAGGGATGATTTACAAGACGTCACACGATTAGACTTTCCTTCAGTATTATAATAAGTCTTGGTCTCATTTACATTTTTCTGTCAAAGTAGCTGATATAAGTTGCTGTCCCTTGTTATCTTTTTTGTGAATTAAGGCCTTTTTGTTCTAAATCTAGGACTGAGAATTGGGACAAACATTTTGCTATTTGTTGAAGCCCACATAACTAACCGTGCGTGCGTGTAGTTTAAATCATCATAGATCAACGGAACTGGAAATAATGTAAAAGGCCGAACAGGTTTATTCTGTGCCCGATAATAAGCCATAATATTATATTTAAGGTATCTGTGAGCTGCAAATGTTGTCAGTCTGGAAGGTTTGCTGCTTAAATAGCACTGCATTAAAAAACTTTACAAAGTTATGCCCGACTGACCGTAACGAACAAACCGACTTGGAACGTTTTCCAGCACAGAGGGCGTCGTGGTTGTTTCCTTTTAAGAATGTGTCATGCCTGACATAATGCGGCGTCTGTAGTTTCTATTCACTGCAGGAGCAAACATACAGGTGTGACCCATTACACTAATATACAGATACATTGCTGGAATAGGACTTCCAGTATTTTATATTCAATGAAATGAGAGTATTCTAGAAGTGGAAAATATATTTGCAAACATGGCTGATGCTTGCGTAAAAAAGTATTTATTTGGCAAACAAGAATTTGAATATAGTTTATTTATGTAATAGAGATTAATGGTAATATGAGATGCTTTGAAAGTAGAGCTTGTATTTTGTGTTTGCTATAGGCTGTATTTATTTTAGGGAGAAGGGCTGTTACTTTAGAAAGCCAAACGAATGGTCAATTAAAAGAATATTTGGTTTAGCATATTCTTGATCTTTGGAAAGACAGAAATATTGCTGTTCTGTGTGGACAGGAAACAAAGAACAGTCACAAAAAGCATTGTTGCACTTATAAGCAACCAGAGACACTTGACTTATTTTTATACATCAGTAAGAGTAATATTATGACAAGAAAATAATTCATTTTTCTCTTTCTTTATATTTCTAAATCATCACACATTAATGTCATATGCCTCAGGTCAATATATCAACATCAGTGGAACCTGATATCTGCTTTGTAATTTTGTCTGTCAAAAAACGTTTTAATAAATGTTATTGAAAAAAGTGATGTCATGTTTTGTTTCGACCTGATAGATTGCTTACATTGCAAATTTGATGTTGATCAGTGCAGATTACCTGCAAGACTGCATGTTTTCATCTGACCATTTTGAATATTGATATCGAAAAACGTATCTCTCAAAGGCATAAATAATATTATATAAATATAAAGTATGGATAAAGGGCAAGACATTTTCCCAAATTAGGATTTATTGGCTCTGGTAACAACAATACAAAAAATCATCAAGCTCATTTTCATTACAAAAGAAAAAAAAAATTTTTTAAATATAAATATTTGTCCGAATTATAAAACCAATTCAGATCACAGTTTTTCTGGCACAGATTAGGTCCTCATTTTGTACAAGGCTCCACATTCTCAAGAGCTCCTGAGGACCAAGTTTGTGCACCACGATGAGGTTCCTGAAGAAGCATGGCTCCCTGTTCAAAGGGGTCACTTTACGCTTTATAATCCCGAATGTCCTAAAGGCATGATGCAGCTCAGGGGTAATGTTCAACCTCTGAAGACACATGCCCAAAAACACATCATCTATTGGATAAAGCTCCACGTTCTCGCTGACCATAAACAGACTGTGGGCCACTTTAGAGGACATGAGGAATCCACCTCCACCCAAATAAGGTGGATATGGTTTGTCATACAGCTCTTTCGGAATGAAATATTTACTCTGACGGTTCCTGATCGGTTTAGCTTTAAAAATGGTGTCGCCAATGATGAGATTGTCCACCTTGTTCTCCTCGATTTTATAACCTATTAGTTCCACCAGGTTTTGGCTGTGAACAAACACATCATCATCTCCTTTGAAGATGAACGGTACTTTACTACAGTAGACGTTGAACCACCTCAAAAAATTAACCTCCTTTAGGGTGAGATTGAAAAAGGTGTCCATGAAGTCCCACTGCAGTATGTCCCCGTACGTTCGGTCTTCATACTTAACCAGCGCTTGTAAATTTCGTGCGTCTTTGCCAGTTGACGGAGTGCCTACCAGAAATACAGTTTTGATGTTCATTCCCCGGATGACCTGTTCTTTACCCCAAGTCTTGCGCACGGCCTCTCGTCGGTCATGTTCTTCGATAACCGACTTTACAACCACCAGAAGATCCACGTCACCGCCACACTTCTCCGGATGATTTAACAACATAGGGAAATATCTGCAGTGTCTGCGCAGGACAAACTGATGAAACCTTGGATTTAAACCGCGAAACCAGCCCTGGCTCCTCATCGTGGAGTTTTCCGAACAACTAATACTATTCACATCCCAACTTGTCGGTATGGGTTTTTCCAAAAGTTCGGAAGCGCCTCCGCGTAATTGGGATGCGTTTCCGAGGCTCCGTATTCGGTTACCGTTGAATGGGAGACATTCGAGTCCGCATTTCTTGTTTTTCAGCCCGACTTTGATGTCCTTGATGTTCGTATCCACCGGTATTAATTTCTGAAGCATAAGTAAAGTTGCAAACGCCAAAGTCAAGCTTACCGCAGTCCTTAGATTCTTCTTCTTTTTAAAGAAGAATTCCATAACGCACGTCCTCAGGTTGTTTAGAAAGCAGTTCATTTGGTTTGACAACAGTTTCCTGACGAAATGCAAAGGTCCACTGTTATTAATTTCCCAATTGATCTGGAAAAAATAAACGGTCCATTAAGGAGCATTGTGATGATGCAGGAAAAGATGCGCTTTTTATTTCTAATGCCTGTTACTTTGCTGTCATTTCATAAACTGTAGCGACAGGTCCTGCTCTCGTCAAGTTCCATCGTTAAACTGCCTATAACGGGAGGCAGTCATCCTGTAAAACAATCGCTGGTCTGCCCTCCTTTCCTGCACCTTCATGGCCAGGACCCTCCCCACATCATCTACTTACGACGGGCTCTCTGGTTACACATGACAGCTGGACAAGCGCGCGAGGGCATCGATATAACCTATTCAAAACACTTGAATATCTAGCATGAATTGTAAACAGTTAAACATACGAAACATTTTCTAAAACAAAACACTACACACTTCTCCCCTCACACACACGTACTTCCAGATGATGAATGAAGCAGTTATAAGCACTGGACCTGAAATAATCCCGCTGACATAAATGTAGTATTTAGCGTCCCCCTGTGGCCAATGAAATCTATGCAGACCATGAAGTAAATATGTCGTGGGCTAAATAACCAAAGGGAATGTTAGACTGTTGGACTCTAGAGGGATTGGGACAGGAGTTGTAGGCCTATTTGGTCTGGAAATTGCGTATAAAACAAATATACAGTTTAAACAAACACTTGTAAAACACACATTGGTCTATAAGGCATGCTGTTTTATTATATAGGCAGGTATAATTAAAATATTAGTTTAAACAGCAAAAGATGAAAAAAAATCGTCTTGGCCAACAAATATTCTAATTGATAAATGTATATAAATGATTTGCGCGTGGACTATCAGCTGTTTACCATAAAACCATTACAGCATCCCCTGTAGTTTGTTTTGGACATTATTCCAGTGGCTTTTAATGGTATATTCTGATTGTTTTTTGTCCACCAACAACATCCCACCACAGAGAAGATGTGTGACATCCTGCCCCAATTACAATTTAGCAAAAGCCTTTTGTAGCCAACCAATGAACACAGTTCAGTCTTTCTGTTGAAGTTTAATAGGGTGGTGTTGTGTTACTTATGACAATAAAAAACGTAACTTAATTTGCATAAACATATAGACACATACAGTTGTGTGGATTTGTGTTATTTTTCATTGAGAAATCTAACATGGCTACAAACTGTAGGTCGCCTGCATAAAAATAAGTCTCATATATATTTGTTTATTGCTTAAAACAATATACAAATAATAACAGCCAAAAACAGAACGAAAACAGACAAGAATAAACAAAAAAAGTCTTATATTTGTTCCCCGCCCATCTCGTGACTACTTACGTAGATTATCGGAGGTAGGCGGAGCTTCGGCGGTCACCGGAGATAACAAACACTCGCAGGATTCCACGCGCTCGGTTTAGACGGCTACATTTTCAATGAGGGCAAAGCAGGTAAGATCACGTTGTTTACCTTCTTAAAAGTTGTTTTCTTGGTGCAATAGATGCTCCCTTAGAATGGACACCATTGGTTTCAGTTAAACTTAGACTTTACCAGAAGCCTCGGTTCCAAAGCGGTGGTCGTTCCTTGTGTAAACTGATACATCATCGTGAATTCGTTTATAATTTACCAAAAAGGTCTCGTTTCCAGACTGTCGCTGGGAGCCACAGACGGCGAGGGTGCGGCGCTGTCACTTTAAACCCGCCCGGTGTGAAAAGTTCAGTCAAGGTCACTGTCAGTATCTACCCCACCAACCCCTCCCCGCAGTTTCCGTCTGTCTGCTAGAGTACGCGCTGTATTGTAACAAAGTATCAAACGCGTCCGGGAGCGCGCTAATATTTCATATGCGTTTTGTATTTACAGCGATCAGAAAAGAGGAGAATCCTGCGCGGTTTGGTGCAGAGATCGGCGTCTGATATCGTGAACGCAAGCAGAGCGCGACAGATGGCTGGCGACGGCGGAGAGGCCAAACGATTCCCAAAAAGACCGTTTCACGGCGAGGGAGAAGAAAACGCCAGCGCGAATGCGAACGAAAACGTCAAAATTCCGCCCGGGAAAAAGACTTCGAGCGACGCTCGAGGCGGGAAAGAGAACTCTAGTGTTTTGACGCACTGCCGCACGAGCGGCTCTACAGAGGCGAAAATGGACCAGACGGTCGTTTGCGGTTCCCAGACGCGGGTGGACCCGAGCATCTTCTTCGACGAGGACAGTAATCAAATTTTCCCGGTGGAACAGTTCTTTGGGAACATGGATGTTGTTCAGGTAAAGCTAAACAGATTTTGGACCAGGTGCGACTGTTTATTTTCATTAGGTACCGGTGTAGAACTGCAGCAAGATGATATCCGATTCAGCCTATTAGTTGCCTTAGGCAGTTTCTTGACATTTTCGCCTCTGTAATATAACTCTTGTCATGTTTAATTAAACAAATAATGACATGCAACCAAATGGCTTTGTTAACACAGTAATAATAAAATAACATGGCAAGAAAGGACCATGCAAGGATTATTGGAGCAGAGGTCTGTGGATGCAGATATACAGAAAGCATCCGGTTAATCATTATTATACGAACAACTCATATTCAAAAGGCAAATACTAGAATATTTTTTGGTGTAATATTGCTGTTGTTTCAGGAATACCCACACAGATCTCCAGACAGCAAGAGGGTGAGCCGGAGAGAGTACAGGAGTCAGCATTTTTATGCCAAAGAGGACAGTGAAGACGCGCAGCTATGAGCATCACTTTCACAGAGCTTAAGCCACACATACTCAGTATGCCACAGTCTGGACATTAAATCTTAGGGTGTCCAGCAAATCGACTGAATCAGCTGTTAAAATGGGTATAATTGGTGAAGTGAGTTGTTTTATTTTAAAAGCCTTGTTTGATCTATAGTTGACCCACCTGACTTTGTGTCAAGCAAGAATTAGGCACTAGTGATAGCATGATGAGTTATCATTGATGTGGTAATTTAATCTTTATGAAATGAGGTACAATAGTGATACAGAACGTGTTATATCATATCTCTAGTTATAAATTTAAGAACTTTACACATGTACCATACTCGTGTCGGGTAAAGAGACTGGACAGGCAGAGGGATTTTGTTCTGACGGAAGTTATATAATATGACAAATTGAATGGTTTGTAAGTTGACCCTGTAGCACTGGCCAGCCCTTCCACTAGTCCTTACTTGATGTGCTATGAAATCAAATTAAAAAAAGTTTCTATACATATTGTTATCGGTCAAGTGCCCCATGTAGGACAAATTTGCTGTTCAGACGATGTAATAAATTTGAACAATAGTTTGTATACTTCTAATGTTCAAAATGTGGCACTTTTTAAAAATTCTCTGTTGAGAATGATTCGATTTGTTTTGGAAAAAACAGACATATGCTTAAGATTTGGTGCTGTATAATTGGAAATAAGAGTATACTACTACTGTGTTCTTTGATATGTAAATATTTTTTATTGGTTTAAAACCTCAAATTAAGTCCTGTTTGTCAGGAGTTTTTTAACGTGTATGAAAATTTGGAATTTTAAATCCAGAAAGATGACCTGTTGTATGCACGCCAGTCCTCCAGGATAAATGTAATGTTTGAGATATTTGTATAAATACAGCATTTGCACTAACTTTAAACATTTTAAAATATAGTTTTCATGCCATGTACAAAGTTGTGATTTTACGTTTTTTATATATTATTGAAGGGATAAATCAAATTTTTGCTACCAAGTGCCTTGTGTGCAAAGTACATGTAATTTCTGTGTGAATTTAATGTCAGACATTATTATAAGCTACAATACTCCGTCCAGAGAAAATAAACCTCATTAACAGCTTTGGAAACTGAGTTGCGTTTGTCATTTTCTTTAAAAATATGTGGAAGAAATATTCTATCAGTAATCGACTCAAGTGTGGATGTGATAAATGTTAAATGGTTTTGAAAATCTTTTTGAATGAAAGAACTGGTGTTTGTGATGAGTGTACTACGGATGTGTGTTGTACAAGACATTCTCTTCACAAACATGCACACAAAAAGCTGATGAGGTAATATTTATCAGATTATTTGATGGCTCTTTGGCTACAGGATGTAAACATAGAAGCAAAAATGGAATAAAACCAGGGACTCTCTTAAAATTCTTTAAATAAACTAATACAAATGTATATGTATGGAATGTACAAATATAAAATTAATAATAGTTTAAAAGCCCTGGGAAAGTTTTTCTATTGGCTTATGGACAGATATTGCTTTGGTGCAAAAATCTTGGTTAAAATAAAATAGAAAAGAAAAAAGAAAATTTGCAAACTTCAATCACAATATAGCCTAATAATAATACAAATATAAAGATAGCCCTGAGCTATTTACTACTTGAATCCGTACTCGTGATTCAGCTAAACTAAAATTTGCATACTAAGCTGATTATTTCATAAGATTATCAAGGTCCTATTCATTTCTTGACCCGTTTGTAGATTTTTCGTGGATCACAGTGGAGCTCATGGGCCCCTTTCTTATGGCAGACGATGTGAACCAGTTTGAGATTCTCTCTTGTGAACAGCAGTTTGAAAAAATAATCCAGATTTATTTCACTGCTCTTTTTCTTCTGCAGTGCCTCAACAAGAGTGGGGATGACAGTTCTCTTCTTCTCTATTCTGAAGAATAGATTCGATTTTACAAACAACAGTTAGTTCACACAACTGAAAATTTGGCTTTTAATTCCATAATCCTATTCCCCCATAAAAAATGCATTTTATGACTTTTCCATATTACAAATGTGCGAAAAAGCATATTTAACAATACTCACACGTGGTCCAAATTCCAGGTGCTAAAAAGTATTCTGCTTTCACGGTTCCCATATGGGTTTATTGAATGGAGAAATGGGCACTCGTTCACATCAAAGGCACCCTGTTGGAGTACAAGTACTTTACGGTCTCATACAAAAAAGGCACACTACTCTACCAGTGGGACAAAAGCTGCCACTGAGTTATCAACCCCCATTAGCACAGCAAGATGAGTTATTAAGACATTATTTGAGTCATGTTAAACTTCAAAGGGAAATGTGCTTGGGTGAATGAGACTTTGTTCCATTAGAAATCACAGACCATGTGAATGAATCGCAGTACCTGGCAGGAGAACCAGCCCTCTTCAGTACACAGCTTGTGGAGGTCTTTCTCTGATCGATCAAAGTAGGTACCATTGTTGCGCACAGCCTTCAATTTCTCTGCCAACATCTCCACTACCTTTTTATATTCAGTTTTTGTCTTGGCATTGGAAATGACCTTTGTTTGTCCATCAACCTACAGACCAAACATAATCCCATTTAGAACGACTGCAGGTTGATGCTTTCCTTCACGGAATGTAAACTAAATATAATAAAAGATCACATAGTTTTAAAAATGTGCAGCACCTCTTTCAAATATCCCCGAATTCTGCTCTCACAGTTATATTTCATGTACGCAGACTTGGTCTTAAACCGCACATCGATTCCTAAGATTAAGACATAAAAACATCATCATATTTATAAAAAGACCATTAATTTGTATTCGTAAAATTGATGCAATATTTCATTTCAAGTATTTAAAGTCAACACTCCTATTCAAGATCTACTTATGTAAAAATCAGTGTAAATTTATGGATGACTCTTATTTTTTTGAAGAAAAGTCAATAAAAACACAATTGCCTTTAAACCAGTCCTTGTCTTCTGCTCTGCTCTCCACCTCTGAACTGTCCTTCAGATTTCTCAGAAGGTCTCCCAATATTTTGCGTCGTTTAGGAGAATGTTCATCTGATAAAAGAGTCCTTGCGGCATTGATCAGCAACTCTGTGTGTCTATCCCATCCTAGGACTTGATTTATTTCATAAACAACTGCAGAGTTGAAAAGCCAAATGTCACAATAGAGCATTTTAAGACATAACATATTAAAAAGCATTATGTTTGTTTATTTTGTTTCAGAAGCCTATATTCTGTTGATGAAAAAGATAACTCACAACCATCGTTCCAACTTTCTCCCTCTGAGAGGAGAACAAGTTCTGTATTATCAGGGAGATTTAGAAAATAATCTTCAGTAACAACTGTTCCATCTTCGTATAAGCAGATCTGTACACCGATGCTAGATACCTGTAAAACAACACGAATACATTTATAAACAAAACTCTTTTAAATGACATTTCGCGGAGATGGATGACGATTACCTTTAGTAAATGACACCCCTTTTTAATAAGCTCTTTTAAGCTAACAACCGCAACTCCGTATTTTTTGGCATTGTTGGCACTTCTTATCTTAAACAGTTTGGGTTTTGTTTTATGCATATTTACTGGACTTTTCCCCACTGATGCAAACTTCCTCCTTTGCCTTTTGCGTGCGATCAAAACAACTACATTGCCATCTTGCGGACATGCTTTAAAACAACATGACTGCATTTTAAAATCATAAAACCATGCTACCGTCATATTAAGTTATGTTTAGGAATAAATTATACTAGAAAAATGATATATAACAAAAATGACCAAATTATGATTTAAGTTCTTATTATTAAGTTATTTTATTTGGTTTTTAAAAAGCACGAGTTTAAATATACCCCGGGCCACGAGGGGGCGATAAATAACCGCTCTCGCGCTTCTACACACTCGTGCAGAAGAAGCGCGCCAAACCGCTCTTTACTTCACCCTGGCAACGCTATGGCAACAACTAGAAGCCTGTTCCTGACAGCTAACTAGCTAGGCTTATACGGTAAACGGACAGTCATTTTTGTCTCAAAATGTCGAAACGAGTAATTTAGTCAATTTGACCCGTTATGCCGAAAGATACGTGCGAAGAAAGCGGCAACAGGAGAAGGAAATAGTGAAACTGTTGTGCACTGCAGAGATTGGAATGAATGGGAGGCTACACGAGTCTCGCTGTGTGATTTAGCGTCAACACTCCGCATCTGATGTTAATGAAGTAAGTGATTTAACATCCATTAAAACTTTTAGACGCTTTTAGGGATGTTTGCCAAGGAACATTAACGCCCACTGACCGACAGCCACTGAGAGCTTCGCTGATAGAGGTGAAGAATCACACATGTCGATGTGGAAAGAGGTCTTCGAAAGAAACCGAGTGATCCCACCTCACAGTCAAACTGCCCGACAAGCTCAAGTATCTTCTCAAGGCCTCAAGCTGGTCTTCAAGCAGATCGATGGACTTCACGTAAAACAGGTGAATATTTCATTTGGATTAATGGTTATTTTTTAGTTCATTATGAAATAAAATATAGATATTAATGAACAAAGTTGACATTCTTTGCCCCAAATTTTAATTATCTTAAATGTTGGGTGACTTTTTGAACATTTACTAACTTTAATATAAATCCACCCGTCACACTGCAGTATACTGCTATCACTGCTCAAAATATCATGTCACTTTCATAGCAAAATTTTAAAACTTCCTTGAGAAGCCTCATTGATTATCGAGACTGATGGTAGTACTTCTCCTTTGTCCTCCCTTCCCATCCTCTGGTTGTCATGGCAACAGTCAGAAGAGTCCCATGCACCCAGGTGTCAGCTGCACGTGACCTTGTACGACTCGGGTCATCAGCACTTCTTTGGACGCACGTGGAAGAGCGGATCACACTCTGTCAGTGGCACAGCGGGTCAGCCCGGTCGAGTGCTCTTCAATGAGGTAGAGTGATTTATTTCATGCTGACTGATGATACAGAGATTCCTGTGCTCATTCAGACGCGCTCATCCTAATGTCGTATTCAGTGTCAAGAGGTGAACCCTTTAAAGTGACAACTGTAACATGCAGTGGTTTTGAACTTACTTGAAGAGATCTTTACAATTAAGCTGTCTCAGGCTTGAGAAAGAAGCAAGCGTGTCTTTGGCACCTGACGTTTTATCTAGTGTCTTTTTCTAGTGGATTTTTCAGGACTGGAGGGCAGTTTCAAGTTTCACAGATCTATGTTTGATTTCTGTCAGTGTTGAAATCCGTACAGTTCTGAATTGTTCCAATGGTTATGTGTGGGTGAGCTTAATAACAGGCTTTCTATTATGCCACTGAGGCAATGTATTATTAAATTTTTGCAGCTAAGGTTGTCATGGTACCAAAATGTCAGTGGTGCCCGTGCCAGGGAAATTTCGCTTTCTCGATACTAATTTGAATGTAGCAGCTAAGGTGCCTATTAAATACACTGCTTTATGTAAAAATGTAAATGTGAATATATTTCATATCAATGGACCCTGTAATATGCTTGATTCTTGTTTTAATTCGATATTTCTTATTGAAACAGAAGGTTTAGACTTTTGCGTAACAACATTAAACTATAATTTTCTGCTTTGGGGGGCAGGTGGTATTAGTGGGGATATTTCTCATATTTTTCATTTCAGAGAGCCTTAGGTTGGACAAAAATGTATTTATTGTGTAGTTCAGAAATACATTTATGAGGCTTGAAGAAAATAAAATAATGACAAGCAGCTTTCAAGTATTTTTCAATTAATTAACTTGTGATTCTTGAGAAGATGCAAAATAAATAAATGGGCAATTCTAGCGCTATGGATGTGACATTTTGAGTCAGAACTTAAAAAATATAAATTCTCAGAGAATGTATTTATTACCATCTGTTTGTATTTTACTAAACCCCTGATGACAGACATCAGAAAAATATCAGTCTACTGACAAGTTTTATATTTTAAAAAGAGAAAAGTATGCGTTATGGATGTCATGTGACAAAAAGGAAGCACGTTTTGAGAGACAGCATTCTTTGTAAAATGTCTGTGAATTAAAATACACAAAGCAGAAGCAATGATACCCAACAAATTTAGAAGGGATGGCTCTTCATTTATAGACCACAAAATATATATATATTTATTTAATTTTCATGTGTCCATTTATGAGGAATTATGGATGTAACAATTCCGTTATGGATGTGACAAATCACTTAGCGGACAATTGTGCGTTCAAAACAAACGAAACATGATTTAAAAACATTAAGAGAAACTTCACATGGGCGAACCACCAAGTATTGACATCTTAATAATCGGTACGGGGAAAACATTTGGTGAAATCAAGATTTTTATTATCTTATGGTTGACTTTTGTATGGAATAGCCAAATGGTGCTTTAACATACTTAAACAATAAATCTTGAAAACGTAAAGTAATTAAGGATGTGGAAAAACTACAGTAGAAAAACTAGTATGGTTAAATTATTACTTTAGTATTGACCTAAGGGCCAAAGTACCAAACTATCAGATGCACAGTTTAAGAGCAAACTTGTTTCTTATCTTTTGTTAGCTTCACTATGTCTCTGTTCCAGTTCAAATGATCAGTGTTGGCAGTAAACGGCAAACACAAACTGAGCAAAACCAGCACAGTTTATTACAGATTATAGACGTATTGTGGCCTCTCTGAGCGAGCAAAATATCGGCCCGCATCTGATGCTGTGAGTTTACTCTCCTCTGTAATTCCCTTAAATCTTCCTATTATGGTCTTTCGGTTCCATGGAGTGAAAATAAAGTTCTTGAAAATGTCAATGCTGTAAATCAGACCTCATCTAACGTATGCAACATGCCCCGTTTGCCCTTAACCCGTAGTATCATATGTTAACATCTCTTCCCAAACAACTGGATCTGCATATTGCATTGAAAATTGCGTGGCCCTCTTGCCTGCCTGTCAAGCGTTTGCATCTTTTGTTATCTAATCATCGGTTACATGATTGCGTCGCCCTGCACACCAGTGTTATCCGCTCATTAGCCAGGCTAATTCATTTTCTGCTCTCTAACACACCGAGCGAGAGTTCTTGTTTAGAAATAGTCATGTGTTGATTTCCAACAGTGTGAACGGGAAAGCAAAATAAAACGCTCTTCTCCAAAACCCCAGGAGCAGCGACAGTGCAGAGGAGGGACCGTGAGATCACATAAGGTCTGTCAGGCATGATGGATCTGTTTTAATATACGCCGCAGAGAAACATGCCAAACACGGGGAGTGATTATAAAGGAATAGATTTAAAGTGGGAATTTCCCCCCGGCCCAGCTCCAATAGAGGCATGTTATGACAAAGCGGATGTTTGTGTGGGGAGGTTAGTAGATCTAATTTTGTCATTGACCTTCAGTTAAAGGCTGCTAGATTTGAATGTCTCTGTTGATTTCGGTGACACGGATGTGGTTGGTTGGATTAAGTCTAATTTAACATGCATTTTCAATTGGATTTTCATAGAAAATGCTTTGTTTCTGGAGGAATCGTTGAAGTTGTAATTCCCATTGTGTACCTCATTAGATGTTTCCTCTGCCGGGGATATTGGAGTGTCACACTGGCCTGCCGTTTGTTCACTTCCAGCGTTTTGAAACCTCATAAATCACTGGTTGTGCTCAAGTGCCCAGGAAACACAGTTTGTGCATGTTGGGACCTTAAAGCACCATGGCCTGTAGAGGGCAGTCCTGTCACACAGTTGGAAAAGTGTTGCTATGTGAGAGTCAGGCTGGTGTCTGTGCTCACTGTCTGTGTGCTGGGCCATACACAGAAAGAAAGTGTTAACAGCTTTGTGGGAGAAACTCACAGGGAAATGTCCAGATCATATTTCATCCCAAAATGAAAATACAGAACAAAAAAGTACGTTTCTACCGAACTCATTACTGTAAAGCAGAAAGTATATAGTCACGTTTTCTTTGCTGTAATATGAAAATATATTGTTCTCATAACTTTGCTGACACTTGCTAAAACACTGCCACGTTTTCCTAAATGTTACATTCCTCAAACGTTTGTTGCCCTGCAATTGTAAACATATTTGGTTTTCTGTCTTTTTATTCAACTTTGTTCTTGGAAATTCTGCTTATTTTAAAAATGCAAAGATTGAATGTTTTGTGAAATAATTGTATAATATAATTTATACAAATCAAAGGAATGATGTATCCAGTAGACCACACCAGGAAAAAATCATTTCTAAGCCCTCTGAGTACTTTATAAATAAATAGAGATGGTAACTCTTTAGAATAAGGTTGTATTTGTTAACAATTTGTAAAAGTAGTAGCTGACATGATCTAACACTGAACAGCATTTGTACAGCATTTATTAATCTTAGTTCACTTCAGCATTTACTGAGACATTTTTTAAATCAAAAGTTGTAACTGTTTAACTAACATGAATCATTTTGTTGACATTAACTAACAAGGATATTACTCATTTTAAGTTCATGTTAAGCCAGCATGACTGGAAGTGAAGAGAGGTCGTTTCGAGGGGGGGCGAATTAATAAAATTTTTTATTCACGGATAGATCATTTATAATAAATACTGCAACACTTTGTAAAACAATTAGAATGGTCATTTTTTATTTCATGACGACTTTAAGTTTAACAAATATAACCTTGCAGTAAAAGCTTTTCTTTGCATCACTGTCATCTGTTTGTCACCTTCGTGACTTGACAAGCGGCTTCTTGTCTAGTTCACAAACACCTTTGACCCTACCTCTGTAGAGAACCTTTAGCACTTATTAGTGCTCATTTAGTTTGCTATGCCCACACTCTGTGCTAAATTAGAAAGACTTTATGGACAGCCAGAAGTTCATTGTATTCTTGTTTAATTAGTTGAGAGAAAATTGGTTTTTATATTCAGTATGATGTATTGTTAGGGGACATCCATTCAGCCAGGCTAGTTTTCTCCAATGAAAGAATCCCGGCAGAAGTAGCGCCAGCGACACCCGTATCGGGTGCTTATCTTCATCTCTTTAACTCTCACAGCGTTCAATAGGCTGGACTGCAAGGTCTACGGCTCTCCATCATCTGGCATGATTCACGTTCTCGGTCAGTGAGAGCCGTTTCAGTACCTCTTTTAACTCTTCCACCGGTTCTGACACATGCCTAGAGATTCATTTCAATTATATATGTGGCTCGTCTGTCGACCAGGAAATGATCAATATTTCAGCTGATGGAGAAGCAAACATCCCTGTGAGCAGCCGGTCCTTAAAGAGCTTATCACCCTTCACTGCCACAGGGCGGCTCTTGACAGATAGGAGGGAAGGGGATTAAAATCTTTAACATTTACATTTTATGCACTTGGAAGACGCTTTTAGCCAAACCCACGTTCACCGATAATATGCTGTAGCATCTGTTTTTACAGTTTTCTATGTAAATGTGCTACATCTTTAGGGCTTGAATATCTTGATGAACGTTTGTCTTCAGACTGTGTACAAATAGTGTATGCCTACAATGTGTGTAAAAATGTCACAGTATAAAGTGATGCAACACTAATAATTAATTAATACTAATAAAAAAAGTTATAGCTTTTTGAGAACGAAAATGTAAACAAGTTGTGTTGCACACCCTTTGCATTTCTAAGTTTAATGATGACAGAAGCATTTGTTGTCTGTTTGCTGTTGTGATGCAGTACTCACATTTTGAGTTTAAGGTTAAAGAAACAGTTTAATTTACTCACTCTCTTGTTGTTCCAAATCCGTATAAACTTCGTTGTTGTGATGAACACAGAGAAAGATTTTTGAAGAATGCTTCTAACCAAACAGTTCTTGGCCACCATTGACTACCATAGTATAAAAATAGCTTTATAGATTTCTTTGTTCAGTTGGACACATAAGATCTTTTGAGAATGTAGGAAAGCAAACACTTTTGATGACTGTAACACGGTTCAATAAAAGAAAGGAAGGAGGCGTGAACCGGCGAATGTAAAAAAATATTTTTTTAATATAACAAATGAACAGCAAACCTCACGGTCGTCTGCCGGCCGTACAAACACACTAAAACACAACATAGTCCAGGCCTGGTTATCACTCACCTCACCGGCCTTGCGCCGTTCCCTTGCGGCTCTCGTGCCACCCTGCTCGCTACCCTGCTCGCTACAATTGTAATGTTTCCTGCTACGGTAGTCCGTGGAATTTTTCGGTTACAAGCATTCTGCCAAATATCTTTCTCTGTGTTCATTAGAACAAAGACATTTATACAGATTTGGATCAACTCAAAGATGAGTAAATGATGATAGAAGTTATTATTTTTTGTGAATTGTCCCTTTAAATGTTCTTTTTTTAGAAGAGCTTGTTAACCATTCGAAAGTAGTCATGATTTAGGGTCTCTGTTCAAAGTCTTTTGGCAACAGTCTCATTTTGTTCCATTTCACTGCCCACCTTTCATGAACATTCAAATGTATAGGATTCAAGCAATATGGTTTAGCAGCTTGTGCTTTCTCTGGGAACAGATCCCATGATCTGCCATTGCTTGTGCCATGCATGCTCAACCAATTTACCCAGATGAAATCAAGAAAGTGAATTCTACAAAGTGCACAGCTTAAAATATAGAATGTGAGTGATGAGGGGAGAAAGTGCTCTGCAGATGAGAGAAGGAATAAGAGGCGCTAAGCGAAAACATTTCTTTGAAGAATATGATGAAGAGAGAGAAGAGAGGGCAAAAGAATTGCTTGGTCTCTACAGTGTGAATGTAATTCTCCAATCAGCACTCCCCATGGCTTCATCTGCTGCTCTCCTTATCTCTATCCTAGTCTCAATCTAACCTCTCCACTCCCCCTCTTTATTCTTCTCTCTAAAGACTCAAGCTCTTGACAGCAACTTGTGTCTTAATGTTGCTACATGTGTTACGAGTGCGTGCGATTTGTTCTTTCTTTTAAATCAAAGATCGACTGCTCTTATGTGTTTTGGAAACATGAGCACCATACAGAGGAGTCTTTTTCACTGCCCAATGTTGGGTCAAAAATAGGCAAACCCAATAGTTGGGTTGTAATAAAATTAACTTATGCTGGATTGTTTCAACCCAATAGTCTGGGTTGTTTTAACCCATTGTTGGGTCAAATATAACCATATGTTGGGTTTGTCATATTTGACCCAACGATGAGTTGAAATGTGTCTCAATCCTGCCTCTGTCATTCATGCTTTTCTAGTCTTGTGTCTGGATCGTGACAATCGTGACACAAAAAAGTGTTTTGTGTGGAAGCACATGGCCATTGTTTGTTTTGGTGTGTTTTCATGTGCTGTCCTGTTTCGTCTCTTGACCCTAGCCCCTCGTTTCCTCATTTATTATCTCATCGTTTCCTCTTTTTATCTTTGCTCCCTATTTTATGTCCTTGTGTTTTCTTTTTTGTGCCGGTTCGTTTTGCAATTCTGTTTAAGTTTGTGTTACTTCAAGAAAGTCCTGTGAGTCTAGTCATTCGATCAAGTCAAGATTATTGTAATTTTGTCAAGTTTCATGTTGTTTTACACCCTTGTGGGTTTTGTTTTCCCCAGTTTTGTTTATTTAAGTCTTTGTTACCCTGAAGCTGTCTGCACCTTGGTTCTGTCTCCTGCCACACCCTGACAGAAATTACCCTAAAATGTTGTGTATGAGTGTATGATATTCTTTATTATTTCATATAGGGGTGGGCAGTATGACAAAAGTTATTTATTTGACTGCAGGGATTTTTTACACAAAATAGTGACTCACTTTGACTCGTGAGCAAAGTCGTTTGCAATTTAGACAGTCTTATTAACGTAAAAAACTGCGTTGGTTGCTATTTTATATCTTATTCTGATATAAAATTATTATTCCGCTCAGTCTACTCAGATATTTTATGTATTTTTAATTTAGCTTTAGCCTTTTGCATAGCTTTATTGTTACTTTTCATTGTTTTCTATTGCTTCAGGATCCTGATTTTACTTTGGACATTAAAATAAAAAGTGAAGAACACATTATAGTCTCATGAAGCATGCTTCACTTTGATTAATATTTGCTTATGTTATTAGTTATTACCTTGCAAATGTTTTGATAATTGCTTGGTTTCATGGTTTTCAAGTATAAGGGCATCTCTTGTAACCTTTACATATTGGGATCTTGAATGTCAAAAGCAAAAATGGAAGCATTTAAGAAGATAAGCCTGCTTATTTTGTCGTCCTTATTCTGCAGATTCTTTTAGTCAGTTTTGTTCAATTGCCTTTAGCTTTGTTTCCCCATACTGTGTCATTACAGACCTGCAAACAAAAAACTTCTGTGCAAACATCTTTGCGAACAGCTGGAACACAAAAGCTCTCTTTCATTTATCTGTTCTGTTTGTTATATGTTATATATATATATATATATATATATATATATATAGTTTGTTTCAAGTCAAGTCGTGAGTCAATCCGGTTCCAGGCACTTGAACACAAACAAGGAATGACTGAATTGTTAGTGACCCCTATAGTAATCTTTCCCTTTGAAATGTTACGAAGAAACTAACTTTCTGAGGTATCATTCCATTTCTCCTTTGAGCCCAAAGGTTTCGTCACCTTGATGGAGTGCAAACAGCTGGTCAAACCACAGAACAACTTTGGAAATTTCCTCCCTGCTCTTCACCCTCTAGTAGGTTTTTTAGATGCATTTAATGTGGCTTGTGTTCTTCTGGAAAACATGGAAATCGCTATAGCTCCAGTATCACTTGATGTTTTGAGAGATTTTGTGTATTTAGCCAGCTGACAGAGATGGATGCTATTTGCTTCACAGACGATGGAGATCTCGCGTGTGATTGTGTGTGCGTGCACGCTTGCATGTTCTCCACAGCGTTCAGTCTACATTTCACTCCTGTGGCGAGTCAGCAGATTTTCCAGATCATTAAAGTAGGGCTTCATCATGATCTTTTGGTGTAAATGTGGACTGGGGCTATTTTTAGATATATATTGGGCAACAGACTACTGCTTAGGAAATACATGCAACCTGTTGCCTGATGAGGGCTCTCGGGGCAAGTAATGAACATGTCAAGTTTGCTCCGCTTAAAAATGGCCTCGTCTATAGAGGTCAAAGATTTAAAGGGCTTGAAATATAACTGTTTTGCAGAGGAAACCTTAGATACTTGTGAAGTCAGAAACAAACTTTATACTTTTTTAGGATTTGTGTCTGTTAAGGAAAAGTCACAGGGAAATCTATTTTACATGGGAAATTTTTTTGCAATATTGTTCTTTCATAAAAAAGTGGATCTTAAAGGGAAAGTTCAACCACAAATGAAAATTTTTCTTGTCTCCATCTTGTAATTTGAAACGTGTTTGACTTTCTTTCTTCTGCAAAACACAAAAGAAGATAAAGAATGTTTGTTACCGAACAACAGCGATACCCATTGACTTGCATTGGTTGAAAGGAAAGGATTCCGCCATTTTTCGGTTACCAACATTCTTCAAAATATCTTCTTTTGTGTTCTGCGAAAGAAAGAAAGAAAGACATACTGGGTTGTAGTGAGGGTGAGTAAATAATGACAGAATTTTCTTTTTATATGAGTTTTTATACCAATAATAGGATTTATACATCTGTTGAACACAAAAGAAGACATTTTGAAGGATGTAGGACAGCAAACATTTCTGGGGCACTTTCGACTACCATTGTATTTTTTTGCTACTAGTCAATGGGGGGCTAAATCTGTCTGGTGAAAGCATTCTTTCAAATATCTTTCTCTGTGTTCATCAGAAAAAAGATATTCATACAGATTTGGAACAACTAAATTTAAATGATGACAGAATTTTTGGGTGAAGTATCACTTTAAGGCTTTTATTCATTCTATAGTCTTTAGTCTCCAGATTTGTGTACCTTTTCTTTATGCTTATGTATCTTTCCCTGTGTCTTGAACCCCAAAACATCACTGCTCATTAAAATACTTGTCCAGCACTCTCTGTGTTGGTTTTTGGGTTTGCGTGACTTGTTTTTGTTTTCGACTCGACATGAAGAATCTGAACGCTGTCCTCGACAGGACGTCAAGGTCGTGATTTTTAAATTTGGGTGCTATGAGCAGAGCTTCTCCAATTGCCACCCAAATGAACAAACCATTGCCTGGGCATCCGGCCTGAGGCAGAGCTGCAGAAATAACACAGCCAAAGTAAATAGAGTCCAAAGTCACACAAACACCTCACAGACCTAACAGACTCCTCTCCATGGCATCATCCCTTTACCGGCACACACATCTGGAAATGTCTGCCACTCACTCATTCATTACGGATACTGTTTCAGCATAGTGGTGTTAATAGGAAAAACCATTTTGTATAATAATGAAATATATTATATAAAATAATATTGTATTTTTTACTGTTTTAAGAGGCTAGCTGTTATGTCTGTTCACAATTTCAAAACATCTGGAAAAGAAATCAGTTTTAAAGGTCCATTCACAGCAAGAATAATAGCTATAAATCATTACAAAGTAAATTAGTGTCCACACAAACAGATGCTATAACATTATATGCTATATGGATAGTTCACCCAAAAAAATAAATTTAGTAATTTGCATGTACATTTAGTTCTGCTGAACACGAAAAAATATATTTGGAAGATATTTGTAACAAAATGGTTCTAGGTCACTATTGAGCACCATTACAGGGGAAGAAAATTACTATGGTAGTCAATGATGCCCCAGAACTGTATGGTTCCCACATTCTTCAAAATATATTTTGTGTTCAACAGAACAAAGACATTAAACAAGTTTGGAAAAACTTAAGTAAAGTAAATGATGACAGAATTTAGCAAAAACATTTGTACGCTGCTGTTTTTTCGAAAGGATTTTCTTTTGCTGTCAAAGTTTTATTGTTCTAAATGCGATCCCATAGATTTAGTTAACCATAATGGTGTGATGTGGATTCTGTCATTCTCTTGATCTTAACTTTTTTATAGTTATAGTTATTGGCGTGAATGGGCTTTTAAATCATAAGATTTATAGTTGCGTAGTTTGAACTCTGATTTGAAGCACATCCAATCAGAATTTAAAGACGATTTCTTTGCAAACATTGGACATTAGACATCAGATGTTATCAGGACAATACAGTCATTAGTTTCCTCACCATTCTGATCTAGTCTCAACAGCTCATGGCTTTTAAATCTTCTTTGTGGTCTCTGCAAATCACCTAAATAAGCTCTGATTCCCTTTAAATGCTTCAAAAGGAGCAGCTCTCCACTCATCACGCTCGACTTGTTTCTCAGAGCCAGTTTAGAATTTGAATGAATCAATCCTGCAGCACGTGGCTAACTCTAACTCTCTTATTAATCCTTGGCAAAATGATGTGGCTTCTCTCTGTCCAAACAGGCCTTCCTCTCAGAATGTATATTCTCATCTCACTTCACCTGCCCAGACTGTGTAAATTCCTACACTTGTGAGCAAGGGAAGGTAATAGTGGTGATCAGAGGAGGTTAATCCAAGTTATCCTGCGAGCACTGCAGAATTGATCGATGAGGTCAGTGGAGTTTACCTGCAGGCTACAGATGTCCCTTAAACTGAATCAACTGCTTCTTGTCCCTCAGACCCCTTTTGCACATCCGGCTCAACTTAATTGAGTTGTTTGTATTGATTTTTGTATTGGGCTACATCCAGCCCGTTGAGAGTTTTTAAGGCTTTTGGTGTTTTATGTAAATATGCGACACAATAGCAGAAAAATTAAGCCTGACATGTTATTATAACCAATCATGCACAATTAAAGCGAGAGAACTCCCCGGGCACTTTGACCGAAGGATGATTCATGTTGTTCTTAGCAGAAAACTGAAGACTTAAATTCATGTTATAATGCGTGCAGAAAAGCACTGTATGTTTCTATTGCAGTGATTTAGCATAGAACTACATTGTTACTATACTAGTTGCTCGCTTTACCCTAAAGAATTATCAATAAAATACATTTACAACCGTAAACACCACTATAATCCATAAATGTTCTTTCCTCCCTGAGGGTACACACAAATTGAGTTTTTACAGGTCTTTTGGATCTCCACGACCCTAGCTAAGAAAATTATTTTGTTAGGGCTGTCAAAGTATTCGATTAAAGTTATTTCATCGTATTGCATTTGTTTGCATTAGAATAGCATAAACAAAGAAAAAGGGCTGCACAAATTATATGAAATGCAGGATAACGTGATAAATAATGCAAAATATGATATGCAAAACTTGTAATTTCAAAGATAAATTATATTTAATGCTTAAATTTTGTCAAATCTTTATCAAATTTAAACTAAATAATAAAACAATAAAATATGTGAAAATTCTATAACCAACATTTATGTTTCAATCTTTCTGGGAAAAAGACACACTCTGTTTTGCCACACTCTCTGCTGTCTGCATAAACCTAAAAGTTTGACTATACACACATTTCTGAAGTAAGAAAATCTTTCAGTTATTGCAAAACCATTGCGATATGCACATTTGATATTTTGATGATTACAGTACATCTTGCAGCCCTGTGGGATGAGATGGATGAGATTTTGGAAACAAACATTATTTCAGTTTTTGTCTTGCTCTGAATATTTTTCTTTAGATTTGACTTTCTCTGTTAGTGAAAGTTGAGATGTGTACGGTGACAGCATCTCATCCGCTGGACTGCATCAGCACAGAGCAGAACCTCATCAGCAGGAGTCCTGTCATACAATTCTCTGTCATAAGGTTATTTGAGTCCCTGGAGTCTCTGTTTGTGTAGCCGTTTCTATGCTTTATTTTCACTTACATACATTGGTCTTCTAGGGTCTATGTAATGTCTATTTAATGCAGCGTTTTGAACTTGATACTTCAAAATGTCTAACCCCTCAATAATGAACCCATAACACTGAAAAGGCCTATCGATAATCCCTCTCACTGTGATGCCAAAAGCTGTAGACAAACCCAAACCTCTAGAAACCTCCACCCTGCTGCTTTGGATCGTATTATAAAGCACCACTAGGACTTGGTGCTTGTGATTTTTCTCAGGGATGTTTCACATCTCTGCCTTTTTCTGACTAATGATTTGTTGACTCTGTTTTTGGGGGCGTCTGAATGAATGCAAACTATTTCTGGCGGAGAGGATCAGACGCCGTACCCCGATGGAGGGGGTGGCTCGTGAAGAGCAAGAGTGCCAGGTCTCTGTAATGGTAATTTCGGCCTCTCTTCTGCTGAAAATCTGAAGCCCATTTATTTTTATGTGGGTTTATAGGGTCGGCGAATAATTGGGAGTGTTGATTGTGCCGTGAAGGTTTGTTTTTAAAATGTCAGCCTCTCCAATCTTTCAGCTAATGTTGTCGCCTCGCAGTTGGACGGATTCACAGTTTACAGATTAGTAGCCGCTAATGAGAGACAGGGTTCTGAAAATTGGATGAGGTTAGATAATTCAGGCCTGTGATTCACATTATGAATATGTGAGGGTTTGACGTGCTAACGTTAAGAAACGTCTGAACAAAAGAGTAGGCTCATATTAAAAACACATCAAGCTTCTTAGCAGTGTTTTTTAAGCACAGATGCTCATTTCAAGAAATATAAAAAGGTTGAAAAACATACAGCGTAAGCGACCTTGTAATGTGATATTAAATATATAAGTGGGTCACGGTGTGAGTATAGTTATTAAAAAGCAGATGTAGTACAATCCTTGTTTCACTTAAGATGAATAGGACGTCATTGCTTTGTAGAATTAGATGTGTTTTTAGAGGGATAGTTCACACAAAACTTTTAATTCTGTCACAAATTTATCACCCTCTTGTTGTTCCAAACCTGTTTTAATTTCTTTGTTCTTGTATTTGCAATAATGTTAGCAACCAACAGTTCTGAGGCACCATTGACTACTATTGTAGGTTTATAAGTGGTGTAAGGAAACCATAAAATCGCAGATGTTTAAAGGAACAGTTCACCCAAAAATTAAAACTCTGTCATCATTTAATCACCATCAAGTTGTACCAAATCTGTATAAATATATTTGTTTTGATGAACACAGAGAAAGATATTTGGAAGTATGCTTGTAACCAAACAATTTTTGGCAACCATTGACTACCATAGTAGGAAAAAATGCTCTATAAATGTCATTTTTTCTAGTATGGTAGTCAATGGGACCAAGAACTGTACATGCATTCTTCCAAATATCGTTCTCTGTGTTCATCAGAACAAAGACATTTATACATTTATACAACTCAAGGGTGAGTAAATGATGACTGGATTTTTATTTTTGATTTAACTGTCCTTTTAAGAGAGCTGTTATGACATAAACCCATACGCAATATAACTTTCTAGCTTGCTGGGAAGACATCTCTAAAAAGTTACTCTTACATAATGTTGGGCAAATTTTTTGATCTCGTAATACCCAACTTCACTCATACCAGTGAATTTTCAAGAGGAAGGAAGATATGACATAATCACCATCAGTGTTTCAGTCTCTGAGGGTTAAACATTACAAATGCAGTTCAGCATCTGTGCGACCACATACTGACCCAGTGTACTCTGGAAGCACTTCTGTCATATCCATTTCATTGTTTTTGCTTGAATTCTGCTCCGTGTGATCCTGTGCTTTATCGGATGCTACTTCGCTGCCCGTGGTGCGAATTCAATCAATGGCACAACCTCTGCTCTGCATTTCAACTAGCTCCAAGTTTAAAAAACCTTTTCAACCCACATAACCCAAAATTAGCAGAAGCTCTTGCGGTTCGCTGCTCAACTCAAACACCTAAAAAATCAGGAAGAACACTTCTGTTTGTTATTGATTACTAAATGGACACCCTTAAAGGTGCAGTGTGTAATGTTATGGAGGATCTATGGACAGAAATGCAATATAATATACAGAACTATGTCTTCAGAGGTATATAAAGACGTAATGAAGCGTTATGTTTTTATCACCTTAGATTATACTATATCCACATACACTGCGGGTCTGCTTGCACGGAATTCGCCATGTTGTTTCTACAGTAACCCTAAATGGACAAACTGCTCTTTTGTTTTGAAAATATGTTATCTGCTTTGTCAAAGAAGCGAAAACCTGACAACATCTTAGTCTTGTGTCAGCCACCATAGTGCCTTGAAAGGAAGGGGTGGAGTGAGCCATTGGTTTCAATCTCACCACTAGATGGGCCAAATTTCATACACTGGACCTTTAAATCTTTAGGGGTTTTGGAGTTTATCTTTTGATCTCGTTTGGCTGCGTTAAACATTTATGATTTGAAGCACTGAATGTAACATGACAGATCATTATTTATAGAAGTTGAAATGTCAGATTTTACAGATTTCATGCGAATTCTTATCCACATGACTACACAAACACACTGACAAACCCCATGTTAAAAGCCATTTCTGACATTTAGTACTGTCATTGCAGTCGTGACTCAAGCCATATCTAGAGACGTAGGCTCGGTTGGCTTGGTACAGTAAAATCAACCATCCAGAACGGACCATTTAGAATACTTTATAAACTGCTTAGAAATTCCCTGGCAAGCACCCAGAACATCCCAGCATCATGGTGGTGAGTTTTGCATGGGCAAGCATCTCTCTATTACCTTACTTACAGTAGTACTTAATCTATTTTCTGTGCCATCAAATTTCACAATGTATATGCTAAGAAGCACATTTAAGAATTGCAGCAATTACAAGCACAAGGACAGAGTCTTATTTGTTTTTGAATGTGAAATCTTGTTAGGATTATGCATACAATCTAAGTAATCTAAGTAAAGCCAACTCAATTTGTAGGATGCTGGTATTGATTGTGCTTGGCTTTTCAGCAGATTTCGCAGACTTTTTTCTTTGATGTTTGTATACAGTCTTTTTTTTCTGTCTTTCGGCATTAACAGAGCCGCTGCTATCGATTGTTACAGTGTAAGTAGGTGTTTGCTGTAATTGTTAAACTGGATCAGCGGTTTGCTAGACTTGCTAATGGGAGCCTCCATCTCTCATTTGGCTTCAAAGCCTTAAATGGGAAAACACTGCTATTCTGGGAAATAAATACTGTATTTTCTTGGGCTAACCACCTAACTTGCAGTCTGTGAGCAAAATTGAAAAGAAAGGGGTGTTTGTATCTTCTGCAAAGAAGGGCTGGTGGGAATTTTGTAAGATGGTTTATACTTTCTTAGACAAACCCATTGAGATATTTAGACAGGATGCACTCAGACAATGACTACATGTACTTTTAAACAAATCATTTCATTCAGACATCTGTGTTCTCCGTACAAAGAGTTAGCTAGTTTTTCTCTGTTTCTCTCACCTTATCTTTTGTTTACTGCTTTCACTAGTTTCTATTACTATTGGTCATATAGTCTTATTGGGGTTTTCCAAAGCCCTAACCTGTAATATTTCACCCTGATGCATAATTCATCCCGTGCTTTTTGTTATCCAGACATAAAAGGGAAACTCAGGTTTTGCATCTTCCTGAAAGACGGTATACTTGCGTTCCTAAAGTGATGACTACACTTATAAAATGGGTGAAAAACATTTTTGGATCCAAGAGACAAATCAAGACCAGAATATCTTCAAATGAGCTCTTTTGACTTTGGGGTGCAATGGACCACTCTAGCAACCACAGAGTAACACCCTAGCAACATAACAAGTTGTACAGTATGTGGCATTGCCCTGGCAACCTCTCAGAAAACCGCAGCATGTCCATTCATCACATTCTTTTATTCTCTTTTAGGTGGTGTACTTCCACACTTCTCTGTGTTTGAGCTCTGTGGTGGCAGTGGTAGAGCTGGTGTCTCTCTCATCCAAGACTGACGGTTCCCAGAATGCAGTGGGGTCAGGGTTCGGAATCCTCCAACTCTTCACAGGTCTGGCGGATGGCAGTTTCTCTCAGGGGGAGGGAAGGTAATGGTCACCACCTTAGAGCATTGAAGTGTTCGTTCATTCAGTGTTTTTTAGACCTTAGAGACCTTAATAATCATTCGTATCAATGATTGCTTAGGTTATTGTCATTTTCTCTTTTTTCTACATAACAGAATTAGATATAACTCATGAAAGGTTGTAGATTACATACATTTCTCCATTGTTAAGGGGTTTTGTTCAATAATAAAATAATGAGTTACATTTATTATTAATAATTATCAGAAAAACTGTGGTAAGGTTTCTTAACTAAATGCGGTATGCAGTTGCCAAGCAACAGAGCTACTAGGCACAATTTAGAGTCTGAACTATATTGTAATAAAACCTTTATGAAAATGGGCCAACGAAATGATACTTCTTGCGTCTTTTGTAATGACATTTACATTTTTGTAATAAAATAGCTGTGTTGTTTTTACCATCATTTGGTTTTTTTCAGGATGAGTTTGTTCAGCGGGACCCCCAGAGCCCTCCTGCACCCAGCACTGAAAGACCCTCAGCAGTGTAAGTGCAGGCTTGCAGTTCATGCTGCACATGTCAACTAAATGCAAAGTTAAAAATGATAGCTCAATCTTTTAATCAGCATGTATATTAGCTTATTGGAAATGATAGTATCATAAATAAACTTCTAGGCAGTTGTATAGATAGATGATGTTTTCATTCGGTACTTCAGCTAGCTGTTTGGTTGGCTTGATTAACTCTACAGCACAGCAGGCTTTTGAAAGCCTGACTGATCCGACCCCTGATTTCCGGGAAAACCCATGTAGCGAAATTCAACACTAGAGAACATGTTCTTGTCTCAAAGGAGTCCAACTGAGATGGAGACAACAGCAAGAGCTTAGTAATGGATAGCTGATAGAGCTGAGTTAGTGTCTCGCGGTGATAGTTATGCGAAAATGGCGTTTGACTGCTTCAATCTGCCAACTAGCCCTAATTTTCAAATGTCACTTCCATTTAAAAGCTAATTGCATTAGGACTGTTTGTTTCAGCGTTTGTCTTAGGAAATAATCGCCATCATGAGAATTTCAGTAGGTGTTTTCGTTTCTTGCGTAACGCCAAAGGTGAACAAGTTGAAGGAGAATTGTAAATGTGTGAAATAAAGGAAAATAGTTGGACTCCCTGCAATTCTCTATAAATATTGGAAGAGACGGTTGAAACTGTTTTATGAAGTTGACGTAATTGCAGAGGATTTTTTTTTATTTTGTATTCTACAGACTCTTCATAAGCTGGAATCCCTTTGCTTTTGACCTTGTATATTGTTTTGCTTCAAGCTATTATTGTAAACACATAGGTGTTGGTATGTTTAAAGTTGTTTAACCACGATCTCAAAACGTTTCAGATTACAGTAGGAAGGCTGTGTTTTTACTGTGTGGACATTGCAGTTACAGTGTAGATGTTCATATCTCTGACTGATGAGCTTTGTATGGAAGTGGTTCATGTATCTGCAGGGTGTCTAGCTGGGGATGTGGCGAGGGAACGACGTTGATCTAAAATTCTCTCTGAATTCAGCCTCTCATCACCATGCATCTCTTTGCTACCTGCCATTCTGTCTCAATTACGCCGCTCAGTGCCATAGCAAGGAGACGTCCTGCTGTTTCTCTAAGAGGGTGAGCCTACTGGAGGCTCTCAGATCACACTTCACGTCAAACACACACAAACATTAGCGCAAACATACACATAGATGTGCTTTCACATGGGTCATGGACCAAACTCTCACATGGGATACGTTCTGTCGACTGCACTGCACTTCAAAGTCACTCAACCTCCTATGATTCAATTTTTTTTAATTGCCTCAAATGTAGCTTTTCTCACATGCACAATAATATGGTTAGTTTCATACGTTATTTGCATTCAGCATTTGTTTTTTTTATGAAGGTAAATCAGTAGCAAAACTTGAGAGTATGTAGATTTTATTTTGTGAACTTTAAGAATGAAGTATTTTAACCTGTACACTCACAGCCCCAATGTGAAAACTTGTAAAATAAAAAACTGAAGTCGGATGTTGAGATTTGCACTCACGGACAAAACTAACATATCTGTCTTCTGAATTTGAAGCCGCAGAAAAATACTCATAATATTTACATGTTTCCCAAGATTTATATTTGAATTGTAACCACACATCAACAACGTCTCAAACCAGTCACTACAGTTTCAAATCTTCCTGCCTTGGCTTTTGCTACTACTTTTACGAAAAACCCGTTGTGGACTTGTGCACTTGAAAGCTCAGAGGCAAGAGAAAGAAGTGCATTTGATGACGTTATGCGGCTGACCCACACGCCCCCTAATGGCAAATTGGGGCTGTGAGTGTAAACTTTAGTGTACAGGTACAAATACTTACCTTACAAATTCACAAATTAAAATATACATGCTTTCAAGTTTTGCTACTGATTTGCCTTCATAATTTTTGGTGCAACCCTACCAGATCAGACTGGTGACTTGTTTTTGGATTGCAATCCACCGGTTGATATCCACTGGCATGGTTGACGTGTAAACGACGCTGGCAGAGACCAACAAAGCTGGAACATTGCATGCTAAAATTTAGCATCTATTTGATGCGTTTGTCTGGGCATATGTCTTTGTCTGCGTGCATTTGTGTAAAATGAGCAGTTTTCTCAAAAGATTGGAACGTCTATTTTGACACACTTCAGTGTTTGTAGATGGTTGCTTTTGACAAGCACAGTGGCATAGTCATGTCTACAGAATAGAGGCAAATAGATGCAAAGCAATGGTGATGTTTTTACATGTGCCGTTTCATTCAAAAACACAGTCAAAATAACACAGAAAAGACAAAGCTGTCTGGTTGGTGTATAAACGAATTGCTATTTCAGGTTGAATCCCTAGTTATGAGAAAATCCATATACAGTTTTAAAGATTGTAACTGCAGTGATTTCCTGTGTTTCTTTACCAATGTGTCATTCAAACAAATGAAATAGAAAATCATACATTGAATTAAAGATGAGCCGCTTATGAGTGAAATGCACAATGCTGAACAATAAGCAATAAACAATTACTTTTGCTAATACACAGACACACACAGAATCTGAAAACAATAGTTTATTCGGAAATGCTTTTTCATCTGGTAATAAAAGTGCAGTGTAGTTATTTGATACTAAGTGGATGTTATTAATGTAATTTGTTGTGCTGTAATTGTACACACTGACCCATAAGACTGTAATCTCAACTGTTTCGTAGCCCTATTGAACTTGTGACCTGTCTTTTAAAAGCACTGATCCTTAACCATTAGGCTGGCAGCATCCGTAGCAGCTATTAACAGTGAGCAGAACAGTGCACAGTAAGCAAAAAGCAATTGTGACAAATTAGAATGAGTTTGGCTGATGAAATGGATGTGGACGCTTTCTGGCAGTCGCATTACGTATTCATATAAGTGCTTCAGAATGTACTGTAAGTAGGGTTGGACAAATGCTGCTCAAAGTTATCTAGATAGCTTACATAGGTTTTGGTGAATATTTGATGATGGCAGTATGCAGAATATGAATTATTGCATTGATATGGTTTTCAGAAAAAGTGCAGTTGTGGATTTAAAGTCGCCATATACTGTATAGCAGAAGTCACATAAGCAATATACAGTAATGGAATTTTTAGTCTTTGTAAACATAACTTTATTGAAAGCTTTTTTCTGAAACATTAATTGTAAACATTTGATTATTATAATGTTTTTTGGTATGTCCAATAGAAAATAGGGGTATCATAAAATTGTAAGTATTTGTTTCATGCGGTTTTAGTGCCATTCATTTCTGTTTGTATTTGTGTAGCATTTGCTGAATTATAATATGTGAATATTGTGTGCCATCACGCAGGTATCACTGTCCGACATCCTTGCAAACAGGTGTGTACACATGTCCATTCTGCCCAGAATCAGCCATTCTTTTTTTAGATGGAGGCAGAGACACATGCTTCTATGTATCCAGCCTCAGAGTAATGGAGCGGAATGTGTGTCTTTGTGTATTTGTGACTGGGATAAATGGCCTAATGAAAAATGAGAGCTCGGGTTTAATGTAATGATGCAGACTGGCACAGCACAGGGCAGATGAGGTGACCGTTTTTTAAGATTCGTTTCACACCTCACTCTTTCTTTCTCACATGCACAATGCAAATAACCAACATAAGAACTTGTACAGAACAGTGGGAAAATTTTCTTTTGACACGTCTTACGTCTTAAAGACTTATGTAAGTGCTTTGAAAAGACCTATTTTCTGGCCTTTGTGAGTTCAGACACAATGTCTTCGCCATTCTCTACTGCGGTATTACTTAGGAAATCAGAGAGAGTAAAAAGTGTGTTAAAATTACATTAAATTAGAGACTGCTAGAAAACAGTAAATATTGTTGTTGACTCTTGCATGAACTGAAACTCTCTGCCTCTGCTCTTGTATGTTAGAGAAACATTTCTCTCCTACAGAAAAAATCTTTTTATTGTAATATTTTATGTTGTGAGTTTCTTTGGGTGCAGTCAACAGCACAGATAGGACACAGTGGTTTAGAAATGTGTAAACCGTGAGTTAATATTAATTTTAATATCAATTCGATTTCTTTGTTTGTTTTGACTGTATGCTCTGTTTGCAGTTATAGAGGATGTACACACTTACAGATGTGTAGCTCTATGTTTGCTACGCGTTCTTCCTCATGTTGAATATGTATATACAGTATATATTTCCTTTTGATAACCGTTGGGATCAACTCACACGATCTCGGATCGGTCACTCAGAACGTACAATATTGTATTATCAGGAGTACATTCTACTAGACTGTATTACTTCTCGTCCTATAAGGTCTTATTTAGTTCTGTTGAAATAAAAAAAAGTGTAGTTTTATAGTTTTTAGAAAAAGTGAATGTTAATCATCGTAAGCATTATTTTTTATTATTAAACACGACTCTCATTCTAAACATAGCCTAAGAAGCTAACGTGGCGTTAAAAAGAAAGGAAAGCTATGCGTGAACGATACTTCAAATTGTGTAGTCGAATTTAAAATCTTCAAAAATTTTCAGTCGGAAAAAGGAATGCCAGAAGGTTGTATTAAAAAAGTTACTTGAGCCATATTTTGTGACCAGAATATTATAAATATTTCATGCATGCATGCATGCATTTATGAACCTTGTGGTTTTTGTGTGTGCGTGCATGTGTTGTTTTTGTGAATTTTTCAAGATTGTGGACAGTAGTTTTTTTTAAGAGACACTGTAGCTCTCCACTGTGTGTAAAAGGGTTAAGCTCCTACCTTGCAACCAACATAACCGTTTTGAAACCTCAAAAAAGTGTGCTCTTAATCGAAAAAGCTGCTTTAAACTATGTAATGTGCAATATGACTTGACATGGGTTTTACATGGGCATGTAGCACTTACTGTAAATAAAGAAGTGGAAATCCAGTTGGCTTTTTTGTGACATCTTTCTTAAAGTTTCTTAGTCATTTCTCTCTGTCTCTCTAGTGAATGCCATGTTAACACATATAGACGGCTGTCAGCTGCTGTACACGATTCAGCCACACCCAGCCCTCACTCCCATCATGCACCTGCTCCCACCCAACACCCTGGTTTCTGGAGACGAAAGCATCCCCGGTTTGGCGCCGCCCAAGGACAGCACAGGTAAGATTTCCCACAATGCCCCACTATGTTTTAATACTAGAGATGACATGGTTTAAATCGTCCTCAATGTGATCAAAGTTATAAAACAATCACATAGCATAACTGCTCATCTGTAACCGAGAATGTGTGTTGCTATGGAGACAGCAGAAAGAGCAGCTAAAGAGCTCTCCTTGTTTCTTAGGATGTTTCCTTGATTAGCTTCAGAATTGCTTCATGCCAAACCGGGTCACAAGTGAAGTCTTTGGCCTTGAAGAAAAACCATCTCAGCTCACTCAACTTTTTCCGTCTCACAGCGCTTTGTTCATGATTCATCTCCTCTTGGATTTCTGTTCGAGCAGCTTTCAGCAACGGGCACAGATAGATTTTATGAACGATTTTAATGAACCGTGGTCAGGTTCGCAGTGGAGAGGGGATTGGAAGTCGAGCACAATGTTGAGATAATCCTCCAGTACTCCAGATATCTCACTGGGAGTGTGACCCATGATCGCTGTCCAGATCCAGAGAGAAAATAAGAGGGATATTCCACTGCCATTTAACTGTCTCTCCCCCCAAACCTTTTTCTCTGTCTCGCTCATTATAAACCTATGAGCAGATGCAGTAATGGGGTTCCTCTGGAGCAGGTTTCTCTTTGAACTGCATGTGAAATGTTTGAGTGCTATATTTTGCATTCTCCAGGGCCTACACACATATTGAAAGTAGAAAAGGAGAAATTTCCCCCCGACTGGTAACACGGTTAATAAGACATGATCCAAAGAATTTCGTCCCAGGATGGAGAAGTAATTTATTCCATCCGATTATGAACCTTTCCTGTCTGGGTAATATGAAAGGCACATTTTTACCATTTCAATTTCTCTTTTACCTGCATGTAAGTGAAAAATCACCTTACATTTCCCTGTTGTCTTGGCAATTGATTGTATCAAACAGCTCTGCTTTGTTGAAGGAAAAGATGTCGGACAATTGTTTAATTCTATCATTGTTGTTATTATTATTATTATTATTATGCAAACAGTTTTCATGACTTCGTATTAACTAATAGACTACCAGAAACATTTGTCATTATAAAAAAATCTATTCATTGCCTCAGGACTATATATGTGAACTGCAAAACAGCCTAAAGGGAATTTAAAAAAAATTGTGAGAAACATATTTCGACAACTGATCTGATGCTATCGAAATCTTGCTTACCATATATGGGCTGGAAAACTCAAAATTATTGTCAAACAGGAAGTCATTTTGTCTTCTTTTTGGACCCTTGGGTTGTCTCAGAGATGACAAATATTTCAGTACACACATTTCATTGATATCTGAAACGTCTGGTTCATTACTCTCATCACTTCCTCTTCCTCCATAGCCATTCCCTATCCAACCTATTCCTCTGTAGTTGCAGTGCTGGAGTGCTTTGTATGCTGTAATGTCTTCACGATGCTTGTTGGGATGTCAGGCCTCAGTGGTGCTGTACAGATAAGCCTGGCTTGGTGTGTGTGTGTGTGTGTGTGGTTAAGTGTAGGTGTGCAGTGTGTTTGAGGTAATAGACTGTGTCTGCGGTAAATGTCTGAGCTCTTCCGCTCTGGCTTTGATAGTGCCTGACTGTGCGAGTGTGTTAAGGCTAAACTGTGATAGACTGTGTTTGTGTATGGCTGAATGATCTGTGAGAGCAAAACTCTTCTGGTTTTGACTCAGACGTTTTCCCTCACTGGGGCTCCCAGACGTGGGGGAAAAATACGATATTCAATGAACTTGCTAGATAATGCTATGGTGACAAACCTGACATCCCAGATCAATTTCAATTAGTTTCAGGTCAGAAAGTAATGACATATCCAATATGCATGGCTCATGTCGGGTAAATCAACTTTTTAGAATCCAACCAAAATATCAATTCTGTCATCATTAATTCACCCTCTTGGGATTTCAATCCTGTATGACTTTCTTTCGTCTAGAGAACACAAGAGAAGATCTGATCTGTTTGGTTAAGCATTTTTCCAGTGGCGATCAGTGTCTAATCTTCAGGGCCAGCAATTCAAAATATGTTTTCAGCTCGTTGTGTGTGCCGCGTCATGTTAAATAACGTGTTCGGCAAGTCAAATTCAGAAAATACGTATTTTGACATGATGCCAATGCACATAGGTTCTTGTGACACGTCGAACACGTATTTTGACATGATGAGGCTACATACATGTCAATGCTCTGTAACAGATGCATTTATTTAGAAATGAATTATAGAGTATGATTTCTTAACCTGTTCTTCCCTGAAGGTTTTTAATTACATTTTCCTCTTGCTGTTAGATGTCTGAATAAAACATCAAGGTAAAAAAAATTTCCATGCAAGCAGGTTAGCATTGCCATGGGTTTAGCTTATCTGGGAATCCTGAAGCTACACTAACACAGTCACGACGTGACCATTTTCAAAATGCTTAAATGTTTTCCGAATAGAATCTAGCGTAAGCTAGAACAAAAAAAACACTGGCTCCAATGGCTTGGATATGCAGAAGGCTTTCTCAATAGACAATGTTTGAAACGGTTCTCGGCGAGACCCCTGCTGAGTGCGGAAATGGGGCCAGCCAAAGATCTCAGCTGGAGGAAATGCGCCTGAGATAGTTCAGCCAGACTCGTACTCAAAATGAAAAATTATCATTGGCCCTTTTGCTTCTTTAAGATCAGAAAGAGAATTTGGGCCATGTGGAGCTCCGTCGCATTGGCCTCGACTGCAAGGATTTTTCTCAGCTTTTGGAAGGCGTCAAACTCTCTGGTGCATATCTTGCTATTTTGCATCCAATACGTTTTGTTCATTTTTTCGTATTTGATTTCATTGCCATTGGTGAGGGGAACTGGCATTCTGGAGTGCGCTGATAATTTAATTTTTACTGTCTAATTAAATCCTTTGTTGCCGAAAGGCTGTCAAAATGAATAACCATTAAATATAAAAGAAAATAATAAAATGGCTGGATGAAGTTGGCTGCGCCTACAGGAAACGAGGAATGTTAACTTTATATTCTTTGTGTTTCAGCAGACGCGCTGCGGAAGCCTCATCTGTTGAAGAGTTTCTCGTGTATTTTGGAGGGTGTGAGTGTGACACTTTTCCCCTCTGTGGAGGTCTTCGAAAGTGACCTGCTCCTGCTGCTCAACCGAGACTGCCAGAATACAGTAAGCCCTGACACCTCCAAACCTTCAAGCCCACTCAATACATGCACTTTTTAGTCACTTTACACTTATTCAAGAGGCAGTTGCTTATAAATTAATATTCGGTTGACATTTACTTTATTCTTGCTATAACAAAAGAGAGTGGTGACTTCAGTAAAATTATGCGTCTGTAGTTTGAAGCATTAATAATGATGATGACATCACATTTAATGTCCTGTAGCGTGTGTTGAAAACTGATAAGGTCATTTTTATTTGTTGCATACTTTTTTGAATATTACAGCGAATTTGGAATTTTTTACTGTCACAAAAGTTCATTTAGCGGTCATTGTTAGAGTTTGATATTACATCACCTGGATATTACATCACCTTTACCTCGCCTGTTCAAGGGCACAAACAGCGCAGATAACAGGACAGCAGGTACTTTAGGACCAGTTGTCCATCGATAATAGCTTGTTTTTGGTGGCCATATGGGGAATTGTTTTTACTGGTAATGAACTAATGCATTGCTCTCTTCTATCCCAGTATACTGATTTAAAACAAAACATGGTTTTATCTTATACTGAGGGACTATGTAAATGTTTTTCTATTTTTTTAAATAATTTTCGTTAGAGAGAAATAAGAGACTTTATTTGGACATTTATGTGCAAAATTACAGATTTACAACTAAGCAGGTTTACGAATGATTTAATAAATCAGTCATCTCTTCCTGACAAGCAAACAAAGTTTTATGGTGTTGTATTTCGCAGGTGTTTTGTAACCATTCTTTATTCAGAATTACACGTTTAATTATGGGGGGGTGCACTATTTATCAAAAGCAGTATTTATAATTCAAACTTTTCCAAAGTAGAGAGCTTTTCCACCATCGTGCTGAAGCGTTCTCGTTGCGTAATATTTCCAATCCGTGCCAATCCATGCAAGCCGGTTCGTAAATTGTTTCATTTTCCACCGCAGAACTGATTGCAGAAATGTTTAGAATGTTAACACAAACGCGTCATACGCTGCCATGGTAACACAAGAGACTGAGCTAAAACGCCTCTGCGCACATTCATTAGCACGTTTCCGAGCCTAGAACAGTCTGTAATCGTGCCGTGTCAAACCAGGCTCACGTGGAAACATAACACTAACTGTTTCAGACTGTGCTTAGAACGGTTCGGCGCAATGGTGGAACAGCGCTCTTTTTATTCTGTTATGCATGCTAAACTTTTGCATACTTCAAGTGTGCAAGCAGACTTAATGGTCAGGTCTGGATAATGTCGTTTGTAATGGGAATCTTTGATTTCATTGGCATTGCTTCCAATGATTCACTGCTTTTCGAGCATCTGTGATGGGTTTTGTTATATCATGACATGTGGACTCATTTACTGTGTTCCTGCTTTTTGAGATCAGTGCCTCTCTCAGATAATCCTCACAAGCACATTATAAACCTTCTCAAATTCTCTACAGTCACAAACACCATCTGCTCCTGTTGTTCCATAATGAAGATCCAAATGAACAAAGCAAGAGAAAGAGGAATTAAAGACCCTAAAAACCTCAGAAAGTACAAGGTTGATGTTTCGGTTTGGTATTTTGGCTGGTCTTTTGGATTAAGATCTGGGTATGTAACTAAAACATTGTTGGCTTGAGACTGACATGAAGTAATTTTGCTGTCGATAGTACAAAAAAATGGTTCTATACAGCACTAAAAGTGGTTCTTTGCTCGTAATCATAGGGGAACCACTTTTAGTGCTGTATAGAACCATGTTTTGGTGTTTCAGTGGTTCTTCAGCAGTTCTTTAGGATGACCGAGGTGCTATATAGAACTGCTGAAGGACCAAACAGTGATATATAGGAGCAGTTCATATGACTAGGGCGTCATATAAAGTCATGGTCACGTTATTAATGTTATTAAGTCATTATTCACTCAAAATCCTGCTGATAGAGATTGGATTTTTCCCTTGACAGTTAATTATGTCACGGTTAGTTAGGATGTGAGTCGCTTTGGATAAGAAGTGCCATCAAACAAGCACAAATTAGTAATTAGTTTGATTTGGAGTTATGGTCCATGTACTCCCCATTTGAATAATTATCTAAAATGATCTAATAAAGAGAGTGACATATGCTCTGTTTCTGCCAAATCTAAAGGCAGCTTTGCATGTATCATTTGAGGAGAAGGCAGTCACTGCGGCAAGTTCAGTAGAATCAAACACATCTAAAATGGCAAGTGAATGAAAACGTCATACCAGTTTAATATCTAAATACAAGACTCATATATTCAACTATACAATGCATTGTGAATCTTATTACCAGAGTCAGCTTTAGGGATGTTCTAGGGTTGACCGTGGGGCGATATTCCAATCAACCAATCAGATTTGAGGTATATTTTTAGAGTTCATATGAAGCTTATGCTTAAAACCACATTTAAGTGTTTTTGCGCCATTGTTATTCACTTAGCATTTCTCTCTGATTTCAGAAATAATTTATGGGATGGGGTTTTTCTAGATAAATGTTGTTCCAGAGTGAAACATGTTGGCCAAAGATCATCGCTCCACGGCAGCGTATACAGCAGGCTGCGAGCCTGCTCACTGGTTTCCTGACCGTTTTTAAGACGGTGTTTTGTATTCTTGTGCGGTTGTGTTTTTGGATCTGTAAAGGCTGTCAGCACTCTGCTCGGTCTGGTTGTGTGTGTGTGTGTGTGTGTGTGTGTGGAGGCGAGACCCCAGTAACCATGTTTGACAGATGCACTCATGCGCTTGCAATTATTTACACACTGCAGACACACCGTTTTGGTCATCCCTTGAACAGATAGAGAGACAGATTAAAACCGAGGAAAAGGAAAATATAAGTAGTGAAATTAAAATCAGTCACTTTTGATGAGTTTTGACAACAAACCTTTCTTTTCTGAGTTCTTATAGAGATGTGTGTGCGTCCTGTGAATCTATTCCTCACACAGACACTGTGCACTCACACCTTCCACACAAACCCAGTTTTAATTGTGTTTCCTAAACCTCTCAGGTTCTATCACCTTCCCTGCGGTGTCAGTGGAATGTTAGAGGAACTATTTTAGCAGAGCTAAAATCAGCTCGCAGGACGTCACTTGTTGTCATGTTGAAGTGAGCCTCTTTGTGTGTTGTCTGCTGGATTTGTCATAAGTTCATCACAGTGCTTTAGTATGAAAATTCTGGATACCACTTCTAATTAACCTGAAGACTTATTTGTAAAACAGTTCAGCTTTAGATGTGTCATCTCCACATGTTTTTATAAACTTAGTACCTTTAAAGAACTTTAAGATAAAAATTAGCATCTTGCACACTTTGCGTGTTAACAATGTAAATAGGCCAGCGGTCAGGAGAAGTGTAGACAGCCTATTGATTATAACGGGAGCGATATGCTTTTGGCACATCGTGATGCTACGCTCGCCTCCGGTGTTGACAGGGTGTGCAGCTGCTCGGAAAGCAACGAAGATCCACGCAGAAGCTCAATAAAAACAGTAACTTGTGCTGCTGTGCATGTAACATAATCTCCTACTGGAAATGTGGTCACGTTCTGTTACAGGACAGTCCAGTTAGGGGTCCCGTCATCTTTGCTGTTCAAGGACATAGCTAGAATAAATGAACCGAAGTGATTTAATAATAATGCTTTTGGTGACTCTAGGTATTAAAAATAGACACTTGTATGTGCTGATGGAATTCCTTTCTGTTAACGCTCTGTTGTGTCCTATATTTTATTCAGTTTTGGGGTAAAGTGTGACACTTATGCTAATTCTTAACTTGAATATGCATTTTTCAGTGTCTTGAGACATAGCTGTTTGCTTAATACATTTCTTAAAAATGAAAAAATAGCATTTCATGATTTAGACATTTTGAATCTTTAACAAATGAGGCTTGTGACCCCCAGGATTTATACCAGATGTTCCTGAGCAAGGTTCGCGGTAATTTTCTCAATCAGAAATGATTGATTTATCGAAAGAACAACTTTCTTGTCACTTCTGTCATCGAGTTAGAGGCGAGAATGACAAAACGCAGAAAAGAAAGGGAGATGAAGAGAATGAGATGCAGAGGTGAAGACAAGGGGGAAGCGAGGGAAATATTCATCAAAATCTGCGCGATGTCTCATCTTTACGCCTGACGTCACTTCTCTGCAGTTCTGAGGTGATAATTCACATGTGATAGCGCTTGACAGCAGGCTCTAATTGGCCCTCATGTGGGTGGTTGACCTTTAGATAGTGTGACTGTCAATGCATTGCCATCGTGATATTGTTGATGCTCTGAGGATCTCACTCGGTGACGGATCCTTGAAACACCCAAAATGTCGGAGGTGCGTTTATGTGGGGAGGTGAGGAGAACATGAAATGTGAGGAGATCGTTGCTGTATTAAACAATAGTGAGTCCCACGGCGGGGAAGTTAATCTCCATATACAGTGCAGGTGTTAGTTGAACCATGTCCTTCAGCTGTGATCAATTTCATTAATTTGTACGGAAAGTTAATATTGGTGTATGTTTTTATATTAGTAGCTACGCTCAGTTTTTGTCACATTAACATCATGCATTTGTGATTACTTGGGAGTTAAATCCCATGCATTGTAAAATCTTATTTAAATAATTTAATAAAATAAAATCTAGCCGCATTTCGTATAACATTTTTATTTAAAATTTACTATAAATTTTAAGTTTAAATGCTTTTTCGGTCGAGCTACAGGAAAAGATATGTAGTTCGAGTAAAATGCAAGTAGTCTATTATCCAAAGATCTTGCTGTGCACAGTAAGGCAATAAAAAAAGTGCACAAAAAAGGCTTTTAAAAAGATTTTTTATATAATAGATCAAATATAAAAAGATACGCCATCACATGAAAATGATAAATGATTTTTTCCCCTTCAACAAGCCATTGTAGGTCTAACTAAACCCTTATTTAAAACTCTTTCTCTGTCCTTTGTATGAATTCAAAGAGCTACTTCCATTTTTAGAGAATTTGACATTATAGCTGAATCGACTCTTCTAGCATTTTCTGCTTAATCCATTTCTGTGTCTCCAGGAAACAGTTTTCACTGCTGGCTTTTGCTTGGCTGTAGGGTTTTGCAGAAAGAGTTTCAAGCTCTCTGTCACCTTTGTTCCGACACATTTTTGTGTCTGGCAACTGCATTCGTGTATTTTGTGTACATCTGTGTGTGCTTGTGTTTTTGTTGATGTATTGCTTAGCAGAGGGCAATGATTAGCATCATCAATGAGAGGTGTTTGTCATCTACAACAATTGAAAACTGTGTGTGTGAGAGAGAGAGAGAGAGAGAGAGTGGGAGGATGAGGATAATATGCTAATGATATTGCTGTTACACTTCCTGCATGACTCATCGCAGTGTGAGCCAGCACATTCTCTCAGTGTGGGCACACATGCCGCTCTCAATCTCTTTAAAAGCTGGAAATATGATATACAACCGTGTCTTTCTTGTTCTGAAGGCACGCTGGGATGCTCGTGTTGGCAAAATCACAAAACCACAGTCAGGCAAGTTGATTGCAGATTGTGAGTTCCTATCGAGAGATGATGTCTAAACTCAAACGCCCATCTTGAAAGTATACAAGTCATGTAGAAATCTCAGCTTCTAGCTGTGGTGGAAACAATATACCAAGCCTCTGATAAATATGCCTTAGTTTTTCATTGCAGATATGAGTGAAACGGATTTAGGATAAGCATAACCTACAAGCAGTACTTTATAGTAACCTGCAGATTGGAGATTATTCTTAGTTTGCTTCTGGTATTCATGCTGGGCAGTCGGCTTTAAGGGTTCCAGCATCTGTCTGCCGTGAGCGATGTTCTTCTCAAAGCTCTGATTTACTGGATTTCATGGTCATTTATTGTGTGTCATGCTGTGTTTCTAACCCCTTAATCTTATCTCAGCATCTGATTCAGAGCGAATTCTGGTTGGTATGTAACGTAAAACTTGACTCATTCCTATTTTATCGGCCGAATGCTTAATCCCAACTGTTTTGATGTTATGTGATCGCATAGCCCCGTTTCTCTCATGCGGTTTCTAAAACACAAAGTTGTGATTTTTCTCCAATGTAACATAAAATGTAATTTCTGTTTTTGATTCTATTCTAATAGGAAGAGAATTTAGGTATTAAAATGACAATCGCTCCACACTGTTTGGATATGTACCGTGAACATCACATCTGTGATTTATGTGTGATGTTACTTTTCTAAGTGGTCTGATTTTGCCTAGTGGATGATAAATGCACTTTGTGTTTAATTCTAAGAGAAAATAATTACTTACCTTGAAGGGTTAATCGTGATGGTCTCTTTGTTCTGTGGGCCATCACGCATCCTATTAGTTATGTCGCTAGTTGTACTTGAAATAATTTCCCTGTTTCTCCAGGCACAAGCCATTTGTCAATAAATCTCGATACATTTTATTGCGAATTATATAAAGTCATTAAATGTCTATTATGTGGGTTGGCTGTGGTACAGATTCAAATTAAAACCAGAAAGTTTGGCTTTGTTCTGTCACTTACCCTTGAGTTGTTCCGACCACATTGTCGTCTCGGAAAATTCAATGGCTTAGTCAGACCCTTTTTATTATTCTCACGGAACTGA
Organism: Barbatula barbatula; assembly: GCF_947034865.1. NCBI lineage: Eukaryota > Metazoa > Chordata > Actinopteri > Cypriniformes > Nemacheilidae > Barbatula > Barbatula barbatula. Next base: position 16,824,707 of record NC_136774.1, read on the forward strand.
GGACTTGCTGACCAAAGAACTCTTTTGTGTGGGTTATGTAAATTGCACAACTCCATGAGTTTAGTTCAATTAAAGTTTGCTGGTGCAGTAATGTAATTGATTATCGATCCATTTGTATGCCGTGTTTTTTTTAGATAAATGTCATGAGATATCCACCTTGATCTATTTTGATTATATCATTTGTTTTGCATTTTGCATGCAATACAATTCATTTTTTGACATTTTATTTATTTGAATACTTAAATATATCACTGAATTTAAGAATGAACTAGGGCTGTCAAAGGATTAATCGCAACTAATCCCGTGCAAAATGAAAGTTTTTGTTTACAAAATGTGCATGTACTATGTACATTTGTTATTTACACGCACACGCACACGCACACGCACACACACACACACACTTCTATATTTAAGAAATATTTACATGTGTAAATGGGCCATGCTACAGAATTGGTGCAATATCGGAGTTTGAGTTTTTTCCTCAGATTATTTCATGAATGCAAACTGTATAATATCAAAGGTACACATTTCTATTAATTGTGCAGATCATTTTCATATTGTATTTTCAGAAAGTTTTGGAATATTCTTCCTCTCCCAAAATTATGTCACAACCGAAGAACAATGATATATAATTAAATAAAAGGGATAATATTTACATATTAAGTTTAAATCTACTTTTTAAATATATATATTTTAAATACATTTAAATTAATAACAGTTACAATTGTAACAATATTTCAAGTGTAATTTTTGAGATTTGTTTTTTTTAATCAAATCTTTATTTTTTAAAGGCATAACATTGATAATAGTGAGATCAAATTTAAGGATTCATTAGTTTATATATTAGACCAAACACTATCATAACATCTTAGTTGATAAATTAATATACTTTATTTTTGACAATAGATCCCATGTTTCAGTTGTGACAGACACACGTATCACTACTAAAACCAATTGTTTGCATAACTGTAAAGTTTTGTTTATTTCCACAAATAAAGGATTATTGGTTACTTTTCTCACTGACAATTTTTGTCAGAGATGCATTTGGTCGTGACTGTTTCGGTAGTGAACATTTTTGAATAGTTTTGAGCCTAGCTCATAGATGCTAATCAGCACATGGTTGGCAAGCACAGTTCTGAACAGATGTACACACATAAAAACAAAATTTTATGGTATAACGTGGCTTAAATCAGTCTCAGCAAATGGACTAAAACATACTGTGTTTCAATAGTGACTTGAAAATGTGGATGAACATTTTTATTAAGTATACTATAAAATATCTTTTTAACTTTACATTTTTTTTCATTTTTTTTAGAAACAACAATAATAATAATCTTCATGAATTGAAATTTAGGGGGTTGGGTTCGGGACACCCATCTCCCAATTGAAAGTACCCAATCAATTATGATTTTACAGTATATACTGAATATTAAGTAACTGATATTATAAATTATATTGTGGGTTTCAATAGATAATATAAGAATCTTCATGTTGCACAAATTCTGTAGCATGGCCCATATACACTTTTGTATATATACATAATGTATATGACGTATAAATATTAAAATTAAGATTTTCTTAAAATTATCTGTCTATTTATATACATAATTATTAATATCATTATATTAATATAATATAATTAATATATATATATAATGTAAATATAACCTTTAATTTGCATACGATGAGTCACAATACATTTTTGACAGCCCTATTACAAATTTTGCTTAGCATTCAGTTTTATATGAATGAAGTCGTCACCTGTCGATGGACGAAACATAACCCATTTTCTTTCACTAATCGGTCAACATGCTTTTAAATGAAAAAGTATATCTTCTCATCTTGCAGTTAAGTTTATGTTTGTGTATGCCCTGCTGAAGTAAGTGACACCCTCCATTCATTTCAACTGTTCGCTACAAAAATAACCTTCAAAAACCAATTTTATTTTTCAAAAAAAGAGAACCCTCTTCAATTCTTTTCGTCTGAATAGGACGATGACCCCCACCCCTCCAGGCTTGTCTCGGCTTGCAGGCATTATTCCTGCATTTGGTTTGAATGACCTTTCCAATCACTCGCCTGAACCAGACTGTTCAACACATCGCCGTTTTTATAAAATAAATTTGCCAGCTCGCATTTTTATTCATTTTCCGTAGCTTTTGCTATAGAAAAAATGTATTCTTAGGAGTTTGACAATGCTGACGATTAACTGTCAGCAAAACGAACAAAGTGAAATTGCTCCTTGTCTTTATTTGAACTGCGGTTTCTGCAGTGTTTGTTTAAAAGAGTGACGGTATCCAGACTGGGGTGAAATAAGAGGAGACTCTGTTGTCATTTTAAGGCATGACATTGTGATCCAAGCCACACATGCAGGAGTTAAATAAAGTGATGCTCTTTTGAAAGAATTGAAGTCTTTTATGACGGTTCAAACAGGACTGTTTCTATTTTTAAGCCCTCTGTTCTGATTCCACCGTCAGAAACATCAAAGCCATTTCGGTTCGAGGCTGATTTCGCTGCTTGTGATGCCAATGGGAGCGCGTCTATTCCCTGCAAACGAAAATCCAAATAATAAATGGAGAACTAAATACAGAACTCATGGAGCGAAGGGACTTAGCCAGCTCTTTCAAACTCAATCTTCCATACAGAAATGTGCGAGACAACCGCACAAACAGATCCAAAATAAAAACAGCCATTATAGGTTTTTTATTTCTTTGACACGGAGTCTCAGTTTGTTCGCTAGAATAAACTTTTGCCAGTTCCATATAAGCCTCTCATCTGTTTTCTGCATTTGTTCAATACTCTGTAATATTCTTTATCCTTGTCGCCCTGGCAGCGGCCTCATCTGTCAGAGGGCCTGTTGTTGCGGCCGCCGGGCCAGACGATGCGTGACCCCCAGAGTCCAGATATTTCACAGATGAGAAACGGAGGCTGTTGATAGAGGATGAGCTTTGTCATTACTGTGAGATACACGGCGCTGCGTTCATCACTTCACCTCTCTCTCCTTCTGTTTCTCTCCCTCGCTCTCTCTGCTCTGTGATGCTGGAAATGGGGTATGATTTAACTTCAGGCCATTTCATTGTTCCCTTTAAGCTTCTTAGCTCTAAAATATTCATATTTGGGGCCCAGGAAGTGAAATCTGTGACAGCACAGAGCGCAGATGAGAAGGAGAGAGTGGAAAAACAGGGAAGGCGTTTGAAACCGAAATAAGATATTTTTCGTTGCCGATGTGATAAGATATGTCACAGACAGGCTTGTTTTCCATACTTAACTCCATTCTTTTATCCTTCCCTGAGTGTCCCATCTATTTCAGTGCTTTCTGTCAATATATCACTTTGAGTGCAGTATACTCTGTACTTATGTCTGCTTGCTTGTGTTTTAAGTGAAGAGAGTTGAAGTGTTGGGTTAAACGTCAAAGCATATTGTGCTAATTATACATCATTATATTGTTGACATGCTGCAGTGAGCCGCAGCGCACGCTGCTTTTGACAGATGTATGTATATCGTTTCTTTTGTTTTGTGGGGGTAAATTGCATTAACACACATAGTTTTGTTTCACTATATTAATTACATTTTATAGAACTTTGGTGTTTTCAAACCAGGCATATAAATTTTTTATTGTCTAGTGAGGACCACCGTAAATGTCCAAAGAGTCTCATGTTTCACTTTTTTTTGTTTGGTCCTCACAAGTATAACTAACAAAATAACAGTGCTACAGAAGATCCTATAAAAGAACCATTTTGATGTGGAAAAGGTTTTTTTAGATTATGAAAAGGTAAGAAAGAAACTGTTCTTTAAAAATCTTTGACTCAATGGGTCTTTGGGGAACCCAAAATGGGTTTTTTTATGGCATTACTGTGCAGAACCGTTTGTTGCACTTTTATTTTATTTTTTTGTATAAACTTGTAACAAGTTTCCTATAAGGTCAAAACATAGTGGTATACTATAATTTTGAGGAGGATCCGGTGCCCACAACCATAATAAATGTTTACCACAGGTTGGTTAGTTTCGCTGTTTCTTGATAATTTCATTTTGTTTGGGGAAATTATGAATGTAAATTTTAATAAATCGCTTTAAATGTAATTTAAACAATTTAACAGTTCTATTTTTAAAGCATGTTTCATATATCATTGCTGTCCTTTTGAATCCAAGTCCAGATTCAGAAATTGAAAAAAACTATGGCCTTGTCTGAGTCTCACCAAACATATTAATGCTTCTCGCATGCACAGTATCCAAAGCAATATCAAAAATAATGTTTTTTAAGCGCAATTTGATCATAGGAAACAAACGTTATGGTACAGTTTACGTCAGTTTAAATGTTGTTCTCCAATATGTTGTTTAATCAGGGTTTTAGCCTGTGATTGTAGAAATATCTGTACAACCCATTCACTCTTCCATGAATGACGTAATATCTGCCCGGAGGCGCGTTGCAAATATGGCAGCCGAATGACACGACTTCCCTGAACGGACTTTGATCTCACAGACAAGGGTTTTCCAGGACTCTGCCTTGGTTTCAACATTTTAAGATATGTAAGGGCAAGATATTTTCAGTTAAGACGGCACAAACATTGATTTTAATTTCGGAACTAGCCTTAAGCCTTCTGTCCAAGGTCTGTGAAACCGGGCATATACTTTTTAAATGATTAAATACGGTGTTGCCAAAGTTGAAATTGGTTAAATATTTGCAGAACCCAGTGACAAACATAAAGGGTCACTAATAATAATGATTAATGGAAAAATATAGTATATGCCCCCGTGGTTGAAACCTTAAAGCTATATGGAGACACAGTGATAGATTCCATGAGATCTTCTGACCTGGAGTATAATCTGTGTGCTCTGTAAATTGGAACAGTTGCTGTAAATCCCACATTACATGTTGTCTGTCTGCAGAGTCTGTGAAGGATCGTTCACAGTAACACTCAAATTCACCACAGGGCCGTGTCACCTGAGAGCTTTGTGTTACAGGTATTTGCTGACAACAGGCACATCACTACATGATTTAATTGCTTAATTATCTCCCTCGACTGAAACCGCTTTTGTTCAGGAAAACAGGCATGAAATAAATAATTGCTGAATACACAGTCTCTGTAGAGCACTGTTTCCTCTACACAACACATGGTCTTCCTCTGCTTGTTACACCGCAATGTTTCACAATACTCTTCAGTTAATTGGACCTTGAAAACCGCTTGAGTTTTGTCATGTCACCTAAAGGTGATTTGACACCAAAATGAAGGTTTCAGGGCCATAACCACTGGGGTTATTGATGCGGCGGTGTGTTTGATTCGGTTTACATGTTATAGCTTTAATAAAAAAGTGTGACAGGAAGGCCTTTAGTTAAAAAGGCACTCAATTAAAATACCCCTCAAGTGCTCGGACACATATATGGCACACCAAGAAACCATCACGCTCATAAAAACGCACAGATCTGACCTATTAAGCCCAACTCGGCACAAAACTGCATTACGTCCACTTAAACGGAAGGATTTAGAGGTGCTCTCGTGGTGGCTGTAGTAGCTGGATGATTCACGGTATAAAGTGGGATGCACACAGACCGCCTCTTTTGGGCCTGCATATAAAACCCCCAGCACAATTGATATGCGAATTGAAGGAGCGGTGAGTGGGAGGCCAGCGCAGATAGATGTGACTCTCAACCTGAGGAGAAGCAGGAGAGAAGAGCTGTTAGTCTGGTACTTTCTTTTTCAGATCCTCTATAATGCTGCAATTGATAACATCTGACTGCTCCTGCCACGTCGCTTCGCAACTGATGCATCTTCCAAACGGCAGGTGTCTGCCGGTAGTCTTCAGAAAATGGCAGCGGGCTTGGGTTTAATTGATGTGTTATTGTAAACATGTCTGGACACTGACTAACAGAGACAGCTGCTGGCTAAAGAGGTAGACTCTGAGTTACACCCCCCCGATATTTAGCATCTGCTGACAGTTTCCTGAGATCGGGGTAACGGATAGCCATGATGCTTTGTTGTGTTATCTGTGGACACTGACAACTTGTGCTACAGCTGTCGGACCTTTTCTTGGCAGTGATGAAGATATTAAAACTATCTTTTCTAACTAGCATGACAAAATGTTTTCTTTCGCACATACAGACGGAGAACAGAGTAAGAGATCATTACAAATTTTCATTTCAAATCAGCATTTCTAGATGTATCGTGGCCATTTTCAACAAAGTCAAACCTGAGGAGCAAGGACGGCGTTTGCGCATGGCACAGTATGGCAGTTGCCATACCCTCGCATTCAGACAAAACAATGGAAACAAAGTGTGAATAAAATGATGCTCATTTAAGATTATCAAAATATCAGAAAGCATGTATATTTTAGAGTGTAAAAAGGACGCTCATTCACCAACAGCTTCAATGGTTACGAGAGTAAGATGCATGACTTGTGAAAATGTAGACAAAATTACATCACATATTAAATCATGCAGGCATTTATTTTCAACAAAATGAAGAAACTATTTAAAAATGCCTTACAGGTGTTTAATAATAAAGTGTATGATAAGGTAAGTGGTAGTAGTGAGTCGACATATGGCAATAAATTGATGATTATAATTTTTTATTTCAACAGTCACATAACAATCTCATCTGCCGTAGTCAGATGTATAAATAATGCAAGATGAATAATATTTTTATGTTATCTGTGCATAGTAAAGAGATTTACTCCATGTGCCAGTGTTGTGCAGTCGCAGTTCGTTGCGCTAAATACCCGCACGTCTTTTTGGATTACCTGTGTTTTCATTTGGATGTCACAGATTTTACACTGCTTCAACCTCGCCGCTACTTATGTAATAAACGGCACTGCCACAAGGTTAGACATGTTTTGTATTGAATTGTGTTTGCTGTAAATTTAATTTTTTTTGTGTGTATTTTAGACTCGTACCCGATTAACGTAGTCGTTGATGGTTGTTATAACATGGCTGTGGGTTTCAAGCGTTTTCACACACAGTAAATGACAGATGGTTTAGTAGATATTTTGTAGAGACGATATGAGGGTAGATGCCGCTAAATTTCTTGCACTGGACCTTTAACTAATTCGCGTCCCAACGACAGTCAATGCAGCATCTTGTTTTATTGCTGCTATTTGTTTGATTTTTGTTTTCTGCGCCTTGTTTCATTTCTAATTGTATTGATCGTACTCATCCAGTCCTTTACAGTTTAAAGGGAGAAAACACTGCACAAAACAACAGCCAGAACATATCTGATTTTAAAATGGAGTAATGTAGAGTGAGATTTTTGGATCAGTGAAATTTTACCGCAGGCAGAGATATCAAGCACAACGTGACAAAAATAGAATGCAAGGCGCCAAACAAAACGGCTTAGTGCACATCACTTTATCACGTTCTGCCTGGTTGACGCACGTTGCTGCTTGGAAAAACTAGTAAAAACTGTGAAAATAAAAAACATATCTCAATATGCCCATCGAGACGTTCTATGGTTTCCAGTATAAGTCACTTCAGTAAATCAGTCCTTTCCGTTTTCTGTATCCTTTTTCCTCCGAGTGTTCCACTCGCCACTTACCAGAGAAACACCATTCAGATTCAATCCAGGGAGAGAAAGGATCAATAGAGCTTACATGCCCCTCTCACTTCCCCCCACAGAGGAGTCGGAACTGTACGGCTTTCAAACACAATCCACATGTTCCTTCCCCATATCTCCTCTGAGGATTAAACGTTAACAAGGCCTGCCAAACACAGCACCCCCTCTGGCAGAGCACACATGAAATTCTTCTCACGTGTTTGTCTATCTGTGTGTTAGTGTGTGTGTGTTTAAATACATGTTCTCATAATCCCGTGTAAATGTCTGTTGATCAGAACAGCTTTTAAATTCTCATCACGTGTGTATGTGTGATCAGAACAGGGGTGCGGAAGGGCGCTCGGTTGTGGTGCAGGAACGCAGGCTGCTGGTTGGGGTCCATAATGGCTGGGGTTGGGTGGAGAAGCCTCAGGTGTTGGTGCTTGAGAATGAGGCCATTGGGAGCGGAACGGCCGGGGCCCACGGAACAGGCGCAGGCGGCAGATTCAGATCGACCTCGAAGGAAAAATTCAAGTGAGTGCTTGGCCCATCTGCAGCTCTCTAATTTACATTAAATCTGAGGAATTTGATCAAACTGCCATTAACATCATGGTACATTAAATCTTATTTTTTATTTTACCCAGGTATCCTGAATCTTCATGTCTGATAATCTTAAAACTTTAGGTTTTCCCTGTGTCTACAAGGTTAAAGAAATCACCCAAAGTGAATAAAAGCACCATAAAAATGGTCCATACGTATCTAAAATCTCATCTTTACAATCTTACTGCATTAAAGGAATGTACTCGCCGTCTAGTCATTTCAAACCTGTATGACCAATTTGCTTGCATTGAATTTGTGTCCATACAATAGAAATGAATGGGTACTGCTGTTATTCAGTTACCAACATTGTTCAACAAGCTTCAATATATCACAATATGTATAAACAGGCTAGGGTCAAGATTTCTATTAGCTTTTTCCTGATCTTGACAGCTAACCTGCTCACAGATTACATGTTTAACATCTTTTGTCGTGTTGAATGAAAATATGAGTCATATGGGGTGAGGACAGATAACAGAATTTTCGGGTGATCTGTTCCTTACGACTATTCCAGAATCCCCCCATGTTGTCCCAGAGCCAAATGCCCCATCTGTCTTTTCTAGTGACTTTAGCTCTCGACCCCACACTGATTCTTTTCCCTGGTGCTTACCCGGCAGAGATGTCCTCACCTTGTTCCTTTTTATCGTCTCCATCTCTTATTTAACAGGATCCTTATCAAATATAGATTTTCACACCTTTTCTTTCCAGAAAGTAATTTAAAAACAGCTCTAAAATTTAACAACAAAGGCCTTTTGATTTTAATTAAACTGGTTTTGTTTAACTATGCTTGAAGGACAACTGAACTTAAAACTCCGTAATGCACGTCTCACTGTAAAAAACAACAAGTAGTGTTTTTTGTGTGTTTAAGTACATTTTTAAAAGAGCCACACCACCGCAGAGTCACTGCCATGTGAGATCTCTCAGAGCTAGTCACAAACACTGTTATGCACCACGAGAGAGAGAGGTCTATAATTACCCAATGAGAGAAATTAGGTGTCTATGAGAGTGGAGCATCACACTCTGTCCTTTATAAGAGAGAGAAATTGGGTGTAATTATAGAGACGTTCTCACTAAAAACTTTTCCTGCGCATACGCAACCCGACGCTGCTGCGATGACGGTATTGGGCGCAAGTGCGATCGTGCGAAACCCGTGGAAGGATGATGCAAATGATTAGACACCAGTCTGCAGATGAGTGTTTGACATGAATCCTGAGTTTGGAATTTCAACACCTTCGGTTTATGTTGTAGTAACAATGTTTGAAGCAAACGCCAGACTCATTTGAACACTTTAATAACTTTATTCTTCATCATCATTTTCAGATCATTTTTTGTATGTGAAATTGATATGGAAAAGTGATTGTTTATATTTGTATTTTATGTATTTTTTTCCTGCTTGTGTATTTAAGTTTCAGCATCAGACTGTAAAGGCTATAATGTTGTAACAGAAAACAGTGCATGAAATATATATGCATAATTTGGTGAACAACTGTAACAATTGCATTCTAAAGTTGCACGAACAGTAAAAGCAGGGCCAGCAAACCTTTTTTTAGCTTAAAACTTCTGCTCCTTCTAAATTGCCACAGATGTACTGTTCTTTTTCTTTTAGCGCTATGTGAGTTTTAAAAGCTCATTTATCAAGTTAATGTGGCGGAGCTGTGTTCTTCCTAAAATTAGGATTTATTTCAAGAATTTCTTAAGTAACATTGTTTTTTGGAAACTTAAAAGGTTCTCAGTTAGTGTTTTAAGTGCATTATAAGATTTTTTTAATGCATAGTTTAATTTTACGCAATTGCTCTCGCTGCCCTGTGCTTAATAGTTATTGATGTTCATTCATTGAAGGAGAAGTTTACCCACTAAAAATCATTTTGTCATCATTACCCAACATCATTTAATTCCTAATAACTCCGTCCATCAGGCTTCCTAGTTTATAACATGACCTCTTTAGTTATATTGATTTTCCATAACCAGATAACCTGACTTTTGCGGTTAACATCAGTTTGACCTCGTTTGTGACCCTGGACCACAAAACCAGTAATAAGGGTCAAGTTTTTCCATTAATGTATGGTTTGTTACTATAGGACAATATCTGGTCGAGATATAACTATTTGAAAATCTGTAATCTGAGGGTGCAAAAAATCGCCCTTAAAGTCCATCAGAGGCTTTGTAGCAGGCTGTTGCTGAGAAGTAAGTTTTGACTTACCACTGTAATGCCGGAGAGTAGATGAACTTGAAAGCTGAAATATAGAGACCAAACTCGAGTGAGTAATTCCTAAACAGTGTGCAGCAGCGAGCGAAGTTTGTAAGTGTGTTGTTCGCGATTTTGTTGCATCCAAATATTGATATATTTGTGCTAAGAAATGTACAAAATATCTTCATGGGACATGATCTTTACTATATTAATATTACTGCTAATATCCTAGTGATTTTTGACTTATAGAAATATAGATAATTTTGACCCATACAATGTATTGTTGGCCATTGCTACATATATACCCGTGCTACTGGTCTCGTTCGGTGTGCAGCCACGCTTTCATTTGTGTTTTTGTCTGTATGTTTGTTTTGTTCACATATATGCAGTGTCCGAATTTACTTCTGCCATGTCATGTTGTTATGGCGTGCACGGTATAAAGTTACTGCTTTAATGGCGGTAGGTCTTTCTTCCTTTCCAATAAAATTTAATCTTACATCTACTTCGTATGACATATGGTAGAAGGGTGTATCCTAAAACTGAGCCGAAAGCTGGTGGTTGCCCCCACGTGTGTACTGTGCAATGGCAATTTTTGACTCGATTAACAAATGGATAAAGAAAAGCATTAGGGAAAACGACAAAGAAAAGCAGTTGGCGAATAGAGAAAGAAAATGTATACATTTAAAAAAATTTTTTTACATTTTATTGTTCAATTAAACTACATTTTAAAACACAAATTAAATAAACCATTTTATTTATTTATTTATCACCCAAGTCTATTAATTTCTTAATTAAAAGTTATTTATTTGTTTAAATTTGTATGTTTTTATTTTAAATTGATCAATTGATTCTTCATTTTATTTCTAATCGGCACTCCGGGTCCTCCATAGTTTCGTGGTCCAAGGATACACTTTTAATTCCAACCCACGTAAAGTAACCTGCAATTTTCTTTCAAACAGGGATGAGATGAGCAAAATCAAAAGTTATGGATTGCCGCATTTCATAATATCTTAGCCTGATCATCAATAAACTACCGTCACAATAGAAAACCAAGCAGAAATATAATCCGTTCTTAACAAAAACCTTTTTTGCCTCAGAAAATATAGCACATATTTCGTATGGAATATTTTTAAGATTCTTTTGGGTTGCATTTTAATGCTTTTTTTCCGAAACTTTGAAGCTCCAGTCCTCGTTTATTGAAATAGCATGGATATGACCGGGAAATACATTATTAAAAAACTTTTGTGCTTTATGGAACAAAGAAAAGCATCCGGGGGGAGTAAATGGCAAAATTTTCAAGTTTTATGTGAACTATCCATTTAATGGTCAGGATTGTAATTAGAACTAAGTGTGACTGTAAGCGTCAAACCCCAGGTGTCTTTGTTCAAGAACAATGTCTGCGTGTAGTCAAAGTTTGTGACACTGACAATGAGCTTTCCAAACCCAATAAAACAGTTAACTGAGATGCCATGTTAATGAATGTCATAAGTCTTTCTGGGTCTGTGTGGGTGTGTAGGTCCATTACACAACCTTCCATGCTGAGCTTAATGTATTAAGTTGTTGTCTCTGATGTTTGACTGATCTGGCGCTCTCTTTCTCCCTCCTGCAGTGATAGACTGTCTCTTCGTGGCAGTGTGGAGCTGAAGTTGATGAGACACTTAGCTTTCAGCATCGTCTTCCAGCTCCAATATGTTTTCTCTTGTCCGCTGGCTGGAGATGGGCAGGTGAGACTGAACAGTTGTCTTTTAAAACGTATTACAATTTCTATACCACTTGGCTTAACTTGAATGAAATGTGGAATTATTTTTATTGATTTATTTTGCTTATGACACGTTTCCCAACTTTAATACAAGCAAATAGACCGGTCCTCCTAAATAAAGGCACGGATCTCCCAAAATTCAAATTCTGTCATCATTTTAAACCTCATGGCTTTCATTCTTCATCCGAACACTGAAGAAGATATTTAGAAAATTGTTGGTAACTGAACAATGGCGGTACTCATTGACTTCTAATGTAAAGATACAAAACCAATGCAAGTGAACGGGTACAGTTGTTTTTCTTTTACCAACATTACCAATTTGTTGTTCGAGGCAAAACTCCAGCTTTTAACCCAACTCTAAATCTAGGCCCTATGCGGTTTAGCAGATAGAAAAGTTGTTCCAGAACTAACATGGATCCTGGTCCAGGATCTTGTCCTGTTTGGCACATTCACAGTAACTGAGAGCAAATGTTTTTTGAATGCTGCTCATTTCCCAACATGGGCTTAGTTTTTCGCACATTTAAATAGCAAAACGTACAGTTGGTAAATGCTGTAGGGTGCAGTGTGTTTATCTGAAATGCACTGTACAAACATCTCTGCTAATTGACTTTGATCACTGTCAGTAGACTCTGAAATGCAGAAGTTTGTTTTTACAATGAAAATAATTCCTTCCTTTGTCTTTAACTTTACATTCAGAATGTATAAGAACGTCTTTATTATTGCTGTAAGATAAAACGGTTCAGTATGCCGGAGACCTCCAGGCTAATGGATGGTAATGTAACCTCTGTGACCAAACCCCATCTACTGTATCTCAGAGTCCTCAGGGAAAGAAGAAGACTTTGCCTTCTTTACAGAACGCTGTCTAATTGTGAGCGGATCTGAGAGATAACTCTGTCACACTCTCACAGTTTCTCTCTCCCTCTTTATCTCGGTCCCAGTCCGTCTGCCTCTCTGGAGTATTGCCGTGTCCTTCATTGCCTCTCCCTGAGGAAATTAAACAGCCATCCTTGACCAGACAGGCTCAGTAAATAAACATTTTGGGAGAAAGATTGAGAAGGGGATGAAGATAGAAAAAGTGAATATCAGGTTCCAGGCGGCAGGCACAAAGGCGTCCAATCCAATCAGTCATCATTCATCCGCCTGGACCCCAGCTCTCCTCTCGGTACTCAGGGCCTTGCTTCAGTCTTAACACCCTTAGGATTAGCCCCTTCTAATGAAATGACACAAATGTGGCTCTTTGGTCTATCTAGAGCAGGCTTAGCGCACACAAACTCTCTGAGTCTGAAATCGAATCCGTCTCTAGGGGGCTTGTTTTTCTCTGCCAGGCAACACAACATGTTTTAAAAACCCTACTGGCCCTGGTTAAGTCATAAGGGATGTTGCCAATTACACGTGTGGGTGGAATTGTCATTGTGCTCGATAGGATGAATGCTGTTAGTGATCGATGGTGTTATTTTCACCAATTAAAGGAACTGTTCATCATTTACTCACACGCGTGTCATTCCAAATCTGTATGATTTTCTTTTTGCTATGAAACGCTAAAGGTTTCTAAAAAGTCTAAAAAAATGTCGTCTTTTCCATACAGTTACAGTGAATGGAAACCGAGGTGCCAAGCTTTTGAGTAATCCAAAAGCAGCATTACATTTTCATGAAATCATTTTAAAAATGTCTTTTAATCGCAAATCGTAAATTTGTTTTTCACAAATAATGCTTACCTGCCAGTTAGCTGTTGCATGTCCCCATTGCAGTGTCCTGTACAATTTGTGTTCTGTGTAAGAAGAAAATCATACATGTTTCATCATCATGAGGGTGAGGAAAAAACAATACATTTACATTTAGTCATTTAGCAGTATTTTGTGTTTTGGGTGAACTGTCCCTTTAAAGTCTTTCAACCAGATAAGCACAGGTACATCTTTAAGATGTCTGCTAAAGATCTGTAAAACCTCTGCTGTGTAAAAACATCTTCTAAACATCCTAGAAAGAGACGATTTACGTCCATTCTAAATCATAAACATCTCACAGACTTCTCCTAGACGTCTATATGACATCCGACGTCTGGGAGACATATTGCAGATGAGCAAAGAATAAAAAAATGACTTGCAGATGTAAATGCAGACATCAAATAGATGTCTCCCATCAGGGCAGAAAACCAGCCGACGTTCCATAGGCCTAAATGCTAACTGAGCGCTTGCTGTCACACATACAGAGACAAAGACCACTGATGGCAAATGTGAAAACATGGGTCTCTTGATCATCTCAGGCCTAATTGGACCCGAGAACTCTTCACGTTTTCGACTTTCAAATCATTCAGGTAGATGAACATTTTCATAAAATGAAAGCAGTGTGAATTTGTTTTGGAAAGCTGAGAATTTCTCAAGCTGTCGAGGCTCCTGGTTTGGGGAGACAGGCCGGAGTGTTGGACAAGTGTCACCCCGCATGAACTGCAGATCTCAAACTACGCCGAGGTTGAGGTTAAAAAAAGAAATTTGAGTGTGTCTAAATTCCTAATGAAGATGGTGTGAGCGTGCGAGAAGACAGATAGGAGGAGAGAGAGACAGTCAAAGAAGAATGGAGTAATTGCGTTATAGGTGTATTTATAGAGTGTGGTGAAGGAAGGTGTCTGAAAGTCATCATAGTGACTAATAAAGGTGGGATGAGACACGACCTCCTGAAGTTAGACAGCCTTGACTTGCAGCACAGAGAGAGCGAGTGAGCGTGCTCTATATTGTACAAAGGTCAGAAAGAAGATTTAAGATTGCTTCTTAAAATATATATGCTTATAATATATTTTTTTAAATGAAGTACTTTGTATTTGTAATATTTAGCAGAATTGTTCAATAGAAGCATTTTATTGCCATAGTAGTTCGAGTATATTTTCAACATTCATTTATATTGTGTAATATATTTATATTTAATATAGTTAAATCTAATACGTTATATATATTTATATTATAATAAGTTTGCTAGTATGTATGTGTTTAGGTCAAATTGTCATTTTGTATCACATTTCTACCAAATTGCTTATTTTATAAGCAGAAAATGAAAATGGGAGAAACGGGTGAAAATAACAGAAAAGATGCTCTGTGTTTTTAAGACCTTAAATACTGCAAAGAAAACAATTTCGTATTCACTTTAAGCAATACAACAGTCATATTTGTAAATGTACTTGGGAAAGGTGAAAACGTATTTTTGTGTGTGATAACCTCGATTTTATGACAGTTTTCATATGTCTTGTTATGCTGTCAGGCTTTCATATTGCTGTTGGATGATTTCATGCAGCGTCACACCTTAAACTCCAGAATTCTGTACGACAGGCCCAGACTTTCAGAATTTTCGACTCTTCATTTGCAGGGTTCAGTGGGCCGGTACTCTTGGTCTTATCAAAATGCTCAGGCAGACGGTGAAAGAGAAGAGGATGAGACGGAGAACACAAGTCGAAAGTTGGAATGTATATGTGAGCGGGGTATAAACTCCGGAAACACTGTAACTGAAAAGTAAAGCGAATTGGTGAATTTGCTAAATAATGGTTCAAGTCATTTCCCCACAAACTCGCCTCCTTTCTATGCAAATGAAGTGTGTTATAAATGGCACCTTATTCATGACGGTGGGTGTTATTTGACTGGTGCGATTACCGTTGCGCTATTACAGTCTGCGGAAGGCAGGTGGTAAACAGAATGTTGTTTTAAAAGGATGTTTGTATTCGTTTTCTAGTGATCATGACAGCAGTTATTCATCAAATGATGATCAAATGATGCGGCAGAGCATTATAACTGGGCATGTATCCAGACACGGGGTTTGGCCGAGTGCACTTTCAGCATTTAAAGAGCCCATTTGATGCTCGAGGTAGGGTGGTGATGTATAGTCCCAGTAAAATGTGCCAGATCGTAGCAATCTAATACATCCGACACAACGTAGCACCCAAAACGGTCCTAAAAGATAGCGCAACAATCGTGCAATTTGCGTTGAGCATAGTTATTTTGGACATGTTTGTATCATTACCCTATTTATATAATTGCTTTTTGGAATCGTGTGCTAAAACATGCAAACAAACTACGCCATCAGTGGCACGATTCATTTCTAGAGAGTTCCCCCTTGAGAAATGTCAGTGCGGTGTAGTTTAGGTGAAAGGGAGACAGGGAGATTGAGTGTGTGTGAGATGGACAGAGAGAGAGAAGGAGAAATATGAACTGCTCGCTTGGCATGATGTGGCTTGACTCAGCAAAAAGAGACTTGTAGTACTAAATCTTGAGCAGAGAGAATCTCAATCAACCTCTGAAGTAAAAACACCATCTCTATAATCTGCCGCTCTGCATTACTTTGATCACATTTCTCTCTGCTTTGCTTACCAAAGATATTTGGAAGAATGCGTGTAGGATTAGAAATAGTTATGTAAAATGTAGAAAAGCAAACTGTTCTGGGGCACTACCGACTACCATTGTAATTATTCCTACTATGGTAGTCAATGGGGTCCAAAAACTGTTTGGTTACAGGTATTCTTCCAAATATCTTTCTCTGTGCTGATCAGAATAAAGAAAATGATACAAATTTGGTGTATCGAAAAACTCGGGAGTGAGAAAATCTTTCTTCTTTATGGAACCTCTTAGCCAAAATGGGTCTTCTATGTCATCATGGCAGAATGTATTCACATTCAAATACATTTTGATTCAAGCACCAGTGCTTCCTTTCACTTAAGGAGAGTTTGCGTTTATACCTCACTATGTTTACATGTATATCTTTTCTATTATTTTTAAGAGGTCGGACTGGCTCACTTTGCACTTACACGTGTTTCCACAATCCTTGTTTATACTTTTTTACGTGAGTGTGTGCGGAACACTTAAATTCACTCAAATTCCCAATTAAACCAAATAATCAAACACAGGCTTTCATCATAAATTCTCATATTTTGCCCTCAGTCTCTTTCCCTCTTTTTTGATCTATCTTTCTTTCTTCTCTTGAGTTGTTGCTGTACAAGACTGACGGCTGATCCCAGCTCAGATAGCTTCTAATGCCGCTCTGTCAACACCAGTTTTCCAACGCGGAAGCACAAACAAGACCTGCTTTCACTCTGAAAAGCTGCTTTTATCGTTTCTGGACTGGTCTCTGTCATTTAAGCCATGGTAATGTAATAAAGCGTTGCGTGATGCTTGCCGACAGGCCTTCTCCTGGGCGATGTGGGGTTTTGTTGCCAGCCTGCCACTAGCAGTGACTCGTGGATAATAGAGAGTGAGCCAGGAAACAAGATTTCCCCATTTGTGTCCTACAGCCAGTTGATCATTTGTGTTTCAGCAGCTTTATTGTAAAAACTCTGATGCCGCTGGAAAGAAGGCTGTCCTCTGAGCATATGCTGGTTAGGTAGGTTTTAGAGCATGGTAAACATTGGAACATCGTTTGTGCTGGTTTAAGCTGGTCCTGAGCCGGTTGAGGACCAGCATATGACCGGCACACGACCAGCTTAAACCAGCACAAGCCAGCTACCATGCTTCAAAACCTACCTGCTGTTTTTGCAACAGTTGTTTATTGTGATTTATAGAAACGACTGCAGTAGAAATTGTTATTGGCACAGTTTCTGGTAGTGTTGCAGTTGTACTTGTATTTTAGGAAAGTATGTATATATTTGTATAATAATGCCCATCCTATTAGGGGACCTTTAATCTTTTTGACATTTGTATGAATGAGTTTTAAAAAGCCACTGGTGAATGTGCTAAGTGCTTCGAGTTACTAGAAATCTCACCATATGGCATGGAGACCAGCTTGAATCAGGCCGTGAGCTCACCTGGAGTGTTTCACAGGGATAATTATCGGTTTGCATATGACACACAGTTTATTTGAGGGTAACGCCAAGGAGAAGGTGGTTCAGAGTGAAAGAAAGAAAGCTTAATGATTTATCACCAAAAAAGAACACGGAACAGAGCACTTGAAGTTCAAGCAGACCGAAATGACCATGTGGGTTGTTACACGCCGGTGGTGAATGCAATGATTTGCAAGAGAACAGCTTTTTGAGAGCATTTGTGAATTCACACTAAACCATCAGAAAATGTTTTTCAAAAAGCCCCCCATGCCGTCTCTCATGCAGCATAGGAAAATGAAGATGTCCACCGTTGGTTGACGTAGAGGTAAATTATGTTCCATATCAAACAATGCTAGATGAGGAGCTTAACCAACACTCTAGCACCAAAGCTGTTGGAGCAGAAATCGATGAAACCTCTGCGATTGATTTACGTTCAACTCTTTTACAACACCACTGCTACATGTCTTGGTAAGTAGCGTGATTTATTCTTGCGGCTGAGCCTCGCCGATTCAATTTGTGCTTTCTTGTTTTGAAAATGAAGATATTTCTGTTGTTTGTTAGTATGGCTTCTGGCTGTGTCAAACTCTGAGTTTGAGAGATGAGTTAATGATGGGTAAAGCTCGCTTTCACTTAAAAGCGAAGTGGGTAATTTCAACGCAACAGAAATGTGTCAGCAAACGGATTTGCAGAAATAATTGAGGGTTTCCAGAATAATCTGCCCGTCAAACAGCCACCCCATTTTGTTGCTCTGTCGGACTGGTCAGGGGGGTCAAATAAAGCTGTATTTATCGCTTGCGTTTAATTGTATTTGCATATTATGCTAGGAATAGGTGACATTTTTTAAAAGGGATTGTTCACCCAAAAATGTCATCATTTGCTAACCCTATTGTCATTTCGAAACTGTGTGACTTTTTTTCTGCAGAACACAAAACGGTATTTTGAATAATGTTCAACCAAACTACCCATTGACTTTGTGTCCATACAATAGAAGTGAATGGGTACCACTGTTGTCCGGTTATCAACATTTTGTGCATAAAGAAGGTCATACAGGTTTGAAATGACAAGAGGGTGAGTGATGACAACATTTCCATTTTGTGGTTTCATTTTCATTTTTTTTTTTCCCTTTACCTTCACACTCCACCTTGAATTTATATTGTATAAATGGTGGCCAACTTGCATGGGTGGTTGCATCTTCATGCGTATAAATAATGCCGTTCTGTTTGCAGCTACACACTCATATTGACTTACTGTAGATTTATGTTTGCATCCCCATATCTGCAACAAAACACAAACAAACAACATATCTGTTTTTAAAGGGTTAGTGGTGGTTTTAATTGGGACCAACTCGCGCGCTTTGCTTTTTTATGCACTTTCATGTTTTTTTATACACCCTCGTTCTCAGTTTCTCATCTCATGCTTACTCTCTTTCTGGTCTGTCTCTCTCATTGTCTACTATGTTCATTCAGTTCCATTATAAAGACCTGATTCCCTATAGGCTGTCTGACTGCGCTGGCACAGCCGTGAAATTCAAAAGACGTCTGCGGACGCAATCGGAGCGGTAAAGCTTATTTATACATTTTTCTTTTATTTGTATTTTTTCCATTCTGTCGTAAATGTCACACAAATGTTAATTAAATGTTAATCAAACATCACACGGTAAGAAAGCTTGTGTCTTCCGCATTGCACAGCTATATTTAGCAGCGCTGAGAGGTCACTCTACCCCAGGGTCTGATGCCTTCGCGCCGGGGGTTTGGGAACGGGGAAACAATGGTAGACTAATTAGTATGAATGTCAATTTCTCCCACTGAGAAGTTCATGAATCTGTGGCCCCTCCTGCTGGGAGTTCACCCTGTCACAAAGAGCCACACTTTTCCTCTGCATCTGTTGCATTGATCTCACCACGGGCTTCTTTGTGATCTCCCGGAAACCTCCATCAGATGGAAGACAAGTGCAAGAAAACCTGCATCCATCTTCTCTGGAGCATCTTCTTGCATGGTTTATTTATCTGATATTTCATGTATGTTTCTCTTAGTCACAGTGTTTCTCTCTATTACCCTCGTATTTCTTTACCGCTCTGCCTGTCTCTCTCTCTCTCTCTCTCTCTCTCTCTCTCTCTCTCTCTCTCTCTCTCTCTCTCTCTCTCTCTCTCTCTCTCGTCGCCTAAATTTCAGGTCCTTCATTTGGAGTGTTTGGTACTTCACTTTTCATCTATTGGGTGAAGACAGTCAGAAAGTAATCTTACCGTGGGTAGTCTTCCAAAACAAGCAGGAAAGATTTTTTACTTTCTCATGAATGCATTTCACATTGGTGCACTTTTAGCGTTGAGTGAATTACATTTTTTTCTCGAAAGGTAGTGGAAAGATGTATACAGTTGGTGATGTAGTGGTAACCATCGCAATTCATTGGCATCGCATGACATGATGTCAGTTTGTCGTATATAGCACATGTGATTACTCATTTAATTCTTCCAATTTTATTGTGTCATCTTTTTATTATGTAAACAGACATTACTCAAGCCAGGCCCCGGTAAGGCCATATGACACATTTTAGCTCTTCTCCTTTTCAGTGTTTTTAAACAAATAAGCAAATGAGAGCGTGCAAGAGACTCAACACAGCATGGCATCAACCTCTCGCCATGACAACACTGCAAGCCAACAATGCATCGCCCTGTCCCCGCCACCCCGCCACATGGCTGAGCCGTCCCCGAGGAGCACGCCAGCCAAATGAGATGATGATTTCATTCATCAGTACGCTGCTGGCTCTGGTGTGGAGGTGCTAAAGGAGTTTCCTGATCGCAACAGATTGTATGGTGTTATTTACTTTTCATTCAGTGTTCTACCTGAGAGATGCTAGACGGGATATATGTTTATAAAAATGAGGAACGGAAAGATCTTTCACACCTACAGCCGAGGCAAAAAGTGACGACCAACTTTAACGTCTTTTTATTTAAACATACAGTACCATTTGAGATACATCATTACTTTATAATCTATACCGCCCTCAGACATTACTTTTGCCCACAACTGTAATTTTGTTTGTAAGGTTTAGATTTTTTCAAACTACCTTTGATGTCAATTTTAAGGTATCTGATCTCCATGGATCTCAATTCTATTATGGGTTTTGGAGTTCCAAAAAATCCTTGATTCCGTCTCTGAAGTCATGCCTCATGAATTATGGAGATTCAGCTGTGAAATAGCCGGCAGCCATCTGTAAAAATGTTTGATCTTTCACCTTGATTGAATTACATAGTCAGACCCGTTTGCATGTGAGGGCCCTGTACATTTAATCACTTTCTAATGATGAATTCTGTCTCAATTCATTGTTTTGGTACATCTACGGTCAATGGCTTTTTAATTCTACGCTCCGTGTATAAACACTAAGAGCTTAATTTTCACCTCCGGCAATTTCCCGTTTCTCATTACTTGGCTCTTGTATGTGGTGAAGTTCGCTGGTTTGCTCTTTAAATGCGGTTTAACATTTATGTTCTTCACATATAGCCGATGTTGTTTCAGCTCATTCTTTGATGTGGAGTTCCTGTTAGTTATGTCCTACAGTGAATCTCATCTCTGGATGCTTTGATTTGTTTTCTCTTTGATGCTGTGTCTTAGAGACGCTCTCTGCAGCATTATTTTAAATTACGTATCAAGGGATTCTTGTGTATCGTGCTGCAATAGTTAAGCATGAAACATATGGCCAGAGGTTCGTATGCACATTACATGTCATCGTGATTAAGGATCCGTGATGTCTCATAGGGATGTTAATTCTAGCCTCCGAGGAAAAACTAATTCTGCGATTATAATGACAAACATTAGTTAAATTAAGGAAATGCCATGATATGCTCAGCTGGGGAGCTTTGCTTTAGCTGCTTTACATTATTAGGTTTTATATTTTGAAAATGTAGGACTCCCAACCAGCTGTATCTGTAGTGTAGGCTTGCATCTGTTTGAAAGAGTCACAGCCACAGTTCAAACAAAAAAGACCAGCTCATGTCCTTTACATAAAACATTGTTGTTGTCCTTCTAAAATGTCAAAATATCTCATTATTATTAGTCACCCTTTATGTTTGTCCCTGGGTTTCTAAAATACCTAACCAATAAAAAGTATTTGTCAAAAAAACGACAGTGTCCTGAAAAGCAGCAAATTTGGACTTTGACAATAGGGCAGTGACGATATCCAAAATATGTTTTAAGACTTCAGGACAATTGTATGTAATGTAGAACACTTGCCTTCTTTTCATTGCATAGATAAAATGTCTTGCCAAGTGATATCTGAAACCAAACGATGCTTTTCTGTTTTGATGGCTTATAACCAACTTGCAACGGGTCATTTATGTGGATTTATAAAGTTAATTCATTACAATAACTACAGATTGCCAGAAGGTGCCTAAAGGAACAGTTCACACAAAATTGGAAGCTTCTTGCATCATTTACTCTCCTTCATGTCATTCCAGTACTCTGTGACAAAACAAGGCGTTGATACATTGATGTTCAACAACATTGAACTCCATTGACTTTCATTGAATGAGACAAAATTCCTAAGACATTTCTCAAATATCTTCAGTACACATAAGCAAGTTATACTGTTTTCAAATAATATGTGGGATAAATAAATGATGGAAGAATGTGAACGATCCCATCAAATATCACTTGGGTTGATATGTAGGTTGATACATAAATACATGATCCATTTCGGAACAACTATGCTGTGTATTCTCAGCAAATGATGTGGAACTCAAATGTGCAAAACTTCACAAGTTCTAGAGCTTCTGAGCGATTTCAGATTCTGTAGAGACTTTTTATTCTGTAGCTTCGAAGTGGATCCTTGTGTGCCTGTAACGCAGCACTGACTGAGACTTTGTATCACGGCTGTACTTAAGCAAGGATACTTCATTATCATTCTGCCTGTTCTTCCCCTTCCCATCAGTCCCGCTGGCAGCCTCAATGTAGCATAGCGCTCGCCCGCTGACAGTTCTTCACATTGGGCTGCAGCTCAAGGCAGTCCTGCACCCCTGCCCAGAGCCTCATTCCAACCTCCACACCACCGGCCACTTTAATAGCTCGGCTTGTTACCCAAACCAGCAGTTTCAATGTGTTCTGGGAGTTGGCAGTGGGAAGACTGTGCGCTGCTTTGATTTATTGTGTAGCTGGATGTTGTGTGATCATTTTGACTGGGTGACATATTTTTACCTTGTTACTTTTTGGGTAGATGTGAGTTTTTCGGCCAAAATGATTTAATTGGCCCTTGTTATTTCTTACTGATAAGGGACACGTGTCAGTTGGGATTGTCCTGCACGGTGTTGAAAATACCGGTTTACACCTGGAGTTTTTCGAGTGTTTCATCACCGAATGGACCTCTGTGCTTTTGAAGTCGAGCCCTTTTGTGCGCTGTTCTGCACGCAACTCTGTATATCCGATGCGTGTTTGATTGATATCAATGAATTTTTTAGTTTTCCATCTCACCAGTGAACTTCAGATATGCAGGAATGGCTGCAAAAGCCTTTTGACATTTAGTCGATTTTATAAAGGTTATGCAAAGCGAGTGACTGTTTTCCTAACTACATTTCAATCTAGCTTTTATGAAAATTCAGGTCTTACTCTTATTGCTTTTCTGTCCTTCTCGCTTTGAACTACAACCTCTCTACTCCATTTTAAATATTTCATTATTCTGGATTTCTCCGAGCCTACTGCGTATCCATGCCATTTCACATATTCTAATCAACATACAAGAACAAAATGGAAATTAACACGGTATTTAAAATACATATTTTACTCAGCATTCACCCAGAATGAGATTACTCATCATCCTCCTCGAAAGCTCTTTCCAAATAGAAAACACTCCAATATGAAATTGTGTTGACTCCGGTGAGAGAAGGAGCTCAGGATCTGACAAGAGGGATTCGGGGTAAATTATGTAGGAGAGATTATTTCCAACTTTAGACCCTGTCAATTGGAACAAGAGCTGGGGAAGTTCACTAAAATATCTGAACTGTTCTAAGGATTATATGGATTTAAAGGAATTGTCTTCTTAGTAGAACACTGGCGCTGTTTATATAGGGTAGACCTTTATGAATAGCACGCTTCTGCAAACAATGTATGTAGCCGATTACCAATTCATATCCCAGCATGAGTGATGTTCCTCTCGCCGTGTGTCATTGATGTATGAGTGCAATACATTACACCAGGGAGGGTTCTTGTTCATATCCACTCTCCAAGACCACCCACTTATTGCCATCCCTTGTCTTATCTTATGTGACGTTTTTTGTGTTCAATTTTGTTTTTGATAAACAACATTAATTGATGTACACCTTTAAATTGAAGTCGTTTCATATAAATAATTTCAGTCACTTTTTATTACATTTTTTGCTCTTGTATTGACCTCTTCCGAAAACGTAAACAAAGCTGGTCCCGTTTCCGTTTTTTAAAACCACATAAACAGTTCAACAAAGTTTTCTCTACATATTAATCTTTCAAAGTAGCAGTAATATAATTACCAAAAAGGAAACCGGTAGTGGACCAGTGTTTACATCTTGTGAAGTGGTTTATATGGTTGTCAAAAGAAAAAGGAAGTGCTCTCCCTAAGAACAAGGTTTCTTTTAAGGATCGACTAAATATATGTTAGATGTCCATATCAGGATTGAGAGACGGAGAGACTGTTGTTCCTCCTGGTAAAGGTGACGGTAAATCTCTCACTGTCCCTCTCATCTGCTTTGCCTCTCTTACTCGGCCCCTTGCTCTCGTCCTATGAAGTGTGAAATACATCTCAGTGAGAGAGATAAAGCTCTTGTATTAACGGCCTTGCTGAAGTGGAGAGTATTTACCATACAGGCCATATATCACTGGCCAGATACATCAAACTTCAGAGAGAGAGAGAGAGAGAGAGAGAGAGAGAGAGAGGTGGGAACTAAAGGGAGGGATTGGGAGGTGGGTTGAATAATTTCTTCGCTCGCTCTCGCTCTTTTTCTATCATGATTAATTACGGCGAGCTGAGCCTGACCAGCTCATTTATTGATTGCCTTTAATGCCTGATCCCACGGGATCGTAGCTGAGCCAAGAGGTGTCTCAGTTCACCCTCCATTTCTCTCTCTCTTACTCATTTTATCGGTCGTCTTTATTTCATTTCACTCACTCTGCTCTGATTGCGTGCGTGCGCAATCGACATTGGGAGACAGAATGTGATATGTTTCTCATCTTTGTGATAATAACGGATGTTGAAGTTTCGTTCTGGAAAGGGTTTATTGCAGCAGTGTTTCCAAATAAGAAATCACTTTCCAATTACTCATCTGATGTGAGCGGTTCTCAATCTCTCTTGGTGTGTTATCACACTGTAATATACAAGCGCAGACCAAAGTATGAAGATTTGCACCCGTTTACTTCGTATGACTTTAACTCGCAGGGATCGCACATGCTCAGAAACAAATGTATAGTATAATGCAATGTATGTCGCTTTGGATAAATGTGTCTCCCAAATGCGTAAATGATGACTGTAAATCTGGCATCTACTAGTGCTACATTTTTCAAAGTAGGCAGAAAAACTCATAATCAGGAACCATTTTATATTTTATTTATAATATGTCCCCGCTTGACAAATTGGGGGGGCTTTGTATTAGGGTCCCTTAATGTTCACTTAAGTTTTCAATAGTCTGGTAAGTAAATTGTAGCATCCATAACAGAATTGTCAACTCCACATTTCTCAGAAACGGGCATGTGAAAACTTTTTATATAACTATTTTCTGGTCTATGAAGGGCCATCCCTTCTCCAATTGTCGGGTATTAATTGCTTCTGGTTTGTACATTTTGATTCACAGAAGTCAAAGTATGTTGACTCTTGAAAACATGCTTCCTTTTTTGTCACATCCATAAAGCATGAATTCTTCTCCCTTTTTAAAATAAAAAAACTCATACATATACTTATGTTTTCGCTGTCTATCATCGGGTTTTGGTAAAAGACAAACAAATGGTTCAATATATTGGTAATAATATCATGGTCTGTTTGAATACTCGATTCTGATTGGCTGGAAGCATTAAAACCCTTTAGCGCACGGGTAGCTCCAGTCAGTTTACATTTTAAATGAACTGACAAAATAACTGTCATTTTCACCTGTTTGATGGAAAATTACACTGCAGACATCAATAAAAGCTGTGGATTATCCCTCACTTAAAACATTCTTTGATTTACAATTTTGACTGAAAATGTCACATCCATAACTTTGGAATTGCCCTCATGTCTCATGCTCTCTCTATCTTCCCCTAGATGACATCAACAGCCATTCCCAGAGCAGCATTCATGCAATGCGTATGTTGGTGTGTTTGGAGTCCGTTTTCGGATCCCGAGGGCCCCGGTGAGAACATGTGCCTCAACTTGCAGGCTGGTGCGGTCCCCAACCCTTGGGGTGTCATGGTGTACTCCTCAAACACACAGCAGGTAATGACTAAACACATACAACACACACAAGAAATAGTAGTAATATCACACAATGAACCACTCCTATGCAGGCTGTTTTCGAGTTCTTATGCTACGGCTCTAATCAGAAGCTTGCAATTAAATTAATGGTGGCAGACTAATTATGTAATTGCACATTGAGATCGTAGTGTGAAAAGAAATCCGGCTCTGTTGTGGCATTAGTGGCACTGACTAAGATGATGATCAGAAAATGGCCAATTAACTTATATAATTCTTAGAAAACGCATACATGAGCGCTAGGATCCCTCTTTAATGCGGTGTCTTAATAGCATGTAGATTCAACCTGATAATGAACGTGCAGATTTTGTTCTTCATTGCAAATTACATTATTGTCCTTTCTCAACAACATTACGTAATATTTGTATTAGTTAAGACTCGCCAGTGAGAGCATGGATGAGAGGAACAGTCCATGTGTCCAGCATTGAAACTTAACTGCCATCATAACCGCTGGCTTTTGAACCATCATTAGCGTTTCATTAAAATGTTATTTGTCACCCTATTATACCGATGTCATATTAAAGTCAATTAACATGATTAGGAAATGGTGGGATGCAGTTCATGGGGTACTTTCGCTATGGCAACCCGTCCCAGGGCTATTAGAACACTAAATGCATAATCAGTGGCGATGAATATGTTAAGATTGTGTGTAAGATTTTATTCACTAGACTCTGAGGATTGTGGTAATGGCGGTATCCATTGACTTGCATTGGCTTGTGTCTATACAGTAGACATCACTGGTACCGCCATTGTAAAGTTAATAACATAGAAAAATTGCATTAGTCTTTAAGCTGGGAAAGAAGAAAGTATTTAATTTTAGAAATTACCTTTGATTTGAGGGATGGAAAAAAGATAGAAAGTTTACGGCAGTAAACACCAGTTACGGAAGATATTAACATCTGCTAAACATTTCTGATTACAGTACCTTGAAAGAAAGTTTTGTTATTTCCTCACAGATGAATACAGGGAAAAGTGCCATCAACTTCAAGTTTTCATCTAGTGTGGAAAGTTCTGCCAGCATAACGTCAAAAGTGAGCCCCTGGGAAACGGCGCCACCTAAGAAGTTCATTTCTGCATCCCAAGGTGAGTCGCTATTTATTGTTGTTTTTCTGCTTCAATGCGAGATTTTTCATTTGTGTCTTCTGCGGATTTACAATGCTCAGGTGCCCTAACCAGAGAGGTAGTATCAAAAAGAATACACAGGAATTCAACTGTACTCTCAGTGGAAGGTCTGTTACTTTTCTAGCCAATTGTTCTTTTGGTTAAAAAAACATTTTTGGCATCAAGCTATATAGTTTGCTTTAAATAAAATGGTGGTGTGTGTGGCCCTTATAGATTTGCATCATAGTGATCCACAACTTTTAGATCTTGTTCTGGAGTTTTCTCAAGGGTCTAAAATGCTATGAACTCATCTTGTTTTCTTACCTGTTGGTGGCCTTGAAATAGTACCAGACACAGTTATGTTCACGCTGTGCGATAATGACTTTCCACTGTTGCAGACTCACGGTACATTTATCTCCTTTGTTAAAACTTGGTTTGATATTGAAACGTTAGAAAGTTGTTGCCGCCACCACACTTTTTGTGCAGTCTAAATTCAGCTCTGGATTGCTCAGCTGTGTTGGTTTAGTTGTCATCAAACTGTCCTTTGGCAGGATGACGTACTTGTCCTTGGATACTAAACTAAACTCCCAGACACACGACAAGATACATCAGCAGTCAACGTTTTTGCGTTTCTGCATAACTGGCATGCTTTGGTTTGGTTTATTATCATTTCTATGACGTCACCATTGTTTAAAAATGTGGATAGTGATAATATTGGTAATTGCGTAGATGTGTCCTAAGCTTACCCTAAACCTTATACCTTTGTTTTTCTCTCATTCTTTTTTATGTATGTGGGAAAACATTGTTACCGACCCACATATTTTAGGGTTGGGGGTTTGCCTATGGTCAGATCTTCTGTACTGCTGAATTGGTGAGCTTGTGGTTTGGTTCATTTGAATGTCTAAGGTCTTGCCAAGTCATGTTGCTATGGACAAGATGAAAGAAGACAGTAACATATGCTTGCTGTCTTCTTCCCTCACTCTTCCTCCTTTTCTTGCTGGCTTTTTCTTCTCACTCTTCTGACATGAGATCCACCTCTATATTGGGAGTGCCAAGCTTCAGGCCCTTGGGACAGGCATTCTGCCAAATTTGCCATCTCTCTTCATGTTAATTGAGAGATGAGCTACAAGTGCTGTAAGTCTTGCTCAAAGTTGTCTTTGCACATTAATCTTAAAAAATGAAACCTTTAAATACCAACTGATCTGTTAGTATTTCATTAGGTCCGCATCTACTTGTTGTGTGTACAGAATATGAGAAGAGATGACCTGAATGTGTTCATTTCTGTCTTTGATGTTGGTTGTTACATCTGTAACATTCGATAAACTTAGATCAAACACGAAGATAGCCCGTTCTGCCTTTCAGCCAATCGCACACAGCTTTCCCAAATCTGTGATTTATAATGGCTGCATAAAGATGAGAACACACACGCTTATTTATGAGGGCTGTTTGATAGTGCGCACATCAGCGTTTCGATTAACCCGTGTGAATCATTACTGACGTGGCGGCCGTCCGTCCGCATTACGCAGGAAGTCAATCCAGTTTTGATTTGTTTCTGTCTCGAGGTATCTCATCCATGTTGCTAATAACTCCAGAACTCACCGATCCTGCCGGTCACACTGCAAATCTTTGCGTGCGAAGGTTTATGGAGCTCAGAAAGGTTTGTTGCTGGTGTTTGATGTGGTTTGTGATTTGTGAGCATCGTTTGCTGTCAGGAGGACTCAAGGAAAATGTGAGATAATTGGTCTTCACGTGTCTGTTGATCTTCGTTTCTGTCATATCGGCCTTAATGAGAAGAAAATGTATTTCAGACATCCAAAAATACCCCAAAATTTTATTAAAAAAGGAATGAGTGAAACTTACACATTCAGGAATAAAAGGGCGTGAAGAAAGAAGATGAAGTGTAAATGAGAAGGAAGGTGTAAGACCGACAGAGTGAGAGAGAGAGAGAGAGAGTGCGTGAGTAAGAGAGGATGTGTTGTGGATGGGCTGATGAGTTCACACATATGCAGGAGAAACAGATTGAGATCAGACTGTGAGACGTGTTGTCACCCAACTGTGTGGTCACCTTCCTTCAGCAAAGAAACACCCCACGCGTGTAGACACGTGTTTGGATGTGCTGACATTTCCGCTACAGCATCTGTACCCGTTGTTCAGTCATGTGTATATGATGTTATTTCTGTATCATGCATCTTAGCAATACTTCTATAGAACGATTATACTGTATGTAATGCGTTTTATCTTAAAGAGATAGTTCAGCCCAAAGGAAAATTCTTTCATTGATTACTCACCCTCTGTCATTATAAACCTGTATGACTTTCTCTCTTCTGCAAAAGACAAAAGAAGATATTTTGAAGAATGTTGGCAACCAAAACCGTTTTGATGACAGAATTTTTATTTTGGGGTGAACTGTCGTTTTAAGTGTCTATGCTAGTGGTCGGCCGATATGGGTTGTGCAACCAGTCTATAGATAATAAATTACCAGTCAAAAGTTTGTAAACGCTTATCTGAAATGTTTGTAATAAATTAAAAAAACGTTTCATCTCAAGCCATATACTTAGATGTCTGAAATTACTTCTGTAGGCAAAAATATTTTTATTACAAAACAACCATTTTTGCAATGGATGACAGCTAATGAAGAAAAAGCAGCAAATAAGGGCCCTGAATAGATTGGGCTACTTTGATGCTAAAAAATATTTATAATTTGATGTAATAGTTTTGATTTATTTTAGATACATTTTTGTCAACATAATTCACTTAGTTACAGTTCTGCTACTTTATAGTTTTTATGAGTTTAATTATATTTTTAAATAAACTCTTGTCAGGCAGCCTATTTTCAGTATACTGTACTGAATATATAACTCAAAGGTTTTATGCATGTGTTTCTCTGTGGCGACAGCTCAATTGCCCTTTTGAAAACTCTGTAGTTCTCTATAGTGACCATAACTGACTCCCACAGTATTTGTTTTCTCCACTTAGTGCTAATAAATGGGGGGTGAGATCTGTTTGGTTACTAAATTTCTTTAAAACTTTTACGGAGGTCACTTTTAAAGCAATGCATCCTGAGGCTCTATTCAGGTTATTTAGAGTCTCTCATCTGTTCTCTCTGATATTCTGTCGATGCAGCTGGGTCTTTCACGCTCTCGCCTCAACATAAGCAGCCACGTTTACTCCCAGGTATATGTTTCTATCGTAGCACGGAGAGTCCGGATGGGCGCCGTCCCAGTAACCTCTCCGATCTCCCGCACCCAGCTGTCATTCTGGCCAAGCCCTCATCAATTCGGGAGCTGACGGGAATTTTTTTTCTTTTTGGTCCTGCCCCTTCTCCTGTCTCTCGGTCTCCTCCCAAGCACTTCTCCGCCCAAAGGGCCGACTTTATTACCTGTCTTGGCCCGGAAGAGAGGCCATGAATAAATATGTTCGGGAGTCATTACAAGCTGGGCTCATTTGCCACTCCTCCTCGTCAGCCAGTGCGGGCTTCTTCTTTGTTCAGAAGAAGGATGGCTCCCTGCGTAACTGTTGCAGGGAGCTCGAGTCATTACTAAGCTAGACCTACGTAATGCCTACCAACTGGTCCATATCCGCGAGGGGGATGAGTGGAAGATGGCATGTAATACACCCTTGGGACACTGCAAGTATTTGGTTCTCCCGTTTGGTTTGACCAATGCTCCTGCGGTTTTCCAGAGCCTTGTTAAAGCCATGTTGGGAATCATGATTCATCGATTTGTCTTTGGGTCAAGCTTCCCTTTCTGGACGTGTATCCTGCTGCCAGTGGTGACTTTGAACTGTCTTGATTTTCTTGTGTTTAATAAAGTTGTTTTTTCCCGCATTTGAGTCTCTGCCTCATGAGTCATGACAAATTCAGACAGGTTTATCATTAATGTCCAGAAAATTACCAGACACGTTCAGTATCTGTTGTTCCAGACTGAAAGGTGAACTTCAGCTCGCCAGGGTGCTGGAGAAAATAAATAAAAATCTATCTAGAACATTTACCCAGTCAGTGTTTGGTAGCCTGAAGTGCAAGCCCCCTCGCATCAGTTAACCAGGCGAATTTAATAGTAAATGCATCTGACATCCTTTAAAAAAACGGAACGTGACAGAGCAGCTTTCAGAAAGCAGATTCTACTTGTGTAATTTGTTATTGGAATATGTTGTAAATAAGGTAAGAGGGGCTGTTTTGTGAATAAAGTATGCCTGTTAACCCATCAGCATCTACAGTAAAACCAGCCCATTGTATATCTCATTCATTGTACAGGACGGTTGCTACACTTATTCGTTCTCCCGTTTCCCGTAAGCACAGATGGTTTAGCACATTTTGTCAATGTTAGATCAGATCTGTCGGTGTCAAATCCCAAGCGGCTAATTTTAAACTCTCCCGGGATTTTACACTTGTCAGGCGCTTATCCTATAAAAATCAGTTAGTGAAAACAAGAGTGAGTCTTAAAAACTGTCTGTTTTAACATGAGGGATCTTATGGCTTTCTCATCCAAGCATCTGGTAATTGTGTTTGAACGGTTTGCGAGCGGATAAAGGAGCACAAATGTGAAGCAGATATTCAACAGTGGGTGAGAATCTGTCATTCAGTTTTCTTATCATACTTTGTGTAAGGCAATAGAAGGGACAAACAGAACTGACCTCAGTATTGGACATGGAATGATGTGCTGTTCGCTGTGTCCCTGAACACCTCTCTCGTCTGGACCAGAGCCTTTCTACCGCTGCTGGGTTTAAGGGACAAATATGACACATTGTATAGTCAGGTTCAGGTGTAGTGGGTTTGTCTTTACGTTGCGCTACGCAAATCAGCATTGGCCAGACTATTATATTGTATAGTGTATTTCAATTATATTCATGTAGCTTACTGTGTTTACTTGTTTGAACATTTATTTAAAAATCAATGCAATAAGTTATAAAATTTAATAAGTTTCATACAGGCTATCATCAGACTTTAATTAAAGGTGCCAGCAGTCATTTTTCCTTTAAAAAATATGAATACACAAAGAAATTTCTTTAAAAATAGTTTTTAATTTGATTACATTTTTCCTTTAATTTAATTGTTTAAATTATATGACATTCTTATATTGTATGACATTATATTATAGGACTGTTTTATTAATTGTATTTTAGTTGTTTATTTCCCCTTTTAGATGATAACGTCCTCGAGCCTACAGCTTCGACAGCGCAGTCTCCCCGTGGCCCAGCCGTAAGTCCCCAAAAACTATCTTGCCCTTTCCCAGGGTGCGCTTTGTGCCTGTGTCACCAGAACGACAACAGTTTTAGAACGAACTCGGCTGCTGAAGCCCAGCTGTGATGTTTTAACCTGTACCAGACAGAATCAGAAATGTCTTAATGCCATGTTCTGCTGACCCGAGCACCTATGAACTGTTTCTAAGAGTTACGGCAGCATTGCACCATGAAAGCTAGGAAAAAGAATTTGGAGGGAGTTTGCAGACTGGAGACAGGGCTGGTCAGTAGTGATGGCCAGGATAAAGAGCGCACCCTTTTTCTTCATATAACACACTGAGAATCGAAGTGCCGCATATTCAGGGCACAAGGGCCTGGGGCTCACGACCCCATTCTACTGCCAATGTATTATTTACCTTCAAATCCGTATGCTCAACCAACAGGGCTTGATGTCCAGATTTTTGGTATGTCGAAGTTAAACGGAAAAAATGGGGCTTCGTTTAGAATTCAGGCGCTGTTTGCACACCGTCTCACAGATGATATTGTCCGATATTGGCGCCACAAGCTATTCGTTAGTTAGGGCTGTAATGTAGTTAGTGCTAGACAAAATATGCAGGCAGAAGCGTTTCTGAGTCGACCCTTTATTGCACTTTAATGCCAGGATAAACACCCTCTATTTCAGAAACAGTTTACAAGTCTTCCGAACGCAAACACAGATTTTGTCGGCTGGCAGACGGAAATGTGTTGACTCCAAATTGCTCAGAATTTCTCTCTTTTCTAGCAAAGCCCGATTTAACTCTTCAAAGCAACGCAAAAGAAAAGAAAACAAAGCAGATGGTTTTAGACCTTTAAGACCCCCAGAGACACTTTCTGTACCCCCACAAGCACTGCTCTGTTGCTCATCGATTTTAGTGCTCAGCTAATTTAAAGAGTCAACAATTTAGAGAGGTTGTTTAAAATGTTTCTTATCTTAACCCAGTGTGTGTTTTATCCTAAAGCGTGAGTCCCTCACTCAGCCTGAAAAAGGATGTCAGGACTGTCTTGAGCTGTACATCCCTCTGATTGATGGTGGTCTTTCTCGCCTCGTTTTTATCTCTCTCTCAAAAACACAATGTGGATTGAGATAGACATGTACAGACCAGTTTAGTCATGCTACAATCAGTTAGGGAGCGGACGGTATCAGATCTGTTTTTACTCATTTACACATCAATGTGATGCAAAGATAGACGTACATTATTGCGTTTCTGCTTTACTCTGCTCTTATGCATGAAGCTCTTAACCCTCAGAGACCCTCTACATGAAATTGCAATACGTTATTAAATTTCCCAGCATGCCAAAGTCACATAACACGGTCACTACCTACTGACGCCATTGCTTGACTGTTGTTGATCAAATATACAAGTTATTTTTTACCTGTAGTCTAATATGTTTCCCAATATGTTTACTTATAAAATTTGCAGCATTGAAAATCATTAGAAAAGTGTTTTTTTATATTTGACCATAAAGTATATTATTTACAATAAAAATATATTAAAAGTATTTAGGATTTTCTTTTAATTGTTAGAAAAAAATCTTATTGCAGTTTTTTGTTGAACACTTCAGAGAACATAAATAAAATCAAAGATGAATTCTTCCCAATACATTTCGTGGCTTTTAATAAAATATTTTGTAAAGGTCAAAGCAACTGTGGAAGCACTTTGTCTAAATTGTCATTTTAGGTATTTTGATTAAGTGTTATTTCAGAGACCTTGAGAACGTCTGAGAATATTATCCAGATTTTATCATTGCAGCTCGCTAAAACCCCAAAGTCCAAAAATGCATCATCAATATCAATGCTTGGGTCTCTAAGGGTTAATATGCCATCCAGCACATGCCCCTTAAATCCTGTACTGAATTTTGCGAGATAAAGTGCTTACTTTAGATGCACACACTCACGCTCTATTTATAGTTAATGCTTTATAAAAAGAGCCTGTGCCTCTCTCTATCCCTCTCTCTTTCAGAAACAGAGATGCCTCTGTTATTGATTTAGTTTTTTAGTATGCATGAAAGTGAG
Organism: Barbatula barbatula; assembly: GCF_947034865.1. NCBI lineage: Eukaryota > Metazoa > Chordata > Actinopteri > Cypriniformes > Nemacheilidae > Barbatula > Barbatula barbatula. The sequence goes on from NC_136774.1 coordinate 16,859,345, forward strand.
TATATGTCAAACAAGAGCTGGCTTTGTGAATATCGACAGGCACGATTTTTATTCTGACCTTGCTCTTCTTCTGTTGGCTCTGTGTCTGTCAGTAGTTCAGCCGTCATGCGGATTTGTCTGTCTGTCTGTTTTCTGGTCTCTCTATCCTGCCTCTCTCTTCTGAGTGACGGCAGTAATAACACTTGAGCTCTTGTGAGCTAGTCACTTGTTTGCGTGTCTGATGTTGCTGCACTCTGCACTGACCCAAGTAAAGTCTGGAGATTCCTCCTTTCAATCGAACCTTTGTGAGCTAAATTATTTAAACACTGTTCCAAACTTTATAATTAATGTTAAACTCTAATGACTTATAAATAATACATTTAATGACTCATATTTGCATATAAAGTGGCTCCAGAAAGAAGGCTGTTTTGTCAATTAGGCCAGAAATACATTCGTTTTATTGCATTAGATTAAAAAAGTTAACCAAATGGCATTTATTTTATAGCAAGACAGCAGAATGACACAACAGACCTGACCTGGTGGGTGGTACATGTACTCCAATATGTTGTGTGGTGGCGGTCGAATCCGGTACAGGTCAACCCCTCTCTTCATTACATCCTGTCTCTTGTCTACTTTCTTGTCTGAATAAAAGCAGATTTTAAAATAATCACTTCGAGTAATATCTTTGGGTCTAGAATATAAAAATACACATACACATACACATACACATACACATACACATACACATACACATACACATACACATACACATACACATACACATACACATACACATACACATACACATACATATACATAAATTTATCTCTTTAAAAGGATTTAGTAATTCATATTATTAAAATACATTAAATTGCCTCAAAATATAACTTCTTTTGAAAAATTGTCTTTGCCACCAGGCCACTGTACATTTTAGTGGAACCCTAGTTTAAACGAGTCTATGTTCTCATGAATATTGGCACTTAAATGTATGTGTACAGTGTAAAGAAATCTGTGAAAATAAGGCATACATTAATATAATGGAACCTTCTATATTGATTCAACCTTTATTTTGCAATGCATTTTATATTACGCTCTAAATCAACATTAGATATCACAGGTTTTAGATTAACTTCACTCAGTGTAGTCGTGAGTTTATGCAATATTGGGGTCCCCTGAGTCATAAAAGGGTCTATATTGGGGTCAGTGGAGACATAAGTCGACCGGGTGTCAGTGATTTAGTCTGTAGTGAAGGCACTTGAGTCATGAGTTTAACACCACTGACCCCATCACAGCCTATATTCTGCTTCTATCGCTGTAGCACAGTCATCCAGCCGTGTGAAATACAGATCACCAAACAGCCTCTCCTTCCCACACAAAGCTTCTTTAGGCACACCGTACACGCTGATGAAATTCAGCACAGTTGCAACAGCACAGTCATAATGTCTTCTATTAGATAAGCCCTAGAGATCTAGCTTTGCTGATTTGAAATCTTTACGTTTAGCACAAAACTATACTAGCAGCTCTGCAATTGATGACCTCGTCGGAAAACGTTCTTGTGTGTGCACATGTGGGTGGGATCACAGCTTTACTTTTGGTGTTTTGACTGCAATAAAGTCTCGCGTTAGAAGAAAGAGAGAAACCGGAATTGTGAAACGCTCAAAACCAAGAGAAATTAGGGCTCATGTAAAAATATGTGCAACCAAAGTAGCAGCATCCAAAGCTGTATCTGCCACGTTTACACAAAAACAGGCTTCTAATTTCATCCTGCTTTTGTATCGGCTGGAGGTTGGCATTATTTTGATGCCAGCTGCGGGGGATTGCCACTTCGTCAGATGCTTCTGCCCATTGCACCATGCGATAAATATGTATAATTTTTTTTTTATTCTGTTCTTCAGCTGTCTCTCTCTCAGCTTGCTACAACTTCACGGTACCCGACCATGAGCCACAATGTGGGGTCTCCATGGCAACAACAGATCCCCTCTCTTCTCTCTCCCTCCCCGATGGCATCGGCCCACCAGCTGTCACATGTCGTAGGTTTTCCACCCACATACGCACTCACACGCGCACGCACACCGACATTAACAAACACACAAAATATATATGTTTCTTTTCCTTTAGAACAAAAGCACTAGGATGCATTCGTGCAAAGCAATAAAACACCTACACCCACTCAAAACGTTACAGAGAAACATGCTCGTACACACAGCATTTACAGTACAGTATGCTCTTATGCATACACACATAATTCTTTGGATCAAACATAAAGATTCAGATTTCCTGCAAAATCCAAGATGCATTCGTGCAAAGCAATAAAACGCCTACATCCACTCAAAACCTGCTAGCATGCTATTTACGTATTTCTTGATTCAATAATTCGTCATTTAACAGGTTAAAAACTTTCCTGCCAAATCCAACTTCCAAAATGTTCTTCTTCCTTTTGAGGGCTCCATTAACATCCCATTGTTTTGAAAAAGTTAGCGGCCGCTCTATCATCTTTTCATACTTGCGTAAGACCTAAATTCACCAGATGCAACACACCCTTCCCCACAGATCGCATTCCGACCCAACCTACGCACACTTTTTCTCTCCCGCTTACCCTCAGAGTTCTCCTCCATTCTCCCTCCCCCTGAACAGCTCTCTCTACTGAATACTAACAGCGCCACTGACACTATGCTCCACTCTAACATCCTGCTTGGACAGCTTATGCCCTCTTATATCTAGACCAGCCGGCGCTAGCCCCCTGGTGATCCGATGTTCCCGAGATCGAACCCACAACCTTGCATTGTTAACGCAATGCTCTTACGAATTAGCTACAGGAAAGAACAACCTCTTGGACCGCAACTAGTCTGGTATCAATAGCAGTCAGACTGCACTGCCCTCAGTCATCGTGCGTGGACTGGTCTCGCCCTTCCCTGTTGTCGCTCCTCTCTTATGCTTCCGGAGCTCCTCCATGATGCAAGGCCGTGGATCAGAACTTTCAAAGCCGGTCAAGTTCATCAAGTGTGCTCAAATACAGTGGAAAGCAGCTCCATATCTTACCCGATTTCTCTTTTTATGTCGTGGGTCTCTGTTCTCAGGGCACAGAATCCTCTGGGCTTCCTTGAACGCCCGCAAAACAGTCATTTGATTTCGTGTTAAACAACAACATTTATGTTTATGGTTTGTGTTTGTTTTTATACGGTTTACATCACCTAGCATCCTACATGTTATATTTTTATGTAAATGAAGAAATATAGTGCGATTACAATACATACAGCCAGTATACTGTAGAGTGGGAACATTTCACACATGCACCAGGATAACTGCAGATCTAATGGTAATGAAGTGTGTGGGTGTGGTTGTTTATACTGATGCTGGTAGTCATACAGAGCATTTGACTACATGTTGACGCTGTGTAAATAAACACACAAAGTGCTTCGTTTCCACCCCCACGATTATTTGCTTCTGTGTGCCGCACACAGTCTTTTCTGTCACAGTTGAGAGAGAAAGTTTCTGCTGTGATTGAGTTCATGTGATATAGTCATATCCCTTCTAAAGAATCCTGGGTGATTTTTACAATGGCATTTAATTATTCCTTGTGCATTTTTACTCCCTTATTTCATTTACATCTCTATTTCTCACACCCAAACCGGAGTTTTCAATTTCAAGACTGCCAAGCGTTTTGTCTAAAAGCAGAAAGTTGGTGGTCTCTTGCAATTCGGCTGAAGTGTTGATATTCCACGTGCAAGTGAGTGTGTTGGATTTTGTGTGCATATGGTAGCATGTCACATTTCAGTCGACATTTATTCATTTAGCAGGCACTTTTATCCAAAGTGACTTGCAAATGAGGGATGCTACTACACAAGCAATTCATCACAGGAGGACAGGAGCATTATAAGTGCTTCACCATGAAGTTCTAGGGTTTGCCAAGGAAGTACAGGCTAGTAGTAATGTCAGAGAGAATAGAGAGAAAGTCAACTGCAGACAGCGGACATATTGAGTTGTGCACCATGTTCTGCCTTGATTTATTTTATAATAACCATATACAAATTAAATATATATCAAATAATAAAGAAAAGGTAAATCAAATATTGAAAGTATGTGTTGACTTTATATTTTGTGATAACAACAAATAATGTAAATAATTTAATAATATTCATTACATTTATATAGTGCTTTCCTGGGCACTCAAAGCACTTTTTACATTGAAGGGGGAATCTCCTCAACCACCACCAATGTAGAGCATCCATATTAAAGAATCATGTTGTTAGTGTAGAGTTTATACGTCATCTTTCTCACCTGCCATTACCATCACACACCTGGATATACTATGCACATTTAACATTTTCTTTTTGCTTTTCTGAGGGAATATTTTCTGTAATTTAACGACAATCCCACGTGAGGATTAATGAACCAAAGCTTCATCAAATCCTCTCTTGTTTTTATTCAGCAAGATTGGCTGCTGGTTGAAGTTCAGCTGAAAAACATTCCTCATTTTGTTTGTTTTTCTTCTTTTCCTGCGTATGCTTATGTGTTGAAATGGAATCAGGAGCGTCCAGGTGCCGGCAGCATAGCGCACTTGGAGCTGTGTGTACAGGAGAGAGAGGGAGAGAAAAGTGAGGATGAGGGCGACGTACAGGAGCTGACCTTCAACCCAGTGCACGCCCCTGTCATTACCCTCGGGACACATACTGCAGGGTGAGGACTGCATAACCCACAGACACACACCATCTCCACATCCTCTGACTATTTCCTATCTATTCTCAGGGTAGACAAAGAAAGTCAAATCTATCAAACATATGATACACGGTTTGAACATTTTAACCCTGAAACCCACTCATATTCATTATATTACGTTTTTGCACGACCAATTACATTTCCAGTCTCTCTTAGGCTCTAATAAATAAATATATATTATGTACGCACGCATGCACGCACACGCACGGGCGCACACACACATACACACAAGCTTAAGTATATAAATTATTCATAATTTATAGCCTACATATAAATAAGCAATATTTTCTGTATGTATATAAATTATACATAATTTATAGCCTATATATATTAATCTATCCTTTTAGCATCTCTTCAACCCCTCATCTATCTCCATATGTTGCCATTGCCCCATAACACAAATACATTGTTTTAAAATACTTTAAAATTCTAAAACTAGACATAAATGAGTATATTTTAGAGTCCTGCCAAATGGTCGGATTTTAAAAGTGTGCGTTAGCCTTGCTTTAAAAGAGGCAGCGGTTTTGCCGAAGCAGTGGATTTAAAGTAAAATGTTTTATCTTACTTTACACTCGCCACTTTAAAAGTAAAATAGTTTTCATTTCCAGCATATGGGTGTAAGATATTCATCATCCAATTCTGACCAAACACAGTACTACTTTAAGACAAGGCAACGGGTCAACACTATTTACATTTGTCTCCTGTCCCTGCAGAGACCCAGAGCTCAGAAGCTTTTTGTGATACAGCACATTTACTTTGTCTGAATACTAAACCAGGATGAATTAAGTTAAATTGAATGTGAGTTTGAAGGTGTGGAAAAGGACATTTTTTATTATTACAGGTTTGTGTGCATTTTTGGAGAGCGCAGACTGTTTCAGGCAAGGACAGAAGGGTTGACTCATAATAAAACTACCCCTGTCTCTTCCGCAGAGGAGTTTTAAATGGGTGGCTTGTTATAAATCCAGATTACCTTGGTATTTAGTCAATATTTAAAAACACACGATTGTCAAAAGAATGCACCTTTTGTGTACTGCAAGTACAGGTGAATGCTTCTCTCCCTGAACTTTCTTACCAATCTGTATGCCTCTCTCTCACGGTCTCTCTCTCTGTTTTTATCCTGCTCTGATTTCTTCCACCATCGCGCGGAACCGTTCTAAGCACAGTCTGAAATGGTTACAGTTATGTTTCTACATGAGCCAGGTTCGACACGGCACGATATTTAACTGTGCTTTATCGTGCTAATGAATGGCATAAAGGCTTTATCGACACGGAGTGGAACGCTTGAGCAACGAGAACGATTCGGCGTGATGGTGGAAAGGTGTTCTTAGTAAGAAAATACAGAGCAGGCAATTGTGAAAATAATAAGCAAGGATTATTAATGTTTAATTCGGCAGAAAATTACACTGATGCATAGGTAGTATTAAATTCCTCTTTGTCTGTGGCAATTGAAAACATCTGATCTGAGAACAGCAAGGCATGGTTGCTGTATCCCCTCATTATGCAATAAAAGAACACATTAAAGTTCTGCTTTCATTATACCGCATATATTTCACTACCCTGTATTGTTGAAGAAGCTCTTGTTAGGGCTTCTGAAATAATAAGACTATATAAACAGCTTTAGTAAAGGCTCAGATGTTTTTACAAGGGAGCCATTTTACTCACATTTATGGAAAATCTTTTGGCTCTAAATGTTTAAAAACTCCACATTCTTTTGTAGTGAAATAAGATGATCCACAATCCTCCTCAGTGTTATGACAATACAGATATTCCGTGTCGAGTCATCTGTAATATTTTACTGTGTTTTTTTCTGTCTCAGCTCTACTAGGTTGACGTCTCGCAGGTCTCTGGCCCAGCTCTTCTCCTCCGGTTTCCCTCAGATTATGGATCAGCAGAACCAGGTGGCTGAGGTTCTGGATCCTTCCGAGCCTGTGAACTTTGACCCTAAGAGAGAAGAAGCAGATCCTCTTCAGGCCAACACTCTTATTCTGCAGTTTCTAGCCTTTACCAGGTATTTTTCTTGCTACCTGTTTCTTTTTTTCTTTATAATAACAGTACAGCTATCCAATTACATAATTCCATATCAAACAGTTCTTGACCACCATTGACTACTATAGTAGGAAAAATTACAATGGTGTATGTAGATATAAAAAGCCCATTCTAAAGTAATAAAAACATAACGTTTCATTGTGTACGCTCTTTATACACCTCTGAAGACAACGCATTGTGTATTCAATTCCATTTCTATCAATAGAGCATCCCAAAAATTACACACTAGACCTTTGAAATGCTTTGAGTGCTGGCAAACTCTTCCAACACCATGAAAGATTCACAGGCAGGGCTGTTACAGAACAGTATGTCCTAGTCTAAAGCTCATACAAGCAGTCATGTAACACACGCTATTAAACACGGGGTGTCAGCCTCTTTTTTTTCAATAAATCATTTCAATGCCAGATCCTCAAGTTCTGCTCAAGGCCAAACCTCTCCAGCTACCGTAACTTCTCTCAATCTCAGTTAAACCATCGACTGCACATCACGCAGGCATTGATACCAAGTTGTCCACATAAGAAACGCACTTGTGACAGACCCAGGCACCCATCTGTTCTCAGATCAGACATTGACAGATTCCTTGTGCATCTTGTCCCGCTCTCGCTATCAAGATGCCTTGTCTCTCCAGCTGGAGAAACAGGTAATAGAGATCTCAGGGCTGGGAAAAGAACCATTTTCTTTTCCTCTGACAGAGGAGGCCGGCTGGAAGATAATACAATAATTTTTAATGTTAATGTATACTGTAAATAAAGGTTATTAAACATTTTAATGTGATAAATTAAATAAAAGCAATATTAATACAATAATGAATGAACAGTAATAATGCTAATTATGACTTTACAAGATAATTGTATGGTCTTAGTCTTAATATGCTGTATCGTAAAGCTTTGTTTCAACGTATTCCCTCATTATCTGCTGTCTTGTGTGAGATAAAGAGGGCCAACAATCTTTCACACTTTACATTTATTTTAAATTGACTGTTCATTTTTCAGTTTTTCCTTAATAAGAAGTTGGTAATGACATCGATCCATTGGCCATTAGTGATAGACAGAATTACTCAAATACATCTTCTCTTTACGTTTTGTAAAGAAAGTAAAGCGGGGGTAGTTTCTCTGATAAATGAATCGCTGAAATGCGTCATCGGTGTGTTCGTGTGAGTGCATACTCTCCCATCATTTCAATTTTGCCACTCATCCTGTGTAATTATCTGTCTCTTTGTTTACAAGATGAGATTTGATGTGAAAACCTTATGCTGCTTCAAACCGTGTGCTTTAAATTGGTTCATTTGATTGGCTCAGAGGTCAGAAGTGACGTTTTGAGGGAATAGCACTTAAACTCCAGATTTGTGATGCGACCGCGCTCTGTGCCTCCGCCGATTGTCCGCACTCTAAATACTTTCTATCCTTATCTAATTCGGAGTGATTGATTGCTAATCTTCTTCACAAAGAGAAAGAAAGCAATCATTCCTACCTAATCTGTCCTTCCATTTTAATTCATTCCGCCTAGGATGAAGACAAACTCGTCACGTCGGCTCACAAATGTCACCTAGACTTTGATTAATTCATTTATATCCTTCATTTATTTATTTATATCTTTGTTTGTCCTCTTGTCTAATACAGCCTCAAGTTCTAAACCTGACCGGTTTCAACGACTGAACCCACCCCGCCAGTCTTCCAATATCTTGAATAAAGGTGTTTGTTCAGGTGCGGAGTAATTCAGTGATGGACGATCATTGCGAACATAAAATGCAGCAGGCTGTTACTGGCTAATTAAATGGGCTGAAATTAATCACCTTTTTAAGGAATTAATTTCTTCCAGAAAGGCCTGTCTCACCAAAACACAAATAACTTCATTTTTTTATTGATTTCTTTCCTCTGTGAAAGAGTCAGAGTGCAATGAATTTGCAAGCAAGTTATTGATTTCACTTTCAGGAAATGCTGAAGTTCCACATGATTAAATGGGAAGTTTTGTGCTATGAATTACCTGCTCTTTGTGAGTTCTGTCTTCAGGCGTCATTATTTCAGGCTCTGGCGCAAGGATGCTGTTTTATTGTTTTCCAGGCAGAAGGTGTTCAACATTAACTGTTTTTTATGAATGCATGTTCAATGGATCAATGTTTGTCCTTTTCTAGTCAGCTTACAATGTTATAAATGTGTTTTGTCTTTAATGCTGCTATTTGTTACTCTATTGGTTAAAAATGGACAAAAATATGATATTTTAAACTTACTCTTTACAGCCTGATTTGCAACTTTAAGCTTGTAAAGAATTATATTTTGACCTGTAAGAGCGGTAAGATTTTGAAGGAAATGTCAGTTTGACATAATCTGACTTCATAGAAAAGTAAGTAACCTGAAATTTTATTTTTCAAACGGAGATGGCGATATAGAGGCAAAATAGTTTACTTATTACTTATTTTATTAGTTTTACTAATTGTTTACTAATATATTATAATATTGGATACTAATTTTATATTTGAATAATTTTTATTGTTTAAAATATAATAAATAATTGTATTTTGTTTGTAATATTATTATTATATTGATAAAATATATATATATTACTAGTTAATACTAGAATTATCTTTAGTTACTGGGTTTCTAAATAGTGTTTTATTTATGTTTGCACCATGTGTATATTTTCTTCTGCGCTTGTAGCTCCTGTTGCCATGTCAAATTCCTTTTTTGTGTAAACATACTTTGTAATAAAGCTCCTTCTGATTCTATTTTTCATGCAAACATAAGTTAAATGTTGTGTTTCGTTTAACTCTAGCAAATTGAATTCAGTTGTATTTTATTTTATAGCGCTTTTACAATTACCATTGCATCAAAGCAGCGGTACAAGAAATTCAAGGAAAACAATATAAGTTGAACACACAAAAAGTCAATAAAACCCTTAAACTAAAAGAGAAGGGAAAAAAGCAAATGCATGTTCATACACAAACATGTACAAACACGCATATCAAGTTTGTAAAGATCTGCTAAGCACACACCGGATGTCTGACTCCTGACTTCCTGATCATAGGTCTACTCTCATAGAACTAGGTTCATCCTCTATTGCTTAAACTAGAAGTCAATCAAACCGACTCCTCATTATAGAGCGACTCTGACAGACACTTCATTTAGACTGACTCTTTATAATCTCTTTCATATCATCTGCACTGTTCTCATTCGTCCGTTCGTATCTCAATATATGTCATCGTGGCTTTACAATAATGTCACGTTCCCTGATGTCCAATCAGCTGTCTGTCTCTCCTCAGGGTTCCTCAGAGTGGTGTGCACTCAGACTGGCCGAGTTCTGTACATTTCACCTTCCAGCTTTACCGTTTCCCCCCCCTTACCACGGAGAGACTGAAGCTGCTTGACCCGCAGAAGAAAAGCAGGATCAGTGGGAAATCCACCTCTGATTACCCCTGTGTCCTTTCTCTCATCAATAAAGATGGCACACTAAGCTCTGGTATGATTATAATTCACATTATAATTCAGTTATGCACGTCAAAACACTGAGGTTGATTTTGAATATATATATGTGTCCGACGTCCGATGAAACGGTGTGTGTGTGTGTATATATATACACACACACACACACAGTTTCATCGGACGCACGTGCACGTCTGACCCCCACTTAACTTCCGGTTTGTGTTTGGCTAGTGCCTAATAATATAACTATTTATATTTTATTTAAGTTTATATTCATTGATATATTTTTTTTTATCGTAATTTTATAAATAATTGTTATTTTTATTTTGTTGTATTTTAATTTGAAAAAATTAACAATTAACAATTGAAGGTGTCCTGTATTTGGTCGCATTTAAGGAAACCATATGGTACATTGACATCTAGCTGTTGAGCTTTTACTGTTGAGTCTAAATTCAAAATATTGTGGAGACAAGTTTAGCCAAGTAACGGTTCTTCTCGGTTTCTTTTGATTGTTATTAGAAAAAATCTGCTGGCACTCTATTGTTTGTGAATGTGTACCGGAAGTTCAGTTGGGGTCTCAAAAGTGCGCATGCTTAAGATGAAAACGTCAATAACATTTTTTTAAATGGTACTTATTTGTGGGGATCATTTTCCTAAACAAATAAAAAATTGTATTCGCTTTAAATGTAGCCTTTTCCTGACAGAAAGTGTGTTTGCCTTCAGAAAACAAACTTTTTGTAAATATTCTGCTTGCACATCTTGCCTAACAACTCCCTATGCGTTTCAGACCAGTAAAAGTAAACAAAATGAAAATAAAATTGAGAAGTGCACCAACAATGGCAAAAGTCTTTTTAAATAGTATGTTTTCGTAGTCTTTTTATTTTATGAATCTATCACTGTCTTTGTAAAAATTAATGGCAGTCCTCAACACAACACATGCTGTGTTTTAGTGAACAAAGCTGTAAAAAAGAACGATTAGACTTGAACTGCTCTTGGCTAAAGTCCCGTAATTGCTTTTAGGAAGGAGCTTTCCTAGAGACGGCCCGCTGAAGAAAAGTGAAGCCGAGTGACTTTGTTATGAACTTGGTAGTGCTGAGAAATCAGTTTTGGCGCTGTCGGTTGATACGGCTGCCAAAAATACTTATTGCCTGGCACTGATGTGGGTTATTTTTGTCAATAGTTTCTCACAAACCAGCAATAGCCGATATTTCAGAACACATTAAAATGTAGAGCTGGTTCCTTTTTTCCCTCAGCCGGAGTAGAGCTTTTTACTCCATAATAGTCTTGGCCGAAGCTTCTTGCGTTGATTAATTTGTACACTGGCTAAGAACTTGAGCCGCACGACTAATGGAAATGGTGACATGACCTTGCGCGTTTATTAAACCTCAGAAGTTCAGGTTGAAGGAGCTCCATTCGTTTCAATCTGTATTCTGCTTCTCATACTCCAGTCACACACAGGCCTCATGGAATGGTGTTTTCAGTGTGGCTCTCTGTGAGTTCGCAATTTAAATTGCATACTCGTGCTTTGTGAATACACAAACCTCTGCAGGATCACTTCGTTTTCATGTTGTTCCAAACCTTTTTAACCACTGCACGCTGTTATACAAATGGTGTGACACAGGGGTACACAAAAGGAGAAGCTGATAGCTTTTCATATTTTGGAAAGAGGAACATTAAAATATCTTATTGTCAACTGCAATGTGAAAAACTTAATCTTCTAATCGGAATAGAGACATGAAAGTTTAACTGGAATGTCATTTACATTTACATGCATTTTACATAGTCTTTTATTCAAATTGACTTTTTATATTTGTATGTGTGATCTCTGGGATCGAACCTTCCAACTGAGCTATAGGAGAACATGGCAGTTCAGAAATTAAAACGAAAATTAAGAAATGATGACAGAAAGGAATACAAAATATTGCATATTGTTGAACACTGTGAATATGTGAGCTGCAGTTTTAATGTAATTTAGTCTGTAATATCAGCAATATAGGTTCATCAAACATACTCAAGGCTATGTGATTTTTCTATGGGTTTTTTTTCAAATATTTGGACAAAAAAAGGCTGGGTTGTGTTCAACCCAACATATGTTAAAGGTTAACTCCACCCAAAAATGAACATTCTGTCATCTTGAAAATTCTTTGTTCGGTTGAACACAAAGAGAGATATTTTGGAATAATGTTAGCAACCAACAGTTCTGAAGCACCATTGACTGCCATAGTAGGAAAACATTTTTAGTTTAGGTTCTGTTGAAACCAAAAGAAGATTTTTTGAGGAATGTGGGAAAACCAACAGTTCTGGGGCACCTTTGACTACCATTTAAATCTGTCCTACTATGGCAGTCAATGGTGCTTCAGAACTGTTGGTTGCTAACATTGTTCCATAATATCTCTCTTTGTGTTCAACCGAACAAAGAAATGCGTACAGGTTTGCAACAACTAGAGGGCGAGTAATTCACGACAGAATTGGATGAAAATGTTTTGGGGGGAGCATCCCTTTAATTCAACAGTTGGTTTTCCATATTTTACAGTGGGTTAAAACAGCATTTTTTTGTACAGAAATACAGTAGTGAGTAAGGTAGAACAAACATTACATAAGAATGTCTTTATAATGAGTAGGCAGCCTCTCATTTGCCTTCTTAGACAGAAGAATAGATGAAGAACAGGATAGCTTGAGAGGGCGGTAGAACACAAGAACAGAAGAAAAAAGACGTATAATGAGAGAGAGAGAGTCGGCAGGATATAATAGGATCATCTTTAACAGCCTGTTTTCAGCCTTTTTTTGCTTTTACCAGACGTATTATACATAAAAGATACATAGCACTGACTGGAGCATGCACATAGTCAACCCCGTAATGTGCCCAAGCATTATGCCTCAGTGCACAGAGCTGAACCCCTAGAAACACTTCTCGCCCAACTGACTAGACAATGAGCCATACAGCACAGTCTCATAAAGATTACAGGCTGAATGGTTATATTGTGCAGAAGGCTTTTTAACGTCTGGAGAATAAATATCTGGATGCTGTTGGATCGTGTGCTATTGTTGTGCAATTCTTGAACATTTGAACATTTAATTTCATTGTGTGCAAGCATTTAAATGAGTAATTAGTAGAGCTTATTTAAATCAATGAAACCGGACTGTGGATTTTCAGTTCCCAGCATGCTTCGCAAAAGACTGGGGAAAGTATTGAAAGGATTTTAACAGGTGTGAAATTACTGTCCACAATTAAATTGGGTCTAGCTAAAGAAGTCATTTCCGCTATCTCTATGTGAAGAAGTGCATTGTAAAGCAAGGTTGAAAGAATAGTTTTCTCAAAAAGGAAGATATTGGCATTATTTCTTCATACTCTTATTGTTTCAAACCTTACTTACTATTAAAGGGATAGTTTTGGTTATAAGCATTCTTCCGAATGTCTTTCTCTGTGTTCATCAGAACAAAGAAATGTATAAAGATTTGGAACAACTCGAAGGTGAGTAAATATTAACATAATCTTTAATTTTTTAAAACCCTTTAAGGAACTTAGAAATATGTTGGCAGAATATGAGGGACATTCAGTCCCCTTTCACTTTCATTATATGAGAAAAAGATGCATTTAAAGTCAAGGTCCAATCAACATCATACAGTTTTGAAATAACACGAGGCCAAATGATGACAAGTTTTTCTCTTTGACCTTAAAAGTACCATTTGCTTTCGTCACCTGCCAGGAATTAAACTGGATTTGGGGGTTTGTTGTGTTTATTTGTGGTTATTTCGATAGTGTTCAATACGAACCTCCTTGACTCCCATCAATCAGGCTTCAGTCCCTCGACTGAAACTGCTTTCACCCCAAGTCAGCCAGCCTGTCCTTACTTAACTCTGTACTGTTTGTTCTGGATCCTTTGGCGGCGTTTGATGCTGTCAACAGCAAACTATTGATCTGTAAGATGGGAGAGATGCTCATTTCCAGGTCATTGCTTCTTTGGCTTATATCCTGCAAAACCTGGATGACAATTTGTACTAAGTCAGCCGGAAAGGATTCCTCTTCTTACCCCTCACCCCGCCAAGATCGCTGCCTTGACCTTTACCTCTCTCTTTTTATACTAGATCAATCAGAACCGCAATAATGATAATGCTTCTTTTACAACTGCTTCTTTAACGACACTCAGCTGTAAATATCTATCTCTGCATCCCCCATAGGTACTTTTCATATATTAAAGTGGATTCCTTATTACAATCATTAGTCATTAATGGACTGGATGCATGTGGGAGCACACAGAAAACATAAGAGCCTGATATTCAGGACTGATAGCGAGTAAGAGTGGGAGAACGCTCAAAGTGTTTTTGTCAAAATGAACCATATACAGCACTTAATGGCTGCAGTCTACCGAGCTCAAGCTGCTTTGTTTTTAAATCGATAGCTTTCATTAGAGGATTGGTTTATCACCCTCATGAGGTTTGTGTTCAAGTCAGAATATTTAATTAACCATCATTAAAAAGCATTTCTATTTACCTTTGGAACAATATTTAGTTATGTAAACAAATGTATGTAATAACAAGCAATTTTACTGTTTGTTCAGATCTTTCTTCTCTCTTCCTCAGGTTGTCCTGGTCTGCAGCTGCAATACAGAGTCGACCCACAATTCCTGAAGCCGGGTGAGCGGGTGTGGTTCCTGCGATACCTGGCGCTTCACTCCCTTCAGATTGATGTCTGGGACAGCGAGTCATTAATGCTGATTGGCTCAACCGCTGTAGAGCTGAAGGTACAAGAAACACCGCATTACATACATTTGTTTAACAAAATCAAAGATCACCAAAAAGAAGCTTGTCCCATAAAAGGATTCATAGAAAAAAATTCATTGATAATGCAATAATATCCCAGGTCTCGATATCAAAACTATTACACAGTCACATATAAACTACACCATATATACCAATAAATGCATTAACATGCCTAATTTGGTCCATTCATGACCTTTCCCAACATTGTTTCAACTGTTTACACGACATTACCTCTTTTCTGTTTGTTAAACATAAGTGGTGCCTGTAAATGCGCTTCGACTCAAACACAGTAACACAACCCAACACAATTCAACGCACCCCACACAAAAAAGTTCTGGACTGAAGTGCTTAGCAATAATCCCAGCAGCCAGACACAACCAGACATTTGACACAAGTACAAATACTGCTGTCATTAATAGCCCACTGCAACTCACAGATGTTTAAGTCAGACAGACATTTGCCCCGCACATCTAAACCTTTCTGTGCCATTTATTATTTAGCGCTCAGATGGGAGTGTAATGTTGAAATGATTAAATATGCATGCAATGCTTCAAGACACCTGCGTCTCTTAGATCACCACGGGTCTCGTGGTTTGAGCTCTGTGCAGTGTCAGCTGTTGAATAAAGGTTCAAATAAAAAGCAAGACCAGAAATGGGTTGAATCGCATCGATGTAATTGGACTGTTCTTCTTTAGCACGGATTCTGACCTTTTCAGAAATAACAAAAGGTCCATTTAGGCATCAGACAAAACCACAGGTTCATCAGACTGTGGCATTTGCCAGACGCCTGTAACATATGTCTCAGTTGCTGTTTATTTGTTTGTTTGTTTGCTAACTCTTTTTGTTCTGCACGGCTGGAATTCAGAATCGGTGTAATGCAAAGATTTAATTAGTAGATAAAAATGAATGCACTCGCATACTCTGATGAATCTTCCAATCGGGGTGCATGTTCTAGAAGAGCTGAGAGGTGGATAATTTCATCAGATCATAATCTTCTCCGCAGCCGTGATAGAGAAAAAGCGGATTCTTATGCCCGCATAAGCCTTCACAAAAAAAACATTACAAATGTTTTAACTGTGGAATTGTTTATTTCCCCCTAAATTGCAGACCAATAATATTTGTGTCATTTACTTCCAGCATATGCTCCGGCAGGGCCGTGCGGCCGTCCAGGTGTGCCACGAGCTGGAAGTGATCACCACTGAGTACCTACAGGATGCCAGCTGTGAAAGCAAGCACGGGGCCTTTCCACCCATCAATGTCTACACCACCGTGAAAGGAATTCTGCATCTGCGGCTTGGCAACGTCGGTAAGCATTCTAGGGTAACCGGCATGTCATAATACGCATTGTTAACCTTGAAATTAAAATTTCAAAGAACACAGCTCTCCATCATAACAGTTACGACCGGGTGTGAAGCATCAATCCTGCGTGACCTTAAACAATCGAGTTGCTATCCGCTGTGAAAATCAGACCTGAATCAAAGCTATTCATAGTCCGTATTCCTGTTTATCTGCTTAAGCTTTACTTTAAAGGTCCTGTGCAAGCATTTCCTGCGAAATTACTCAGTCAGGCGGCTAGATAGCCATCAGCTTTTTTCTGTATCTCCCTCTCAGCGGACCGAATCAATTAACTCGTCCACATCCTCGCATCAACGCAGCTCAAAGCTTCTCAATGCTGTATCTCAATCTGGGATTAATGCGTTGTCCATTTGTTTGTTTCTCTAATGAGCGTTAATCATTAGAAAGAGATCGAGGTTTACTCGCTCTCAGAGGCTTATAGAGATTTCAATCTATTGAAAGCTCCTTAGAGGACAAGCTAGGTCAAAACAAAGACAATTATTGGTCATAAAAATAAATAAAAAGATTGTTTTATCCACATGCAAATGTCATTTTACATA
This sequence comes from Barbatula barbatula, assembly GCF_947034865.1. Taxonomy (NCBI): domain Eukaryota; kingdom Metazoa; phylum Chordata; class Actinopteri; order Cypriniformes; family Nemacheilidae; genus Barbatula; species Barbatula barbatula. The sequence goes on from NC_136774.1 coordinate 16,876,157, forward strand.
TATTAAATTGGCTTTTACTAATACACAATATGATGCCACAAAGCAGTGTTAGGTAATGCCGCCGAACAGATCCTTATGCTGTCCGATTCAACGTTTTCCGCTATGGTACAAAGGCAGGCGTGTCCCGCTGATAGGAATAAATAAATCTCCTCTGAAATTGGGCTCATGATGATTGGCGTCTTGTGACATGTAAAAATTGTCACACGAAATCCTCTTTAATTAACTTCCGCTCGATACCAACAGACAAGTGAATAATTAAACAAACAGTAAATCCGCAGAATTGAACAGGATAACTTAATTCCGCGCTAATGGAATATTAATGCCATAAAAAAAAATTGTATCTGAATTCCACGTGTATCGGCGCAGCTGTCAGAAGCTTAGCACGGAAGCAACAGGCTCCATCACCTCCGTACGCAGGGCCAGATGGAGGAGAAAAAAGATTAGGCTTTTATAATTTCGCCTGCCTCTGGCCCCCACGCTGCTCATCTGCAGACGTTTGATAAGCACGGCAAAGACTTAAGCAGAGAAAAAAGAGAGATGGGAATTGAGAAAGAGAAAAAGAAAGAAGGAAAATCGCATTTCCTCGACAATTATGTCGAAGCGAGTCCCTATCTTTGCTTTGATGGTAGAAAAAGCGAAACAATGGTTCTGTATACAGTTGCAGCAGGGGCCAATGTACACTTTTGTCTGCGCCCTCGAAGACAATGCTTCATTTATGAAATGTGAGATGAGGAAGTGCATCCTAATGGAAATCCTATCATGTCCTACTCTAAGATAAAAGAGCACTGGACTATATCTTAATACTTCACAAAGCTGTGGCAAGGAAATAGGGGGTATATCAACATAATGAAGCACCCAATCAGCACGTTGAGTTCACGGTGGAAAGTCTGGATGAGATTTCATGTTTTGAAAAATGTGAGAACCAACGTCATAAATGTTTTTTTCTCTGCAGTGCTGAACTTGTGGTAAAACATCCAGTGTCAGTTTTTAGACTCTTGACATTTCAGAGGTTCTGTTTTAAATCCAGGGCCATTTTTAAATCGCTTCAGAATTTCACTCTGCCAACGTGTAACAATTTCCTACAATTGGTTTTGAGTTGTGCGTGCGTTTGTATGACAGTTTTTCAAACTCTGTGAAACTCCCTAGTTTTGGAAAGTTTTGCTAGATTTTGAGGCTTGTGACAGCTTCGAGTGAGACACTTTTTCTGATGGTCTAAGAAAAACCTTTAAACAAATAAAACGACTCCGGCGTAAGATGTTTAGACTTTGAAATCCTCGGTCTTTCACATTAATGTTGTTTTCTCAGAACAACCTACCAAAACCCTTCATCTGTTCTGTTGCTTTGTGCTGTGCTGATATTATTTAAATGGATTATTTTTCTGCACACAATAGTACTGCGTTCTTTTTTAAATGCATATACAGTGTGATGACAGGTTTTACAAGTTACAATGTCCTACGTGGCACATATCCAAAAAATGTCATGAGTGACGCAATCACGCAAAGGCAAATGATAAATCCACCTGACATTTCCTAAAAATCCACCCCAAACACTCAAACTATGAGTGATTATTATACGTTAACCATTATAAGGTAAGGAGACAGATGCTTATTTACTTTATTTTTAGCCCAAAATGTTACATATTGTTGCTTTAACTAATAAAAAACATGTTTTGTAGAAAATATACCTCTTTTCGCAATTCTAAAATGTCTCTAATTTGAACAAAACAACACGACCATACTCACTCAATCCCTTTTTCAGAAGACCATCATGCTCTTAAATGAAATGTTCTTGAGTGGAAACATTTGTCTCATCGGCGGCTGATGTCTCATTGACAAACAGAGTTTGTGTTTAATGTGTGGACGGCTGACTTATGTATCCCTCTATTGCTGTTTTCATTGGAGTTTAATCAATCGCAGGCGGTGCCCTAGAACACACACACACATATCCAGTCCCCTTCGTTTTGTGTCTGACCTCTGTCTCAGACTTGTAATTACAGCTCTTACCTGTCAGTAATCACAGGTGAAGCCTGTGCAATGTTTGGGGTGCTGGATGCTGGCTGTTAAACCCACTGGAGAACAGCAGTTACACTGCAGTTTAGACAATGCACAGCAATCACAGAGATAGGTAGAGAAACAGGAACCTAAGGGTCATTGGCCAAGGATAATACTTTTGAGACATTTGAGATTTCAGTATTGTCTTTAGTTTTTATTTAAACCACAGAATGTTTCTTACCCCAGGCAATTAACTTTCTTTAGTCACATTGTGTCCTAATTTGATTAGACGCCGATGTATATGGTATTCAATTATCATTATTTTGTAATAGCCCCGCCCCCCGTTAGACCTTATTGGTCCAAATTCCAAAATAAGTAACATACAGCCATTTAAAAAGATAATTTGCAGTTTTTCTGAATTTACTATTTATAGGTACTGTATGTGTTTGGGTAAAAAACATTTTTTATTCTGTGAATTACTAATAAAATTTCCCCCACATCTCAAGCTAAAATACTTTAAATTACATAAAATATTGTAGCGTTTATAGTAAATAGCTTATCAATATGGGTCATTTTCTTTTAAAAATTCATGTACCCTTAAAATCTGTAAATGCTCTTCCGCCCTGAACTGACTATCCATCTGAAATGACGTAAAATAGACGGCTTGGCCGGAGCATCCATTAGCTCCTCCCCTTCAACTGTCAGTCTGATGCCAGTTTCATTTAAAAATCAATGCAACTGCTCAAAAAACAAACTGCTGTTTTTACACATCCAATCAATTCGCAGTGAAAATACGGAAGAATACGGAAGTAAAAACGATAGCAAATTCTAGTTCATGGGGACTTTAAAGGCCCTCTAATGTAGCCCTTTAACTACATGTGATATACATCTTAAGAGTCCACAGAATGTATCTGTGAAGTTTCAGCTCAAAACAGCGTCATGTTTTTACCCCGTGCACATTGTTTTTATACATGACAATACATGGGACAAACGCAAGCATCCCAGTGTAAAGTGACTTCACCTGATGTCTTTTGCATCCACAGTGTCTTCAGAGGCTCAGATGTCGGGAGTAAATTTAGACTTCTATGTTTATTTTTGCATCCGTCAACTGCACACATTAGTTGTTTCAGAGACATTCTTGTCACTGGCTACTGCTCTTGCGTGAAAATGGCGGAAGGTGGACACTATGCTCATAAGTCTGAACGGTCATGGGCCGGGCATTATCAGAGTGACATCACTTTTCTAGGCGATCGCCAACAGCGTTATGTTGAAGTGCATTTTACGGATTAGGGGGCCGTTAAGCTACCATAGTAATATTTCTACATGTATTTTCGCTTTTTATGTGATAATCTCAATTTTTTTATCACAGATTTCATATGTCTTATCATGCTGTCAGTCTTTCATATTGCTGTTGGATGACTTTATGTCACTCCTGAGGTTTGATTTTATCGAAATACAACAGACAGGACTGAAATGGCCACAATACATCTAGAAATACTGATTTGAAATGAAAATTTGGGATGGTCTCTTCATATTTTTCCGTGGCTGTATTTTGCTTGGCTATGATTACGACACATTGTGTCTCTGCAAACTTGTCACGTTGTGTCTGGCTAGAGCACTGTCATCATCAATGCATCAACGGCATCAATCTTTCTGTGAATGTGTTGAAATCTTCACTCACGAACAATCCCAGTTTTAAAAATAAACTGGTCTCTAATGATCCATCAAACTCATTGGCTCATATTTTCAGGTCTGTATTTGATGGAAGCTGTTGCTTCACCTCATTATCTAGAAAGAAAAAGGAGAAAGCCAGTGGTGATCAGAATCTAACTTATGGTGCCAATATAACACCTAGTTCACATAATCACATAAATTGTTTGAAATAAAAGCAGATATTTTGAAAACAGCAGAAAGTCAGATTTTATGCCCACTGGAAATACGTTCATACGAAGTCTATATGAATTTGTATTGAATTTGACCAACCTAAAGGGATTTAGACTGAGCTTGATTTAATTTCTTGGATTCTTGTTTTCAACAGGTGGCAGTGTATCAAGTTTCCAGACTTCCTTGGCTCTTCCTCCAGCACATTCCCATGTGGTCCAGCCCAGTGATGCCACTCGGGGTTTAGCAGGAGAAAGTGTCCCGGCTTTTACGGTCCTCAAGCTTAACGGTACAGCACATCATCGCTCTAAAGCACCAGACCTTGACTTCAAACCACCAGAACTAAAAAAAATCAGCAGTTCTGGAGAATTTCTCAAATGTAGATCATGTTTGATTTGCTGGTAATTCTATCTAGTAGAGGATTTGGCTGAGAATTAGTTTATCTGTGGCCATTTTGTATTCCCTCATTGCTTAATTTTTCTGATTATATGATGTATACCATGAAGAAGTCTGCCAGTCTTTGTTAGCTTTTATGTAAGTGTATGGCATTAAAGGAATTGTTCATCCAAAACTGAAAATGTACTCATCATATACTCACCCGCTTGTCATTTCCAACCTGTATGACTTTCTTTCTTCTACAGAACGCAAAAGAAGATATTTTGTTGGTAACCGAACAAAGGCTGTACGAATTGACTTGCATTTGTGTCCAACCAATAGAAGCGAATTGTTTGGTTGCCAACATTCTTCAAAATATCTTATTTTTTGTTCTGCAGAAGAAAGAAAGTCATACAGGTGCGAAATGACAAGAGGGTGAGAAATGATGACAGAATATTTTTTTTGTGATTTTGGTGATCTATCCCTTTAATTGTCTTCATGCAAATGTTTAAGTAATTCCTGTGAACTAAAACGCATGTGTAAACGCTCTGTATATTTTTGAGTCTTAGGATTTAATGCATTACATGGCTCGTGAACTTGTCATTGCGAACTTAAATGCACTTGCAATTGTGCCAAAACGGATTTTTGGATATTAATGTGCCCCCTTTCATGGTCCCGCAAGCCAGGCGTTCGGACACATTACGTAATGCAATGATGTGTGAAATCGACCTTGCATAGCTAGTGTTTGTGTTCAAGAAACTGCATAATTGAGCATGTCAGGCCTCACGTTTTTTATTATGTGTGTTTTCTGTGTGTGTGTGTATTCATTGCGGTTCAACTGTCCACTAAAGAGCTAGCTGTCTGCAACCATGACATACATCATTACCGTATAATGTAACTATAGCTATGTCCTGTAGCTGACACTAACACAGTAGAAAAATAACACAGTGCCTCCCAGGTGTCTTTGAGCCGCGAGAGGGCAGTTACTGGAGGGGTGTGTGCATGTCAGGGTGATGAGATGGAGAGAAAGAGAGTGTTTCAACATGCTCTTATTCATCACTCTGAGACTCTAACAGTGCGCTGTAGATCTCTCTCTTTCTCTCAGTCTCAGTAGGTTGGGCTACAGTGGGAATTTAGGTTGAGGAAAAAAACATCTTTTGATCCTGCGTCCCGACTTCGTTGGCGTCAAATCACAGGATTATGTTAGTTGTGATGTTGAATCGCATTGAAGCGTGGATTTCAGAGCAGGTACATGTACAAGCAGGTTTCATTGGGTGTGAACACCAGGCCAAATGGATTGTTAAAAGTGGCCCCAGAGGAAGGGAAAAAGGTGAGCGCAGGGGTCTTTTAGGACGAAAGATGTTGCTTACGCATGTGTATATGTGTGCCTTGCAGCAAATAATGCCAGGCGAGCACGGCGCTTGCCAGAAATCGACAGCGAGCTGGCCAGACTGCTCCAAAGCACCATGAGGGAAGTGGGCGGAGCCATAGTCCACAAGCAGGGCGAAACGGAGGAAGTGCGCCAGAGGAAGATGGATAGAATGGCAGCTGTCCGTCAACACGAGGAGCAGGGGGTCCCGCCTCCTTTTCAGGACAATTCAAACCTCACGGTGAGAAAGAAGGCGAGAGCGAGATTCTTATCGAGCGGGATTGAAAATCTGTCTGTCTCAGTGTGAGCTGACTGCTGTTCTCTACCACTGTGCGCCGTGCGATCTTGACATTCTCTGCCGAGTCGATATTAAAACACATGGTTAATTTAAGCTCCAAACAGGAAGCAGCTGAAACACACCAGTTCCTCCCACATGAGAATGATGAAATCCAACTATTACTTTCTCACTGCAGCTGGACACGGTCTTGCCAAGCATGCAGAAATGTCAGTTTTATTAGTTTAGCTCTCTTTCTGACGTACATTCAGCATGTGGATTACATCAATACATTTTTGGTCAAAAATGTTACGATGATTTTATACAGAGATTACAAATAAAGTCTTACTCACTGTGAACAACCTGCATGTGAATGTTTTCACACAGAAAATCACAATTTAGGATAGGATTTTGTTATCTAGTATAATAAATACAGATAATATGAAATATCCTCATTGCAGTGTATTTCTTGTTTTTCTCTCTCAGAGGCACAGAACAGAGCGTGTGCAACATGCTCGTGATCTACACGTGATAGAAGCCTATCGTCAGCGCTGTAAAACACAGGAGATCACCAACATGCTCTCCCAAGCCATTACCACCAAGCACACTCTTTACGCCACACTGGGAACAGCGGAGTTCTTCGAATTTGTGCTGAAGAATCCATTGAACGTTCCTCAGACAGTCACTATTGAGTGTGATGAGCCAGAACTCAGGTGAGATATAATACTTCTACACAGGGCGTCGCTAGACCCCTTTTACTGGGGCACATGCACCAGTATAAATCTGCTGTGCCCCAATATAAATTTCAAGTTTATGTTTAACAATTGAGATTATTTGTTAGTGTAATCATTTACATTGATGATTGCGTCTCAAAACTGATCTATATGCAATTTAGTAGCCTAATTCACGCTTGTAAAAGCAACACAGTCGTGCATTTTAACTGGTCCGAAAACACAAACTTGTGCTGTACTTTCGTGCAGAAAAGGGTGACGACACCCGACTGAGGTGGGCTATGATAATGTGACGAACCCAATGTAAATTTCTAAATAATATAGCTCATCTTATTTTGACTCTGTAGATGGACATTAGAATTTGTTTGTGTAAAGCAGGGAAATGGAAGCAGAAAGGAGAGATGATGAGTTTGAGGCAAGTAAGACCCTAACCCTAACTACTGTAGATCCCCAGCCCGTCAGGTCTCAGACATTAGAAAATATCTCACGATAACCTTTGTCTGTAAATTGCATAGTTGCTTAGAAAAACATTTGTGTTCTGTACTTTCAGAAATTGAATTAATATTTAATATGTGCTGTTATAGGCAGTAAAGTTGAATGCAATACAGCTGGTTAAAAAAATGAACCAGCCTTGTTTGGGCTGTTAAACCAGAAATTGAGACACAGAACTATTGTCTTTTAAAGATAATATTATGTTCTTTATATTAGTTCTAGCCATAAAACGACTTGAAATATTGTAATTGTAAATTCTTGGAAAGGATAATTATTCATTTGTATCGTTGTGTAATGAATGAGAAGAAAGCTCTCAGCTTTCATTATTTCCATACAGTGCATGCAAACATGTTAATAAAGTTTGTTAAGTACGTTGAAGATACTTCAATATTTGTAAATACATAAATGTTTACCTTCCGTAGTATTGTTAAACTGTAGGAATAGTGATTTAAGAAAGGGAAGTTTATATAGGGCATTGTGTCGCAAGTGATAGAAGAAGTAATGGGGGCCTGTGCCCCAGTAGAGGTTAAAAAACGCCCCTGCTTATACAAGCACTGAACCATTTTAAAGCCTTGCAGAACCCACTGACCCAACTTGTTTCATTTGGACTACTACAGGCTGAATTACTAAATAAACACAATCTATACCTTCAGCTCTATGAAAAAAACCAAGAATCCATAAAATTGAATCGAGCTCAGTTAGTTCTGTTTCAATTCGATTCACTGTGCTTTGACAAAGTTACATACTTTTGGTGAAACACACTTAAAAACAATGATGTACAGTACTTTTCTTCTAGCTTCTTGGAGACATTGCCAAAGTTTTTTTTACATGCAGTGCTGCACATCAATGATAGTTCCAAATGCAGTGAACCAAAAGAAGAATTTGGAGGCGGGGTAAGCGTTGCGACCTTCTGTTTACAGTAGAAAGTTTGCATGACAACTGTTTTATTCGACGGCAACATGCATCTCAAAAGCGTGTCTCGAGACCCTCGCGTTCAAGGCTGCGCATTTTAGAATAACCTATCTGAGGGCTGAATTGCAGTCCCCGTTTTTTCCCCTTTATGCAATAATAGACACAATGATGGTGCGACCAGATCTGCGTGTGTAGCACCGGCTCTTGTTTAAAGTCCTACTGGATTATTACAAATAATCTCAAAATGAATGTTTGGAAATGAAGTGATGTTTCCTTCTGACACAATATAGCAAAATATTTAAATAACGCGCTTAAAACCCCTTTTGGGGTAAAAATACTAACATGCCCAAGACTGTACTGCATAAAGGGTAAAATGCAAGAATGATACACTGAAAATGTGTAGATGAAAGTGTAGGTCAAATGTTAACAGCCATGTCTGACATATGAGCAAATTAGTTTTCCTCAGCGGGATGTTTCATGGGCCGAGAGTCTCCCGGTGAGCTGGAAACACAACGCTGAATAAATAATCAATTTCCCTGTTCAAGGTTATTATAATTGCAGTGTATTGTGGTGTATACAGATCTTTCACTGAACCAAAGGTCTGATGTTTTTCAATGGACTAAGAATCGCACACTTACATACAATAATACAATCTGACTGACAAGTCAATCAAGAGATGTGGCTACCAGATATGACATATACCACAAATAGAGAAAATAATGGTGTAAGCACGAATGTACACAGAACACATTATAAAATGCATAATAGATTGCGGGTGGTCCGTAGGTGTGCCGTCTGGGGATGCGACTAATTGCGGCGTAATGTTAAATATCCATCACCGTCTGAATTTCATCCTCATTAATGTTGAAGCTCTAAATGTACAACTTGGTATTTTAACACAAAGACAAAAAAGCTGTGAAAGGTTGATCAGGCGGAGCAAAATAAATTCCGGTATTTACACCCCCCTACATTCCCTTTCATTAGGGAAGAGAGTAGTAGCCCAAATTCCAGACACACACACGCACCTTGTTTTAGGGCATTGTGCTGTCTAGCTGTTCCTACCCCTCGGAAGATGAATATTCACTGCTGTGTCTCTCTGTGAAGTATGTTTGCGTAGTCATTGTCTTCTCAGCTTGCGCTTTGTTTCATCGTTTCATAAAACCAAAGCACTTAAAGATCCGTCATGGAACTAACTGCTCACCCTGAGCCAGAAACTGTGTGTGTGTGTGTGTGTGTGTGTGTGTAGAGAATTGTGTTGTGCATGCAGCTGTGCCAGAGAAACAAATACCTGAGATCTCGAGTTTGCGTTTGTTTGTTTTGAACTGAAGCTTCGGAAGCCACGGATGTCACGGCTGTGATTGTATTGCTGAAGTATGCCACAAAGTCAGCCTTATAAAGTCACCTTCCTCATCTCTCTCTCACTCTCTCTCTCTCTTTTCAATGAAGATATTTCTCACCTGTTGCCACACATTATAAACAGACAAGCTGAACTGAGGCAGCTGCAGGTTAAAGGATATTCCAGCTTTCACCAGACTGCTTTAGCTCCCTCGGTCTAATTCATTTCATTCTCATAGGTCAGGTCCTGTTACGCACGATTTGTTCTCCTTCTGAAGCGTTTTTTTAGATATACCTCAGACCGAAATTTCATTTTCTTTTCCATCAATTGAGAAAAAGGTGCATTTAACCTCCAGAGGCCAAACTAGGAATTATTTTAAATCTTTTATTTTCAGTTCATTTTACACTGCATTATATTATATTGTGTATATATATTTCATATTCATATTTTACATACACACTTGTACTTGTTAATGTAATGTATTGTATGTTTAAACAGTTTTTGGCCATCGTATTGAATGTTAAGAAATACAACCTGGTAAATTTTGAAAAATATGTTGTAAATATAGTATACATTTTGTAAGAATTTCTCAGTAGTTTATTTACATCTGTCACAGTGAGAAAAACAGTGTGCCTCAGCCTCACCAGTCTCTCATTGAGCACAGACTCTCTTTTGAAAGCCATGTTTGTTTGTTCTGCCTTTTTTCTCCGGCTAGTCTCTGATCTCAGATGCTGTGTTTGGTGATGATCTGTATCTGCTTGGTTTCTCTTATGATGAAGAAATATTCTGCCAGATAACATTTCACCGCACGGAGCTCCTTCCCCGCTTTGTTATTTAGGAGGGCATGCGATTGAATTTTCTGTGGCTTGGTTTCACACCCACCACACTGTGTACGAAGGAGTTTATATACCTTTTTTCGTTTCTTTTTCATGTATAAAAAACGATCCATTTTAAGGCCCGGAGGGGTGCCTTTGATGTTTTAAATGCCCTTTTCCACATATGTTTGTGCATGAAATACTTTTCTATGAAACAGAAAGTCATATTTCACACCCAGAGTGTGTTATCTTTAAACTGTACCCTCCCTGGAGTTTAATTTCTGTGAGAGCTTATGTTCAACTGTATCATGCATACTCAAGTTTTTCTCAAGCATACTCTCTTTTTCTGTGCCAATAAAATCATGCTGGCAAGCCAAAGAAGGTCCTAAAGCTGCTCTTTGTATTTCTCTCCGTCTCTTGACACTTTCTGCCTCTTTCTCTTTGTACCTCAGTGTAATCCTGAAGAGTGAGGAATGGAGATATTTTAAGGAGTTGACGAAAACGCTGACACCTCTAGAGCAGGAGATGTTTCACCAGGAGAGCACGCCTACTCCACGGGTTTACCTGCGGCCCAAAGAAAGCGTCCAGATCCCATTCAAGTACCAAACCTTCCTATGTGGCCACGCCCTTCCTTCTCAGGTAAATCTTCGTGTTACAATATCCATCCCAAATCTGCTTTACCCTTGTTTACATTTAAACTTGTGTTCTTTCATATCACCCTACGTTTATCACATAGTATTGTTGAATTGGGACGCAAAGTAACATTTTCACAGCCTCTCATTGAGGTCCCAAAGCTGTTCACTGAACCGCTGATCCCGGAAAACAACAAGAAAAAAATGTCAACTATTTAATTGTCTTTGTGTTTCGCACTGTAGTTTAATTCAACCATGAACAATGCATCATCGGTGAGAAACTGCATTCGGGTTCCTCATTTCCCACTTCAACGATGAGACTTGGATTAGTTTGCATGTTTCCGGTTTAATTGGATTTAGTTTTTTATAGTCTCTAGTATTACAGATGCACACGAAGTGAAAGAGGCCGTTTAAAATTACTCAGCAATAATGAGAAATATTAAAAGCAGTCTCATCCCGACGTTCTGAACAGACCTGTCCAAACAATGTTTTCCCATCGCTAAATGACATTATTTTATTGTGATTGTTTTCTGCCTCACCTAATGTGGTGGTCTATATAATTGACTGTTCTTTAATATTGCAGGATACAAAAGGCTTAAAGATTTCAAGAAGTTCACAGATGGCTAAGAAACATCTGTCCAACACCATTGAAGCGAAATCCATCAAGGTAAGAAGTGTGTTTGCTGCACCGCTGATGTCATACACAGAAACCCACACCACCCTCACACCTCACTTACAATCTTATGAGTGAAGAAATCACTTGGTCAAGAACAATCTGATTTTTCTTCTAAAATGTTTGTGATGAACAAAGTAGCATGACCTTTATTGTTTGTACTATCTATTGAAGGGTTAGTTCACACCGACAATATTATGTAATTATTTAATCTTTCATTATGTACAGAAGCAGTAAGCCCCCACCCTCAAATAACTCTTAATATATTATTGCAATGTCTATATAGCCGATGCTATGTAGTATAACAACTCCACCCAACAGTTGTATTGGATAAATAAAGTACAGAGAGAGAGAAATAGGTTTTCCCCTTTCAAAAATAGGCATAAAACTTTCAATTTTTTTAGAATGCATTTTATTTGCCCAAGCTACCATTTGAGAGGCGCCAAACAAGCAGTAAACAATATCAAGCATTTCAGTTTTTGAAAAGACATGAGTCACCTAAAAGGGACTTAATTATTATAAATAATGTATTCGCCATATTTACTGTCTCTTACCTCCACAATGTTTTATTTATTATAACTGAAGGACCCCCTAAGTCTATTTTTTTACCTCTTAGGGGGGTCCCTATTGCCTCATGGGGGGTCCCAGATCACCAGCCCCCTTGAATTCGAAACCTGACTATAATGTTATAAAGCAAACAATGGACCACAAAAATAGTAACATTTGTTACTTAAATAAATTTGAGTCTGTTAAATTCCAAAATCTGAAAATGTGACAAAGCATTAAACTTTCATATTTGAATTCTTATTTCATTCATCTAATTTTCATTTAATTTGTACATTTTTATGGAAACTGAAAGCTTGTGTTACGTTATCCTGACCAGCTCTGAGTGTGTTGTGTGATGTTACTGTGAGATTTGATGTTACTGTGAGAGGTACTGTAAGGTTAGTAAAGCATTTAATATATAATAGAAGTATGACATGACCTCACTAATATAGCAAAACAAATGTACGTTTGGGTGTATGTGTGCATGGTGATGTGCTGTTCTATGGCATCATGGGTCATTGTGCCTTCCAGCTATTGCTGCCATATGCCGTGGAGAGACACTGACGCATGACGCACACGTGCACGCACACATCTCCCATATCATTTTTAGGCCGGCTGAGGTCAAGCATTGCTGCACATCAGCTGACATCACCTCAGGAGAAGTGTCAATGGACTGTCTTGGGCTGTGAAGCTGACAGCCAGCTCAACTGTATCTCACACGCGAGGGAGGTTGTGCACTCGGACTGCAGATGTCTCACTTTACTTCATAGCACAGTATATGCTGTCAGTGTAGTTCATTGAGATGTGACTGATGTCAAATAGGCTTGTCAGGTATTGGTCAGTGTCTACCGCCCCTCCTTTAAACTTTTAAAACCAGCATGGTCAGGTTCTGTGTTAACTGGTAGACATGAAAGCCCAATGACCACCAGTAAACTGTAGCGTTGAGGTGAAGCTAGTCGAGAAACTATTTTTTTTAGATTGTCTAAAATACGAAAATACAGCAGGGACTTTATAAAAAAAATATGCACAAATATAATTTTGGATATATTTAAAGTTTATATAAGCCTCCTAGAAAAATGTTTCGGTTCTTTCTCCAGACTGAAAGTCATGGTAATTGTTTGTGATAATCGACAGCACACCAGAGATGCAGTCAATAACTCTCAGCTTGCTTTGAACCCGGAACGCTCTTTTAATTTTTAACTAAATCGATTGATTTTTGTTGGAAGCTCCGGTTAGTTCTTTTGAGGTTTGTAACTTGCAGGAAGCTTTTCAGTTGTTTACTTCAGTGTTTATATAGTGTAAATTTTGTTGTGTGGACTTTTTTAAAGGTTCATTTCCGTGGGGAGGATGGAAAGCCTCTGGCGATCTGCCAGATGAATGTTGAACCAACGCCACATGTGGTGGACCAGACCTTTCGTTTCTACCAGCCTGAATTCACCTTCCTGAAAAAAGCCATTCGCCTTCCAGCGGCCTGGGACAGCACAGCAGGTGCTGCTCATTACAAACATCTTGGCTCCTACTCACACACATACACACATATGGATACCTCCATGTCTGCTATTAGTACCGAACTGAAGACCTCATTTGTTCTCTGTCTCCTTTTGTACTTGCTCACAGATGGTTCCGCCACCCTTCATGTGCGCTGCAGCGACCCCAATGTCGTCTGCCACACCACCACCTTGGTAAGCCAATCGGGAGTAACTTATAACCGCAACCAGCCAATAAGATTGAAGATGGGTTATGAAAGGGAAAGTTCACCCAAAAAATTAAATTCTGTCATCATTTACTCACCCTCTTGTCATTCCAATGCTGTAAAAAGGATATTTAGTAACCGAACAATTTCGGCACCTATTCACTTTTATTGTATGGACATTGTATGGATATTGTATTGTTTTATCTATTTGGACACAAAACCAATGCAGGTCAATTGGTACCATTTAACAACATTCTTCAAAATATATTTTGTTGTGTTCTGCGGAAGAAAGAAAGCCACACTGGTTTCAATTGACTGTAGGGTGAGTAAATGATCACAGAACTTTTCATTTTCTGGTGAACTATCCTTTTAAATGGTTTCTTCAGCACAATTTGTTTTATTGTTATTTCTGCTTTAAATTTTTAATCAGTAAACTGTCAAAATGAATCTCTTAATTATTATTCATTAAAGCAAAGGTTTAATGAAATCGCAAATCCTTTTGCGATGGTGAATGTATTCATTTAGATTTTTGTCATAGTTTTCTTGCTCTTGCTTTTAAAACCTTTAAAACTTTAGACTCCAGGAGAGCCGCAAGATGTATTTCTGAAAGTACCCGGTTGTCCAAGTCCACAAATTAGGAAATTCTTCATCACGATTTTCACGTACGTAAACTTGTTTTTATCTTTTTGTGTAAAAAATGTTCACTCTTCTTTCTAAGACGGTGAGTACCTAGTACTGTGTAAATTTACAGTTCCAGCTGCACCAAGACGTGTGTGTGCGCTCTTGTGTGTGTGCACGTGTGTGTGTGCGTGAAAGCCCGGTCCCTGATTATTCCCTTCATGTGTGATTAATGATATTTGCTTAATCAGGATGTCTCATTTACTGTCTGATTGCATCAAATCATAATATTCATTTATTCATCAAAAACTGAAACATCTCTGAGTTCATAATCAGTGAACATGAATAAAAGCACAATTTCACAACCTGCGGATCATACATCTCCCTCTGGAACTGAAACCAGTGATAGTGACAGCGATCCTACAGCAACAATTAAAGGCAGACAGTTCCCTCGCATTGCTTGTGCCCATATCAAAGTACCTCTAGTGTCACCCAAGCTGCCAAAAAAATATTCCTTTCATACAACGTTCTTGAACACTCCCCCCGTCTGTCATTGGTCGACAGATCAACACCGTGTCATCAACCAAAACCAATTCAGTCTCTAAGCAATTATAAAAACAGGAAGTCTGCTGTTTCCAACAGATGCTGTTAAGGACTCCTGAACATCCAAGGACGACACAAACGTTCTTCAAACTTTATCCCTTGAGCGGAACCCCCTCCAGCAGGGTTAAAAGCCCTTCATTAATTAATACGGTCCAAATCTAGACCCCCAAAAGACAAAATAATAAAAAACGACATTTCCAAACTTCCAGCAGGGGCGTAACCGCCTGCTGGCATGTGAGATGAACTTGAGAAAAAGGTGAATGTATGAATTTAAAAACTGACATTTGTGGCTCTCTGAACACCTCTCTTTTGAAGATATGAGATATGTCTCTCGCTCTCAGGGGAAGTGAGGCCTGTCCTACCATTGTATAAAAAGCTAAAAGTGTCTTTTGTGTGTGTGTGAGGGGTTTGTTCACATGCCTCTGTGTCAATCTCTCTGTGGCAGTGACCCCTGGCTGGCCTCACCTGCGCAGATATGGCAGGTATACGTGCATTACCTGCAAAGGATGGACCTGAGCTGTGTGTGTGGCACTCTCGACTGGCATTCACTGGTTTTGCATGGCACGCAAGCCATCCGGAGGGTCAAGTGTTATACGTCGCATCCCCTGGAGCTTCAGGTACGAATTGGAGGGTCAAAAGAAAACACACAGATCAGGGGTGGGAGCGCTGATGGGCTTTGTGGCCCTTTTTGTGCTTTGAGGGGAGATTGATGAAGTCATAATTTACAGTGTGCAGTCATCACTTTCAATACTGTATGTGAAAATAAAGTAAAAATGAGCCCTTTTGGTTAAAGCAGACTTATTATCTTCACATGTTCGGCACACCCCAGCAAACAAAGAAGGGCTTTAATGTAAATCCCTACTGAAATTGCATGTGTGGATTATATGAGCGTTGTAAATCTTAAAATGGCTATTTCCTGTTAATCTAAATATGCAAGCAGAGCAAACATAGCAGAGTTCTATCTATAGGCCTAATAGGCCATGTGCTAATATTGGACAGGAGATGTCAACAAGGCACACATTTAGTAAAAGGTGCAGCTTTGTGGTTCCTTGTGAGGTTTTGTCGAATTGGAAGTCTTGTATCTTAACTTTCTTCATTGTCTGAATTTCTATGAATGCGGTATCTTCTCTGTCTGTCTGCTGCAGGTTGATCCAGGTGAGATTTTTGCTCTGCCTGCTCAGGGTGTGCAGGACGTCCGGGTGGGCGTGAGGGCCCTGCGCCCTGGGAGTCGTTTCTTTTACCTCAACGTGGTTGACGTGGACACGCGGCAGCTTGTCGGCTCCTGGCTGTTGTGTATCACATGCAGGCAACCTGTGATCTCCAAGGTGAGAAAGGCGGAAAATACACAAACACGGAATATGAATAACAGTACTTTACCGTAGTAAAAATCAAGTGCGTTTCCCCATAGAAATGTATTTTCAAAGGGATAGTTCGCCCAAAAATGATTTTTGTTTCATCATCATTTAGTCATCCTATTGCCATTTAAAACCTTTATGACTTTCTTTATTCTGCAAAATACAAAAAAAATATATTTGAAAGAATACTGGTACCCATTGACTTTTATTTTGTGTCCATACAATAGAAGTGAATGGGTACCGCCGTAACATCACTTTAACAAAACAGTAGCATATAAAGGTTTTAATTTAAACCTAAGATGCTCTCCAAGGTTAAGTAATAATATTTTCTTCTATAGTTATGCGTCCATATATAAGGACTATGATAAGACCATGATTACTTTTATTGTGTCCTTTGTTTCCCTTTAAAAAGCTTCTTTTGAGAGCTGTTTCTATTGGATGCCAATATAGAGTGACCATACTGGCCAATAAAGCAGTTAAACTATTAGTAGTGATTAGACTATTCACTCTGGCTCCGAAACACGACGTTCAATCCACAGTGACAATTTTTCTCAGTTTATGTTGATTTTTAGCATAGATTTTTAAATGGCAAGAGCTGAATGAGGCTTTAAATTTCCCCATCCGGACAGATGATATGGCAGTTGATGTCAACGCCCGTGATTTAAACAGACATTTTTATTCTAGTTATTTAATGCGTCTGTATGTGTGGTTTCATCTTCTCAGGCGTTTGAAATCAAAGTTCCAGTCGAGGGAGGAAAAGGCAGCAATAAGAAAATAAGTTTCACCAACCCATACTCTACCTCCAGAATATTCAAGCTGAGCACAGACCACCCGGACCTTCTTATGTTTAAAGAGGAACAGTTTCAGGTAAGATAGTGCAGACGTTATCCTGGATCTATTAAACAACAGCTCACAACTGCTGCTTTATAAAAAGTATATCATTTCCCAAACATTTGCTGTTGAACGTTGACAGAAAACCACATTTTCAAAAGCCACATCCACCAGAAAGGTGTCTAGAGCCCAGGGGAGAGAAATCTTGACATGTCTCTTTCTAAGAATCAATTACTCTGTCTAAACCGTCATTCTCAGACATATTTCACGCTATGTGAAGTTCTCTGTATATTGGAGCCGTCGCTTTGTGTTTTGGCCTTTCGCAATGCTCGTCCCCAGAGGAAAGCTGCTGTTCAAAAAAATGGACAAAGAGAGATTCTAGGCTGGAAATGTCAATATCTGTCACCTTCAGATTTGAGAATGATGCCTGTAGGTCTACATTAGACTTCAATTAAAAGCTGTTAATTGATCAGCCGATCGATACGAAACCGTTGCGCGTTACTCCAGACAGACAATGGAACAGTAGTTAGTCAGCGGCAAGGGCAGACGATCTCAGATACAGCTCGATGGCTGCGGGGGTCGCAGTGTCATTTTCCCTGATCATCGTTTTTGCACTGAAACTGTGTAAAACAGGAGGGGGTAAAATGTTAATTTCATCATTCAGTGGTCTCATTGATCGCCGTGTAGTTTACGGAGTCTCGCATGATGGCTTACAACCCATATCTGGGCAATAAATAGCCAAACAAAGTGAAATATGCAACTGACAGTATTGAACACAACGGATTAATGAATCCTCAGCGTCAAATAAAAACGGTGAAGCTCATAAAGAAAGGAAATGGCCTGCTCTATTCTCTCGCTAGTCAACACTGCTTCAATTATCTTCTCTCGCGCTGGATTTACGAGCTCTATATTTGTGAAGAATGTGTATAGAGATGTTGTTTTTCTCCCTCTGAGAAATAACAACTGTGTCATCGTAAAATAGGCGCAGAGCCAAAAAGCAAAGGAAGAATCGATAAGTCCGTGCTTTTGAGGAGATTATGAACTAAATCCTTAACTGTGCTCCATATGTCTTAGTCAGCCATTAAAAAATATGTATAAAGACAAACAGAGCGCAGTTCCTCTAATTTACTTCTCTGTATACAGCAATCCAACCGGTTTAAATGTGTAGCATTTACTCAGGAATGCATGTAATCACATGTAGGTTCTGGAAACACAACATTTTGTTATTTAGAATGAAAGGAATAGATGGTTTTTGGTTCCCCAGAAATAAACTAAAATTATGATAACAAATGAAGATTAGTTTATTTTATATACCAACATAAACAAGTAAATAATAAAATTACAAAATTGAGAAAACATTTAACATAATTTAACAAATCTCAAAATAAAAGCTCATTTTTAATTTTCATTTATTTTAATTTTATCTAAAGGTGTAAGGTTAAACTTTTGAAGACAAAATAAAATTGTTGCAACATATACATTTCTTTCATTAGAAATAAAAACATGTTTATTTAAAAATATTTTTAAAGGGATTATATATGAAATAAATAAAGAGTCCAGCATAGATAGACATTCGACCAAAACTGTTTAAAAAGCATCCTGGATGATAAAAGCCGAGTGTATCACACACAAATTCTAGGTGAAGGGTGACCAAGATGCTAAAAAATAACATAGCATTGATTTATTTTGAAAGATTTTAGCCACAACATAATTCCCACAGTTACCATTGTATTACATGGTTTTGATGGAGATACTATTATTGTAAAATGTGGAAAAAAATATAAAGAATAATATAAATACAATAAAATATGACGGTGTCATCGGATGCACATGCCTGGCCAGAAGTTAACTTCCTGTCTGTTATTGGCTATAATATAACAAATCATTTCTTGTCTAATCTGTTTTAATATTAATGTATATTCATATTTTATTGTATATGAAATGACATTAATATTAAATTAAATTAAAACTACTCAAAAGTAATAGATTCTTCTTTTTCAAGTCAGTTACAAACAAAGGCAGATTGAAATATGAAAAGTAAAACAGATTAGTCCAAACTAATTCCTAGTCTGTGAGAATAGTTGTTAAGACACAGTCTTAACTTAAAGGCTTTGTTTATGCAACTGGCCCCGGAAGTTAAGTGTAGGCCACATAACGTTTATGTTGTTGCTGCTAAAACATCTCCAGATTTAGTTTATTCTGTGAGGCATATCATCTGCATGTCTTTGAAACGAGATTTTCAGTACACATACTAATCGAAATGACAACGGTGCCTCCGACATGTATATTGCATTTAAATTTCAGTGTTTTATGTGTGTTTATAGATCAGAGGAGGGGAGATCTACACCATCGGTCTGCGCTTCGCACCAACTCAGAATCCCGGTACAGAAGAGATTCTCATCTTCATCAATGACCAACAGGATAAGAACGAGGACACGTATTGTGTTAGAGTCCAGTACAGATAACATTTACTCCACCTACTATACAAACACACCCGTTTTTACAGTCCAAAACACTCTCAAACACACACACACACACACTGTGTTAATATTATATTTATGCCTCAGCCTATCACATACAAACCTTGAATGCTTAAAGGGATAATTCACCCCAGAATGAAAATTCTGTCATCATTTATTCACCCTTGTGTAATTTTAAACCTGTATGGCTTTCTTTCTTCCGCAGAACACAAAATATATTTTGAAGAATGTTAGTAACAGAAAACCATTGGTCTACATTGACTTGCATTGGTTTTGTGTCTGTATAATAAAAACGAATGTGGACCAATATTTTTTGTTTACAAACTTTCTTCAAAATATGTTCTTTTATGTTTTGAAGAAAATAGAAAGTCATACAGGTTTGAAATAATAACAATTTCAATTTTTGGGTGACCTATCCCTTTAAATACATTTAATATAATACATTAGCTATTATGAACTGCCAATGAACGCTTCATCATTTATTCGTTTTGGTTCACGTGAAATGTGAAATGTGTTGTTAACTTACAACATTAAGTTGAAAAATGCATTGGTTACTGCAAAGCAAAAGCAATATATAAGATCATCAAATGCTATAATTGTGCGGTCCATTTTTTATTTTATTGCATTATCAAAAGTTTCCAAGTGCAGAAAATAAATAAATACATACTAAACATACTTCAGAAATAAACGCAGAATATGAGAACATTACCTTCTAACAAACAACTAGACCTCTCAAATAAACCATCAGACAGTCCGTCTAAAAAAAAAGATGTGTTTCTCACGTGCATTGGAGTCAAGCCACCCTGCAGCGCTGTAAGTTGAGACTGAAGAGATCGTCTATCGAGCCGATGCTCCTATCCACCCTCTTCATATGTGTTTACCTTAAAGCCGCATCCCTGCTGCGATGCGTCATGGGAACGGAGAACTGATGGCCATTTGCCCAGGACTTCAGCTCTAGATTTTCTCAAGCAAGAAGTATGACCAAACATCTTTTATTATTACATTTTGAAGCATGTGACGTTTGTGAGTGTTTATGAAAGTAGGTTTGCAGATTATGAATCATATTTTGTTTGCAGCATCAATAAAATGCTCTGATTTACGAGTATTATTCTTTAAATCCTTCTTTGTGTATCATTGCGTTCGGAGTAGCTGTATAGAGTTTCCATTTCCATCAGAGGACTAATCTCATGCCTCTTATTAGATCTACAGCTGTCAGAGTCTGACAACAGCAAAACAATCGGCCAACTATCCAGCCCAGAGACGCTACAAAGGGCAAAGAGTGTCAAAAATGATCCAGACTCCAGAGAACCTTTAATGTTTGCTGAAGACCCTGGACCTCTAACACATCCGCTGAATTGTAATGCTGGTGAAGAGCATTGTGGGATTTACCTCTCAGATATTATGAAATCATCTCTCTCAGCGGGCAGTGCTGTCCACAGTCTGTTGACATGTTGTTTGAAGAGATTTTTTTAAACTGTGTCATATACACAATCGCTTCCTCTCCGACACACACGCTCGCATATGCTCTTCAGAGACGCCGACACGATGCTCAGCACAGCTCGAAAGAGCAGGAATGGCTATCAAAGCCACAATGAAAACGTATCGGCTTCTTCTGAGGTGCGTCACGAGAGCTTAACCAGCGCTGTGGCAGCTAGTGTACTGTGCGTCGATACACGTATCCGAGACCTGGTGTGAAATGGTGTATTTTTGGTGGGTGAAAATGAGAGAGGATTTGCAAGTGCGAGTTTGAGAAGATTTAAACAGAGGGAGGGAGAACGTGTGAGTGAAGGAGAGAAAGAGAAGGGAGGGTTTGATGAAGAGGTGTTGAGAAGAGGGTTAAAAGGAGCAGCTCTCTAGTAGTGTGTTGGATTAAACTCGCTCAATCTCCGGCTCTGCTAGAGAATAGATGATCTCGGCAGCAGTTAACTCAGTGGTGTCTTAATGAGCAGATCTGTGGGAACATATGGAGCGTGTTTGTAACGCGAATCAATTTCCACTCGTCGTCGGCTTCCTCTCTTTATCCTCATGGTCGCGACCGACCTGTAGAGGGCACCCCTCACCGTTACAGAAGAGAGAGAGAGAGAGAGATGATGGAAAAGCAATAAAAAAGAATGCCTGGAAACCATATATTTGATTGTGTGTTTGTGCGTCCAAATAACTGTTATTTCTGTGACGCGTGTTGTTTCTTGCATGAATCGGTTTCATTTGACATCACAGTGTAGATTTGCAGATCGGCCTTCTATTTTGATTTAAGTTGTACATTGCAAATATATGTGATAGATGTGTTTTATTGTTTTGCTTTAAAACACTAAAATATAACTATTTTTAATAAAAATGTAAGTAGCAAATGTTGTTTTTCCAAAAAAAAGATTACTTTAACAATATGCAATTTTAATGAATGCTATTTTTCCTTTTAAAATACATTATCAGCATGAACATTAAAAATGTCCACCAATTTTTGCAAGAATGTTTTTTGGGTGCATCAATATAAGCTTTTTTCACATTTTGTTAACTTTGTCACACTGTCATATTGTTTATTTGATAAGTCTTCTAAAAAATCCTAAATATCATTGCTATCCTTCTGAAACCTTGTATGTCCGGATTTGCTGTTTTTCGGGAAATAGAAAAAACATTTACTTTTTAAATAGTTACATACTGTGTGTTCAAAGTTGACAAGCACTTTTTATTGGCTCGATATTTGCAAAACCCAGTGACAAACATAAAGGGTGACGAATAATGACGAAATATAGAGATACGAGGTTTCAGAAGGACAGCAGCGATATGTTTGTTATGTTTTGACATGTTTAAGTATTATGTTTCAATTTCCTGAAACATTTTTGTCCCGAGTTTAAATCCCACATTTTCAATGTGATCTCACTTATTCGCCCAATTGTGTGTTTATTGGTGACAACACACATTTATCTGCTTTCAGTCCATACTACAACTGGAGCGTGTACATCTCTATATTTTGAGACTGAATTATACTTGAGATTTACCTTGAAATGGTGGAGATATTGATAAAACACTTTTAACTTTAAACCCTTTTCTCACATTATCGTTGAGATTTGGATAAACTGTTTACCCTGAAACGCTTTCTTTCAGAGACTACAGTTTGATTACTTTGACAACTACAGCACAATTTCTAAAAGAAACAGTTCACCCAAAAATCTAAATTCTGTCTTTAATTACCTCAATGTTGTTTGAGTCCTGAATGCTATTATTTGTTTTTCCTGTGGAACACAAAACATTTTGAAAGAATCATTATGTAGCATTTTATGAATCTTGTTTTTTCTTCGGTTTCTTATTATTTCAGACCTAATGCTTTTTCTAACTATTTACAAGGAAAGTAAACATATCTGGACATGTCTTTGATGCTCCAGAATAAAAACTGTACAGGTTTGGACGGGACGTAAAGGTCTGTTTTGTAAATATCTTGGTCTTGGTTCTCTTTCTTTTAAAAAAGGAATGGACATGACAAAGTACATTTTGGGATGTCTCTTAAGATAGCCAGAGGCAAGACCTCAGGTGCATTGCTTTGATGCTTAGACCTCATATCAGTGACAGGTCAGAACTAAACTCAGGCTAGTCACACATATCTGCTGGTGAGACACATAGCTCATTTACACATCTGCAGGGTTGGTTCATAAAAAGTCTTTCAGAAGTCCTCAGTGTATTTAAGTTTGGATGTTTGTAAATCGAATGTTAAACCATACCATCTGAAGCCAGGCCTTTAGAAGCTTTCAAGGCCCCAGAACTAACATTATAAATAATTTACCTTATAAAATACCTTGAAAAGTTTTCCTATCTTCATGCTGAGTACAAATGTGATCTGAGCATTTATGTTTTTATAAAAGTTTCTGTCCTTGGTGATTTTCTCTTCATATCCTTGCACGGTTATATTCTGCATGGTGTGCACAAAAGAAAAATACAGTGAAATGAATGCCTCTCTATTCAGACAATAGTATGGTCTCCATTGACCACATCCAGTCATTTCTGCTATAGAGACCGTAACAGAAAACAGATGCTCATGTCATTACATGTCATTATTATTCAGTTTGTATTCCTAGGTATTCATTTTGTTTCTTGGCTCTCTTTCGGAAGCACTTACATTATTACATGATGATTGCAAATAAGTGCATAATTAAAGAGCAGTTAGCACATCATAAGACATTTACAATATCATAAAAACCGACGACACTTTAGCTTTTGTAAATGAGCTCTAATCCACCTATGATCAAAGAAATATTGAGTTTAAGAGGCTGTCATAGTCCTAATTACATTCAATTACACGAAGTACAGATGAGACAAATTTATTCAAAGATTTATGTCCATTTGTTGTCCAAGATGTACGGTGCATATCGCTGCTGTCCTGAAACCTTGTATCTTCATATTTTGTGATTTCTATTTTTTGCCATAAAGCATTATTAGTCCCTATTTCTGTTTGTCTCTGGGTTTTGCAAACATCTAATCAATAATAAGTGCTCGTCAACACAGTATTTGGTCATTTGAGAAGTACAGTGTTTTCCATTTCCTGAAAAAGGAATTTCGGACATCCGAGGTTTCGGAAGAACATTGGCGATGTGGAGTTTTCAAATAAACAAGGGTAATCTGCACACAATTGTCTACAGTTTTCCCTTAAATAATAAAAGATCAAGTTAATGCATTACAATTCTGTTGTATTTGTAACATTAGTAAATACATTAGCTAACATGAACTAACAATGAGGAATCTGTTTGCCAATACAGTTGTTATTGTGCATTAAAGGGACAGTTTATCCAAAATAGAAAACTCATTTACTCCCCCTCAAGTTGTTTCAAACTTTGATATGTTTCTTTGAACACAAAGATATATATTTTATACAATGTGGGAAACCAAACAGTCCCGTGGTACCAATGACTACCATAGTAGTTTGTTTTTCCTGCTATGGAAGTCATCTTTGTGTTTGGACTTGAGGGAGAGTACATGATGACAGAATAGCCCATATAAATTCTGTATGTATAGCATTTTGCTGAAAATTAACATTAAGATTAATAAATGAAGAGTATATTGTTTTTTGTTAGTTCATAATGTTAGCCTTCACAAACGCAACCTTAACGTGTTATCAAAACGAAATATTCACTCTTCATCTTCGGTAAAGATCATAGTATAGGCACACACACAAAAACAAGAGCACGATAAATACTCGACTGGAGTTTTTACCTAATATCTGATCGCCATGAACGTACAGTCATTTCTAGGTTTAATCAGCTTCAGGTGCCTCGGTCTGAAGCATTTCAGGCTTCATATCCAGGGATAACCGAATATCTCTCATTAGAATTGTGTAATAATTAGACGCAAGCCTAATTAGTGCAGCGTTGGAATTCCATTACTTCAAGCAATGTGCCTGAAGCGCAGTCCACATATTAGTTTGAACAAAAGAGCATTTACTGCGCTGAGATTCATGAGCGAGGGAGTGTTTGTATATATAGAGCTGACATTAGTGTTTCCTTTTACAATAGACATATGCACTGATAGTTTTGTTATCATTAAAAATCCTTAACTTCCCCCTGAGCCAGTTTCATTTTTCGGGCAAAAATTTGTAAGAGAGAGTGAGCTTTGATTAGGGATGCGCATCTGGTTTCCACATGCCACACGGTTGCTAAAAATACTTTCTTTTCCCTCCCAGGCTTTTGGAATTGTTACTGTCTTCAGCAAGTTTGGGTTGGGAACAAAGCCTTTCAAATACATAAAGATGGAATCTACTTTAACATCAAAGTGAACTCAAGCTGATTTCGCAGCTCTAAACGGGTGACGCAAGCATCTTCCTTATGGCCGTAACTGCACATTTTCTGCATGTTTGATGTGACTCATCGCTATGTTCAAGGTACACAAGAATAAGGATTTCACGGAGTGTATAGATTTGATGAGGCTTGGATTAGATTTAGTTCAGATTATTCTTCTGACATGAAGATTAATCTTTTGCGAATTTGATTTAGGAAATGGCTGACCAGTGGAACAGATTTATCCGAGTAGGACGTGTTCCAGGAAAATCAACAAATGATCGCTCTACAATACCATCTCTAAAATCTGAGTTCAGCGATTTGTTCATAGGAGTGGTGTTCTGGAAAAACAAAGGATGTCCAGAAATGTCCTTCTTGTGTAAGAGATGATTGGCAGTGAGGCTTTACTAGCAGACCTGTTTGCTTTTCTTTCTAGTATTTCTAGTGTTGACCATTAATATAAATTAATATGTAATTTTCATCCAGTTGAGAGTGTAAGACATTTTTGGCTGCTGCGTCATAGCCTTTGTCACAGTCTCATGCTGTAGTCACCACATTTTAAGATTCAGTGTCAGAGTAAATTTAGATGTGAGAAACACGTCTCAAGATCTCTGTGATCCGTTCTGATGTGCTCACTGTTTCTAAAAGCAAGAACAAGTTATTTGTGACCTTTATTTTAGGTGTCTGTAGAGACATATACGACTGTTGTCTGACTTTGTACTTTGCAAGAACAAAAAGTTTAATAGCAATAGTCTGATAGCAAAGTCTCTATGGAGGTTGCTTGTTGTTTGGGGGCACGATTGAGTGCAGTTTTTGGAAAAATGTTACTAAGTGAATGTGTTTGAAAGTACAGTCCCTCTACAAATATTAGTTAGGGGTGTTCACATCCACAGTCATGTGGTTTTTGACCTGCTGGCTGTCAGAAACAGATTTGTTCAATTTGTTCCATCTCACTCTCAGCTACTCCAGCGGCGAGGTGCACTTCATATCAGATTCTGGCACGCAGCGAAAGTGTTTGATCTTCAGCTGATCATTAAATGAAACCACTACATGATGTTTCCGTCTGTGCTCGCTTGGATATAATGACCTCAAAGACCTGTCATGTTTTTGTCCCTAAAGCATTTCAGCATCCCAGTGATCTACAGGATAATTGTTCGCTTACAACAAACTATACAGGAGGATCTTAGTTGGGTTTAATTCCGTTTTTTAGGTTAAATTGTATCTGCATAAAACAAAACAATCTTTTTTACTAATAATACTCTATTGAAACCAGTAACTTTGTATTATCCCTCCTGTATGACATATCGCTTATTGCTCCCTGAACTCTTTGTTAGTCGCTTTGGATAAAAGCGTCTGCTAAATGACTAAATCTATTGTTACTGAAGGTTTTCTCAGACGGTTTTCAAGAATACATTTTGGGAAATTGAGAAAACGTTAAAGCAAAGTTCATGCATAAATCTCTCAGGAGCTTAACAGTCAAAGTTTGAATCCAACCATTAATTTCAATCGGATTTCAATCTTTGACATGTCCTTGATGTTAAAGATATCAAGATTTTCACAGTACGTCTTTTACATTATGTTGCCTGATTTTATGTAGAAAACAGCAAGAAAACAGACTTTAGTTGGGTTTTCACAGGCAGGGCCACGAGTGTATATGAAAATAAAATCCCAAACCTTTAGTTTTGTAGTGTCGGATGGTGTTCAGGAGCAGGAACCTTTATTTCAACAGAAAACAACTCTGCAAAGCACTGTAGGCAGTAGTTGGGTGAACTTTTTTTGGTTGCAATCCACAGACTGGAGCAACATAAAAGAACAGAATTAATTTCGATTGATTTCTCCATAGAATGTAACAGTTTTAAGGAAAATCATTTGTGCTCTGTGCAGGCCTTTCCACTCTTTGATTAAATCAGAAGCTGTTGAGAGCTCCACACCAGAGATTTGCTTTATTAATGCTGTGCATTAGAAACGCAGGCAGGAAATATGAGGTGGGCGAGCGTGTGCGTGGACGTAATGGTGACTGTGGGAGCAAACCGTCTGTCTGCTTTATTCCAGCGTAATTACAGCTAAAACGCTCAAGTCCTTTCATGTTGACTGTATGTGCGATTATTAAACAGTGTGTTTCTCCTGACCCTGACACACACGCACACACACATTCTTTGAGATAAAAAAACAGCATGCACAGCAGCCAAACCATAGACCTAGAGTACAGTGCAAATTCATTTGGACCATTGTGCATATACATTACTATTATTCATATTTATAAGGTTCAGCTCGTGGTTCTTTGTATGATACAATTCGGCTTGTCTTGCAGATTCAGGCAGATCAGTGTTTCTTGTTGGCACACTGTGAAAAAAAGGTAGAAAAACACCTAAAGAGTGCCTACTGTATGAGTATTTCAAAGATACACATTGGTGTCAAATATATACATATCTGTTCCAAAATGGGAATTTTTAACGGTTACCATCCCAGTAACAGCTGGGGTACACTTTTGGACAATATTTGCCTCACAGTGCACCATTGTAACAATTTTAAGATAATCTAATATGAGTCATGGGTAAATGATAATAAAACCGTTCAATTTAAAGCAAATCTAAATGTAGCTGTGATTATTAAACTTACCAAATTTAGATACGCATATGATAATGGGCTGATGTCAGTTTTGGCAAACATTTGACAATCTTTTTCACTGTAACTACGTTTGTACAATTCAAGAATGTTTTAGAAATAGATTTAGTTCTTCTACAGTAGAGATACACATGCTGTGTTTAAATTGATATGATCCTTTGAAGGCACGCTGTTGTTTTAGAAGACCCAGGGTCCGTTTCTCAAGCAAAGAGTGCTGCTGTTCGAAATGATAGACAACAAAGAGAAGGTCACACTGTCACACTAAGCCTGTCTTCCCCTCTGAGGGACACAAAAAGGCTTTTTTGCCATCAGTTTGAGTTCTTCCGTTTTTTGGGGCCCTGACAGTAATTGCGTAATCACTGATAAAAGGCTAAAGCATATTGCTGTAGCGCAGTCTGGCCGAGTTAAACGTCCCGCTGGATTTCAGAGTGGCTCTGTCAGCCAAATCAAATCTGACAGATATTTCTCAGCACTGTTCTGACACTGTTCTACATTGAAACATTTCTTGAACAATCGCATTCGGCCGACCCCTCCTGCTCTCTCTCAGGACAAACTAATACGCAGTTTTTCCACTTCTCACTGTTTAACACAAGCCTCACCTCATCTAGTGTGTGCATGTGTGTATGTGTGTGTGTGTGTGTGTGTGTGTGTCAAGGCAGCAGGAGGCAGGAAGGAATCGGTGGCTGTCATATGTTGAACTGGTGTTTTTTTAATCATCGTTTAGATGAGTGTAATAATTACAGAAGCATATGGATGTACACCTGCTCTGGAGCTCTGAGTCACAGCTCTGCATAAAGACCCCTCTTCACTTGTCTTCACTTCCCTTAAACTGACTTAACACTGACGCAAGTATGACGTACAACTCGCGACCAGGTTTTAAAATGGATGACATAAATGGCTTAATCCCAAATTTGAGAAATCGTATAATCCTAATTTACTTGCTGGATTGGGGTAAATTACTTTTAGAAAGCACTTCTGTGGAAGTTTCTAGTTCAATTCATCCATCGTGAGGCATTTACATTCCTGCAGATAGACCCTCGCACCAGCATTATATCTGACTCTGTTTCCTAAAGATATAGACCACATCACAAGATGTAAACACTGGTCCATAAGCACTTCAGGTTTCAGTTTTTATTTGTTTAATATTATAATTTGTTACCTTCTACAGCCGTGAAAAATTACGAAACTATTTTCATTTATTTGCAGAACATGACAACTGGAGAAAAAGATCAAAATAACAGAAAAGATGCTCTGTATTTTTTCAGACCTCAAATACTGCAAAGAAAATAAGTTCATATTCACTTTAAGCAATACAACAGTTATATTTCTACACGTATTTAGTTTAAATTAGTTAAATGTATGCGATAACCTTAATTTTTGTCACAGTTTTAGTGTGTGTTGTGATGCTGTCAATCTTTCAAATTGCTGTTGGATGACTGTGTCTTTATGTCACTCTTGATGTTTGATTTCGTTATAATTCAGCAGACACTGGACTGGAATCGCCACAGTACATCTAAAAATGCTTATTACAAAATGTTTTTTAATGATCTCCTGATTTATTCTGCGGCCGTAACGTTTGTTTTAATGTTGAAAAACTTGTTAACGTCTACAGAAGTGGTCTATAGAGCTTATATGCATTTACAAAATTTACAATATTTAGCATTTGTATCAATTAAATAATTAGGATTTATGTTTTTGTGTATTAGTTAAATATATATATACTACAGTTAAATGTACATATATACTACAAGACAATACTGCAAACTATACTGTACAGTTCAAAGTGTGCAAACATAATAATAAACATTGTTGGCTCTGTGAGCATCTTTTTGTGACCATTGTTGTAGACAAAAAAGGGTGTAAAAATGGTCATCAATGCATTACGGCCAACTATATTGCAACATATGGGCCTTTAAACCTTCATATAGAATAATTTGTGCAAACTTGGAAACATCTGTCTGTTTATTGACAGCTTCAGAAAGTATGTGAACTGTAGTGCATGACCTCTAGCTGATGACTTTATCTAATCACACACTTGTTTACAAGTGTTACTATAGTAACTTTTATGATTAAGTGTTACAAACAGGATTCGGAATAGATGTGAATCTCCAGATGTTGTGCAGTGAAATGTCACTGCATGTTTCCTGCTTGAGTGGGGCGGCGCTCGATACATGCTGGGAGCTCACAGACGCGCACAAAAGCCAAATGTCTGAGCCTTTGAAACCGGCTAATGCTGTTTGACTGTGTTTGCTATTCTCCATCATCAAATGTTGCTTTTAATCAAGCAAATAATGTTTGACTTCAGTAGTAGACCACATGGATAGACTCAGAAGAGATCTGTTGACTGAAAGACTTTGAAGTCATTACGTGTCTTGGTTTTTATCTGTCTCTGTTTGTTGCAATTATCAACAGTTGATTTAGGGACTTTATGTATTGTAGTGTTTATTCCATTTACTGTGCAATTCACGCAACTGGACAAATAAACTGCTTTCGGGTTGCTGAAAAAGACTAATTGCAAAATGCAAATGAGGGCTTTTGATTTGTTAAAAATAAGCAATTTATAAGGCAATATTAGCAATTATTCTGTGAATGTGTGTTCTACAGGGTGAGTCTTGCTAGAGCGAGGTTGCAAGTACTGTATGGTGACATATTTTTCGCATTCACACGTTGTTCAATTTTGAGCGTATTCTCGCACACACACACACACCATCAAGACTTAGTCATTAAAGTGTGTGCTTTTGACATCACAGCCTGAGGATATGACCACAGTAAATCAAATCAAGCTTTATAATCCAGTGTGTGAAGAGGCTGAGCTCAGAGAAGCAGAAACTGTATCCTGAGCGCATTAATTCACCATCCCAGCTCAGATGAAATCACATGACTGCGGGCTGAGAACGTTTTTTTGCTACAGGAAGTCAGATATCAACGTGCAGCCCGTGTGTATATTTATTCAACTCTGGCCCCACAATGGCAGATGTGTGCCGTTTTAATTAATACAAATGTCACCTAGCAGAGCGATCCACGCAACATTGTCACCGCGTCTGATGTGGCGACACGCGACCTCTGAGCTGAACGTGTGTTTGTTGGATCTGTGTTTTGTATTGCTGTAGATCTGGATGGTGAAGATAAAACTTAAGCCCTTGATTCTTGTTCAAGCTGCAATCCCAGGCCT
This sequence comes from Barbatula barbatula, assembly GCF_947034865.1. Lineage (NCBI taxonomy): Eukaryota > Metazoa > Chordata > Actinopteri > Cypriniformes > Nemacheilidae > Barbatula > Barbatula barbatula. The sequence continues at coordinate 16,907,320 of NC_136774.1, forward strand.
GCTTGGGAGCAGCAGGTATTCCAAGGGCACAAATACACTGGGCTTGTTTGTGTCATGAGACTTAAAGAATGTTGATCTGGGATCAGCCTTCCCGTGTGGATATAATCCTATTAATGAGAAAGGCACAAACTGATCCAAGATCGGTTATTGTTTTCTCATATTAATACAAGCCCAAAGCTTCCAACTGGCATCTCAGTAACTATACTGTGATTATGATTATGAAAATTGCCGGTGTGGTCAGTGATAATACTGTAACTCGTTTTACTGCAAGCCAGTTAGCAGAAAAACTGTGTAGAGATGTTTACTTGATAGTGTGATAGAGCACTTCTGAAACCGTTTTCTAATTTGTTCCAGAAATCCGTTGTTGGAGGTATTTCATCATTTAAATGAGTCTGGGTTTAATGAATTCGGTGCTAAATAGAAACCATAAGTCACGGCAGTAGCTGTGGAAGCAGGTGCTGTTTTGAGTTCACACATTCAATGCAGTCAGACAGACTTCGACTTCTAAAGAGATCACTGGGATGTTTTTAATTGCACAGTTTGGAGTCTAACTTAAAGAAATAGTTCACCAAAACATCTTCAGTTCGAAACAATTGAAGTGTATTTTAGAAAATGTAATGGATTTGATGGTTATAATGGGAATTGTTTTTATTTTATAGCAAATTTTGTATGTGGGTACAGTATGTGATGGAGTGCTAATTGAAAAAAGCTAATGGTATTTTAATGAAAACCATTAGAATTTCTGTGATGGTTTCAATTAGGTTTCTCATTTTTTTATTTTCATCAGGGATATCCTGGCACTTCTTAGCTTCGTAATGCCAATGGGGTCCAAGGTTCTGAAGCTCCAAAAAGTTGGTAGCCGATCGGCACATTCACTTCTATTGTATGGACACAAAACCAAACAGAAATACGTAATACGTCCAAATAGTTTTTTGTCAGGTTGCCCATGTTAAGCATGAAAAGACAGTGTTCAACACTGTAAAGAAGTCAGAGTGCATGACACACCGTTGCACCACCATCTTCAAAATATCTTCTTTTGCTTGTTGACACAATGACAAGAGGGTGAGTAATTCATGATAGATTTTTGTTTTGATGTGAGAATTGTCACTTTAACCTAAAGTCAGAGACAGAGACAGAAATTGCCAAAAAGGACAAACAATGTGTGGCCTTACAATAAAACTCAATAAGATAGCAGTTTGGTGATAGGAAATGAAGAATGCAAACGTGTAGCAGCTTCCAGCGGAACAATAAATCCATATGTGACAGGTTCAGTGACACGCAACATTAGATTACAATGTGATTTGACTAACAGAAAGTGACGATAGAAATAATAAACACCATTTTTGCTTAAATCTATCAAATAAAAGAGGCTGATGATTAAACTTATAATAAATGAGAAAACAGCTTCAAACAGAAGTTCTAAATTCAGAGATGCAAATTAATCGCACCTGAGCTTTGTTTGTTCTGCATTCATACTCGTCATGAGCAGCCCAGACTGTATTACATTTTTAGGGAACATTTACGGAGTGGAATTATGACAAAGAACTGCCAGAATTTTATGGAAAGCTAAAACCACGAGCCAGATATTGTAAAAGCTAAGACAGCGTCTGAGGCATGTGTGGAATTTTGACAAGTGTTCAAATTCTGCAGCGTTTTCTCGGCTCTGATTTGATGTGGTTCTACTCTTAAGCGTTGTCAGCATGCTGGGTTGTTTCCCACATGTTTTGTAGTTCATTTTTTGCTGAGCACACTAATAAACTGGGTCATGAAACATCGCTTTCAAGGGATTTGCTGCTTAATGTAACGAAATGTAAATCTGCTCAGTGCTGTTCACAAGATATAAATGGGGTTGATATGGACAGAAAAATTACCTTGTCTCTGTTACTTCTGTTCAGTCTCTCTTCCTCTCTCTGTCTTTCTCTCAGTCTCATGATTTTAATGTTGCTTTTAACTTCATCAGTATATCACTTGTTATTCATCGTTTCTCTCTCTGTAACGACAGAATCTATAAAGACCAGAGCCACACCTCTGACACAATATCTCTCACGTTCTCTTGTGATAATTCCCTCATGGTGCTCTAAACATATGCTGTTATTGTAAGAAAAAACATAACATAACATAAGATTTTATTTCGGTCCTCAGACTCCTCACAAATAATCACTCATAAAAATAAAGCTATACATAATAACTGAAAAAGGTGTAGGCTGAAGCCTCTGCTTATTAAGCCTACCCTTTATACATCATTATCAATCAATTTAGCATAATTTTTCCACAGGTATTAATTAATACAAGGTATTAACAACATGGTATACATTTCAGATACTATAATAAGTACGTAAAGAAAAAACTTTATAGACATTGAATTAAATAATTAATTACCACCTTATTTTTAAACATTTTCTTGAATTTATAAAGTGAATTACACAATTTTAGATCCTTATGCAAAATATTCCATAGATTTACCCCTTTGACAGTTATGCATCTATTTTTTGTATTAGTTCTTGCCCTTATGTTTTTAAACATGTGCATTCCTCTTAGTTTATACTAGCTTTCTCTTATTTCAAACAGCCTCTGGATACAGTTTGGAAACAAATTATAATAAACCTTATACATTGTCTGTACAGTATAGAAATTTACTAAATCATCAAATTTTAAAGCTTTTAAATTACTAAACAATTGATTTGTTGGTTCGTAATAGTCAACGTGTTTTATCAGAATCAGAATCAGAAAGAGCTTTATTGCCAAGTATGCTTGCACATACAAGGAATTTGTTTTTGTGACATAACCTTCCAGTACACAGAGACAACAACACACAGACAAGAAATAGGCAAATAAATAAGTGTATAAACAATTGTGCTAGAAATTATAATGGGATAGGATTAAGTAGATGCAGAGATGTACTAGGATGGAGGGGTAACAATAAATATAAGGATATTGCACATTTTTATTGCATAAGTGGGGAACATTTAACTGTTCATGAGGTAGATTGCCTGGGGGAAGAAACTGTTCTTGTATCTGACTGTCCTGGTATTTGCGGCTCTGAGGCGCCAGCCAGATGGCAAAAGTTCAAAGATGGGGTAACTTGGATGTGAGGGATCTAGGGTGATTTTCCTAGCCCTTTTCCTCACTCTGGATGTATACAGTTCTTGAAGGGTGGGCAGGGGAGTACCAATAATCCTTATTGCTCTTTTTGTAACATATATATTGGATTTATATTGGTTTTATATGTATGTCCCCAAACCTCCACACAATAGGTCATGTATGGAACTATGAGGGCACAATACAAAATATATAATGAATTGTCATTCAGAATATGTTTAGTTTTATTTAATATTGCAATGGATTTTGACATTTTTCTTTTTACATGAATAATATGTGGTTTCCAGCATAATTTATGATCTATTATAACGCCTAGAAATTTATTTTCATATACTCTATCTATTTCCTCATTGTTAATCCTAATTTTAACTTTATTATTACTCTTTCGATTACCAAATATTATGAACTTTGTTTTAATTAAATTCAGTGACAATCTATTATCATCCAACCATTTTTTTAAGATCATCAATTCAAGTTCCACTGTATTCAGAAGCTGTTCCAAATTTTTCCCTGAACAATATAAGTTTGTATCATCAGCAAATAAAACCATTTTTAATATTTTCGACACTTTACAAATATAATTTATATACAGTACAAACATTAAGGGGCCAAACACCGAACCCTGTGGAACTCCACAAATGACTTTCATTAAATCTGATCTAACATCTTTTATTTGTACAAATTGATATCTCTCATCAAGGTAACTTTTTAACCAAGAATAGGCTTTGCCTCTTATACCATATCTTTCCAGTTTCCTCATTAATAAACATTAATAAATAATTAGTAAGAAGGCATTGTAAAATAATTTCTCAACTCTTTGAAAGTTGTTTTCAATGCTGATGGTACAAAAATTCAAAGGTTCTGGTGCTAAGTATATAAAATCATCGATTTATACCACTTCTGTAGTGATTTGTGTTATTTCTGAGCTTGACGGGCCCAGTTTACAATGAACTGTTGTTGGTAAAAGATACATACTGTACACAACAGTAAAACAGCTTATAGGTATGGAATGACATCAGGGCGCACATCAGTTCTCCATTCTGGCTGAATTATTTCTTCAAAGTAATTATCTTCCTCACTGTCTCTCTTTTTTCCTTACTATTTGTTTTTCTGCTCTCTCTATCTGACTAAATGGCTGGGGGACAAACATATAAGCTGGGCTTCATAATATATCAGGCTCATGTTTCTCTTGCATTTGGCTTGGCAGGCAGCTGGTGAATATGGCAGAGGACACTGTGCATCTCGAGTGCTGGCTCCTGGGTGGATCATACCTGCCTCTGCGTCTCTAAGTGGTTAGAACAAACAGTTCCTCAATGCTCTTATATCAGCCAACCTCACCTTGATAGACCTCTACCTGTGAAGCTCACAGGAACAAGTAACACATGCAAAGTGTGAAAAAGAACCCCAATATAGACGATGATCTTAAAAGAGTTTACTTCAAACGTTCACAATGAGGTGCTACCCCTGTGCAACCAATTTTCAACACAACGCAGCAAAATCTCAGTTATTAACAGGAAAGTTCAGTTTGGATGCCTAGGGTTAGAGGTTTGTCCCCAAGCCTTTATATGAGCATAATGAATAATGATAGGTTGCTTTGATAATCTCTCAAAAATCCTTTCCTGCTCAAAAAGTCTGTTATACCAGTTTCATTCCATACAAATTCATATTTCAGAAATATTCTGATCTTGCTCCATGTGTATATTTAATTAAAATTGCTTTACCAAAATACAAACAAAATAAATACTGTAAGTAAATAAATAAACAAAAAAACAAACCTCTTTAAGATTAATAATTTATGGATCTGATCCATCCTGGCTCTGTAAAGTCTTTGTCTCTGTATTTATTTTTCACATTTACCATTAGTTCTAAATAAATAAAAATTAAATTAGTTTTCAATTTTTAAAAAACATATATTGATGTCACAAATCCATTTACTGCAAATTAAAAGTAAAAAAATAGGTTTAAAAAAAATCTTTACTTTTGAGACTTTTAATTATATAATATGTATGATGTTTATAATGTTTGTTGTTTATTTATTACCTCTAGGAGCTTTCATCTGAAATGCATTAAACCTTTTTGGTAAAGGTCACATGATGGCAGATCCTGATTGATTCTCGAGGATAATTAGACTTACAACTGAAAGGGCCCTGCACAGCATTTCTATTCTGCATGAAAAAACAAGACCTTCACAAACTACGAGTCATTTATTGAGTCATGCAGTAAACATGTAGGAGTGCCTCATGTGGAGCTCTCCGGGGTGCTGAAAACAGGGCGAAGGCTGAATGTCAAGGGTGCTGATCTGCTTGTGCTGAGCGGAGCTGTCCGTGGTTCTGGAATTAGCAGCCGACTTTATGCTGTGTAATGATGCTGTCCGTGGTGCTTATGAAAGCTGTTGCTGTGGGCCTGCATGTAGCTTCTATAATTTGGCCCAGGTGTGGATGGAAGCTATTATGCATACACACAAGCTGTCAAATTGCCATGTTTTTGTATTATGTGCTCATTCATTTGAAGAAGGTTATGCAGGCATGCTGGTGTTGTGCGGAATACATACATTCCATGAGTACACCTGCTAGATTGGCGTGGTCATGTGACCTGTTTGAATGTTGTTAAGTAACATTCTTGGCACCTCAAATAGATTTTTGTTATAGTTAAGTGACATGTTGCAAGATCTCAGCAGATGTAGAACGGAACTCAGGTATATTTTGCTTTCTGTATCAAACATGGACTATTAAGATTTTCTAGTGTGCTGGCTCCTTAGTATCCCACACATTACCATGTCAGTTTTAAACCTTCTTATACAGTCTGCAATAACCGTCCTTGGTTACCTTTCACCCAGTAAAAACAGACACACATTCTTTTCTTTTTAAAAGTGTTCAATGGTTGTCTGCTCGTGGTTTATACTGTGGAAATGTAGACCACCTAGCTTCTGTCTATCAGAGCTTATATAATTACAGCCCGACCTTGAGGCTACAGTGATTTCTCTCTCGCTCTCCTTTGCTTACACACACACACACACACACACACACACACACACACACACACACACACACACACACACACACACACACATAGTGAAAGAAATCTGATAAACAACTCATATTCTCCAGGTTTTGGAGGACTGACCTCATCAAGTAACACTTTCTCTGTGTTTTGTAAGTCTTGAGTAGAGCTCTGTGGGTGGATGTAAAGTGCTGACAAACATTCCTCTGATTGACTGAATCATTAAAAACAGCGTGCGGGTGCTGCCTGCCTCTTTGGTTTGAAATAATGAACACGCTCGCCGGTGTTTCTCATGTTTAAAGGGTTTTGTTTGCCGGAGCGCAGAAACTCATCTGGTGTTGACTTATGTTGAAGGATGGTGACAGGATATTCAAAGGCCAGTGCTTTTTTAGTTTTGTTAGCGTGGAATAATTTAGGTAATAATCTGGCTCATTTAATGTCAGGGTGGTTTGCTCTGTGGTCTACGATGTAACCTTATGTTGATTCTGCAGTAGAGTTGCAGTAATTGGTTGAAATGTGCATCTGAACCGGGCTGCTTGACCCCTTTAGCTCTGGTCCAAAATGTAATGAGCTGCTTGCTTCCCACTGCCTGGGCGACTTGTCTGAGTCAGCATCATAAATGCCATTACACCTCATTAGTGATTGATTTGGATTTTTCTTTAATATTTGGGTATTTCTGTCTGTGTTGCAATGGATTTTGGGATTGCCTTCTTAAAAAAGTAACCATGTAGTGCTTTAAGTCTTGGCTTATGCTCAAAATCCTGCCTTTGCAGGTAACTTCCATTATTCTAAAACGTCATATTAATTCAAGTAAACTGCTATATGGCAATGAAGCACTCTTGCTTCAGGAGTCTCGTTTACAGGGACGGCCCCTCCGATTTTTGATTACTCAAAATAAAATGATTTGTTACTTTGGTTGATTGACCAATCAGTGGTCCGGTCCCAGTTATTGGTTTAATTATGTCACATGTTGTGCATAGCATCTTTTGCACCAAGAGTTGCAATAATGGTGCACAATATTCTTTGAGCGACAATATTTCTATGAGCGACAAGAAAATGAATAGAGTCGTAAAGATAACAATCACACTGCTATGACTTCTTCTAGTGTCGAAAGTTTCTCAAAATAAACTTTTTTTAAGGACTGCTAGGCAAGGTTTATGTTTGCCAAAACGGTGAAATGTGCTGTATAACACAGGTGTATGATTTAAGTAATAGATAGAAACCTAATGAAAGTGCTATACAGTACATAATGCCCCCCTCATTAACAGACAGGACCCCCTCAAGAAGAAAATTCTGTCTACGCCACTGCATAAGACTTATATAATAGATTTTTTATTGTGTGTCTTCTTATGAAATCTTCTTCATCTCAGGCTTTCTTTCTGTTTGACACATTTAGAGCATAAAAGGAACGTCTTGTGTTTGTATGTTGAAGCAAATGGAACGGCCAACTTCGTACTGCTCTTTGTTCCATTCTTGAATTGTTAAAGATATGTTTTAAGAATAAATCAATGAAAGCTGTATTAGTCTTTTATTAGAAGTTCATGTTATCTAATTAGTGAACATCAATAGAATAAGCTTGCTTTTGTCGTCACACTTTCTTTTAGCCATGGATTTCTAGGGATATTAATAAAATAATATAGGTTTTAGCTAATTAAATGAAATATCAAATTTATTTACATCCTTTGTTATTGGTAATCCAGTTTTCACATAATGTCCGTGGGGTATTTACTTAACAAATCAAATAAAACTGCTCAGTTGCCTAGTGAAGCACAAATGTCTGTTTTAGAAACCCAAACAAGATACTAAATAGTGTCAGTGTTTTGTATAGTGTACTGTATGTTTAAAACATTTCTCAGTGTACACAGATAAGCCTTGATAACAAAATATGGGCCTAATTTGAGATGAATTTGAGATAAAAACAAAATATAAATTTTTCTTCTTTTCATGAAAGAGTGATTTTAACATCATTATATCACTTATCTTTGCTTATTGTATTTTTACAACCTAGAGTCAAGAAAAACAGCTTATAGGTATGGAATTAGAGTTTAGAGTCTCTTCAATTGCATCAATATAGCGACCAACACGCTAATGTATGCAGGGACGTTTATTTTATCTTATGCATTAGTCTTCATGCAACAGTAAATTAAAGACGAAAATCTGAACAAAACCATAAGGTTTATATAAATAAAAAGATAAGCAAACAAAAATAGAATGTTAATTATCCATAAAAATACAGCCCATGAATTAAAAAGTGGATTTTATCCTCATTACTATAGTGACTCAAACACTGAGAATGTGAAACCTCTTAGTGTGTCTCTGGTATTTTCCGCCCCGTCGTCATAGTAACAGTGCAGAAAGACATGTCAAGGCCTGTCGAGCACAGAGACTTAAAACTTTAGAAACATGCTATATACTGTAGCATATATATGATCTTTTGTGCAATTTGACTATTATGAATACAATTTTTGCAATCAGTTTTATTACATTTACAAGTATGAGATATGAAAATCTGTATTAAAAATAGATGTGTGGGAGTATTTGGTTCTTTCAGCTTAACCTGCTTTTTTTTTGTCGAGTGAGAACGAGAGGGCAATTTATCAGTATGTGAGAGCAGAACTTTACATATTAAATGCGTTACAAGCACGTCCTGACAAGTGCACACAGCAGCGTTGTTTCACAGCAAATATTTGTGTTTGCTGTAAGCTTGTACCTGGATCTTTCTGTCAAATAATGTCTTAGAAACGCAGCATTCCTTAGCACACAGCAGCTCTGTCTATGAAATCTCCTGGCAAGGCCCAGTACTACTAATGATCAATGTAATTGCATTGATTATTAAACAAGTTGTTACATTAGAGCAAATTGCAATTTGTCATTGATAATGCCAGGTGATAATGTTTGTAATGTGTACTTTGGTCTTATTTCTCCTGCAGGTGTGCAGAGATTCAGGCATGTGAACTCCATGGAGACTGATTCCAGTTTCTGTAACTGGGTTAAAGGAACAGACACTGAGAATTCTGACATCATTACTTACCCTCATATGAATTGAAACAGTATGTCTTTCTTTTTTTTCTGTGGAACATGAATGGGGTTATTTATACCAGAGTACCATACAATGCACGTGAATAGTGACCGTATACATGTCAAGCCACATTTCCTGTGAATAATGACTTAAAACTCTACCTGCTTTTCTGTACAAAGCTATTGTATGCCGTATAATACAGTGCGAGACTATTTTTAGCTGGAATGCCCCGTCTTGATCCTCTTTCTCTGTGAGAAGAGTTGAAAGAGTTCAGACATTCTGTAATACAAAAGAAAGTCGTACTGGTTTGAATCACACTAGGATGAGTAAATGACAGAATCTTTGGGTCCCTTTAAAGAGGCCACAGGAAGTTCAACCCCCTTTACAGCTGCCCGTCTTTAAAATCTGTACGTTGTTGACTGTGTTTTGCTTTAGCTGTCTGCTGACTGAGGACATAATCGTATTTTCATGGACATGAGTTGTTTTTTACCGTGGTAATATGCTACAGGCCAGTATTAGACTAGCGCCTCTGTAAACACTTTAGCAGCGGTTTACAACAACACAAATGAGAGCGTGCTGATTCTCATTAAAATAAAAAACTCACACTCGAGCAGATTCAACAGATTCCGGTTGCTTTTAAATCCTGGTCTGGAGGTTAATGATTTTTGATTTGGCTGTGGTGGAAAGTGTTATCGCAGTCTCTCGCTGCATCCGTATCGTAAGGCGTGAACAGGAGACAGAGCTGAAGACCTTAATTAACTCGACCTTAATTGTAGTGATTATCAGAACCTCGGGAGAAAGAGAGAAAGAGAAGCGTAAAAAAACTGAATTGAGAAAGTTTTACCTGATATGAAGAGACGTGAAGCAGAAGTCACTTTGATAAAATGGAGATTGAAAGATGCAAACTTTTAACAGCTTCAACTCTTTATCTTTTCTTTATCTCGATGTAGGAATAGATTTGTACAGTATTCAGCATTAACAGTACAGCAATAACTTAAGGGTGTAAATTGCCAGAAAGCCAATAGTGCCATAATATATAGAAATATACTTTAATAAGGCTTTTAATAATCACGTTTTATTCATATGCAGTGAAACTTTTATATGACAGCCAGAATCTAGTACAAAAACGGACATCTTTTGCCGAAAATAAATGTGGATGGCAAATAATAATGTTATCACTATGGCGTAATATTGACACAAATTTTCTTTGATGAAAGTTGGATCTAGCCATGATAGATTACTGTCTCTACATTCCTTCCACAAATCCATTCCCCCTATTATAGTTGCTATGCTCATGATAGCAGTAATAAGGATAATGATGCTGTAATTATGGTTGTTATTAAATCGTTACTTGGGTATTGACTTAACACCGTGATTAAAGAATAAGTCAGTGTTATGTTGTATTGATTGCTTTTTTGTTTGTTTGTTTGTTCACCTCAACAGCCCAGGTTTGCGTGATGTATAGTTCTGTAAATTGGACCCTTAATTCTTGTCAAAATGACTTTCTAGCTCATCTCATGGTCAGAGCATCGTCACGTGTTCCTAAAATGTAAAGTGCGAAAGGTTTGTCAGTGAAATGGCAGGTTGATTCCGTGACCCTCCCTTCCATTTTGTGTCTGTAATGATTCTCATATGTCTCTGTCAGGCTGGCATTTCCCTACAGAATATATGTGATCCTCTGTCCACTTTAGAGTGTGTGTGTCTCACTGAACCCTGTTGATCTTTAGCTTAGCACGGCTTGACTAGCAGTCTGATCGATTTAGAACAGGCTGTGCATATAGAGGAATAAGGGAGAGAATGAGAGAAATATAAAGGGGATGAACAGAGGGAGGTTGAGGGACACTGTTTGTGTTCACAAAGCTGATGTTGGGTGAGTTTGTAATTAATTGGTGCCTTTTATGTACATGTGTTGATGACAGCGTTGATAAAACACATTTACAGTATAGGCTCAAATAAATCTACATGTTGTCACACTTTATAAAGAGAAAGCAGAGGGTGCATGTGCGTGTACTCACTAAACTATGTTTTTACTGTTTTCTACGTAAAATCGTCATACATAATGAAAGAACATTCTGTGAAAATATATCCTTGATATCTTAAATATTGACTGAGTAAGTTTTAATATGCTTGAGATCAAACTTTGATACTTGTTAATGCATTATATTATGAGACTTTTGCCCGGGTCACAAATTTGAACAAAAAGTGAGCAAAACCTGCCATTATAAAGAACGTCCCAAAATATGCTATATAAATATAGAGAATTTGGTTTTTTATGATAAAAATGCTAAAGTTATTTCTCATCTCCCATGCACACATACATTTTATGTACAACATGACTGAGCATCCACTTGACCGGACTTGAACCCCAGAGATTTGCATTAATCATCTCTTTCTCATAATTCTGAATCGCCATGGCAATTACATTCAGTCTCTGCACGTTAATGATCTAATATTTCTAAATGCTATGTTGCCCTAACGGAATATAAACCTTGGCCAGAGGACGTGTTTTTATTGCGTGTAGATTTAGTGTTGTTGCCTCTGTTATGTGGTCATTATCCTTTATTTGTTTATATGAGAACGAGCGAACCGACTGTTGCCTGTCTGCAGCCCACCTGCTTCTTTTCATAAAGGGTTGCCATGGTAACCCCATTACTAAAACTAAAACTTATGATTCCCCCACATTGTTTTCAGTTGAAGAATTCCACCATATTGGTTATAATGGTAATGTCACGGATCACACACTTGTCAGGTTATTTTTTTCATTTTTCAATTTCAAAAAGCACCAGAACATTGCGTAAGGAAACAGCTAATGCAGAAACCATTAAAAGCTCTTTTATGATTGGAATGCGGGAAAGAAAAGGGAACTGGTCATTGTGTGTGAGTTTGTTTGTGCATTGGTTAAAATGTCCACAGGCTCATGAGAAATGTATGTAGTTTAGAAAGAGCAGGGCAGTTGCTTGCTTTTAGACTGGTGTTACATCAAACACACTTCTTACCACTTTGAAGTGTCAGACTTTAACCGATGGGCACCTCTCGCCCTCATGCATTCAGAAAACAGCACTTTCCAGTCTCTTCCTCCTCTCTGTTTTTCTCTCTCCTCGCTTCCTTTATACACTTTGTAATTTTTTGTCACTTACAGGTAGGTGCCATCACTGTTTTATACATGACAAAAGTGATAACTCCTCATCTAAAAAGGATAGTGCATCTTTAAAGACTGAACTCAGCCCAACACTCTTTAACTGCAATAGTGTACAGAACAGCAGAACAGATTTGTGATGTAAAAAAGGATTTAGGGTGCTAGTATTTACTTTAAAGTTAAAGGGATAGTTTACCCAATATGAAAATTCTATCATTTACTCACCCTCTTTTTACTTCAAACCGGAATGACTTTCTTTCTTTTGCAGAACACAAATTGAGAAGGATGTTGGTGATCAAAAACGGTGGTACTCATTGACTAGTTTTGTACATTGGTTTTGTATTCATACAATAGAAGTGAATGGTTACAGCCATTTTCCGATTACCAACATTCTGTCAAATACTTATCCCCAAATAGTTCTGTAAATATCATAGTTTTCCAATTTCATATTTTTGGGTGTACCAAATATACCAACTGTACCAATAACTTAAATAGGTATCATATTTAATGTACTCACTACAATTCACTGGACAACTAAGAGGAGACGGATCTGAGTGTACTAGCCAGGGTTAAATTCATCAAGGCACAAAGGTTTTCACAGTATTTACAAACAGATCTCTCTGTGGTGCACTGCATTCCCAACATCTCGACCACTAAACTGACAATCTCCTGCCAGCATAATGTACTAGCGTGCTTTGTTCTCTCCAAAACCACCCTACAGACTAAAAGGGGTAAAACCTGCATGCGTGCGTACAGTAGATCACAGACCTGTGGTTCGATATTGCTATACTCACAACCCGCCTTTTCAACAGTAAACAAAATGGACTACTTTTCCAGCAAGCAGACTGTGATGAATAAAAATAAGACATTGAATGATTTAAATGATTCTACTTTAATGTCAATTTGACCTCTATATTTAATTGGCCGCTGCTTTTAAAAAGGATCCCATCCAGATCTATTATCTACTCTAGTGAACATAAACTTTAGCTAATCTCAGTCTGCATTCAGGTCAACTGTAGACGCAGGGTATACACAACCACATTAATTGCTTTAACCATCTGGGTAATTACCACAACCATGAAGCCATCAGTCATTCTTAAACTGGACTTAAAGCTTCAGTCTAACGCAACCACGCACACACACATGTACCGTAGCTTTGAGCCTTTAGCTTTTGAGCTCAGACACGATTTAAAGTATCTAAGAACACTTTAGATCCTGCTAAAGACTGGGGCTCTTTAGCTATAAACTGAGATGCGCCGACGCGATCAGCTGTGATGGTTTTGCATAGATGGATGGATAATGGACACGTGCCAGTATCAGTGATAATGTTAAACATGAGAGGTGGACTAATAATGAATTGATCTTGTAGCATCATTTTATTGTTTAAGAGCCCTGAAATGATTATGGCCCGTTATAATGTTCCTCTCCATCATTTGATCATCTTTGATGAATTACTGTTGCCACGATCAATAGCAGAGTCATAAAAACATCTTAAATCAATCTCAAATGATATACAGTCTGTTTCTATGGACAGTTATCACACCAGGCATATATTGCTGCTGAGTGAACAAGGCACCATCTATAAAAGGAAAAACAATGACTTAATCTAAAATGCTAATTTAAATGTTTGTTGCGCAACACTGTTTCAATGCATTAAAGTGGATTACAGGTTAGTGAATAAGGATTTGGACTTACATATCATGCGCTGCGGGCCGCGACTTGTTCACTAAATTCATCCTTCAGGTTTGAACATGGCCTTCATGGTCACCCAATGCCATCCAGCTTATCTGGATCTTTAATAGACAGTGCACGTTTAGGTAACAACTTTATAATGGTTTAAAACTACTCTGAAATTTGACATTTAGCACATGCCACTTTAACCTTTTTCAAGCAGGAAAGGTCTGTTAGAAGATCTTCATGAGCATTTGCTGTGGAGAGAAGATATTTAATGTTGCTGGTAATTTATGAATCTGTTTACTCACAGATTTTAGAAGGAAAGAGAAAGTTTAAATCGAAGAAACGCATTCATTAGGAATTTGAAGAAAACTTGGAATATGCCTCATCAGAAGAATCATCCTCTCCTTCAGGCCAGAACTCAGAACTCACTCAACTTGATCTTCAAGAGATAATCGTTTTTTATAAAACAGCTGCTTGTATTGACTGAACATGGAGGATGATTTACTAGAGATTTCAGTGAATAGAGGAAAGCCAGAGAAAATTGTAACTGAACAAGTAACTGAATAAAGACTTATCCATCATAGCACTTACTCATTTTTTTAATCTCTTTCTCATTTCAGTCCTAGTTTCAAATGGCAGTCGGTCTATCATTTGTCTTGGTGTTTTTCCCAGACGAGTTTTGAAAAAGTCCATAACTGAAACATCAGACCGTTACACTGAGTAAAAGTGTCAATCAGTTTGTCATGTTTTGGCATCTAATACTCCAAATGTACTCCAGTTTTTATTTTTAATTCATCTCCAAGTTCCTGTCTCAATCTGTCAGTACACAACATGCAGTTCTTCAAATGTAAAAGAAAATCTCTTCCACGGTATTTAGCACACACAATCTAGTGTTTTATTCTTCAGTTACATTATTTAATGACTGAATTAACCCAATTGTACAATCTTCATTCAAATTCAATAATGTTCTCTAGTAAAATCTCTTTGGAGCAGAATTCTTATGATACAGTGGCCTGATTTCAGTCTCAGAGAGGTAGATTTCTTTAGAAATGTTTGCTGTATATAATTGTCATATTTGCAGGGGGTCTGCTATTCTGGGTCATATCTGGCATTTTCTCATAGCTGATTCTTTAACATCCCATTTGAAATAGTTTAGGTAAAAATAAGTACAAATAAAGGTACCATCTTTGCTTTTAACCATAACCAGTTGGAGAAATTGACTGCATTATGAATATAAGAGCAGAAATCTGTCTCAGTTACTAACCCAGCTGCTGGGGACTCCAGATTCAGTTATGCTACATTAAAAATGTTCCCGTAGTCTCAATTTAAGTGTGAGGTAATTTTCAAATTGATTAAATTGTAATTTGTATCTCAATTGAAATCTAATCGTGAAATGTGACATGATTGTGAATGTTCAACAAATGTACTGCATTAGCTTTTTGAAGTAACTTAAAGTAAGCGCTATACTGTACTTTCCTGCTATGATTAATCTGAAAAGCAAGCAGTAAATTCTGATTCATTTGAAGTTTGGGCACATTGTCTATTGATCATGTCTGTGGTCATTTATCAAATGATGGTGAAGAGCTTTATAACATATATCCAGACACATGGTGTAGTCCGTCACTTTCAGCATTTTAAAGAGCCGATTTACGCGTCTGGGTAGCAGTGAGGGAGCAAAGTGTGCTGGATAGCAGTATCCCTTCCTCACAGTCAAACCCTCAAGACTGGGGATTATACAACACAATACAAATGTAAATCAGCCGCTAAAACAATGCAGACAGTGTGGGCAAATAAATAGCTCTGTCAAGAGATGCAATGCATTCTTTGTGAATTCCCCCCTAAGTGTTCTCTTTAGCTATCTAACTCAGTTGATCATTAGCACCAGAGCTCAGGGTTCAACGCAGTCTTTGTCTTCTGGATTTGCCCCTGCAGGTACGTTAGTGCTCTCACTGTTCTAGTTTCAGCAGGCTTTTGAACCCAAACATGAGCCCCAATTTAGATTTGTGAGCCGGAGGACTCTGACCTTGCGTTTCTAAATCAGGAGCCTGAAAATCTGCAGTGCTTTGAGCTCTCATGCAGCCATGGAAACACTCCACAAAACACCTGTCAGACCAGACACCTGCTACAGAAATCACCGTGTGGCTTTTTTGAGTGCTCCTACCAAGAAAGTGTCTTAGTACTTTTACTGTAGCTTGAATTGATTTCAAGTGCTTCCTACATATTCTTTTATCTCACCCCAACAGTATCTTCAAAATTATCATCATGGCATCTGTAGAGGTCTCATTAGGGCATGTAGTTCCCTCGCCAGCCATCTTCCTTACAACTAATGGAAACGTTCTATTATGTATGAAATTGGCATGCAAATCGCCTTGAATGAAAAAAGAGAAAGTGTTTGTCAAGATGGCATCTCAATACCAAATTTCAAATCAGTCAAATACGACAGAAATGGTTTCGCAAATGTTGCCATTTAAATCATGTTATATTTCAGTATTTTTCTGGTTTTGCTATAATGCACAAATGCACGAGTAAACTAAACTTTTTGCTTTCTATAATTACTTTATTCTGCATTACAATTATGCGTTTGTTTCATTTGTTCATTTTTTTATTTGCATCTTGCATCTGTTTACCTGTGTTGATCTCGAGTGTTAGTCATTTTAACTGCCAGTCCTTTACAGATGTGCTTTATAATAAAATAATCCTTCTAAAAAGAGCAGTATAGACTTAAATTTAATCTGTCATCGTGAAGCTGGTTGAACCAGCTCCATTTAAGAAGCCTGCTGGGGACGCTCGCTTCCCATTCTAATAAACAGCATATACAACATAAGCTGGTGACTAACTATTCTGATCTTCTCATTAGATTCGGAATAAAAGTACTATGCTCCTTAAATAAGCGTGGAGAGGACACAGGTCAGCTCCTCTGTATAAGTAGATATGGCATTTTAGAGTAAAATGACAGGTAAATAGTTAATGTAACACGCCATGCTTCTCGGGCATGCTCTGGGGGAACTTGTCTACTGTATAATTCAAATAGTTAAGCCTTTTATCAAGAGAAATATGAAATATTCATCTCAGCTGGAGACCACACCATACCATAGCTTGTGATCAGAGCTGCAGTACCGCATACATTTTGACAGCTACCAGAACACCAACATGTATTAAAAGACAAGCCAACCACTTCGTTATTGATGTTTAACATAGAGGAGAATCGGGGACTTTGGGGAATTCTAATGGAAATTTCTCTTTTAAAGGCTGTTATCGTGTGTTACATGATGCTGGACGGGTAACTATTGCTTCCACAGACCTTCTGCAGTATATCATATACAGTACATCTATATGGTATGCATGCATATAGATATATTTACCAGATCTAAGCATCTTCCATTTTTTAAATATCAGTATTCTAAATCCACATAACGTGTTTGAGAACCTTAGAACATTGTTTGCTCCTTTATTTATTACTGTCGTGGGGGTTGATGTAGCTTATTGGAGAACAGTCTGGTCTGTGTCAGTTTATTAATTGAAAGGTTGCAGGTTCAAACCCAATGGCTGACCGGTGACCATGAACTTTCACTGTTGAGCAGGACACTTAACCTCAGGTTGTTGCAGGTGAAAATGTCTTATTATATAGTGTAAGAGGCTTTTAAAGTGCTAGCTTAATGACCTGAAGAGCGGCTGTTTCTCATTGAGTGTTTGGTCTGCTCTGTGGGTTGATGGGAAGGTTAAGGGTAAGGTTGCTTAATTTTTTAAGGCCAAGACAAGTGTTTTCTCCACATCACATGATGACCGAAAGTATACTTTACAATTTGATATGGTTTCTTTAGAAAAAACTAGTATGTAAATGAAGAGTTCATTAGCAAAAAACGATATCTCGTTTTGTAATGTTCAAAAATCTTAATCATAATCAAAACAACCCAACTTCAGTTTGATTGAACATTTGTGTCCGTTGAAATTTTTTTAAGTTTTAATGAAGTAATTTGAGCTTTTAAGAGTTGCCTGTTTTTGCAAAGGAAGGCAATATTTTCTGTTCATGAAATCACTTTAGGAAATTATTTTAGGCAGTGTTTTCTAACAATAGTTTTTGCAATGGCACTTTTTACCCTAAAGAGTCTTTTATGTCAAAATATGTGAGACAGATTTAGAAAATGTGTGAGATTCTCATTAACTACATAAATCTGATGTTTAATTTGTCAGTATGTACATCAACATTCCTCATACTTTGATACCATTTTTATGTGTGAGATAACAAAGACAAAGTTAATTTGTAGCATGAATTGTGTACTCAGTAAAAAACGTCTTACATCTTAAGTTCTGTAAAAAAGCCGTAAGCTAAAACAGCTTTTCCACCCAGCCGGCTTTTGCTATCTCTCCTCTGGGACTGGGAAGGGTGTTTGGATACAAATTCCTGTGAGATCACACACCGGTAGGGAGCAGAAAATGCACTTCTCTAGTTTATTGCTTATGGAAGTGGGAATGTATGTATGTGGGAATAAATGATAAGCTGAGAAGTAAATACGATGTGGAAAAATGTCCAGAATGTATTTATTTTTCGCTGCCTTCTCATATAAAGTAGATGCAGTGGAAAAATGAAAAAAAATCATAGTAAGCGTATTATCTGAATATGCCCACACTAGAGAGATAGAAGGTAAATAAATAAAAGCTACTGTAAGATCTGTCAGCTTCTGTCAGATGTGTAACCTTCTGGAACAGATAGGAAACCGGCAAGCCGAGCTCTTGTTGCAAACCACATACCCACAAATCTGCCTCATACGCGGCGTGTGTCTGAAACGATACAGACACCCTCATACATGCTTTCATTACCTCGACGTATCTCTCGGTAGCAGTCGGCCCAAAATTGAAGTGGAGAACATCTTCGTGTTGGAATGGGTTCTTATTGATTGCAATAAGCATGGCAAATGATCCCTGAGGTATTTTTAGACACCGGCCATATGACTGAGGAGGAAGCAGGGGGTGATTTCCATGAATGAAGAATGAGTGGCTTTTTAAAGCTTAAGATGGATGTGTGCTTCAGGGTGGCTTGGTAATTACTCCTGCACAGGGTCCCGACTGAAGGGCCCGTGATTGAATTGTTTGCTGACGAAACGGCCCCTGTCATCTTTAACTTGAAGAGCAAAACGCCATAAATCATGCATGCATTTTCCAGAGCCTCCCACCACGCTTTTCACCTTCGTTTTAATTTCCTTTCATAACTTCTCGCCACCTAAATGTGAGGCGCTGTGGGAGGAGAGAAAGGGTACATGGTTTGAAGCCTTTGTGGATAAGTATCCGAAGAGCAATGCTGCTTGACCTTTCTGTTGTTGCCGATATGGAGCATCAAATATAATTCCACGGCGTTGCTAAATTGCTAACATAAGTCATAAGCTTAATTGGAGCACGTGGGCCGTGAGTGATGGACCGTTGGGGCTCACATGGAATGCCTGTTTTTGATGGGAAGCGTCGAGCAGAACAAGCCCATCTAATCCATTACTGTGGTTCTTCATTTAAAAGGAAAGGTTTCAAATGCACCATGAGTGTTTCATATTTTATTCATTTTATTTCACAGATGCTACAACAGCACCGAAAGTAAAATGTGATGTAGCTGGTGAGGGTTGTCAGTAATAGCACTTAAGTTCCCGATTGCGGTAGATCCAGCGTACCGGCAAAGACCGTTTTTCACGGCTGCCCTTTAAATGCGTAAAGCCAAGTGTCAAACCAGAAAGCAAGATAATGAGTTGAAAATGAAAGACTAATAAACTAAAATTACTTTTAAGAAGTGTGAAATACAATTGAGTTTTGCAGTAAAGCTTTGTATTGCAGGGATAATTTATCATACTTGTTTAGAAAGTTAAATTCTTTAGACTGAAAATCATTATTTCACAATAATAATGATAAATGTATTATGTTAATCTGTTCTATTTAATAAATGAAGAGTTTGCAAAGAGTTTTTTTACGTATTATTGTGTGCCAGCTGTATTTTTTAAGTGTATTATTACTTAATCTAAACAACTGCAGTTTCATCAGAATTATCGTTATTCATTTTAGGAAACACATCAAAGACAAACATGATGCTTAAATTAAGTTCAACTTCAAACTAAAATATCATCAACAACAGAAAAGCCAAATTCTTCTCTGTCCTAATACAGAAAACCTAGCCCTTGTGACACCTAACCAAGCAATGCAGATTTGTGCAGGCAGTGCTGCGTTGTGAACCTCTATAAGCTTGCTCGTATGTTGCAGGCCTCTTTCCTATTTCTGCATAACTACAGCGACCAAAATAAACTCAATTTCCCTGCGGCATGACCCGGGACAGCATCAGCCTCTTCGCTGCTCACTGCGCTAAGCATTAATCTACACAGCCACGTCACACGCTGCTAACCACACTCACTTGAACCCTACGCCATCCTGCACCGTAGCCTCCAAGCTTAAATGTTTATGATATTTATGATACCTTCAGTTAACCTTCAAAGTTAAAATGAGAGGCTGCTTGCTCTTGTTGAACAGAGTGTGAGAAGGTTTGTGTTATTAGCATGTCCAGACTCTTGAAATGTTACGGATACTGGTTCAGGAGCTCTCATAGGCTGCTAGGCCTTGGAGATATAATACAGTGCTTTAAGTTCTCTTGAGGGAATCGGGGGACTCAGTTGTAGTGCTGTGTGTCAGGGTTATGTAATACTTGATTGTAACGTCTGCGTCTTGGCATGCCATGTTTTCCAGTCGGTGCACACGAGAGCCTCAACTGTTTTTGGGATGTCACGCCCAGAAAATACGTTTTCTAGATAAAATGCTTTAATGTTGTTTAGGACACACGCGAAAGAGAGACAACCAAAAGTAAAATGCTGGATGGTAAATATACTGTAAGTGATATGCAGGACTAACAATTTAACATCTACAGCCACCAAAAAAAATAAGGGATAGTTCCCCCAAAACACAAACACTGCAAAAAAATAAGATATTTTGAAGAACGTCGTCAACCAAACAACGGCGGTACCCATTGCATTGGTTTTGTGCCTATGCTGTACATTTGAAGTGAATGGGGAGCGCCGCTCTTCAGTTCCCAACCTTGTTCAAAATAAGAAGAAAGAAAGTCCTACAGGTTTAAAATGTCAAGAGGGTGAGTAAATGTTGACAGAATTTTCACTTTAAGAGACCACTCCAAAAGATATTTTGATGTAGTCGACCGTTGCAACCCAGTAGAGTGTGTATTGGGATGTTTGAAACTACATTGTACTCTTTCTTTCTCCGCTGTGACAGTATTGCAGCTTACAGATAGTGTGGGTGAGTGTGTGTGTAGTTGTGTGTATCATCGCATGTCTTCGCGTGGGCACATGAGCACCAGAACAAACCGATTTCTGTAAAGAGAGCGAGAGAGACCCAGAGGAGGCAGAATGGCTTCACAGTCACATATGGGCTTTCTTGAGGGATTTTCCTTTTCCCTCTCCTGACTGTGCGAGCTCTGCCTGCCTCTGTAAAGCCTGCTTAAAGTCTTTAATTATATTATATAAGCCAAAAGATCAAGGAAGCATATTGAGAGTGTCCTCTTGAGCAAATCACTTTATGTGGAGGATTTCAGGCTCTTGTTGGCAGGCTTCCGTCAAGAGCGCTAACTGTCTTTCTTCTGACTGCTTCTGTGTCTTCCACCTCCAGATGAGCATGCGTCAGTCTCCCATCAAACCCAAGCCACGATCTACAGGACAGCTTACAAGATTCAATGATCTTGGAACCGGCTGTATCGCTCCACTCAATGCTCTGTGTCATGTTGAATCAAATCTCTGAATATTCTGACATCTCGGTTAAAGGCCTTTATACAACTCAACCTCACTGGGCATTTTGTGCTACGATATGA
Source organism: Barbatula barbatula (assembly GCF_947034865.1). Taxonomy (NCBI): domain Eukaryota; kingdom Metazoa; phylum Chordata; class Actinopteri; order Cypriniformes; family Nemacheilidae; genus Barbatula; species Barbatula barbatula. The sequence goes on from NC_136774.1 coordinate 16,929,091, forward strand.
CAACATCGGTATTTGCAAGTGTCATGCTGACCGATAAATAAAATATTGGAGGCCGATAAATAAAATATTGGAGGCCTGCCATAAGATGTGTTTTAGAAGTAAGCTAAAAGGTAAGAATATCAAAAGAATGGAGTGTTGAATGTTGACCCCATTTAACTAGAAGTGGACTTAAATAAGCCTGATTTTGAAGTAGCATGTTGTTAAACACGAAAGTTCACAGTCAGCAAACACGTGACTTTGAGTCTACCATGACCACAATGACATTGTTTACTGATAGTTGATCTTATAATTATTGGTGATTGGTTTACCAGCTACTTGCTATGCAATACAAACAAACCTTCGAATAAATATCTAAACCCAATTGTGACAGAATACTCAAACATTTTTACAGTAGTATGAGTCTTGGAGGTGGACTCTTAATGGAACAGATTACCCAAAAAGGAAAATTGTTTAATAATTTACACTCTCATGTCATTCCTAACCTGTACGACTTTCTTCTGCAAAACACAAATTTCTTTTGAAGAACACTGGTATCCATCGTATGGACATAAGAGGTGGGTGTCAAACATGAGGGATAATAAATTATGACATAATTTGTGTTAAAACTTTAATTTATTTCAAAATATGTTTACACACTTGTAACACAATTACAAAACAAAAATATCTATAAAAATTGCATTAGCAATTACAAGACTCAAAACAAAATCCTCTACTATTAAATGTCTGAGCACTATTGATCAGACATTTAAAATTAATTTGTAACAAGTTCGGCGAACCTTTTTTTATTTAAAAAAGTAGTTTTTGTAAATTTTATTTAACACCGGTGCGCATTCAGCTTATTCCATCTATCACTCACGCCACCGGCCCCGCCTCACGGCTCTCGTCCCGCCTTCCTCACCACATAATTATTTTCTCAATTAATCACAGCAAAAGTGAGTGGAAACACTTCAACAATAATTACTTCAATATGGCAAGGAAACGCAAACAAACAGACCCACAACATAGAAATATACATTTAAACATACCATAGACTGTCTTAAAGTCACTGGACTGAAATTGAAGATGTTTAGGTCGAGTTGGTAAACAAAGTCTGGTAAACAAAGCAGTCTGTCTAGAGGGGGCTGATTTTATAGATGGCTGGCAGGAACTCAAGGAGGGGGAGTTGAGCTGTGAATTAAACAGAAGCATTAAACAGAATATTGATCACTTTAATTATAGATTAAAACTAATTAGCATCACAATGAAAGAAAGTTCAACTTTATCTTTGGTTCTCTGGTGTGTCTGATAAAGCATTTTTCAAAAACCACAGAACCCGTTTTATTTACCTTCTTCTTAGACTAACCATGAGAAGTAATGGCTACCAGATACCGTTATGGAATAGAATAGAGAATAGAAATGGAACAAACTTCCAGAATAATTTGCAACAAAACAGTACAGATATTGCGACAGTGAAGTTAATTTATTTGACTGATTCTGCTAGACCTATCTGCAGCATTTTACACGGTCAATCACCAATACTACTAGCAACCCTGTCAACTTTAGGAATCTCATACTCTCCTACCTCTCCGGCAAGGTGTCATGGAGGGGCTCGCTGTCCACTGCTCACCACGCAATCACTGGGGTCCCTCAGGGATGGGTGCTTGGGCCGCTGCTTTTTTCCATTTACATGACATCCCGAGGACCCATCATACAGGCACACGGCTTCTCGTATCACTGTTATGCTAATGACACCCAGATCTATATCTCGTTTAACCCAGACGATAACACTGTAGCAGCTCGCATAACAGCCTGCCTAGAAGACATCTCAGCTTGGATGAAAGAGCATCACCTCCAGCAGAACCTGGCCAAGACAGAACTACTCGTATTTCCGGCACACCCCATGGTGCAACACGATCTCACCATCCAACTTGGCAATTCCACAATCACTCCCTCCGAATCAGCCAGGAACTTCTGAGTCATATTTGATGAACAGCTGTCCTTCAATGATCACATTGCAAAAGACAACGCGATATGCCTTATTCAACAGTCGAAAGGTTAGAACCTACCTCACTGAGCATGTGGCACAACTCCTTGTGCAGGCCCTGGTAATCTCAAGGTTGTATACTACTGCAAAGCTCTCCTTGCTGGTCTTCCTGCAAAGGCTATCAAACCACTTCAGCTGGTTCAAAACACAGCAGCATGCCTCGTCTTCCAACAGCCCAAAAGGGCTCATGTGACACCCTTTTCTTCTCACTCCACTGGCTACCGGTTAAAGCCCGTATCAGATTTAAGTCACTGATGCTTGCCTAAATGACTATCACTGGATCTGCACCAGCATACTTTAACACCCTCCTACACCCCATCAAGAACCATCCGTTCAGCAAATGAGTGGCGCCTTGTAATGCCTTCTCATAAGGGCATTAAATCGCTTTCCCACTCATTCTCCTTCACAACTTCTTTCCTGGTGGAACATTCTTCCTAACGTGGTCAACCACATCTCTCACAACCTTCATAAAAACGACTTAAAACCTATCTCTTCTGTGAAAGCTGAAAAAAAACTAACCCTCTCTCTTCTCTTAACAGGTAGCAGTCTAGCTTTTGTTGAAACTAGTAACTGTATTTGTCTTAGCACCTATCATACTATTGCTCTTTTATGACATATTGCTCTTTTATGACATATCGCTTATTGCTCCCTGAACTCTTTGTAAATCGCTTTGGATAAAAGCGTCTGCTAAATGATTAAATGTAAATATCTGAACCTCAAACTGCCTCATGTTCTAGGATATTCCTGCTTGAATTACCCTGTCCAAAGACCATGAACTCCAAAGCTCTGCGGGCAGTTAAAAATAAACACAGGGCATTTGGTCATTTGAAGTGAGGGAGGGGGAGATGGTTTATGTCTCTAGTTCTGCGAGCCTTACATGTCAGCCGTACAATAATTACATCTCACGAGAATCCGGGATGAAACGTTTCTCGAGTGAAGAGTCAACCATTTTGGTGAACATCCTGCTCAGCGTGAGCATTCTCCATAGAAGAAAGAGAATAATTGCTTGCTATAAAAAAAAGAAAAGATTGGGAGTTGTTTTTGTCATCACCATATCCCGGTGTGAAATCTTTTGTTGGAGCAAAAATGAGCCCTCTAAAATATCCACATTTGAATTATTTTGATCTCGTCTGTGAGCTGAGACAAAAGTCCAAATTTAGCAGATGCTTTTATTAAGAGTAATTTGGGGTTTGGAGCTTTGATTACGGACACCCTAGTTATAAAACAGGTCTATGATCTCACTATAACTTCACTTTCAGGGTCATCCCACATTTGAGATTGAACCTTCTAATCAGGCTAATAATCTTTGATTAAACCTGAATAAAATAAGTGACAGAGCTTGTCATAGAAATTTTTATATTCTCATATCCCTTCTGTTCATCTATTGAATTAAAAGAATTAGCTCTGAGGGAATCCCATGAGCATGAGTTGTAACTGTTATAAATCCACATTGTGACAAAATGGGTTGCCAAAAAAGGTTCACATACTAAATGACGGGATAGAGTGAAGCCCACAAAGCTCCTCAGCTTAGTTCAAAGTCTTTGCAGACGTAACACAATGGAAGTGTCAGCAATATGCATTCGGATCAGACTCCGGCGCGAGATCGAATGGCAAACGTACCCATAAAATATTAATGTCACAGCGAAAGAAATAGTGCTTGTGCGAATCGGCCAAGCTCCACTGAGAGTGTTTGAAGCAGCCTTACATTCCTGCTGGATAAACTCTCATTCCTCAAACCTCTGACAGCCAAGCAAAGCAGTTTCCACTGTACACAATCCAACAAACACTTTACAAACAATTCTCCTAAACATCCCTCTCTCCTCACCCCGTGACCTCACCAAGCGTATCGCTCAAAGCCTCTCTCGTTTTTTATTCCTATCAAATCCTCGACCTCAGCAGGTGGGAAATAGCCAGATCAGATACATCCACACAGCAAAATCTCAACATTCAACACCACTTAATGAGGATAAGTTAACAAAAAGTCTCAGTGTCATCATTTGCATTTTAATAGACGACTGTGATGCATGGGGAGTTGAGGGGGGGATGGCATGTGCTTCCTGCTGTTTTCTGATTGGTAAAAGCTTTTTGAAATACAGCATATTTTATTTCATAAAGCACAGTAAGGAACCCCTGACCTAGTTTGATGTCCTGAAACAATCAAAATAGTATGATGACAATAAAACTTATTTAGGCATATTTTTGTAATGTTTACCTAACGCCACGGGTTGCACTGTGTTTCGGTGATATAGTAGCATTGCAGTGCTAAAGAATCGGTTGAATGATTCACTGAGCTTGCACATTTGAATTTGTTCCCACATAAAACATTCGCTAGACACAAGGGTTTTTGAGTCTTACCTGTAATTATTTAAGTATACTACAGTATCTGCTACAATTTACTTCAATAAGTGTGGTAATACTGTAACATATTACAGTATATTACAGTTTACAATAATGAAAATAAAAAACATTCCCATCTAGACCTGTGTATATAGGAAATTTATGAACATGGCACAGCATTGTGATACACTTGGTATCTTGATACTTTAGCTGGTATAGTAACGTTAGATATGTTTATGGTATCGCAGCCCTAAACCATACATTTTCATTGAAACCTTGAGATAAAATCATGCTCTCAAGCATTTAACAAAAGCAATATTGTCATTGACCAAGGTTATCTTCAGAATCCTTATAGATAAGTGTTGTACACATGCGATGCAAGAGTCAAGACTGCATCTTTTCCGTCACTGCATGACAAATGGTGATGGGAGAGCGCTGGCACTGCTGCCGTGACAGAATGGATCCAGGCACTCTAAACCACTCTATTAACCATCTGCTTAGTTTAAAAAATGATTTATAGCAAAATCATTGCCTTGACTCATTAGAGATCCCAAACTTAATTGACTGATGGCACTCTACTGGCAAGCCCTGTGATCTAAGACACTTAAGGCCTGTTCCCTAAAATAAAAAATAAATAAAATGTTACTCTTTTCAAACAAGGATTATATTTCCAAACAAAAAGCCCTGCAAGCATGTCAGGATATTATTAGCTTCCATCCGATCCGTAACCCTGCTTCAACTCGTCTTTTTGATCTCAAAACCCCATTCATTATATTTCACCTCTTAGCACCCAGAACGCACACCTTCATTTAAAAATGCAATTAGAGAGTGTGCTAAACCTCGGTGAAGTTATTCTTTTCATTTTCCACTAAGACTGGCCTCAGAGGGGCTGTCTTTCAGTTAAATGGAATTTGTTTACTACAAATCTAAGAGGGGCGAGCTAATGTGATGGGGCGGCTTTTAACATCTCTCCTTTTTCTTTCTTCCCCTTTGCTTATGCCTTCCATTAATTGCCAATTATGTATCCCTGCTAAACTGTGCATGCGGAGCGATGGGGAGCGATGGGGAGATCCGAATGTTCCGTGATTTTGTTTTCATCAGTGAATTTATAATGCATGTATTCTTTTTCAAAACCTGTGGCAAAGAGAAAGTTTAAAGATGCTACTTTTAGCATGCATTGGTTTTGAGTTTTTTTTACGATGTTTGTGTATCCTCTCTCACCACACTGTTTCAGGGTATTGTTGCATTATAGTCTAGTGCCTAATAAATTGTACAATTACTTAATATTTAATCAACATAGCTTAACTTAATAAGCGCAGCTTGTGAATTATTTATGAATTATATACAGGTTCTGTCAGGACCACTGTGGTCAAACATTTAAACAATAGCAATATTTAAGGTTGGAGGAATGAAACTGGTCTGAGCAAACTCTCCGCCTGTCCATGCAGCCTTGATTGGACAGAGCGGGAGCGCAGCAATCCATGTTCTCCCCCCTGGGGAACCAGAAGAGTTCATGATGTGTAACAGGATTAAATTAAAATATAAAAAAAGTATAATGGTTAACATATATATTTACATAAACTCATCAAAATTCTGTAAGTTAATAAATCTTAACATAAATTATAAGTTACACTAACATATAACTGTCAGAGTTTTAAATATTAAAGTACATTTTCTTTAAATTCTTTGTCACAATTTTTGCGGCATCTAGTGGTGAGGTTGTGAATTGAAACTAAAGGCTCACTCCACCCTTCTCCTTTTTGTAGCACTACGGTGTCTCTGACAGGACAAAGATGTCGTCCCCTTTTCACTTATTTGCTGTTGGAGATAACGCATGAAACGCGCTCTGTAGAGCAGTTTGTCCGCTTAGGGCTACTGTAGAAACAACATGGTGAATTCCATGCAAAGGGACCCGTGGTTTATGTTGATTTAAATAGCTCATTATAAGGTAATAAAAACATAACGCTTCATTATGTAAGGTCTTTATACACCTGTGAAGACATAGTTATATATATTGCATTTCCATCAGTAGATCCTTCTTAATATTACACACAGCACCTTTAAAAATGTCAGGCAAACAAGATGTTTTACTTTCTCCTGTCTACTAAGAGTAGGCTTGTACAATAGCGTCTTCCCCCTCTGTAGATAATGCTTAACCAGTACTGTTCCATCTCACCCCGCACTTCCTGGCCTCCCTCGTGCCTGTAAATATATCTTAAGGGGTTATCTCCCAGAGGGATGTGGCTCCTTGTGCGCTGTGTGTTGCTTCAGATATCGCTCCATTGATAAAAAACAAATTCACTTTCCTTATCAGCCCTCCAGTTCAATTAAGTAAATCTCTCTTTGAAATCACAAAGGTGGTTCTGCCATTTTCTCTCTTCTCTCCACAATATTAATGTCCTCAGGTGTGCCATTCGCTGTAATGGAAAAGCACAGTCATTAATATCCAATTAGCCAGGCTAATGATACAGCAACAAAGAGCCACCAGGCCAGACAATCTGTCTCTTTAACGGCCTGTAACGTTTTCAGTAAAACAAGCAAGAACACCGGTACACCAGCAATTGACTGCACCTTCCATATTATCATACAATTACTGCTCACTGTGTCAGAGGACTGTTCTGGATTGGAGGACAAGTGTTTTGGAGAGATTGTGTATTGTGAATCCTCTGAGGCAGGACTGTTGGGGCTTCAGGTTGTGGAGGGTCGGCGAGTGTCTCGGGATAGCTTATTAAAACCCGCTGCCAGAAATGGCTTGTTTCTATCCCGCATGAGCTTTACGGGGGCACTCTGGCATTGCAGGAAATTCTTCACTCTTTGTCTTTCCTTCTGGTATATGTTTCTATAGCAACCATATCGGAAAATAATAGGGCAGGAAAAAGCTTGCAAATAAACATTAAACAGATTTAGACACAAATAACAATGAATGCATAAATAAGCATCCGAATGACTGACAGCGGGCTTGTTTATAGCGTATCGTTATTTGCAGGAAGTTTGATTTCTTTGTATCTAGATGTTCATTAGATGCAGATTTATACGCAATACGACTTGTGTATGATAACGGATGTAGCCGTGTGATTCTGTGACATTAGACACAGTAGCTAATGATTCAAACAGGCAATAAGATAACCATCAAAGCCAAATCACATGCTTGAGTGAAAAAAGTATTTGCTTTCTCACACGCTTTGAAGTATCTCATTTCTTTGGAACGCACCTTCTCGTCACCGATTCAATCTTTGAGTGAAATCAAAGAGCAACAAATTATTCTTTCTGGTTCAAATAAGCACATGGCGACGGGTGACAAAGTGACATAAAGTGACATTGTGCTGTCCACAATATACGCTGTATATACAGGATTGTTTTTATCAAATTTTTATACAACAAGATGAACCATTAAGGTGTCAGGTCAGGTGTAAGATTTGAATTTCAAGTTTGGTGATCTCAGGCCTGCAAATTCGCATCACAGGAGTGTGTGAGACCAAAAGTAGATCAAAGCGTCACAGCGTGACCTCTTGGTACAGAAATGTAAAAAATGGAGGAATTGCTCCTGCCCATTTTCGTACCACCGTCCGAACGATCTTCGAAATACGCAAGTCAACTCTGACCGCGGCTTAAGTCAAATCATAGCACGAACTGACGTCGATTTGAGGGGGTGTGGTTACACGAGGTGTTTCGGGCAGGTCTGGGTGAGGATTCGCTTTTAGAAAGAATGCATCTTTTATTCCGACACCATATGACGCCTTTAAACTCCTATAGTCAGTTCTTAAAAAATACACCAGATGGGTTCACTGCACAAATGATTCACAACATAATTGAAATATCCAGGACAGATGCTTCAGTCTGCTATACATGCCTCTCTGCGGTGACATTTCAGATTCAGTCTTCCCTTCTTGATCAAAGACCTGTGTTTAGCGTTTAGCATGACACTTTCACCTCGCTGTTCCTCTCTATACATGTGAGTGCATGTGTGAGATAAAAGGCTGGAATCAGGGGGTGAGACTAGACAGGGGGAAATAGATAAGGAGAAGGAACGAGAGAGAATGTAGATTAAATCTCTTTCACAATGTTGGTCAAACAGGTGAGGATATAACGTCATCTGACAAGATGTTCCTCACTTAATCTAAATTATATTATATTATATTTCCTTTATTCTTGGATTTGTCATACATCAGAAAACAGAAGGAAATTGTACAGAAGAAGAAGGATCAAAGTCCAACCCACAATAACTTTCCGTACTGTGAAATTGTAAACTGTCACGCAAGTTTCTCTTTGAATCAACTCTGATTTTTAGTCTAGTCTAGCTATGGTGGCTCCAGAACACTTGAACTTGGAGTTGTATGGACTGTTTTTATGCTTTTAGAGTGCTTTTTCATTTTTTGAAGCTTGACATGCACTTACATGGTTAGATAGAATGCAGTGTAAACATTCTTTGAGATGTATTTTGAGTTTCACAGACAAAAGGAACAAAAAACATTTTGATGAAATTCCTCTCTAAGATGTCTTTCTTGAGCACCTGTTCAATTCCAAATCTTGTCTTCACAACACATTCAGTAGGTAGAGGCTTGGTTCAGTTGTTATTCAGGTGGTAAGAAATTGTGTAAACTGTGCAGAAGAACATTGTGGTTCCATCTCACTCTTCTGGAATATCTTTCTTTTTTCTTTCTCAAAGCCCTGAGACAGGGCACAGGGGAACTGTAGGGAACATACATATTCAACATGGGGGGAAACAAAAACCACTGCTATACATCAAACTAAGCCTATTAAACATAATGCATACAGTGCTAAAAATAAAAGCATACTTAATTCACAGACATTACTACATTTAAAAAAACATGAAAACTTCCAGCCTTACTTATTAAAAACATCGCACCGCTGGTTTTATATGTTTTTTAACAATTGTATTGCATAAGCATCTAAAAGTATGCATAAAGCATTGTTCTAAGCCAATTTTTGCTAAGAATATTTTACACGGGTGTAAGGTAAGATTTGATTTATTTCATCAGAATTTGATTGGATTGTCTGAAAATATCAACACAATATGGTTGGAGGTAAGAAGGTAAAAAGCAACAGGGTGACCAAATTGAAGAAAGTCTGGTGTAAGATCAGTTAGGTAACCTGCATCAATATAATGTGCGAAATTAGACCAGAAATGTGTTTTTACTTTGTTGACCTTAAGGTGAACAGACTTGTTAACTGTCACATCTTATTGATGCTGTTCTCATGTGTTTTGAGTTCATTTTAAAGTGTTCTTCTGAACCTTTTTATGAGGATCACTTATTTTTGTAGCCCCTCATACCTCAGGGGTTCCTCAGGGCTCCATTTCAGCTTCCTTACTGTTTTCACTCTACATGCAACCATTAGGGTCAATTTCTAGGACGCTTTGAGTATCTTTTCACTTTTATGCGGATGACACTCAAGTGTATTTTCCCTTAAAGCACAACAACAAGAATGGTATAGAAACATTGCTTGAATACTTAGCAGATGTAAGATCTTGGATGTCAAATAATGTTCTGGTTTTAAATGATGGAAAAACCGAAGCAATTGTCTTTGTTTGGACCCTCTGCGGGTAAAGGTATACAGAATGTCATCTGCGGACTATTCAATTCTTATATCAAACACATATATACACATACTTTACACTCATAATTACATATACTCTTGCACTTAATTGTGTGTAGCTACAATTAGCAATCTGTTTTACATTAGCTTGCTCAGAAACATGAGAAATGTCTTGTTAATTAGCCCAACATCAATATGCACATAAATATAGGTTTTATTGTTTAAAATATTCTTTATATTATAATATGAACTGTCATACAAAAAATAGAAACAAGACAATAAATACATTTAGTGCAGAGCTGTAAATAAATTCGATTTGAGTTAAAATTGGTAAATCTTGTGTTCTTGAGTTCATATTGAAATATTTTATCATGTTGACCTTTAATTGCAGATTTGGGAAATCTGAGTTTGTGACACTGTTGAGATTTCTTCTTAAATTAATGAAAACAAATGTGAGTTTTTCTCAGGAGATGTATTTATGAATGTGATAACCTAAAGTTTCCATTGGCTCTTTCAATCTCATTGATATCTTGCAGAAATAATATAATTTCTCATCTTTGCAGCATTTCCCATTCTAAAGTATTTTAAAGCGGCAAGGGATTTTTTGCAAGATTTTTCCTGTAAATACATTATCTGTACGTGAAAGGAATACCCAGAATTCTCGCTGACTGTGCTCTCTAAATCTGCTGGTTCTCAGCTGTATGCTTATTTTTGCAAACCAGGATTAAACTGTCTTGTATGCATTAGGACCAAATATCGATCCAACTACACACAGCAGCAGAATATGAGATGCAAACCACTCCCACAGACCTCAAGTTAATCACAGAGCCGCTGGCATCTTCATGTAAAGTATAGTTCATGGCTCAATCAGACAGACCGTGCCTTTTGGATCACAATATTCTCACTGCAATCTAGATGGGTATCAGAATCAAGAGGGAGGCTGAATACTGTATAATCAGCAGTTATCTGAGGACATGTGAAATGGACTGGATCATGGCCCTCAGGAGTGTTGCTTTTTAAAAGAGTGGGGATCGTGGGGGTGCAGATGACTGTGATGATCTTGAATGCTTCATTTCACACTGCACAGAGCTAATAAAGCTGATAGGTGTAAGCGATATCACATGTATTTCCATATTATAATAGCACTTAGATTATAATTGTGCTTCATGGGAGAAAGTTATCCAACTGGTCCATGTCAGGATGATTAAGAGTTGGTGAGGCAGAATACCGTCAAGAGAAAGGTTCATATATCATATATCAGTCTCAGTTGATATATGACAAGGCAGGACTCCTTTGAGAGTATTACCAATATCAATGAACTGATAAACATTGCAGCTAAACTTAAAAAAGAGTGGAAACTTGTATCAGAGGACGACTTGAGCTTGTCAATGGGCACCAATGTTTTGGCCATAGGAAGTGATTTCAGTCTTAACAACAACATGGCGCTGTTTGGTTTTAATGGGTCACATTTTTCTCGACGCAGACAGAACGTAATAAAGGCTATGGGTGTAATATTGACTTGTTTGAAGTGGCACTAAAATGTAGAAAGAAACAGAGCACAAAAAAGGAAAGCAGCTTTGACTAACCACTGGCTGCAATGGAAGACAGATGGAAAATAACAACCCTGTCTCCATTAAGCTATTTATTTCACCATAAATATACAATTATTTTATTCATATACAAACCGTATATAAAACCTACACAAAAACATCCTTTTACAGAAAGTAACAGTAATATTTTTTAACACTACATACATTATTCCAATACTTTCATTTGTGGATTTATTAGTTCGGACGAGTTTACTATTATAAAATAATCCGAATAATAAAGAATAAAATGTGATTTTATGCCGGTAGTGTATACGTTCATTGGAAGCACTTTTTAAACCACCAACTAACTTGTTTATTTTGATCTTTTTTATGTTTTTCTTAGGACTGTGGAAGACAGCTGGGATGTTTCATATTTCCGAGAAACCTCTCAATGGTGAGTGGGGAAAGATCACTAAACCAATTTAATGAATTTGAACATGTCAACAAACATCTTCAGGATGGAAAACAGGCATCATTATTCCTGAAAGATTTTAGAGTCAAGCTGACATTTCAACAGTTACAGTCAGAGGTAATGGCTTGGATCACATGTTGAAGTGGTACTCAGAGATTTCTCTCTCTCTCCTTCGTTCTCTCTCTCCCTCGCTCTCTCTCTCTCTCTCTCTCTCTCTCTCTCTCTCTCTCAATCTCTCTCTTTCATACACACACACGCACATGCACACACACGCAGACACAAACAGAGCAGTAGGATCAGCTGAAACATAAGGCAAGAAACTCTGTTAGGGCTTTTTCTACCCCACACAGCAAAAAGAGGGACTGCATCTATGCAATAGTTGCTACATTATTTTATGTGACCATGTGACCAAAACCCTATAACTGGAATTTTCGAAGCACTACGGTGGGTGACACAGAACTTAGATATTGGCACGCTTTCGCTTCTTTCCTGAAGGAATAATGTATTTGTGATTTGATTTGAAAATTCTTGCTTCACTACTTGCTAGTTGTTGTCTGTAATGTTTGCTAGTGTCCTTGAGTGGTGATGCAGTGCTCTTAGTGCTCCTGATAGAACTCTCGTTCCTTAAGTGCGGCCAGCACCATTTTCCTTTCCTTCGTTTTATTCAGTTTTCATATAGACTGTAACTAGGAAATGTTTTTTTGTAAATTCTTATTAGAGTAAGTCTTTTGCCACTGTTAACTTGTACTTTTACTTGTGACACTTGACTGTTGTGATTTATTTTCATCACCCAAAGCCGTTTTTCTCGCAATACCGTTCCTGGAAATCATAGCGCTTAGCCGACTTTTGTTACATAGAAGGTACAGCTTTGGAAAGGGCTTGAACCCACCTTTCATATGGTATCAAAAGCATAATATGTTAAATGAGTTTGGTTTTCCCAGACACATTTAGGAAACACCCTCTATAGAGCAGTTTAGTTCCATTTAGGGCTACTGTACAAACAACATGGCGGATTTCATGCAAGGTGACCCGCAGTGTACAGGTAAAACTAGTTCATTCTGAGGTAATAAAAACATATCGCTTTATTGTGTAAGGTCTTTATACACCTCTTAAAATGTAATCATGTATATTATATTGCATTTCTGTCAATGGATTTGGCAAAAAATTACACATTGGACCTTTAGGATTATTCATACTGTGGATACATTCTTTTCTGTCTCTGGCTACAAATGTAATGTGGTCATAAAGCTTGTTAAACTGAAGTACTGTAGTAGCTACTAATGGATGAAATATATTTATTCCAGCTATTGATATTTGAGTCATTATGCCTCACACCATTTCTTTTAGGTTAATGGAACCACACACTAATTATGGATGAGCAGAGAGGTGTTGCTGCTATGTAAGAGATATAGCTGTAGAGATGAAAGAGTTATGTCACAATAATAGGCTAGCCTCTGAATTTACTGGGTGGTGGACGACTGTTGTTTGTTTAGACAGGTACAGCTTTTTTCTCCTTTAAATTTAAATGACACTTCAGAATTTCCTCAGGGAGAAATAGGGCTGGTAAAGGGGGAGATTAAAGCCCTTATTTCCTTAGAATGTGCTGCCACTATCTATTGAGTGAGCAAAAGATGGCTTCCAGGGCACAATTTAATTGCCGAGACCTCAATTAAACTGCAAAGACCTGAGAGAATGCAGAGAGAGAGAGAGAGAGAGAGAGAGAGAGAGAGAGAGAGAGAGAGAGAGAGAGAGAGAGAGAGAGAGAGAGAGAGAGAGCGTGCTGTTTAGAGTGCTCTAAAGTGCCAAAACAGGGGTGCTGAGAGAATCCATTAGAATTCTTAACATAGTGAAGTGTTAATGTCAGCGGCGCTGTACTTTTACATACCCGATTGTTCTTATGTAGAAGCTTATTTCAAATTGAATATGATTTTCACCTCAGAGTTCTTTCTTGAGTCTGTCGTCCTTAGTAGAGAGCTTTGAGCAGATGGATCGGCATAAAAAAGGCAGTTGAGAACGAGGGATTCAAGCTTGCGAGTTCCACAGCCAAAGAGTACATATATGTAGGTCAATTGAATGAATATCACAATGGGGGTAAGATTCCTGAGTGAGAAAGAGCAGAAAGGGGAGAAGGCATACCATCCAGAGTATTTCATTATCCCCACAGACTGAAAAGAGGATGTCCAGTGAGGGGAAGTTCTGGTCATCCAACATTCTCAGATGGGTCCTGGTGAAGAAAAATGAGTGGCAGTGTCATTCAGGCCCTAGGATGTGGAGCAGATGGTCCAGCGAGAGAGCAAGACAAAGAATCTTTGGGATGACTGAATTTGACTGACTTCCATCCAGCGGAATGATGATGTTACCGTATTTTATACAACCGTTAGTTCTAATCATTCTATTTGAAAAGTACAGTATATTTGAAAAACTTTAAAGTACATAGAAAAGTACATTTATATTTTGCTTACAGTGCGTTCAGGATAAACAATTCTTCTAGTGTGCAGCTTGTCTGTTTAGAGCTACTGTAGAAACAACATGGCAAATTCTATGCAAGGTGACCGACGGTGTATGCGGATCAATAGATCCTCCACAAAATGTCATGGTACCTTTAAGATACAGAAACAATAAGCCCTGATGTTGTTCTTAAGAAATGGTTTCTTACAGTTTAACAGAGGCTTTGTTTATACTCGTATCAGCAGCATTCAGTTAAGTCTTTAGACGCAGCTGTGAGCTTATGCTCTCTGCTAAGCGCTGTAGAAACTGCATGAGTCTCAGACCAGATCCATTTACACTCCCTTCTCTCCACAGATGTGTTTAATACACCAACACACGCTGGGTTGTGACAGATACTAATGGGCAGAGTGTTCATAGACAGCTTAAATGCCCCAAAATATATTGTACAGGTAAACAAATGCAGCTCTTAAGACAGACTCACCACTGGGAGGAGACCTAGAGCACCATCTGGAAATACAAATCTTAGCAGAGCTACAAGAGCTGAGAAATGAACAATGCCATAGGTATAAAAAACTATACACAATACATATTTAGTCAAACGTGTTTTCTTCGAAAATACACTAAAATGCAATTCTATAGAAAAAAAACTGAAATATAGCTTTTGTGATCTTTCTATTTTTTATTCAGACTTTTCTGACATGTCTCTGAAAGACACTTTTTATTCAGGTTAAATGGAATAACCACAGACAAAGGTATGCTTACAACCATAAACAATATGTTATTTTTGTACACTCACATTTATTTTAGCATATCCAAACAGTTTAACTTAACTTTAAAGCCCAGCTTTGTTACTATGTGATATCTTGCATAGCAACTATACACAATATGGTGTGTAAAAGCAAATATGTCACGGAAACATTCACAGAGAATATGTTGTATAACACATTATCATCCTTACAGCGAGATAATTTCTATATTTCAAAAAACCGTAAACATGACCCTCAAACCCTCCTGTTCTTCATGCAAATTCCATTTATATAATCTCATAAAAATATATATTTAAACTCTTTATATCCTCCTCCCTTCAGCCCCCTCTCCTGGAATGCACTGTTGCCTTGGAAACTATATTCTCCACAAGCATTGCACGCCTGGAGCCGGAGTTATTATAACTTAAGTTTTTATTCAAAAGATTGTGTAGAAATGTATTTGTATGTTGGTAGGTTAATGACGTCATTTTACGAGATATGAGAAATATTTCGAAGTCTCATTCCTGTAACATAAATGATGAAATAATGAATCAAAGGTGGACTCCAGAATAATTTCTAATGTTCAATCTAAGATCAACTGTCATGTCATGCTACACAATCATATTTTTTAAATTATATTTTCAGTGGCAAAATATGGATGAATTTTGTCTATTTGCAGTCCATTAGTAGCAAAATCCTTTGCTCTCAGCATCCTTTGGGCGCATGGGGCAGACTGGCATAAGATCGGCCTGAGGCGCAGGGGCAGCCTGGCATGAGGTGATTTTGGCAGTGGGGTTTAATGAGGTCACACCGAGATGTAATAAAATAATTTTCCCCTTGACAGAGCTTAGACTCTTAAGTATGTACTATGGGACTCAATCCATCAACATTTATCAGCAACTAGACACTGGGATTCCTACCCACATTATGAGGTGGGTAATTCATAAGGATCTGATGTGAATCGGAAAAAAATTACGATTCGTAGGAAACAGCAATATATCACACACACAAAAAAAACACATATTTTGAATAATTGGAACAACGGCGGTACCCATTCAGTTCTATTGTATGTACATAAAAACAATGCAAGTCAATAGGTACCACAGTGGTTCGGTTACCAAAATTATTTTGTGTTGCGCAAAACAAAGAAGGTCATACAGGCTTGAAATGACAAGAGGGTGAGTAAATAATGACAGAATTTTCATATTAGGGTGAACTAGCCTTTTAAATCTGCTTTTAAAAACAATATTTAAAATGTGGGCTAAGGACTGAAAACCCCACTGTACTGTATATACTTCATTTAAGAAGACAGATTGGTAAATGGTATAATCATAACATGTCTACAATGTCATTTTAAATAGGAAGTCTCCTTCATGAATTTCATTAGAGCGAGCCCTTTAAGCTATTAGATCCAAAATGTCCCGAGGAGTGAACCGCGTAATGAAGTCTTGTTTGTAAGAGTATTCACGCTGGAAATGACTGCGCCCGACCAGTTCTATCATTTCTCTGTTTGTTCCCTAACAGCTTGTGTCCGCCTCCAGTGTTTCTCATTTCAATGCAGAGGTTTCCATTAAAGCTACAGAAAGGCTGTTGACATTTCTATCAGAGATGGTGACACCTGGAGAAAATCAACTCATTTGTGTTGACAGATGACCGTGTAATTGAGATAGTTATAACTTTCACCGCGGAGGAAGTGCCTCTCCGTCTTCTACGGAATGCATCCAGCTGTCTAACATAAACATTGGGAAATTGTTTCATTCTTTCTGGCTTCATAAAACAAATTTGCATTAATAATTCCTTCCCATCTCTTACACACTGTCCAATTTTTGTATCTCTCTTTCTCTCTTCTATTTGTACTCATGCCCCTCCTCACACAATTTAATATTTTCTGAAATGCATTAAGGAAACAACAGCGAAGTTTAATCTAAATAAATTGCTCCCAGTTGGAACGCAGTCATAATGGCAGGCAATAATCTTGGCGTCTGTAGAGAGAAAATGAAGAATGTAAATACGCTCTCTGCTCCATGTTCCTCTTTTTGTCATCACAGAACAATGTGTTTGGCCGAAGCTCTGAATCTTTTGAGAGTTTGCAAAACATATTACTTTCATGAGGGACCAATGTGCCCTGCCAGAGATGCACCAATATTAATGCCCTTGGCTTGTAGATGAGCTTACATGACAACCCCACAAAAGGGCATATTGTTGTTACTTAACAGACTAAAATCCCATAATATCCTCAATTATCAAGACTAGAGCATCTTGTTCTGCTCCTCTCATGTTCTCTGTAAAATCCTGCCCTGGATTTAAAAGTCTACGGTTAAATTCATCTATTGCTGCGATTATGCAGAGGATTTGCACGGTTTAAAAATAAACTCAATTTGTACTTCTGTTTTTTTCCCCTATGGAGACTTTTAATTGCGCTCATGAATATTTCTGCAGCACGCTTGCAGAGCATTTGGCTGTTTTTAAATGAAAACGTGTTTTAGTTTTTTGTTTGTTTTAGCAGAAGCAAGCAAATGAGGTCACATTTTAAAACAGGAGTGATCTGCAGTAACTGTTTTACATACAGTATTGCTCAGATGGGTACAAACACAACTTTAGAACACCTCACTTAACATAAACACATAATATAGGTACAGTAATGTGTGAAATTTGTGTTTGTTTTCTTAAACTGTTGGTATGACCATTCCCAATGTGCACAGACACCTACCTTAAAGGCATATAGTTCACCCGAAAATGAAAATTCTGTCATTATTTACTCTTGTCATTTCAAACCTGTATAACTTACTTTCTTCTGCAGAGCACAAAATAAGATACTTTGAAGAATGTTGGCAACCGAACAATGACGGCAGCCATTGACATTTCCTTTTGTCAATACAATAGAAGTCCATGGGTACCACCGTTGTTTAGTTACCAACAGTCTTCAAAATATATTTTTTTGAGTCATGCAGAAGAAAGTGCTACAGGTTTGAAATGACGTAGAGTAAATGTCAACTAGCCCTTTAAAGATGGGATAACACGCAGTTTCGGTCAATCCCAATAACCTTGAGTACCTATACAGTAGTATTGCATACGTCGTATCTTCGAAAAGTATTTAGTTTGATCAAATTTATAAAAGAGAGATGTACAATTGTATACAAAAAGACGAGCTGCTGGAGGCAGGAAGGGGGACGGAACTATAGCACGAGCACACAATATCATAGCATTATCCCTTTGTGTTGTTAAGATTATGCACATACGCGCCGATTGCCAACAAAACACAGACATATGACTTAGTTTGTCTTACCGCGTGCAGTTCATGTCCGTCATGTTTTAGTACTGGAACCGCACCATCTATCAGTTTCAAACGACCTCAAAATCCAGCATTATATCTACCGTTTACATAACATCCATCACTGAAATGAACAAACAAACACATCTCAATTTCTCTCACTATAACAAGTGTAACAAGCTGCAGCTGCAGGCCCACAGCGCAGCCAATCACGACGCAGCACCGCCAATCTTTATTAGCAGGTCTTCCTATCGTTTGTTGGTTGGCGTGGTTGGCGTGCTTTTCCGGGAGATTTGCCCATTAAAATGAATAAAATCCCTGTTACGAAAAAATGTCAAAAACTATTTCCGAAACAAGTTGGAGTTCTGGGGGATAGGAAGCACAGAAATATTACGTAATGCATTCAACTCTTTTTTGAACAAGTTAACCATGTTAAGTATGAGAAGCCAGCACGTTCAACAATGTAAAGCCAGAATGCATTACATAGCATATTATCCCACCTTTAAACTATCTTCTAAAATACCATAGTATACATGTGCTGCTAGTCCATTTGACTAGAACATTTTTGTCACAGTTCAGTTTAAATGTTACCCGTGTGCTCAAGGGTGATGCGGGATTTCATAACTGAGCCTGCACTTTCTTTTGACACTTTGCACCAAACCTTCAGACACTGATATATTTGAGTCTGGCCTTATTAGTTTGATCCTGACAGTGTTACAAATTTCAGTGGAAAATGCTCTGAATGGTGGGCTTACAGTAGGTGCAAGCTCCTAAAATATATAGGGCTTTTCTGGGCACTTAAAGCACTTTACATTGAAGGGGCAATCTCTTTAACCACCACCAATGTGCAGCATCCACCTGGATGATGCAATGGCAGCCATATTGCGCCAGAACGCCCTCACCAGCTTATTGGTGGAGAGGAGACAGAGTTACGAAGCCAATTGGTATATTATGGGGATGATTAGGAGGCCATGATGTATATAGATGAAAGGGCGAATTTGGCCAGGATGCCGGGGTTACACCCCACTCTAATTCAAAGGATATCCTGGGATTTTTAATGACCACAGAGAGTCAGGACCATGCACATATATAATATTTGTACGGTGTGTATTTATCAATACTTCTGTTTTGTACATGCTTTCTTAAGGGGCCAAGCCTATTTGTCTGGGCACATTTTATTATGCAATACCACACGCAATCTGTAGGCTGGGAGAATTTTTTTTTAGCGGTCTTACCTTCTCCAGGACTGTCGCTGAGTTCCCTGCAGGGCAGACTACAGCGTTTCAAAGCAGGCATAAACACACAGATGTCAAACTGTTCAGCCTTCCCCTCTTATTGACTTATACCTAATGAGACTCATGCTAGAGCTTATGCAAGATCTTACAAAGAGACAAACAGAAGCAAAGACCAGTAAAGAATATTGCATGTTTAATATTGCTTTGTTGCTAGGCAACCAAGATAGTTGTATTGTAGTGTGTAATTGTTAGAAATTTACCAAACACAAACCTTCTCTCGCCCTCTCCTCATTTCTATATCACAAGATGCTTGTTTCCAACCGACCGTAATGGCCACACTTTCTTCAACACACCGGGTAAAACACATAATTTTCTGCCTGCCATTTCATGACGTCTGAAACCACAGGTCGACTAAATAGTTTATCAGAGTGGGCGAGAGAGGGATGGATTACAAATTTTGAGCAGATACTGAAAACGCATCATTTGAGAGCTCGCCGCTCTGATCCTTTCCTGACCACAGAGCTCATTGCTGCTTACATGCTCAATTTGTTCTCCATTACAGCTTTTCTGGGTCTCGACAAAAGATGCCACAGATCTCTTGACTGCCCGTTGGGCCGGTTCAGATTCAACTCCCACACAGAAGCTACAGCAGTTGAATCCTTATAAATTTTTTTTACAGAAGTGCAGAGTGCTTTACACAATAGAAACCAATATTTAGCAAGGTGTTTATATAATTCAGGCCTGTTTGGAAAAAGTTCTTCATAACTTTCAAACTTGGTATTGAGCACAGGGAAGAATGCATATTACGATATTCAGACTAAAACTGATTCTGGACTTTCCCTGGCGCATGATGTACTTTCCCTGGCATATAAAGCAATTGAAAACTGAGAAACATTCTCAATCCATCCACTGTTTGAAGATGAAAAACATTGAAATGTATCTGGGTTAACTTTACATTATGCATGAAAATGTAAGTATGTTAAGCATTCATTTGAAGAAAAATGGAAAAGTACAATTTATTTTCATTGGGCTATCAATAATCTATGAATTGCTTTTATTTGGCCAGCTTAAATAAGCAAATGCTGAATGTGAAAAAAAATGTCTTTCTTTTTGCTAACAAAAGAATCAAAGGAAGGAAAGACGTTGCTGACACCGCTGACACAGCATTGCAAAGGTCATGGTTTTGATTCTCAGGGGAACACACATAAATAAAGTAAATGCACCATGAGTTGCTTTGGATGAAACTCTCTGCCAAATGCATGATGTACGTTTTGTAAAATTGTTAGATTGCTTTGTGGGTTGGAGACGCGTGGCGTGGCAGGGATAAATTACAGCTATTAACTAAATAAATATGTGTCACTGTTAAAACCCCTTCACTGTCTTTTGTCCATTCTGAAATCCCCTCGACTAAGAATGTGAATGCCCTGACATATTCCTCTTATTGTTATGTAACAGAGGAATAGAAAACAAACACTATCAAGTACATTTTTAAGGTACAGGAGAAAATGTACATTATATAAAACAAGTTATGATCCAGCACTTCTCCATTTTGTTGCTATAGAAGGAACTCTCACATACAGTACCTACTTCCATAACTGCAGTGAAGTTCACATGTGAAGTCAAAAATCAGCTGGAAACTCAATTTATCAGATAGATCTGTGATGGCTTCTGGCTGTTATGTAATGATGTCCAGCCATTTGTAGAATTACCATTTTGGGTCAGATAAACACAATCGCTGTTCGTCAGTAAACGCCTCTGGCAGTCATTTTAAAGTTCGAGATATATTTGAAGCCTCTGTTGGAAATCGCTGCATAGACACACTTTTGACCAGGGCTGCTGCTTCTTTTGTGTCTCCACCTACTCAGTTAAAAGTAAAAAGGGATATCAAACAGCAATAGGACGATAAGTGCATCTGGCTGGCACCTGAGGGGAATTTATTTTTTGGAGTTTTCATTTACTAATTTATAAATGTATGCGCCATTGAAATCAAATGCAGACAAGATTAGGAAATCAAATATACCATAGCCGTAAAATGACTCAGAAGATACAAGAGCCAATCATCCATCACACATTCTAACGGAACTATATCAGTAAGATCTCTCATCCAAAAGAAAAACTAGAAGAAGATGATTTGGCTGACAGGCTTTTCGACAATGTATGACCATCGAGCATTTAACAATGTAAAGTGATCCTCCTAAAATCCCGATTTGTTTTATAATTTCTGGAGTATTCTTAAGAGCAGCTTGTACCAAATCAAGCAATCAAAATTGTACTTCCTTTAGTGACTCAGCCTTTTCTGAGTCAGTTTCACTCCACATACCCTTCTTTTAGTGTCTGTACATCTGATTTATGAAGATCCCAAGTACAAGACACTATTTGTTTGTGCATTCCAATTTGCATATGCAGTTTAATAACAACCACACGTAATGGAAACACCCATATTTGAATATTACTTTATAAGTAAGATTGATAGAAGAGCACACATTTTCAGGGCTTTTCTTCCAGCTGTGTATTTTCTTTAAACAATGTATTCTTTAATTTGTGTTTTTGTCATATTGGCTTGATATTGATGAATAAAACAATTGCTAAGTTCTTTGTACTTCTTGCCACTTGGCATCTACGCTACACTGTACGTAAGTGAAGTGATATTTGAAAGGTCTGAGTCATTGATATTATCCTCCCTAAGGGCAAAGACAGCTTGATTGACGAATCAGAGTTGTCATGTCCAGGAGTGGGAAGAACTGAGCTGAGTCAGGACTGTCCTTTCACAAGCATCACAGGGTTGACTGACAAAAGTAACCTTGCCAGCACAAGCATTATTCCCTCAAAGTGCAGAATTATATACAGATCAAATAATCCATTTGTGGTATCTTCCAAATAATGGCCTTGACAATTAGTATACAAATTATGCATGTATGCGGATTTAGGATACTTCCCACCTCATATCCTGAAATAATGTTTGAATTTAGTAACAATAAAACAACAATGTTACTAATTATTTTGTAACATTAAAACCACTAAACTATTTATCAACCTTAATCTAGTGCCGGTTCAGAAATGAGGGCTGAGGGGGATTCTCGTAAATTGAAATCCAATGCAATTGTTGTGTCGAACTGCACTGCGCAGACGGATCAAGCCGTGACATCAAATTACCGCGAGCACAAGTCGTAAGCAGTCTGCACTCGAATCGGTCTCGCGGTACTCTGGTATCATCATCGGTCTGGGCAGATTCGGACGACGTTAAACTGTCAGCACCAATCAGAAGTTTAGAAAACGAATTGGCGGGAGAAGTGGGATACGCTCGTCAAATATGGCGTCGTTCAGTTGTTTGCACGCGTATTTGACGTATATTCGTTCAACGTATTAAGATGTTCATGCCAAATCACCTGTGATTCTGAGGATTAATAAAGTGACTCCGACATTGAGGTTTTACTCGAAGGAAATGGATTACATGATGTATAGGCCCGCGGGAAGCTCCAGGTGCATTTTCCAGTTGATCGTTTGGCGAACATTTTACCTCTTATCCAGTGGCGGCTGGTGAAAAATATTCTCGGTGGGGCTGTGCCATACTTTTTTGTTTCCGTAACCATCGCAATAAAATTTAACACAAACTGCAGGACAGCAGTGCTCAGTGAAATAGTCAGTAATTATTTAATGCCAATATTAAAAAGTTGAGGCATTCGTACACAAAAACATAAACATCATGATGCACAAACACAAGCCTTTTATTTGCATTTAAACTGAACTTGTAAACAATTGACTATTTCTACATATAAGTAACATCTTTTGGAAAGGCTGTTGGTGCCATTGGTAGTAAATAGGCAACACAATATGCATGCTGTCAGAACAGAGTGGAAAGTGGACAATAACATTAAATTATTATAAAGTTTATAGGAATTCTTACACTGTATAAAGGATGTATAATATAGAAATGGATATCAAGTGGCTGAACTCAAACCTTTGACTGGAAGAATAGCATAAAGTATTTTATGATCAAACTAAATGTAACTAATTGTTAATGTGCTCCAGAACTGCAACAATTAATTGATACAAAACATATATACAGTAATATTAGCAAACACACTATTAACATTTTTTAGAGTACCATATATAACTGAATGATAAGCCAAGCCTTCCTGGTGTACCAGCTACGGGAGAAGCCGCGCATATACTGCTTCCCTTTTTCGCTAGCCTGCTGTTTGATTGAGAGGTCAGGTTGATCTGGGCCCAGCTCTTTCACCCGAACTTTCTCCGACAAAGTTCTCCTCTCAAACGGATCTTGGAGGAGAGATTTCACCCAGTTAGGGTTGGGTCTTGGAGGAGTAACGTCCGCGCTCGCCATTGTCGTTTAGTAAAAATGGCGCCCCTAGAGCCCAGTCCTTATTTTATCAGGGCTTGGGGCGATAAAATGATCGCCCTTCTTGGATTCTATTTAAGAACGCTGATTGGCTAAATTTTATGTCATACTTTCATATCTTAAATTAGCAATTGGCTTAACTGCTACATAGACCCGCCTCCTTGGGGCGCTTTCTCTATCGCCCCAGAGCTGATGAAGCGGTCAGACAGGCAGAGGAAAGGTTGCAAATATGATTTTGTATCATATTTTACATGTATTACTGGGTGCATTCCATATTTAAAACACACAAATATTGACATACTGATGTTTTTCTCATTATTATTACTATTTTTGTTTTAATTGTTTTAATTTTTTTTTGTGGCTTAAGGGGGGCGGCGCCCTAGCGCCCTCTATTGGCCGGCCGCCACTGCTCTTATCTGAGACTTGCTTATCGCGTGGCGTTGGATCGATCTCTTTACCGCTGGTAAGCCACTTCTTACGTTGTTTTGCTAACCTGCACATCGTGCTTTGTCTATTATTTACGTGCACAAACGAACGCTGAATCAGTTGAATCGATTTTAGACTTAAGGTTTGTGTTTTTCTAATGGGATTACGAATTGAAGCCCCTGGGCAGAAGCACATGCGCACAATAAAGTTTTGAGTGTAGGGTACTCTTCGTAGGAAACGCCTCTATCTTATTAGAGCAGGGGTCTTGACTACATGTCCTTGAGGGCCAGATTTTAAAATTATAAATGGGATGTGGGCCGCTTTTTTGGACCATGTTCTCATTTCTTCTGTTACTTTGTTTTTCTGTTATTGCATTTTGTTACGTTTATATTGTTTTTGTTGCTGTTATACTTTTAGATCATATATTGAAACAAGCAGTCAGATATTGCATGTGTTATTTTATGTTATTTTATTAAAAGGGATATTGTCGTCTTAATATTCCTTGATGCTTTAGTTTACCCAAAGATAAAATTGCTGTTCATTTACTCACCCCAGTCCATCCAGGATGTGGGTGGCATTGTTTTTTCAAAAATATTTATTTTAAATATATTTGGTTGAAGTAATAAAACTCAAATCAATGAAAGTCAAATAAGCTAATATTATATTTTCAGCACAAAAGTAACCCCTGCCCCTTGTGACGTTAAACTGGCGTTTTATAAAAAGAATCAGTTGATCTGTGCAAAAAACTGAACGCTATTTTATGGGGTCAGAATTGTTGCAGTATTTTGAATAAATAAACTTTGATCTGCAAATAAATGTAGAGTTTCAAAAAAAAATAATCCACATTTGAACAAAAAGCGAACCATAAATATATGTTAGACGTTAGATGTACATTTTTGAAACTCTATATTTATTTGTGGATTATAGTTTATTTATTCAGAATGTTGCAACAATTGCAATCCCATACATTTTAAGGCGAATTCCAATCGCACTCACATGCCCCATGCACTTAAAAGGGCAGATCCTTTGTAGTGCAAAGTCTGGAGGGAGATGAAAAGGTGTTTTTGTAAATTTAGCCGTTAAAATCATACATAGGTTATAAATGCTGCAATAAAAACAACACCGTTTTCCTTTATCTGAGACAACATTTCACGTGGTGTAACTTTCAAGGGCATAAGATGTGTGGTTCGCGTGTGCAAACCAACTGCCCGTGGCAATGAATTGCCGATTATACCATTCCAAATAAGATAAGTTTTCAGGACAGAAGGATCGAATCGCTTTATAAGACATCAGTATTGTTATGAATATTACTTTTGTATTGAATGTAGCAGCGTTTTGGAGTTCAAAGATGTGGTGTCTCAGGGCGTGCATTTCTTAAAGCACACCACTCTTAAAAGACACTCCACTTATTTGAAATGTGAAGGTGGCCGCCAGTCGTGTAGCCCTGTTATTCAGGATAACATTGACAAGTTACAATATGATCACAACCTTGAAGGACAATTTCAAAACATGTACACGTCCTCAATTATACAGGATTTACACTATGTGATTGCAACAATGCTTTCCTGGACCAGCAGCAACTGTATTAAGACTTTTACTATTCTGTAAATCAATGCCATATGCAAGCAGCACAAACTACCAAACCTCTACCAATTTAGTTCTATCAGATTCATCCATAATTCACACACAAACATGCCAGATTCACAAACTGTTCTTAAGAGACAATATAATAACTTTTTAAAGATAAATTAAAGGACGTTCTTATGAATATTCTTAAGTGCAATTCTCAATTATATTCTTATTAACATTTTTTAAATTTATGGCGTTATGGTGGACCCACACATGAGCCGTGAAAGAAAGGCTGTGCGCATGCATATTTACTTGCGGGTTTGCTTGTACTGACTGCTGTGACATTATTGCCCGCGTTGCTGGCAACAGATGATCGGCTATGAATCTACTAGATTGGCCGGCCGATTCTGGTCTCTGGCCGGTCAATCGGTGCACCTCTAGTTTGTCTTTTATCTGGCGTTATGCTGTTCCAAAACACTTTTTTTTACACCGTACTGTATGATGGCTGAATATGCAATGCGTAAAGTGCATATCTATACACCAAGTTCAATTTGACAAATGCATAAATGTTGAATTTGATGTCAGATTAGCGTGCAGTAAGATTGGTGAGCTATACTTCTTATCAGCGCATACTAAAATGCAGGAATGTTGTACTGTATGTTTTAAGATCATTTCTCAAAGTGAGTGATTGGGTGTAAAACTGAGACACTCTTTTCAGCCCCAGGGGTCTTCTTGAGGACAGCTCTTAGATGCTGAAGATCTTTCTTTGCATCTCAGCCGTGTAATCACACGGTGGGTTTAGCACATGAGGGTCAGGAAGGTTACATGCAGCAGACGAAACTGTAATTAGAGCGCCAGTATCCCACAAGATCTTGGGTCAGGTACATGTGGAAAACCAAATTAGTATCCGTCCGTCTTTGGGCACATAGGTCACACTGCACTGTGACCAACATAGTCTGTTATTGGCAAAACTGCACACAAAGCTGTAGAATAGGGGCTTTAATTTTATTATGTTGAAAGCTTTGCTTTTGCTCTGTCATCTGTGCTGCCAGCAGGAAGCGGTTTTATTCAGAATGTAAAAGGTCAGATTTCTTTCAGCGTATATTAATGTTAAAAACACAGCCTTGATGTTGGCTTCAAGGTCATGTAGACCTTGACGCTGAAGAATAAGGATATTAGAAATGTTTAATTAGAAATGTGTCATATTTTGATGCAGTAGGGTCTGGAAACCATTAGAAAATGTTGAAAATGCTTTCCATTTTAGTTTTGTCATTACAGTTTATGTAATCATCAAATAAACAAATTAAATAAAGTTAAATTGAAAAAATATATAAAAAAATTAAATATAAATTAAGTAGAAAATATTTTAATAAATATTCAGTTGGGTGGGTTAAGTTGTACGGTTGTACATCATAACTCTCTTTAACACTTAAAAAAACATTCAGGAGTGTCAGCATGAAACTACAGTACAGGTGCTGGTCATGTAATTAGAATATCATCAAAAAGTTGATTTATTTCACTAATTCCATTCAAAAAGTGAAACTTGTATATTATTTTCATCCATTACAAACACAGACTGATATATTTCGAATGTTTTTTTCTTTGAATTTTGATGATTATTAACTGACAACTAAGGAAAATGTATGGTTTTGTCTGTATCTTGCTGCCGCTGTTTAATAGAAGGGACATTTATCTTTGTCCAACACATTGAAAGTGAAAGTGTTCCTAGATGTTCTGCACCACAGACAAGAATGTAAAAAAATGCAATGCAAAGAAATACATATTGTATGTAGTACAGTAAAATAATGGAATATAAATAAATTGAGTGTAAAATGTGAGTGTAAGGAAAAACCTGCAAGGATTATCTCTAAAATCAATATTTGATTTTATATGTGTAATATTTATTTTTATATAAGTATTTTTATTTTATTAAACATAACCAACTTTGTGTCACTTCTATGTAGGGATGCACCAATATGTAAATTTTGGCAGATAATGGTAACCGATGATTCTTTAACATTGGAAGTCGATAACCGATGTATTAGCTGATACATGGTATCTAGATTTTAATATAACATTTCCAAAGACTGAAACAAAATGCAAAAAGTGGACAACTGCTTTTATATGAAAACATTCACTGAAGAAAACAATGTAACCGTTAGTTCTCTTTTTTCCCCCTGAAAGTCATGTACCAAGCCTAGTTTATAATAGTTAAAGATTATTTGACCTTATTGTTAATTTTGCAGTTATATTTATTATTCAACAAACAAATTATAGATGTTCTTCCCAAGCAACCCCCAAAAATGTTCTTAATAGCCACAAGTCTAAGAGGTGTCAAGACCGAAAGCATTCAGGCAGCAGTCTAGTGCTGGGCTGTATGAGCATACATTTATATAACTGCATCTTTCCAGATTAATTTCGGTTTCAGGTACACGACTGTATTTTTTTAACACATTTTATACTGATTGACAGAGGAAATATTGCAGTTGATTGGCTTAAAATGCCCTTTTATATTGTCATATGGTAAGTGACTATTGTAGAAAAATGCCACACTAGTGTAATATAGGTTAGCAAGTCCCACAAAATGATGCTGTTTATAAAGAGCTTGTACTCCGTGAAGGAATCAGGATTCACGACAGTTGTAGTCAAAATACAGAACCTTTTAATTGTGCAAATTTTGCAAACAACTTGTCACTACACAATGTAAACAATCTCCTTCCCCTATTATAACAGCAAAGTTTAGACTACTTTAATAACTGAATAGCATGCAAAGGTAACTTGCATACATTATTTAAGCAAATTAATAGAGAAAAAAAGATTGAAATTAACTTTTTCCTTGGTAGCACCATATCTATGGGTAGCACTGGCGCTCCCAACTTCAAGAGAATGTGCACCTACCCGAAAATTAATACCATCTGTCTGAATAGTTGAATACAAAATAGTAACAACTTTATGTAAACACAGCAGACATCACATGCAAAGGAGATTGTGCTTTCTGAGTCGCTGCTCCAAAGCGGTGGAATAGTCTACCTCTGTCCATTAGCAGTTCTACCTCAGTAATAATGTTTAAAACCATAAGACATATTTGTTTGAGGCTTTTTGCTAATATGTCAATTAATTTTATCATGTGATGTTTTTATGTATTTATATTATTGTTATCAGTTATTGTTTTGCTTGATCTATACAATTTTTAGTATAGATAATCCAGATGATCAGTCAGGGTATAAATAACTGAGAGGTATTGAGAATAATCTCTCTCCTTCTCTCTCTTTCTGCTGGCACTCTAAAAACACAACTTTGTGCACAATACTCAACATCAACCCCCTTTCAAATCTCCTCAATATTTTGCAGGGCTATCCGTAGAATGACTTCTCTACCTACGCGTCCCTCTCTTTGATTTGTTCTTATCGGTTCTGGGGAGACGTGAAACCCAGCCAGTGGAAAGGGGGGGGATAAAACACTTTTATTCGTCCCTAAATCCTCAGAGAAATGAGATCGGGTGAGATGTCACTGTGGGACTATAATGAAGAAGGAGCGCTGGAACATGCTCCATTGGATGAGTGTATACCTCCTTCATTGAGTGTATCTCCTTGGGGAAATGGAGTGTGTAAGGAGGAGAAGACTTTGGAGAGTGGCACACACACAGGGTTTCGGTCCCGAATCACGTTTACCCTTGGAGCTGTTACCTTTATGCGCCATTGATGAATAAGAGATTTTAAGTTCTTTCACTGCTGTGAATGATCAGAAATCTGATGGAGTTGAAGGCAAAGTCATGCTATGGGATGTACTGGTAGATGGTAGTCCAGACAGAGAACGGCTGCTTTCAGTGTTTCATTCTCAAGAATACTTTCATCAATCATTTGCGTAAATCAGTTTTATATACAGTTGACTATATAGTGCAGGCATCCTCAATAGGCGGACCATGGTCTGCATCCAGACCTTTGCTTTCGTTCCATCTGGACCGCAGACATAGCCTAATAAACCATTTAAAACTTTTGACTATTTTGGTTGTTGATATTGAGCCGCGCGTTTTCACAATGGAGAATCACATCACATCACATACGCTCACCGTAACATTTATGTTATTTATCTATTGCCGCTATATCGTCTAATTTCTTTATTTAGCACCAAACGCTTCATTTTAACCCTTTCCGCTCCGCGTGCACTGCTTCTCTCCCACCTAAGACTTCAAGCATTTTCAAGCATTGATTTCACTAAGATTTTGGTTTAGTTATTATCTCTGTTTTCTGTTTATGACTTTAATTGTTATATAGCTTTTTGTTGTTAAATTACATTGGTAGTTTCTTTTATTTACAAATTTTAATTAGACTTCTATTAAGAGGGCATTCCCTTAAAACCACAGAGCCTATACATACATAAAAATATGAAATAAATGGCCTGATAAAAAATCATATCTTTTATACAGTATATCCAACTGGGCTAAATTGATTAAATATTGATTTATTTAAAAAAAACATATTGTCCGGACCTCCGTTTGGAAGAAAATATAAAGACCAGACCTCTTGGAACTTTAATTGAATACCCCTGATATAGTCTCACCTATTAACATAAAAAAATGGAGCCGTTACACAGATTGTCAAAACATAGTAGCTCCAGACTTTGTACTAAATTCGCTCTCCAGTCAGGAGGGAATATAGGGAAATCGCTTTCAATAGAGAAAGACATAGAAGGTGTGTAGGGTGGATCAAAAGATGGCTTTTGGCTGTCACAGGACTGGCAGATAGAAAGCCTCTGGCTTACCTCACCTCTCTCCCACGATGCATAGCGGCTGACAGTCTTCTTTAGAGATGCAGGAGGCTGTTTTCAGTCTACAAGTCGGAGTATATTGACACTCACTAATGTCATCTGCCAGCATGCCACAGGCTACATGTTGGATCAGCTGTTCTTCAATATCCAGTGCTGACTTGAATTCATATCTTACTTTCAGCTTTTTGCTCTTTTTACATTGTTCTACTTTTTTCTGCTGTTGTCGTCTTTTTTGCTTTTTCTTAATTTTATTCTTTGTGCATCACTGCATTCACCTGCATTCTTAAAAACAAAAACTTCAAACAGTCCAGTTTTTTCTGACTGCAGTGTATTTATTTTATAGACCACTATTTATTTTGAATCTTACGTGTATAATTGAACTTTAAATGGATTTGTTTAAAATTTTAAATGGATTATAAATATTTGGTTGGTCATATTGTGGATCTGGACCGTTGAACCAGCGTTGCTTACTTCATCCAAATAGGTCTATATGGTGCTACTGTACATTTCACTTTTAATAATGTATTTATTGTATTTGACAGTGATAAAAGCATACATCTGGGGCTGTGCAATAGGAGTGTGACACGATACAATGTTATTGTCAGCTGTACTTTTGGGGAGCACAATTTTTGAATTCAATCTTGGCTTCCTACAATTATTAAAAGAATTATCGATTTAAAACTGTTTTTTTGCTGCATTCCTTCAAGAAATGTGTCTTTCTTTTTATATTATTTATTTGAATGTATGTATATATATTTTCTTCTATATTTTTTGCATTTATTTTTTATTTGCTATCAAGTTGAATCCAATATTATCTATTTATTGACTTTGTTTCAAGGGCGGTCCTGCAGGTGCCTCACTTTCACAATCACCTACTGACCTGCTGCTACACCGCTTTCATCTTTGTCCTGCCCTTCTCTTGATTTCTTTTCTCCGCTGCCTGTCCTCATGTCTATTGAGTAAAAACATTTAAGTGCTTAGCTACCAACATCTATTCACACCCTTCTCAATGACAGGCAATGATACATTAACACCCAAAGGAATCTAATTCTCTAATGAACTTTGTTTGTGTCATAATAAATTTAGATTTATTTGTCTATTGGTCTGTGAGAGCAAAATCGTTTTTGAGATATTGAACATTACATACTCAAGCATTATCCAAAGCAACCCCTATGCATAGTCTATGGGTAACACTGTAGGTTCTTGTACTTCAGTAATCTTAGTTATATAGGCACCACTAGAATCATGTCTTGCATCTGTCCTTTCACTGTAGAATGGGAGAGATTGAGCCAAATAGCCACTTGCACAGTCAGTGCAGAGACAGCTCTCCCACCGAGGGGAGTAATTAGGGCCATGGCAGAAGTCCAGACTCTCCACGCCACAATGTGTGCATTTGTGGAACACATCTCGCATCTCACAACAATGGCGATGAGAATATAATAATGGAGAGGCTAACAAGAGACAGCAGAAACCACCCACTGGTCTGAAATCCTTATATGTACGACTGTACGTTCACTGACAAATATCTTTTGATTATTTGGGATTGTCATGTTGCACGGCGGTTGTGCTTTCAGTGTAGACATACAAATTGCTCGTCTCTGGAAACCTGTCGCCTAGTCTGGACACCGGGTAATAAATGGGTGATATTGACGCCTTGCTGTGTACTGGCCCTTGTGGCTTTAGGCGGTGTGTAATAATTAAAAATGGCCTGTAGATGTGAGGACACCGTATACAGCAAAACCCTATTAGCAAACGAATATGGTTGTAAGACATTTCTAGGGTGTTCTGGCCAAAATGCAATCCTAATAAGTTTTTGTTGCTGATAAAATAAAGCCAGACTGACAATTCTGAACACAAAGAAGTTACGCTACACTGCCGTTATTGCTGTTTTGTCTCTTCAACCTCTATAAATCAGATTAATCTCAAACAATCACCTGCGTGTGGTACCCCTGCATGTGACCCGATGCCATAACAGTATCACGCAGAGCCACAAATGCAATTTGCGGGTGAAGAAGTGATTTTAGACATGCGTGCAAACCGGAGATCTTATCTCCAGGCCAATGGAATATAGTGGAGGTTGGAGGCGAGGTTGGTATACGTAAGAATTTGCTATTTCGTTTTATGATTCCCTATGGAGGTATATAAAAGAAAGCAAAAGAATAGAAGGAAGCAAAACAAATAAAGAAGGATGCAGAGATATCGTATCGACTCTGCAGGGGCACATTATGGAAATGAATAAACATATTCTCGTTATGAAAACAACAACCTATAAAGAGACGGACAGAACAAGAGAAAGAAAAGCAGAAAAATAGAATGGGGGAATGATTGTGCTACGTGATGTAAGGGGCATCTTTAATTCGTTCTTAAACAGTAAATCCTCTAATTGGTCTTGTTAGTCGATAGTCTAAAAGTCATTCAGTCCAGAATTGGTTAATACAATTCCATCAAGTGACATTTTAATAGCCTCAATTAAAGAAAGTTTTCTTGTAATGAAAAGAATCCCTTCATTCTGACACGACAAATGAAATAGCAGTACAATAGGCCCTGTTCCTCTCATTCTTTCCTCAACTGCTTGCTCTTTTTCAGGGACAGACTGTTTTTTTAATATGAGGCTTCATAAGGACATACACAAAGCCTTACAATGCTCTCTCTTTATCACTTTCTCTCACTTTCAGCGACTTTTAAAGTTACACTTAAGAAGTTTAAGCACAAAACCAGACACACAGAAGCAGTTATCACCCATTTTGTGCTTGCCTGTCATGTCATCGTTTGGGACTTTCATCCTCTGCACTAAGGGAAACGAAACCATTTTCCTTTGCATGTTCGCTGCGTCCAATTAAAGCTCCTCCATTACACACACCACACACCACACACACCACACACCTCTCAAGGTGGACACATTAAGAGCCACATTCAAAGAGTACCATTAGCATCAACTGCTCATGAACTTCATCAGCTACCAGATGTTTATATCCTCATAGAAACCATAAATCGCATGCAAGTATTCTGAAATGAAGTTATCATCTCTTAGATTTTATATTGTGTCTTTGTTCCTAATCTTGTATTCCCATAAAGGCAGATGTTGCCTGCAATAACCCTCATCACCATCCACTGGAAGTCACATCCGTGATGGGCTGATGTTGGCATAGCAACAGTGGAACTGAAAAGATTCCACTTCAATTGTTTTATTACCCGGACTTCCCTCGGATGGCTCTTCACAAGCTTGATGGTGACAATAATGAAGCGGAAAGAGAAGTTCAAACTTTAGGTAAGAGAGACTTATCCAAAGTGCTTATGTTAATCATGGTTTAGTTTCTTGAAGCAGGGTGAGGCGTAGAGCGGTTGTGTTTCATCTTTTAAATTGGTTTAAGGAAATATTGTGATCCCATTTAACATGATTAAATGACAAACAGGCTCCGGTTAGATCATCGCCATTAAATGATGGTGCCATAATGTGACACTCAGTGTAGCTGCCTTGCTTACCTAAATATTTCCTCGGTAGACTTAATAAGGGATGAAGCAGTGATTCAATTTTCCCAACAGTTAATCGACATGTAAAAACACCGGTAGTACCGGTCACACGGCGGTGAGCGGTTTTCTGTGGGGTGTCCGAAGATGCAGCCGTGCGCATTACGCATTTTACTTTGTTTTAGTGGCAATTCGGGAACAGCAATTGCTTGAATTAATGGTGGGTGAATATCTTTCTTAATAAAAACACACAAAACGACAAAAAAGTTAAATGGTGGTTCATTTTGAAAGGTCTGTGTTTAATAGAAGCAAATTACACTGGACACTGTGCAAAAAATAAGAAACTAATATAAAAAACCTTTACTTTAAATAAGTTGCCTATATTAACAAAGCGAGTATCACGGCTCACGCTGTGCAAAAAACAAGGTAACGAATAAGAAAAAGAATACTAAAAGAAAAACGTTTGTTGTGTTAATGGCAAAGCACTTTTTTTTATGAAAACGTGACCGGCTCTTGATGACAGTGCTTACATATTGTAATGTGTTATTTGACAGAAAAGCCGCTGCCATCGTCTTGTCAGTCAGCTCACTTCACTCTCCTCATATGATGAATACAATCTAACTCCTGCTGCTGATCTTTGCTGCCACTTGTTGCGCTTATGCTGAATGCAGGTGCCGTGGTCGATGCGCAGTCTTGTCTTTAACTAAACTAATTGATTTATTACTATAAATATTCTAAATGATGTGGGGTCGGTGCTGCAGTCGACAAGTGATGTAATAGGTTTTCAGGTGGACACCGTGTATCAACGGGGGCACGACTATCGCAAAAGCCTAGACTACATCAAATTGAATCTTGTCTGCAGATGAGCAGTTACAGTCTTTTAAGTGTAGTGCGCTCTTTAAAAGCGTGAATTGTGGTGTTAAGTAGTAAATGGACTTTTAATGGTTTATAAAGTAGGCTGCATCTAGCAGTGAGGTTGTGAATTGTGACTCACTCCACCCCTACCTTTTGAAGCACTGCGGCAGCTCTCACAGGACGTATTTACAAAACACGCTCTGTATAGCAGTTTGTCCGTTTAGGGTAGAAACAACATGGAGAATTCTATGCAAGATGACACATTTGATGCTCTATACACATCTGAAACCGTGATATTTTGCTACATTTCTGCAGTAAATCCTAAAAATTACACATAGCACATTTAAATAGCTGTTTGAGGTTCAAGACTTGGTTTTTAAGGTGAAGGTTACAGTTAGGTCAAGTTTAGTTTTGGGATAAGAGTTAAGGTTAGGGACTTACCGTAGTTGTGATGGTTAAGGTTTGGGGCTAAAGATTCAGTTGGACACGCCCCATCTGATCGCTAGCAGTCGCTCTGGCTCGTGTCATCGGAAATCGCCAGCTCTCCATTGAAACAAATGGCATTGTTTCACTGTGTTGGCTGAGTCTCGCCGTCTTATGCCCCGCTCACAATTTAAGCAAGTCTATTATTTTACTATTATACATCAGGACAGGATGTCCAGGAAAACGTGCAGAACTCTGAAAAGTCAAACTATTTCCATCTTTCCAAAAATTTGCGCACCGCTTGCGTGTCACGACTGCTCCCTATTTGCATGCGGCTGCCGTGTGTCTACTTTCAAAATAACGAACTTGTGCGCGCACAAAGATGGGAAATGTGAATATCAGTTGGACAGTTAACACTTTGGTGTTTTTAGCCTTTGAACCCTCATTTCACAGTCTATGGTCATTAGACTGTGGTGAGACTAATCAATTCACCCAACAAAACAGCATCATGGCTGCTTTAAATTTCAGCCTTGCCTTTAAATATTCTCTCTCCCTTTCTTTTTGTCTCCATTTCTATGTCCTTTTTTGGGACTCTATCTGGAAATGCCTTGAAAGGAAATGAGGTGAAAACTTGGCTTTAATCGAATAAATGGCCACGGTGAGCTCACGCCGGGGCTGCACCAGATACTCACGGAGGTCACACCACATTAACCTGTTGTGGTATTCACGTCAGTTTGCACTGACTACAAGCTGAAAAAGCTCTCCTCTTGGGTCAGCGGTGCTGGTTTCAGATCCGTGTTGCTGGCACATGAGCTAAAACTGCTGTTTTTCCAAGCATCTTTATATGTCTTTTTTGTCTTAAAGGCTTCTGGGTAGCATAAACGATTTGAAAGCGTGAATGGACTCAAAGGCTGCTTCATGAAAACTGCTGATATTCTGTTCTGTATAGCTTGCGTGCTTTGATGTATCTTTCTATGTATCTTCATTCTTCTTTGAATTTTGCTTCAGTGATGTCCTGCATGTAAACATCTCTACAAGCTAATTTGTCAGATTTGATTCCAAACGCCAAGAACTGACAGAGAATAAATGTACATTATTACATTTTCTTCACATTTAATCTAATTGCATACCGCACCATTTTATTGGAGTTTCTGGCTTCATTAGTTTTTGTTCCTCCCTCTATATCTATGTATGTACAGTGGGCGATTTAATTATTTGATCCCCTGCTGATTTTGTTAGTTTGCCTGCTTGCAAAGAAATGAAGGGTCCATCATTTGTATGGTAGGTCTATTTAACTGATAAAAATCAAATATCAACCAAACAATTTGGGAAAGAAATGTATATAGACGTTATAAATTGATTTGCATTACAGTCAGTGAAATAAGTATTTGATCCCCTACCAAGCAGCAAGAATTCTGGCTCCACAGATTGATTATGTGCCTATATTGACCACAGATTAGTCCTGTCACTTTAAGAAAGTACTTCTAATTCAGTTTATGTATATAAAAGATGCCTGCCAACATAATCTGTAAATTCCAATTCAACTCAAACCAATTACGTTTCAAAGGATGTTAGGGACAAGATTGTAGACCTGCACAAACCTTGAATAGGCTACAGACAGAAGCTTGGTTAGGAGATAACTGTTGGTGATTATTTATTTTTATATGGAAATAGTAGAAATACAAAATAACTATCAATTGTCCTTGGTCTGGAGCTCCCTGCAAGATTTCCCCAATGGGGTAAAAATGATCATAGGAAAGGTTAAAGATCAGCCCAGAACTCCGCGGCAGAATTGTTAATGATTTCAAGACAGTTGGGACCACAGTTAGCAAGCCAACCATCGGTAACTCGCTATGCCACAATTGATTTAAATCCTGAAGCACCCGTAAGGTCCTCCTGCTCAAAAAGGCCCGTCTGGCTTGTCTGAAGTTTGACAATTAACATCAAAATGATTCAGAAACGGCTTTGGAGAAAGTGCTTTGGTCAAACTGGAAGAAAAATGTACTCCTGTTTTTAGAGGGAGAGAAATGCTGACTATGCTTCTCTGTAGGGATGGTGTTCTTGGGGTCACAGTGTTGGAAACATTATTCTTTTGGACTTTTTCTCTGCTCGGGTACAGGATAACTTTACCGCATTAAGGGGCTGAGGGACGGGCCCATGTCCTGTAAAATATTGGGCAAGAAACACTTCCCCTCAACTACATCACTGTCATGTTAAATGCACATCCACGACCCATCTTCAAAGACCCAAAGCATATTGCCAAGACAACCAAAGAGTGGCTTAAGGAGAAGCACATCAAATGTCCTAGCCAGTCTCTAGACCCTAGTCTTATAGAAAATCTGTGATAGAGGCTAAAACTCTAAGGTTTCTTGGCTGTCGCTCAGCAAATTGAAGATTCACAGAGGAGTGGAATCAAATGTATCCTGACACGTGCAAACCTGATGACCAACTATCAGAAATACTATCTGACCTCTGTGCTTGCCAACAAGGGTTTCTCCACAAAGTAGAAAAAGTCATGCTTTGCTTATTTCACGGACTAAAAAACAAATGCATTTATAACCTTTATATAAAAAATTTCCCCTGATTTTTTTTATATTCTTTCTCTATCTGTTAAAATAAACCTACCATAAAAGTTATAGACCCTTCATTTATTTGTAAGCAGGCAAACTTACAAAATCAGCAAAATCATTTCCCCCACTGTATATAGAAGTATTTCATACAGGATATTGGTCAACTGAATTCCTAGTGTAACTGTTATAACAACCAAAACCAAATAACATAGTTTTTCATCAACAACTTGCAGAGCAAAAACTAGTTTGCGCATTATACTTTTAAGACACACCAAGCATTTGGGTGATGTGCATCCTGTACCGGTATCTGTTGTGTTTTACAGCGGCTTTATCCCTCAGCAATTTCTGGAGTGCTCCTTATAGTGATATATCCATTTGTGTTAACAATGTGCTGTTAAAGGAATAGTTTAACCACAAAATACAAATTTTGTCATGATTTATACAACGTCATATTGTTTCAAACCTATATATATCTTTTTTTTTGTGTTCTGCAGAAAAAAGCTATTTTGAGGATTCGTGTCCTTGTAGATTAAGTCAATGTGGGCCAATGTTGTTTGGTTACCAAAATTCTTCAAAATATCTTTAGTGTACTGCTTAAAATGACATGAGGAAATGATAAAATAGTTTTCATTTTTGGGTGAACTTTCCGTTTAAGAGCTTAGTTAAGTTGGCACATTTCAAATCTTATACTTCAAGCGCTTCTGCCAAAGTACAGTATTCTCCTGGTACTTTAGTTCTTTTTGGTCTTGGCAGTTGAATTCGCAACCTTCATAATTTGACCTCTATGGAAATATGATTGATGAAGGATGACAACCTTACAGTAAACCTACCACAGGAATAGACAGATTAGCCGTTGGCCACCTGTTAGTTCATTGTGAGCATTCTACTAAAAGACCTTGATAACAGGCATGTGGATGACCCACTGATAAACAAGTGTTAAATCTACAATCTTGAAATTAAAGGTGGTTCACGATGTCATCTAAGAACTTTTTTGTCTAGGTGGTTCCATAAAGAAGAACCTTTCAAATCCAAATAACTTTTCTGTTTCTTAAAATGTTCTTTGTGGTAATAAAAGGTTCTTCAGATTATAAAATGGTAAAAAAGCGATGCTGCTTTTAAGAACCTTTGACTGAATGGTTCTTTGTCGAAGCAAAATTTGTTCTTATATGTCATTGTTGTGAAGAACCTTTTATAGCACATTTGTTTTTAAGAGGGTACGAAATGCAGTCTGAAAACAACAAAGTCAAGCACAAAGTGAGTAAATCTATCCAAATGCACAAACGTAACATAGAGGTAAACGAACAGAATGTGAGATGTAGAGGCATTTGATGCTTTGATGCATACTAATAAATGAAATAGACGGGCACACTTGTTTTGTTCCTGAGGGGTAATTTAGGTTCACATGACTGCGCACT
Source organism: Barbatula barbatula (assembly GCF_947034865.1). NCBI lineage: Eukaryota > Metazoa > Chordata > Actinopteri > Cypriniformes > Nemacheilidae > Barbatula > Barbatula barbatula. Next base: position 16,968,558 of record NC_136774.1, read on the forward strand.
GTGAATAGGTCTTATTTTATTTATTTGATCAGTAATCCATTTTCCTCAAGAGGACTGGAATATATGTTTATCAAATGAGGATAAGCACCATCCCTTTATAGTGTTTGAACATGCGCCACACATTCACTGTGAATCTCATGCTTGGAAAAGGATGTACAAATAAATCAATTAAGAAGACCCACATGAGTCAAAGTAATAATTTCCTTTAAACCAAGTGAGTAAACTCCGCTAATAAGATTATTAAACGCTGCAGTGGCTATTGCTTTGTCTGCCTGTGGAATTGAGCTTGGCCGACCAGGTGTGTCTCTTCATGTACTGAAGTGAGGGTCTGATGTGCTCTGGCTCTTCTCCAGGTTCTTCTTTCATGCAATAATTGATGTTGGATGCAGTGAGCTGTTGTCTCAATCTAGCAAAGCTAGAGAATATTTCGTAATTCAGGATGACAGGTCTGTGAAATCAGAATTGAGCTGGTCACATTTCAGAAAACACCGTTAAAAGAGTATATTGGCACGAGATAAGACAACCTTGAATTGGGCAGAGAGAGAGGAGATTGTAATGTAAATTATTTTACAACCAGCTAGGGCAAGGTTGATGATGCGAGTATGTGGGTTTTTTAATTAGTTTGATGAGAACTTTGTTGATAAGTAATAACAGTGACTGTGAACATGAATATGTCCCTTCGGCACGTAGAACCGCTCGCACACGTATATATCACTGCATCTGTCTTCTGCTTATTCAGCACCAGGCATCCACTTAACTCACGGTCTTCTAGAAAAGAAAGGGGGAAAGATTTGATGCTAAATCTGATCTGGATGTAACAGGGTTCTAGCCAGAGAAATAACAAGCTGATTATTCAAGTGAGTCAAGTGTGTGTGTCCGCAGCGTGAGGCCTCTAGGGCACAGTCAGCCCCAGTAATTGGGAAGAAGGGCAGTTATACTCTAAGCAGAGAACACAGACGTTATGATGACCCGTTAGTCTGTTTTCATTGATTATCTTCATTATGACTCTCTTTTCTCACGGCTGTCTCCTCCTCCATTCTGTGTCTTCCCATTTATTGCCAAACAGAGACCGGTTTCTACAAGATTCCATTTTAAAGGGATAGTTCACCCAATTTAAATTCTGTCGTCATTTAATCTCCCTCAAATTGATCCAAAACATTTTATATTTCCTTGTTCTGATGAACACAATGAAAGATATTTGGAAGAATGTTTGCAATTTTAATTTCTGGGCAGAGGTTCTATTCAACGGCTACTTCTCCAGCCCCGCCCACTGGTTCGTGAATGACAGAAGAGGCGCGGAACCAGATAGAGCGAGCAAGCAATAAACATGCCGTTAAAAGATCGCTAAATATTGTGCAGTGCCTGGTTGTGGAAGAACACAATCGCTACATAACCTTCGTTTGGATTCCGACATTAGGAATGCGTGGTTAAAGTTTAACTCCAGCTCTGGATTTGTGGAGAGACTAAAATTAAAACGCAGTGCTGTGCAGTTAATATTGGATCCGACAGGATTGGCGAAGCAATCTTATGTGAGTAAAACATATTTGTACTATGCGTCACCATTACTTTGTTAGAGACCGCTGGATATATCCTGATAATGTGTAACCTAACGTTCAACCAAATGTCTAACCAAATTCACAGAAGGCTCCAATTAAATTGACTACGCAAACTGCTATCCAATCATTGAAGTGGGTGTTTACTTACAAGGCTTCAAAGCGGCGCGCCCATAAAACGAAGGGTTTGTGCAGCTCAAAACCTAGGTAGAAAATAACCACTGCAAACTTCATAAGTAATAGGCTATTACATTAGAAAACATCAAAATCAATAAATAGACCCCAGACAACAGTATTAAACGGGCAGTTCAGGACACCTTGAAGGTTTATCCAAAAACACGGCAGTGGTTTCTTCTGAAGGAAAGAACTCAGTAAACACCGCACCACTGCACGCCTTTGTTTGTATGTGTGCACACGACGCAGGGGCTGAGTGAAGATGCATCTGCACCACGAGTCTCCGCTGACAGCCTGTGCATTTTCCAAAAAGGACCAGGCATTGTAAGTAAGCTAATGAATGGGAAACACACTTCCCTTCGCGAGCAGGGGTAGTAGCCTACAATCAAGCTCTAATGAAGGGAAATGACAAAATTGGGAGTCACAAATTGCCCTTATTGTAAACTGTCAAAATGACAGACAGCCTTCAGATTTTTTTCGTCACTGGTAAATATTTTTCGAAAATAGAAGAAAATTATTTAAATAGAAAAATTATAATGCCACAATGCATTTTGCAAGGATTTTTTGTTCCACAGGGCTTTACTGTACTTCCTTAAAGGGGATTTTTTTTTAACTTTTTTGTATTGTTTAAGTTAATTTCAGTTTTTTTTTATTGAGTAAATAGATCTTTATTTTTTTAAGTGAATGCATAATCATGTACAATAATCCTGATTTCAGTATATTGTTGTACCTGAGCAGTTTTAGAAGAATGTCAGCATTGCGGGAAACTGTCCCTAGGGATATGGTTTATGAGGAGAGATGACCTCATACTAGAGGCCACTAGTGAAAGATGCATCATAGTCATAAAACATGTTAACACTACATTGTACAGTATCAAATGTATACATAATTAATCATCACTAAGACATATCCTTTGAGATGTATGGTTGATTTGGGGTGTTTAAGAAAGAATCTCTAATGTGACTGGTCCAGAATGACAGTTCTAAATGGCTGCGTGTCATAATTACCAAACCCTGTGGGGCTCCGCACTGGAGCCAACAAATTCATCATCAATTAAGTCGACCACTAGTAATGTGATTTATTTCCCCGAGCATCTACTTCACTTTCATCCGTGAGCTAATCCATCGTCTTGTGGAAAGAGGGTGAAGTACGTAGGAGCAGACGTACACAGTCTTTTGTCTCAGGCAATTTCTACAGGTAACTTGTTTCCAGCCCGACTGCCCCAGTTAGTGTCGAAACAGAGGGTGTGGGTGGAGGAGGAGAAAGGAGTAGATGAAACCGAGGTAAGGGTTCGTACGAAAGTTCCTATCTTTTCAACAAGACAATGTCTCGGGAGAGCCACAGCGGAATGCTCGGGATGAGATGAATGAGAATCACCAGCATGGAACAAATGCAATAGAATGTGGGTCTCCTGCAGTCGCAGATGCAAAAAGATATCCCATGAGGCACTGCACACTCACACCAGGATAACATGCAAAGGCAGTGTCTCTCTTTTAAAGCGCGGTATAGAAACGACTGTAATTATTTGCTGTACTAATTGAAGAAGGTGCTAGAACTAATCTGCGCTGTCATGGAAAATGAAAATGGGCAGAGATCATTTTAGAGGAAATTTTTGTGGAGATCTGCAAACGTCACGTTGATTGATAACACATCTAAATGTAGCGCAACATTTCCAGCAATCAGGACATTCTTATCAGCCAAGATGAAAGGGCTCTATTCTCAGTCTGAACCACATTTACAGTGACGAACGAGGGAGCTGCTTAATTTATCAGTAACGTAGCACATCATTGCATACCACCGACCGAACCGTGGGAAATTTCTACTTTTAAAGTGTAACTGCTGTTTAACAGAAATCACAGAATCTTGCAATCACAATTCAAAATTAAGCTTCAGTTCAACATTTCAACTGCACATGTTATGTTGTTGGATATACACCAACTCTTGTTAACAAGAGGTTAATACTGAGAAACACGACTAATATTGTGTATTTTATGTCTCAAAATGATTATTCAGAAAAAATGCCTGCCAAGCAGCACACAGATTGACAGTCTGTCTACAGTATATAAGTGAGGTGACAACAATTTCCTCCCCCTGCTCAAAGCGCTCTGTAATCTTTCCACTCCCGCTTTCGGCTTCCATCTCACGATTAGTTTTCACTCCAAGCTCACTAGGAATAGAAACCTTATTGGCTGCTTGGCCAATCAAATTAAAGAACCACAACCCGTGGACATACTAATTTTTAGGCTTTCCAGTTGTCATCTGATTTGCTCTAATTTGCTTAATGTGGACAAATGTCCTTCATTTTCTGCATCACAAAGCATAAAAAGGCAATTTTCCATAGTCACCTGTGCAAAGTAAGATCCGATCCGTAAGTATCACAGATGAGATCTCTTTAATATCTCAGTTGCAGATATCTCCGTGCGATAAACTTTTCACCTGCATCTCATACATTTCCCCTGAGATAAAGACACTGAAATCTCACAAATGTCTCCATTAGAGTTTCAGAAGAGATTTTAATATTACAAACTCCGCTCGGCAAAGTATCCCATCAAAAGTTAAGATTATTAATGATTTCAATATTAATTTAAAAATAAACATTTCTCATGCTGTGATGCCCAAATCCAGATTATCTTTCCTTAAACGACATTCATTCATTTTACAGCTTCACACTCTTGATGTATTTTAACCCAAAAATGTGTTTATTTTATTTCTTCTGTGCAATTTTAGGAGCAAACTAAGTTGACATATAAATGAAACCCAACTGAGAACTCCTGCACTTAGAAGAGCAACCTTTGAGCGATAGAATTGGCCTTTGGGTACCCTGACAAAAACAAAGGCCTTTCACAGATCGTATAAAGAGGGTTGGTGTATCAAGATCATTTTCTCTCAACTATCATAAGCAGTGATTTGGGTTAAGGATTCAAAATGTTTGAATTGGCTGCTATTTCATTTCCTGCGTTGGAATTTCAGTTGGCCACTTCTCACAGCATTTTTAGGTGAACTACTACTTTAAATCACATCATTGTGACGTTTTCTTTCACAAGAGAAAATGTCACTAATTAATTCTGATTATAGAGACTTAAAGAGCAAATTAATTGATCCTCTTATGTAAAACTACAAACATTCATCATTACTTAGCTTCTCTCTCTCTCTCTCGCCCCCTCTTCCTCTTTTTCTTTACGGTGTTCAAACACAACCTTTCACCATCATTAAACTGACAAATTGCTTTTACTGTTTAGGAGGTAAATTAACCACGAGGGGATTTGAATCTCCTGCTTGGCTGATGTCAGTGTGATAAAAAATCTCTCATACAGCAGAATTGTACACCTCTTTGGGCTAAAAAGTCAACATGTGTTATTTAAGACCTGGGTAAGAAGTTCAGTGTGATGTCAAAGGTGTAATCTGTGTTTGCTGTACGTGTGCCAGGCAACCCCCATGAGCCAGATTCATATCGGACATATAGGTCCATTTTACAAGCATACAGTGGAGGTTTTAAGTGATGTAACTTAAAAAAAATTGACAGGGGCCGGGGACCGTTTGATGAGGATAGATTCCTAGAAATCATTTAGGCGAATTATGTTGCATTAAAACAGGTCCTTGGTCATTTAAATGCAAAGTGATGCAACCATGCATTCTTTATGCTTACGGTCAAATAAAAATGAAATGAAAAAGTTTAAAGTTGATTCTCTTAATACGCACTTCTGTTCAAAAGTTTAGGTTCACTTATGCATTCTTTACATGTTTTTTCTTCCGCCTAAAATAATCGTAAAGTCATGAAAACTATGGAATAACACAATTGTAAATGGGAAATGTGTTGTAGCTAAAGGCTTTTTTTTGCCTAGAATTATTAAAAATGTATTCTTGGCATCTTAGCAGCCAGCTTCTTTGAAGTCTCACTAAGGGATACTTTTTGAACATCACTGAAGGTGTGAGTTCCCGTGTATTCTGGACTCTTATTGGCTACTTCAAAATTCAGTCGAAGTCACAGACTTCAAAAACTCAAAAAGCTTATTTTAGTTTTCTAATCAATTAAATTAATATATTTTTGTCTTTATACCTTTTTACCATAAGAAACTTTGTCAGTTGACCCCAAACTTTTACAAGGTCACTATTTTTGCCTTTTGCTAATAAAAATATTGTTGATAATAAGAATGTGTTTAAAAAAATGTTCCCTCTTATATGCAAGATCTTATGAGAACAGTTCCTCTTATATGCAAGGTCTTAATAATGAGAACACAAAACAAGTAACAAGATGAAGATTATTGACTGTTGTCCAGGGTAATGTCATGAGTGCACGTATTTTGTTTTGAAAACTTTAATGAGAAAACCATCCTTGACTTTCCGCATAAAAGGTCACGATTTGACAGATTGCTACACAAGTAAAACACTGCAAATAACGCTTGCAAGTTGTAATTAATCAGATGTTAGTTATGTGTGAGCAGCAGAATGCATGCTAATTTAAAAGATTTCTGAAAATAAAACTCTGCTTAAGTTCTCCAGCTGGTGTGTCCAAAAGCATTGTATTTGCTTTAAGACTATGTGAAGGATTAATACAAAAAAGTGAGCGGTATATCGAACAAATCACTTGACATTCATAAATGGCGAGTGCTTCTCAAAATCATTCCTCTCCTTTCTGGCCAGATGCGCTCCCACCCAAGTGCGGCATCATCGGGTCATTTGTAACAAAAGCCATTTAACCCACTGCTGAGATTAACCGTGACAAAAGCATAATGCTGCTACCGCCCGAAAACCACAGCAGTAACATAAATAATGGCTGCCAGGACCACACAACGAAACAGCGCTGCGCTTACAGATAGAGCCATTTACACAGACAGATGAGCCTGCAAATAAATCATTGCCGTTTGTTTACAGGAGTATGATCCAAAGTAGGCCGGGTACACATTTCCAAGGAAACTTAAGATAGGATAGAACAGTTGAAACCGGTTTTGACGCTTATACAAAAAAAATAAGCACATTGCCTTTGAGCGCACATTGAGCAGAATGTTAAGCTGTTACGAAAAGAGCAAATTGGAATGAAATTACAATTCTTGAAGGACTTAAAATTATATCAGCTATACTGGCATGACTGCAGTTGCATGGGAATGACAAGAATGGCTATATCCAAAAAGCCTTTTTTCCCAGCTCATCCTTTATACTGTGGATAAAAATACACTTACTGTAAGCACATATGGCATGTCTTAATCATAATAATATGATTAATATGAAAACTTATGTGTCACTTTGACCCTTTTAGATGTTCCTGCTTCTCTGAATGTGAAGCATTATTTGAAAGGATTCTTAAAAATGTATTTACAGCCCACACGCTTTCAAAGTACTGCTGGTCTGTGTACTTTATCAGGAATTTGACATACCCACGTCTTCTAAATCAAATAGAATAATCAGGCTTAATGCATACAGAATATTGTAAGCGCAAGAAAATGTTTACATAATCTCACAAATTTCAAAGAGTTTGTGTCAACGGAGTGTTTGATTATTAAGAATGTCTGATGTGCCACCAACTGTTGAAGCTACCCAACGCCTACGTTGCGCAGTCTCAATGGAAAAACATTCAACTTAACCTATCCTCTCACGCAACATAGCTTTTAAAAAACTCTTTTGTTTTGTTCTGCAGAAATCCTCAGCGGTGACCCAAAAGGAAACTTAAACCTCTTTTGTGATTGTCGAGGGCTAAAGCTTGACACATGCGGTACGTTGTCCATTGGATGCATTGTCTACATCCTACCATCTGCAGGCACAGCTGATAGAATTGTTCCTTTTAATCAAAATCTCCTTCACAGTGTGATTTCCTTTTTCAGACTCAGTATATCGTACCTCTTGCTCCTCTGTTCCCCTTTGACCCCAGCAAATGAAATAAATGTATGAAGCCAGAAAAGGCCATTGAACTTCGAACAGTAGAAGCCTCTGGTCCTTAGAGTTGCAGAGGGATTCGAATGCTCTGAGTTAGTTGGCTTAACTGTCTTTACTATAGTGAAAAGTAAATCAACATATTGCAGGTATGTCTATGAAAATACTTACACAACTTGCACAGTTATGTTTTTTTTTAGATCATTTAGTTGTTGACTGGTGTGCAAATGGAGGTTCACAGTAACAGTCTATGTAAATTATACCGTAATTTATAATATATATTTTAAATATATAAAAATAGCATGTGACAAAAACTTTAAATTTAGCTCAACTTCATACAAATTTCAACTTTCCTCACTTAAAGTTTTTTATGCACTCAGACTTCTCTACAATGTTAAACCGTCTTCTCACGCTTGACATGGACATGGAGTTGGACGTATATCATAGTATTTCTGTGCGCGATACACTCGCACTCCCACAGCATTTTTATAGGTTTCTAAACTTTTTTTTAACATGAAAATCAGTTTCAAAACAACCTTTTTTAGTGACCTATTGGACAATTTTCCTGGAAAAACACCCCCAAGCGTCAACCCACCAGAGAGAGATGAAAGAGAGAGAGAGAGAGAGAGATACCACTGCGTTCTCGAAGTTCAGCTGTGTGTTAACTGCATTTCGGCGAGGAATATTATATAAAAGGTGAATATAACGCTGTATTTGGAGATCGTTTGAAACTAATGGATGGACCGTTCCCAGCATGAAAAGATGCTGTACATAAACCGGACACGGTAAATGAAATCGAGTCTTATTTCTGTTTTGTTGGCAATGGGTGCCTTATTTTTGAAGGGTGCGATAGCAGAAAACATTAGAAATGCAAAAAACTATCACAAATTACGCTGACTTTAAACATCACATCTATCAGTTGTGATTTACAGAGAGAGTGTCTCAACTTGTGTTGTCAACATCGCTAACAGTTGTAAAGTACAGAACGTGTAAAAGGAGTTTCTCTTGTTGGTCCCTATAGTCCTGGGTCATCAGAAGTCCTTCATCCAGTGATTAATAACGATAAATTTTGTTGAATGACCTTATTGACTAAGTGTTGCGCCGAGCAGGAAGCTGCGTTGAGATACTTTGGTCATTTGAGAGCTCATTATAGAGTTGCTAGTCTTAATGGCGTGACCTCTGGGTATAACACGCAAGGAGCATTTTTATCATGAGGGTCTATATTGGCAGATTCAATTTGATGCGTCTTACTTTTGATGTGATGGTCAAATTCTTTTTTTTTTGTGATATTTATCTTTTTTAATCATTTTTAAACAGCAGGCTACATGTGTAATTGGAGAATGACTGTTGTTGTTCATAGCTTTTCAACTACTACAAAAATTCTCAGTCTTTCTTTGAATGGCTCAAATTCAGTCCGATCCAGATGGTCTTTGAGGTGGTTAACAAGAACATCCATACATTTTTAACTCTTGCTTGTTATGCTTTTGTTGCAGAACCTGCAATCACTCCATAAATGACCCGGCGGGGTTGAACCGCACGTCGGCCATTGTTGATGGTTTGCTTCGTCTTTCATCGGATTCGACTTGCATCCCAGAACGATTGATTTCAGACACAGACTCTTTCCAATCAATAGGCGCAAGCTTTACGGGCTTCACTGCTGCATTGCAATTTCATCGATTTCTCTTGAATTCCACAAAAGGTTTAGGAGTAGAGAATCATTCTCCAGTCAAAAGGCGGCAACACAGTTGGGTCTAATAAGCAATTTTACTGTGAGAATTTGGGGTGGCGTCTGTCAAGAATGGTTCAAATCCCGAGCATTGTCCTGATTATCGCAATCGTCCCAAAGGCTTTCAGAGCTGACACGCTATCATAGTGATAGCAGACCTTAAACACGTTCCGAAATCACCCTCACTCAATATATAGCAGATTCCACAAGATTGATTAATATTTTTAGCTTGAGATCACAAATGAGGCATTCTGATGAAACTGCCTTTGTAGAAGTTTCGCAGAAGTTTGAAGAGGATGACAGAAAATTTGACAGCAGTGATGTCAGATGTTGTTTCCCATCTGTCACCGGTTCCACACGAGTTCCTTGTTTTCGTTTAAGCTCGTTTGTTTATACTGTCATACTGTACCTGGTTTGACATTCTTACAGAATGTCTAAAACTTTCATTAACAAAATCCCATTAACGCTTATTGTTTAGCTCATAAAGACATGATTCCAGTATGTTTCCTAAAATTATCTCTTGCATGAGTTTAGTCACAGTTATGTAAAATGAATCTGCCTCTGCTGGGAATAAAAACATGGTCAGACCACCGGTATGTCTGTCACCTGTATGCTGGACATGGTTGGGGGGTGTGTAAGGGAGAGTGATTTTATAGCTGGATCATACTGTGATCACGCCGAGCAGAACAGACGGCTGGCAGAGGAGCCGTAATGAGGCTGCCAGAGGTGCAGGTGTATAATGAGAGTGTCTTCATGCCAGACCTGTGCAGAGAATGCCAGGCAAGAAAGGCAATTAGAGAAAGACAGCTCAGCGCTATCTCTTCTCTGCAGCAGTATAGGGTTTCTGTTTTACCTTTCTATCTCTTACTTGTTCTCTCCATCATACACTCTTCCTTATTTTCTTTTACTCAGTGGGTTTTGCTTGAGCAGACCTTTGACGGACAGCTTTAGGTGTGGTCCATAATTTACAATGGATTACGCATTTGGCAAGACATTTGTGACCCTGCTTGTGAAAGCCCAGCAAAAGTCTTTTTTGTAGTAAAGGATTTGAATCATTCTAATATTTAATGTCAAAGATTGAAATCATAGTGAAATTAATAGTTGAATTCAAACTTCGATGCTTGTTTCCTCATATTCACCTTTTAAGACTTTTGCTTGGTTTTCACAGACAGGGACACTTTTTAAAGGATTAGTTCACCTGAACAATAATTTATTGTCTTTATTTCTGCACAAAAGAATATATTTTGAAGAAAGATGGGGAACTAAAACACTGCCCCGCAATTCCATCTTTTGTACAGTATGAACACAAAACCACTGTGACATTTCTCAAAATATTATCTTCCACAAAAGAAAGAGTCAAGTAGGTTTCATGAGAGTGAAAAAAATTACAGATTTTTTATTTTTTGGTATTCTATTCCTTTATATGAGCAATTTTGTATGCGTTCTCTTTGATAATTGAAAAGCACCATACAGAAAGCGACATAAACCACCAAACAGAATTTTTTTACAATAGGAGTTTGGGTTTTATTCAATGTAGATTAACTAACATTCATATGTAAATGCTTGTGAATATAAGATTTTACAAAGTTTGTAATAACTCCCAGTGGGCAACTCCTGATAACCATTTTTGGTCATTAAAGGAAATTTGTTGCATTTAAACCAAATCACTATATTCCGTGTATCTGTTTTCTGCCTCTCTCACATGTCTCAACAGTTTCACCAGACTTCTGACAATATATATGTGCGCAATGGAAAGAGAAAAAAAAAAATAAAGGCACAGAAAAACCTCCCCATCACACTCCCCTGTTGTACAAATAGACGCTAAAGCACACAGCATAACCCCCTCTCGTCTTTCTTACAAGACTCCTTCACTTCTAGTTCTGTTGGAGGAGAGGTCCTGTTCTGCCCTAATGAGCGATGGCAGGCCTTCACCTCTCTGCTATAGGTCAGTCTGCGCTCATGTTTCTCACCTCCCTCTCCACGTTGCAGTCAGCTGAACCACACACAGGCCTTGTCGAGCCTCCCTCATTAGCACAGGGCTCTTGTGCAGCACGTGGCAGATCCCAGGTCAGTGGACTCCCACTGTTCGGCCTGACAGCTCCATTGATTATTCTCTTCTGTTCAGTGCCTATGTTTAAGCCACATGATATAAAAATGTCTTTCTTAATGCATCCGGACCCTAATTGGGAACGTGAAACTTTGAGGACACTGATGTTTTGGTTATACAACACGCACAAAGGTGCAGTACGTATTGCTGCCAGTCTGAATTGTTTAAATACACAGTGCATTTGTGTAGGCTAAGTAAGGCTTTCATATAGAACCACCTGGGTGATAATTAGTGCTTGTCAAGTGGCATTTTCACGCCGAACCTGACAAAATCCCCACACTGCGGTCTCATTATCTGCAATTTTAAGCATAGCTTGAAAGTACAAATACTGAATGAACACAGCTGCGGGTTGCCAAACATACTTTTAAAGCTTTGTGACGCATTACCTCGTAATGCATGCGGATGTCTGAAAAGGTAGGAGTAATAGAACTGTATACAGCTCAAAATAACCCACATGTTCTTGTTATTCAATTGGTGGACTATTGTGTTAGCTGTACAAAGGTAATTTATTTTGTCTAAATTTATGGATTTGTAAGATTCTTTAGTTAAATCAACTTGCAGTGCATTCAGTCTACACATTTTTTCTTGGGAACTGAACCCACGATCAAACGCAATGCTTTTACCGCTGAGCTACAAAACATCAACAGCCTGTGGGTTCAATCTCAGTGAACATGCATATTGATAACAGAAATGTATAGATTAAAAGGCAAATGCATACATTTTTACAATAGTTACCGGGGTTTAATTTGTACAAATTTACCATGGTGTCACCCCCATAACCATAGTTTACCCACAGTACATGTAGTAAAACATGGTTTGTACATCTTTGCACAAAGGATGTGGTCAAGAAACTTAAAATCCCCAAAACTGACGCTTTTTCACAGTTTCATGTGACGGTACTAGAGGCATAGAAATGACACACTTCCACTGACAGCCATGCAGAAATGCTAAAGACACCGCACCATGAAAAAATCTAATTTCCGGCCAAAATCCAATCCCACACACTGCAGGTTAATTTGACGTTCTCCTGCAGCTGTCAGTTTCACATTAACGTTATGTAAGAGTACACAGAGCGGGCATATGCCTCCCAAACTCATAGCGGTACAGTAGAACGCCGTCAGTGGACGTGTCGTTGGCTGTCGTCTGAGGTCCATTGAGTTTGCATCAGGGGTCCTGACAGCCGAGTGGAAGCACATCTGCCCACTCTGTGTCTGGCACTGGAGCTTGTCAGTGGGCATCAGAGTAAACGGCTCACTTAGTCTCAAACGCAGATGTTGTAAAGCACTCCAGACAGTTTGTCTATTTCAACAAATAAGTGAATGAGTTTCTGTAACGGAGAAGAGAACATCTGCAGGCCTTGGATATCCAGATATTAATTTAATTAGTCGTTGGCCTGGCGTTGCTTTGATTGTTGAAGGAATAATGTTGGCAGCTCATATTGTAGAAATACATTAACTAATGAAGTGAAAGGTTTCCCTTTTAAAATGGATGACATGGCAAGGCTAAATGAACTAAACGTTTTAGCATACTGTTCTTTGTCACCTGCTAATGATAAATAACAGTGTCGGGACATTATGAGATCCTTTACTACAACTGAATGTGATGCAATCTAGCTGCTAATGCTAATGGAAAGATTCAAGGTGAGCAATCTGTGGCTCTCACCATCTAGCACCAGCATTTCCCCTTGACTGATCTCCTTATCGTGGATTTCCATGCTCTTTCTCCCTCTTTTAAAACTGAATCTGGCCAAAGTGAAGCACCAGGGGGATTTGGGCCTCTCCGGTACGGCTGACCAGCCGACGGTTAGGCAGTCCTCCAGGTTTGGATTGATGGATGCGTGGCAGGTTCGGACAGAGCTCTCTGGGCTCAGGTGCGGTTGCAGGAGCAGCTGTTCCAAGCATTGTAACAGCTCTCATGGCTACAATTCTCCTCTCCCAAGCTGAGCCAAGTGCCTGTTGTCTGCACTGAGTGTCTAGGCTATATTTAACACCTCTGGGGTTAATTAATAGGCTTCTATTAATAAAAATGAGAGCAGGTCCAGATCCACCTCCTCTCAAATTTTTTTCTCCATCTCCATTTTGGAGCTACAGCTTTGCCATTGCCCCTTGGCCACTTCCCTATAAATTATTGATGAGGCCAATCTCTCTTTCTCTCTTTTTAGTCTCCAAGAACTTGGATCGCTCCCGTTTTGTGCCTCTCTGACTGTCCCACATCTTTTTTTCAGTGCTAAATGTGTGTACATTGATTCATTGAGCAGAGCTAACAAAGGTTTAAAAGAATGAAAGCGGAGGCTTTGATATGCCAGGTCTCCTGCGGAGTCCTTGTATAAACGTGTAACAAATTTCACAGAAGAATTGCAATGGAGCCAGAAATGTAATCCGGCACAACAATGTGAGTCATAAGTTTATGCTACTTCAAATCATGGTCCTCCGACTCATTGTTTAAGGCTTTTAATGGACTTCATAGGCACTTTTTTTGACAGCACTGACGCACCAAATACGATTCCAAACTTATTTCTGGCTTGGTATGAAGTCAATGAAAAGCTTTTTGAGAGAGAAGAACTGCAATATGCTGTTTATTGTGGCATTAACCTTTCACATCAATTGATCCAGCATGAAAAGGGATGTGAAATAAGTCACCAAGACATCTGTCTGTCTGTCTGTCTAATCTATCTATCATCTTGTATTTACATTGCAGTTGTAGAAAAGGAAATTACTTCCAGTGTGAAGCTGAGTAATTGTCCACTGCCACTGATGAATTGTCCAAGCAATGCATCAGATTATAAACAGGACTTCCTGTCTTCTGGGATTTATGATGGAAAATTTTCCCCGCATTCGAGGAAGTGTGAACGAGTGACTGAACTCCAGTGCTCATTTAAACTCCCCAGGAGATAAAAGCCAGCCTTCCTCTCACGGTTTGAAGAACCATCAATAAGCCGCCCGCAGGCTGGTGGACTGCTGTAGCAGAACACTGAAGTACCGTTAAGTTTCTACTGCTTTGAGAATTATACTTCACTACTTTGAGAAAAGGTAATGTAAATATACATGATTGTGTGTATGTATGTGTGTATATATATATATATATATATATATATATATATATATATATATATATATATATATATATATATATATATATATATATATATATATATATATATATATATATATATATATATATATATATATATATATATATATAAAACATTATTCATGCATTAATGTCTCTGTGAACGGGAAGTTACGATGTAAACGCATTTCCGAGTGAAACAGGATTTAGTATAAGAAAAAAATAGTGTTTCTTCACTGCGATTTGATTGGATGTATAAAAACAGCTATTGCATTTTGAAATGGAACTGGCAGCAGACTCAGTTGAAGGGGAGGAGTTAACTGATGCTCCGCCCAACATGTCTAACCTATGTCATTTGAATTGGATAGTCATTAGAGGGCGGAAGTGCATTTTCAGATTTTAACTGAAGATTATGCGGGCTCATGAATTAAAAAAAGAGACTGACCCACTTTGGAAAGTCATTTACAATAAACGCTGCAATATTGCAAGAACTATGTTTCTTCAGTTTGCGACATTTTGTTTTGTACCGTATATGTGCTGTTCAGGTCCTTAATGCACTGTTAGGATATATGAAGTTCTGTGTGTGCTGGGGTTTATAATACAAGTTCTCTGGTGTATTTTCTCACACTTTGTGGGGTGACATTTAAGTTAAAAACTAATTTTGAGTACATTGTCAAAATGTTGATTTGTCAGCATTTTCCATGCTGTTTGTATACTATCATTACTTGCATTTTCTTCTACACTCCTTAATGTGTTCATAAATAGAAACATGGTTTAATGAGGCAGCTAACATATTTCATACTAGCAAAACATTTTTAACTCATGCATTTTGATATATGACATATCAATGCTGTAAATATTGTAGAATATATGGCAAAATCAACCATATAGTACTTATAGTACTAAACAAGTAGTGTTTTTTCTTATGCACAAAACAAGTAGTGTTTTTTCTTATGCACAGAGGTGTCAATTGGCAGCCAGTATGTGAAATATTAATTTGTAAGAGCCGAGTGTGGTAGCCGTAGAGGGCTGAATATTAAAAGAGTGAAGCCTTGATGATGATCAACATTATCATCATCTTTGAAAACGAAGCCGTTCCCTCATTAGTGATGCGTGATAAAGTTCCCAATCAATATGCAGATGAGAGGACGCTCAAATTGGCTGTCTGCTGTCATAGCCTTCCTCCCTTTTTGAGAGACGGGACAGCTCAGGCCGCTGTCAGAATCGTATCTATCCACAGCCACTCTTCTCATTATGGCACTTCCTGTCAGCTCCGCTTAAAAGACTGAGGAAGCTCCTCACGGCGCCTGCCACCGCCATCCTTTAGGGACTTTGGAAAAATTCTGCGTACTTTATTGTGATATCGAAGTTTCAAAAAGCCTGTCACTTATAATAATCTTGACTTGTGAGGAGAGTTTAGAAGGTCAGATTTGAGAAGTGATTTGAGAAGTTTCTGTTTCTCACTGTGTGTTCACACCGAGCGCGAATGAGGCGTCAAGCGCGAGTGATTTACATGTTAAGTCAATGCAAAGACGCGATAGACGCGCTTGCGGCGCGAATAGCGCGAATGAGGCGGCGCGAATGAGGCGGCGCGAATGACGCGAATAGCGCGAATGGCGCGAATGACGCGAATGACGCGAATTGCGCGAGTTGAAAAATCTGAACTTTGGCGAAAATTCGCGCCGCGTTAACCAATCAGGCGCCTGCTTGAGTAGTGACGTAGACGACGTAGCGAGCAGAGGCAGAAATACAAAATGGAGGACAAGCTCATCTCAGTGTGTGGACACCCGGAGCTATATGATACGTGTTCATAAAAATAGGAATAAAAAGGATCTTGCTTGGAAGAAAGTGAGTGAGGAGGTCGGAGAATCCGGTAAATTGTAAAAACATTTTCGTGAAGCGAATTTCACTCGCGAATGACGCGAATAGCGCGAATGATGCGTTTTTCACGCGCAAATGACGCGAATGAAGCGAATGACGCGAATGACGCGAATGAAGCGAGTAAACACAAAATGTTCAAGCGTCAAACTACTCGCGAATAGCGCGTTTTTGACGCCTCATTCGCGCTCTATGTGAACACACAGTCAGGAGGAGTTTATTATACAAAGACTTTTTTTGTATAATGTCCTGTTGAGCTCCGACTGATGGATTGTGTTAATAAAGTTGAGATTGGATAGATGAGTTTAAGTCATGCCCATGTCAGCAGAAAAGGTTGTCCCTACAAAACAAAATAAATGTATATCTGTAGTAAAAATATAGGTGTCGATCTTTTTTCGGAATGCCACTTCTTGAATGCAATTTTATAATTTATGAAGAAATAAAATTTTAACTCATTCATAGAAATGCTTCAAATGGCTTATTTCCAAAAAAATTACTTCAATAACAGTTTAGACTTGGTATTTTAATATATTTATAAATAATATTATTGCCTAATATTGATCGGTTAATATTATCAATAAATAAGTTTGTATTATAAATTGTATTAATGATATTCCTCTAGTATGTGCCTGTGTTTTTGAATTGGAATTTGATCAATCCAGTCTATTCTGTCCATTTTACCATTTCAGTATATAAGTACATGCATTTTTCTTTAACATTCAGACTTAATCCGTAAAGGACTTTCTATTTGAACTTTTCAACATGAATGATGTAATGGGGTGATATCATGGCAAGATGTTCTCTCCCATGGTTGCTTACCTCCAACAAAGAGTACCTGCTGTACTGTAGATTCACATCACTTGTACCAGACAGAGAAAAACAACAACATGGCCACTTCAATAGAGGGAACCGAATACTGCTAATTAAACTGCTGCTAGCATCTTGTGACATGAGAATGCGCAAAGTCAAATTACTCTTCCTAACTCCTATCGTCTTATCTTTTAATTAGTGATATGAATAATTTATTTAAATGGAAACAAATTATTCAATCCATTTTGTGACCATAAAAGCAATACTGCAATAGCCTCTATTTTTAACTTGAGACTTCGTTAGTTTTCTAATGATTCCTAATCGAGTGGTTCCAAAAAAAATCTGTTACAAAGACATCTGCTTCATCAACCCCGCTTTAAAACCGAGTGGCTAAAGTAGCCAGGCAGACACAAGTACATTAGTGCCTCTACATGGTTCTGCCGGATCAGAGCCTTTAAAGTGGAGTAAAGTGGTCCAGGGGGTCTGGAGCGTTTTCAGATTTCAGAGCGAGGCAAGATCTGGGGAGGGAATAATGTGACATTAACGTATTCTATGTGAGCATGGTCACAAGAGAAAAGGTCAGTTAATACTGAACCTCACTCTCCCAAGATCTCCAATCCATGGACTCCTTTTGTCATTCACATTAAAACAACAAAGCCAATTAAAGTATATGATGCGGCCTACATTAGCCAATACCTCATAGTTATCGTGTACCTAAGACGTGCTTCACTGTGTTTACCTTATTATATTTTTCTGGTTTCACTTAACCCCATAATGGACAGAACTATGCACTTATGTCACCGACTGATAGTACCACACCGGGCAATGTGACTACTTTCACAATTTCTGCTGAAGTGAGACCTTTTTTTTGTCTGCATCCACGCATCATCTGTAATGAGTAAAGCTTTGTTCACACTGGACAAAAAAAACGACCTCATTTGTTTTCAGTCAATGAGGAGACTGCAGAGCTTCATTCAACTCTGCCTCGAAACTAAAACCCTGAACACAATACTGCAAGATCACTCTCTTGACGCATATCATTTTGAACTTTCACTTTGAAATGAAGGATAACCAGCCTCACTGTCGTGTAGGCGGATAGACGCTAATATGCTTCTCATCTGTCTCATTAAGTTCATTGTAAAGCTCCGGTAGAGCGTTGTATGAAGGAAAACGTCAGACGCTAACCTGTGTTCTCTATCACAGAGCTGAGTCAACTCGCTGTAAGCCATCCCCTCTTTTGAGGATTTGGGTATTAAATTGTTGTTATTGAACAAAGCTCTGTTGCTAACGCCTTGCAGAATTCTCTCGCTGAAGACATTACAAGCGGCTGTTCCGCTGCACATTTCCACACTGCAGTGCGATGGCAGAGGTTATCGGAAAATGATCGGGCATAAAATATCCGATCCTGATCAGGTTGAACTTGTATCTGTGGACATCCCTATATTAAACAATTTATATCTCTGACCACATAAGGGGCACTATTTAAAAATGATGTTTCAGAGTAAATAGTTGGCACAGTTGCATAAGATAAATTTTTATATGCATTAGATGCTCTATTTACTTCGCTTTGATTTACAAAACAAGTCACCCAACCAAATGCCCCTTGCCAACGACATCAGTATTCAGCTTGTTATTAATGCACATGAGACAGCCTCATAAAATAGCGGAGTCATGTTACTTTGACATTTTGTATCCTTTGGTCTGTTCTTCAGACTTTTGCATAATAAAAATCACTGAAGAGATTCTCGTTTTTTTAACCACCAGAAATGACAACCAAATTGCGCCGGTACCCATTCACTTCTACAGTATTCTTCTAAAGATCCAATCATCTTGCGACACGGTTACACAGTGACATGGGAAATCAAAGGAATTTCACACGCTGACAGATGACTCCTCAACACATGCATACCCACACAAACATGCCCACATGCACATATATTTCACCAGAGAATTCACAGGAACAGAAGTCTTAAAAGAAAACATCTGACAACAACCCAACAGTAACACATGGTAATCATTTCTAGTATTGTGTAGACTCCCAGATCAGCAATCGAAGTGTTGTGACATCTAGTAAAAATGTAATAATTTGGATGTCTTGTTGTGCTGCACCTTTTGTCTCTTTCATATAGCTGTCTCTATTCAGCCGGCACAGAGAACATCAGAACAGCCTGACAGTGGCAAGGACTTTGTTTTTGGTTGTTCTTTCAACAGTCCAAAGTGTAATACAACACAGACATATGACTTCCCAAACATAATTAAAAATATCAAATATTAGCGTCTAATATTGAATTGGGGAAGATAAATACAGGGTAGCGTGAAGGTAGAAGCTCATTAGCATAGCAGATGTTTTTGCAGTCGTCTTTGTCTTGTTGCCAGATGAATCCTTCCACACTGAATAATTAAGCCTGCGAACAAAGAGCCTTTAATGTTCAATATATGATGTGTTTTGTCAGCCAGTTTCAGATGGCAAGAGAAGAACTGTTCTATTCCACATTAAAAAACATTTTTTAAATCTGGTAGAACGAGACCGTAGGCGCTGGCGGACAGAAACACGGGTAACGGCATCAGTGTGGAGCTTTGTTGTGTAGAAACAATTGAGAAAATATGTTTTAGCTAATATGGTGCCCTCGTCCACACATTACTCTGACCAGGGAGAGTGATACAGAGTATTCTAAAAAAGTGTTTAAGTGCTTTCTAATATCTTGAAAAATATTCATTCAATAAGTCTTTTAAAATAATAATTTTGAAGCAATATTTACACTTCAAATGATTCTCTCTGTAAATGGGTATTTGTCGTGTACAGTATACATGTTTTTTAACTGAACATTTGAGTTATAAAGAAATAAACCAATTGTGACCTTATTCCACAGCTTCTCAGAGCATCAAGTAAAATATGTAGTTTCAAAGTGCGATTTGTGTTATCAGCACTGCCGGTATCGTCCGTCTAAGCTTAGCGTTCTTGCTTTGAAGAGTCATCTAGTCATCAGACTATTTTACCACGGAATACATTATCATATGAATTCCACTACACTGTACATCGCCCCCCTAAAAGCTTTGATCGCTTTACACACACCAGAGCTTTCAGAGCTGTGGTGAGGACATTTTAGACGGGAAGTGACACATCATTTTCTCACATGACGTAACAGAATCTGTTAGTAATTGATGTGACACAGTTACATAGCTTCTGTAATAGAGGATATTGGCAGAATTACAAGCTGACACATCATTTGTGGACATCTTGAGAAATGAACCTAACCAGAACTGTCCATCACAATCCTTTCAGCATGTTATCTGATAAACAGCAACATAATGCTTGGCAATGTTTTGTTAATTTAACTGTAAATGTAACAAAGGCAAATAACATTTACATTACAAGATCATTATATACCGTGGATTCTGTGATGGATAGACATTTATATATGAAGCAATCTCGTTTTTTCTGAAGGTCTTTCTCTAGGGTTTGATCAGCCCAGACAACACCAGCAACCAGACCAGAACCATAATAGTCATTAGAGCGCAAATGAGCTTTAGCATGATAGATGAATGTGTTGCGTGTTATTTGCACAGGCTTTGATTTGCGAACAGCATGTAATGATATTCTACAAGAAAATAGATGATCATAAGAAAACGGCAGTGCTGTAGAGAGATGTAATCGAGAGAGCAATGAAAGAGAGAGACACTGTGTAAACATGGAATGGAGAGCAAGGTGCCGGGTACATCCATACCTCTTCTGTCGGGGCTGAGGCTCGCAGACAGAAGTGCAGGTTTGTTTATTATTAGCGTGGAGTGTGACGACATGTCACAGCATGTGTTATATGGATTTATTGGCTGGGGGTGAGTAGAACAGCATACGCACCAAGTTTATGTGTGTCAGAGAACAAGTTCTTTTCCAGGTATTAAACTGAACTGTGTGGACGTTTAAATGTCATGAAAAACACTTATCGACATTATTTGTCTTTCAGATTTAACATAGTCCATGTGATACAACCCCCCCCCCCGAGTTGATGCTGCGAGTTATTTTAAAGAGGTAAATTTGATAACTATAATCCCTACACCAAATTTAAATCATGCATGTTTTTAACATGTGTTAAAATCTATATTGTTAGTGCTTTACGTTACAAAACAGTATTTATGCTTAACACACAGTTCTAGAATACATGCGGTTAAGTTAAAGAGAATTACAAACTTTGAACCTAAATATGGGTTACAAATTTCTGAGTTTAAACAAATTTGGTTTCATATAGCAACCATTTACATTATATAATGTTGTTTCAAAGAGTCATTTCCAGCATCATGGTTTGTTGTTTAAGACCTAATGAAAATGGCAGATTTAAAATGCGTATTCTTTTTTTGTCCTTTTTTATTTCCCTTCCAGAATGAATTAGCCATGGCATCACATGTCTGCATTTGGACAATGCCTTGCCACAGGTAGACAATATGTCGCATGTAATGAAATATGGGTTTCTTTTCTGTAATGATTTCTTTGACTCTTATTTGAAGAGTCTGTGTGTCATGAGATTTACGCACCTTTTGCAGTCCATGGCAGCAAGATTGATTTGAAATATATTTGTCTTCTAAAGGTTAGACACACTAACCAAGCTGTGGATTGATATTAATGGAACTGACCTCATTCTCTAACCTCTGAGACCCAAAACATAAACAATTCTTAGCAGAACAACAAAATGAAAGAAATTCATCCAAATGTATCCGTATCATCTCTTATCATCTTTAGTGTTACATTGCTTTTATTTACACATATCTTTTGTGCCAGTGTATTTACTTGAAGGATTAGTTCATTTTTTTCCTTATTTACTCACCTTTATTTCATTCCAAACCTGCATGACTCTCTTTCCTCTGCGAAATGCAAGATATTCTGAAGAACGTGATAACCAAACATTATCAGCCCCCATTGATTTTTATAGTATGTGCATAAAACCATTTCAAAAAATATTTTCCTTTGTTTTCCACAGAATTCATATACAGGTGGTTCAAAACATCAGGGTGAGTAAATGAGGATAGTTCAACCAAAAATCTTATGTCTTTTAGACCAACTTACCTACATTTAGTTTTAAGTGTCTGACCATGACAGTTCACCAAAAAGAACAGCGGTCAGCCGAATATGCTTTCAAAATGGACTGTAAGAATTAGGGCTGCTCGATTATGACACAAATTATAATCGCGATTATTTTGGCCAATATTGAGATGACCTTTAAAACAACATAGAAAATAAAAAACTTGGCTTTTAAACTCAGAATTTAACTGAAAAATAAACTAAAGAAATAGCACTGCTGAAACTATGTAAAGGATAGGGTGCGCTGTGGATTTATACTTCAAGAAAAGAGAGGATCCTTGCAAAATGGAATGCGATTTACCTCGATTATCAATCGTTTACCTCGATTATTTTGTTTTTGTAATTGATGAAGGCCAGAATGGACGATTACGATTAATTTTCGATTTATTGCACCCTAGTAAGACTGTCAGAGATAATCAGCCATCTTGCATTTCCCAAAGAACCATATATGTGGTTTATTCTGTGTGAATAATTTGAAAACACTGCTATTTACAAATCGTACCATTTTATTAATTGATTAGACCAATTTTTTTATCCAAAAAGATTTAGTGCCTCATGTGGCTTTTTTCATCTTCAAAGCCTTCAGAGGTGTTTACTCCTTCACATCGTGTAGAAAGCGAACTGATCCAGTCATTTTTCTGTGTTTTGGCATCTCTAACGGTATAAGCGAGGAAAGCAGTGAGTAATTACTCAACAGTTAATCATTCTCTTCTACAGATGACATGTTTTTAAACAAAACATAGGCAGCCTGCTGGCTTTGAGTCGTAATAAGCAGAATGGGCTCTTTGGCAGGAGAAGTGAGGTTGACGGTGGGTAGATAGAGAAAGAGTCATGTGAGGGACGCTACCAGAAGAAAGATCTTGAGTATCAATGAAACCGAGCTTGCATTAGCAAAATTTATCTAACATTTATCTAACGTGACCCAATAACCGTGATGAAACGACTGTAATGTTCCTGTGGCTCCACTGATGCATAGTGCTAGCAACAGCAAGGTCATAGGTTTGCATCCCCGGAAATGCACAAAACTGGATGGAATTCTGTGGCTTTGGTATCTGCCAAATACATAAATGAAAAGATCGTGTCATTGATAGACTGATAGAAAGATGAACAAACAAAATATTTCTGATAGTAGAGGTCAGTTGAGGGAAATTGAGAATTGTTGATCTTTATGGTTTTTCAAGGCTCATTATTGTTATCATAATGGCTACTGTGTATACAGACCTTCAGGAAAAGGTCATGTATAGCAGCAGTTGAGTATCGCTTTTGAAAGCCCTCATCGAGGTTATAGCAGTTTATCACAAATATCCAAGTGTACTCATTTAACAGATTGACCACTGTGCCCTTTTCCAGTGGCTTACTGTATAATATTCACTTCCCCTCAAGAGCTGGATCTCCTCACCAATGATTTACCCCCATTTCTACAGACTGTGTGGCCTTTTGGTCCTGTCAGTTATTTTATCTATGTGTGTGTGTGGACCTCTACTGTCTTGTCACAGATACAATGTGTGAGACCACTCTGGAAATCTCAAATGTTTTTGAGTCTTAAAAAAACCTGAACTTGGAAAATTAACAAAAAGATTTATGCTAACATAACGTTGGTCATCAGGACTGGCCCAAAATTTCGAGAGTAGGCCTGCAGTGGCTTGATGGTCTTTCAAAGATGGGAAGCTCATTTTCGGCCAATGAATGAATGACTGAACAAACAATCTAAAAAAAAGGTATTAAACTAGATGGAGGACATGTGGGAATTAGGTTAAACTGAAACAAGGAATGTAGTATATAATTGTGTGAAATGTATGATGAACATTGGCCAGGAATTTCGCCAAGCAAATACCAAGAAATAGATTGCTGCAGTTTGTCTTTCGACTACACTTGCAAAATCCAGGATGGGACTGAGCTCGAATAGCTTCAGCGTCAGCGACTTTTTATAGTACAAAATCGCTGTCAATCAAAAGGAGATGTAGTCTTTCGACGTCCAATCGTTACGCAGATGCCCAGAGTCCAGGCCAGCCCACTCAGGCCATTCACCCCCAGAGACGCTGATCTTAGCATTTATCCAATGACCGTCTAGTTTCGAAGCACTGAAGGAAAACTGTTCAAAGCAGCCCCATTGAAGTCAACGGATGCTAGGTTTCAACAGGGAAATGCACTGTGACGCTACGGGAATGTTTGAGAAGGAAATCGAGTCAGCCGCTATATGTAGCTGATTCTGAACGAATGCGTACAAATATAGTACATATTTGACCAATAACTTTTTACATTATAGGGGAAGCCAAGCTTCCCTTGCATTCTTAAAGAAATCCCCACTTATATGCAAGAGCCTTCTGTCATTAAGCATACGTAAGTGGGGCATACTGTACTGTCTGCATTAAAGACATACAGTAGCATCCAAAAATGTATCTTTAAAACATAAACATGCTAAAACAATATTTTCACTAGTGCTCTCAGACTTGTAGCCCCACTGTAACACCATTCCAATAATTCCAATGATGCACATCACACGTGCATGAAAACATAACTGCCAAACAATCACTCAAAACCAAGCCTATGCTGGGCAGATGACAGTGCCATCTAATCGTCCTTCAGAGTCAGCTACTTCAAAGATTTTGCAGTGTTTTTCAAACCAGCAGCTGGTTGTGGATATATTAATTCAATTTAAAGATCATATGCTTTTGTCAGGAGCACTATGTGCAGATGCTGCAGGTGTCCGAGTCAGGAAACGGAAGCAGAGACGGTTAAAAATCTGCAGTCTATGCACTGGTGATGCATCAGAACTCATCTGACAAGGGTGTGCACCATGCATGTGTGTGGGGACATCATACTCTACAACGACAGTACAAACAGATTTGTGCGATATAGCCTGAAAGAATGCAAATACAATGTGATGATGTCACAGATATGCTGAGTAGTATATGGCATCATCTGACGTCATTTAGTGACCTTTCAAGCAGGCTTTAGCTACATTCCATTTAGCATTGCATTGAATAAAGGGAAGGTTTACCCCAAATAAAAATTTGGTCATCAGTCATGTTGTTCAAAACCCGTCTGTAGAACACAAAATATATTTTGAAGAAAAAACACTGGCCCCCATTGACTTCCATTGTATTAACACAAAACCACCTATTTCTTAAAATATAAGAAATGAGAGAACAAGACACTAAATTAAAAGTTGTTGTCTGCTGAGGTTTCAGACAGTCAATGATAAGCCCCCTCTAGTCTGCCTCTCAAGACTTCCTCAAGTCTTGTGCTGTTGAATGATTTTTAGGTTTAGGTCTGAGATGGACCGGCGCCACATCAGGGTGTTTGAATGAGCTGATGAAGTCCATCATCACGACCTCGGGGGTAACAGTGCACTTTACTGATTAACACCACTCAAGCACTGTGTCAGACCGCATGACCCTGTCCAGGGTTATTAACGGGAGGTGATTTGATCGCTCGATTTCTCTTTTACATTCCTCCTGTGTGCAATCGCTCGCAGTAAAAACCCAGATTGTCCTGCTGTCCTTTCCTCTCCAATGCAGATACATTGTTCATCATAAAATCCGGGGACTAAATTCGAATGTTATGAAAAGGGCCGAGACCGTTCGCCCTCTGTTCACTTCACAAGCCAGAACGTCGTGAACTTCCTTGACGTTTTGTGTTTGTTGTTTTTCACTTTGCCAGCAGCTGTTGCCATGGCCACAGAAAAGTTCTCTTTCATTCGGACTGCTGCTCCACCACTTTGCCAGATGTCAGTTCCTGTAATGAAAGCGGCATCAAAAAGCAGATAAATAAAGGCGACATCATTAGCCACTCATTGTGAGGATGTGCTGTTGTGTGTCTGTGCCTCTAAGCTGTGTGGACCGCTGTGCCTGACAGCTGTACATCATAACAGTAATAGCAGGGGCATCGGGTAGGTTCGGTCAGGACAGCGGGACCATTGAAAGGATCCATAAAGCACTCTTTCACTCACTCTCTCGTTCTCTCTCCCTCTCTTTCTTCCAGAGATTAAAGACGAGCTGAGTAGATGAGGAAGCTGAGCAAAAGAGAGAGCGAGAGCGTGCAGTCTTAACGCAGAGACCTGCAGCTGGACACTTCCTGTCCTTTGATATCAGGACAGATGATTGACAGGTGTGTGTCTGTGTGTGAATGAGATTGACAGAAGCTGTTAGCTCTCCTAAATGTCTCACCTGTCAGAGTTTTAGGTTCAGGAGAGAAGACCATTAAATGTAAGTCAGACCGTAAAGGTGGGGGGCATGCTGGGGTCTAAAAATACAAAATTACTTGAGGCGCCACTGTGAATATGGATGGTGATACTTCTGGAGCGAGAACTTCCTCTGTCTCAGTGAAACGGTCGATCTGTAAACCGTGATGTAAAAAAAATAATTTAATCTAATCATAAGCACAAGCAATTTACTTTGTCCCACCTATAGATGGTCTCAAAGCAACAACATAAATAAACGTTAATGCGCATGCATGCTTTTGCTTTCAGTATACATCCGCAAAGAGACTTTTTAGATTATTTCTAAAATCAAGCAAAAGAAATAACAAGGAAATAAAATAAGCTTGCAAGTTAAAATTGTGTCTAGCAACTATTATTTTTGGTTTCCAGTAGAAGAACTGTTATTTCGTTAAACTTTAATGCGACAGTTACATGACCCATTCAACAAATTGTTGATATAATTAATATACAATAAAAAATATACAATAAAATTTAACAAATGTTTTAAGTAATATTTTTATACAATAATATATTTATATGAATTTATTAATATAAATATTTAAAATATAAATAGTTATTAGCCACTAGCCAGACCGTGTGTGTCTGATGAAACCATCTATAGGCCTGACGCACTTCCAGTTTCAGTTATGTATTTATTTATTAGTATTTTTTGTCTTACATATTCATTATAATAAAATATATTTGTTTAACATTTTAAATCGGTTATAAATATTATTTTGGACCAGAGTTGTTTAATTCATACTAGGGGTGCTATGGTATCATCGTAATGCTAAGCTTCACAATACTTGCGATGCCTCTCTATTTTTTTAACTGTAGGATCGTAGTACCGTAGTTAATGTTTCATATGCGCATTAAAATTCATTTGAACACATCTGCCTTTTTCCTGTGTTTATGTATGTGATGTGTTCAAATGAATGTGTTTTGAATGACTCGGAAAAGATAATGATGAGTTGGTTATATTATTCACTCAGTGGAAAATTAACACTGGCCGTCTTAGTTAAGTTAAATTAATATTTCACTTTTTAATGACTGCTGTATCAATAAAATTGTCCCACATTTGAATTCGTTCCCACGTGAAAAATGATCCAGTGTGCTTTACAACCCTACTTCATACGAGTCAATAGTACACCTGTCTCAGTTGTTTATTTTTCACCATTCCACCCTAATCCATCATTTTTATTAATTCAGCCTTTCTAACCTAATGGCTCCTTAACTCCTGTGGCTTTATGGGATAGAAAAGTATCCACATCATGCACACTTCAGAACATCAACAGCCTAATCCAGGGCACCGTTTGCCTGCTGTTTCATGAATACGGAGTGTTCAAACAACCTTTTCATTTTTGAAATTGTGTAACATTTTGGTGTCACATGACTTTATCCCACTGCTTTTCAGTGAGCATTGCGCATTTTGTGTTTTAAACTTGCCTGTCTTGTATCTGCCCAAAATTTACTAGGTTTGCGTAACATACAGTGTACTTACTATATACTGCAGAAATGTTCAAATGAAATGTTATGAATGATGCAAACGCTTTCCCGTGTCATTTCTCAGACTAGGTATTAGAGTAAAGCTCAGTGAAATGATTTCTTTGTGCGGCACTGTATGTGTGTGTGTGTGGTTTGACTGACTGGCCCACTTTGGTTATGTTCTGCTATATATAGAGCTGCAGGGTCCATTCATCACCAATGGTCAACCCGAATGTAATCTCACTGGTAATGAAACATCTGGGTTCAGAGGACCACCCTGCACCACACACACTCACACACACACTCACACACACACACACACACACACACACACACACTTCGTACGGGCTCTATTCTGGGAACGAGTCAACAATCACCAAGGCCAAGATCATTAGCTCTCGTTTTTCCCTACGGGCCGGACACTAGAGAATAACTTTTCTCTCTCTCGCCCTCCCGCTCTCATACGTTTCATTTTTCCCTGGCATCTGCAGTTACTTGGTTAAATGAAGACATACAGCCACCAGGTCTGCCCGCCTGCTCAAGGTAACCTCTGCTGTCAGTATACGTTTACAAATGTGCTCCCAGCCCTTTTCGCAAATAATATTCTGCTGAGGTAAAAGCCTAATACATAAAACAAATTAATTTTCATAAGTAAAATGACTGAGGTCGTGTTACCTCTAAACCCTGAATGGATTTTTCCCAGTTAATGTTAGCTGCACGTGATGGTGTTATTTCAGCACTTATGCATTTCAGGGCATATAAGCCAAATTTGCTGAAAGAGTGAAAATTTCAAGCGTATGTTTACAGAATTCAATTTGCCGAAAAAGCATTTGCACGGAGCACATGGGATTATCACATTAAAAAGTGATATTTCTCACATTTATAGTGTTATCGTGCGTACAGTCGGAACACCTTGGTATTTAACCGAATCACATATGCCTGCGCTGTGTGTTGAACTCCGCTGTGACAGTGTGTGGAAGACTCCCAGCACGTCCGGGTGAGGAGGGATGCGGTGCGCCTGCACGCATGGTTAGACATGTTAATGAATGCCAAAAGATTTTCCATAACAGTGCACACACACTCGAACAACACTTCAGGCTCGTAAATGCAATCGCCGGGGAAAGAGGCCCTGCGATCTCAGTTCCGTCGACATGGAGGCACCATTCTGTCGTGCGGTTTATCTTTGTCTGTATGTCAGGGCTCCTCTTCTCTTCTGGTCATTATCACAGTCATTGTCATTTTTACTATCGTTGACATTATAATTGTCATTATCATCACCATCATAATCATCATTACCTTTTCTAACACAGCGCGTCGTGTTGACAGATGAATGTGTTCTGGTGAACAGCAGGTTACGCAGATGGAAACCTGTGACTGTTGTGCATTTGATGAGAGATATTTTAAGGTTAAGATCTGTCACAACCCATGTCATTTCAACTGCATGATCAGAGAGTGCGCCATCGTGGCACGTACCTATTAAGGGGCGTTCATGTGTGCTGCGATCTTAAGTAACAAAGTGATGTAATTCATTACTAAAAATGGTGGCCATTTCCATCAACATGGTGGGTGATGCAACAACGTTTATAACTTGCAATTTCGGAAAAGCCAAACCGTGACTACAAATAGAAGTGGAGACGCTGAAAGTTACATGATTTACGATGTACTGTAGTTAAGTACAGGCAAGATGGAGATGTTCATGTTATGATGAGCGATTATGTCTGATTTGTCTGCAACCACATGCAGGTATTTAATAAATGAATCACGCATGATAAACTGCTTAAGAAACTGTCAGCATTCCAAGGGAGATTGATTCATATTATAAAAATCATTCATCTTGTTCATGAGATGATGCATTTCTGGAGTTTACGGTGTATACAAATGCTCCCCTTAGGCTTGTATGTTGAAGTATCTGAAGTTTACAGTATTACAGTGTAGGAGATTTACAGTAAAAGACCCATAGACCAGTTATGATGAAAGAAGACTCCGTGTAATGAATAGAATAAAGTTTACTTTAGAAAAATAGTTTGTAGTTTTGCCAGCAGAAGTTAGCTTCAGCACTCTCAAGGAGCTCCACGAGCCGACCTGCTTTACATTGAAATACAGTGATATTTATGCTAACGGAGTCAACTAATCTGCGTCATTACTTAGTTAAGAGATCCTTCTGTGATTGGTTGGACAAGAGATAAAAGGACAAAAGGTCCCGAACAATTTTAGAATATATGTCGGAGAACATCGGGTTCCATAGATTATCAGTTGTGACAGCAAACAGTCTGGAAATACACAAAGCATGTCATAGGACCTAGGTCATCTCCTCTTTGCCCATCTGTGGCTTTCTTGCTCATTTCTTGACTTGACCTACGAACACATAAACATGAACATACACCCCAAGGTCGTAATGGTTTGTTTGTTTGCTTTCTCTTACACAGACTTAGGTGATGTACCCAAAACATAATATGATTTTTCTGCCCTTACAACTGTAGTCATTCTGCTAATATTTAGCAATGACCTGTATTGATTTAAGGAATTAAAATAGGGGTCTCTGTGAGGTTTACACATAGGACAGAGACACCTGTCTTGCTGTAATTCTGACATGCTTGTCTTGGAATAGAGGGAACTATTACATATACTAACAATTATGCCATGAAGGGTTAACTACTGATTTTCTTGTTATAATAATAATAATGGTCATCTATGATTAATAATTTCATAAAACCACACAAACGGATATATCAGAAGCGAAATGTAGCCACGGCACACGTTCCTTCAACAGTATAACCTAGAAAAATATTTATAATGGTGTATACAGTAAATTGAAATATTGAAAATTGGGTCGGTAAAAGGTTGTAAGAAGCATTTTTTTTACTCCTATAATGTGATGAACAAAAATTTATGAATATGCTTCTCCTGAACTCCATTACTTGTATTTGTGTGACCTCTCCACCTTTTTATTACACCGATATTGTGGAAGTTATCGAGATGCATAGAATGTATAATGCTTTGAGACCAGTCCATAGCTAATGTAGTTAAACTCATCATTAATAAGAGTTAACAGTCTCTGGCCTTGTCAGAAGGCTCTTGTCGAGTTCATGCTATCATGCATTACGTCTCCGCTCTCTGAAAAAGCAAGCGTGTTCATGCATTTTTAAGAGCACTTTATGGAAGAAAGCATTATCTAGATCGGGTGAAAGATGAAGTGAGCATGTACCCAACACGCAAGACCTCTCACGGTTTTATACCACCTCCATCCCTCCTGTTTTTCTCTCTCTCTCTCTCTCTCTCTCTCTTTCTGGTTCATACCCTAGGGAGGTAATTAGGAGAACCCAGGCTGAGTTGCAGCGAAGGCTTCAGCACAGCTGCTCATAAGAAGCTCTGCTTTTCGCAATCTATTGTACCTTGCAGAGCAAGAAGAGCGAGATTCTGTTGTGTTGAGATGAATACACAGGCCGCTGTGTGGAAGATAGGTGGGGTAGTTCACACTCCTAATCACAGTTTCAGATTTCTGGATGGAACTCCAATTCCATTCGTCCATTTAAATGGAAACAAGGCAAGCCGTAGCAATACGAGTTCGATCGAGCAGCCTCTAAAACTTTACCACTTGCAGTGCAAAATTATGTTTCTCAGCCGGCCGTGCTCCGCGGGAAGAGGAAGGCAGGATTCTGATATCCCAGAAAGGTCACATTTATAATCGTTACAAGTTAGACAATGAAAACAAAAAGTCGCCATCTCTGCGCTCCATAATCGCATTCCGCTGCGGAGGCGATATTTAAATGAGCCCTTGCCTTCCTCGGAGGCTATGCCTACAATGTAATAAAAGCCGGTTGGAAAACACATGATGAATCCCCATCTGCATCGGCTTTGATGCTTTAAATGCATTATTCCGGCCGGGGGACACGTACCACTCCTTGCTATCACTCACGGTCATATGTGGTTTTCATCCGATGTTAAATGCCCATCCGTTCAGGCGTGCCGAGGTCCGCCGCATTGAATTCTCTGTGTGCGGATCTGCATGAAGTCATTCACAAACCCAGCATTTAGTTCACAGCTGTTTGAACTGATCGGGTGTCAAATATGACACAGACTGCTATCGTGCGGTCACACCTGCAGATATAACAAGATGCATGTCCTTTAGCAGGGGTCTGAAATCAATGTGAATGTTGTCTGTGAGTCTGATTGTGTTGCCGGGCAGATGTTATCTAGAGGACAGCATGTATATTTCATCTGATAGTTTTTTTATGTGGTCATGTTAAGTGTGGTTTTTAGTCAGTATGCGTTAGCCTCGAGGCATTCAATATGCTTGTTTGCTAGAGTAGTGTGCCTGAACTTTTTAGCAGATGTGTGCATTTAAATGACAGTCTTTCTCTTCTGGGAAAAATGGAGCAGGAATGTGGGCGTTATCATTTTATTCTCAAAGGTTTATACAAATGTTTAGCCAATAAATGTCTCCCTGTCATGAGACGGTCCTGTCTTCCTTATACTGTACCTCTTGAGTATTATCCTCAATCGCTTGATTTTAGGGTCCAGTGTATGAAATTTATCGGTATGAAATTTAGCGGCATCTAGCTGTGAAGTTTCGAATGGCAACCAACTGTTCACTCGATGTGAAACCCTCACCTTCGAAGCACTACGGTGGCTGAAACAAGATCAAGATGTTGTCACGTTTATGCTTTTTGGCTGAAGGAGACAACACATTAACGAAACACGCTCTTCAGAGCAGTTTATCCATTTAGAGCTACTGTAGAAACATCATGCCGAATTCCATGTGTGGTTTATGTAGATAGAAATTGCTCATTCCAAGTCGGTTTTTCTCAAATGTTTTCTATCATTCCCCACTTTGGAGGAAGGGAAGGGTTCCGAGCCCCACCTGTCCCCAGTCGCTGCAACAAAATTGTTATGTCCACTGTCTGTCGTGGTTTTGTCTGCTGGTGCCGAATTTCCAGTTTCCTTTTCATTCCATGTTGCTAAGTTAATACCCGCTACCAGTACAGCCTACTGTCTCTTCACATTAAAGTTCTTATTTCGCTTCAATTTAGTTTTCGCTTTAAACATTTCGACGTGAAATGATTCTCTATTAAGCTATGGTTCCATTTGACATTTTCTTTGCAGTCTGATGTTGTTTTATGTAAGGCTTGCATTTAAATGTGTAGTTTTGTTTTGTTTTGAGTGTATGATCAATAAATAATGGAATTAATAGAGAAGGGCACCAAAATGACAAAATTCTCTCCCATTTGGCGGGCATCACACAGGTGTGTGTGTTTGTGTGTACTGATTTTCATCACTGTGAGAGGACATTTTTATGTCTTTGCTTATAAATCATACAGAATGATATTTATTGAAAATTAAAAATGCAGAAAGGTTTGTGTGATTATTGGGTTTAGTGGTAGGGTTAGGGGATATAACTTATCATAAACCTGATATAAAATCAATGGAAGTCTATGGAATGTCCCCATAAAACAAGAACATGTGTGTTAGTGTGTGATTTATGAATTTCTATCTTTTCTAGCTGTCTCCCTCTTTGTTGCTCTTCCGCCAGAGTTGATGTATAGAGCATTTCAGCTTATTGCAGCCAGATGGAAGGGTCAATTCTATCTATAGCCACTGTGTGTGCGTTTGTAAGGCCCCTGTATGGTTTACAGCCACCGTCTAATAACTTAACCTTGATATTGTTTTGTTTAACCTATTCCTTGGTTGTTTCAGACTCAATGAAGTTCTAAACATTAGTTTAAGAGAAGCTTGCTCATCTTATCCGGTCAATCTGACAGTTTTTCCAGCGTCCCTCCACCTTTTCAACTTCATATTTAGTTCTAATAGCACCTTTATTTGTAATAGCCATTTCATTTTAAGTACAAATTTTCTGTTTTTAATCAAGAAGTCAATGGGAGTCCTGTGCTCCAGCCTCTCCATTATCAACTGCACGCTGAATCGGTTTACCTATAATTATATGCGCTAGTTTACACATGAACATGTTATTAGTCTCTGATTCTGACTACATGCCTGCTGTGTGACCTTGGTGAAGGAAGGAACAAAATTATGAGTGTAATGGGGTGAAATTTGTTTTTTGTTATTCGGAATAAAACTGATCTTAAAGGTACTGTTCACCCAAAAATCTAAATGGTTTCTTCATTTACTCAGCTTCAAGTTGTTCCGAATCTGTATACATTTCTTTGTTGTGATGAACACAAATATATTTGGAAGACTGCTTGTAATCAAACAGTTCTTGGTCACCATTGACTACCATAGGAGGAAAATTGCTTCATAAATGTATTTGTTCTGTTGAACACAAAAGAAGATGAAGAATCTAGGAAAGCAAACCATTCTGGGGAACTTTTGACTACCATTGTCATTTTCCTACTATGGTGGTCACCATTGACTACCATAGTAGGAAAATGACAAAGAACTGTTTGATTACAAGCGGTCTTCCAAAATATTTCTGTGTTCATCAGAACAAATACATTCATACAGATTTGGATCAGCTCAAGGATTAATAAATGATGACAGAATTTCAATTTTTTGGTGAATCGTTCTGGTCAACCAGGTTGACATCAGTCCCTTCAGTTCGTAATCCAGTTGCCAGCTATTTTCTAGCTGGAAACCTGGTATAAAAAACCTAGCCTCTGGTTGTAGATGGATTCTCCAGTGGGTACAAAACAGATTGTGGCATTTCTGGGTTAACAACTCAACGCTTCGTATGCATGAAAGCATCGGTTTAATAACGTTATGCATTTGTCATAATCTATTGATTTCAAGAAGCATTGTTGTCATGGTCTTAAAAAGTTTCATCATCTACAGCAGCTATTCAAACCAGAAGAGACAACAAACTGTATACTGACATCACAAAGAAACAGGAGGGATGTGAATTATCCTTGAACATGACATTGAGATGAAACGTTTGCGAAGATATTGCACCACATCATGCTGTGAGAAAAGGGTTTTCAGTGCACAGAAAGACAATAAAATGAGAATGTCATTGGTTGTGACGTACATGCATAACTAATATTGTTCTAAAAATCATTTGGAAATTCAGAGAAAATCAAAGTATTAAAATGAATCAATACAGTATGTGTTAATGACTTAAGATAATGCATCATAATGGCATTTTTAGTGTGGTGTGGCCATGTTGAGAGAACAGGTGTGTATTGTTTGGTTTGGTGTATAAGAAAATGTGCCCTCCAGCGAGTCATTCTGTCCTTGTGTTCTTGTCCCATTGGAAGAATGATGGATTTTGAGGTATGGCAAAAACATGTCTGTTATTATCAGACTACTATCCGGTGCCGTCTAAAAACATTTTGAGGGAGATTTTTCAAACAAGGAGCATGAAAATTATTCATTTCTGACAATTTATTGGACAATTCAAAGGAATTACATCGAGCATTAAAACTCATATACTTTCCTGTATTTATATTATAAGAGGTGTGCATTTATTTTTTTGCACTTTTTGTTTCATTCAGTATAACAATTCTAAAATTATATTGTTGACCATGGACAAAAAATGGGTCAATTTTTCGAAATTGAGATTTATACATCACCACCAAGCTGAATAAATAAGCTTTCCATTGATGTATGGTTTGTTATGATAGGACAATATTTGTAATAGAAACAGGTTTGTTTTATCGCTCTCTGTTGGTTTACCACTTAAATGAATCCGAAAGCTGAAATTCTAAGCTATACCTAGATACCAAACTTAAATGGAAAGTTCCCAAAGAGCTGGCACTAGCAAGTGAAGTTTGTAGGTGTGTTTCCGGTCATTTTTGTTTGGGTCCACTCACAAAAATAAAGTTTTAATATATATTTACAAGGAAATTTACTAAATATATTAATGGAACATGATCTTTACTTAATATCCCAATGATTTTTGTTTTGTTTGCTTTTGCCACAAATATTCCTGTGCTCTTTAAGACTTTAATATATATTTTACATAATAGCTTTAAAAGTTAGGTTTTGCTTTTTTAATATTCAATTGTTTTTGAAATATGTTTTCTTTTAGATATTGTATACATATAAAACAGTGCTCTCAAAGGTGTGTTTATCAGTGTGATTCGTGTTTTTTTAATTATAGACCCGGTGGATGGACCTGTTCCACTTTGGCTCAACATCTACAGCACCATCATTTTTATAGAAAAGAATCAAACACAAATGTGCATCTCCTTTTGCTGAAGATGTGAACAAAGTCAAAATAATTTTCATACTGAAGCATGTTCATATGCTAGACTTGGACCAGATCGATATTTCGTTCTTCGATGGAATTAATGCCTTGGAATATTCAACCTTGAGAAATGAATGGACCAGGGGCCTATGGAGAAATGTCAAACTCCAAATTTGAAACTATAAAAGGTACATTCTTGTCTAATGGAGTGTTTTCCCCGACGGTTTCAGGCAGTGAATGTAAAAGACTGACTGACCTACCAAACATTTGAGACTTACATTTAAAAAAAATATGTCAGCTTAAGGCTTGTGTGGCAGGCATTTTTGCGACTGAAGAATTCCATCGAAACGTGCTAGAGGTGATTCCTGCTAAACATGGATAAATGTCTGCTACGGTCTCAGACCCACAGACAGTAGTCTGTGACTGAGGATTGTCTGTTGTGCATGGTTTAATCATGGCGACACATTTCGGCATGTTACACAGGCTATGATGAATTCATTCACACCCATCAAACACACGACGGCTCCAAGATCCAACTAATCCCCCAGTCATTCAAAGAGCGACAGACACAGGAAGTGACTTTCACAAAAGAGGGACTGGTCTTGATATCTGGCAAACACCCCTTTGTTTTATGTACATAAAAAACAAGACATTTAAGAAACATTAGAAAACAAAAAAGAAGGTGTAGCTATCAGGTCAGCGATAGAGAGATATTCAGACATTAGTAAACAGAGAGTGATGCGGGTGATATTCTCATCAGCATGTGCCCACACTGAAATGAATCATAGATTATTCTGGAAATTTTGCGGAACAAAATTCGTAGCTGAGGCACTAGATGGTTTTATAAAAGCATTTGGTTTAAACACTCAAAAGAACATCAAAGGCTTATACACTATTATACTGTATACTCTATATCAGGGGTATGCAATTAAAGTTCCAAGAGGGCCGGTCTTTATATTTTCTTGCAAACGGAGGTCCGGACAATGTTTTTTTGAAAAATAAATACATATTTAATCAATTTCGCCCAGTTGGATATACTGTATAAATGATATGATCTTTTATCAGGCCATTTATTTCATATTTTTATGTACGTATAGGCTCTGTGGTTTTAGGGGAATGCCCTCTTAATAGAAGTCTGATAATTAATATTTGTAACATGCAAAACGCAAATGTAATGTAACAATTAAAATGCTATATAACAATTAAAATCATTAACAGAAAACTGAGTTAATAACTAAATTTGCCTTTCCATGCCATTTTCAGCTTTTCACTTTCATACCAGAATCTTTAAATAACTTTACCAATTAAAATGTTCTTCATTACAAAATGTGAACCTGCTTGTGAAAAGCCGGCAAAAGTCCTTCATAAAAACATCATTAGATGTTTATGAGATGTTTGACTGGCTTTTCACAGGGGCACAAATGTGTGCATGCTGACAAATATTGCTAATGCTTAATGTAGATCAAATACGTTATAGTTAACAAAATATCACAAATCTGGTTGAAAGGTTAGAGACATACACCAAACAGTAAACCGACTGACGGAAACAAATGCTTTAATATTCGCTGCATTTTGTTTACTGTTGTGTATCCATTTACCTGCTCTGCGTGTCTGCACAAGTGTTGTTAAAATAAGAACGCGTTTGCTGCTCTTAATGCGGCGTGCCTATTAAGGATGACTGCTCTATATGTCTATAATGGATCAGTACCATTGTTTGCTCAATCCTCTCCATAATAAATAGATAAAAAATATAATTTGTTCATGCTGCACCTGTACAAGGTAAGAAATGTTTATTTACAAGTATTACATTTTGGTATGAAACTTCTCCAGCTTCTTTTGTACTATGGACAAGAATGAAACCTCAAATGAGAAGTTTTTTTTTATCAGATTCACGATTATAACCTGGTGGATGATGACATGAGGAAAGAATCCCATGTCGACTTGCATTAGCAATGTAGGGATCAGAGCGTTGGGCTTGTGATCAGAAGGTTGCCGGTTCTAATCTCAGTGCCAGTAGGTCATGACTGAAGTGCCCTTGAGCAAGGCACCTTACCCCTGATTGCTCTGCAGTAATGTGCCACTGTATAAAACTACTTGTAAGTCGCTTTGGATAAAAGCGTAAATGTAAACCACACCCACTCAGAACACATTTCCATTATGAAGGTGAGCTTGGCTTCAGAAAGCATGAAAATCTAGTTTGTGTGTGTGTTTTGCATAAGAGGGTCATGCTTTCCCTAAAGTGCCATCTTGATTTAGTTGTGCACACGGCTCGTAGTTTATTTATTAGCCTAATACATGCACAGAAAGACACTGCGTCCCCACAGGTCCAAGCGGGTACTGCTCTGAGATCCGTCCGGTCCCAGGAAAACAGGGGAAAGGTCACAATGGCTGAGTCATGTCTGAGAAATATTAAAATCTCTCATTTGCAATTGCAATCACATAACATTCCCGCCATCTCGGAAGTCACAACATGATTACAAAATCAAACTTAACGTAGGAATTAGAGCCACATATCAGGGTTTTTGTGCCGTCAGTGAATGGTTATAACAATACTTGAATAAGAGACATGATGCAAGTGTTTATTGTCCTGAAGGGTCCTTCCCAGGCAATAGCTGTAAATCAGCCACTTCAACCAAACAACAGTTGGTGGAAACAGAATCTCTGACCCTTAACTGTCATGTAGATCTGTGGTTACTGAGCATGCACAATGCCTGCTGCAGAGAAAGCTGATCTTTTTGGGTTAGTCTGATGAAGTTTCCCCACAGGCTGATGTATTGAGGTCAAGCACTGTGTTTTGCGTCATTTGGCTTGTATTCCTGTAGGCGAAAGGTCAGGGTTATTGTGACAATTATCTAAATCTTGTGTCAACATAATCAAGGTTACATTTTAATAATTTAGATTTTTTTTCCCAAACATGAACTTGAACTCAAACTTGAATACTTTTGTTACATTGCTTGAAAGTCTTTAAATTACAGTCGTGGATTAACTTTACAGTTGCACCATCAGACGATTAAAAAAATATAGTTTAAAAATGAGGCACTTTTTTTTGTTGGATTAGCAAAGGAGTAATCCTCAAGAAGCATTTTTTTACAAAGAAGCCTAATGGGTGTTGTTAAAGGGATACTTCAGCCAAGAAACAAAATTCCCCATGTTTTACTCGCCCTCTAGGCATCGTAACCAAATATGACTTTCTTCTTGAAGAATAATGCAGT
This sequence comes from Barbatula barbatula, assembly GCF_947034865.1. Taxonomy (NCBI): domain Eukaryota; kingdom Metazoa; phylum Chordata; class Actinopteri; order Cypriniformes; family Nemacheilidae; genus Barbatula; species Barbatula barbatula. Next base: position 17,007,849 of record NC_136774.1, read on the forward strand.
CGGAGTTATAATATAACGTATCGTTTAACTTCCAAGCTGTAGAATGGGAGTTAATGTGGGGGCTTGAACCAGAAGCTTGTTTTTCCGGAAAATGGTGACGACAGCTCCTGCACAGAGGAGACCCCGTTCGTCACTGGAACTTACCAGAACCTGCATCATTTGCCAGACAAACAAGCCTCCCCATTCCTTTCGAAACACCATGGTAGCTGATACATATGTTGTCATGTTTACACTTCTTTTCTGATGAAGTATTTACGAAGCGCGCTCTGTAGAGCAGTTTGTCCATTTAGGCCATGATGAATTTAACTTTGTCTTCAGATGTGTATAAACGCCATACAGCAGATGCAATGTATATCGTATTCCATTTCTGTCAATGGATCCTCCAAAAATGACACATTGGACCTTTAAGCCAACGATAGGGTTCATCCTTTTTTGACCCAACCATGTGTTGAAAATCAACAAGAAATTTTTTTGAGTTACTTTTTGTATTATGTAGCCATGCAGGGAAAAGAGCTTTTTTAAATTATTTTTTGCCTTTTGCATCCTATATGGACAGGACATTGGAGAGTGAGACAGGAAATAATAGGATGAGAGAGAGGTAATCGGAAGCCGGGAAAGGACCACGAGCCGGGATTCTAACTCGGGACGCCGGAAGTGCTGCTGCACAACATCTTGTCGCACGGTACACTGGACCACTTGGCGCCGATGAGAAAAGGCTTTTTAAATATACAAATCTGTGGTGCCTGGATGTGAAAGCTTTGTTTGCGAGACGGACTCCACTTATTATTACTGGTATATTAAAATTCATAAATGGATGATATATGAAGAACTGTGGGTGAGTAGATGTGTGCATCAGCAGGTGAGGAGGATATTGAAGAGTTGCCAAGATGCTACACTATAGTGTAGATGTGACAGACCATCTCTGAAGCAGCTGGGCGTGACCGTCAGGAACACAGAGAGAGTGACAGCAGCTCCGGTGGGCTGAAGGCATTCCAGCTGCTGTCCTCCACAGTGATGAGGACGTGGGCACTGCCTGCATAATGACAATTAACAGACTAACAGCTGGAGAACTGTGTGTTTCTGATGTAGTCAGTCAGCACAGAAGTGTGAGAAATGCATATTTTTGTGCAGGTCTGTCATGATTATGCGTGCTAGTCTAAACTTTTTGAAAATGTCTGCATAAATATTAACAGCTAGAAATGAGGCTCATAAATCACGGGTTGTTGCGATGATAATGTCAACATGTTTCTGTGTGGGTTAGGTTGAGAGGTATAGTAAATATCATTATCTTAATAGGAAAACCATTGTGTCTATAAGGAGCTCTAGTAAAACAGCTTCAAAGGTCTTTGTGTGTGTGACAGTGGCCTTTTGTCAGGTATTCTGGAGTATGTATGCAGCTGTCACTGAGTGAAAAGGATGCTGTCAGTTGGTATCCAGGTTTTGTGTGTGTGTGCGCAGAATAAGTGTATGTGTGTGTGTGTGAATACAGAATCTTTAATGTGCATGCGTGTCAGGCACTCTATGGAATGAACAGGGCAGGTACATATGAATGCAGCGCTTGCTTGCAAAGAGCAACGGGAAGAAAGAAAGAATAAAAGCAGAAAAGTAAATGATTTGTAATATTTACCTTGACATTATCACACATAATTGCTTTAGCAGTACAAATACACTAGTTGTGATTTAAAAGCTTTGCCTTTTTTGTTGAAGTGAGAGAGAAAGCCGGGGCTAATGCAAATGTAGCTGTGTAGGAGTGTTAGTACCCTTGTCACAGGAGCCGCTGGGATTTCACCGGAGAGACCGCCGGACCGCTGCTAATGAAGATCTGACCGGAATGTAGGCAATAAAGATGCAGTTTATGTTGTCTTGTGTGCCCATTCATCGGCGTATATACTTCATAACTTATTCGTGCCAAATGTGATCAATAAATAAGAGAGGTTTGCGGATGAGAGCAGTGCCGGTGTCAGTCGGGCTGTGCGTGTCTGCTCTTTGTGGGGCTGTGGGATTCATCTCTTGTCTAAAGCTCCATGCAGAGATTTAAGCAGGTCTGACAGCAGGTGTTTCTCTCCAGCTCTGTCTCTCTATGAGCACCCGAGAGAGGAAGTGTTCTGTCAAGAGAACCAATCAGATTATGCCGTCCGATTCAGATGGGGACATCGGATACATAGCCGATGAGAACATTGAGTCTCACTAACGTTTATCAAATGAGAACTGTAATAACTCAAACTGTGATGGAGGATGCATGCAAAGAGCGCAGAAAGAAATGAAATATAGAATAGAAGGAAATTATAATGAGTCAAAGGTTTTTTTCACATTTTGTTTAATTAACTTCAGGAAGTTCTTTTGGGTCATCAAGCACAGTCCGCACCAAAAGCTCCAGCCATCTGCAGATTTCTTGATAAAACAGTGAAGCGTGTGTTGTTGAGAGATGTGATTGAAGACCACTAGAGTCTTAAGTTACCTTGAAGTTTCCATCTGATACTTTCACGGAACAGAACAACTTCAATGAACAACCTTTCCCGAAGCATCTGCTTCTTGGGCCATCCATCAATCCAGACGGCACTTTGGCTCTTTGTTGTGTTGATTTCGTGGCACAATTCGTTCCAAAATATCTCTTGCATGCTCTCGACCCCCCTGTTGTTTCTTTGGAGCATGATGGAGTGTTTCAGTTTCATCGCTATCATCAGAGAACACTGCTCATTAGGACATGCTTAGCCTGGTGTTTTTGAAAGATAGCAAGAAAACAGCATTTTATGGCAAACGGTTAAGAAAGAACTTGGTGTGGTCCATCTGTTAGCTTTCCTGGTTCAAACTGGGTTCAGATCGCTTTATGGGTGTTGACTGACTGTTTAGATCCAAAAACCATACACTATATATCATCTCCTTATGAAGTTCTATCCGACATTTTTTTTTAATTGATATTCTGACTTTTTTTAGAAAACTAAATGTTTTATATACATTTACATTTACATTTATTCATTTGGCAGACGCTTTTATCCAAAGCGACTTAAAAGTAGTTATTGTACCGTTATTGTTTAAGAGAATTGTGATAATGTCTGTGACACTGGAAATGACATTTAATTGATGGGTGATCTAAACATGGTTCTCTCACGACTGTCCACTAAAGAACAAAGTTGTGAATGTAATTAATGCATGTAATCTAATACCATGTAATTAACCAACCAACAAGAGTTCATATGAACCGTTTTGTTGAGAAAACATCGACCACATTTTTAGTTTATCGGTTTCTGTTGTGTGATATGATCATAATTTAATTGCTATAGTCGGGAAAGCGAAAGTAATTTATAAGAGATCGAATAAGAGTTTTTGTATAGAATCATTTTGTACAGCTGTAAATAATATATGCTGGAGTGATATGTACAAGGAAGGTCCTCCTGATGATGCATTAGCAGTTTTTAAAAGATTATTAGCTTTCCTGTAGCTCAGTGGTAAGAGCATTGCGTTGTTAACTCAAGGTTGTGGGTTTGATCCCAGGGGATTGCAGATACCTATGTAAAATAATGCAATGAGAGTCGCTTTGGATAAAAGCGTCTCCCAAATGCCTAAATGTAAATGTAGAGCACACCAGGCCCTCAGGCCACCCTCATGAAGTCTGTTTCTGATTGTTTGGTCAGTGACATTCGAGTGGCCTACTGGAGATCATTTTCTAGGGCTCCTGCAGTGCCAATCCTGTTCCTGCTTGCACAAAGTAGCAGATACCGGTCCTGTTGATGAGTTAAGGACTTTCTGTAGCTCTGTCCAGCTCTCCTAGAGCAACTGTCTCCTGGAATCTCCTCCATGGTCTTGAGATTGTTCTGAGAGACACAAAAAAACTGACAATGGCACAAATTAATGTGCTATCCTGGACTAGCCTGCTCTGTAGGGTCTGGGTATCGCCTTATGCTACCAGCAGGGACACTGACTCAAGCCAAAAACAAAACTAGTGATAAATAGTCCGAAAAAATTAGTAGGGGAAATTGTCAGTGGTCTCCACCAGTAAAACCATTCTGGTTTTGAGGGTAATCTTATTCTTGCCCATCTAGTGCACCAAAGCAGCTGAAACTGATTAACAACCCCCTTAACTGACCTTGGCTGCGTTTCCCAAAAACACTGTAAGTGCATCGTAAAACCAATCGTACGAATCATCTTAGACTTACGTACCATTTCTCAAAAGCTTTCGTAACTTAAGTTAGACTTGATAGAAAATCGTTGTAGATCTACAGGTGCTCTGGAGTAAATCCCTAAGGGCATTGTAAGAAGACAGATTTATAAGTTCACCTGAAGGACAACCGGAGAATTCCCCTAACTTAAACACTCCTACATGTCATTTATCATGTTTTAATTTCTTTAGTATTTTTGTTGATTAATGTTTGTATTAAAAAATACATTATAAAACGCTCTCATGGAACATTGATGTAATATTCCGATGGTTCTGCGCCAGCGCATAATGATGTCGAACTCGTCGTTTCTCTCGCTCACACTTTAATCAAAAGCAAGGTCGCATTCGGAGAATGTTTGTGCCTGAATTACAGCCGGTTGTGAATGTGCTAAAAAACATGTTTCCTTTTCTTCACTGACAAGTGTTCCACACATGCAGCTGACATAAAGGAAAATTCCTATCCAGTGAAGTGTTTTCCGTGTTAACTTCAATCTTTTGCGATGTCCTAACACCTGTGAAAAATAAACAGCGCGTCAATGTCCGCTAATGCCCGATTCGCGACATAATGACTCATTTGAACCGATTAATTTAGTTGAAACAGCTCATTTGTCTCACGATCACACACTTTTCCACATCGCCCGAATCGTTCTCGTTGCTTAATCATTGAACTCCGTTCCCTACCAGCTGCGACGTAAATGGTTAAACAAAAGTGACTGCTTTTCCCCCATCGCTCCAAAATCCCATTCCGACAAAAATTCGGAGGCGATACAGTTTGGAATCGTGCCTTGGCAAACCAGGCTCACATGGAAACCTGTAAAAAAATCTGTACCGATTCATGAGTCTAGAGTTCTGCATCGTTTTAAGGAAACACAGCCCAGATCAATATTCCAGGAGTTTAATTGACTCGATTCTGTATTCTCTGTTTCAATTCTGATTCTCTGATTAAAAAGTGTTCCTTTAATTTTTTGAGCAGTGTATTAATCAGCATCATCAATTGAGCATTTGTCTATTTTTTTGAATAAGGAATTACAATTGTTTACAAATTGGGTGTGGAATAATAAACTTAGTTTTTAATGTGACAAACAAAAAGTATTGTGTTTGGTTCAAATTCTAAATGTAAACTGAAACCACAGATAACATTTTCTGTGAATAGTGTGCATATTGAACAGATAGAGGAAATAAGACTTCTGGGAGTGACATTAGACAGCAGGTTGAAGTGGTTATTAAGAGATGCACAAAATTTGAACCACAACAGTGCATTGCTCAAATTGTACAAACAATGGTTCTTACTCATTTAGATATTTTTCCAGTAGTGTGGTCAAGTGCAGCAAGTAAAGATTTGAATAAACTACAAATAGTCCAGAACAGAGCTGCACGACTCATCTCAAATTGTAATCGAAGGGCTAATATAAATGGAATGCATAGGACTTTAGGTTGGTTATTGGTGAAGAATAGGATGAGTATGTCCCTGCTTTGTTCCTAATTTCTAACGTCCTGTATGGTCAACTTATATATAGTAGTACGTGTCATAATATTAAGACCAGGCATGCATCAAGGTTTTCTTTTTTAATTCTTGTTTCAAAAACCAATGCAAGTCAACAAACTGTTATGTGTAGAGGAATGAAAATATGGAATTATTTACCATCAGATATGACTTTTTTTTTAAGTAAAATGAGGTTACAAATATTTTATAAATATTTAATGACGCACTGTATTACAAATGGTTAGTTTTTACATTTTGTATTTTTTACTTAAATTTTATTGTTGTTGTTTGATGTAGTTTCGTATTTCTTGTGAGATATTGTAAGGCGTGTCCAATGCAAAGTAAAAAATTTTAACTTTGCTCTCGGCCAAGTCAGTGGGCCGAGTAGGAAAATCAAAAAGTTATAGTACAGTGTCGTGGAACCACATTTTTTTACACTTTTTGGGTGGTGTGGAGGTGGCAATTTCAAGTAAAGTTTTTATTAGGGCCTATGTATTATTTGGCATTATTTAACACATACTATGTCCAAACTAAATGTTTATTGTACGCAATACATTACCACTGCCATGGAACTGCCAATCTGCTGTAAACAAAGCAGATTTCATCACAGCTATCGCTAAACATTCTGGTCTTTCTCTTTTAGCACTAACTGAAACCTGGATCAAGCCAGAGGACAGGGTCACTTATCCCTAACGACTGGAAATTTAAACAGCTAGCACCCTCATGTGACATCTCCTTTGAGTCACATGCTGTTACTGTCATCCATCCTGTTAAAACTCATGTTGTAGTTATCTATCGTCCCCGAGGTCAGCTTGGACATTTCTTGGAGGAGTCGGACACGCTTCTGTCATCCTTCCCCGGGATGGTACTCCTCTGGTGGTACTTGGAGAATTCAACATCCACCTTGAAAAACCACAGGCTGCCAACTTCAACTACCTGACTGTGTCGTTTGACCTCAAGTGAGTTCCCACTTCAGCAACTGGTAATCAACTAGATCCACACACGCTACTGCTCCACTCATCAGTCCTAGGTCACCCCGCTGCACACGTCGGATAATTTCCTCATCACTCTTGATCTCGACCTAACTTCTCCAGACACTACACATGCTTCCCCACTGGTCACATTCAAATCTAAAGAACCTACTGACATCTGTCTCTATCAGTCTCTCCTCTCTTCTTTCTCTGCTAATGTCTCCTCTCCTCTCTAGAATCAACAACTTGCCTGACTCTCATACTCTCTTTAAAACCTTCTCTGCTCTTCTTTTCTTGCCTGCCCCCTTACCTCCATCAGACTTAACAGCTGATGATTTTGCGTCTTTCTTCGTAAAGAAAACGACCACCATCAGCAGTCACAAGCTCTCTCACCTATTTCTCTCTCCTATCTGAAGCTTGTTTTGAAATTGACATTATCAGCTTGTCTCTCACCACTGGTACATTTCCCAAAGTCTTCAAAGTGGCCTGTATTACCCCACTACTGAAGAAACCCACTCTTAATCCTGCACTGTTAGATAACTACAGACCGGAATCTCTACTACTCTTCATTGCCAAAACTGTATGTATGTAACCAGCTCTCCTCCTTTCTCACGTAGAACAACCTCCTGGACAGCAACCAGTCTGGTTTCAAGAGCAGTCATTCCAACTCATCTGTACTTATCCTACTGGATCGATCTGCCACCTTTGACAGCGTTAACCACACATCCTCCTGTCGACCCTCAAGGCTATGGGTGTCACTGGAATGGTGCTACAATGGTTCCAGTCTTACCTCTCAGGTAGGTCATTTAGAGTATCCTGGAGAGGTCAGGTCTCTGAGTCCCATCATCTAGATACAGGGGTGCCTCAGGGTTCAGTGCTGGGACCGTTGCTCTTTTCTGTATACATGACATCCCTAGGCTCTGTCATTCGGAAACATGTCTTTTCCTATCAAAGCTATACGGAAGATACACAACTTCACCTGTCATTTAAGCCTGATGATCCACCTTTTTCTGCACGCATTTCAGCATGCCTGAGCGACATTTCGCTCTGAATGAAGGACCATCACCTGCAACTGAACTGCTTGTAACCCCGGCCGACAGAAAGATTCATCAAGCTTCTCCATTCAACGGCTCATCAACCACCACATCTTCCAGAATGCCCGGAAACCTAAGGGAGGGTGATCGATTATCAGTTAAACTACACAGATCAGGTTGCCAGAACCACTCGTTCCTGTAGATTCATCCTCTACAATATAAGGAAAATTAGACCTTTTCTATTCAAGTATGCCACGCAAATTCTAGTCCAGACTCTTGTTCTGTCCAGATTGGACTGTTGCAATGCGCTACTGGCTGGACGTCCAGCTTGCACAACCAAAACTCTACAGATGATCCAGAGTGTAGCGGCAAGAGTGGTCTTCAATGAACCAAAGAGAGCACACGTCACTTCTCTCTTCATTAAGTTATACTGGCTCCCTATAGTCACTCGCATCAAATTCAAGACCCTGCTCCTGGCTATACAAGACCACCACTGGTTCGGCACCCCATTATCTTCATTTACTTATGTAGTCTTATGTACCCGCCAGATCCCTACGCTCTGCAAACGAACGGCGTCTTGTGGTGCCATCCCAAAAAGGTAAAAAATCGCTCTCACAAACCTTCTCTGGATCAGTTCCCACTGCTACAAGATCAGCAGATTATGTAGCCATCTGTAAGAATCTGCTAAAAACACATCTCTTCCATCAGCACCTGACCGATCAGTTCTGAATTCTATCTCTTTTCTACTCTTTTAAAAAACAACAAAAAACTACTTAGCTCTGTAAACTGTGGTAGGCAATTTTATTGCACTTATGCTTTTTGTTTTCCTTATGTTGTTCCAATTGCTTCCATTGTTTACCTCATTTGTAAGTCGCTCTGCATAAAAGCGTCTGCCAAATCACTAAATGTAAATCTATTTTATACTTGTTGGGACCCCAGGACGAGTAGGTAGGAGCTAATGGGGATACAACAAAGAGTCAAATGGCAGGGAAAAAACGTTAAAGCCCCAAATGCAGATAGAAGCTTATAATGTCAAGGTGGCAATATCTACTGTATATATGTATACTCTATATAGCTGCAAAAAAGCATATGTATATAAAAAGGAAAACAAATCCATCAAGCTCAATCAATAGAAAGATGTTAGGTACAATCTTTCTCATAAAATGTAATTTTCAAAAATACAAATAGCGGCTGGATGCTCGAAAAATATCAAAAACAATCCACAGTAATATGTACAGCAATTTGTTTTTTTGAATGATTTTTATTTTCAATTTCATTTTCCCAGTCCAAATAACACCCCATAATCATTTTACAAACATTTGATGGTGTTTATATAAAGACAGCCCATTTCATTTTAACATCTTATTAATAGCAGAGAGAGAGAGAGAGAGAGTACTAAATGTACAGATTCATTCTGATCACAGCTGCATTTACAGTGGCCAAAACACAGAGAGCTTTAGAACAAGAATCAAAATCAATGTCACCTGGAAATTTAACTTTACCAATACCTACAAAAAGAGAAAGAGATGCTCAAAGACACAAAATAAAAAGTATACAGCACTATTTCGACACAGCGACTGTTGGTTTGTACAGTATCCGCGTGCTCGCGCGTGTGTTCTCGTGTATTTTTTCACCGTACATTGTGTTGTGTACTATATTCATAGATCTTATATAAAAGGAAAAAGAGGTACTCATCGATATATTAGACACAAATATAAAAAAGTTAAGGTACACAAAGTACAAAGTTTTTATTTCTATGGCAACAAGAGGACAGGTATCAGGTTGTTTTGTATGGTATGCGAAGCAATGTGATATAGTCTACCTGCAAAAAAAATCTAAAGTCAAAGACTGTCTCTGATACTTCCTCACTAAGCCTTTGTTAAGACTTTCTGTAAGTTGAAATGGTTTTACGGGTCTCTGTCACACAAGGAGGAATTTGGTGTAATCTCGCCTGACGGCCTTCTGGGGAGGAGAGGGTAGTTTAGGAATATGTTCTGCACCATATGAAACCTGTCGTAGTGAAATGTGACTCAGCAGTTGTGCAATACAAAATAAATAACAATCGAACGAAACATTGGCAAACAAAGATTTGTGCCTGTAAACATTTCTTTTCTTTTACAAAATAACATGTCAGTAGATCGATGATGCCTGAGTATAGTCCCACATGAAAATACAATGACAATAAAATAAGCCTTTACATTAAGCCATGTGTCATTTACATGTCAAACAATGAGGAGGGCTATGATTTATAAGCGTCTATCAAACACTAACCACAAACAAACCAAAAATATATTGCACTGGTTTCAGCAGGCGTTGACGTTTCCTTAAGAAAAAAAGTTACGGAAGATGAAAATCACATTCAAACATGCACATATGAAGATGGTGAATTAACCTTTTTTCTGCTTTTGCTCAACTGATTTTGGATTCAAGAGTGAAGAACGAATCAACATTTCACACGCGGTCAAAGCATCATACATGTTTAGCAGACTCACAGCGCGAAACGTCCCCCTGCTGTGCTGGCAATCACACGGGCCACACGTCTCTTCTGGTTTAACTGTTTTTTGTAATTGATGTTTTGTGAGCTGTCAATCAAGATGCTTACAAATCACCTTTATTCTCTGAGAGAAAGAGAAACATAATACGAAGACTTTGCTTTTGATTCAGCCCAAAACAAGAAAGACATCTACCGTGTGTCACAAATCATTTATCAAGCGGTTCAGACTCCTCTCGGGCCCTAGTGATCGATGTGGAGATGCCCATCTGTCACTCGCATTCTTTGCTGGACAAAAAAAAAATGTATTTCCCCACAGCTTACTAGATGAAACGAAGACATTATCTTGCCTACTGTGTAACTCAAGTAAGTTGAATGTATTGATCTTATGAAGTTCCCTAGTACTTAAATGCAGTAGGAATGACCTGGGCTTTCCTCATTAACAGGAGAGCCACGGCGACAGCTGAAACAACAGTGTTTGTTTGAGGCTTGGCACAAAGTCATTGTATATTCGTCTGTCAGTATCGTCTGCGCCGAGTTATGCGATGTAAACAAAAACTGTATCCACAGATCCTCTGAAACGAGAGCGCTTGAAAAAAATCACACACGATAGAATAGGGGTAAATATTTAGAAAACACATTTACACATGTACATAATACAGAGCTTTAGTGATCCTTTATATAGGATGTTATCTATATGGTTAGTAGTTCTGTTTCTAAATGGCTAGCATGACTGGCCAGTGCAGTTCGCACGATCTGGTAAATCGATCAATTATAGACAATCATGGAAAAAACGTACAAACGTGTCCGTATGTGAACTTATTTTTTCGTATGTATTGCTGTCCTCTGAGGATGAAAGCAGATGCCTCTATTAGATATTAACATTTAGAGTTACGTTAAATGACCTGTGATCAAATTCAATCCAATTCACTTTCACAGACAAACTATTGCAAACAACTAATTTTCCTTTTCACAGTACAATTGGAATCCTTGTTCTCTCTGTTCAACTAGAGATATTAAATAGCATTTCCTCTCTCTTTTTTATCAAGTATTGAATAACTGGCCTTGTCCGTTCACATACTGCTACCCACAAGAGCTCTTTGGTCTGGTGTTGCGATCTTAGACACCCACACATACACAAACACTCACAAACACTAATCCGTAAAAACTCATTGACTTTATCAATGAATGGAATTGATTGGCAAGTTTAGAGCTGTGCAATGACTACATTTCTGATTTCTATTCAAATGAATTGCACTAGATTCTCAATGTTGATTAAATAGTTTCAGATTTACTTCTTTTTTAATTATATTGAATTATATTATTTGAACAGAAGCATACTGAATTAAAATACCATTGGCACTGAACCCTTACTAGGCACAAAAATAGCTGATTACTAACCACTGACTGATGCTTTATTACACTAAGCTTCAAAGTTGACTAGGTTTTATGTTAAGTGTTAATGGGTAATGCAACCAGCTTTTTCTGGTATCAAATACCTTTCTGAGGGTCTGTGAGTCCGTAAACATGATTAACCCGTACCTGTAATCTTTCATAAATGATCTCTTAAAGAAAAGAAATCTGAAGCATGGCTTTGGCAAATGAAAAAAGCTTTCAATATATGCTGAATCTGAAGAAAGTCCACATTGTATGATTGTTTTAAAAAAATGTACACTTTGCAGATTAACAGTCCCAAAAGTCTAGTTGAATTGGGTCTGTCTAACCTTATTAGTATAAAAATAGAACTATTCCTTTAAAACATGGGCCTAGTAACAATGTAGTGAAATTATAACCTGGTGTACTATTCCTCAACGTGATTCATTATTTTCATCTAAATGAATAGTGCTGCATATAAATATTTACTTTTTGGACACTTGCAACACAGTTCCTCAGCTATTTCAAAACATATTTCAAATACATATACTTTTTATACAAAAAACGGATGAAGGATTGATATTGGGGGACAGTCACTCAAATGAATTGATGTTGTGTCTGTAATTATCCACGAAACTGTACGCGTCCCATCTATATATGTAGTGGCACATAATGGCATTATTGGCACAAAGTTCAGAAAAGTCTTTCCTCCATACAAGCACTGTGATGTATTTCATCAGAGAGAATCTTGACAGACCCTCAGCAGCTGAACGTCACACCAGCGCACCCAGATGTGCAGTTATATACGTATATAATATATCAGCTCTAGGTATTAGGTTTCTAAAATGACCACATGTCCATGGAAAATAATTTGGGAGTGGCATCCGTAGCACTGCAGTCAGTCTAGAAAAATAAACTTCTTCAGTCCATTTCTAGAGTGATCCAACATTTGTACAAAACCGCCTGTCCGTCTTGGTCTCAGTCTCTTTATTTGCTTGTTTGCTGTTGTTCTTGTAGTTTTGTTCTGCTTTGTTGTATAGAAGTCTTTCGTTTTATGTTTGTTTAACAGGTTTTCCAATAGGATTCTGTAAGTGGAGAACATTTTAATTTAGCTTTCATTTAAAATTGCAGATCAGCAAATAATAATCGGTTAACATGGATTCACAACATAGAAAACTACACTGATAGTTATATTAGTATTCTCAGAATCAAAGTGTATTTCAGCTTGTGCAGTGGCGATCGGTGCCTCCTCTTCAGGGGAAGCAGGAATTCAAAATAAGTTTTCAGCGCTTCACTTAAAAGCGTCTCTTATATTAAAAATCCTTTCGACCCGTCTGCAGCAGGCACATATTTTGAAATGACGTGCTACACACATGACGGGCTAAATACATGTTTTGCCAAGCTTTGCATTACTGCTTCCCCTGAAGAGGAGACACGGATCGCCACCGAGCTTGTGGTAAATAGTTTTTTACTTCAGACAATTAAAGCTGCAACCCGTAACTTGTTTTCTATCACAATCTCTGTTAGAAACACAAATTAGCAAATTTAAATATTTTTTACATACTTTCCTAAGTAGATCAAACTGAAATTTCCAGTAAAATGGTCCTCGACAGGTCAAGTTGTAAATTACTTTAAGATTACTGTTGTCAGGTAAGGAGATCGCCTAATTTTGTCATTTATTCGGCAATAACCGATTCAGTTTTTTAACCAAAAGAAGTTTCGGATTGGAGCTTTAAAAAATTGAGCCATAGCTCTGTCTCATAGTAAAGTCTTTTTTTTCAAGCCCAAAGAAACGCAATTTTCTGGCAAAAATAAAAACACTGTGTTAGAATTACACCATGTGGACTTCAAAGCCACCTGAAATGTGGTACGTACCAGGGCACAAATTGAAGACGTGGGCTCAACCCGAAGGTAGTAAAAGGGCCTCAACAGGAGATCTCGAACCATTTCTCAGACACAAAGGCCACAGGGATTAGCTGCCTTTCGGTGGGCGACGGTCTGGAATAGACAAAGAGATCATTCTTCAATCCTGCAGATATAAGCATTTTTTCCTCACACTGTTTTTATAGGGCTTGCTGCACGTTATACCACAAATGTAAGCTTCTACAGTTGGATTCCTCTAAACCCTCTTATCCAGGCTTTATTCATAAGCACAGAGTATTAAATGAGGCAGTACAGACAGCATTCATACAAATTTTGAATGATAAATCTTATATGGGATTAGGTTTTACTGAGTTGGGGCAAAAGATAAACAAAATAGGTTTGTTCAATTACAGTTAGTTTACCCTTTTAAAAACAACAATTCTCTGAGATTGAACTGGATTTCCAAAAAGATAAAGACTAAATTCGGCTTTATCAAAACCAGAATAAATGACAAGCATAAATATTTGATTTGAGATTGATCTATATGCATATATTTTTCTTTCCAAATTACGTTTACAAAAAATCTCCCTGTAGCCCAATTGGTACAGAAGCATGATTGCAAGGGAAAGCTCATGGGTTTGTTTCCCAAGGAACATTGAGTACTCTATAAATGACTTTGGATAGAAGTGTCTTACAAATATAAATATACAATAAACCCAGACGTACAGACAAAGGTTTGGAGCTGAAGTTCCCTAAAACCCTAGCAAGCAACTTCTAACAGAAACATCCCCCCCCAAGCAGATCTCTAGAATTTGGACTCTTGCCTATTTCCATTGTAGGAGGTCTTGTATATGGGCGTGTGCTGGATCATCTCGTCCGTGTACACAGGTATGCCGGCCCGCACACACTCGTGCGAGCACTGTAAACTGTCATTGTAGGCGGTGAAGATGTCCACCTTACTGGACACGCGTGCGGGCGTGAAGTCGGTCAGATTCTGACAGCTCTCCTCTTGCTGGTTGATCTTTCTTTGATGGCTGCTGTGTCGGCCATTCCCGGACTGCGCACAGCTACAAAAACACGCACCAAATTCACAAAGCCAACATAAAATCATACCTTGAACCACTGTGTCTGTTTTACATGGATTGGTGGCACGCAGACATCCACATGTTTTGTAAAATGACCTTTAGATTTTGTCATGGCATATTCACTTAAGTACTCTGAACTCTTGTCATGAATATAATATAATGGTATAAACTTTATTCACATTTTTATATTTCTTGTTTGAAAACCTGAGTTTATGAAATAATAATTTGAGTATTAGCTGCTGTTTAGAAATTAGCAAATTGGCAAATTTTTTCTTCCAGTGTAACCATATATGGACAGCAGGAACTGTAAACATCAGTTAGTTGTTGGTAGCCAAGTTCATACGTTTTTCTGTATTAGTTATGTAATTTTAAGATAACGTGCTGCCACTTTCCGGCTTTATCTTTATATAACAGTCTGTAAATGTCTCTATGTACGTGCACAACTTTAGACAGGATAGACAGGAAGTCAGACAGACAAACAGGAAGTCATTGACACTGCTGAAGGAAAGAATGTTTCCTACCAGTTTTTAAGGACTATCGTAGTGATCAAGGCTGCGACGATCATGATGAGGGACACAGTGATGGTGATGATCTGGTGAACAGCCAGACCTAAGGATGCAAAAAAAAGGTTAGCAAAGTCATATTCCAGTGGCGACAATACATTTTGTAAGGTATTTGATTGCTATAACATTGATTGCATCATCATGTTGTAACCTGTCACAATGCGGCAGGTTTTCAGTAAAAACTGTTGTATGAAGCAACACAATGACAGCCAATGAGAATGTGATGTTCAGTACAGTTTTGCAGGGCTTAATTTCAGACCTATCATGTCATGGTAAGTGTGGCTACCTGTCCTGACAGAAAGAGAAACCAAACAATGTATATTTTGGTTACAGATGGTTAGAACAAAAACAGATTTTTAAAATGAGCTTTTAATACATATCACATAAATGTGTTGTCTGGTTAGGACACATTAAAAGTGAGAGCTTTTTGTATCATCTATCATAATTTAATATTTCCTTTTATTTGACAGTTTTCTCAAAATCCGAACCATGAAACAGACTGACGGAAATCAACACGAGAGAGATGGACAGAACACCAGCTGGCTAAAGGTCAATGAATCAACAATTAATGCAGAACAAGAACACTCTGTTCCAGACAAAAGACTGCCACAGGATTTAAGAGCTCCACTGGGTTTCTCACTCCAGTGCTACCAAATGGACAGAAATGAGACCCTGCAGGCAAGCAGTTGCTACGACTTCCATCTCGTGTTGGAACTGATAAAAAAGTAAGGGAAGCAATTTTATGGATTTCCCCATTACTAATCAATATTAAAGAAGCGTGTTTGTGTGTGCGAGTCTGTGAGGAATCGCAGGATCCATATTAAAGATCTGGAGTTCTCTTGGGGTGGGGAAATCTGAGACCGTGGTACGGGTTGATGCATTTATTTGAGTGGAAAGCTTGCAGTAGCTAAGGGAATTCCATAGTTCCAGCTTTAATTTACTCAGGGCACCACTTCGGAGAAATAACACTATAGTGCTGGGCTGGAGAGACACGGTAGTGTGCATTTTTGCAAGTTGCTGTAATAAATTACTTACATCACTGTCGCCTCCAAACATTGTCATTGTCATAACAATATATAACAGACATAACAATTTTAACTTAAAAAAAACATGTCATGTGCTTTGGAACATGATAGCTGGTCCAAACAATCTCGTAACCAACCTGATCCTTTCTTAAAAAACAGATACCATGCAAAAACATTATTATCACAAACCTAAAATGTAATCCCCGAAGCACAAATATTCATTTTCAATTCATTTATGTTTCTCGACATTAAGTGATGTGTTGCTCTATATACAAGCATTCTTCAGACAAGACAAAACAACATTTCTCTCAGTGGTCAACAAAGTAAGAGAAAATAACAGCCAGAGCAAGGATAAAAGCCACTGTTAAAAACATTTGAAAGAAGATTTACTGTATACAGCATTCCTAAAAAAATCTATGCTTTCATAAAGACAACAGCTGCATCATATCCCCAAAAGAATCTAGTGTTATTTCATTTTGGGTTAATTTTGGGTGGACATAGAAAAGTAAAAACGATCATTACGCAGACATGAACTGTTTTTGTTTTCTTGCAGATAAACAAAATAATCCATTTCACCACAGTCACTAGTATGCAGAAACCAGACTGTGAACTGTTTGCATTATTCAGTGTATAGAAATAAATAAAAGCAATATATCATCTCACGAGTAGAATCGCCAAACATCTCTTTAATCCATTTGTTTTCTTTAACTAACAGGAAAGCAACATAAAGGTTCAGTGGGGTCTAAATGTCTGAGACCACTTGTAAAAATATTTCTGTGCCATTTTCTATCACCAGCATTAAAAATATGTTGGCGTTAATTATACTGCAGCATGCACTCCAGCTGGTGCAAAATCTGATCATCCATGTCATCCCAGCATGATGGGAGAATATTACAAAAAGCATATTGTGCACTCCAGTGAAAACAATAAAATCGTTTTATGTGTATACATACGTCGACTCAGTCAATGCTTGTTTGATTAATACCTGAAATATGAATATTTTTAAATATAAGCATTTTAAGTCATATAACCACATGTGTCATACTTTCTTTGACATCTAGACTCTACTGTAAATGTGTGCGCAGGTATCAATCTGAACATAATATCCCTTCCTTGTGTCCTTGTAAAGGCGTGTCTCATTCCAGAACCAATTACAGACATGTCTCAGCTCTGACAGTAAGGGCCACGTTGAGATGCCTTATTGCAGTTCAGAAAAAAATCACAGAACTGGTTAATTTAACCCAAATGTACTTTAGGGTGCGGACCATTGAGATTCTGAACGATCTACATTAGCGGTAGGAAAGGCAGAGGCGTGTTTTTAAATGTCTCACTTTAATACATGTTTGTGTGTGTTTACACACCTCAACGTGTGTGTTTGTGTGTTTGTCTGCATGTGTGACGTAAAGCTTCAGGGCCGGTTTTGACAGATTACATTAGCCATGAGGGCCACTGCTTTAACACTGTCATGCTGCGCTCTCCTCCTAATGGCGTTCAGAAAAAAATAAGTATTTTGCGAAACCTCTGAGATTAACCAGCCTTACTTCTGCTCTAACACTGAATGACCTGCAAAAATGCCTCCATCCAGTAGACATACTGTAATGCGACAGTATAAAATCAATGTACTTTAGGAAAAGTTTGTAATTGGTTTGAACAGTGTTGTAAAAAGTTTCTATGATACTAACACAAAACGGCTTTACTTATTCATCAGAAATGTTTAAACAGCAGTTTATTTTATTTTTAAAATGAAAATTATTAGCACTAGTAGAAATAGTTTTGTTCATTGTTTCACTATGGTTAGTTTGTTTGTCCTGCAGGAGGATTTTGTTTTAAGATGCTTTGACATGGTGCTCTTTATCCATTATCATAAAGGTATAGACAATTATTTTTCATTTTAAACCATCGGTTTTCTGATTACAGTACAAGTGAATGGGGATCCTCTTTTCAAGCTTTAAAGGTCCACAAAAACTTTATAAATTTACTCCACGACTCATACCATTCTGTACATTTCAAGTGTCCTGAAGCCATACAAATGGGTTTGATAAACTCTTGAAAAAACCCCACAATTTGCAATTTCATGAAGATTTTTTGGTCACACTTCAGTGTAGGGGGAAATTCTCGCTATTAACAAACCATTAACTGTGACTTTTTCCCCAATAAACTCTTAATTTGTTGTTTATTAATAGTTATTAAGGTATATGGGGTATGGTCATGCAGAATATGTGCTTTATAAGTACTAATAAACAGCCAATATGCCAATAATAGGCATTCTAATAACAACTTGTTAATAGTGAGAATTGCCACCTATACTGAAGTGTTATCAATTTTTTTTACAAAGTTTGTAAATGACAACATGAGTCGCGTGGAGTAAATTTATAAGGTTTTTGTGTCCCTTTAAATCTTGGATCCCCATTAACTCCCATTGTAACCTCAAAACGTTTTAAAAATATCATTGCTTTGGTTCTGAAGATAAAGGAAAGCCGTCAAGTATTTGAATGACATGAGAGTGAGCAGTACAGACAAAATGTAAATTTTTAAATGAACTATCCCTTGAAGATGTGTAAAGGTTCTTATTGATGTCCTGACTCTTTCTGATTGCTCAGCTAACATTATGACTGATGGAAGCATGCAGATGCATCTGGGAAAACCCGGCCTCGCTTTCATTGCCCTGCGTTCGGGTCAGCGCTGGATTAATTGTATCTCAGTCCCTGCCCTGATCACGACTCTTTGGCATGAAGTCCCCCAGCACATAAACATATCAGACAGCTATTTAAATTTCTCTCTGGCCCTCATCCTTTGAGAGATTGGATTGCGAGTCGGGTTATATATTCAGGTGTTTACGCATCTGAAATTTTATGAGACTAGCTTGTCGCCCTCGACCTTGCTGGGAGTCAAACTCTTGTTTTGTTCTTGGCCTGGTGTTTTATGTATTGATTTCGGTTTGAAAGATTCATTCTCGCCATTCTGTCAGACCTAACCCATCACATTTGTGTAATATAGAGCTTGCAAATGTATCCCCATTAATTTCTTATTACTGGGCGCCCAGGCTGAGAGAACAGGATCTAAATCACCTTGTCTCACCGAAACCTGGGATGAGGCAAACCAATTCCAATCAGGGAAAGTGTCGAAAGAGGGAAGCATCCTTGTTCTGCGGTAGCCTACCAGACCCTCACCTTCCTAATTCTGGCAGTAATGCAGTCACCTTGCTGTAGGTGCTCGCTCAGGTGAGCCTTTGTTACCCTGGGCACCTTTCCAATAATCAGGACAAAAGAGTCCAACCCTCAAAGGCAGTAGTTCCAAAAGTCCAACAAACCACAAAGACATGTAGTCCTCCTGCCCAAAGATACTTCAAGCCAGAGCCAATGACATACATTGGCCTTTTAATATTGTGTGAAACTGGCAGTTTTAGCAACGATAGTAAATGTGGTTATTGATGACATGAAATCCTTATTTAGGTCTATAGCTTATGATGCTAAACAAACCCTTTTGACACAAAAGTAAATAAATGATACTAGAGTTTTATTCCTCAGTGAATTGTCCAATTTCTATAAATTCATATTAAAACCCCAACAAAAATGTTTTAGAAATAAGCTTATTTTTCGAAAAATCACATCTTATATTATCTTATAATGCCACCCGTGCTGCATGGCCATGGAAAATATATTCTTTATATTTGTAAGAGATGCACCTGTCAATCAAAAGAGGACAGGAAAATGCAATGAATTTGTGCTCTGTGTACTGTATATAACATACTTAGAAACATTACTAGTTTTATATCAATATTCAATATTAATAGCCGTCATGTGAATTAATAACATTCAGAAAATTATTAAGAAATGGTAATTTAGAATTGAGTTGATTCAAGTAAATATACCCACCTATCTATCGGTACCGGCAGATGTCACATTGAATAATTGACTATTGCTATCAGTGGAGATATCAGTGCATCTCTTGTAAAAAAAATAATTTTATTTGTGCTCTATGTATATATTTTTTTAGAAACATGCCCAGTTTGATATTAATATTCAATATTAATAGTTGTTATATGAATGAATAACGTTCAGAAAATTAAAGAATATATTAATTTAACCTTTAGAAATGAGTTAATGGGAGTTAATATACCCACCCATCCATTGGTATCGACAGATATCACTTTGAATAATTGTCTATTGGTATGAGTGGAGAAATGCATTAGTTCATATTTAATATTTATAATATTAAGTAATTTATTTGTTTTTGGACTTTAAAAGTAAAAAGACCATTTCATACAATCATTTGAAATCAATTTAAGTTTTGTCGTACTGAACACTACTGTCTGTAAAAAGATCTTGTAAAGTGCAACAACAGTGGAAAGAATAAAGCAAAATACACAAACTACTTAACATTATAATCCCATTGTGTCTAGAAATACAGCAAAGTAAACCGTTCCAGATAAAAGTTAGGACTAGCAAAGTAAAATGTCATGAAGCAACCATTTAAATAGGACAGTGGTGTGAAGAAAATAACTGGGACAAATAGAAAACC
Organism: Barbatula barbatula; assembly: GCF_947034865.1. Classification (NCBI taxonomy): domain Eukaryota; kingdom Metazoa; phylum Chordata; class Actinopteri; order Cypriniformes; family Nemacheilidae; genus Barbatula; species Barbatula barbatula. The sequence goes on from NC_136774.1 coordinate 17,028,415, forward strand.
CAAATAGCACAGATTTTAAACGTCAGGGCCTTGAGAAATGTATGCAAAGGGCACACACCCAGAGGCCAGTATTTTAGATGAAGGTTATAAGTATACAGGGTGCTGCTGGGACCTCAGAGACAAACACTCCTCTATCCACCTATAAAGGACATCTGAGTTTGCAGCAGGACCGAGGGTGGGTCTCTCAACTAAATGCTCTATTAGTGCAGCCCAAGCCTGGCATCTGCAGCTACAGATGGCTTAAAGGACAAGTGAGATGGAGTGGAAAGGAGATCAGTCTTCACGGACTGCTTTCAATCACGTTGTGGTTTGGCTGAAGCAAAGCTCAGAGTAAAGCAACAGCTTTGATTGCACTTTCAAAATACTTCTGTTCATCTCCAACAACGTGAAGCATGTTCAGAATTTGTATGCAGGAGTATCCAGAACCATCAAACTTCTAATGAACTGCTGTGCGGCTGCCAAGTTTCAACTGACTTTAGAAGCATCGCTCTCACCGGAAAAATCACACCTTGAAATTTGTTCCCAGCCCTAACAGCAGATATTTTTCACAGCAATCTAAGAAGTCGATTTAGTTTTTAATGGGATGATATAATTTTATTATAAATGGAATCTGGGAGAGACAGACAGACGCAGTGCATGGAGACCGAAAATCCTTTTCCATGATGATTGCGATATTAAAATTTTCTTTTTGGCTCCATATTAAAAATGATTAGTCTGAGTCTATGCATAAATTCTCTGTGTGTTATGAATCTCCAGAGTATGGAAATCTATTTTTAAATCATTTTCCACAAGCAGTTATACATTTTCTTTAATATGGGGATTTGCTGTGGAAAGCCAACTTCAAAATCTTAGTCCCTTTCTAATGTGAGTTTTAAGAATAATAGTGACCATTGAGGGCATCTTATCAGCTTTTTGTCACGTAAGTCCTTTTAAAGTGACAAACTTAGAAATTAAAAACTGATTGAGAGTTTCAATTGATTTTATGACTAGACTTCAACTCATTACTGTAGCAAACTAAATTGATATAATGAACTGTTTGAATTGATAAATGCAAATCATTTTTTAAGAAAGTATTTTTCTTTTATGCATGGCAGAGAAAATGGCAGCAGACTCTCTTCCCATTAGTAGGCTACACTTAATCAGAATGTATGCAACGCCATTTGCTTTTTGTCTTTTTGGAAAATGTAACAGTTTAAAGGGAGAGTTCACCCAAAAATGATGGAATCATATCATCATGTAGTAAGCCTCTTGTCATTTTAAACTTGTACTGTATGACTTTCTTCTGCAGAACACAATAGAAGGTTTATTTGAAGAATGTTGGTGACCAAACATTGGTGGTGCCCCATTGACTTGCTTTGGTAACAGAAATGAATGGGTATCGCCGGGGCGGATTAAGGTGGTCAGGGGCCCCTAGGCTGCTCTTTGGGTGAGACCCCCCTTAGGTGGCTTTCAGGTGCCTTTCACGCTTGCAGTTTAGTTCGGAACGGTGCACGGTTTGCATGAAAAATCTCTTATGTAAAAGCTGTCACACAAACTCTGGGTACCCAACCCTGCGCATTCGCTTCGGCCTATTACAATGCATTTACTTAAAAAAACACATGTAAGATAGCATTGGAAATTTACCTTGGATTTGAGCAAGAATGAGCATGCATTGTTTTGCGTGTTGAAATTGGAATTCAGAGCGGCAAATGAATGGTAATACGATGTTTCCAGATGTTCCCTCTACATTCCTGGTTGCTTAGCAACGGCAAACACCAGGAGAGCGCAAGCTCAAGTTTCATACAAGTATGCGCAAAATATGAACAGCCCCTAAAACGCTTTGGTGGATCTTTACTGAGACACAAACCACTGTGCATTACATAAACCATGTATAAAAACAAAGCTATAATTAAAAACCAACCTGTATAAGATGCGTGTCATTGTGAAATAACTCCCTGAAATATGACATGATGAGCTAACTGCTGCAACAGCTGGATCCCGCTGCAGTTGTTTCAACAGCAGCACCGATGTTAGCCAATGCTATCTTAGTCACATTGTTCTTTTAAACTTTGTATTTTCAGTTTTTTGCTCCACCATTGTATTTTCTTTCAGACATTTTGCCGCTATGGCGTCTAGCACTAGCAGTGACGTAAATGAAAACGATTGACATGATTTCACCAGCAGCTGATTGGACCCAAACGTCACATCTATCCAATCACCACCTTATTTTTTGTTAGATTTCTAATGGGCCAATGAGGGTCTATTTTTTGTGCGCGCTGAATTAAATTTAAAATTAAAACAAATCTGGCCAATGACAGGCCCCTAACTAGGTAGCCTAGGCAAGCCTATGCGTTAATCCGTGCCTGGGTACCGCCAACATTCTTCTAAATATCTTCTGTGTTCTGCAGAAGAAAGAAAGTCACAGGTTTGAAATGACAAGAGTGTGAGTAAATGATGACAGAATTTTACATTTTAAATCTTTTCAATATAGGTATAATCAATTCCACTTTTATTGTATACAGCGGGTGGAGATGTTGCCAAAAAAACTGATTTAATGAAAAGATAGATTGTTTTTCAATAAATATAAATCCAACAGAATGAATTTCAGAGAAAACTCTAGGCATACATTAGACTTTTTTTAAGAGTCTGCTAACTTGTTATTTGTGAATTATTAGTTTTTTTATATATTTACAAGTTCTGGGTCAGAAAAAATAAGAATAAATCTTTAATAATCAAATCTATTTTACAATATCAAAATATGTGATGGTGTAATTATTAGCAAACAAGACAAAAACAAAATATACTACCATCTCTTCATTCTGACTTGATCAATATGGATTTACACATCAGAATCCCTTAAAAATTCCCTCATGAATCACCATGTTTCCGTAACAGAAAAGCCCACAGTGCTAAAACGATGCTTTACAATTCAATGACCGTGCACTGAACGTGTTTATTTAGGCTGAATGGTCATTGAATTTTGTAGCTTTAAAAGTATGTACGTGTGTATACTGAGAAACGTCTCATGGTTAGATATGAATGAGATGCTTCCACTTGATGAATGAAACACAGCTTATTCACAGACCTTTATTTGAATAGCAATACAAATGCAGGATTTCTCTTGTGTAAACTATTTGCTCAGTATATTATTTAAAAAACGTTGTTTCATCAGCAGTTTAAGCCTCACAGAGCGATGAGAATAAAAATGTCCTTCAAACGTTGCTGTGTCAATTTGTCACACCTTCTGAACCGAGTCACGTTTGCATTTGATTGCATCAGCTTTCTGCCCGTGGAGATGTGAATCCTACTAAGTGTCCCTCTCACAGTCCTTTGTGTATAACAGACCTGATGAAAATCTTGCCAACAAACTGATGCCCACAAACTGTAAATATCTAGGAACCAGCTTTTTTTTATGCAGTAAAGCTTCAGGGGAGGAGAGGAGATGGAGGTAGGAGGGTAGATGAAGTCTGTTAACCTCCTCCCCTTCGCTCCCTGTGCTGTCCTCCCACACGGCCCACCTGGTCGAGGGAAACCTCTCATTGCACCTGCTGACGGTTTGGGATTGCCAATTAACGCAGATGTCAAGATGTCAATCTCACTTGACTTCGTCTGAGCTACGGCGATTCAAAACACTTACCGCAAGAATACAAAGAGAAAATGGGAGGCAGAGAGAAACGGAGACAAGGAGCTTTAAATGCCATTATTCTAAATGCCTTTTTCCCAGTGTCAAAGGCTTCCCTGCATAATTCAATCTTCCTGTACAGTAAAGGAAAGAGAGGTGGTCAAACTATTGCCCCAGACACCAAGATTGTATTACTTAACACGTAATGAAGTTGCCCTGGGTGAAACTACTTCATTGCAGTCTGGCAGAGCGGCCATGTGAGCCGATGGCGTCATAAAAGGCTTACTTTGGCGAGAGTTAGTGGTACAGTAGGACGAGCATTTTTGATAAAGACTGCACTTCTGAGAAAATCGGGTTTGTGTATTACTGTGTGGCTTTAACAAGTCCCAGTGGGCTCGTGTGTGAATTTAGCACGTGTTTAGCAAGGAAACACAAAACTGGAACACGTAAAATTGCAAACTGGAGGCAACATCACACACGTTAGCTAAATTTGGAGCATCTGAAAATATCTTGCAAACCTATATTGCCTCCAGAACATAAGGTCTTCTTGCAGACTCTTCGGAGACCTGAAATGATGTGCTTCTTTTAGCGGCCCAAAACTGACATCCGTTTTGAGGACAGATTGACAGGAACAATGTAAAATCATTACAAAAGTGGCTGTGGTTTAACGGAAGAAGTTTCAATACCCAGTATGGACACCTGGGTTATATATTCCCTTCTGAGATCGATAAAGTAGATCTGACTGTAATTTTGCTTCAGGAAAATGATGAGTAACGTAATGTAGAAATGATATTTTCAGCTCTGCTGTTATAATTAAAATGTTTTATATTCGCATTGCACACCCTTTGTTGAGCAGAGTGTCTCACAAGAGTTGTTAGGATGTCACAACACAATTTCACAAAATTAACTAAATATCGCCTTTCCAACCATTAAGTATTAAGCACAGTCCTGTTTGGATACATGCATAATTTTGTCTTTTTCTTATTAAATGTTCAATTAACCTTTGAGCCCAGGGAGACAATAACAAGCTCTGAATGCGGAGCAGGGGGACTTTAAGGCATTTTAATCAAATCGTGCACAACGTTCAACTGACGGCTCCGTCTGTGATCTTCATGGCTCCTCTCACATCTTAGAAAAAGGAAATGCAGTAGGTCTTCATATAATACATTGTGTAAGTTATTGGTTAGTATCTATTCATTCATCATCATATAGACGCTTTTTGAAGCCGAACAGTGGTTGCTGTGTACTAACCAGCCAATCCCTGCACAGGTACACAAACACACATGATGCTTAACCAAGGCTGTCACCAGGCCGGAATAATATGTATCTGTAAAATATAGTTTAGTCAGCACTCAGCTGATGGAGAAGAGCTTGTACGTGATACACGGCACACAGTTACAAAGCACTGGTCCTTGGGGAGAAGCCAGATATAGTTCATCATTAAAATGAGGGAATGCTTTCAAAGCAAAGATCGCCCATGGAAAATGAAGGTTACCTTTTAGAATTTAGGATTTAGTCTGCCCTGTCCCTTCATAACAGTTAGAGATTCTTAGATATGAGGTGTGTGCAAAGTCCCGCTGTTTGGTCTGAAATATTTTACAGCCTTGGTGTTGGTTTATCTTTCTTGCCTGATGTATTCCTTCCGCATCTTACGTACTTATCCTTTGGTTTGCTCTTAGATTTCTTTTGTCCTCCGCAGGGGACAAAATGTACATCGGTTAAGTTTATATATTAAGCTAAACATGAAAGAGAAAGATATTTGGAAGAACGCTTGTAACCAAACAGTTCTTGGCAACCATTCACTACCAAAGTAGGAAAACACTTCCTTTAAGCAAGAACATGAAGCATATTTAGAAGTGAAAATAAAATGTTAATTTCTTGTATCCATAAGTTCAGAGCAGGTCATTTAAGAGGTTAAATACAGCTAAACTTCTCATCATCACATTTACTGCAGGTAATGTGGATGCTGCAGAATGTAACTTTCAACATATTCTTTTGATGGATATCTTCATAAGGGAGAAAGACTGATGCATATTTAACGCTGTTAGTGTCCTTGACTTAAAAGAGACATGTTCACAAACAGTCACACTGATTCACACGCTTAGACTCAGCTGGACACCCGCACATACACATGCCCAATGCTCCAGTTTTGTATTCATGGCCCATGGCATTTTTCCTATTACTCCACATGTCAGAAGCAGTTTGGTGCAGGTGTATGCGAAGGGCCGCGTTAACCCGTGATGCTTTGCCGAACGGGGTCGCGGAGGGATATCACCTTGATAAGGATTTCGTTTCATCAGACAAGTTCAGACCCAGCTCCACAGAGAAGGATAATTATGGCATGCCTGTAGGGCACTAGAAAGGATTCACCTTCATACTTCATGTAAAAGATAGACCAAGGAAGCATGCTACATAATACATTGAGATTTGGGATAAATATAACGTTTGAAAGACGGATCGTGCAGCATTTTTATGTTTTCTGTGGACAACTTTTTGTTGTCACCATGAAGCCATACCTACATTTGGGAATTATTATCCTACAATTGCTGAGGTATTAATATTCTGTGGTTGCTTGTTATTTTGTTGGAATCATTGACGGGTGACTTTCCATGATTTCTTTCTTTATGGCGAAATTGCGCTTCAAGAGGGCTACGGATTGTGCGCGGCAAACAAATGATTCAATTTTCACGCCTGGGTTGTATTAAAACTGCAATTAACACTGGTATTCCTTCTATTCACCAGATAATTAAAATATGCAAAAACATTACGGCATTGTCTGGATGAGCCAATTACACTTGCTTCCACACAGAGGAGCAAAAAAATACAGACTCAAATTGATTTATATAAATATTAGAATAAACTGCTTACCGCACATGAATACAGAGGCTACAGTGCACTGTTACCTCAGGTTTCCCATTTATATTAACTTAATACAGCTTTTTTATTAAAATAACAGTTCTTATTTATTGATGCGATCATCTCAGCTCTCGAAACCATGTATTTTTCAGTAATAAAAATACCACTTTTTGTCTAATTCCTTTCCACATAAAAAACGAGTGGGAATTTTTTAGTGGTCTAACATCTAATAATGTCTAATATCTTGAATTCTCTTCTGCAGTACTTGGAACAAATGGGTTGAAAGCTTTTTGGTACGACGTTTTCTCTCGTTCAGCTGCCGAAACTCTGAAGATCAGAATAAATAAAGAAAAAGATTATTGGAAAACCACTTTAGAGATTAATGGAATCCTAACATTGGCCTTCACATGTAATGACACTGTTGTCGTCATTTCAGATAGACTTCATTTAGCTAATCATTACTATGTTTAATGAGGCTGTGACATCTGATTGGAGGTTGACCTTTGTGTTAAAATATAATTCGACATGCATGAACGTATGCAAGTTTTCCCATTCGGCGAAGTCATAAAATTGTTCTTGCTTGTATATTACGTACCATGAATCTAATTTTATGGGAGTCTTTATTGTTAATATCCCTCTCGGCTAATGTAATCTATTGCTACTGTGCAAAACTGCCAAAGATTAATAACTTCAAAGAAGTGTAGAGCTGAAGTTTAAATTGCGGGATCAAAACATATTTCCCTGCAATCATCAGGGAGTCAGTGTGGGGAGGTCAGGATATTTGTCTTAAATTTTTTATGCCTGTGGTTGCACTGTGCACTAAAATCTAATTGTGCATTAAACGTATGTCCAATTTACACACTGTAACAGATCTCTGTGTACAGCATGCACAGATAGTGTCAGACCAATTTGTAAAAAGTGTCAAGACTGCTCCCCTCTTTGCACAGATTTATGGAGCACAATAGTTGATGTACCCAGCGGGAACTGTACTGAATGGATGACCAGCTTAACACTTTGCAATACCAAATGACCAGGACAGATCACAGACTAATGGCAAACATGAAAGCTAATGGTAATCATATTAATTTTAGGAGAGATGAGGAATGTCACGATGAACAGGTGAGGAAAATCTGAAAAACATGTTGCACTTTGCAAAGCATAACTTCAAATCTTGCCAGTCGGCTCTGAACGCTTGGTTGTGGGAGTAAAGCACAATACGGTATGGAAACATTTTGTTTATACCGTAGGCTGCTTTCTAGGGCCAGTGTTAACATGACATTACCTGTGCCAGGCAAATGGGTTCTGCTTTGAAAATATGCAATTTTCTGGGACAAAAGTAATTTCAGGCATATTTAGCGCCAGGTTAAATGATATTAAAGGAACAGACATGAATACTATTTTGGTTTTTCATGAAAACTCCCAATAGTTTAGTGAATTTACACAAATATTGTGTTGGTAAACCATATGTTGACTCCATACAAAGTTTTATAGGATATTATTAATTATTTTGGTTCCCATGAGAAAAACAGATTGTTTTCAGCAAGCAGTGGGTAAAGGTTAGGTTAGATAACATATACAGTATATACAGTATGCAGATTGAGTTCTTATAAAGCATAGTGGGTGTCTGTCGGCACATGCATGTGTGTGTTTGTGTGTGTGACCACTAGGGCTGGGACGATGTATCGTGTCATTTTTATGCTCAGTTTCTCAATTAATTACAGTTAAATGGCTTTTTAAGACCGATTGCATCATAGCAGCGCGACTGACGGCTTGACATTTTTAAATAATTTTTCAAAGCTTTAGTTAAATAAAAGTATGTAATTCACAAAAACGATCCATTTCAGTGTTTTAATATTATATGTGATGTTGTTAATTAACATCATTGATGCATTATTAGGTTTCACATCACTAAGGTTGGTTGATTTAATATATTGTGTTGGGCTGTTTAAATCGACATAAACGTGTCATATTCTCTAAACAAAAAATAAAAATTTCTGCCTCCGTATTTGTTTAAAAAATCGGAAACGTCTCTGCTGTCGCCATGCAACATGAGCAGCAGGTGACTCAATTAGGAAATCCTCTGCGAGGCTCCACCATTTCAGTTCGGTTCTTGGACTTTTGAGGCTGCGTGCTTTGAAGAACAAGTCCTCGTTTTTAAGTCCGCAACCTTAGAAGGTGGCAGCCCCCGAATTGGGACACAGCAACAATGACACTCGTTCACAGAAGAGCTGTGCATAAAACACAGAATCGAAACCTTTGCAATTTCTGAATCAACCTAGACAGGTATAATTAATATGAATCGTGATATATATCGTCACAGACCATGAACAAATTTGTACCCAAAAGGGACCAAAACCAGACAAATCAAAACAAAAACTCCTTTGACAAACACCTATGTTATTTTTGTATTAGTTGCTCGCTTTCCATAATTAAAGCTGGGCTTTTTTCCGCCACAAAATTTTTAGAGAATGACAATATTTTTACCAAGATGCATGCTCTTGGCCCTTGAACAATTCAACCACTTTCTTTTCTGTAAATTGCCTGAGAGTTGCGTGCCATGTTAATACCCACACAATATTTTTGATGCACTGTACTGTGTGGTATGAGCACCAAAGAGCTCTGCACCACATGCATGGATGAAACCATCAGAAACCACAATCTTTAAAATCTGTGCCTTATATAACTTATAAAAATAGCAATTCAATTAACAAAAATAATCAATTCAATGTTCTTTTAAGTGTCTTATGCAGAACCATTGTACAGATTACGAAACAAAAGCTAAATCAACTTACAGAGAAATGAATAATGCATTAGTCATTCAGAATTCTCTCTTACCTGGTGTGTCCCCAAAAGGTTTCGGTGGTTTGGCAGTCACTCTAGAGTTAGTGCTTGGCTGTGTGGTGCTGTGCCTCTTAGGGTGCACGGTTGTAATAACCGCATATGTCCTTTGGGGGCTGCTTGTGGTGGCGCTGATCACTACTGTTGTAGTAGTGGGGGGTAAAGAGGTGACTGTGGTGTTTTGGGCCCCTCTCGTCCAGTCCTCAATTCCCTCATCGTCCCCCGTAGGACCCCACACAATAACGCCTGCCACTGTGGTGGTCCTGCCTTCAAAAGAGTCATAGCCGTCCCCTTTCAACTGCCTCCGTGAACGAGATAAATCAAGGTTTATATCAGATTTACTCCCCTCCGCTGATGCAGCCAACTTCCTTTTGGCCAATTTACACTCCGCGCAAAGTTGTCCTGTCTGGACAGACCTGCGGTTCTTTCGACCCCACAGTTTGGTGCCCCCCAGCTCCACGTGGCTGCCTAACGATGGCAGGAGAGGGGCTGCTCCACGATGTGAGATACCCAGAGTCCTCAATCGCTGGCCGATGAGCGTGTCCCGGATGGACGGTGGGTGCGGCTGCGGGCGAGGCACTGATCTAGGCAGTAGTTTGAGGGCGAGTCCCTGTCCTGCTGGTGCACACAGCGACAGATCCATTGTGAGATGCACAAGGATGAAGAGGATCCACATTCTACATCCCAGCATTCCCCCTGGTCTCCAAGCAACCACTGAACTGTGGAGCAGAGAAAGAAAGAGAGAAATCAGAACCTTAATTAAAGTGTTGGTGTTATCCTCTGTTGCCACATCAGAGAGCGGGAACACACTCGATAAAATTTACACCAGTTTTTTACCTTAAACTCTCCCTTGTTAGATGTTTTAAGGGCTGAATAGATAGGCCTATATAGTACTCTTTGTCATGTCCTTATTTCCAACACCATTTTCCAGTCTAGCGATTTCCGCTCTAGGCTTCGTTCTGCTCTGTGACTCACTAAATTCTCATAAATTGAACTCCAATATTAATTAGATGTGTGATTCCCCTGTAACAGTTAGATGCTGAAAGAACACTTCAATGTTGTTTTCAAAGACATTTACTTTTGAAGACGTAGCCCTTGTATTCATCAATGACTTTGTGTCTGAGAAATTAATTTCTCCTAAAATGGGGGTGTCAGTGGTCTAATTAGACATCAAGCCGTTTCAACCATACATTGGCACATTTTCACTACCTCCGTCACGGCTCTCTTTGACTTGGTCTTGCAAGCTCAACCCTAAAAACATTGTATTCATATGTTTTTATAGCAGCTTAGATCAACGTAATAATCCGTGTTGATCCAGAGAGAGACTTCCTCAAGATAGGTCTGTAATCGCTCTGCCCTTCAACAGTATTGGTCATGGTCAAAGGCTAATTTAGAGGAATTAATGAACCCACACATGAACGTATATGAGCTACAGTATGTGGTGCATATTTCATAAACACAATTGTAATGGAGATGGGTTCCCATATAAAAGGAAAAACACCAATGGAATGGTGAAATAAAACACAAATGTCACCTTTTTACTTTCTCCTGGACCGCAATTTCATAAAATGGAGATTGAATGGGATTTATTGCTTCGTCTCAAATGTTTCATCTCGGTAATTTAAGATGAGATATAAAATGTCACAAATGAAACTCAGTCTACAAACGAAAGTCTACAATCTGCGAAGCCTACAAACTAAATAAATGATATAACTAAATTCATAGTACATCTGTTCATTATTATATAGCTCCGTACTCAATGAAAATTATTTCTTCATTTACTTTTTGTTCATCAGAAAAAATTGATATATACAGATTCAACTCGAGGAACAACTAGTAAATGTGAGTTAAACTGTCCGTTTAATGTATTCCTGCAAATATCTATTTGGTATCTCTGTGATTTATAAATCCCTTATTAAAAAAAGGCTTCGCCACACGACAAGAATTCTGCTACACTGCCATTCCACACTAAAGGAGCATAAACTTCCGTTTATCTGTAGGGCACTTGCATTTACCTCTGCTCAAGAACATGATCACTTAGAGCTTGTTTTGCATGCTGCTCCATCTGTTCGCCGGTTGAGATGGATTTCCCGAGCACGCTAGCAGAGGGCCCTTGCAGTCCATATATCCACCTCTTCCAACCTCTCTTCATATATCCCTCCCTTGCTATTAAAAAACGTGCTTGTGGGATCTGGTCTGACTGAACTGGGTCAGGACCTTGGGTCGGCCACTCATCTGAGAGATTTTACCTCACTAATAAGGTCCTTTAATCCCACTGGGCTGGCCCCCAGGCCCCCCTGACTCACACTCCCTCTGCTAATGTGTTCCATTATAATGTAATTCCTGTCAAGAACGTCACTGTATTTACTTAGGGCCATGTATCGGAAGGGATGTTGCGCTATTAATTATCACCCATCCGGTGGTTTGTGATGAAATTTGGTGGTATACCGTAATGCAAGTTCACACAGACTGCTGTGAAATTAATAAGGGCTAAAAGGGTCGCCAAACAGAGTGAGAAAGAGGGAGAGAAATTCAGCGTGCAGATTACCATGAACAAACCCTCCTTGCTCTTTACTTATAATAACGCATCATCTACAATTCAGGTCAGCATAGCAAAGCCCATTTAGATCCTGCATTGTAATTCAACACAACAGCCAAAAGGGCTTGTTGAAAATTTTGATTTTCATAGCAAGCAATCTGAGTTCACCAACAGGAAGATAACTAAATTTAGATGCACTAAATACCTTCCATGATTCACAACCTGTTCATTCTCAAACGTAAAAAAATTAAACACTACACCTGTAAAAATACTTTTTATTTGATTTTTGTATTATTCTTTACATTTAGATTGCATGTATCTCTCTCTGTCTCTTTCTCTGTTTCTTGTATATATAAAGAGCACATATGTGTGTATGTATGTATGTGATATATATATATATATTTATATACTGTTTTGTGAAATGCAAAGAAATACATTAAAAGAACAGAAATCAACTGAATATTCAATAGTCGCAATGTTTGCAAGTGTTGTGAAAGAGTTGTTCATGGATTTAACAGTAGACAAACATAGGTTCAGTGGAAATACATTATTCTTTGATATATGTACATAGGGTCACACCCTATATTCATATAACACGCAAAAAACGTATAATGTACAGGGTGAAACCCTGTAATTAGTTTTACGGAGAAAGACCGTAGATTTAACAGATAAAACCATATGGAAATACGGATAACTGTTGTAAAATCAACAGTTAACTGTATTATTTGCCATAAAGAGAAAGGAAAATACTTTTTTGTCTTAAACTTATTCTTATTAAAATACATAAACATATTTGAACCCCCTCCCCATGCAGGGCGCACTTAAACACCACAATGCAGGACACACCATAACTAGTTTTAAAATATGTGTGATAAAATAATATTTTTCTGTGTAAAGTTGTAATATAGTGACTTCTTTCAACTTTTAATGTTAAATTGTCTGCATAAAACCCTAAAAAGATTCACCTTGAAATTTGTCACTTATGAGAATTTAAATATCATTTTTAAGTAATTAACAGTCATTTAAATTTGTTTAAGCATTTACAAAAATAACCATTAAATATCATCCAATCAAAATATAGTTTGCATCTTGGCTCCGTGAACAAAGGAAGTCATTGGCTGAATTGTCGTCGGCGCGGAGCGCAGCGTAACGTAATGTTTGCGTTAACATGCATGTTAATGAAGAAAAAGGCTGTACGAAAAGTTGGCTTTAAGGCTCTTTATAGTCCGTATCTGAAGACATAGGTATGTTTATTATATTGTATTTCTGTACATTGATTTTTATTAACTTTGCTTACTTAAATAAAGCATTAAATAAAGCAAAACGGTTTTTTTGTGACTGATGTAGGGGCCTAACTGACCCATCCTACTCCGTCAAAGACTTGAAAGACTGAAAAGACTGGGGGCTTGCTTTCCCAAAGCAGCCATTCTGATTCTTTGTTATGGAAGTATGGTCTGGCACTTTTATATTGTTTCACTAACCCACAATAGAGTCTGGAACTACAGAGGCACTTGTTCCCAGAACACTGAAGCTAAAGGTTACAGAGTCTTGTTTGATGATGCAACAAATGATAAGGAATGATGTCATAAAGAGGGCTCGTGAACCACTGTACAGCGAAGAGAGCTCCCACATTTGAATACTTAACATTTCTATCTTTTCCATCAGCTTTTTATTATTTAAAATAATAACTATATAATGTATCATTTTTATTATTTTAATGCTTTAAATGGTTGGGTGGATCTTCTGTAGGCATCTACTTATGTATTCAAAAGGGGGTGTCTGGTTGGAGTGGATATCATATCCACAGACGTCAATATAAGCTTCAGCAGCAACAGTTTGGTTTTAGAGCTCATACTGTAAAACAAAAACAGACAATCCTGATGTAGCTAATAAAAACATAAACCGTTCGCAGAATTAGTTTTAAAAAGTTACTGCGGAGGCGCACTTTTGTGACCCCAGGTTAACTTCCAGTACACATTCACAAACAATAGAGTGCCTGTAGATCATTTTTTAATAACAAGCAAAAGAAAAAGAGAAGAACCGTAGAATACTTGACTGAACTTGTCTCTCCAATATTTTGAATTTAGACTGCGACACCAAGCTCAACCGCTAGATGTCAATGTACCACGCGGTTCTTTAAATGCGACAACTACATTCAACAAATTGTTTATTTAATAAAATGAACCTATAACAAAATTCAACAAATGTTTTATTCAATACAATTATTATACATTAAAATAACCATACAAATTAATATGAACATAAATAAAATAAAATATAAATAGTTATATTATTAGACACTAGCCAAACACAAACTGGAAGTTAACTGGGGTCAGGCACACATGTGTCCGACGAAAGACAGTGTTTGAAGTTAGACTAAAGTATGCTGTTCATAAGAAAAGTGTGTCTTTCCAAGGAGATAACACTGAGCAATGTCCCAGCTTACTATAATGAGATTTGGTAGATGAGCATATGGGCAGTAAATACAGGAACATTTAGTCCTGTACATTAGTCAGCTGTCCTCACATCCGATGAGCTAAAGTCTTCACACAGGACAATCGAGGCTGTGATCTCATTGGTTCCATTACGAATCCTCACACATAATCTCCACACACATTGGAACCCGCGAAACCCAACCGGAATGGTTTCTGACGGAAAGCCGAATGCTCACTGACATATGACTCATGGGCCAATTTTTTCAGCTGAATTACACATCAGAGAAGTGTTGCAAATAAATATGGATTCCGTGCCTGTATTTTGGATGAGCGAGGAAGCTTATGTGAGTCAGTCGGATACGCATGCAACTGAACCTGTGGATCAGTGTGTTGGTTTATCCTAAGCAGAGAGAATTTAAGGAAGCAGATGAAATGATCAGTACAAATTGTATGCTTAAATGTATTCTAATCGTATCTAAGGAAAATATTGAATGGTCTAATATTTAACTCCAATGAAAAAGGCATAATTATGTTTTTGTAGGATCTTTAGTCAATATATTATGCAGTTGGTAGATGCTATTATTCAAAGCAAAGTCCAATCAGAACTTTACAGTTCATTATGGTTGAAAACAATACAAATAAAATAAGACATGCCATCACTAGAACACCAAGCATTCTGAAGTGTCTTCTTGACACTGCTTCATCGGACGCGCTTGCACCTGACCCCCAGTAAACTTCGTTTTTTTGTAGTTTTTGGGATGATCTATTGATAGAAATGCAATATAATATACATACATAGCTACGTATTTCTTCAGAGGTGTATAAAGAGCTTACACGATGAAGCGTTATGTTTTTATTAGAATTAGTTATTTCTATCTACATACACACGGGTCCCTTTGCATGTAATGTGCCATGTTCTGTCAGCCATCGTAGTGTTTCAAAAGGAATGGGGGGGGGGGTCGACGGAGCGGTTGGTGGCAACTTGCAACCTTGCCACTAAATATAACTGACTGGCACAGGCACTCTATAGTAAGTAAACAGGCACTCTAGAGTAAGTAAATGTGTACTGGAAGTTAAGTTGGGGTCATAAAAGGGTGCATGTGCAGAAACATTTGTTTATGTTGTTAAGATGAATCCATCTAAACACACATTGAAGTCTTTACAATCCAACGAACAGACAGCAAATGCACATGTGGCCAGAGCTGTTGAGAGAAAGTCGCGGCAACAGAAGTTCAAATTTTTCGAGTGTCACGAGCCTCTAGATAGTTCCAGGAACTTTCAGTTTATTTCTTTCATTTTTGTATTCGTTAAATGACTGTGTTCAAAATTTGTCACAATTGGTCGGTTTTGCTGCAGCACTATGGGTTACTAGGAACTTCTGGAAACTATTGAGAGGCTCCATGAACCGCCATTGCTGTGAAAAAACTGTTTCATTGGAGTCGACGCAACTCTCTATCTCAATGGCTCTGCATGTGGCTATAAGCAGAGCAATGTCAGAATATGCTTCATGTCGGATCACTGGGTTGTAAATGGCTTTTTCACATGCTCTGACCTATGTGTGTGTGTGTGTGTGTGGGGGGGGGTGGTGGTGGAGGATCCTCTGGAGTGCTTAGCTTTGTGTTTGTGTGTGTTGTGACTGTGGGGGAGATATCACCAACAGCCTTGCACTGACATTTCATATTCCTGCCACACTGATGACAGAACATGACTCCCTCTTCACACATACGCCCTCTAAACACACTCACGCACACACACACAATGTTTCATAAATGGGAGAGAGGTATTGAAAGAGATAACATAACATAAATGACCAAAAGCAAACTGTTTGAAATTTATATTTTTTTAATTTTACAGACATGGAAGCAGGCTAGAGAAACATGACAGAGTTGTCTGTGAATGTAAGTGTGTGTAATGAGGCTTAGCCAAGGAAAAGGACAAATCCCTGCTCGCTGTCGGGGGGAAATGTGACGTCATCCCAAAGCCTCTCCATTAACTTGCTAAAGGAGGGATTGCATGAAGTAATCTGTTAACACAGACTTGGGTAATTCTGCAAATGAGTGAGATTATTTTAACAGATTTTCAAAGACATGCCTGAGAAAAATCCAACAATGTTTTTGCAGTTACTCACAAGGACATAGGGTACGATATGTACAGATTCAGAAAGGAAGCAAATTCTTACTCTTTATTTATGGTGTGTACATGCTGTTCCTTTAAAGGTCAACTGTGCATTGGCGTTGCATGGAAAGACATGCCTGCTTCCCTTTTAGAGAAATGCTGTTTGGGAGGTTATCTCTGTACTTTATAGAAGTTTACTGTGCTTGACCACAGTTAGGGTAAAAATATTGATGTATCGCTGTTATACAATCACTTTTAGATGAAAGCGTCGTCTCTGCCAGCCAGCATCTTTGGATTTGGGCTGAAGGAATGTACAAGTGTTAAACAAATCCTTCTGGCACTTTCCTATCACTGTCCACTTTTCAACAATTCAGTTCAGCTGAACATCAGATAATGTCATTAGAATTCATGAAACAGACCTGACGTACTGAGCCGCTGACAGAGAAAAAAGCCTGTGCATTATATTTACAGCCATCTCAACAAAGGTTTAGGTGTAACTGTGAATGTATGTTCATTAAAAGGTTTAGTTTTTTAATGAAATTTCATGAGTGTATTCTTGGGAAATAACATCTGCAGGTTTTTGTTCAGCACCTCGGACAGCACCACTTCCAGCTTCAGACGGACAGTTTAAAGATTTGAGCTACAGTACAAGTCACCTAAACTTAAATGTTATTAAATATAAAAAATCTGGTTGCATTTTGCGTAACCAATAGAAATTGGTTATACAAAAAAAGTTATACAAACATACAAATATTTTTTATGTCCGTTTAATATATCTCACTTTCAATTGACTTGCAAATCAAGATTATTGAAACGTAAACATTTAAGGCACTTAAAGTTTTTTAGTTGAAATAGGTGACATTTTTACAGTGTATTTGTTATTAGATTTGCCACATTTAAGCAAAACAAATCTTTATTAAAAAAGATTAGCGAAAGATGTTGTGCCACTAAGATCACAGTTACCCTCTCATCACTCACTCCTTAAGAGGCTTTACTTGAATCTAAACAGCATATGATCATGGTTTATTTAGCTGCAAGGTTTCTTTTACTGCATGATAGATTGGCACTGAGGGTTAGTAAGAAGAGTAGTTTGATAAAGCCTGAAACAATGACTTTCTTCAAGCACGTATAAGATGTTACACACCTACACAGCGAGATGCATTCATGTGTAGATGAACACGAACGCGCACACTTCTCATGCATTGAGCCACTCTATCCTACATTCTATAGCGAGTATATCCCTAAGCAAGTCTCCATGCTGCAACTCTCCATGCTGCTTTTCACACACTTAAAATAGACCTCAGCAGATAGAAAAGATCTTTCATTTGCATAGCGGTAGAATAAGCCTATGAATTGCTCCACGAGGGTCCTTTTTCTCTCCTTCTCTTCCTTATTCTCTCTCTCGCTCTCTCTATCTCCATCCCTCATGCATCTTTTGCTCCAGGGGAAACTCTTCGTGATCAAACGTGCCTGTTTATCTGAATGGAGGGAACAGGCTAAATGTAAAGAAAGAGACATCAACTGGAGAGTGACAAACATTTTTCTTTATCTGAAAGCGGGGGCATTTTTTCTAAGGAGGCCAGGAGGCAGTTTCTACTTAAATAAATTTGGATTAGAAAACTAAAGTTAAAATGTGTTAAGCACAAATCTTTACAATGGCTGTTCATGAGCTCATTGTTTTCTCGCCGAGGTAGTAAATAGTGTCATGCTAATGTAAACATACAATAATATTAAAGTAATGTAATACTCTAATAGCATTTGGATTCACATAAGACTAAAACACATCTTAATTCAGAAGTCCCCAGCACATGACTTTGTGGCAGTAACGTTTGCTAAAGCAATAGGTGAAAAGCAGACAGATAACGTATGACCTCCATCACATTTGCTCATTTTTCTCTTCTCTCACAGCTACAGGAGATCCCAGAATGAAACTCAAAAGTTTCGTTTTTGGCATCCTCCCTTACAGTGAAAGATGGATTTTAGTGCCTGACAGGAATAATACTGACTATAACAAAGTGGATGAAAGAATAATAATAATATAAATGCGATTTGTATCATTCGAAAACTGGCACTCCACACTCCTCGCTTACCCTTGATCACTGTGTACCTGTCTGTAAAATGGGCCTCTTTAAAGTTCAGTGACTCAAGTAATTCTGAATGACAACCATTAACATCTGTTTCATTCTGCTGCTGAATCCACAGGCTATATCTGATCTATTAATAATCTATGCTTTCAGCTCGGCTGCACACTGAGGTCAGCTCATGCGTTCAGGGAGCGGAGGAGCAAGACATGTAACGTGTCATCTGACCTGCGCTGTGCCCCACCTGTAACCCGCCTCAGATGCCTACAGGCTCTTTTGAGAGCGACCTATCAGTTAAAGAGTGAGAAACAGCCGAAAACCAGGGGAAAACTCCAGTGTAAGTTTAACCAACCAGTGAGAGGTACAAAATGCGAGTAGCTATTTTGCTATGAGTCCAAGGCAACCATGCATTTAAAGACTTTGTTTAATTTGAAAGTCTTTTTACTTATACTAAAGGATATACTTCTCTTGGTACTATTAAATGTTATAGGAGACTCACAAATGCCACCCTAAAGACAAAAAGAGATTGCAGAAAAGATTCACGATAGATAAGACACATTCAATTGTTATTTTTTGTTTTCCTTTAATAACAGTATGTACCTTTAAGGCAGAGTGGCACACAATAATAATAGCAAGAGAAGAGAGGTTGGCACTGCATCACTCTCAAGCCTGAAGGTCAGTTTTGACTCAAGTGTCTGAGCAAAACGCCTGTCCTTAGGAGCGCAGAGAAAAATCACGAGCTGGGCTTTAAAGACCGGAGTCTATTTTCCTCCACGCCGCACATGCTCACAGAAAACATGTGCCAAGATGAATCCTCCCGTTATTTCACACAGGTCCAACACCACACATATGCTGCATTAAAGGTCTAGTGTGCAATTTTTTGGAGGATCTATTGACAGAAACGCAATATAATATACTACGTCTCCAGAGGTGTGTAAAGACCTTTTATAATGAACCTTAGAATGAGTTATCAACATACACAGCGGGTCCCCATACATTGAGCTCGCCATGTTGTTTGTACAGTAGCCCTAAACGGACAAACTGCTCTACAGAGTGTGTTTCGTAAATACATTTTCTCCTGACGACATTTGTCCTGTGTCAGTGGCTGAAGTGCTTTGAAAGGGAGTGGGAGGGGTGGAGTTAGCCCTTGGTTGCAATTCGCAACCTCACTACAAGATGCCGCCAAAATCTCCACATTGCTCCTTTAAAGACAAGCCACTTATAAAGCAGCAGAGAGAGCGAAGGAGAAAGAGAGAGGGTGGGTTGTTCTACATGACAAATATTCACACAGCAGCCCACCAGATCTGTGAGATGAGATTACTGACCTCAGATCTACAAACTGGCAAACAGTGACAGAAAAACCAATGAACATGCTGATGATTCAGTGTAGGCGGGAGAGCTTGAGGAGGGATACGATGATGAATGTGTGAGTTTTTTTGTGGGAATAATGTGCCCTTTTTCCATGAAGTCATTCAATGGTCAAAGCAATTAATTACTGGAAAAGTGTCCATTCCGGAAAATTCTTAATACGGATGAACGATGTCCTGAACAATGTTCTCACAGAGTCTTCCCAGAATCCTCCACTATTTTAGACCTGCCCCAGCTCTGAGAACAATCTTTAGCATCAATAGTCACTTAAACCCTGATTTATTGAGGCTTAAGGACAAATTACATTTTTATGCGTGTTGAATTTCTGTGAAATTATCTGTAAATATCTGAATAAATTGATAGCTGTGAGTCCCATGGCACTTCTTGTTAACAGAGTAGGAGTGTAACCCCGGTGTCTGGGCCAGATTCCCTCCACTGGCCCTTGTTAATCATGGCCTCCTAGTAGTCCCCACCCTCTGAATTGGCTCTATCTCTCTCCTCTCCACCTATAGCTGGTGTATTGTGAGCGCACTGGTGCCGTCATACTGTGGCTGCCATTGCATCATCCATGGACTGTTGTGATTACTATTTGAAGTTTTCTAAATGCAGTTTTCAGACGAGAAGCATGTCTTTGGTGGTATGCCAGATCATTTGATAAATAAATGATTCATGTTTAGTTTGCTGCATTGCAAAACTTGAAAAATGAGCAAGGAGAGCTCACTTGCATTCCCAGGACTGCAACATCCATAAACTTAGGGGCTCTACTGCTAAATCTTTTTATCTTTTAGTACAACATAAACACTGAAAACTCGAAAACAATTTTCGTCACGGAATGCCTCGGCTAAACATGATTTTCAAAACGTTTTTTTAAAAGGCTGAATAGATCTGTGTCTGGCAAGCTCACTGGAATTTGGCACTAAAGCCTTATGACCAGCCGCTAACCAGGAATAAATACTGAAATGGAGTTCTGTTGAGGACAGCTGCAATCTTCTTTTGTAATATAGAAGAAAGTCATGTATTGCCCATGTTAAGATGTTAAAGTCGTTTGTCTTTCCTTTAAAATTTATTAGTTAACCAAAACATAAATCCGGTTTGATAGAATCAATTAGGAAGTGCTGTGTAGAGGTCCGTGGGGGGCCGAATCATTTACCAAAGCAGATTTTTTCAAGTACTGGTTTAAAAGTTAAGACATTGGGGCAGGATGGAATCTGGGTATCAAGTTTCCAAGGGGCATGATTTAACAAAACACTGGGGGCCTTTTAAAGAATATGTGGACAGAATATCCATAACTGCAGCTACAGAGCATGTCAAACTCTTACTGACCCCACATCTGGCTATTTATACCTCAAAAGTGTCCATCAGACAACTCGGCATGTTGGTTGTATGCGGCGTGCTGAGCCTCTAGGGCCGACTCATTCATTTTCTCTCCATCATACCCCTCAACAATCTCCATGACAGAACCACTTTGTCATTATTGTTCATGTCCAATCAAATGTGTTGTCAATCAAATCTCCGTAGAGACACTGTGAACGTCATACAAGATCTCTGAATGCAAATTCAGGAGCTTGAGCCTAGTGTTACTGTTTTAAAGACCCCATGTAATCAGATGTCTGCATATGAAGAATTAACCTTCATGTGTTGAATTTAAAACAGCGCCTTTGAGATATCCAGACCCTCTTGTTTGCCAATTCTTTGAGAGTGCAAACAACTATTTGCACGCCACCTGTGATGGACTCAAAGGATTCGCCACGGCTCGAAGCGCTGCAATTTATATCACTTCTGTTCATTCCTATACCAACAGCGACTTGTGTTTGTACTAACATGATATATTGCATTCCGGCACAAATTACTGCCTCGTAATGCTAAATAAACCATCCCTTCTTGACCCCAATAAGTCACAGTGTATGTAAAACATCCAGTGAGCTTCCAGAACTCTCTGTGGCAGTTTATGTGTCCCTGGTGTCCATATTGCTGTCACGCATAGTTAGCAATTACACTGTCCAATTACATTTCTAAACTATCTGAGACTTGTAATTAGCATGTAAGCTAAAGTTCCCCTGTCTGCTTGCTCTGATGTGGCGTTTCGGGAACTCGAGCGCAAGTCATTATCACAGGCAAAAACATGATCCAGAAACTCTGGGGGTTTGAGGATGAAGTTTCATTCACTTATTTAAAACAGGGCTGAGAAATGTAGCTGATTTAGTTGTGATAATGTTGACTTATAACATTAGGTAATATAATAAATGTTGAGAATGTTATGCACCTTACATTTGGCGAGATGTTGTATTACTTTGTGTCCAAACTTGGTGGTAGGAAAATGGATAGTTAGTCGAAAAATGAAATTCATTCTGTATGACTTTCTTTCTGCAGAACACAAAATATATTTTGAAAAACGCCGGTTACCAAACAACACTGGACCCCATTGACTTTCACTGTATGGACACAAAACCACAAAGACATTTCTCAAAATACCTTCTTTTGTGTTGCACAGAAGAAAGTCATATACTGTACAAGTGAACGACATAAGGTAAATACAATATTTTTAATTTTGGTGATTTTTTAAAGACATATTAGTCATTATATATATATCTATAGATCATTTGTTCGTTCAGTTACATAAAGTTAACAACAGTGAACCCTGTTAAAACTCAATCCTTTCAAATTATACTTTGATATTTGTGCTCACAGAAGAAATACTGCAGCATTCTTCAAAACCTTCCGGAAAATGCATCTCAATTATTTTAAAGCACTTTTGAAACCTTCAGTTCTTGATGAAAACATTTATGAATCTACAGGTTTTGGTTATGGTCAATCTGAATTTTATTCCATCACATAAATATTTAAATATGGATCAAACATCTTGAGACTTTCTGGTTGTATCATCCAGCCCTAAGGTAAACGTATTTACAACCAATCATAAATGTAATTGAAACTCGGCGTGTTCAAATTAAATGTTATTCAATTCAATATAAGTACCTGTGCGGCTGGAGGAAGGGCCAGTTATGAATAATAAATAAACCATTACAGTTATCTTCTACCTCTGATATTAGGTGATTTAAGAGAGCAGATTAGTGTAGAGATGATGACATATTTTGATAGTAATACATTTAATGGTTTTCTTTCCTCCCGATCAGATGAATAATGGACTGATGCCAGTAGCATCTCCCGCAGGACAGCTGTTTGGCTGAATCGTGAAATGTCATATTTCTACATTCTGTTTGCTTTCATTAAAGTCAAAATACACTACAGCAAACGCCAAACAGAAACTTGATGAATGATCCAAATTTTAATCCAAAGACTGTGCTGATTGGCAGATTGAAAAACTAAATATAGATCCCCAATAAAAAAATACTTTTGTATTTTCTAAGCTTATGATTTGATTTATGATCAATTTCATATTTTCATAAATGGTAATTGTTATATTTTCTTTACAAAAAGCGTAAAGACGGGAAAATGTTCAAGTGCACTTTTATGTTTTTTTCAACCAGCTGTGTTGGCAGATGTCTATTCTTCCACTGCGTCTTTCCTGCACAAAAGAGAAAAATAACCCAATAACACACCACGTTCCTCAGCAGGCTTGAGTCAATCTATAACGGTATAAACTCCCTTCAAAGTAAACAGAAACTGTTGGCAGTCCTTTCCCTAATGGACTTTAACAGAATGCGTCCAACACGAGATGACTCTATACGTGTGTGTTTCTGTTATAGTAGGTCAAGTGACTACAGTGAAGTTCCTCTTAAGCACAGTAAACAACGTCAAAGATGTGTGCGCGCACAAACAGACCTTGGCTGTCTCTTCAGTAAGGAACATGCCTTGGAGGAGAGGATCAGCTGTTATTATGGTTGAAAAGAGCAACATTGAATCTGTACTGCGGGGATCTAAAAGTCTACAGATAAGAGATTCACAACAGCCACAGGCAATTAAAGCCGTAATAAATCCCTCAGCACAACTGTGTGTGTGGCCCACGGACTCACGTATGTGAAAGCTTGGATGATAACTACAAGCCTCATTAATGAACGATTTGTTTCATTTGTTAGCAGTGTTGGTTTGCTTTCAGGCCAAACGTGAATGTAATGGAGCTGTAAAGAATAGAAATCCTCAGAGTCTTTTTAACCATGGACAAAAGTGTTTACGTTTCATTTTCAAGCTGTGTGTGGAGAAACCAAAAGGGGGAGCGAAACATGGCCCTGGAGGGCTTGAGGGGTCTGTTGGTCTCGTGCCATGACGGATACAGTTGAGGCTTTATAGAGATGGTATTGATCGAACAAAAGGCACTACATGAATTGTGTGCGAGTCTGTGTTATTGAGGTGTGCCCTTGCCAACCCTGTTTCACAGGCTGAGAGATACACTAAAGCCATGGTGAGACAACAAATCTTAAATACAGCTTGTTCATAGATGCGACTTTGGGACAATTTCTATCAAGATGCTGTTTAACACTTTGCCGTATTACAATGGAAGCTTTAAAGAAACCTTAAAACGTATAGCTTGTGAAGGGGAATGTGTTTTACATCCTAAATGCATCAATATTGCGGGACTCAAAATGTTAGAATGACTAATTCCTGATTGGAAATGTAAAATATATATTTTTCCCGGCCCCTCTCGACCCTCAAAAATGTCCCCTTTTCAACCTCACCAACATTTGGATCATCATTAACTTTTCTTTTAAGAGTCATTTCTGGCTTATTGAGGCCTTGAAGACTTTGTTACATAACACTTTAAGTGGCAGTAGGCGCAATCAAACCGTTCTGCCATTATATCAGACCGTCGAGAGCGTCAAATGCAAGGCAGAAGCACTCTTCAGACTAACCAGGCATGTATTACTGTGTGCCGGTGGTTTACATTTGAAACAAAAGTGGAATAAAAATGACAGACGTGTCACGCCATTACACGCTACAGTGTACAGGGTAATGAGATAGTTGCATGCTGTCATTTAAGATGTTGAAGCCTGTACAGCGTGCACTTAGAGAATCCCGTCTGACAGGCAGGTAGACGGAATTTGGTGCGGGAAGAAGGAAATGTAAAATTTGATACTCGTTTTAAACGTTTCGAAAATAAAATTTGCAAAGCAGCTTGCGTCAGAGCAAAATAAGCTCATTTTTTCCAGGGAAAGACTCTGCAATGAACCAGCTGCTGCTCAGGTCAGTAAGCAAGCTGATATTTCCCACATTCCCATATCACTAGATATTCCAAGAGCTTGTAACAGCTTCCAGGTCAGTTAACTGGACACGGAGATACATGCCCAGTCTGTTGTATCAGGCCCAATTTGCCACACTGGCTTTATGAGAACATGAAGGAAATTCACAGGGAAAGTACGCCGGAGACCGAAGAGTCTCGGGAGAACGCATAACCTTGATGTGCTGATATTAAAAAAGTTGATGGAGCCCATTAAGAGATGCGGCTAATGATCTTCATCAAGGCTGTTCTGCCTACATGCAATAGTGAGGATGATTTTTTTACAGCCTAAGGGAGATTCTCTTATAACCCAATAACTGAACTAACAATAAGAATTTTATGATTTTATTATATGCCAATCAGTTTGTTCTTATTGACATTCATAACTCAAAAAATAATAGTACATCCGTACAAGCACAGAGAACAGTTATTAAAAATCTTCAAGATTAAACTTACAATTTAACTTCTAAAAACGTCCTCTCAACGTTTCAGGCTTAACCGTGTTGCTTAAGGGATGGATAGTCATTTTGCTCTCTGGACATTCCCTATGATGCTATGAGTAAGCCACACTAAACATATCTGAAGAGTTAAATTATGAAACATGTTATCTAATTTAACATTTAATAACATATTTAACCCCAATTGCTATGTTCTGTCTTTGGAACATTTGGTAACCAGATGGTATGGCAAGGACACGCAAACTCTACCATATTATAGAATGAACTTATGGGTTTGCAGGCTGTATTCTTCTTATTAGAATGAGATACATATGAGCTTCTTAACTAGTTGCAGTAGATACTGACATATCAAAGGAATTTCAATGAAACGTGCAATGATTTTGGCTCTGTTGTAATTCGTTCGCGCACTGGATTACCTATTTTGTCTACAATATTCTCAAAGCATTAAGTGAAGTGGAAATCTACACTAGATATTTCACGTGTGTCAAGTCTGACTTCAGTTCACACAAATTTGAACAATGTGATCAAAAGACTCGGTACAACGTTTTAAAGTAACCAAGAAGATTACAGGCGTATGTTTTTGCATGAGATTTATGTTCAGCTTACACTCGACCTAATTGCGTGCACGTCTTCTCGTCCCGCAGAGCGGTTATTTGGCGACCCCTAGCGACCGCTGCGTGAAAAACTCGCAACTTGATTCGCAATCTTGTTCATTATGAGTGCTTGCTCAAAAATATTTCGAGCGTAATCTTGTTATTGTGAGGCATTTGCTCAAAAATGTTAACAAACCAAAGCTCTGAACAAGGTTTACGGGAGATCTTGCATTCAAAACGTGCTAGACATGTAAAAACAGGATGACACGCATTAACTTGACCGACAACTATTCACATATGAATGTTTGTGAAAAGAGGACAGTCGGCAGCGGGCGTATAATACGTTTTAGTCTCTCCAGTGGTGCCTATAGGTGAGACATGTCAAACTCTTACATTCGGGAGATCAGACAGGGATATTTATTACCTGCGTGTGACACACCGTTTCAGCCACATTTTCCCAGACAATTCCGAATTAGTCCTCCTGGTATTCGTCCATTTATGCGTTCCAACAAACGTCGACGCGTAACGATAACCTTAAGTTAGACACCTTACTCCAAATGTTACGGATGTTAACATTCTAGTGTTATATATCCCTGGAAACGGAAAGCTTGAAATAGCTCCAGGTCTCTCCAAAGCGCACCGACGACAGATTGCCAAATATTCTCGAAAACAAGGACGCGTCTTGTCCCCTCTTAGTTGCTTGCTGTTTTATCCCCGAAAGTGGGCAAGGATGCGCCGAGCGACCCAGCGGCGGCGTGGGCAGCTGGACGGATCGGTTGATACTCAGCAGCCACCTTCTTTACATTCACAAGTTCAGAAGCCTCAGATTATACTCCAGTGGGAAAAGTCAAGAAGCTGTGGGAACATGACGGCGTCAACATCGCCCGTGCGCTGCGCTCTCGGTCACCGCGCACTTTCTCTACATTGTCATCAGACTGAGCTGTGGCAAGACACGCAAGATAAAATACTGAGATTTCCGTGGCGCAAAATCATGTCCTAAACGGACACCGAACCTCTTCGTTCGTTCTCGTATCTTTTCGCACTCAAATAAATTGGTGACACAAAAAGAAAAGGCAAGAAGTGTCACGCCACTTTAGCAGGACGGAGTTCGCGGACGGGCAGTTTCCATTGCGCGATGAGCGGAGCGCTCGTCATTTGGATAGATGGATGGCGTTATCAGCACTGCGCTCGCTATCCTCTCTCTCTCTCTCTCTCTCTCTCTCTCTCTCTCTCTCTCTCTCTCTCTCTCTCTCTCTCTCTCTCTCTCTCTCTCTCTCTCTCTCTCTCTCTCTCTCTCTCTCTCTCTCTCTCTCTCTCTCCTTTCCTCCTCCGTCTGACTAACAACCTGCCAGTCCTACTTTAGCTGACAAGCCCGTGACGTCATTTTAAAGTAAAATCTGTAACATTTCGGAAATAGTCTCCCCTCTCCTCTCTGTGGAGTTCGTCTGAACCTAACGAAGTGCAATCTCGGTTCGGAGAGATAAATCAGTTTGGGTCTCGGCTATGAAAAACTCAACCAGTGTACATTATTTTCGACATGGGAAGAGATCACTTTCTCATTCCAAGGTTAACACAGTGTTTGGGGTTCACTGATCCGATAGAGTCCTATCCTCCAGATTACAAGAGACTAAATGTCACATTTATTTTCCTTACAACATGTAAAAGTATTTTCTTGTTTTTAGGAAGATTGATCTTTTACTCCAATTTAACATAGGAGAAAGAGAAACAGAGGTTTGGTGTACAGGCAGAAAAGCCTAAAGTTACTCCATCCATTATAAATGCCACATGAATTTCCAATGTGCAAAAACATGTGGTCACATGTGAAATATTTTTGCTACTTTTCTGTCTGAGACCCCTATAAATTCTCATATGAAACCCATGTTATTCATTAGACAATTCCTGTTTTTCACACGATCAGGCCCATATTATTGCCTTTACACATTATCCTACTGAACTTGAATAAGAATCTGTCTGCAGACTGTCAGGCAACAGCGGGGAATCTCATTAAGCCTGTGTGTTTGAGACAAGGGGCTTTGTTAAAACTGCCCTACTGATAAAAATGCATGCTTGAAGTGCACTAGCTTGATGTGAAGGTTTTACCCCATATATGTTAGCTTGTGTGTGTGTGTGTGTGTGAAGATTACATGATTGCGGCAGGTTATGTATATCAATTTGTACCGCAGATATTTTTAAGACATTTTCTGAATGGAGAATTACTGCACATGCACACAGGGCTCTGCGGGTTATGGAAAAGCCATATTTTAGGACATAGAAGTTTTACGATCAATTTAAGAAAGCCATTTTAAATTGTGCCAGTGTAAATCAACTGTGTGTGGAAACAGATTCGCCTAATAGGACAAGGTGTTATAATCCCACTATTTCAGCTGAATTGCCCAATAGGACATTTCCCACGCCACATCCAACACAGTCAAGAATATGTATAGAGGAGGTTTCAGAGAGACATCTCATGAGCTGTGTGTCCGATCCCCCCAGATCATGGCAAGCTTGACTCTTAATTGTTATTACCATTTTACAGAAAATGCATTTGATAAAAACTGTTTCTTACCATCTGGAAAGAGGTCGTCTACAGTATGGATGCATGGTGGGTTCCTATGGAGGATGCCATAGAGAGAACTGTCCTTAAACTCTCTGTAGTGGAAGGGGGTGGATAGGTTAGGTAAATTCCTCAATACATTACTACGAATAGAAATTGAGTGAAAGCTGCAGTTACACAGTTTTGCTGAGTAAGTTGTTCATACTCTTCTGTATGTATTAGGGTATTTACCTACTTTACCTAATCCTTACACTCATGATTTAAGCTTTCAAATAATTAGATAACCGTAATTAGTTAAACTTGTCCAGGAACTGAAGTCGTATATCTGTCTTGCTTTAATTGAGCTATTATTTTACTTCAGGCAATTGTATTATCATATGCAAATAAAGGGAAGTTCGGAGTGTATTGTCTTTGATAATTAGCGTAATAACACCACATTCATTTTGCTGCTTTAAATTCATAAGGCCGAGGGTCAGGACTAAAGGTTATTGTGAGTTAGTGTATATTGCCTGTGAAGTCAAAGGGGAGGCTGTGGACGGGGTCTGATTATGCTTTACCTTGCTTATGAATTTCAATGAGGGATTATGCTAATGAGGAGAGTTAAACAGTGTCTTAAAAGATTCTTTTTAAACTATAAAAATGAAGTTTTTGTTGAATCAGTTCCAGTTTCCTCAGGTTTAGATGATCTGTTATATTAGATTAGACGTGTTGGGAAAGTGAGAACAAAACTAATCATTGGATTTGCCAACTATTTTTCAAAACAATCTTTAAGAGATGTAAACCAATATGACAATACGTCTTTGAAATCTTATCAGAGTTTTTGTTTAAAGCAGCATTGGACTTTTGGTCCCACTTTATTTTACGTTGCTCTTATACCTGTGAACTTGCACGGTAACTAGATGTGTACGTAGTATGTAACCACAGTGTGTGACAGACAATGTACACACAAGGGTAAATAGCTGTACTATTTGTGTAAATGCACACATGTAACAACCCACTGAATAGCTGGTCTAAGTACAAATGTGTAACCAGCATTGGTAACAACACTTCAGTAAGTGCATGTGTGTAAAAGGAATTATGTAACTACATTTTGTAACAACAATATATTGACAGAAAGTTGTCCAATTCCTTAGTCTTCAATTCTGCAGTTTCCAGTTTGGAATACAACAACACTTTATGGAAATCATGATGATTTAACACATGACCAAAGGCATGACTTATGTTGAATCAATACGAAGGTTTCACCTTGTTATACCAGTGTACTTACATGGCCACCCCCTTAGGGAACTGTCCTCTAAATATAAAGTGTAAAACAGTCAAAACTTACCGTGTAATATGCAATACCTTAACCTCTGATTAACACTGTTGCACCAGTGTACTTACATGGTAACTCCTCAGGAACGGTCCACTCAATATAAAGTCTAAAATAGTCACCATGTTAAAACAGTCACTGGTTAAACCTTAGTATTGATTCAACATTAGTCATGCCTTTCGTCATGTGTTAAATGCATGGCATGCACGTAGGAATCATCATGATTTCTATAAAGTGTTGTTGTATTCCAAACTGGTAACTGCTACATTGAAGACTAAGCAAGTGGACAAACATCTGTGAATTTATGGTTGTTACACATTTGTACTTAGACCAGCTATTCAGTGGGTTGTTACATGTGTAGTAACACAAATAGAACAGCTGTATATACTATTTACCATTGTGTACTTACACAGTGGTTACATACTAAGTACACATCTATTTACCATGCAAGTTCACAGGTATTAGGGCCACTTAATATAAAGTGGTACCGGACCTTTTGATAACAAAAGAAAGAATAACAATTTATGTTTTCCATGGATTGTTAAAGCTCAACAGAACAACGGTAATGTTCAACAGCAGGTTTTCACCTTTTTCAATCTATTGTACATCACAGTTAACAAGAAGTAATGACAGGAAACCATAACGAAACATAAGGGAGGACATTTAAGCAAAATAGGGTAAGCAAGTAATCTTAAATGTGCCATTTAAGTGACACACGGGTCCAAATGTCACTATATAATTTAGATGGGAAAAAATCCTGTATGATTGTTATTTCTTAAAACAAGCCTTTTCCAAGTACACTCTATTAAAAATGTATTACTTTGTGTCAGCAGCTTGGTTAAAATGTCATGTGCTAATCATGTCAAAGTCACATGTTACAAATCAAACATTTATATGTGATATACTATGGCCATTAGAACACATTTATGAAAGGATTCTCACCTCTTATGGGTGGATACATTTTTTATTTATTTTTAAAAACCGTCTCCCAAAATGTCTAGCTTTGTCAGTCTTAACTCTTCACTATAAAAAATCTATAAAAATAGGGAACTGTGTACTGTAAATAATTGTACAGTTGTTTTACCTGTTTTATCAATTTTGCACTGGATTTCATTGTGTCTGTAAAATAAACAGATAAAGTACTGGCAGAAAATTACCAGTACATTTTTTACAGTGTTGAGCTGTGACCTCCATGTCCGTTTTTGCTTCAGATGTACCTAGTAGTGCTATTAGCATTAAAGTTGTCATATGCCAGACGTCAATCCCCCAACTCTACTTGCTTAATGCAATACTCAATAGCACTCAATACATTTACATTTAGTCATTTAGCAGACGCTTTTATCCAAAGCGACTTACAGATGAGGAAACATTGGAAGCATTTATAACAACATAGGCAACAAAATACATAAGTGCATCAAACTAGTCCATTAAAGCCTAGCACAGTATAAAAAGCTAAGGTATATAAACTGAGGTTAGTAAGTGTTTTTTTTTAAAGAAGGAAAGGGAAGAGAATTAGGATAAATCAATCAGCGACCTGTTGCCGGAAGAGATGCGTTTTTTAAAGATGGCAACCGAGTCTGCTGATCTTGGATACATCAAAACATATTCTTTAGAGTTCGAGGGGTTCATCAATGCTTGTATTTTAAACTGTGACAGCTAAATTATGATTTATTGATCGTTTTGAAACTGAATCATAGTCAGTTATTATCAGAATACCTTGAAACCAACATAGTATATATTAAGGGTCAAATCGCTGGTCAAGTACTGAATAGCCAGCCTCTTTATTCAAACAGATATTTAAAGAGGAATCAGTGAATTGAAAGCACCATATGAAACATAAAACAGTTGCTTAACTCAAGCATTTCTTTAATTATGTTTTATTGTTGCATTCATGCATTCAATCCGTGCATTGGGGTCGGATTCTACTCTTTATTCAAAACAACAGAACAATGGGCCTTGGATATTTTGAGAAAAAGCTTGGCGTGGCGTGCTCCATATTCTCAATATTCAGAGCTGTTAATAACCCCCTGAAAGGAATAATTGCAGATCACTTTGAACACAACATGAGACACAAATAGCTGCCACAACAATAAGACAGTGGCCATGACAACCGGACCGAGGAGAGGACATCTACTCTATCTGTTAGTGAGATGCTGCCACAGATGAGCCAAACAAGAGGGATGAACACAATGTGCGGTGAGCCCAAGATAGTTAACGGCACAATGGACACCCTAGAGAAATCTGGTAGCGATTCCATAAACTCTTTGAAGTTCACCTTTAACATATTGGACTATTTCTTACAAAAAGTGCCAGAATATTTATTAATAATAATAATAATAAACTCAATCAAAATAATTTGATTAATAAAGACATTATTATTATTACTATTATTATTGTTTTCTTTTTGGTATTTATAACAAAGAATATGGAGTGAGAAGGTGGTCGTCTTTAAAATACTTGTAAGTTGCTTTTTCTCAAGAGACACTTAAGCGAAAATCTCATTTTTTCCCCCTGTTTTTAATCACATTGCTGTCTATGAGAAATGACAGAGATATCAATGAGGAGATCTTACTTGTTTTCTATTTTACAGGCATGCTCTGCTTTAATTATTCTCATCGGCACTCTGAAGGGCATGACATGACGTATTACCACCGCATTGACACACATCCATCTATATACACATCTGGCATCTACACCCACACACATTCACACCTGTGGCTGCACACCGATTCTTACATTTGCATTTCCATCTCTATCAAGTTTGGTGTACGTTTGATATACGAAAGAGATTGGAGACCTCATAATCATGCTAACGGCGAAATACAAGCATATCACAGACCACCTTCAACCATTTTAAGCGAAGATCTTTGCCCAGACAATTTCAATATCTCATCTTCAGGCAATGGAGGCGGATCTCAAATTACCCAACACCTGATGTTGTCTTTGATTAAGATTCCTGACAGGGCCTCTAGAGTCTGAGTGTAACACATTGTTCACCTGGGAAGGGTCTGAAAGTATAGAAAAAGTCATCGCTATGGAAACAGCCATAATACCGAAAGAGAAGGAAAAAACTGAACGAGGAAGATTACAGGGTGCATTTGGGTCAGCAAAGACTGAACTGACCAGGAGCTATTTCACAAGACTGACAAATAGAAATATCACTGATACTGCTCTAGATCTGTATGTGATCAATGTGTAACGGTGTGGGGCAACACTTTGACTCATTTTATCATAATGTACACAATTCATTTAAAAAGTAGATGAAAGTCAGAGTTACAGCAAAAGCGAAAATTTTTAAGTGGAATAAACATTTTAGCTTGGGCTATCTGTCAATGGATTGTTCCGTTTTGAATGTCATTTTCTTTACAGGCCAATATCCTGGCTCTAAAAATTAATAAAATCTATTGAATACGTTCACTGTTATTGCTTTGAACATACACTGACCTTGGGGCATATTGGCACACTATATAGGGTTAGTTGTACCGTAACAAAGGAACTCTGCCATTAATACCGAAAGGACACATGGCTTTACGGTAAACAGAATCACACAAATGAATACATATCTTGGCATTTGCGAAAGCTAAATTAAATGATTATGGATTAAATTAAATTAAATTACAGAAACTTCATGCTGTCCTTCTCATTAATTCTGAATATTTTTTCATTTAGTTAACAACCTGTTTGGTATTAATAATTGTTATTTTGATTATTATTAATAAAACAATTATTAAAAACAACAAAATGGCTAGTTAAAGGTGCGAGACGTTTTTAATGACAAAATTTGGAGCAAAATATATGAAAAATAAATACAATATATACAAAATATCATAATAAAGAGTAATGGAGAGACAGGAGAAGGGTGACTGAAAAAAGTGTGAGTTCCATTAGAGCTTCCTCACAGAAAATTTCTCAGTGATTTACTTACTTTAAAGACAAAAACTACAGTTCATCATTTGTTCTCTTACAAAAAAGCTTTCTGTTACTAAGAAGACAATGCAACGGCAAACAGGAGTGTTATTAAAGTGTTTGTTGTTGCTAATACGCTGCAATTATTGCAATTACAAGTAATACTTTTAATTTCTCTGGGGAAATTATTTTATTATATACTTGCTGAAAATCTTTCACCCTGCAGCACAGCTGACTTTTAGTTTTTTATGACTTGACGTAATTTGTAATTACCGGAAAATAAAGAGAAAATAAATACTCTGTTCTAATGCCTCTGTTCTCGCACAAAATCATGTTTAATGTGATTATGGGTTAATAAGTGAAACTTCATATTGATTCATCCAAAACTCAATGCGCCAGTGCAGTGATTGACAGGAGCTGAAATTACCAGTTTGTGTGTGTTTCATATGGACTCAAGCCAAAGACTAAAAGACTTGTTTGGATTCAGCTAAGGGGGAACACCCATTAATCCAGAATGTTGTCACATCTTATCATCTTCTCTTCCATCTGACAGTCCTTTATCACCTCTGAAAATGAAACTGCGTTCTAAGCTGAAAAGCTGAAATAGACACATAGGGAGAACACCAGGCTTCCTAATACATACACATTCGCAATAAATGTGTTCATTTGACAGAGTTGTGTATAAGCACTTAAAAGTTCCAAAAGTAACTTTAAAACTTGATTGGTTGTTCAAGGATGCTGATCCAGGAACCCGTCCTGCTTGTTTTCTATTGGAGGATTGTTGATGTTTGTTTTACGTGAAAAGGCCAATATAGAACAGATACAGAAGAGAGAAAAAGGCAACATAGGTCTTTCAGATATGTGCGAGTTTTTTTGAACTGGTGTTGTGAACATTTGCTGACATTGGTGTGGTTTACAGGCTGTATAGTGTTTTCTCTCACCCCTCTAGTGGCATCAACCGTGAGGTGCAGCATGCAGACCGTGGCTTTATGTAGGCCTGCACCTGTGTTTTCTTTTACTACTTTCTTGACTTAAAAACGACAGCTTTGTCCTAAATGACCCAAAACACACCTTTGTCCCAGTCAGCCTTTGTGTCCTACCAGCTCTGCAAGTTTCAATGAACCTCAGTGAGGGTTTTGGCACTTTTTAAGAGTGTATGTACTGGTTGTGGAGGTAGTTCTTTAAAGAGCACCAAGTACTTACAGTATGGTTTTGCCTAGGGTTTGATGCTGCTTAGCATTTACACTAAGCACCTGCTCATATCAATACTCTAACTTCAATGGTGTGGTAGCTGTGTATACAGTACATTATGTATATGTAAGTTATGTAAATATTGCATGTGGAGCCAGTCAGTATTGACAGGGTGTCATATGTACAACTGATGCTTTTGGAATCGAGCAACTATGGGGTTTCTGTGCTAGCCAAGTAACTGCCATTGATGTAAATGCAATATCTCTCTTTAGGTATCATAGACCAACATTTTTACCCTACAGGCTTGTCCTAAAAAAATGATACGACAGGAATAGCTTCTCTGCCGCCCCCATCTGTTCCAGGTGCCTTTGGCATTTTGTGACAAACCTAGGCCTAACATAAGTTGAAGAAAGTTTGTTTAAAACTTATTGTAAAACATTACTGGTCATGTGATCTCTTAATGGCGCCCACCAAGAGGGGGTTTTTTCAACACACGCTCACAGCCTGTCGCGTCCGCTATAGTGTTTCGGGTGGGGCCACAGTATTGTTTTTTTCTAGTAATCGTACGTTTTTGTACGCTTCACAATGTACAGATTCAAACGATTTAGCCACCTCGTAAAAAAGTTACAAATTCCTGTTCATTTTTTGTGGGGGTGACTAGAATCTTCATCATTTTAAGCATAATTGTTAAAAAAACTTCTACATCTTTATGCGTTACTACTTTAAGATGAATAATATATTTAGTGCACTTTTAAATAGCATGGTAAGTGAAGTTAATTACAAAATCTCTCTCTCTCAGTGTTTTCTTTATACAGTATATAATGAATCGATGTTGCTTGGGGAATGTATCTTAGCATAGAATATAAAGCCGAATCTCAGACAGGCGTTAAGTGCCAACAGCTTCTGAAAGTTTTGGCTGTTAGAGGGAAGAATAGCTACATTTAGAACATATCCTGAGACTAAAACTATGTATTATATGCATAATTAGGTGCCAGCCTCTTTATTACAGATTTCTCTGCAGTAAAGAATCTGGGGTGTAATTACACCTCCACTAGTAAATATGTTAGTAAAGTTAAGTGATGTAAAGAAGTGAAGAAGACCATATAAAAATGCAAACCATTAAACATTTGTGTCCCTCTGCATAGACCACTTAATAAGATTTAAACAATGGTTCAAAGGCACCCAGGATACATTTTTTTCTATTTCATTATTGTTATGTTTTAAATCTTACTTATGTAGTGAAATATGAATATTAAATAAATGCTCTGTTGGTTGTATTTTTGCACATTTGCGTAGTGTTCAAGTTGGACCAGCTTTGTTTACCTCTTGCAAAGTGAGCTGTTCTCTGTGTCTGAATCAAATATGTGCTTACTAAACAACACAGGGTCATGCAGATATGATCTTATTTCTTAATGTTTGTGTAAAGAAAATGTTCAATCATCAAAAACATCTAAAGCCAGCACAGGCACATAGCATCATATAGAGTTCTCATTTATTTTCCATTAGATTTGGCTGTATACACAGGTCTAAAGGATTGGTCATTGCATACACACCGTTTTATACGAAAAGGAAATAGCTGCAGATTCACGTCAAAACAGCAATTTATTAAATTGAGCTCACTGACTTAAGAGTGAAGCGCACACACGCTGTGATATTGTTCTGAAGGCATGAAGGAACTATCAAAGAAGACAGAATGAATACAGAAATGCCAAAGAGATTGTTAGGGACTCTGGTGAACGGCATTCACACGAAAAATCCCTCACAATCTGATAAAAGCCGTTTAAAGCAGCTGATGTTTAAAGTCTCTCTCTTTCTGACAAGCCGGATGAATGAGGTGCACAGCTAAAGATACAAAGCAGAGATGATGACTCTGTTTCCTACACACATACACTCCCCTTTTTAAATGTCAGACTCGGAAAGGATGATCCGAGGAGGGAGAAGTGAGGATGAAAGACACAACGAGACGGAGAATGAAAGTAAAAGTTCATGCTAAGAGAGCCTTAAATCTGTACTGTGACATTTTTTATAGCTTTACGGGGAATGATTTAGCTGAGCCCAACAGCACGACCTGTGGACTACGGCAATAAATTAAGCTAGTTCAGTCGCCATGACCGACGCCCCCAACATACTTCCAGCAAGACGGGAGGTATTTACTTCCGCCTTTGGTTACCAGTCTAGAGAACACATGTGTAGTTTAAGCCCAGTGAGGATTGATAGGCTATTCTATAGGCTTTCTGTAATATTTTCTGGAAATATTAATATTTAGAAGAGAAGGCACGATGTTTAATCATTCCTGACAGCATGTGTTTTGGATGCTATTCCATTAGCTGCAAATCCGTTTAATCCAGCCTTGACTAGCATGGTACATGATAGACGCTGGTTTAAGATCTTTTCAACGGTTTATAATTTGTTATACTTAATAATGGCTGCCAGTCAACCTTAAGTAAAGTTTTATGATATATACTGTAGATCCTTGACAGCTCTTTGTTTTTAGCTGTGCAATATATCAGGGCAAATGAGGCTTTACCTTCATAAACTCAGATTATGAAACAAAGCTTATACATGTCAGCCTGAGGGAGAGGGGGGAGAGATCCCTCAGGATGTCCCTTAACGAAAATGTCAATTTCTTTCTACACCATCTGTGTTCTGCCAGTGCCTGACTCAATTAACAAACCGCCTTTTAACGTAACTCAAATTTGTTGGGGGAAAACGTTGACATTTAGTCTGTAAAGTGTATTTTAGGTTTACGCTTCAAGTTATGCTGGCCATGTCTCTTATGTGCTCATGAGAATATTCAACAGCGTTATCTTAATTCCTACCCAACCTAACAGTGTTTTTCTTTCAAAGCTGTGACTTTGAAAGCTAAAACTTAGCTTTACTTAACTGTTTCATACATTTGTGAAGAGCTTTAATTAGTTGAATGTAAAACATTCATGAAACTCCTAAGGGTTGTATTTAATAAAAACTACATAACGATATTCTTGCTGGTAATAAAACCCTTTTTCTTACCCAGAGTAAGTGTCCTTGCCTTGAAATATTCTAAGAGCTTATGCAACATGATACATAAAAGCAAACAGCGGACTGTCTTATTTAAATAATTTATGTTAAATGTCTTAGTGCAACGTAGCCGTTGTGAGATCAGCGTACATTCTACTGGATAAACTGATAGTGAACTGATCCCAGAACAGTGCATTGAGGTTTAATACTTCAGGTTTCAGATGTCATTGAGGTGATGGATCGATCTCAGAGTGCATTCTGACTGATGGGGCTGATTTATAATGTGCTCTCATGTATTGGTTCACGGCTTGTTAAAAGAGACCCTGCATCTGCTGCCAGCACTTTCCTGATTGAGGATCTACTTGCTAAACGCCTCTGGGTTTTAAAAACCTTAAACATGCAGCAGTCATCAATATCTCAGCCATTATAACAGTCCCTAAATTTTATGAATGAGTGTTACACATTGTAATGTCTGGATCGAAATTATATTTTATGACTGTAAACGACACTAGTTATTTTTTCCTTCCCAATCCACTTAATTGCACACTGTACTTTTGAGGGTCTAAGATAAAGGTGTTTGGTGCAATTCTGCAGTTTTGTGAATTTGTTGTGAGGTGTATGTCTTTGGTTTCATGTGATTTCAGTGGTAATGGTGCTGATGTGATTGCACTTGTGATGTGTGTAATGAGTTCAGTGGGATGCGCATGTTTCAGTAATGATGTGGTAATGTGTTTGGAAGGTTGCATAGCTGTAGCTCGGACGTCATACCCCCAGACCGCCCGTTGACCACCCATGGACCCTTTACAGATCATATGTTATGTACAGAAATTACAAAAACGTTCTTTAGTCGGAGCACAGTTGAAGCACAGATCTGCAGTATTTACTGCACTGTTACAATTAACTTTGTTGCTGTATTTTTGAGTTGGTGAAATTTATCCTGACAAATCTTTGAGGCAGACACATACAAAAAAGTGTAGGGTTGTAGTTCAGATGTATGTTAACTAATGAAATAAACAATAAATCATATATGTTGTTTAAAGCTGTATTCTAGTTGGCTGCTCATTTTATAAACTGGTAGGCCTTGGCTAGAACAAACGGCAATGTGCACCAGACATGCTGATAGTCAAAATCAGTTTTTGGTAGGGTGGTATTAGAAACCTCCGCATTAGAAGCAGAATTCTATTTAAACATTCAAAGCTCTCTTATGTTGTACTGTTGCCATGGAAGAAAGACAAACTGATCTGTATGTGATCCCGAGTACAGGAGCACAGCATTTTTCATCCAGACGAAGTGAGAACAGAATAAAACCACTTAGAGAGCAGCTACAGCCGGAGCACAAGACTTTGAACAACCAGATGATCACCTCAACCTCCTGTTATAAACGAACACTTATTCTGGATCACCAAATGCTGTGGAATCAATGGGCCCTTTTTCTATATGTTTTGAGGTGGGGCCTCTGGAATTCGGTGATATTCCCTGAACACTGGCTCGGAGAGTTATATCCACAAAAGCTTTTAATAAATAGTTGGGTATATGGGTGACATGCATATCTGCATGTGTGTGTGGTATTTCTACATTAACACACATGATTGAGTTGGATGCTGTCGGTGTGGTGTATATACCTATGATGTCTCAATTCCATGGTCTTGGCGTGGTGATACTGCACATGCGCCATCGATGAAATGTGGATGAAAAGGGTTTAACTTTCCTATACTGTTTTTTTGTAATTTAGTATATAAATTTGTTGTGATATAGGAAAGTGTCTTGGTTTCAGCTATTAAGTTTCCTCCTCCTCCTATACTGGTAACCTAACTAATCTGGAATCAGGCCGAAGATAAGTTTGTCCTTTGACTTGTACTTCAACAGTGCATATCAGCCACCCCGTGAAGGGACTAGTGAGTTGCTTTCAGCAATTTCCTCTTTCTTTTGATGTGTGAAATATAAGGTTGGGGCACATCATACGGGCACATGGCTTCTTGTATCACTGTTATTCTGATGACACCCAGATCTACATCTCGTTTCACCCAGACGATACCACTGTGGCAGCTCGCATAACAGCCTGCCTAGAAGACATCTCAGCTGGGATGAAAGAGCAATTCCACAATCACTCCTTCCAAAACAGCCAGGAACCTCTGAGTCATATTTGATAACCAGCTGTCCCTCAGTGATCAAATTGCAAAGAAAACACGATCCTGCCGATATGCCTAATGCAACATTCGAAAGGTTAAACCCTATCTCACTTGCAATTATCTCCTTGCTGGTCTTCCTGCAAAGGCTATCAAACCACTCCAGCTGGTTCAAAACGCAGCAGCACACCTCGTCTTCCAACAGCCCAAAAGGGCACATGTGACACTCCTTTTCATCTCTCTCCACTGGCTACCGGTTGAAGCCCGTATCAGATTCAAGTCACTGATGCTTGCCTACAGGACTATCACTGGATCTGCACTTGCTTACTTTCACACACTACTACACCCCATCAAGAATGTTCAGCAAAAAAGGTGGCGCCTTGTAATCGCTTTCCCACTCATTCTCCTTCACAACTCCTTCCTGGTGGAACATCTGACCAAACTACTTACAAGTAGTTTTTTACAGTGGCACACTACTGCAAAGCAATCAGGTGTAAGGTACCTTGCTCAAGGGCACTTCAGTCATGACCTGCTGGCACGGAGATTCGAACCGGCAACCTTCTGATCACAAACCCAACGCTCTACCTGTGAATACATGGTAGATCTTATGTCTAGTTTTGACATTTCAAAAGTCTGACATTTCAAAAGACACCAATGCTACTTTCAGGTGAACAATCTCATGCCGCACAGTTCTCAGTGAAAGGGTTTCTAGTTCTTCCTGTAACTGGAGTTCCCTTTCTGTCGGTCTCTCGACGTTGTGTTTACAGAATGGGGTTTGACTTGAGACATCTCTGACTGACTTGAAAAGGCCCTCGAAATTGGTGAATGAAATTCCGGGGCTTATGCAGGAACTCCGCACCTCCACCGACCTCGCTCTCTGGGCAGGGGTTGCGCCCCATTCTAGATCTGCGTACATTGAACAGGTACCTACACATGCTGCCGTTCAGGACAGCTCCTTCGTCCTCGACCGTTCCTGCGGTTTGCTTTTCAGGGAGCGGGCATATCAGTACATGGTCCTCCCTTTGGTCTGTCCCTGTCTCCACGGGTCTTCACGAAGGACGTGGTTCCATCCCTCGTTCCCCTCATCTCGAAGACTGGCTCATCTTGGCACACTCGCAAGATCTGTTGTGTGCACACAGGGACCTGGTGCTTCGGCACCTGGACCGTTTGGGCCTACAGGTCAACTGGGAAAAGAGCAGGCTCTCCCCTTTCTCTGTATGAAACTCGACTCTCTCTCCATTACAGCAGGCCTTACCACAGAGCGCGCACAATCAGTGCTGAACAGCTTGAACCTTTTCAAGCGGCAGACAGCAGTCCCCCTGAAAATATTTCATAGGCTCCTGGGCCACATTGCATCCTCGGTGAGGGTGGTCCCCGTCGGGTTGATGCACATGAGACCGCTCCAGCACTGGCTACAAAGTCTGGTTCACTGGAAAGCGTGGCACACCGGCAGTGGGCGTGTTACATCAAGCCTTTCTGTCGATACACCCTAACCCCCTGGTTTTCAATGACCTTTTTACGGACAGGGGTCCCTCCTGGGCAGGTTTCGAGGTGTGCCATGGTGCCGACAGATGCCTCCCTGCAGGTTTGGGATGCTGTGTGCAACGGGTACACAGTGGATAGGCCCCCACCTGCGATGGCACATCAATTGCCTAGAGATGTAGAGGATGATGGTGCGCTCTGAACCACGCTCTGAGTATGCCTCTAGTGAATGATCGGCATCATGTAGACATAATTTGACCAACTTTAGCATAACCTTTTGAGGGCTGTTTGGACGGTCAAGGTATATTGTGTCCTGGGGTATCGACCATAAGGACCTTGTTTGGCACCTCTTGTGTTATGTCATATAGCACAGTGAGATGCTGCTTGTGGCATATTCTACAGGGTCTTTTAAGAGTACAAGTAGGCTCTTTAGTTTCTCCTCTGTGATAGCTGTTTGTAGATCATTCAGTTGTAAAGCTGTCGACCTGATGGACCCAGAGCTTCTGCCGGGCTTTGATCTTGGTTTGCTGCAACATGAACTAGCTGAGTACGAGATTGCACATTCCAGATGCTACCATGCGGGTTGAAGGACCATGTTTTAGACGCGGGGCCTCTGGAATGCTGTGATAGTCCCTGACCACTGGTGACTCCGGTTAGAGAGTAAGGGCTCGGAGAGTTATATCCACTAAAACTTTTAATGAATAGTTGGTTATATGGGTGACAGCATATCTGCATGTGTGTGTGGTGTTTCTGTCGGTGTGGTGTATATGCCTATGATGTCTCAAACACATGGTCTTGGGTGGTGATACGGCACCCAGAGTATGCATCTAGTGGACAAAGATTAAATGTAGATGAAAAGGG
Source organism: Barbatula barbatula (assembly GCF_947034865.1). Taxonomy (NCBI): domain Eukaryota; kingdom Metazoa; phylum Chordata; class Actinopteri; order Cypriniformes; family Nemacheilidae; genus Barbatula; species Barbatula barbatula. The sequence continues at coordinate 17,070,901 of NC_136774.1, forward strand.
TTTAACTTTCCTACACTACATGATCAATGGGAACTATATTCTTAGGTACTTATTGTAGTCTGAAGTGAAAATTTTCTAGTGAACTACTGGATGAAACGTGGAGGCTTTTTATCAATATTCTAGGGTAATGTATGTAACCTATTTAGGGTTATCTATATTCAAAAAATTACTGGATGGATAATGTGTAAAATTGGTCATTAGTCGGACTTAATATAAGGAATAATGGGTCTATTAATAATTAATCTGACTGATCTAGTTAATGTGAATACATTTATTTTTTATAATTGAAAAAAATTCTCTAAAATGGCTTTTTGGGAAAGCGTAGGACTTAGGCCTAGTAATAATGTTCTGCAAAGTAGTGAGTCACAGTCAGCCTCAATAAAATTGCCTACTCAAAATACTAATAAGAAATTCTAAACTTCTAATTCAGCCTGTGCGAGTAAAACAAAAATATCAACCTGGCAAACTATGATTTTAGATTTTAGCTCATCATGTGCTGTAAAAAAGGCAAAAATAAATAAATAGGCTATATGATACATAAAAATAAACACTTTATCCAGAACGAAAACTGGTTGGCTGTAAAAGGGATACGTTGCCCCAAAATAACTGTACAAAACCTGTATATGACTCCTTATCTGATTCATACAAGTTAAACAAAATAATCTTTTATCAATTTATTTTTGGCTGAACCATCCCCTTTATATCTGCTTAAAAAGGGAAGGAAGAAGTTTAGCATCTGGTCATAATCATTCAGACGTTGAATTGGTTGGTGTTCCTTATGATGCCGTGTGACCATTTCTCAAATCCCCCCTATGTGTTCTTGGGCACACTCTAAATCCAATTTGTTCTTAAATGCATTCTAATGATGCATTGTAATGATGTAAGTGTGTCGACCCACAAGTAAATGAAGAGACATTCACCAAGGGACTGTACCTTTATGGGGGGGATGTTCTGTTTTGTTGGTTCCCTGGTTAACCAGTGTGTGGAAGGTTACTCTGACTCACTGTTCTTTTATTTATTGTGTAAGTGGAGAGTAAAGTTGACTTGACGCATCTCCGTCTCTTGTCTCCTCATTTATTGCACTTCACATAAGCATGATATCAATGTTGTTTTTTCTGAATGGCTGTGTTCCCAGGAAAGAAGTTAAGGCGGCGTTTCGAGTCCATAACTCCACCTCCGGGCTAACCCTAACATCATTAAGTCTCTAAGCTCCTCCCTAATGTCTGCACTGAGACTGCTGTGACAATTGCATACACTTCATCATGTTTATGGGCTGCCAGAAGGGTGCTATACAATCTAGTTTCACAAGTGCATGTTGCTCTACTAAACGGCATAAACATTCAGTCTGTTCTGTTCTTACAGCCTTTTGCACCTTTTATGTTGTCTGAATTGCCTTTTTAGTTGCTTTATTATGAGCCTTACAACTACAGTCAGCATTCACATTAACAGATCAGATATAACACAAGCCCTTTCATGCACTATGCCTTCAACCCCTGGTCCAGTTCTTCACCTTCTATCAGTATGCCAACAGGATTCTCTGATTTACACATTAAAGTGTTCCTCACCCCGGGTAGGTGGCAATATACGGTTTAAGGAGCATCACAGCATGTCCGCACTCATAAGTACACTTCAAAGTATCATCTACTGTGTCAGTGAGGAGCCAACAGACCACAACATCGACTACATCATTATTATTAATAACAGCTCGGAAACTCAATGAGATCAGAATAATAACAAGCAGATCTTAACTTGTTAGAGCACCACATCAATATTTGTATTTCAATCCGCATCCCACGAGTCTGTATCAGTTACACTTCATTATCTTTGTTTATCCTGAGGAACGCATCTACAGTATGCGTCTATGAAAACAAAATCAGATCAATGAACATCCAGCTGATCATTTATTTGTAACAACAGGCTTCAGAGTAGTCGCTGAGCAGAAATGACGATTTTATGGGATTGGTGAGGAGGGGGTTTGAAGCCGCTCCCAGAGTTCCTTCTTTAATTTGGAAAGTGCCTCCGGCAATCGCAATAACTGCAGATTAGCAACAGGGGAATTTCTCTAGGGAGGAGAGTTATACACAGAGACACCCTTCCATCACATGCCTCAATAAATGTTTTCCTTTCCATAGGCCAGATTTCAACTGCTGCCTTGTCCCGTGTTGTCTAACGTGCACACCAACCAACTGCCTCTCTCTTCCTCCCTCTCTCTCACCCACCTTCTCTGTTTATCTCTCTTTTTTACAGCTCTTTTGAGAGATCATTTGCACGCTCTGGCTGGGAGTTTTATTTGTTGGTACTTTGTGGAGGCAAGAGTAGAACATCAAATGAAAAACATTAATCACACGGGTGTCAGACAGAGCTGGGGATAAGCAGAAGAATGGAGATCCGTTTTTTGGTATTCTAAAGAAAGAGGTGAAGTATATGACTGGGAGTGGGAAAACATTATAAATTGAAGTTTTGTGTTTTTTTATTGAGGGGCTGTATAACACCCATCACTCCGGTTTCTACCCGACGCAATGAAATGTTGTCAGTGCAGACTACAGATACGCACATCACAGTGGCCCAAGGCCCAGAATCAACACTCCATATCAGATGGCCGTACATCTCCTTCAGCTTGCATCTTATCCACTTCAGCCAGATCACCTGCTCAGACACAGAGAGTTCGGAGGCATCTGACTGGCGCTTTTGGATTGTTGTAACATTTTGGGTTTTTGTGATAACGGCATCAAATCGTGACCGGCACTGAAATATCTTTTCGTGGAAAGAAACACTCTTTTCATGTGTGTTTAAGTGTGCCGCTGTCCTACCCAAAGGAAAACTCTATTGCCCAGGGGTGGTTTTCATAACTTTGGAAATGTTCTAATTTGTATTTCGTTTAACTATTGACTAATCTCCTGAAAAACAAACGAGTTCAACTGAGAAATGTGTCATCATTCTGCACTGCAAGAGTGAATATGTAAAGCATATCTTAAATGTTTGAGTTCATTGCAAATGGTTCCTGGACATACAGTATCTGAGGTCAACTCTCGTTGAGACACATGACATCATTGGTCAGTTTCTGATGAGAACACTATGTAAAGCCGTCATTGGCGCTCCATTTATTCCCATTGCTGTTTAGTGTATGTCCTGGTTGTATTTAATAAGGATTGGGGGATAATTGTCACAGGTGGGAGCAGCAGGTGTTAGTAATATACTGTAGCATTAGCATTTTGATTGACACGATTTAAGACATGCTCCTTCCTAACAATGTAATGGATGGCTAACATGTTTTTATAATTACATTACTGTTCTCATCACGACTTTATGAAGTCTTAATCTACGGCTCATTTGTGCTTCAATTCAAATAACTGGAAGGGCACGAGTTAAATTGTACTGAAACCATCCAGCGTTCTGACACCTTTTACATTCAAAATAAAAGTCACAGGAAGTTTGTCCATTCTATTTTCTGTATCTAGTCTTTACAACCTTAAAGATCAGGAAACTATACAGTATTCATGACTTATGATTTACTTAGTCATCTCTAGAGATTTATAAAGACTATACCACCTCATATTTTGATTTAATTTTGCCTGGGGCATTCAAAAGCATAATTATATAAATTTGCCCTCCAAACAACACGTTTGGACACTATTGTATATATGCTACTATCACAATGGGCGGTCAGCAAGATAATTATTTTGTGGTCATGTCTGGGACCAGAATTACCAGCAGAATTTACAAAATCCCAGTGTTACTCCATTTGTGTCTGTGTAATGGATTGTTAAAGCTGAATGTCACAGCATGTAACAGGGATCAATCTAGCAATAAGAGTCTTGCACACTCCTGACTCGATAATGCCAGATCACAGATCATTAATCCCAGAAGTCGTGTCTCTTTCTGAGTCAGTGTGCAACCTAATTTAGCTTTATATTGTTTCTTTTGAAAGAGTAAAGGATTAAATCAGAGAGATGGAAAAGTTTGAAATAAAATAGAATAAAAGTAAAGAGAGGAATAAAAAGTGGTGAAACGAACAAAGAAACACAGTCTGGTTTATTGCACTCATTTGAAATGTGTGGGTTGTGTGTGAGATCCAGGCAGAAGCTTTGAGCTATGTGTGTGATAGCACTGGATACAAATGCCGGATATAAATGCCAAAATCCAGCTTTCACCCTGGCAAACATCAAACCCAATAGAGCTCAATACAGGGCAGAAAAAAACATCACTGCAGTGACTGTTACTCTGTACCAACAAAACATTCCTCTTGTGACGTTCTCATCTCCGCTGATTCAGTCAAAGCCTCTGCAAACTTCAGATATTAAAACCTGTTTGAATGGTACACAGCGGTGGGTACAAACACAATATATTTATGCATTTGGCAGATGCTGTTATCCGAAGTGACATACAGTGCTTTTAAAGTTCTACAGTATACATTTAATCAATTCTGGTATTCCCTGGGATACCCACATACCCACAATCATGGCATTACTAGCCCCAGTGCCCTTCCAGGTACAGACCTAGTTTCTTCTTGTATATATTATACAGTACATATACTTATGATTAAACTGTGATGAAATTGAATCCACCAAAACAAGTTTAATGAGGCACCAGAGTGAAATTGTATTATTGTGGAAGAGTGACGGTTTTATGGTGCAGGATAAAGTACACTAAAGAGGCGATTTCTTGTGAGGGTGCATCACAGAGATTACCAATTTGACTATGAATGCTACTATAACCTCTCTCCCTCTTTCTGGCTTTGCCTCTCGTTCTCTATTTATTTATTCGGAGGGTCTTGCTGTTTTGTGCATGTGTGCAATGGTTGATCAAAGTTAAAGGGGTAGTGCAAAAAATGAAAATTGTGTTATCATTTACTCACCCTCGTTTCATTTTAAACTTTAGACTTTCTTTCTTCTGCAGAACACACAAAAAAGATGTTTTGAGGAATGTTGGTAAACGACCCATTGACTTGAATTGGTTTTGTGTCCATACAATAGAAGTGAATGGGTAGTGCCATTTTTCGAAAGAAATATCTTCTTTTGTATTCTGTAGAAGAAAGAAAGTAATTCAGGTTTGAAATGACAAGAAGGCGAGTACATTATAACAGAATTTTCATTTTGGGGTGAACTATTACTTTAAAGCCTATCCTTTTGATTCTATGACCAAGACTACGATCAAGACCACATTACGTACTTGTTAATGGTCATTATACACAAATATTACAACATTCATGAACTCATCTTCCCTTTATAAAATAATTTGACCTTTAAAGACATTGCACTTTTGACATGTTAAAGCATTATCTTCACACTTCAGTCTTGTATAAGATTAAAGGTAATGTCTGAGAACTTGTGCCTCATGTATAAAACGTGCCAAAATCCACGGCAACGATCATATTTATAAAACTGGTCTTTGACTTGGAAAAGTGCTTTGCACCAAGACAGGGTCTGAGCAGACGTATGCAAATTTGCTTCTCTGAGTGCGTCAGGTTTTTGAAAATATGTCATTCTTGCCGCTCGTATAGGATTTGGACGTTGACGGGTGCGCTTACATTTATCAATGACAATAATTAGACATCTTTAAAAGGCGGAGATCTGAAACTGTGTGCAATTTCACGCTCATCCGCGATTAAAAGATTTCACATCTGATAGAGAGGCATACCTGCGTTTTCTGGGCATATGTTCGTTCTGTGAATCACACGTACGCACTTTGAGAAATTATCGTAAAATCAAATTTTGGCCCCAGGTGTTATACTTAAATTGCACTGAGACCACAAGCATAAAAGCAAAACTCCAGTGGGTGTGCCAATTTCCAAGCCTCTTCGGTAATTCCGTAGTGCAGTGAGCTCTGCTGCACAGATTGGCCTTCATTAGGAAGTTGTGTTAATTGCAGACATACAGCTCCTGTAAATCTATACTGTAATCTGCAGTTCTTCATTCGCTGCACTTTCTCAGCGCACATCCATATCGATACCAACACCGGCTTCTCACAACACAATGCTAACGTTCCTCTAATGCTCCTCTAATGCTCTCTTCCTACAGATCAATAGAGCTTGTCAGTGTTATTGCAGGCAGTATTCAGCTTGATTGACCCTTTTGAGGAATTGAGTTTTTCCATCTGAGCCGCCGCTAGCTGAGCGTCTAATCACACCCGCACCTCATTCGCTTTATGGCTCAAAATCGCATTAATGTAGGTCCGGTGCTTGACTTCCAGGGTTCATTTATGAAAGGTTTTATGGGGATTTTTTGCAACCTTTATTTTTGTTATTGCTGATGATGTGATCTACATGTCATTCAATTTGAGTTTGTGTTCTTTATTTATAATCATATTTATTCCAGTTTAATAAGAGCGGTACGGTTTAAAATCCTGTTGATCGTGTTTTCGGTTTCGCAGGATCTATTGACAGAAAGGCTGTAATATACAGTACATAAAGTTATGGACATAGTTCTATGTCTTCAGAGGTGTTTAAAGACCTCACATAATGAACCTTAGAATGAGCTATTTCTATCTACATACACCATGGGTCCCCTTGCATGGAATTCGCCATGTTGAATCTACAGTAGCCTTAAAAAGATAAACTGCTCTACAGAGCGTGTTTGAAAAATATTTTATCTCCTTCGGCAAATAAGCAAAAATGTGACAACATTAAAGCCCTGTGTCAGCCCTCCTTCGAAAAGGAGGGGGGGGGGGAGTGAGACGTTGTTTACAATTCCCAACCTCCCCGCTAGATGCCACTATATTTCATAACATCATGACACTTAGAGAGGATCAGGCAGGTATTGTTTATATTTACCGTCTTTACTGCAATATTGAGTTATCTGCGCATAAATACTGTTTGTACGTGTATGTCTCCACACACTTTCGTCAAAATATAATAACTTTGCTGCTACTGGAAATTCTTTACAGACGATGTAACCAGGGCTGAAACATTAACTGATAATATTGTTGCCATCCATCCAACGGCAGTCCATTAAATTCCAACCAAGTGTCAACCTCTATATTCCATTCAATATTAAAACATAAAATTCCATAAGTTAAATTAATTTTTAAATTAAACTCTAGAGACAGCGCATGCCACACAAGTCAGCGATGCATAAAGTTCACGTTTGTTGATGGATGTCCATAGCTGGTTCCACACAATGACCATGGGTGATTCACTAAAGACCACACAGACAGGCCGGTACAGCGAGTTTGATTTAATGTCCAATTAGCGGAAGAGCACATGACCTGAAAGATACTACCTCAGCTGAACATCCATATACACACAAACCGCTTCAGCTCATCAGTGTAATGTGTGCGGCACCTTTTCTAAACCACTGAAAATCCTTTTCTCTAATTGACAGCAGTAAAATGCTATTTTAAAACCACAAACATTCAATGTTGTCATAAACCTCTAGGGTCACAACACTAACATCACCCCTGAGATTGTCTGTTACCTATTCATTTCAGGTGACAGGTTTGACTACGATAATATGTTCTTACAAGGGTTGGGGAGCAACTGATTACATGTAACAGGATTACTGTAATCAGGATACAAAAATTTGGTAACAGTAACCTAAAAATCTGATTACAGTTACAGTTAGTTACAAATTGGATTACTATCCGTGTTACAATTGTTTCAAAGCTAAAGTGCACTGAGGCTACAAGATTTCTTTGCCTAGGAAAAAGCTATATGGTATTCATACAGTATTCATGAGGCAAACACTCAAGGAAGTCTTCACAAAACGGGGTTGAATAATTTGTTTATGAATTGGACTGATCCCGGTTCTTGAGTTCAAGTCAGTGACTCAATGATCCGACCCCAATGGTTAACAGCTCATTGGAGGGGAAGATTATTTGAGACTTCTTTTAGGACTTCAGTTTTGATATAGGACAGTCTAGTGGCTTGGACTATTTCAATATTTCAATTCCACTTGCAGGGAAGAACTGACCGATGCACTTGGCCACAGATTAACAATATGAGTTAACAGAAAAGTTGACAGAATATTTATTTTTGGGTGTTCTCTTCCTTTAGAGTTGGGCTTTAAAAGACGAGAAGAGTTTCAGTTATTCGTGTACTTTCTAGCATCAAATAATTTCTTTTTTCAAGATTCTTGAACTCATTTCCATAGGGGACTCTGTTTCTCGCAACATTTGCTTTGTTCTCTGTCTTCTCATGATTATCAAGTCAAAGCCCTGCGTCTTCTTGTGTCTGCCACTTGTGTTCGTGTACCTGAGGACCCGTGGAGAGATTCGACTGATTCTCTGGGAAGCCTGACATAGCGCAGGCGAGATTCTCTCTTCGCAAAGTAATTAAAATATCTCAGTTTGGCTGTTAAACTTCTCACCACTGCAAATTTAATTTGACAACCATGGTGAAAAAATAAAATTTGAAGGCAATGATGATTTGATGTGAAACAACCCAGGATATCATCTGAATTTCAATTATTTTAGTTAGCTTACAGGAATTCAACATGGGCAACAGAACACTCTGCTTATAAATTAATATATGGTAAACAAAGCTAATAAGTCATTTCCATGAACATGCCTTTAGACCTGATTTCCTTCATAATAAAAATAATAAATCACACATTGAATGCCAAATACAATGTGTTGTTAAAATAGCATTGATTGTTTGTACATGTAAAACCTCACAGACATGACACTTTTTTACTACCTACAATCACTGTGGATTCTTATAGTACCCCTGTCCTTCCTAAGCTGTCAATAAGATTAATGTTCCTCGGGACGAACAGTATCTTTATTTACAGTTAAAGCTAAATAAGCATGTCATGTTTTCCTCCCCAGGCTTAAACTTCAATCTCATTTAAAACACACATTTATTTAGATTTCCTCCCATGATCTGTCATATCAGTGTGCAGCAGTCACTCCCTGAGCTTAATCGCTGCACACCCCCATATATTGATTTGGGCGGTGTTTTTCCTTCCATCCATCATAGTGAGGCAATAAATTATTTGATAGGGATCAGACAGAGTCAGGGTTGGGCTGGAGGTGTTTTAATGGAGGCCTTCCTTCATCTCCCCACCCCCTGACCCTCCAGGGCTCAAAAAGAAAACGGCTCCACGCAGCCTCTCACAATGCGCCCAGAGGAAGTGCAAGGTAGACGCCTGATGATCGACTGCTGCATTTTGAAGGCTGTGTAATCGCTGTTACAATCCTTATTGATCAAAAGACAATCCTACTCGTCTGTTTTTTCCATTTTGCTCAGTCTGGTATTGAATGGTATGTTTTCTTGTTCCATTGATTCATGGTTAGTTGGTGAGTCCATGAACATCCCGTTGAGAAGAGCTCCTCTGTCAATAGAGAGCTTGTGAAATATTTATGAAGTGAAGGATTCTTTTGTTTTCTTTAGACTTTTGTTTAATAAACATGGAAATACTGGACTGCAGTCAGCCTTTAAGTAGGTTTGGTAACAGCATAAAATGATTTTTAATAGTATAAAATATCAAAGCTTGTCAGTCTGCATGTATATTTCTATGCTTGTGTGCAGCTTTTGCATGCAAGGGCATAAAACCTAAAATCACCTACATTGTAGGGACCAGACAACTGTCCCACGAAGAGAACGGTTTAATAAACACAGTAGATCATGAATTGACATAATACAGCCTCTGTGAGGTAGAGTGTCTGTTGTTGTGGGTGAGGTGTTCAAGCATGTGTTTTTTATGTATGCATGTATATTTATTGTGGTAGTTTTGAAAGAAAGAAAGAAAGAAAGAAAGAAAGAAAGGTGTTATTAGGTCTACTCACTGTATATGGGGCAGGGTTGGCCTTTGAGCGTAAAGCATGCTGGGAAGTGAACAGTATGAAAGTTCTGTCTCTATCCCTGCAGGCCAGGCAAACACAGTTGTGTCTTAGCAGTAGGTGCGATTTAAACACCAGGCTCAGATACTACCTGTAGTCCCACAAAACATTTTAATAGGTCATCTGACAAACGACTGTCATATTTTTGCTGTGTATACTATACAGCGATGTTTTATGCTACTGGAGTATGAAAAGAGTTGTTGTCTCATGTTCCAGCCTTCATCATTTTAGTAATGTGTTTACTTTTATCCAAATAAGTTTTTCTTGTCTCAATGAGTTTTTAATATATACTGTAATATACAACCACGGAAAGAATGACAAGACCTTTCCAATTTTTTTATTTAATAAGCATTTCTAGATGTACAGTATTGTGGCCATTCTAGACCAGTGTCTGTTAAAATTCAACAAAATCAAACCTCAGAAGTGACAAGGTCAACCAACAGCTGTGAAAGACTGACAGCATGACAAGACACATGAAAAACATAGAATATCAAGGTTATCACATAAAATACATTTTAGAACTTTTCCTAAATATATGGACAACTACTAGTGTATTGCTTAAAAGTGAATATGAACTTATATTAACTTTTCAGTATTTGAGGTCTGGAAACATACAGATCAAATTGAAAGAAAAATTGGGAGAAATATTGTATGTATTCCACAGAGGGAAACAAAAATGATAATTTTACGTAAACAGTAAATTTTTAAAATAATGTATATTTTTCCATGGCTGAATATTATATAATATTATATAATGGAGACTTTTGCTTAAGTTCTGCTACTCATTTTATACATCTTCTCTAAAATTTCATGATGGCTCAGAATTGCCAAATATAAAAAAAGTTCCTTATTTTTACATATCGGAGGATTCTTACACAGTGTCTACACCGGACGCTGCGCGGCACGATGCAACAAAAGACAATAGAATGCATTAGAACATATTATAATTTTATATTTTGTCCACACTGGATGTGTACGGTGTAGACATTGTGTTAGATGAAACATCTGAGACAAAGTTAAATGAAACATGACTGTGATCTATGAAAGAGAAACCTTGGGTTCTGGACAGCACTGGCTGAACCAGTGTCATCCCCCCTACAGCTGAAGGTTCTCATAGGAAATAAAAGAACAATAGAGACTTTTAACATGTTTGAACTGAAGTGTATTTGAGGGGGTGTCTGATGTTCACGGTAAAGCACTTATGTTGAATCCTTTCACAGATAAATGGCAATATGCTATTACGTAGATGTCAAGCTGACAACAGTGCTTTCAAAATGAGGTCACTTATGTGTGGAGGTACTGTTGTAAAATGTATACTTTTAAAATGTCTCTGTCACAACAAATGTGTGTAAATGGGTTCAAACATAATAGTTTCAATATAAGCAAATGGTTAACATGTTGTGTACATTAAAGGCGCAATGTGGAGATTTTAGCGGCATCTAGCAGTGAGGTTGCGAATTGCAACCAACGGGATTGCAAGCCGCTTTCACAGGACAAAGATGTTGTCGTGTTTTTGCTTCTTTGCCGAAGGAGATAACGTATTTACAAAACGCTCTCTAGAACCACATGCCGAATTTCATGCAAGGGGATCTGCGGTGTATGTAGATCGAAATTGTTCATTCCAAGGTGATAAATCCTAACGCTCAATTTTTTAAGGTCTTTATACACCTTTTAAGACATTGTTATGTATATTATATTGCATTTCTGTCAATACATCCTCTCAAAAATTACACACTGCACCTTTATGTGTTGATGGTTAGAGAATATTTAGGTTTGGATGTAAGTATCAGTGATAAAATATAGTAAAATGCTACTACGCGTGACCCAGTGTCATGGTTAGACCTTTCTATGCACCAAAAAATGTAGAAAATATTTTTTTCCAACAACAGCATGCGGATACTGACAACATAATGAATCCATTAATAAACTCCCTGTGTGAGTAGTCCTGCAACTTTTATGAAGGCGGCTTCCCATTAAATGGACATTATTAAACATAGGAGAGAGCTTGTGTCACCACCATCACATTTTGTAAAACATAATTTCATTCTTCTCATATTGTGCTCGCCTGGCATCCTGACAATCACCAGTTATAAGTCACGACAAAACAAAATGCGGACTTCATATCTCACGTTTTAATTTACAGGGATAGTTCAATCAAAAATGTATATTCTGTTGTGATATATAATACTACAGTCATTTAATCATTTAATACGGTCTCAGCCTAATGTCACTCCCAGCCAGCAGGACTTTTTTACCATTAAAGATTAAAAAAAATTAATTGGAGCGAAGGAAGCAACGGCACTAAAAGTATCATAAAAGAAGCCCATATGACTATTACGTATAACTAAGAAACAGGCTAAAATGATAGTCTGCTGTTGTTGTATTTGGAGAATCAAAATAAATCAAAAACAATCCAAGTATTGACATTTAAAGTCGCATTCATTATATAAGCTTATGAACCCTTGTTGTCAAATATCTATTTATTACTTTCATTATTGCTATTAAAGTCCCTTGTATTGGATTTCCTCATTACTATAAATGTATTCCAAATGAATATGAAGATGTTTCTGTCAATTAATCCTCATTAGGATTGAACTCGTCTGTCTGTGGTTGAGCTGCTTTGCGTACACAAGGGCTTCATCGTGAGCAGTAAACATGTTCTTGCAGATATATTCAAATCTAAATATGCTCATTAACAGCATTCACAAAGCACTAATCATTCTTACCAGAGCAAGAGAGCGTGAGAGAGAGTATCATATTATGAGTTATTACTTTAGTGTAGGAGGAGAGAGGGGCGTTCGGCTATCGACTGAGGGTTATAATCTCTTCTCCATCGACGTTTAGTCACTAATATAATAACTACCATTTATGTTTATCTGCCTGCAATAATGACATCATAAACATGTAAACTATAAACGGGGGCACATTTTTTGGTTGCCCGGCCTATTCGTTGCTGGTATTAAGGATAATACAGCTACAAAAGATAACCTCTAAAAGTCAATGATGCGCACGCGCACAGTGTGATAGAGGTAATGGTGTCGACTATTTAAGCATCTGCTTTCTGGTTACGTTGATCCGGCTCCCAATAGAGCACAGCAACGTCTGCATACTCAGAACGGGAGAAATAAAAGAGACAGAACTCCCCCACCTTTATACAACTGAGATAACATTCCAATAAGACATTACATGTATTTAAATGATGACAGCTATATGTATACACACTGAATATATGTAGTGTGTGCTATGGAGAGAGTGAGACTGCAATATAATACATCATTACTTAATGAGTCCCTCAGTGCTGTTGTTCAACATTTCAGCCTACACCAACAGCTATAAACACAGACTAATTTAGCATCACTATCCTCCATAGCCACTTTAATTGCAGACAGACAGTCAGAACTACTATACTGGCTGGCTATACTGAAGACATTCTGTGTTGGAAAAAAAGGGGGTGGAATTGAGTCAGTGGCCCAAACGGTCCCTCTGGAGCACTTAAGTGTAATATGAAGTACGGATATTTGGAACAGGAGAACAAAAGACAATTAAACAGAAAATGAAGACAGTCTGCCTTTCAATTAAATCTTCTCCTGTCAGCATCACAAACCAGAAATGGGCCATTTATCGGGTGGGGGTGCTGGGTCTTAAAGAAATGGGCCACCACCAACAATTCTCTTGGTTTAGGAACAAATGGCCACAAAATGTATGTGGTATTGTCTTGTGGTAGCTACGTGTTAATGTTAGGTCCAAAACCGCCATCAGTTATTAAAAATAAGTTTTCTTGCGATATTGCAAAAACGTCTGTAAGAAAAGATCAGAATCAGAATCAGAATCAGAATGATTCTAACAAATCACAAATTGTGAGGTTTATGCTTAAATGTGCGTTAAAACATCAGATGTTGAATATTCATGAAATGATTGTACTTCCCAGATATAGTAAAGATCATTAAAGATGATTTAATGTCGAATCAATGTTGAGAATATCAAATTTAACGTTAAATCGCTGTCTTTCTGAGACTCGTATTGCTCTTTTTCATTTTTTAAAACTTTATTTTCAACGTTGACGAGCACTTTTTACTACTTTTTACTGGTTAGATATTTGCAAAACCCAGTGACAAACATAAAGGGTTATGACTAATAATAAGGATTTTATGACTCGCAAATAAAAATCGTGAAATATGGAGATAAGTGGTTTCAGGAGGACAGAAGCGATATATGTTTTAACAGTTTTCTAATGTATATGAACATAAGCTCCCTTATTCTAAAGACAGACTAGACCATCCCCTGAAGGGCCATTAGTGCAAACAACACCTGACATGATTTCAAGAATTCCCCTGCCCCTGGATGCTGCTTTCAAACTATGCCACCAAAATTAATAGCAGTATAAAACTTTATTGAGGACAGAGCGTGGCACATTCCTTTTAGGCCATGGTACAAATATAGTTGACAGTTGAAAAGAATGATGAAATCTGAATGCAAAACCTTATTACTTAAATCATCCAAACTTAATGCAGGTCTACAGTATCACCTGCTATAATAACCAGTCTCTTACAAGGAGAAACAGATAGAGAGATCTGTAGCCTTCCTGTAGTTTACTGACAGCAACAAGAGAAAAGTTTTTACTAAACTTACTAGAACTAGATCTGTGTCTCTGGAACGCTCCCGATAAAATTGTGCCATTTCCTTCATTGACACAGTATTGGCGATGATAGCTTTTGCCCAGAGCCATTTTGCAGTTTCACAAATTAATTCTTTGTACTGGAGCCGTCACGATTTAATTGAACTGAAATACTCTATCAGAGAAAATCCTGAGAGCACCTTTAAAATGCACTTGTCCTCATTTATTTCCCCCATTAACTTGAAAGGCTCTGAGGGTCTAATAAAGGTGCTAGGCTGTTAAACTAGACCTTGAAATACATGTTTGGTACTTTTCCTTTAAAAATTGGCTTTATCTGACCCCTGACATAAAGACTAGTTTTGTTCAGCTTGATTAACTTTTCTGGTCTGGTGCTGAATACATGGTGATCTTTCTCATGACACTTGTTAACCAAGGGAGGCTATCAGTTTCTTAACAGGTTCCAAATGTTGTATTTCTATGAAAGCAACAGTTATCCATTTGCAGCTTTTTCTGTTCTGTAGTTATACATTTTTCATCCGTCTCTCACTAAAGCTGATCTGTCTGCGGAACTAAATTCCCTCTTTTTGCGGATGACAAGTCTTTCTCTTCCTGCTGTCCCATCACTCACACGTGTTGTATAACCTCCCCAGTCTCTGGCCAAAGCACAAAATACTTTGTCTTACAGTGAAAAGAAAAATTACCTATAAAAAATTCAGCATTTTAATGCGTATTTATGAAAATCTGGCAGCTCCGAGCATAGAAAAAGAGAGAACTCCCACACACGCCCACATATACACAGCAGAGAGTGAATGTACACGTACCAGCCTGTAAGGTCTCTCTCTCTTTGCACAAACACATCATGTACGCTGTAAGGAAACTCAGGGACAGGGCAACAGTTGGAAATACAAAGATATAATACAGCCCACTAACATGATCATGCATATTTTATATCGCCTTGTACTGTATATAGTCTTGTGAATGCTTATGACCTTCACGAAGCAAATTTCACCCTTGCATTTATTTGTCTCTGTTTATGCAGCCATTGGTTTTGTTATGTGGTGATGCTGAATCCTTGTTAATAGCTGGAAGTCAAACGGATGCTCCTCAACTCTAAACAAAAGAGAGATGTGAGATACGGTCAAAAGCTATTTTTATACCATCAAGAATATCTTAATTCATGTCTTTTTTACCAAAATGTTTTAATGTACCATTGATGTAGACTTCATCTAAGTGCCAATGCCACCATTTTTTTAAATGATCAATTAATACGATAAAAGATTTGTCTACTGTACATTTCCATATAACTGTTTCAATTTAGCTGTTTAAGAGGGTCATTTATAAGATTTTAAAACTGTTTTTCAGAAGTACATTTTGAATTGATTTGATTTGATTTATTTATTAGACAGTAAAAAATAAATAAAATAAATGCATAACAAGATGCCAACACAGTGACATTGTACATTTATCCAAACTGTCGAGGATAACACAAGAAAGTTGCAAAACTTATTTCCATTGTGGTCCTCGTTGTAGTCTGATATGATGTCCAGGCAAGCTATAAATATGACTAAAGGTACCTTGTACACTCAACCACATACAAATACAAAGCAAACACAAATATACACACAGTAATAATAAATATTCATGAAGACTAAAAAAATCTAATTAGCATTTAGCAACCATTCACCACAAGCTCGATCAAAACAGTAATCTGACTGGCTTAACTTAATCTCAACTGGAAGTTTATTCCATTCCATTGCAGCCATGTACAAAAAGGTATTTTGCCCAGAACAGGTCTTAAATCTACACGGAACTATGTCTGTGGCACTGCCTCTGGTTGAGTAGCTATGAGAGTTCCTAATTAGCCTAAAATAATCTTTAAAATATCTTGGCTCATTTTTGTGCAAAATCTTTCGAGTTAATCTCAGTTTCAGTTGTCTTACCCTGTTTTCAACTGTCAGCCATTTTAATTTCTTAAGTTCTGAAGAACCAACATGGTTTCTATTGTTGAGGTTTAAAATTACCCTGACTAACTTATTCTGTGCTGTTTGGAGTTGAACTTTAATTCTCTTGGGGGTGCTACTGTACCATGTAGTACAGGCATAATCAAAGTGTGGCTGAACTAAAGCATTAGATAACATTTTTAAAGTTTCTTCATTTAGAAACTGAGCCTTACGAGCCAGAAATTTAATTCTTTGGTTTACTTTTATGATAACCTTTTGACCCATACTTTCACCACTCACAGAACTATCTAAATCACAACCCAAATATTTAACACATTTTTTAGTTTCAATCTGGATACCACCCACAGAAATATTGAGCTCAGAAGTCCTACTCAACCTAATTTTTGAACCAAATAGAATAGATTCTGTTTTCCCTAAATGCAAAGACAGTTTGTTCTCGATCAGCCATTCACTTATGTTCCTTAACTCATCAGTTAAACGGTTCTCAATAACTTTTTTGTCCTTATGGGAGAACACCAAGGCTGAATCATCCGCAAAGAGAAAAAGATTACAATTGCAAACAGATTTCATATCATTTATATACAAGAGAAACAACAATGGACCAAGGACACTACCCTGTGGCACCCCACATGTTATTTCTCTTGTCTCAGACAGAGTGCTATTAATATCAACTCTTTGATGCCTCTTAGTCAAGTATGATCTAATCCATTCACATGCCATACTGTTAAAACCTAAGGCTTTTAGTTTAATCAGCAAGATCCGATGATCAACTGTGTCAAATGCTTTTTGCAGGTCTAACAGTACCATACCACAGAATTTACCCACATCGATCTCTCTTCTTAAGTAGTCTGTTAGATATAATAAACATGTATCCGTAGAATAAGATGTTCTGAAACCAGATTGTAAATCATAAAACAAATCAGAATTACTAATGTAATTATATATTTGCTGTTGTATTATTTTCTCCAAGACTTTTGAAACAACTCCCAAAATCGAAACTGGTCTATAATTACCCTCTTCTAATTTGCTCCCTTTTTTATATAGCGGAACAACCCTAGCAAGCTTCAGATCATTCGGAAATTTACCTGACATAATTGAAAGATTAAAAATATGAGTAGGATATGGCGATATATATTCTGCTGCATCTTTTAAAAATCTGGCAGGTATTTCATCTAGACCGATTGCCTTTGAACACTTAAGTTCATTCAATAACTTTAGCACCTCATCCTGTGAAACCATGGAAAGGCTAAAAGAGTCTGCTACCACTCCAAGCTTAGAATAATACTTAAACATGACCTCACCATCATATAACCCAGGTTTTCTTGGTAGCTTTTCAACTAAGTCTCCAGCTATAGAAGTAAAAAAGGAGTTAAATTTATCTGCAACCTTTAGTAGATTAGAAGAGAGCTCCCCATTGATATTTAGGCAAATATTTTTGTCTTTGTCTTAAGTCTATTACTGTACCCAATTAGTTTCAATGACTGCCATAGTTTCTTTGGGTTACCTTTATGCTCAATTAATTTATCACGAAAAAAATCCCTTTTACACGTTTTAATCATCTTTTGCACTATATTTCTTAGCGTCTTATAATTATCCAAGTCAACCTGCTCTTTACTCTTCCTAAATACAGAAAAGGCTTTATTTCTCTTATTAATTGCTTCTAAAATATCTCCATTCATCCATGGTTCTGCCCTCAGTTTTACTCTAATAGTTTTTATAGGAGCAACTTTATCTACTGCCTCCAAGAACATATTTTTAAACTGCTCCCATGCTTCATCAACATCCAAACATAACACTAAAGGCCAATTCAGTAATTTCAAACCCTCAATAAAAACCTCACAACTGTATTTTTTTAATGACCTGATCTTAATTGTGTTATGTTTCTTCAATGCAACTTTAAATTTTTTCCTTGTACAATAAATTAATGAGTGGTCACTCATAGTACAATTCACAACCCCACTCTGAGAAATCATAGATTGCTCAGATACCAAAATGAGATCAATGACCGTTTGACTCATTTTAGCTACTCGAGTGGGCCCTTTAATTATTTGCTGTAAATCTAGAACCTGGCAAAACGTATTAAAGGCTTTGTACATCCCATGATTTTTGTTTGAAACATCAGTATTTGTGATGTAGAGCCACTATAAATAAAAAACCTATAAACATATGTAAAAACTTCAGCCCTCAAAAGACATGGGCATGCAAGAGGCAGAGAGACAGAAGCTTTTCTCATAAGAACATAATAAATAAAAAATCAGAGCGTAATGTTCTCAAAATGTTCAGGAGATATTCAGCCTTTGTTTTAAAGAGTAATTTCATGATTATTTACAATGATCTCGCACTTGAGCACAAAGGTATGCTTTGGATTTCGAAACAATGTCACAATAAAAACATACAGTAAAACCCAGGGGGAAAGATCCACACTACCTGGAATTACAGAGGAAAGATGGACTCTAGGAAGTAAAACGACCTTTTAAGTTGACGCTATATTCCCTGTCTGCCTCATAAAAACACAGCTGAAGGGTGGCCATCTGACATTTATGAGACTGGCTTAATGGTTCCACTACACACATAACGCTTTACTCGATGTGTTAGTGATGACTTTTTAATTCTCTGTACTGAAACTCGAAAGTGCTTAAGCAAAATCTTCAAAACCTTCAAAACAAATGATTAAAACACTATAACAGAAAGGGAGTGCAGCTGTGTCTCAATTTAAATACCCTGTTTAAAAGTGGCTCTTTTTACTTTTTAGTTTGGTGATAGGTGGTGGAAGTACTGTGTCTTACGTCAATAGTCTAATTCTGTAGATTCCCTTTTGGAGGTGTGTGTCTGATAATGTGGACACGCCAAATAGACTGTCATGTGTAATTTATGCCGCATGCATCCGTTGCTTGCGAAAACTCCCATTTATTCATCTGAGACGAGGGAGGAGGGTTGAATAATTTCATAATCTGTGCCCCGAATCCACCAGAACATCACACGCTCTTTGTGTTAAGAGGTTTGGTATTGCTCTCTTGCGTCTTGGTTTCACATTCAGCTTTTGCTTTGTTTGTCTCAGTGGCATCTTCTTTCTAACAATTAAAAGTGAAGCAAAGTCTGTGTGAATATTTTAAAGGATTCTTTAAAAAAAAGAAGTTTGAATCAAGAGGATAGAAGATAAAAATGTGAAACCGATGCTTATTTTGCTGCCTCCAGTAAAGGTTTTAGAAGGTATTCAAAAGTGTATGGGTATAAAATTATTATATTTTTACTGTAATGCACTCTAATATACAGTATACACTATTTTTAAGATTAATTTACACGTACTGCTTACAAACATATGTACCGTACATACATTATATGTAGGCTATTGCTAGTTCCCAGGCATTATTCACACCTTAATAACTTTATGCTGATGCCTTACTGGTGATCCCCTCTTGTAAACTCCATTTGTGTATGGAAATAAAACAGGATACTTTTAGTATTTGCAGGGTGTAAATAGCCGCGGTTCTTTGATACGTTTTAGGTGGAGTGATACATTTTTAAGAGGCATGTTTTTGTTTTTAAGTGACTTATTATTTTTTCTTTCTTGAGATTTGAGAAGGCTATTTACAAAGTCATGGCTGTGAAAGGTTGACAGAAAATCTGACTTAAAAAGAGAAGTAGCCAGAGCACTCTGGGAGGAACTTAGATTTTCATTAAAAAAAAACAGGTACAAATGTTTGTGATCTCTGTTGTCATGGTCTTCAACCAATCTGCAAAATCACCAGGAGATGAGGACAATTGGTCAGGGTTCTGAAAGTTTGAGCAAGGAAGTTCACTCCTCATCGAATTACCTTATCATCTTTATACCTTTGAACTACATTAAATGAAGGCACTGGAACAGAAAAATAGAGCAAAGGTATGTGTGTGAATGAGAGCGAGAGAAAGTGAGAGAGAGGTGGGCTGGGGTGGTGGTGATTGTGGTAGAGAGAGAGAGAGAGAGAGAGAATGGAGTGGGTGGGCAAGAATTACCATGGAATAAATAACAGGGCTGCCAGCAGATAACAGACCAATTCAATCTCTCTTTCTCACCCACAGGCAAAAAGCAAAACAGAACATGGGATGCTTTCCAGCGTCAACACAGTGAAAAGCTCTCAGTTTCCTCTCTCTGCCTCTCGTTGACAAGCCACATCTTTTCACATTGGCTTTACATATTAACAAAGTCGTCTTTGTGAGAGTGTCATGATTTCTCATTTACATACATAGATGCTCGCCTGGCTGCGATTCTTCAACAGTTGGGCTACAAACCTCAACAAAAGCATCTAAAAAACTGTTACAAATTCTCGGATTCCCAGATTGTGACTGTTCACTTACACACACAGAGAAACATCCTGAACTGCAAAAGTACATCTTTTTTCTTCACTGCGTTTACAAAAAAAAATATATGTAATACAGCTACACATTTCAGTTACAGTGAGTTTATTTAGTACACCCGGTAAAGTTTATAATATTCTGGAATTGATACCACATGGTTAATAGGATGGAGCATACAAGGTGCATCGTGGGAAAAGACAGCACTCAAGTATAAAGCTATTTATTCTTTTTACCAATCCACCCCATAATTTATGACTGCTGCATATGAAACCTGTGCAGTTCAAGTGGCAACGTTTTCTGAGTGCATGCACTATAAAGCACCTGGTAAATCAACACGACTGCTTACAGAGGACACCGTGTACAACTGACAAAAAGTTTACGTCGCTTCATTCTCCTTTAGGGAAACTCAGCAGAACAAAATGTCATAAAACAGCATACTGTATGTACATTGAGAGAAACACTGGTGGTTTATAGTCCTAAAAATGATATGCACCAGAAAGTAGAATCTAATGAATTATTATAAATGGTGGTGATGTATTTAACAGCCCAAATTATGTATTTTCATCCATGTCCGGTGACATGCTCCTTTTAATGACTGCAGACATATTGTGATTGAAGTACGACTGCGATAATGAAAAGGTGTTTCAGTCTAAGTGACATCGTGAGAAAATCAAGCAGCTCGTGAGACAGGAGCAAAGTGGAAATGAGACCAGTAAAGCAAAAAAGAAATTACAGAAATGTGAACCGTTTCTTCATGCATTCAAGCTTGAACCAAGACCAGCGACAGCGTACAATTCAAAGGCAACATGTATGTCATCTTGTTTCCAGCAAGCTATTCATTTGTTCGTCATGGTGTTAGATATACATTAAGTGACTTATATTATTTTGCCTTGTACAGTATGTCACAATATTTAAATATTAAATGGCCATTTGTTTGCCATTGGTGTTGTTTTCAAATCAGGCCACAGTTAAATCCAATCCCCAAGTTCTGTTGCTATGAAGGTCAAGGTTCGCAACAATAAAGAGATACATCCATCTCAAGCAGCCCGCCTCATTCCGCCTGAGAGCTTTTGACTCACCGGCCCATGTCGAATGAGAGGTGCGATCAGCAACACGGGTGCTTCTCATGTCGGTTTTTCACACCTCGCCCTTTCTTTCTTGTGTTTTCTCGAGCCCTCTACGTGTGTTTTTGGTCTGCGAACTGTGATGAGGTGCAGCTCCAAGCTTACTGACCCTCGGCACTCAAGACCCGAAGAATTACGAGAAAAGAAGTTTCCAGCTTTCCACTTCATGAATCGATCTCCTGCGGTGTGTCCACTGGGGGAAGTGCTGGAGCGACCACACTTTAAAGACAGAGAAGCAAGAAGAGACTGCTGACCCGTGGTCCTTGTGGTCTTTGAAAATGCTAGAGTCACAATGAGATTTATATATTTATATTCAACCAACAGCTTAATAACATATTAGGGCTTGTTTAGGTGAATGAAATATTTTTGTACTTATTATTTTGTATTACTGTCCAAATAGACCATTTGATTAAGTTATATCTTCTGAAGAACACAAATGGAGATTTGTGCATGGACCACAAATCAAATGTAGTTTTCAATAGACTCTGCACTGTTGTGCATAGGAACTTCAATGTTCAATTCAATGTTGGCTGCTTTTCCTTCACTAACTAGTCCAACTAATCCTTTTCAAATGTTATTCATTTAGTAAAAACACTATGTTTTTACATAAATTGCTTAAAAAAACAACTTTAGTTATTTAATCATAGGCCTTAATTATCATGTAGGACATGAAAGAGATTCTTCTATCAATGCACATTTTGGGGATTAACTCCTATGTGGATCTTTTATCTCACCTTTCTGCTTTTAAGTTAGTTTATCATTATTTTCTCATTTATAGCATTCAAAACCTTACTGCAACATCACTTTCTGTCTACTGTTTTATTTATTGTTTCTTTACTAAACAGTCACTTTACTGCACTCACACCGTCATTGTCTGTATTGACAATGTTGCATCTTGAACCTCGTCCTAAGCATTTCTATCCCCAGAAAATCTTGTGTAAACTATGAAGACAACTTGATGAATCTCCCTCAATTTATTAAACACGCATGCTTTTTAATGAGTGGAGCGGGGAACTACTGCCAAAAATTCAATCAGATAAAAAATTATTCAAACCTTTGAGCAATTAGGTTGTGCAAAGTACCACCGTATGTTATCAGCACACAGAAATCCACGAGTTACTCTGTCTTCACATAAACAATGGGAATATGTAGGCCTTCAGTTTTAGCAGTTTATGTATTGTTTATGATCCGATTCAAGAACACATTAAGTGCACTTACCCCCTAAGGTTGCTGACAGTAACAGAATCAAGACACCTTTCTTTGGTGTACCCGTTCCCAAACGTTATTTTTCAAAACACTGGAGGTGGTGATGAAAACTTTTGTAACCCAGATAATGATGAGTAATATTTTCAGGGGCTGTAAAACCCTCCATGTGTGGAAATAGCCTCAGGTTGTTACCAGATTGCAGTCGAAAAGTTCAAGATGTAATTGAATATACAACAAGTTTGGTATATCAGACAATGTTGCTGCACTGTGGATGTTGTGAGAGATTTCACCATGTTGAAATCACAATTGAAATTCAATCTTTTTTTGTACAGCGGAAGCACATGCTATTCACGCAAATAGGGGTTGACAATATCATGTTTTATGTACAGTATGTACACAGTAAAAATAAAAGGTGCCTCAAATATCCTGTTGTGTACTCAAAGAACCTTTAACTGCATTTTAAGTGCTTCAAAGCTCCTTTTCTCTTAATACGGTTATTGGTGGAACCATCTATAGTCTTTGTGGTCTTCCAGGAATTTATACGATTCTTCAATAACCCCATATTCAGTTCTGAAGTCACATTTTCAATACAACGGGTCCCATTGTTACTGAAGGAACTCAAATAAGAAAAGGTTCTTGTAAGATCTGTAAACATGTAAGTGGTTCCTGGAGAATCTCTCTTGTACGAGACAGTATAGGAACCCCCCAAAATTCTACATGAAATAGGGATTTTTAGTGTCTGATCATTTTTATGTTTCAGTGCAGTCAGCTCTCAAATAGCTCTCACTGTGCTTTGATGTCATACGCCGAACCGTCTGCGATCAAACATCTGTGGCACTGGGCGATACGAGTGTTCAACGGTATTCAGCCCGCGTCACAGGCGGGATTTCAAAACCTCTCGACTGTCCCATTGTAGGTAAGTAAAGTCAAAATATAGAAATAAATATACTAACTTTACACTATATATACAAATGTATACTTGGACACGTCTAATTGTATGGCCGTTTAAAGTAAACGGTTTATTTGCAGTGTAGACAGCTAGGCGAGATGCTAACGAATATAAGTTAATGATTAGAGTTAAATGGCAAGCAATGGAATTCAGACACTTTTAGCTATTATGTTCAGTGAACGTATAGCTATTTTTTTTACTTTTTGTTGTTTGTTGTTTGCGTTGAATGGTTTCCCCACCCATGTAACATCAATTGTCTTTAATTGAATATTTGTATCATATTCAGATTATTTCTGAAAACACACACCGTTACTGGGCTAAACTTAAATCTGACAAAGTTACACAATCTAGCCAAATAGCTTATTCAATAAAATTAACATACAATAATATTAAACAAATAGTTTATTTAATACAGTTATCATACAAAATATGAATATATATTAACAGTAGTAGGAATTGATTAAAATAAGAACAGTTATATCATAAGCCACAAGAACGGAAGTGACCTTCGTGCCAGACGGGTGCGTCAGATGAAACGCATATTTACCGTTTATTTTATTTATTTAATAATGAATCATGAACTATATCAAATTTTGCAGCACCATTTTTTAAGCTGCAAACTTGCTCAATACATTTTGGAACAAAGCAGATGATATATTAAACTAAGACTTACAGCTGATATTAAACTTGAATCCTCAAGACGCAGACATAGCTGTGTCTGCGGTCTGCCAAATGAAGGTGTGTTCCATTTGAATGCGTTGTGTGTCTCTTGTTAACAATCAGGACCATATTCTACATTTGAAATGGCACTAAGCTTCCTCTCCATTCTGCTTCTTGCAAATGCTAGTTGCCTAGCAATGAAATCGCTGATTTTATGGTCTGTGAAGTTCGCAAGAGGCGCCGAGAGAGATAGTATGAGATAGGAATAGAGAGAAAAGGGAGAAAGAAAAACGCACAAAACGGGGGTATGGAGACCTTTAAATAATATTAGAAATGTATAGAAATTTATTTGACTTCAAATCTAATCCTGTCAAGTTTAGAGATCAGTGGATGATGACAAAATTTTGAAAAGTATGTAATATACTGTGTTTATCTTGATTCAGCATGTCAGGAAAAGTCTCTTTACCCCTACATGCAGTTTACGGTAGATGATGCTTCAAGCAGTCTAGGATGCACAGCCGAGCACACGTGATTTCACACGGTGTAAAAATACAGAACTGTAACCGTTAGATATGGCGGGTGGTTGTTATTTTTTGTCTTCGTGCCACAAGACCCCATGTCGTCTATTCAACACGCGCACAGCGGGAGGGAGAGACGGTCAGGGCACGTCTAGATTCTGATCTCCCAAGTCTCGCCTCCACGTGGAAGTTCTCTTTAACCATCCTAAAGTTTTCCTGTCTTATCATTTGAACCTCCCTGTAGCTCCTCACAAATGAGCCAGGTTCAAAGCTTTATGCAAAAGCTGCCGCTGGATAAGAAAGATCTGTCGGGGTGAACGAGAGCAGGAAATCTAATTAGTCCAGACGACAGAGAAATTGAAATAACCTGAGCCGTATTCATGGCACTAAGGTGGTGGCCATTGCAATGCTGCAGGCTGAATATTACAATGGGCCTGTACTGTATGTGACAGAAGTGCTTAGACAGCAAGGCCAGTGATTTGTCCAAACGTGCAGTCTATGCGTCCTGGCACCTTTATTGTTGTTGAATGCAGGGCTGTGAAAGAAAACGCCTTAACCCGTGCACTTTAATAAATTTGTTCAGGGCAAATATATTTTTTATGCCATAGTTGCATTTTTCTATTTTACGGTATAACTTACATAGTACATTTGCATGAGCACCAGGAGATAGTAGCCTATATAATATACATGGCCTACAACATTCCACTTAACCAATTTGTGAAGTTTATAATTTTGTGCGTTCTCTGTACTTCTGTTCTTGAGTATTGGAACCGGACTTCGACGGTTATTGATGATGTAGAGCGAGAACACAAGGACACAAGACTGCTGAAGAAGGCATATTGAGAACGGCACTGGAATGTGATGTCAAACAAAGTATTCCAACGTCATACACCAAAACTCTGCCGTCCGTTATTTTGTTTATTATAATTATACACAATATTTATTTGTTTGTTTTGGATTTAACAAAGATTGAAATGCAATTTGCATGAATAAATATCAAAGGGAATTTAAATTTAGACCACATTCAAACTATCTAATGCGGTAAAAAAGAATAATAAATGTTTTGGACAATATCCACTGTGGAAAGTTAGCCCAACATGGGAGAAATCTTGGCTTCAAACACTCTGTGCCAACTCTTTGAAACATAAATGTAAGTCTGATGAATGTAATGTTGTTTTCAGTTCTGGTTTTGTAACTTCACGTATATGAATTATTGACGTTTTCTTTCTACAGCCTACAATTTTCAGTTAACACTCAGAGAGCCTGTGAAAACTGTAAAAAGGGCCACTCTAGCATTCTCCAGGATCTCCTCAAATACACAGCAACTGAGGAATTGCTTTATTTGACTTTGTGTACATATTTTATAACAGAAAGTCTCATCAAGCATCATGTTAAAGTAAGGAGCACTTTGAGCAGAGGTGTCTGGTAAAGTATTCAATTTGCATCTGGTATAAGCTTCATTCTTTTAAAAACTTTGCGGAAATCATAACAGGGCTAACAATGTTGCTGCATTACAGACTTAGATGCAGCAGGAGCTATATGCCGGTATACATTAATGCACTATTCTGAAACTATACTGTATGTTGTTTATAACTTATGCAGAGCAACTTATCTATCAATCTGAAAAATAAGGGCATGTGAATAATATAGTCAAGCTTGTCTTTGCATTGACCTGTGTTTGATCTTTTCTAACATCATATAGAATGATTACTGTCTCGTAATGAACATTAAGCCTGACATTCATAAATTGTTTTAAAAAAATTAACCATTTTTTGTAAGACGTGCCATACTGTACATGAAACAAAAAGCGAAGACATACCTAGGAGTATGCAGTATTTCATTTAGAAAAGCGTTAATTGACAGCAAGGATGAAGGAGTAAGATTTAAAATACTCCAAATTTTCCGAGGCACAACAATTCTGTAATGAATTTGTGAGCAGCTTGCCTGTAACCCCAGCTAAGAGGATGTGGAACATTAATGTTTTATCGTTGTGAGCTTGAAGTCACATCACATGCCAACTGTGCGTGCCGCCACTTTGGAGAATTACATAAATGCGGTGAAAAAAATCTCCATCCTGGCAAGGCAGGAAAAGGCAAAAATTTTAATGTATCCGCTGCTCTGTAATGTGCTCCATAAAACAGATCGTGTTCTGTCTGAATGGGTCATTACATATTTGAAATTTGAACACATGGAGTTGTTTATCTGCATCGATTGCCTTTTAACATTTGATCAGAGATTCTCTCCCTCCCTCTTGGCACTTTTGCTTGGACTGTAAAATTCCAATCCAACTAACTAGAACATATTTAGACACCCTGCAGATTAGTAAAGCATCCCTGCGTGAACAGTAATACGATCACTATTGGTTTTTAGCAATTATGGATCACAAGAATGCTTGTTGTCATAGATATTTAAGGGAACCAAGCAATGTTCTACCAGTAAGGGAGTTTATTGCACTTAAATAACTTTATTAGGTGCAAACCCTGCTGAGCCACATAGCAGCTGATATTTTCTTGCTGCCAGCTTGTGATCCGTTCATGTGTTTTTCTATTCACTGATCCTGTGCTTTGATCATCAACACCTGGAAGTCAATGATATTCGGCTGTTACACCTGTGACACATTCTGTATGGATCGAATAGACGTGTTGTAACACAAAAACTAGAGTGATGTAATTAGCTCTCCATCGCATCAGCTGTTGCCATGGCAATAGTGCACCTGCATGTGAATCTAAGAGAAATAGTGTAGGCCTGTATATGTCATTTTGTATTAGTGGAACATTTACGTTATTGGTGGAAAGAAGCTCACACCTCACCTTAAGAACTCTCTAGCACTGTTGTGGGAATTATGATATTGCTGGGATTACAAGAATTCTGGGGCCTCATTTATCAACAGTGCGTAGTGAGTGTGTGAGAACAGTTTCACGCAAAGTGTGGGATATTCCAATTTCTACCTATACCTAGAAATGTGCGTAAATATATGCACACTTCTGAGCATGCTTACGCAGAGAATCTAGTTAATATTTTAACATATTATTGCTTTTCAATTACAACATCACGTATTCACGAGATTTATAAAAGGTCTCGTCACCATATATGGTCCATTAGGGGCGTTTCCAAATGCAAATGACCGTGATCGTGTACGCACGTTTGATGAATACAGATATTTTTGTACTTACACACTTTCTAAATTTAATTTGTAGGATAAAATATAGAACCTTTTCTACAACAGTGCTTTGATAAATGAGGCCCCTGGTCATCAACAGATGTTAAGATATCTGGAAAAGAGAGACGGAAAAAATAATGTGTCTGGCCCATATGAGTCACATGTGTGTCTCCTCTGACATTTAAATCCATTTTAATTATAATTCCTTGACCTGAGGTCACACTTTTAAGATTGTGCTTTAGTGTAACACAGTGTCAAATTTATTAAAAACAAAATCTTCAATGACTTCTAAAGATAGGTTTGTGTCCATATGGAAATCATTGTTGTTTGGTTACCAACATTGTTCAAAATTTACTGTATTCATTTGTGTCTTTATGTGTGTGTGTGTGTGTGTGTGTGTGTGCATGTATGTGAAAAAATTATGAAAGAATTTTCATTTTGGGTGAACTATCTCTTTAAATTTGCATCCTTGCCTGTGTTTGTGTAGAGTGTTAGTGACCATTGCAGTATAGAAGTTTATCAGTCAATAATCAACTAGCGGGATAGATTTCTGGAAATCTGTATGACCTTCTATCTTCCGCAGAACACAAAAGAAGATATTTTGAAGAAAGTTGGTAACCAAACAGCGACGGCACCCATTCACTTTTATTGTACGTACAAAACCAATGCAAGTGAATGTGTGCCGGTTAACAACATTCTTCCAAATATCTTTTTTTGTGTGTGCTGCAGAAGAAAGAAAGTCATACAGGTTTGAAATGACAAAAGAGTGTATTATGACAGAATATTCATTTTTGGGTGAGCTATCACTTTAATGCCAAGTAGTGTTTCAATCACATGTATATCCAGTTTGTAGCTCAGTGGAACACAGAGCCTCTTTCCTATAATGAAAATGTGAATAGGAGATCCTCCCGTTTACATTGCTTTTTGCTGTCTAATGTTTTCCTCATTTAACCACCAACCTGAAAAATTGAGGGCAAATGGAAGATCGATAATGTTTTATGTGGTTCACTTAAGCAGCATACCCCACAGAGCAGGAAAAACTTTTAGTAATTAGAGTTAAACTCATAATGGCTCTGATTTTGGCCCGAGAAAAGAAAGAGTAAGCTTTGTTTAATTGTCTAGTGATGCAACATTTAAATGAGATGAGTTAACACCCAGGCATTATTCTCCAAGCGCTAAAACATCTGAAACCGTCATTAACTATATTCATGATCACCCAGGCTGCAGTGGCGATTGTTCATAACAGATCATGCGGGAGAGACTCATGCTGGAATCCAATAAGATCCAACATCCTGAATCAGAGGAGAATTAAACAGCTCACAGAGTGGACGGAGGTCTAATAAGGAACAACAGTCAGTGACCCTAGATCAGACTCAGACTTGCATGATATCCTATCAAAATACTTGCGAGTCTAGGATCCTTATGGTTAAATGTTTTATCTGTGTGAAAAAGATCTCAATATGCACAGGATAAGAAGTCATGTTTTGTTTATTTATGAAGTGTGCAATCACAAATTCTGGCTGGGATAACAGATAAGTTTTCATTAATGTATTGTTTGTGTCATTACTGATTTTATTAAAATATATCAATATGGCCATGCACTTAACTTTGAATTGTCTGTAAATTATGTTTCCAGCGAACCCAATAAACCAATTAGGAGATTTCACGGTAAAGCACACGTGTCAATAAACAAATAATGAAGATAAAGAGGCAGACAGAAACAAAGTATCAGGTGCCATGTACACAATTAGCGATTCTTCAGGGCTGTTGAAAGAAATCGTGTTGAACGTGATGAACATTAGTGTACTTTATTGTTCCCCAGAAGTATTTTTTTACTTATTAGCACTAAAGAGTTTTATAGGGCCATTTAATTTAGCCATAGATGCCATGCGACTTATCTTTCTGGAGTTGCATGAAAATTACATCATGGAAACTTCGCCTGGTGGCACTAAAATTAGATTTTACAGTCCCAATCTCCTCACATGTGTTGTAAGAATCATACAGGGAAATATGTTAACTCTTTTAAAAGCCCTAAATCGACCGTTGACAAAACATCTACTACATAACAACACACACATTATTTTATCTCGCATGTTTTCTATAAATATCACAATTTTTGTTACCATATGTTGTAGTAACATAGCTTGCCAACCATAGCTTCAACCATCAGTTGTACTAAAGTGCTTCAGATTTGTCCATTTGTAAAAGTACTTTGTTTTTAAAAGCATGTCCCCTCAGAATTTAACTAACAGAGGAACCGTTCGTGTTTAATGTTACGAGTCAGATCACTGAAATTGGTACGATGCAATTAGCTCTGTGTTTCCAATCAAAGCTCTTAGGTTAATATTGATGGTCACTAATGCTGTTTTTGTAGGTACCAGTGATCTTAGTTTAAGCTCCCTGTACCTGGCATTTCCTTTTTGTATTTGTATTTATTCATTTATTACGGTTGTTTTAAGCTTGGCAGACAATGTTTATATCTGTATTTGAGTTCCAGACAGGTTGTGTAACCAGGTTAGTGAAAGTTTTCTAGTAATTTATTTCTTCAAAATAATTTAGAGAACCGCTTGAGAACTTGCCTTGTCACAGATATGAGCTTTATTCAGGCTTTCTATCAGTATTCAACAGCCAACACTGTCCCCTGATGAAAAATGCTACAGAATAATCCATAAAAATATTTGGACACAAAATCAAAGAAACAAAACTGTTGTTTTCTATGTCTGTGTAATTATTATCTTGAAAGGGCCTTTTAAAACTGTCAACAAAAGTCTTACTCTTAGTCTTTCATTGTGTTATAGAGTCTTTTCACAAATTGCTGTGTCAATTAAAACACTGAGCCTGGAAGGAGTCTCTGTTATACTTATTTAATTGCATAAAAGCGACCAGAATTGTCTGCCTTATTGTTAGAGTCGGTTTCTTTTCGTGCATGTCATCTCAAGCTGTCACGATAATATGTGTAACACATAATTAAAATGAATATTCACTGAAATATAAGCAGAAGGGAGCATTATGAGTAGCCATACCTTTAAAGGAGCAATGTGGCGATTTTAGTGACATCTAGTGGCGAGGTTGTGAGATAACATCATGTCTGAAATCAGCTCTGTAAAGCAATTTGTCCATTTAGGGCTACTGTAGAAACAACATGGTGAATTCCATGTAAGGGGACCGGTGGTGTATGTAGATAGAAATAGCTCATTCTTAGGTAATAAAAACATAACACTTCATTATGTAAGGTCTTTAAACACCTCTGAAGACATACGTATATTGCATTTCTGACCATTGATCCTCCAAAATATTGCACACTGCACCCCTGGGCACTGGTCAGCAACCGCTTAACAATGCAAGCTGGACCATTAATAGTTGTTTAGCAGTGGGAGCGTTTTGAGACAGAATACATTTCAAGTAATGAGTGTGTCTTTATCTTCTAGCTAAAGTTAATGATGTTCTTGAGTATTTGACACACAATGTTTTACCAGGATGAAGTCCTCATTGCAGTTAAACATACCTGAATAGACAATTCAGACGGTATCAAAACATGTCTTCCATTCAGGGAGGTTCATTGTCACATTTAAATTAAGCTACTGTCAGAATAATAAAAAAAACATTAGAAACTGCAAATGTCTGAATGAATTATGGAGAGGTAAAGCCATCAAAATGAAGAAGCAATAACACTGTATTCTTCTTGGGTGTTTTAATGCATAAATCACAGCTAATCGACAATAATCACCATCTACGCACTCCTTATCTTTTTGTTCTGTTATATAATAGTATAATACAGCTGCTCCATTAAAATTATATCCAAGTCTAGTTTCTCAGTTAGGGGATAGTAAAGATGACAGCAGATAAAGTATAGAAAATTATTCCTACTTTATTCTGGTTGACCTGTGCCGTATAAACCCCTCTGTTCCAATGCTTCTTCCTCATCGGCGGATTTACAAATCTGTGGGTTTGTATTATACCAGACCAGACACTTACAAAGGGACTGATAAACCGTACCGCCATCTCCTATCGCCTCGGTGACGGGGAAGTACATTTTGATGAGCTGGAATTGATTTATAATGAAGAGATAATGATTGTCTGTCAGTCAACAGCAAAAGAAATGTTTTAAAAAGCAATATTTTTCACTTTCAATTACCGGCCTGTGAAGGGGAGGCAGGCAAGGGTTTGCGGAAATGAGGCGTGCAACTGTGGTCCACTGCAGAGCTGTCTTGAGTGAGTAAATGAGGTACTTAGCCACAATGAGTATCTCATTCTCATTACTGGCTCATTTTCAGCATTATTTTATGTTGATGAATGACGACCTAATAAATATTTGACTTCATTCATAAATATTCATATTTATTGTACAAAATTGTAAGTAGGAACACACAGCGATGGTATGCATTCAATACATTTTTGTTTAAATTGCTAAACACATTTGCATTTACAGTACTTCAGATGTCAAGATCTTGCATTCAGAGAGGATTTCATAATTGTGAAAAATTATGCATAATGATCAGTTTCCATCCAAAATCTGAATGTGGGTATAGGACCATACGTAATGTGGTTTCAGAGTTGTGTCGAGACTTTTAAATGAATGTACCATTATTGCATTTTTAGTTCTTGTTTTACAGAAGACCGAGCTCAATGCTGCTGTCAAGAAAAACTGCTGATGTGACATCACATCCTTTCTGTGTTGGCCGTTATTAAGCATATTGATGTGGCTGTCATCCGGTTTTATAAACCTGGTATTTTTTGTATTCTCCCCCTCATGTTTTGAGTTTACATAATAGCATTATGTGGGACACTGGCCGCCAGAAGCAATATCTCTCCTTGCAGCACTTGCGATGGATCTATTCCAGTAACTGGGTTAATGGTTGAAGGAAGTGGATTAATTTTTATTTATAAACATCATTGTGTGTTAAAGTGTTGAAAACATGGCAGAAATAACCTGTGGAATGTGTTGAAATAAGAACCACACTTACACTACAGGTGCCAATGGAAAAATATGTCCTATGAGTTTGATATTTGTCTGAATGTGACGGAAATGAGGCTGGGGGTCTTGGTTCTCATTTATTTATTAGTGAAAAAGTATTTATCTAGCAAACGCTCTTTTCACTGCGGGACCAGCTAGTGAAGCGAATGCCAGCACATTTAATCGCAATCTCGTGCCACTGATACAAATGTCATCCCTATTTTCATGGCTGAAAATCCAATTATGAAACCAGCTGAAGTTATCGTACAAAGTTCATCCCGGCAACACAACAGCTTGTCTGGGTCACAACGAGAGTGCGATTTTTTAACATGCCGCTCATAATTGAATTTGTGCATCTGATTGTCGGCTCAGGGGACCTCACTGAAGTTTAGTTGGAATTTCTAGAAATCATTGACCACTAGTGTGCGTTTGAATTGGTCATGGTGGATTAAGAAAGACTCTACTGTAAATGTCTAAGTATGTCTTTGAGCTCAGATAAGAGGATGCTATCTGCAATTATTTAAGGGTTGTTTTTTTGTTAAATAGAGATTTAGATTTCCCATCATGCACATTAAAGATCTTAACTGGATAAAATCAATCAAACCACAAGGGGAATGTGTATGTAAAATCTGTAATCCAAATCCCTGAATTTAACATGGTGTAGACATCGACATGAGCAAAGATTGTCTGGTTTTTAGTTAAAATTTGTTGTGTGATTTTTTTTTTCTAAAATCTTTGATTTACTAAAAGTAAAAACAAAATGCAAAGGAAATTACTTTTGAGCTTTAAATATACTTTTGAAAATGACTGAAATGTTACTGTCGGAGATAAAAGCAAATGTGCAGTGACTTTGAAGTGGTAGTTTGGGTGGAGGAGCTAGCTGATTTAGCTTTTTAGTAAGTCACTGTTCTGTATAATTTATATTACACCTTTAAAATGATGAAAATGCAATTTAGAAGCCTTCTGTCAGACTCACTTATGGGCAGGGATGAGATGGAGAGGGAGGTCTCCTCAGAGACAACTCAATATTGTCCAGCTCTAAAACACAGACAGGGTTGGAGATTGAGGTTTGTTTATCAATGAGACTTCTGTGTTTCGTAAAAGATTTGTTTTTTGTTGTATGACTTGCATGTGCTTCTCTGCTGGGTCCGCTGGCTATAGTATCTCAGGAAATGTACATGGACAAAGTATTTGAAGGCTGAGTTTAAAGTTAACCTACACAATTTTGGGCCTTTGTTTTATGACTTTCAGCATGACACACTTCACAGAGATTCTCAACAGGTGGGCCTCGGAGCGCCATCGGGTGGGCTGTATAGGCAGTGATAGACTACCGCCAAATTAATTTGTATTTATTTTTAAATTGACACATTTTGTTGTTTTGTGATGATTATATAAGTCTTGAGTGAATTTTCATGTTAAAGAAACACTGAAGTCGAGTCAAGATGCATTAACTAAATGCCAATTTATATTTGAATGCCTCATTTATTTCAGATATCATATTTCAAATTCAAGTATTTAACCATTTCAAGTATTTAAATATGGTCCATTTTTCTCTCCCACTGGTCATGTGGTTGCTACATGCAAATATAAAAATATAAATATTATTTATAATTAATATATATTTCCCAAACCAACGCACAACCGCTGTTGATTTGTCCATTAACACCACGGTGGTAAAAAACTGCCACCATCACAGCCGTCGGCAGATTACAGTAAATTTGGTTTTATAAGGGCAGGTACTGAGTCTAAGCCAAAGACACAGTGTGTTTTATGTGTAGAAATTTTGTCGGACGATGCGCTAAAACCATAAAATTTACAGAGACATTTGAAGACAAAACCCCCGGGCTGGTCTGACCTGCCCTGTTATTGTTACAGGAATAAATGGTTACTGAGTAGACCTGCCAAGTCTTTACTATGATTACATTTAGTCATTTAGCAGACTTCTTTTATCCAAAGCGACTTACAAAGAGTTCGGGGAGCAATAAGCGATATGTCATACAAAGAGCAATAGTACAATAGGTGCCAATACAAAGTTACTAGTTTCAACAAAAGCTAGATCACTACCTGTTGAGAGAAGAGGGTTATTGTACGTTTTTTTTTACATAGGTCTGTCAAGTATTCGCCGAAGAGGTGTGTTTTAAGTAGATTTTTGAAGGTTGTGAGAGATGTGGTTGACCGGACCGCATTGGGAAGAATGTTCCACCAGGAAGGAGTTGTGAAGGAGAATGAGCGGGAAAGGGATTTTGGGCCCTTATGAGAAGGCATTACAAGGCGATGTTCGTTTGCTGAATGCAGGGTTCTTGATGGCGCAGATCCAGTGATAGTCCTGTATGCAAACATTAGTGACTTGAATCTGATCCGGGCTTCAACCGGTAGCCAGTGGAGAGAGATGAAAAGGGTGTCACATGAGCCCTTTTGGGCTGTTGGAAGATGATACAACAGTTTTAATCTATATAGCTTACTTGACTGAATCTGATACTGTGGCGTAAAAGATTAACAGCAGAGTACAGTATATGTACTCTTTGAATATTCTGGGTTCATACTATCATATTTGGAAAGGTGGTCCTCAGAAAATTTTTAAACTGTCCTTGGTGGGCCAAGAGTTGCAAAAGGTTGAGAACCCCTGTATCAGGATATACTGTTAAATAGTTTGCTATCCAACATGACCCTTTCTTTATCTTATGTGATTTTGTTGAAGTGTCTTTTAAAGGTCCAGTGTATATCGGCTCACTCCACCCCTCCTCTTCGAAGCACTACGATGAAATTACACACCTTTAAAATGTTATTTCATTGCAGGACATTTTTAGCCTCACAAACATTTTCCAGAGGAGGTTTCACAGTCCCACATTTCATTTTTTGAAGTATTTTATCCAGATACCCAATGTTCAATGCATATTTATATTTTCTTAATGAAGCTGCACTATTAAATGAATAGCAAAGACTTGGCACGCACCTTTTATTTCTCGTGTTAGGCAATAAATGCCTGCCAATTCACACTCTAAACAGTAAACCATGATTCATTTATTTTTTGATCAAAACTGATAAAATAAGGGGATTACTGGAATTAAATGACTGACATTAAGCTAGTCATGTGATCACACCATGAGCAGTACGAAAATATATTTCCGCTTTATTATTGCTATCTCAAGGGAGTGTCCATTACCATGAACATATTTTCAAAAAGTACTATTAATTCTTTGCATAAAGGTTTCTAATCCTGAAAAAATTATTGAAAGGTGTTTCAATATGCTAGTTCTTTGTGGGATCTCATAGCTTGTATATTATGCAACCTAATAAGTATTTGCACAGGAAATGGAGCACAACTTGTAAGAAAACTAAATTAGAGGTATTTCATACAGGATGGAAGGATAGTATTAGAAAATACAGGAAAGCCCTGAAAACGTCTAGCTCTGCCTACTTTTTATCACTAATAGAAGAAAACCAGCACAACCCTAGGTTTTTATTTAACACAGTGGCTAAATTAACAAAAAATTAATCATCAGCGACTTCTGATTCTGTATATCAGCATAGCAGTGATGAATTTATGAACTACTTCACAAATAAAATCCAAGATATTAGAGAAATAATTAAAACTATGCAACCAGAAGTGAAACCTGCTGAACAAACAACTAACTACAGCGCCCCTAAGGAGAAATTGCTATTATTTTCTACCGTAGATACCAATTAACTATCTATATCATTAGATCATCTAAATCAACAACATGCATGCTAGACCCTATACCTACAAATCTACTGAAAGAGATGCTCCCAGAAATTATAGATCCTCTTCTTAGCCTTATTAACTCCTCTGTGACACTAGGATATGTGCCTACAGCATATAAGGTGGCTATTATAAGGCCACTTGTCAATATGTAGCAATAAACAATGAGGTGTCACGCAAATCACAAGTCCACTACGGTGTACCACAGGGCTCAGTCTTAGGGCCTATGCTCTTGACATTATACTTGCTACCTCTAGGAGATAAAATATATAGCGACACAGAGTTAGCTTTCACTGTTATGCTGATGATACTCAACTTTATATTTCCTTGAAGCCTCATGAAACACAGCAATTCCATCCAGCAATAGTGGAATAAAGAAGTCGATATAAAAAAACGGGATGAATATACATTTTTTATTACTGAACTCGGACAAAACCAAAAACCGCCATACGTAACAATCAAGAATACTGCTTAACTATTGACGGATGTTCCATAAAACCTTTGTCGTCAGCAAAGATTCTTGGCATGTTATTCGATAGTACTCTGTCATTTGAGAAACATGTCGCCAACACCTGTACAACACAGTCCAGACCTGACAAAAGGTGATAGAGCTGGATAAAAAAAGGATGCAGTGACTTAACATGTCTTCACTACAAATCTTCGGCTGCTATTAGATTATTAATGATAATCTTAAATATTTTTTTTCTTATTTTGCCTTGTTGTGCAAGCACTGTCAAGCTTGTGCAGAGGCTGCAACTTTTTCCAGAGGGGAACTGGAATCGCCTGGTTAGGCCTGGTTTCCCTCTGAGATTTTTTTCCCTCCAATGGAGTTTTGGGTTCCTCGCCACCGTTTGCGTACTGTTTGCCTGGCCGGGGGGCTGCTAGAATTTTAAAGTTTTATGTAATTAACACTGCATATAGGAATTTATAGTCTGTTTAATATTTTACCTGTGTTTCTCTCTCCTTCTCTTGGTTGTGTGGTTCTAGGTGATGACCCCTGTGCGTGTGTTTCTATCTGTGTGCGCGTTTGTATGTGTGTGTTTTGTGTGTGGGTGTGTCTGAATCTGTTTCTGTCTTCTGTGTTTTCAGCTTTTTTGTTTTGACTTAACCTTGTATGTTTAATATGTTTTGCTTATAGTCAATATGTTTTCTCGTACAGCTGCTTTGTAACAATGAAAATTGTTAAAAGCACTATATAGATATATAAAATTGACTTGACTTGAAAGCAGTTTCTAACACACTGCATGTAGTTCTGAAAGCTCAAATTCAGGAATGCCACAGATACTTCGTCTCATTTAGCCGTGATGCTTCTAAACTCATATCATCACACACATCTTCCTGTTTGCCTGTAAAGATATTCGAACTCTGTGTATTTGTGTTTGTGTCAGAGTCAGAACACGCATGTATATCTCTCCGTCTGCACTCCTTCCTTAAGAAAACTGCTTAGCTTCATCTCCAAGCAGACACTCCTGTAAAGGCACCGGTAAGCCTTTCCTGTGCTCAGTCTGAGAGTGACTGACTGACTGTGTCTGGAGGCAAAGTGCAGGCAGCAGATAACACTTTCTCATTCGGTTTAGGAGCTGCACATACTCGGCGGCTCTTGAGAAAAGGGAATTAAGCTGTTTTCTAACTGCATTCTCGGTGTGACAGAGTGAGCCACAATCACGACTTGAGCTTCAAAGATCTGCTCGTTTAATTAAACGAATGAATCACTTTTAAACGGCCTATGATAAATTTCTCATTTAATTTGTTTTAAAAAGGCACAGATCTCTCAACGTCTCAGCCAGGTGTGAGTCTTGTTTCATGAAAACACGTTTAGCATCTACCAGTCATTGTTACTTACTGCAAGCTCTCTATGTGATGGACATAGTGGATTAACAATTATATTAAATGATTCAGAGGATATTACGTAGCCCTGTGCCACTTCAGCTCAAATTAAAACCCTCTCTGCCCTCTTTCGCTTCCAGAGCTGATGTAAATAAGCCAAGCGTAGTGCACCCGACAAGTAAATGTGTCAAGATGATTTTCCAGAATCACCCTGCTTAACAGAACAGCTTAAACCAGCCTTAGGGCTTCAGCTGGTCCTCAGTCTGGCCAAGCTGGTCTTCAGCCAGTCTACCAATGGTTCAGTTGGTTTGTCTATTTGAACAACTAGTCTCTCAGCATGAGCAGTTTCAGGCTGTTTATGTTGTTGTTTATTGAGCAGCACTAGATTTATATGTGATCCATGCCTTGTATGACAGTGATGTATGGGTTTTATGAAAGTGGCTTCAGTATGCTCTTACTGTATGTTTCTTGAGTAATTCATGTGAAAAGATTCATGAAGCTGTCCGCCCACGAGCCTGCCCTCTGCTCCAAAATTATAGACCTTAGACACTGACTCGAGCTGTGGAAATATGTGCAAAGACGGTGAGAGTTGGGGGAAATGCTTTATTCTGAAGTGTAGGTGTATTTAGTGTTAATGTCGCACTTGAATAATCTTCTCACTGATATCTATTTGCAGAGACAAAGCGACTAGAGGTCATTTACTTTTTAATGAGTGTTATTGATATACAGTGACATCACGGCGGTGAGCCCTAGAAATGTGATGTGGGTGTGTCAAAAGTTAAGCAATCATCATTTAAAAGTCCATTTAATTGAATTGCCGTCTAGGAGAAGCACTTGAGAAATTGAGAAATTATAGAGATCAAAGACTGAGATTCTCTGTTGTACTAATTTCTGCACCCGGATGCTTTTGATTTCCTGTTCCCCAACTGCCTGGCTTTTTCTGAGTCCTGCTGTCTATAAAATCCCAGATTTTAATGCCTTTTTAAAACATTCAATATATTTTATCGTTTTTTTATCACAGTAAGCGCAGTGTGGTGGGTGAGCAACAGAGGGGGCGGACACGGAGAGTTAATGCCATCATATGTTAATCATCTGATATAAAGCCTGAGGGAAAGTGATGGACAACTCGTGATGTACGCGACTAAAATCATGCAAAATACTTTTTTTTGCATGAAAAAAACGTTATTCTTTTACAAGAGACACGAATGCATTCTATAAAAGTTCCACAAATGTGTTTTTACTGTCGGGTTACTTTCAAATTTAAATGTATAGCTGTCGCTTTGTGCTTCCAGTCACTAGCATGCTGCTTCAATCATTTATACATGTGCCATAAACCGTTCAAGTTAAGTGCTGTTATTTAATATCTTGCTAAAAATGGCTGACAGTAACAAGACATGATAAAATCTCTCATAGTGGTCTGTGCATTTTAAATCTAGGCTGATGAATGCCAATGAAGGTTTCAATGAATAGAAACCCTATGGGCATACACTACAGTACTTCACAGCGAACTTGCAGTAATAGAGAGGATCTGACACTTCAAAAATGCTTACAAACTTAGACAGACAGAAAAGCATTCAAGAGCTTGACAAACCCTGAATGAATATGAGGAAATTAAAATAATCTAGAAAATTGATTAACAAACATACTAAATGATGCTTCTTTGAAAATAAAAAGTGTCGTCTATTTCCTTTAACGTGTTCTTTTTTTCTTTCCTCTTCCATTTCTTCCGTTCTTCTTGCTGTCTATCTAGGGCAGGTCGTTGTTTAACCGGTTGATCAGCTGACTGGGTGTCTCCTCCCACGAGTTCAAATCTCATTAAAGCGTGCACTTCATCTCTCTCTCCTCCAACAATCTGCTTTTCCACTCTCCTTTCTTCATCTTTTCTTTCTCCCGCTCACTCATTCTCTCTGTTTCACTCTTTCTCCACCCTCGCTGCATCCACCACATTATTCACAGAGCACTCGATTTTGGGCAGAGGCATGGGCGGAGCGGGGGTGTGGCTAATTGGGCTTAAGCCCCGAATGTTTTGACAAAAGCCCTGAATCTTTTAGGTTTTTAAAAATAACTTAAACTTAGTCTTTCTGACTGGAGCAGCAAAAAATGAAACAAAAGCTCTATTACCGTCATACCTTGCGTGGTGGCGCCGCGGACAGTAATGCATCTCGCATCACTCAGCTTGTTTGCCAACTGCCAATAAAAACTAACGAAGAAGAATATAAATCTTCTTCGTCGTTGTCATCAGGGGCTGGCTGGCTACTGTATGTTTTTCACCGGCGTCGTACAGCGAGCTTACTGGCTAACCGGCTGAAGTTATGGACATAAAGTTTTTTATACGGAACACTAACAGTAAACCTCACCGGCCAGAGAGAGATTCAGAAGCAGCGTCAGACGAACCGCGGACAAGTGTTACAGGTTTGTGAATCTGTGACTGTATTGCTGGCTAGCTAGAGAGTTCACGTTAGGTGTTATTAAGAGAAATTAGTTGCTAATTAAATGAAAAAGCTTTTTGGACAGTGCATCATTATTTTACAGTAACATATTACACAATCCATCCATCCATTTTCTTTCCGATTATCCGGGGCCGGGTCATGGGGGCAGCAGTCTAAGCAGAGATGCCCAGACATCCCTCACCCTAGACACTTCCTCTAGCTCTTCCGGGGGGACACCGAGGCTTTCCCAGGCCAGCCGGGAGACATAGTCCCACCAGCGTGTCCTAGGTAGGCGTCCGGTAGGCATCCGGAACAGATGCCCAAGCCACCTCAACTGACCCCTCTCGATGTGGAGGAGCAGCGGCTCTAGTCCGAGCTCCTCCCAGGTGACCGAGCTTCTCACCCTATCTCTAAGGGATCGCCCAGCCACCCTGTGGAGGAAGCTCATTTCGGCCCCCTGTATCCGGGATCTTGTCCTTTCGGTCATGACCCAAAGCTCATGGCCATAGGTGAGAGTAGGAACGTAGATTTACCGGTAAATTGAGAGCTTCGCCTTGCAGCTCAGCTCTTTCTTCACCACGACAGAAGCTGCACCGATCCGTCTGTCAATCTCCCATTCCATCCTTCCCTCACTCGTGAAGAAGACCCCAAGATACTTAAACTCCTCCACTTGAGGCAGGAACTCTCCACCAACCTGAAGTGGGCAAGCCACCCTTTTCCGACTGAGGACCATGGCCTCGGATTTGGAGGTACTGATTTTCATTCCAGCCGCTTCACACTCGGCTGTAAACCGTCCCAGTGCATGCTGAAGGTCCTGGTTTGAAGGGGCCAACACGACAACATCATCCGCAAATAGCAGAGACGAGATCGTGTGGTCCCCAAACCTATTACACAATATCATCTATATTTAATGCAGCAATTCTGAACAAAAAGTATACATATTTAATAATAAGACACATGTCTTTGGAACTTTTATTGCACACATGAGACTTAAATTATTATCAGCGAGTTATGGTGGCGTTTTGGGCTAAAAGGGCTGTAATAAGTTTTACACGCCCCCCAAGCTTCCACTCTTTTTTGGCACAAATAGAAAAAAAGCCCCAAAGCTTCATAATGCTTCATTCACCCATCACTATTCGCTAGCTAATGTTTTCAGATTTTACTGTGTTTGAGGGACTATTTTGTCACACAGATGAGTCAGCTAGGGAAGAGGAAGGACAGGCAGCACAGCAAGGGACAGCAGGTGGATTAACTGCAGTTAGTGATCTAGGGACTCCGGAAAGTGGCCCAAAGCAGGTTCATCTCCCACAGTACCCCCTCAGCCAGTTTGGAGTTCAACAAAGAGCATTTTGAACACTAACTCAACCTTGCTCAGTGCTACACATGCAAAGCTATACCTGAAGCTACCGCATTCTTTGAACTGCTGGAGAATGTGTACACATTTTCATAGAAA
This sequence comes from Barbatula barbatula, assembly GCF_947034865.1. Classification (NCBI taxonomy): domain Eukaryota; kingdom Metazoa; phylum Chordata; class Actinopteri; order Cypriniformes; family Nemacheilidae; genus Barbatula; species Barbatula barbatula. The sequence continues at coordinate 17,113,590 of NC_136774.1, forward strand.
TCCAGAAACAACTTGGATTTAGGCCATCTGAACTTGTGCAGCTTTCCACAACAAGATTGGCATGCCAGGTGAGGTCAGTCAATGCTGTCTTGAACAACCTTTCTGCCATTTTAGCGTGTCTCCGCAACATGAACACATCCATGGCCCTAGGGATCCGGTCAAAGCTCTGCAAGACAAAGACACTCTACATGCTTGTGATGTTTTCCAAACTCCTCGGCATAACTGAAGGTCTACACCGGTACCTGCAGGGGTAAAGTTTGGACTTGGGCAAAGCAGTTCAGTACAAGACGGCAGTCCTTCAAACTTTGACAGAGCTCCGCACAGACTCTGGTGGTGAAGATGTGTTCAGGAGGGGCATGGCCTTATGTGAGGCAAATGACATCCAGCTCCCTGTTGGTCCCAGGCAAAAACAAAAAAGATATGATGGTTTTGTGGTGGAGTTAGCCTGTGGGTCAACCTCCAATCTGACCACCTCAGATGAATTGAGACAACATCTTTTTTATCCATGCCTGGACAGGATGGTAGAGGAACTCACCCATCGGTTTTCAGGTCTGGGAGAAGCACTTATGTCAGGTATTCATGCTTGCAACCCAACCACAGAGACCTTTCTCTCTGAAGAAGCCCTCAAAAGCCTTGCTTCCCATTATAAGTTTCAGTTGATGCCAGAAGAACTCCTGGTTGCTAAAAGTTTCATCAAAAGAAGGATAGAGAAAGAGACAGTCCCTGACACCTCCACTGTGTTCCGACTGCTTGATGAAGACATGTTTCCCACCCTGAAGGCTCTCGTCCAAGTTGCCCTGACGATTCCAGTAAGCAGCTGCAGCTGTGAACGCTCCTTCAGTGCCTTGCGCCGTCTTCATTCATGGTTAAGGAACACCATGGGTCAAGACAGGCTCAACGACTTGGCCATCATGTCAATTGAAAAGGACAACCCTGACAGCGTTATTGACAGATTCGCTCAATTAAAGCCACGTTGATACAGCCTTATGTTGTCGCAACAGAAATAGAAGACGACAAAAAATGCTTGATCAAGACAACAATAGGAGAGCAAAGATTTAGAGGGTTTGCGACAGAAAGAATGGAGGCACGGCAGTTGTAAAGGAATGCAAAGAAGAAATAGAAGAAAGTGTGTAGGAGGAAAAGAATGGAGAGTGAAAAAGGAGCAAAAGAATGGAGATACTTAATATGCTAGTTACTAAATAGGTTAGATATACAGAATTTCTGTATGGTTAATAGCTTTTTACATGTATATATTTATTAAATTCGGAGAAAGGAGATAAGTCTGAAAATGAGCAAGGAGGAAAGATAATTGAGTGAAGAGGCAAGGACACGAATACACATGTGGAGCAGGAGAGGCTGGAGGACAAGAGGAGGAGAGATGATGAGGGAAGTGAGAAAGAAGTGAAAAGCAGAAGTTAAGGGAAGTTAGTCAAACAAATAAAGTTCCGTAACACAGTAATATATGGTCATGTTGTTTATCATACTTTGCTATTTCCCAAAGAAATATCATATAATTTTAGTAAATGTTATTCTGTTGGCCTGATATTCGATTCAGAGTATTGAAGAGCACATTTACTTGGCACTGCAGCATTTGCTGTTTGCTAGTAGAGCAGCCTAAATTATTATGGCATGGATTCTGATGTAGCAAATTTGTCAGCTAAGCACAAACTAAACAGAACTGAACTCTTAAGATTAGTAATGATGTTTACACCAAATTCCAATATTTCCTATGTAGGCTAACTTAAAAATAGTCAGATAATGGTTGCCTCTTTTTAGTTGCCAGGGGTGAAAATGAGTCACCCTTAACATTTTTGGTGTTTTGGATTCACTATAGCTGGAGAACAATTAAATACAAAATAGGTTGTAGGGTCTACTGGGTGATATTTCTTTTTCTTCTATCATCATTTTCCCAGATAGTGTATAGATTTTATAGGCATTCTATTATGTCAAACAGCCTCCAAAATAGTGCATTTAGGTGACGTATGGGGGAAAAATTCTCCCCGGGTGGAGTATGCCCCTGGACCGCCCTAGGTTTGGGCTAAGCCCCGAATGTTTACATTGTCTGCCTCCGCCCCTGGGCAGAGGACTTTGAAAATGAGATTGTGCGCTCTGGGGAATCCAGATGTGTTAAAGGCCAGGAGAAAAAAACATGTAGGACAGTTTCAATGTGTTATTTTGCTCTCAGGGGACTTTAATTGTTTCTGCTTTATTTTAATGGAGAGGAGAGAGAGAGAGGGGGAGAGAGAGAGAGAGAGAGAGAGAGAGACTCCTATCTGTATTCTCTGATTCTTTTGTCAAAGCCACTGTCAGCCATCACAGAAATGAATGATTTTGTGGCAGAACAGCCCTGATGACAGAGCTCCCTTTGAAATGTGTGTCCCTTTCTCTCATTCTTTCTTTGTGTCTGTCAAGCATTTTTCTTTCTTCTTTAAGTTCGTCCTGTTATCTCATAGCTTGTCAAAACAAACAACAACCGAGACAGCATGATATGTGTTTTATTCTCAGTGATATCGTAATTGCTGTTTTACAATAAATCTCAAACGTAAACGCGGGTCACGCTGCCTGCATCTGAACATATAATTGAATTTGTGAGCATGCTATTTTGGTTTTCATGAAAGTACTTCAACCAAACCTTTCACAGTCAAAAAGAAGAAAAGAGCTATGAGTACGAGGAAGGCTTGAGCTTCGAGTAATGAGACAGACAAAAATCATTTACAAATACCAGAGAGCACGAGGGAAAGATGGAAGGAATTCATGTATTCTCTATTGAAGGTGTTACCTGTAAATACGGTGTGTAGAGATAGCATGTCAATGTAAAGTTGAGGCTTCATGATAACTAACGTGAATGTCTTATTTCATGACAGGTACTCGCATTGAGTTTGTTTTCACTGCCATCTGCTGGTCACTAGAGCTACTACAAGCCCTACTGATTATTTTTTATACCATGGCATTGCGGCCTGGCAATGGTCATTGCTTTATGACAGATATAGATGGATGGATGGATGGATGGATGGATGGATGGATGGATGGATACATACATAGATAGATAGATAGATAGATAGATAGATAGATAGATAGATAGATAGATAGATAGATAGATAGATAGATAGATAGATAGATAGATAGATAGATAGATAGATAGATAGATAGATAGATAGATAGATAGATAGATAGATAGATAGATAGATAGATAGATAGATAGATAGATAGATAGATAGATAGATAGATAGATAGATAGATAGATAGATAGATAGATAGATAGATAGATAGATAGATAGATAGATAGATAGATAGATAGATAGATAGATAGATAGATGTCTATTCCTGACAGCTGGCTTCTACATCCTGTCCATTAATTGATTCTGACTGGCTGTGAGATGGGTCATGTGACTGGTTTTCACCCTCAGGTCTGTTCTCAAAGTGCACAACACAAATCCTGTAGACCTCTAAAAGTACAATAAGTATATTCTTGCAAGTGAAAAAGATCATCAGCTGGTTCAGAACATTCTCACGTATCATGAGGTACAGGCGGTAAATAAGGAACGGTCCATCCTGCAGACCGACCGTTAGCAAGATGCTCCAAACTTCACTAGAACAACATGATATATTCCAACAAGCTAACCCAGCCTGGGGGGACTCTGACAGGGATCCATCCTGGAGAGTGGGCCGTCTGGTTTGGGTGAGAACAAGTGGAAACTGCATCAAAGCCCAAGAAAACAAACTTAACCCCACAAGGACCACTGCCTGCTTGGTCTTCACTTGCGGCTCCTTAAAGGTGTCAAAGATGTCCAGGATATCAGCTCCTAGCCCTACGTACACCATGAGGAGTTGAGATAGCTGGTCTCGTGACATGTCACCCTTTGGCATCATCCAGCGGCCCAGAACTAAAACAATCAGCATGGTCTGCTCCAAAGCCTCCACCCAGTTCTCAGGATCAAGTTCCGCCAACCCCTGTCTCACACACACACACACACACACAGACAGGCTAATCACCATGGTAACAGACCAGACAGTGAGAGCACACAGCAGGAGTGATCATTTGAATGGATGAATCAAAAATGTTGTTAAAATGTTATTGTAATACCAGATTAAAAAGGTTTCTTCAAACGGTTTATTAAAAAAATGATTGCTTTGACTCATTGGAGTGTCTGAACAAAAGAGCCATGGGAGGATTAAATTAATGAAAGAGGACAACCGAGATGATATGGTTCTTCATAAAGCTTTTAGTAAAGTCGCTGATTAGCTTTTGAAGCGTATTCTTGCAAAACATCTTGTGAGTTTCCCATCCAGAGTGGCCACAACAAAAATGATCAAAGTTTAAAGGATTCCCAAAGTAATAAAATACACGTCTGTCATGTAGATATGAAGGCAATTCAGTTTAAGCTTTAAAATACCTCAAACAGCTTTGCTTTATACATTTTCTTTTGAATACAAAAGAAGAATTTTGAAGAATGTAGGACAGCAAACAGTTCTGGGGCACTTTTGACTACCATTGTAATTTGTATTTTTGGGTGAACTGTCCATTTAAGAATTTAAGACACATAAAACTTTGTTTTTATCTTTCCCATAAGTACAGTACAACCTTGACAGTAAATTATTTTGAAAAAATATCCAACACAACACAGAGAGAGAGAGAGAGAGAGAGAGAGAGAGAGAGGAGAGAGAGAGAGAGAGAGGGAGAGAGAGAGAGAGAGAGAGAGAGAGAGAGAGAGAGAGAGAGAGAGAGAGAGAGAGAGAGAAAGTTGTGAGGGGCTTAACGTATTTCTACTGGTCATCTGTAAATATCTGAGTTTTATTGTTTACGATTTTTTCCACCCACCATTGTCAAAGGGATCTGTGAGAACAGTTGTGGGTCAGAGTTGCTTGTATTGATAGGCAGGTTGGACTGTAGGAGGTTCAGCTCCAGGAACCAGATAGAAGGAATCACAGTGCTCAGATAAAGAAAGACCATAGGAGAGAACCTGCAGGATAGCAGAAAAACATTCCTTTAATTGATGGATGAAGTTTGTTCATTTATTCATTTAATTTACTGTCTACATAGTAAAGTCACTGAATAGTTATGTGTCAGATGCTTTTGATGGGATGGTAATGCTGGGTCACACACCACAGAGTACAGTGCTACAGGCACACCAGCCAAATGCAGATTGCAAATTACTCCTATTAGCTATGCAAATCCCCACTGACACATGCAAGCCTCTCTAAAGAGACTTCAACGTCTGATGTGTAGGAGAGAGAGGTATTATGCATTAAAAAGTGTCACAGCAGTGGGAGAGAACTGAAGAAAACAAGGGATAAAAGAGTAGTTTGTGGAAGAGTGAGGGCAATGATGAAGAATAGGAGAAAGTTCTTTATCCATATCAGCATGAGGGGAGGTTCTCTCACCTGGCAGCTTTTTAGGCTAAATGTGTGCTGTTCTGCATAAAGGAAAAGGTTATTTTTGCATCGAGGTGAAGGGGTTATTTTTATCAGTCGTACCTGCATGAAAGACAAACGAGCTGAACTTGAAAAAGGCAGGTGTAATTCTCCATATAAATCATTGTCGTGGCAAGCTGCGTCTGAGCTGAATAGAGCTTTTATACCTGCACATCTGGAGTAATTGTGTTAAGTTATTTTAAAAAGAGTAAAATGAAATTAGATTTCTTTCAGAGAGACAGTCGGCAAGGCTATTTTTGTCAACACATGATCTGTGAAAACAGAACTTAAAGGAATGATTCACCAAAAAATTGGTTCACCTCACGTTTATGTTGTTCAAACCTTTCCTTCTTTTGTGCAACTCAAAACATTTTATGAAAAAACGCTTTTTTACATATTGTGAAAATGAATGGAGACCGGTGTTATCGTGCTTCAACAAAGAACTGTAAAAAATGTAACAGTAGTCCATATGATGCAATTTCATGTAAACCATTATTCATTCAAAATCTTGCCTTTGCTATAGCTTTCAAAAATCACACAAATTCATGTAAAACTCAGTTTCTTTTATTCCTTCTGCCTCTATGATGTTGCATGTGCTGCACCTCCAGCTCGTTTAATTCCCCGGAAACACACAAAATGATAAAAAATGATTATCTTTTTTTGTGAACTATCCCTTTTAATCCAAAAAGCAATGTACTATCAAAAACCCACCCTGAGGGGGAGACTACAGCCTCTGTTCAACAGTGAGCATGAAGAATTATTTTAAAAACAGCAAAGGAATGTTGCAACCAAATTCATTCACTTATTTCTGTACCCTGAAAGATTGTAAAAAAAGGCAACGGTTTCAATGTCATTTTTTCTCTTAGAAGAACATCTATGTCGCTATGGTTGCACTATGATAGTATCACTGAAGTCATAATCACCATTTCCATTCTGCGTTGCGTGTGTATTTTATTGTGATTGTCATCTCGACTCCCAAGAGTGCCACGCCCATCAACAGCAGCCAATAGGAGGGGTCACCTGTCACCTCTACCACTCGCCACACCGTCAGCACACCATGCACAGCAAACAGGAAGCGACTCAGAAGAGCTAGTAAAATGTTCAGAACCCGGCACATATTCCAATCAATGCAGGCCAGTCCAGGCAGAAGAAACTGAAGGGCAGACAAGATACTATAGATGCATTTGTGTTTAAATGCCACATACAACATACACAACATACACACATGGGAATTATAAGTGTAATACTTTATCATATCCCACTTAAACATGCCGATATAACATAAAAAATAGAAAAATTTGTGGCAGGGTGCCTGTTTGCCCTATCAAATGTATACAATAATACATGCCTTAAGTGTCTTCAAGGATCCAGATTCCAAATCCTGCAACAATCTTCACAAAATATCTTCCACAGATAACCAAACCAAAAGCTTCCACCATATCCACAGTCAAAACAGACCCTCAAACCATCCTCCGTCTACCCTTGAGTTAAAGACTGCACTTTTAAATGACACACACAACTTATACCCCCTGACGCTTCTGGGTATCCTGTGTGCATGTGTCTAACTTGTGTCTAAGCGCAACAACTGATTAAAGCAGTTTTTAGGAAGGTGTAGGACTGTGAATGCGCAGCTAAAAGTGTGTTTTTGTGATTGAACATGTGACAGATAACATTTCCTGCTGCTTTGTGATCATCTATTATGATGTCATGTTTAAGGGCCCCAACAACAAAGTTATCTCCAACGAGGAGCCAGTCTGTTAGGCGGCATTACACCAACACCACATACACACACCCTGGAAACAGTCCCACCCAGAACAGGACCATGGCAAGTGATAAGACACCCCCGCAGGAACCTAGAAAACACAAGCTTTACCACCTTAGCAATTTTTAGGATTGGATGTTTGGCGACTCGTGGTTCTTCATATTTCATTTACTTTCACACAGAACAGAACAGCATTTTACTTAGAATAATAAAATACTGTACAGCCGTTGGAAAAATGAAGAGACCATTTCAAAATAATTTTAAGTTTCTCTGAATTTTCTGTTTATATGTGGTGTTTAGGTCAAATGATCATTTTGTTTTATTTTGTGAACTTACTGGCAGTATTTCTCACGAATTTTAAATAAAATATTGTTTCTATTTGCATTTATGTGCAGCAAATGGAGAAACAGGTCCTATTTACTTTAAAGCAAAACAACAGTAATATTTGTACATGTATTTTGGAACAGTAAAAAAGATCACAGATTTCATGTGTCTTGTCATGCTGTCAGTTATTCACATTGCTGTTGGATGACTTTATGTTACTCCCAGAGGCGGACAGAGTACACAGGTTCATTACTTGAGTAAAAGATACCCCTTGCTAAATTTTACTCAAGTACAAGTAAAAGTACTACAGTCAGATGTGTACTTAAGTAAAAGTACTGAAGTACATGTTTTTAAAAGTACTTGAGTATCAAGAGTACAAGAGTACATTTTCTAAATATTGCATTACTACTGCCACAGTGCTTACATTTATGTACAGAAACGTCCTACATGGAGTTATGAAAAATGTTAATGTTAATACCTTGGAGAATGTTAAAGGAATTTAAAGTAAAATAAAGTAATTTTAATCTTTTTACCATGCTTTATTCTTTTCACCTCTGCTAGAGTTTTAATGGATTTTTTGCACCCACATTTGAACCGAACAGTTTTAAACAACACACCGCATACTCAAGAACATCAAAGCAAATACTCGGCTTACATTAATGAGTAATATTAGAAAATACAATTCAGCTAACAATTGTGTGTACATGTGAGTTTCTCTGTTTTTTCATCAATCAGTAGTGGCGTTTCATCAAAACCTAGGGTATGGCGAAATTTCCTCAGACCATACAAAAACGAACCACAATGAAACCAAATGATACCACATATATGTAACCACAAAACTTTAAGTAGTAAAAAATAACCCCGGCCAGATGTTGTCATAACCACCACCGACTACGTTAATCGACTATGAGACTAAAATATAAACCAACCATTGATCAGATTCAGCAAACAAGATTAAATATAAAACATGTCTTACCTTGTCGCAGGGTTGTTAAGCCTTGATTCTTTTCATTTTTAAGCTAATCCTGGCATAGCTAGTGGCAAATCGCAAAATACATAATAGCCTAAACTGCGACTGCACTACAAAGTCTTTCCGTACAATATATTTTTTTAATTTTTCACAGATAGCGTTGTACATTATGAATGAAATACAATAACAATAGTGTAAATTATTCGATTTATTAAAATTATTAAATGGATGCCAACTAATTGGGAAAATAAAGACCATCCCCACTACCCATAACCTCACACTTGATTCCAAAACCACTGTTAGGCATTTTGTAGACAGTTTCTTTGTTTTATTGAAAATAAATGCCTGTATATGATTAATGTGGAAAATGCAGACAAACGAGTTTAGCCAAAAAGAGCTTCGAACCAACATTACGATGATGTCACGTCAAAACTACATATCTTCGGTCTTACCGACTATACGTCAATGACGCTATGTGAATTAACGGTGTTTATACATTCTCAAATACACATGCTTCCGACGCCTATGCTACAGGTACACATCAGTGTAAAGTAGTTTAATTATCTATAATGAGTCTCATTATGCACACGTACTTTGTTTCAACAATGTTTTCTGAACGCTAGGGCCATACACAAACGCCGCCCCTGAAATCAATAAACCTAAAACAGCAAAGAAGGCGATATAGCAATGTTCTGACACACCTCTGAACCTGACCGTGTTATACACGCAGCATAGAGCAAAGAAGAGAAAATAATAATGATTAAAGAAAATCAGCTGACCGGTCGCGATGTTTTCAAGTTCATTTTATGTTATATTTAGCATTTTATATGACGCTATTGGCTACTCTTCCCTTACCTTTATTCTTTATTCATATAAAAATACCCCCAAATCGCATGAAAATACACACAAAACACATATTCTTCAATCGTGCATTTATTATCTTCTTGTTTTGGTGAAGAAATGTCACTTTAGCTTCATCGCGGATGTCCTGAATGAGGAAGTGTACACAGGACGTGTCATGCAGACGTGAGATGATTGACAGCTGTGTACAGCAAATGATAGAGCTCTGAGGTCTGGGTGATTGTTGCTGATAGGCTGTCCCAATAAGTGGCGCCTGCACAATCCAATCACGTTTGAGAGGGAAAAAACAAATTGGTGGTTTCTGAGATTTTCTTTTTCCTTTTTAGAAGTAACGGGTACTTACGGTTATGGATAGAAATGTAGCGGAGTAAAGAGTACAATATTTGCCTCTCAAATGTACTTGAGTAAAGTCATGAGTACTCCCCAAAAATGATACTCAAGTAAAGTACAGATCCCTCAAAATTGTACTTAAGTACTGTACTCGAGTAAATGTACTCCGTTACTGTCCGGCTCTGGTTACTCCTGCCACCAGTTGCTTAAAAATAGTCTTAACAACTAGCAACTAGTTAGGACTAATCTGTCTTACTTTTCAGATTTCAATTCGACCCATCTTCTTTTTTATGTAATTGACTTGAAGAAGGTATGACCAGTCTTAAAGGAAAACATTAGGTGACTAACTTGTAAGACTAGTCTAAGCAGTTTATGCAACCGACCCCTGAGTTTTGATTCTATTTAAATTCAAAAGACCCTGGACTGGAATGGCCACAATACAAATGCGAATTAAATGAAAATTTGCAATGTTCTCTTAATCTTGTTGCAAAACAATATTGCATACTACTGTTGAAAACCTTTATCTTTGCATATTACTTTTACTTAAATGTGCGTTATTATGTATAGCATTTCCGTACAGTACGTTTTTCACATTAGTACCCGTCTGTGTTTTTTGTGGCGCTCCCTGCACGTAACAATAGTCTATGACAGCACAGACACCTTCACAACACCGCGTAATACATCACAGCAGACCACATCAGAGCCGAACATTTGTTCCGGGGGGACGAGTTGTCAGTGATGAATTCAGCTGAAGACAAACTGTGTTTGTGGATGGGTTCAGTGGCCTTTATTTGGTCATTTAGGACGCATCCCTACTCCATGCCAGGTCCATCGACCTCACTATCCACTTCTATTTACGGACCCATTCAAGAGTGCCTCTGTCACTCTCCTTCACAAAATCATCAGCATTTTCATGAGAGTAGAAGATGGGTAAATGGCTACACTCAGGGCTTTCTCATGGGAGCGACGAATATCTGTGAATGATAGAATAGCTTTTGATAAAACTGTCCATCATTCCGGCCTTTATAGTTTCCTCAGCAACAGCTGTATGTTATGTAAGAAGCTGTCAGTTTGGATGTACATACATAATATATGCATAATATAAATTATTATACTATATACAGTAGGTACAGATAAAGTGGTCGAGGAGTATATTCGGATTTCCAAGGTCTATGGTTATTTGTTTTCTGAATGTTTGTTTCTAATACAATTCACTTAATATGCATAATTACGCCCATATTGAGGTTCCACAAAGATTTATTGCTTTGTATTTGTATTCATTGCAAAAAATAAATGCCACTTATGATATAGGCTATACTTAACGCAATATACATGTGGCCGAATGGACTGTATTGTAATCCAAACTGATACTGTATCAAAAGTGATGTTGTAATACCAACTTTTGTCCACAGGGGTGCAGTCCGAATTAAAGGAGACAGTTTGTTAAGATCAGCATTGCATGTACTGTTTAATTTACCATGAACAAAAGATTGAAATCTCTTCCAATAACTGAACTGATTTCCCTCTCTTGATCCTGTAATGGGTTGGACTGATGCCAGTCACGTGAATAAAACATACGCCAGCTGGAACACATCCACCCACCGCATATAATGATCCACAGTAACGAAGAAGATTGCTTCAGATATTACAAAGCCCACTGGAATTTTGCTCCTTATCTGATTGTAAGGTCAGAGAAAAAGTCAACAAATATAGATAGATAATGCAAATTGGACACTTCACGGTCTTATCTGCGCATATAATGATTATTTAACGATCGTTTTCATGAGCCTTCCTTTATTGAAAACTGTTTGGTATGTTGTCCCTCATCTGCTATTCTTCTGTATCCCCAACAAGCAAACACAATTGTGTGACAGTAACTCAGACAAACGGATAAACATGCTCCTGATGGTCGTCTACACAACACTCAGTGAATTTAATTAACGCAATATATCACACTTTAGTCAGCATCTCTATCCTGATGTCAGATGGCTCTGTAAATTAGGAACAGATGTGAGGAAGAAAAATAGAGAATCCACGCTCAGAAAGAACTACATGAAGAGAACAACTTGAAAAAGATTTCAAGTAGTGGAATGAGTTTAATCTACGGCTCTGTTATGAAACACCTGATTGTTGTTGTCAGTTTTAATGACTGGGGTCTTTAAAATGACACATGCAAAGATTAAATGACATCATTGATACGATGTCAGACATATACAATGAAAGAGATTGTATAGCATCACGTACTGTTGTGATAACATCAGACCACTCAAAAGTGAGCGATATTGTAACACTCAACCAAGGTGTCCAATTCCTGGAGAAAGCTACAGTTTGTTCCATTTATCTCAATTGTAGCTGGACACATTATTTTTGAACCTGAGCTATAAATGTCATGTGACTCGCTGCTTTTGAGCCACAGAAAAATAACAGCCAGCCATTGATTGGCTGATGGCACCATGCGAATCAAAGCCCTTCAGTGGTGACTCTCCTGAGGGGTATAAAAGAAATCAATTTCACACTTTCAAGTGCACTCGTATTTATAGGCTATATAAACATAACACATTCGTCAACTACAAAATATATAATACTAAATTGTCACGTATGACGCTTTTAACCTTTATGTGTATATGTTCAGCTGTCTGGCACTATTTTGTGATAAATCCTTATATGCAGTGCAATAAGTGCTAATACAGATAAAATCAGATTAAATGTGTATAATTGTGAAATACTATAACATTATGTCTCATCAATGTTGTGAATAATAGGATATCTCTTTGGCAAAAGAAATACATTTCTTTAATAACCCCGACTTGTTCTCTGAAGTGTAATTCAATTTGTGGTTGTTTGATCATACAATAGGAGTCCATGTCAGTGGGCCTCAGCGAAGAGGGGCAGTCAGCAACCCTCTGGGACCTGTAGAGGACTGGCTAAATCAGAGACCATCGAACAGATCAGATGCTCTTTCTGCTCCAGTTCTTGCTTTGGGGTCTCAACCGCACTTCCTCTATTTTTCATCCGCCCCTTTGAAGACTGTTTCTTTAACGCTGGGGTCTGTGTGCACATGCAAAGGTCAAGCAAGTCTATTACATTTGGAGAAAATGATCAGTGAACATTCGTCTGCCCTGTAAATGCATGTGCGTGATTACTCTCGATTAGCAGGTAAGTAATGTCATGACATTTCTAATTTGCCGGAAGCCTTTCCTGGGCTATGATGTCAAATTCAGCAGAATGGGTAAAACAGTGTAGGTTATTTTAGAACTAGTCAAACATCTATTATGCTAAAATAAAACATTTGACCCATTTGTCTCATAATCTGATATGGAGATAATGAGCATCAAAGTTTGATTTTAGTCATTCATTTTAGTAGGATTGACATGGCCTTGCTCAGTCAATATTAAAGGAATACATTCACCCAAAAATGAAAGATTCTGTCATGAATTACTCACACCAAAGTTGTTCAAAGCCTGTAAACATTTCTTTCTTCTGTTGAACAAAAAGAAAGATATTTGGGGAAATCATAGCAACTAACATTTCTTGGACATTATTCACTATCATAGTAGGAAATATTTTAAAGGTAGTCAAAGGTGACCTAGAACAGTTTGCTTTCATAAATTCTTCAAAACATATCATTTTGTGTTCAACAAAACAAAAAAACGATACAATCATTTTTCCAACAAATGTGGTTAATGTATACTCAGGATTGTCTGTTGCTAAAATGTTTTTTTACACAGGTTTGAAACAACTTGAGGGTGAGTAAATGATGACAGAATTTTCACTTTTGGGTGGAGTATCCCTTTATAGATAAAGTGTTAAAACTGTAAATCACAGCTGGGGTTTCACACACATTGGTATATATAGGGATATGGATCACTTCAGCAATATATAAATTATAACTATTGAATGGTCCTCAATGGTCATTTTGATGGTGCGGCCAAAAAATCTATTAAATTCACAGTCTGTTGTATCACAGTTAAACTACAGGCAGTGTAGTCACCATGGGTTCAGACTGCACATATGTTCTGAAGATCAAACACACACGCACATACAGTACATACACACTGATTTAAATCACCTTTTCATAGCTTTCATTCGGTATACAATTGTGATGGCCCATTCTAACAATCTTTCTGTTTGTTCTCTCCAGGCTCAAACCCTGTAAAGATATTACCCTGTATTAGAGACAGCAGAAATATATTTCTCAGAATCAGTTGTGAACTGTACCTGTGTTACCCTGTGTGTAAGTGATACCTTATTATTTCCGACGGTAACATTGTGTTGCTGCTGGTTTCTCTGCTGGTCGATATAGTCATGGAGAGTCTGTTGAAGCCGCTCAGACTCTTGCCTCTGGGTTTCCAGCTCTGCCTTCATACTTGCAAGCTCAGCTTGCATCTGATGTCCCAGGCTCTCTCTGAGATGAAACAGATAATTTTTACACTAGTAGTAGACACTAATGAGAGAGATAAAGTTGAGCGCTAAAGATATGAATTTTTCCAAAGCACTGGCACATTTATAATGCATTTATGCTATACATTTTTATATCAGTCCTCGTTTTGCATGAGAATCAAATCCTGGCCCTTAACCAATAAAGCTACAGCTGTACACGTAACCCATATAGTAAGAGAGTGAGAATCATTTGTCTTCAGTATGTGTACCTGAGTGTGTTTATCTCTCTCTGGTTCTCTTCCAGCAGAAGGTCTTGCTGTTGGCTCCGGGTGTTCTGTAGATCAAGGCGGCTTCTTAGAAACTCCAGATCTGTTTGTCTCAGAGAGACTATGTGCAGTCTCTCATCAGGGGGCAGGTGCTTTAAACTAGCAGAGCCTGACAGCTCACCCTCGCTTAGCTCCAGAGCCTCATGCAGCACCCATGCTAGCTCCAAGTACTAAACCAAAGATGACAAATGCACTTTAACATGAAATGTTGCGTTAATCTCAGGGCCATAAATGTTTTATGATTGTGTATGTACACACATGTGCCCTTCACTCACTGTCTTTTCACTCAGCTCCAGAGCATCAGACATGTCTAGTCTAGCTGTTCGTTCTCGTGCTGCTTCGGTCAGAGCTTCAGGGAATGCAAAACCGCTCTACGTGAATCAAAATGAGCACAATACCACAATAATGAACAGGTATGAAAGTCTTTTTGTGAGATTTTAGTTTTCTTTTTCTTATAGGAATAATTCGCACAAAAATGGATCCCAATGACTCGAATAGAGTAATTTTTATTGCTACTATGGAACATTTTTGGGGTACACTATTTCTTGAATTTAATAAAAAAACATAACAAATGATATGAATAAGTATTAAACACAGCATTCAATTTTATCTGGATAAACTTAATCTGTTGTAAATTGGTGTTGTTGAGGGACCAAGATATGGTCCCGTATGTAAGAGTGATATTTGTACTCAATAGAAAGGTACTCTGTCTGGTGATGCTTATACCACAGAACTGTTGGATCCTTTTCGGATTGCAGATCTTTGAAGCTTCTCAGTTTTCATCTGACCCCGCCTCTCTGGCACCCCCTGCTGACGTGCTGTGCACCACACAGAAGAAAACAGACATCATGTATTACAACACATTTACATTTACATTTATTCATTTGGCAGACGCTTTTATCCAAAGCGACTTACAAGTAGTTTTATACAGTGACACATTACTGCAGAGCAATCAGGGGTAAGGTGCCTTGCTCAAGGGCCCTTCAGTCATGACCTGCTGGCACTGAGATTAGAACTGGCAACCTTCTGATCACAAGCCCAACGCTCTAACCATTAGGCCACAGCTGACAACACAGGCATAATATAAGATCAAGTAAGGACTTCAGCATATCCTGATGTTTTAATATTTAGGGTTACATGTTAAAATTGCTTGCCATATACTAGCTGTGCATTCAATCACAACCAATCGGCATCCACCAAGCTAACACAAAAAGTTCCCAGGACAGTATTTGTTTCTTTAGTCGAAAATAAATTAAGGTTTTTATGAAAACATTCCAGGATTATTAAGAAAAAAATACATAAACATCTTGAATGACAACAAGGTGAGTAAAATGTCATGAAAATGTGAGTTGAAAGTGAACAATTCCTTTAACTACCATCCTGTAAAAGTTCTCTCAAATTTAGCAAATAAAATTAGCATTTTAAACTATTACATTTGTTACATGATGATATAAAAATGCTACTCTTCTATTGTTATTGGAACTTTCAAAATTGTCAGATATAACATTTTATCTGTAACTTAATGTGAGCGTTAGTAAAACGTTACTAAAACATATTTTTGTTAGCTGGGCAAGAACTATTAGTTTTAAAATAGGGCTCATAAGACTCACTGCTGGGCCACTTCTTTTGTAGAGCGCTTAGTCTTTCCTTCACATCACGCAAACCTTCCCGCTGCTGAAGTATCATTTCCTCACGGCGATGAACTTTGTGTTTTGAACCCTGATTGATGACATCATTAGGAGCTGTCATGAGTGCCACATCCTGAGAAAACAGCATCCATATAACAGTCAGCATGGTGTCCATGTGTGATCTGTGAAAGTGTATTGTTTTGTTGCCCATTGGTCCGATCGCATATCAATTGACACTTGAAGATGAACACTTTCAACTTCCAGGGTGTATAGTGGTAAAAGTAAGATTAAGCCATCATTTATTTTTGTTTAAAGAACTAAATTCATTTTCTTCAGGCATTCAACACCTAACAGTTGTCTTGTTTTAATTCTAAAACATGACAAATCGTAGTTTTGTTTGTAAAGTTTCTTGCTTACTCTAGTGGTCCTTGTTGTCTGAAGGCTCAAGTTCTCTAGCTCTGTGTTTGCTGCTGTTCTTCTCAGATCCTCCTCTGTTTGTCTAGCAAAGCAAAAAAGCGATTCCCATGTTTGATATTCATTCATCAGAGTTGTGGCACAAAGTAAAGTCCTGGCTTTAGTGCATCAGAAATGTAATTAAGGTGGTTCATTGTGCATAACTGTCTTACTTCAGTTTTTCAGCCAGCTTTTTTATCTCTTCATCTTTCTGTTCCACCAGCTGTGACATTCCGGTGAGCTTCTGTGTGAGCGTGCTCAGCTGAATCCTCTGGTCCAACACTAAAGCTCTGTGAGTCTCCAACTCTATCTTCTGTTGTTCACTTAGCTCGCCTGCGTAGAGAGATACACACTCCAAAAAATAAAGACAACCTGGCACACACAGAATCCAGCTGTGATCTTGCAGTGTGTTTATGGTGGGTCACCTGACATGTCAGATAGGCGAGCATGGGCCTGGGCCAGATCACGACTTAAAGCATTAATGATCTCACTCTGACCAGCCACTTCCTGTTGGGATGTGACCAAAGATGCCCTGCAACAGAAACATGCATTTAGAAACTGTCTGAGTAACAAAGTGAATTCAATGTGAATTGCAGTTTGCAAGTCCATTTATTTAATAAAACAATATGTAGGGTGAAATCGGTGGTCTTGTAAATGTTTGGGACTTGAAAAAATAAAATGTTGTCAAATTTCTAAGAAACCACTGTTGTCTTTATCATTGCAAGCAATTCTCATTTAAGTGATACTTCAAATATTTGCTACTTTATTGTAGCGGTGCCTCCTCTATGAGAAGAAGTGTTTAAGAAAAACACATGTGTAATTGGGTTTTTAAGCTAGAATTTCATAAATAATAAATACAAATGAACATCATGCATTATACATAAAAGGAGCACATTCTGCTGTGAGTTGGGAGGACCATAAGGAAGTCATTTTACACATAATAAGTGCTGAAATAAAAGATCAGTTACCCTAAATCAACAGTTTTATTTAAGTTAACACTTTTTCATTTTCAATCAATCTATATAATGTGGCCATTACATACAGCATACTACAATATTTACAAGCTGGTTTGTCCAAAGCAGGCCTTTAGCTAAATATATAAACATAATGGTAAAAATGTAATCAGATTTGATGGATTGTGAGTAATGTAGTGCAGTGATATTCATGCTAGCTAAATTATACCTAAGGGATGTTATGGTCCGTTCTAATTCCTGTTCTTTTTCCGTTATGTATGATGTGTTGTTGCTTTCAAAGTCCTCAAGTTTTTTAAGTGTGTCTGTGGTACAGTTGAAACAAGCAGAGCCTTTATTAAAAATACAGAAAACTGAAAGGGAGAGTTCAACCAAAAATTTTAATTCCGTCATCATTTACTCACTCGCTTGTCATTTCTATCCTGTATGACTTTCTTTTTCATTTCTGCAGAAAATAAAATATATCTTGAAGAATGTTGGTAACTGAGCTACCGCGGTACCCATTCACTTGCATTGGTTTTAAGTCCATACAATATAACTGAAGGGGTACCGCCATTGTTCAGTAACCAACATTCTACAAAATATCTTCTTTTGCTTTCTGCAGAATAAAGAAAGTCATACAGGTTTAAAATGACACGAGGGTGAGTTAATGATGAAAGAATATTCATTTTTGTATGAACTATCCCTTAAACACAAGCTGCCTGGGTAAGGCAGTAAACTGCTGCATATCCATACTGTAAATAGTTGGGTGCTTAAAAATCTAATTTTTTAATCATTTTAATGTTGAAACTAGATTAATATTAGATCAGATTAAATATTCATGTTTGTGATTAATCATTACAAAACTAAATCCACATTAAAATACAACAATGAATATATTGTATCTGTGAAGTTCTCACCTTTAAGCTGCTCCTCAAGTAAGTCTCTTTCCTTCTCCATTTCTCTCCATCTATCCTCGCTCTGCTGGGCTTTGTTTATTTGTTTCTCCATGGCAACAATGGTGTACGCATGCTGTCGCACCTGTTCTCTGTACTCCTCCACCTCAACTCTGTGTATCTCTCTCTCCTCTTCAGCTCCTCTCTGAAGAGCCCTCATCTCTCTCTTCTCACACTGTTTCATTCTCTCGTTCTTCTCCTCCTCTCTGAGCTGTAATTCACAAA
The DNA here is from genome assembly GCF_947034865.1 of Barbatula barbatula. Lineage (NCBI taxonomy): Eukaryota > Metazoa > Chordata > Actinopteri > Cypriniformes > Nemacheilidae > Barbatula > Barbatula barbatula. The sequence goes on from NC_136774.1 coordinate 17,132,167, forward strand.
TCTTTTCTCTGAGCTCAGTCTCTTGTACCTTGGCTTCTTCTATCTTGGATTGCCACTCCGCCTTGCGTGTTTCAATTTCCCTGCGCAAGGCATCCTGGGAATTCAACAGAATTATTTCAGTCCAGCAATTTTAAAAGAATTGTTTTATTTAATGATTGGACTGAACTCACTTCAGTTTTTCTGACTGACTGGAGATCAACTTTCACCTCTTCCAGATGCTGTGTCATTGTGTTTTTAATTTCATTACGTCTCTCGGCTGCCTGTAGGAAAGACACGTGAAAGGTAAGGAGAATATTTTTCTAATTTCAGCAATTTCAGAAAACAATTAAGTTCTACTGTGCAGTATATATGCCTATATAAATACATGTATGTACAGTATACAGATGCATTTCCATTGGTGCTGGGATGAATGTCAAATATAACTTCGAGAAAAAAGGACCTGTAGTTTGTCCATCTCAGACTGCTTCTGCATGAAGTCCAGTTTGTTCTGAAGATCTCTGCTTAGCATCTCTCTGTCCTGAAGCTTTTGTATCTCTGCCTTTCAAACAGAAAGAGAGTTAAAAAAACAAATACATATAACATACATTTCTCACATAGAACTACAAGTACAAGGCAACTCAGTTATGTTTCTTGATTCATTTTTGTGCGTATGATGGATTTTTTTGCTTTATTTGATTTGTGACATTTGTGAAATACGTTGCTATACCTTTAGATTGCTGAGTTCAGACTGGTTGTCTTTGTGCTCCTGGGACAAAATCTGTAAGGCACCTAACACTCCTAAATAAAAAAATATTGCAAAGTACTGTACATTTCTAATTCATCTGTCTTTAAGCATTCCCTGGATTAAAAAAACCTAAAGATAAAAGCTAATTTAAAATATGACTAAAATAAAACTACGATAACTTTGTTTTGTACTTTAGTGTATTCAAATAAAATAATAATTATTTTTTTAATAAATATAAAACATGTACTAATATGCCTGTTTTAGATTCCACAAATGCACTGAAATTGTTTTTAAATGACAGTGAACTCTTCCATTTTAGTTCTGCTGAAGCCCCCTGGACTTTCACTCTGTGTCTTACCTCCAGTCTTCACTGACACACCTATCCCTGCTGTCTGTAGCCTCTGAGTGGCTTTATGCAGTAGTGTATTCAGGAGGTTAAGTAGAGAGAGCGAATGGGCCTGAACCCAGCTGAGTGCAGGACTCAGATTCATGCCCTGCAGGGCAGATATTTCCAGCTGCACCTTATCTGCCATGCATGTGTCTTGTACACGATTCTACATAAAAAAAAACACGGACAACATGTTATCTATCGTTGTAACCCAAACATAACGCATTACAGATAACAAATTAAATTCCCATTATCTGTTCAATGTTTCATTGTAGCAGTATTAATACCTGACATTCCTCCAGTTTTGCTCTAAACATCTGGGTCTCACCCAACATTTTATGCTGTGCACATGTTTCCTCTTCGAGTTTCGTCTCACAGTCGTGCAGTTTGGATTTGTACGTTTCCATCTGTTCCGTTAATTTAGAAAAATAGTCGAACACCTTCAAAACAAAAACAGTAGAATAATATCATCAAGAATGTTGATTTAAACAACACCAAATTAACCAAAGAATAATTTTTTACCTCTTGATCTGATTCCTTGTCAGAGTTGAGGTGTGCAGCCTTGACAATCTGCTTGTGAAATCTGTCAAACTTTAAAGAGATTTGGAATGGTCAGAGTAATAGATACTACAGCATGTGACTCTTTCAGTTGTTTCTGTTTTGTGCCCTCTCACCCTTGACTGTGTATGTTTGAGCTCTGCTTGGATTCTCTGTTCTCTCTGCTGTGTTTGCTGATGAAGGTGCTTCAGTCTGTCCATCTCCGTCATCAGAGAAGCTTGTTCCTACAGAGAAACATGACAAACGAAAAACAGACATGATATCAGATTTGATAGATTGCTGTTGTGTGTCCCAGTGAATAATGCATCAGCTTCGGGAATTGTGGGGTCAAGTGCCATGGTAAGCAGGTCTGTTTATGTGAGGGATAACATACCTTCTTGAGGGATTCTATAATGTTCTGCTTGGACAGAAGTTCATGTTGATGCTTCTGAGCTTCTTTCAACTTTAAAACAATTCCAAAAATAGTTTGTGAGAATAAAACCAAACTGAGCAATAAATACAATGTACTGTAAGCTTTGATCCATGTGGAAGAAGGATGAGAGATAATAGAAACCTTGTCCATCGTGCTCGTGAGCTTGGCATCTTTGTGTCTCACATTCTCTCTGAGTTTATCCACCTCAGCAGCTAGATCGAGAGCCTGTTTCTCACGAGCAGTCAGATCTCTCTGTAAACCGCTAACCATCGCTGGTAAAAAAAATAATAAATAAATAAAATCGTAAATAAAAAACCCTAACAGTATGGTTTCTGTAAATAACAAATATTATTGCTAATTTACTTAAAACAAAATTAAAGTCAGTATTACATAAATCGTAGTCATACCTTTAGATGATTTATTTTCACTCCTTAGTTTATCCAGCTGTACTGACAGACTGCTGATCTTCTGGTCTCTTTCTGTCAACGACTGTCCCAACATCTCTCCAGAACACGCCTGAAGCTCCAGCATCTACAAGATGTAACAGAGATCATTTTTTCACAGCAGGTAAAAAATCATTAGCTCATGGAATAATTTTGTTCATTTTTAACTCGCTCCCACAGGAGCTTGGACTTGTTCCCAGATGCTGATGTTTTATAGGTTACAGGGCCAGAACATAACACTCAAAATCAATTGACGACAGTCAAACACACATCAAGCCATATACTGTATATAAAAACAATTTCACACCTGTTCCTTTAACTGTTGTATCTGTCCTTTCTTTTCTTTGATGTCACTCTCCAGGCAGCGCAGTCGGTGTGTGACCTCTGGATCAGTCTGCTTCTTCTGAGATAGCTGGAGCTTAAGAGCTGACACTTCTGTCTTCAGGCCGGCAATCACATCATCCTTTTTTGGGGACTCGTCTTCAAGACACACAGACACGGCACAGCATCCCAAGGGACGGTGTGACCTTTCCACCTGAGACAGAATAAAGATTGGAAGATTAACCGCAGATTAATCAGAAGACAAATCAATTTTAAGGATTGGCCCTTGTCAAATTGTGGCTTTGGAAGGTGACAGTCCATCAGCGGGATTTTAAAACAGGAGGTTGCACTCACCTCCACTGGCAAGATGTAAATGTTTGGAGAATGGTCAGGTGGAGTCTTGTTTCTGAGGTAACAACTTCTTTCTGTGTTACCACTCCAACTCCCTACAAAATGGCAACAAAAAGAAGTGCACATGTTTCTTTCCATTTTTAAGTCGATTCGTAGTCATCCGATTATCCATGATCTTTAAACGAAAGAGTTAGGAACTAATAAAATAAAGTAACTAAAACATTAATAATAAAAAAAATTTAACCACGATTTTCAATGTAATTTAAAAACATGAAAATGTTGAAAAGAAAAGAAAATGTGTACCTGGTCTGTTAGAATGGGTCTTGCGATCAGGTGTAATCGGAGCCTGTTTGGACCCCGCACTCATAGGGCGAGTTCTGGTGGGAGGGTGGGGATTAATTGAGGATGTCTGAGTTTGTACCCAGGCTTGAGGAGTGACAGATCGGGCAGCCAGGAAAGGAAACTGAAAGTAAAAAAGCACAATAATGACCGTTTTTTGTCTTCCAAGTAAATGCAAACTATTTAAAGTTGTTTAAATAATCCATTTGATTTAAATAACAGAGTTGTTGACAGGTATAAACATTACAGGTTTCTCGCTGTCGATGCTGAGCTCATAGGTTGATCCTCCATAGCCAAAGTGAAGCTGGTCTCCCGGAGAGAGACGCACAGTGGCATTGTGTATGCGACAGTTATTGACATAGGTGCCATGGGCAGAGTTCAGGTCACTAATGTAGTAGCTGCTCTCTGCTTCACACCAGTCAATGATGGCATGACACTCATCCACCCCACCATTCTATTCAGAAAGACATAAAATAAATGTAATCCCTAGTGACATAAGGCAACTAAAGTAAATGCCAGGTAAAGAAATGTGGTTTAATACCTGTAGACAGAGATCAGAGTCTTTGTGTTTTCCTATTGTTGTTCTCTTAGTCTTCAGTTTAAAAACCCAGTTTAAAGTTTTTAGGTAACCCCTCATTTCAGCCTGCTAACAAAAAACGCATATATTTAATATATTAGAAACAGAACATCGGTTAGGCTAACGTTACTTGTTTAATAACACATTTACATGGCCGTAAAATAACTGGTGGCTTTACATTATAACATAAACTTTTTATCTACAACAGAACGCGCAAATGTGCATCTTTCATTATTATAATTTCTGTGTCCTGTGAACTCACCGGTATAAATGTTCATTTACATTTGTCCAAATCGTGCCTACTATGCGGACTCATGTTATGTGCCGTCAGGGTTGTCGTGTAATGAGTGTCATGGTAACAGGAATGCACGTGGAGCTCCGCCTTCAACCCCACGTCCAGAACTGTTTGTCATGGTGAGCGGACGTCAAACTTCCGCCTGGGAGTTTTATTTTTATTTTGTATTTATTCGTGAACGTTAATTGCTGAATAAATAATGGTTTTATTTCAATAGTTTTATTCTGTATATTTTTTCATTTATTTACAATTTTCAAGTCTTTTTTTTTCGTCTAGGCTACTTGACTTTTTTGGTCAAGGCAATAAGATGAACACTTTTATTATCGATGACATGAATGAATTTAGCGTGATATTTATTCTGGATTTTTAAATAGCCTATTATCTATGTCTACATTTTATTTCTCTTGTTTCATATTACTGCACTTATTCTTAAATAATGAATTAATCTTATACTTGCTTTATTTTGACATCTACAATAGAAGCACGTTAGTCAAGTGAAGTCAAGTCAGCTTTATTTATATAGCGCTTTTTACAATTTTCATTGTTACAAAGCAGCTTTAATCAACAATACAACCCATTGCATTCTTAATATTAAATGTCTTAGTATTCATATTATGCTACTGATAATAAGAACAGACGAAACAAGTTGCGAAAACAAGGTTTTTTTATTGGTTGATTTACACAGTTATCCATGATGATGATGATGATTTTGAAGTAACCAGCCTTTCCACAATTTAGTTAGTGGTCATCACCTGCAAAAGGGACAAGATTTCAATCTCACATGTATGTCCAGATCAATTGTATAACTAAAACAAAAAGGTTTAGAGTAACAGGTTGTGAAGTGCACTCCCACTTACTTTGTTGATCCAAGAAATGTAGCCAGAAACACGGGTGAAGACAGAGGGCTTCTTGGGATAGTTGCAGCCTAAGCTGGACCCAAAGCTTACAACGCCCTCAACATCCCAAGTCCCATCCGATCTCTGGCAGTTCAGAGGGCCACCAGAATCACCCTGCACCAGTGAGTAAGACCACACTCAGTTACTTAACATATAACAAAAATAAAAAACACTACTTTTAAAATAAAAAGGAATCATTTAAAGACCATGATAAGGAAAACATTTGGCAGTCTATGTATATAACTGATATATTTGTGCTCTATTAAGACACATTTGGAAAATATTTAGAAGGTAAAACAGCCATGAAAAATAACAAAAGTCTCTTAAACCCACATTGCAACTTGACACAACGCCATCTCCACCAGCGCACACCATGAGGTTGGTCACCAGGTTGCCCCACCAGTCAGACCTACTGCAGGAAGCATAGTCCACAACAGGGAGAGGAGCCTGCTGCAGGATATCAGCAATAGGGCCATTGGCTGGAGGGAAAGATGTCTTTATAAACAATATGCTCACAAACAGAAAGTTAACAAACTTCAGGATTAAAAGTTTTAGAAGTCCGAAATCTCTTACTCCAGAGACGTCCCCAACCAGTGACATAGCAGGGGAAGTTGTTGGGCAGGATATCGCCAGACGCAGGCAGGCAGGCAGGTGAAATGGTGTCAGAGATCTGAACTGGAGTCTGCAGCTTGATCAGGGCGATGTCATTGCTGGGAGCACACACAAATACAAATTACACTTAAATTATTCTATATGAAACTTGGGGTGGCTATAGAAAAAATAAGATGAATGCCAACCGGATATTGTAGGAGTCCCAGTTCTCATGCACTATAATCTTAGCAGGAGAAATGGCAATGGAGCCAACCTCGTTGCTGGCTGCCAGGTTTTGCTTTCCCAGGTAGACTCTGTAAGTACGACTTCTGCTCGGAAAAAGCACAACAAGAGTTGTTTTCAGTTTTTAATCCAATTTAACTGGCATGCAATCAATTATGGCCACACTTTTGCTCTGACAGCAAGACAAATGAAACACTAGTTGTGACAACAAGAGAACGAAATACGTACCCAATGCAGTGAGCAGCAGTCATGACCCACTCTTTGTCGATCAGGGTACCACCACATGTGTGGTAGAAGTTAGAGCCACTCTGGTACTGGAGAGATACCTGATGAAGGTATAAACAGAAATGATAATTTTTTTTATATATTTATACCAGTTAATTATATGAATGCTAAGGAACTTGTCAAATGATAACAGAGCATTTTTGGATGATATTACTATAACCTGTTGCATTCACAGTACCTGCCATGGCCAGCTGTGTGGTCTAGCATCAATTCCGCCCACGACCCTTGAGACGATAGGGTCATAGGTGGGCTGCCCACAGCCGTAGGCTGTTTCAGGAGTTAACATAAGCATGGATAAATATTTGTATATTTGTTAATTGTTCAGCATAAAGGCTTGATAAAATACATATTTAAATGTAAATTTAAAAACCATATTATAAAAACATTTATTTATTAGGCTTATTCAATACATTTCAAGTACAAAATCAATTATTTTTTTCACATTCACATGTAGAAAGAAATCATCTTACCTCCAGCAATGAGCAAAGCCAAGATCACAAGTTTCATGATGTCTGAAAGCTACACTACAGGCAAACCCTTAACATTTATATAAGTAACGGGGACTGGTTACAGCATATTCAGCAATGCATTTGCAGCAATCCCAGTATCAGTTAACCTTGCTGATAGACGTCCCAAAATATCTGTTTTATCTTAAATCATAGGATGTGTGAAATGCACAGATGACATCCTGATATGAATAGTGCTGTACATGCACATGTGATGTTATTTGGAAATTGATGAATAATTGTTTGTGTGTTATGAGGTGCACATGCACAGTATTATATGTGCGTAACAGAAGATTTAAAAACAATTTTGAAGTGTCTTTTGGATTAGGTCTTTTTATGAAGATGTTTTAATTTTCTTTTGGAGCTTTTTAGTTGTTTGATTTAACAAATTTAAGCATTCCTGTGGCTCAGTGGTTATGGCGTTGGCAATGCCAATATCGAATATGATTGCACTTTACACCAATGATCTTTTTCAGCAGTCTGGACGATCCGTTCTTGTCCACTTGTGATCAACTGAGTAGCCGAGGCAAACCTGACAGGGATTAAAGCGCACCAAACAACCGTTGTTGGGCCCTATGTGGGTCTCCCTCTTTAGGTCCTTTGAGATGGTGGAGCACAGGAACCTGAAGGATTCCACAGCCAAACAATTACAAAATATTGTGTGTTTTGGGTCATATTCAATGTACAACGTATATGGAATCCGTTCAACAAAATAACTATGAGCTACTGAAAGGTATTTCACTGGTTCCTATCTACTAGATAACATACAACCTGCTGAAGCCAACAAACTACCAGTTAATAATCATTATAATTCATTACATTTATATTGTGCTTTTCTGGGAACTCAAAGCGCTTTACGTTGAAGGGGGAAATCTCCTCAACCACCACCAAAAACCCAGAAAGGCCATTAAAATCATTATATTCAAGAGTTTTTCTGCTGGTTTCTATTGTGAAACATACAGTAGTGGTAATACCATAAATTTGTGAAGGCATCTCTTAAATGCATAATTTTTTATGTATGATTTGGGAGGACAAAAAATACACTGCCGTTTAAAAGTTCTAAAACACTTGACTTAAAATCTTTTAATCTGAATATGTGCGTTTAAATGTTTGAAATGACTTTTGTAGTCAAAAATAGAATCGTGGCAACATATTAATTTGTTTTATTACACAACAAAAATTCTGGACCAAATAAGAAAAAGCAGCCAAGAAATGCCCATTGATTAAATTTCTGCCAATACCATTGAAAAAAATCTTCATATAAAGTGAAATTTCAAGAAGCTGCTCGATAATGCCAAGAGTACAATTTTGGAAAGGGTGGCTACTTTGAATATGCTACTGTATATTCTTTTGTCCTTCATATAGTTTTGATTTATTCTGGATGCTTTTAAACATAATTTATAGATAAAGTTATGATGAGTAATATAATTCTAAAATGTGGCCTGTCAATTTGTAGTATTTTAGTCATTTTTCTGTTTAAAGAGGCTTTTAAAATGAATCCGGTTGCTTGTATCATCCTAATAAAATAAAATAAAAAATGTACAGTTATTTTATATTAACACCGTATTAAGCAGCGGATGTTGCCAGCTTCAGTGTCTTGCCTAATTGCGTAAATGTAAACGTTAATGTGAAGCAGTTCTCAGAAACCATGGCTATACAACTAAATATTAGTTCAGTGATTCACAAGATTGCTAAATCTTCTGGCATTTTTCATTTTATACAGTATATGTTTGACTTTGTAAAGAAAAATACAGACACTGCTATTTTTTTTGAACAGCCTAACATTGTTTTTTCTTCATTTTCTGTAGAGGAATAACAAATGTGATACTTTTTTCTTCATGTTTTGATTTAGAATAGAATATGAAATACATTTGTGTATTGAAATAAAAGTTATTATAAGGATTTTAAGCTTTACTCTTTTCTTTTAAACACACTGCTATTATTTTGAACACATCTGTATGTGCCCAAAATAGAAGTGATAAAACATTAATCAACAGCAGTGCTTTTAAAATGTTACATTGATTAGATTTATATTTGTAATGAAACATACTTTAAATGTTAACTGTCAAGGTCAGGTTAAACCCAGAGCGCCACGAGATGGGGGCCGTCCTATTTGTTTTTCCAAAAGCGTCAAGGACATGTATTCCGAAGAATTGCTTATTAACATGAAAGTGAATTGGTCAGTATATAAATCCGACTAGACTGGCCAAAAGCTGAAGAAGCAAACATGATGAAGTTTGTGGTTCTGGCTATTCTGGTTGTTGGAGGTAAGAAGCCTTAAAAAAATTGTATAGCATTAATTATTGCATAATTTTGTAAAATGCGAATAAAAAAATCTACGTTTATACTGTTTTATGTGGCTCGTGCATCACATTTGTTATTTTTTCCTCAGCTTACGGGTGTGGGCTGCCCACCTTCCCTCCTATTGTGTCGAGGGTAGTAGGGGGTGTGGATTCACGTCCACATAGCTGGCCCTGGCAGGTACATTCACATTTTATTGTTTTATTCTAACAATATATGTCCGCCGATCGACACCAAATTATGTTCATAACCTAATAAAAATAATTGATCGTTGTCATTTTATTTCACAGATCTCCCTCCAGTACACCAGTGGTGGTAACTGGTACCACACCTGTGGAGGAACCCTCATTTCCAATGAGTGGGTTCTGACTGCTGCTCACTGCATCAGGTAAATCACACTCTGTGAGCCATTTTAGGTGGTGGGTGAGGAGAGACCCCCTCATATGATTGTAGAAACGCTTTGGGTGTACAGCAATACACAATAAAGCTCTATATAAATGCCTCATTCATTCATTCATCTTGTTTTCTCTAAAAAATGTCTAAAGAATAGCCTAATGATGAAAACAGCCCTAAATGCTTGCGATAACTAACAAAAGGTGCCATAAGATTACAAAATGTATTTTTTATAAAAGATTGTAATAACTTCGTTCTATTAGTATCCTTAGTAAGTTTTCTGCTTGTGGTTCTACAGTAATAGCAGAACTTACAGAGTGTATCTGGGCAAACAAAACCTGAAGGAGGAGGAGAATGGGTCAGTCGCCATCGCCCCTGCCAAGATCATTGTACACGAGAAATGGAATTCCTTCTTTATCCGGTAGGGGGGGACACAAGCTTCTTGCTAAGACACATCTGGCAATACCAAAGATTATAATAAATATGCTTATCTATATTGTTGTTTATGTAACAAAGCAATGACATCGCCCTGATCAAACTGGAGAGACCCGTCACACCAAGTGACACTATCACACCTGCTTGTCTTCCTGCTGATGGTGATATTTTGGCCAATGGAGCACCCTGTTATGTCACCGGCTGGGGACGCCTCTACAGTAAGTATAATGCATGCGGTGAGGGTGTCATTCTCATTTTCTGTTACTTTAAAACTGGCAGTTAGAATCGTCTGTTTCACTTTTACCTGTCTTATCCACTTTGTCCATTTCCAACCAGCCAACGGTCCCATTGCTGATATCCTGCAGCAAGCCCTCCTGCCTGTTGCGGATTATCAAACTTGCTCCAAATCCGATTGGTGGGGCTCTCAGGTTACACGAGACATGGTCTGCGCTGGTGGAGATGGTGTTGTATCTGGATGTAATGTAAGGAGATAATAATGATTTTAATACTATACATCAGTGATTTACTTTAGAGAATGCAGATAGTGAAGAAAGTGGCTTGAGGGCATTTACAGATGTAAACTGAACTGAAATGAACATAGATTAAATGTTAAAAGAGTATTTTAAAACATCAGTGTTTCAATTTCATAAAAATGTCTTACTGTATGAAAACCTTTTTGAATTTCACATTACACAGGGTGACTCTGGTGGCCCTCTGAACTGTAAGGGCAATGATGGAGCTTGGGAGGTTCATGGTATTGTGAGCTTTGGCTCTGGACTTAGCTGCAACATGGCCAAGAAGCCCACCGTCTTCACTCGCGTGAGCGCATACAGCAATTGGATCAGCCAGGCAAGTGTTTTGAGATAGTGTTTTGTAACTTCATACAACTCAAGATTTATGTCTTCTAGATCATGTTTGTCATAATGAATGACAACCTTTTTTTCCTTTCTAATCTCTTACAGAACATGGCAACCTATTAAAGAGCACACAGCGAGTTTTTGTATTATTCATATCAATAAAAATTAAAATAATTAAAGAGACAAAAGAGTTGCGTGTACTTATTTGCACTATAATATGCTATGCACTTGAGAACTATAATGTATGATTTACTGTTTATTAACACAATGTTGTTTGTTATATTTTTCTTCATTCCAATTTCAACACTGAACATGTTTGATTGTTTGCTGTTTTAACAGAAGGTTACTCAGTAAGTGATGTTTACAGAATCTTTGGCTCCGCTTGCATGGCCACAAAAAAATTTCTCACACCATCTGACAGGAGGCCGTGTGCTAATAAATTAAGAACGGTTTTCAGTTTTAGGTTTCAGATTAAACTTTGATGTGACAAAGTTGATAGATTTTATAGATTTGTTTGTTTTTTAAAGCTGCGATCCATAACACTCTTGTTTAAAATGTAACACAAATCTTACTGAGCAACTACATAAAACCTGTATTTAAAATGTTTCTCCAATTCACAATGGAAAGCTTACAAAAATGATTTAAAAGTTGAGGTTTCACGTGTGGATTACACAGAAAATTGTAAATTTGACATCATTAGATTTGATGATCCTGAAGATATGCCGTAACTTTTAATGGATTAGTGTGCAACCTGCAGTTTTATGTTTCAAACCGAGATGGCGACAGAGATGTAAAAGTTATTGATTTCAGCTTTTCTGACATAAATTTATCCATTTTGACCAGATTTGCCAGCTAAATACATTACTATAGTCGATTATTCTTGCTTTTTCTAGTATTTGAATTCAACTGTTTTCTGAGGCAATTTATTAGACAGAGAATGTTTATTGAATACATAAATATAAATTCAGGGTAATAAAGTGGTCCAAAAGACATAGAGGATATAGTGGCATTGTGAAAGCTGTAATTAAATATCCTAATTTATGTGTAAATACAATATCTTTAGGGGGAAGTAAATAATGTCCATAAATGTAATAAAGCATTTTAATACATCACCAAAAAGTGCCCATGTGCAGAGGTTTGTTGTCATGCAGAAGGTACACTCAATTATTGTGGAATTTTAGCAATACATATTAAACGAATACATAAATTGTCATGGCATCATTAATAACAGACAGCAAGCTACTGTATACACCAACACTTCAAGTTGCCAAAAACAGTGCATAAAATAATTGAAAATTTTCAAACACCCCCTACATTTATTTTAGCTACCAATACACAAATAGGTTGACCATGTCAAAGTGTACGATGAAACAGATCTTCGTCATCTTGGTGTACTGATTGGTTGATTGACTCACTGTACTGCCACAGTGATGTATCTTGGCTCCATGTTTCCAAAGTAGGACTTCTCCCACTCACTCATGAGGTCAAAGTGGAGAGGGCGTTCACAGAAGGTACAAGAAGCCATCGCTGGCCCGTTCAGTGGTAGTCCCACCTCCTGCCAGACCTCCAACAGTTTCTCTGTTCAACATAAAATACCCATAGAAAATAATAAATAAAAAAACCATGGAAACACATATTATCTACTTTCTTAATGAAAATTATTGTTCACATAAAAAACTAGATATATAGAAAAAGATAAATGTTGCTGGATCACTCACCAGCAAAGTAGTCCATCATAATGGGGTTATGGAAAGGAGAGGGGGCCAGTCGCAGCAGCTCCTCTCCACGAGCTACTGTTGGGTAATTTATGGCCTGCACGTAGATGTTGTGTTTCTCCAACAGAATATCACACACCTCTGAGTTTTTTGCTGCATTTCCAACCTGATATGAAACATAAAAATGACAAATACAATCTATTCAAATTGATTTAAGACAATGTTCAGGTTAAAAAGGTTAAAAAGGTAGAAGCTGTTCCAAGTACCAAACATACAAAATGCAGCTAAAGATCTGTCATCTGCAAACACTGACCCGTATAGGAATGATATGGCTGGGACAGTTGATCACAGGCAGGCCGGCATCCAGCAGCAGCTGTCTCATGTGTTTGACATTTCTTTGGTGAGCTCTACGTAAAGCTTGACCCTCTGGGCTACTCAGCACACGCACCGATTCCAAAGCCCCCGCCAGCACCATGGGAGGTAAGGAGGTAGTGAAGATAAACCCAGCGGCGTATGAGCGCACAGTGTCCACCAGGGCGGCGGTGCTGGCTATGTACCCACCTACACAGCCAAATGCTTTACCTGGAGATATATAATGTAAAAAATGGGATTTGTGGCATGAATACATTGTTAATGGATAGAATCAGGCATATGTATCTTACCTAGAGTTCCAGAGACAATATCGATTTTGTGCATGACATTGTCTCTCTCTCCAACACCTGCTCCATGTGCCCCATAGAGCCCGACAGCGTGAACCTCATCCACAAACGTCAAAGCTCCATATTTGTGTGCGACGTCACATAGCTCCTCTAGTGGACAAATTGCACCTGGAAAACAAATTGTAATTAATAATTTCAAGTCAGTTTTGTTGCAAGATGTTGAACCAATATGGGAATGGATATTACACAACAATAATGTTATGATTTATGTATCCACCACAACTGTCAAATCATACAGTGAGCTCTGTTATGTCCTTTTTATACACACCATCCATGGAATGAACAGTCTCAAAGGCCACAATTTTAGGTGTAAGAGGGTCTGAACGACTAAGAAGTTCCTCCAGGTGATTGGCATCATTGTGTCGGAAAATAAAGCGCTTTACCCCACTGTTCCTGATGCCCTGGATCATAGATGCATGATTGCCCATGTCTGAGTAAATCTCACAGCCTGTAGAGAGAAGACATCAGGGATTTGTTGTAAATCCCTCATGTAATTGAGACAATAGCTGCCTTTTAGTGCTTATCCTTAACACTTTAAAAATGTGTCTATGCTCACAAAGACAATTTTGGATTGTACATGTAGCTGCTATTACATACAAAAATGTACATCTCCTGTATTTACGCTTTATTTTCTTGGCAGCTTTATTTATTTGAAAATGTTTTCTCTTTGTTTGATCATAAGGCTACTTTCTTGGATACCTGGAAGCATTTTAGCCAAAGTAAAAAGGGTAGAATCGTTGGCCACAAAGCAGGAAGAAAAGACCAGCGCTCCATCTTTCTGGTGAAGATGGGCCAGCTCACTCTCCAGGGCCACGTGATAGTTGCTCGTACCAGAAATATTCCTGGTGCCACCGGCTCCTGCACCATGCTTTTCCAAAGCCTCCCTAAAAAAACATTAGCAAATCACATTATTAGTGAGCAAGTTGAGCAGTTTTCCGTCATTAAAATGTGCTGTTTATGTTAAGCAAATGTTTTATTAAACGCTTATACTTTAAGTCAGTACTGTACCTTGTTGTACAAAGTTTTAAAAAAAATCCATATAAATACAATTTACTTATACAGTATGATACTAACAATAGTGAAGTACTGACCGTATTGCCTTGACAACGCGGGGATGACGACTCATGCCCAGGTAATCATTACTGCACCACACAGACACCTGGGAGCTCCTGCGTCCTGGGACAGAGTAGTCCTCAGCAAAAGGGTAAACCTCTGCAAAACGGTTTACCGTCTTAAAGATACGGTAGGTGTGATCACTCATCTTCTCCACAATCTTCTGGGTAAAAAAGTCATCATAGTCGAAACTGGGCTGGGCTGCATTATTTAAAGAATAGACATGTCTCATTCAGAATGTACAAACCATAATAAAAGAACATTTGAAGAGAGAATTTTGTCTACTGTAGCTTACCAATGTTATCCTGGAGAAGGTGTGCAGGACCAATGGATTGATAACTTTGTAAACCACTGAACAGTGAGCTCATCATGCCTAGAAAACAGAGGAGGGATATGTTATCGAACTAAATCTGATTTCTGAAATGACTTGGACATATACCAAGTACATCAGTGACATGAGAAGTTCTGAGAAACTATAATTTTCCAATAAGATCTTAATTTCAAATGCCAAAGTTGCTGTATGATGATTCATGTGTAACGCGATTGCCGGAAGACATGCATTTGTTACATAAGCAGTCATTGAGTCATTATCTGTTCTTCAAGCTGCAGGTTATTATGAACCCAAACCCTGTATGAATGACTTCTCAGAACAAAAGAGTCTCTTCAGCAACAAACTAATTAAACCGTGGTGGCAAAATGAGACATAATGGCAGTCAGCCTTTATAACATCTTTCAGCCAGCTGGATAATATCTGATTTTTAAACAAGACATAAACACCAGCTACATTTGATGTCCAGTGGTAAAAAGACAGTTTTTAATGATGGATGCAAGAGTTCAGTCCTTTTTTTAAACTACATACGTAGCATATACATTTTTTTACACTTTTAACTGTACACAAATCTACATACTGACCTGAATTGGCTTCATTAGGGTGCACATCCTCTTGCACCTGTGGACTGGCCTTAACCAATCCGATCTTGGAGGAAACAAAGGGACAGCTCTTGGACATGTTGATGGCTACCTGAGTGGCAGTGGTGGCCAGCTGTCTCTTTGGCTCCTTATAAGGGAGCATACCTTAACAGAATAAAAGTGTTTTGAGTAAAACTGTGTAAACATAAAAACTTGTTAAGTCTTGTTAAATCAATTAAATCGATTTATGACAAAAAATGTTGACAGTCATTTCCGCTTCATCTGGTGCGACTCAGAGTGATGATACACTAATGATTGTGTGTAGTGTTTGCAAGCAGGTACTCCAAAGCATTACCGTTTCCATCAACGGACTGGGTGGCTTTTACAGAGATCTGGCGGACAATGATGGGGCATCTGTCAGCCTGGCCAAGAAATGCGGCCACATTTCTTAAAGAAGGACCAGGAGTGGATTTCAGGAATGGGCATCGATGCAGAAAAGCAGACATGACTTCAACAGCTGCAAAATAAAATTTTATATCATTTTCATGTTAACATTTAAAAAAGCATGTATACGTTTAGTGTAACTCAATTTTGAAGTAATTCCGTTACAATTATTGCCTGTCAACCCTTTCAAAAAGATGCTACTATAAAACTTCGAGTTGCCTAGAGATGAAGCCCGGTGGACCGCTGGGCGCGTCTCGTCGGTCACCTGGGCGCGGCCGATTGCGCGCTTTATCAGGAGCGTGCAGACTTGGGCTGACTACAGTGCTCTGCTCTCTATTCAGAAATGTACGCAATGCCTACTGATAAAGACTCGATTATGCTTACTGAGAAATATCAACACTGCACAACAAAATGACTATAAAATAATAGAATGAATCAAATTACCAGCGCTGTAAATTTGTGGGGAAAAGTAATTTCAAACGAATTTCACCCAGTATAGTGCATCTAAAATAAAAGCTAATTATTTACAAGAATGAACAAGTTTCACCAAAATGTTGCTGACATTGAAGCAATTTTTTTATTTAAATATAAAAAGAAATAGCATCAAAACTCCTACAGTATTCATGAAAGGGTTGTGCTGTAAAGAGATTAAACTTGTGGTTACTTATTATTTCTGGGGTATCAACATCCCCCATCAACCAAAACAATGAGATAAACATTTTCTGCCAAACAAAAGCACAGGCTTGCAAATAGTATACCTGACCCTATTCGACAAATATCACTGATACACACAGAACTATTATTCCAGAAAAATACTTATTTATTTTAACTTTGTTATTACGGTGAAAGTTTTAAAACTGAGCTATAAAATGTTATGAAATAATAGGCGTTACCTGTTGACCTGCACTGAGGACGAACTTCTGAACAGCACCGACGCTCAAGCGAACAGTGAATGAATTGAGACCCTCATTCAACTCCCACCCAAAAACTGCGTGACAGCTGATGGGCTAGGATCTGATCTGAGGAAAGTGAATGGACAGAACAGCACTGACAACACCAATGCAAAGGCAAGTTAAATGACCAAACCTTTATTTTGTGCACACCTCCTTGTTTCAACATTAACAATATAAGCAATACATTGTAAGTATATTAAACTGACATCAATACTAGCTACAGATGAATAATTACAAGCACTTGTTATAAAGAATTAAAAGGCCAAAATACAAGTATGTTCCAGCATTCTTTTCGTGGCCATTAAAACGCTCCATGATGTATAACCTAATCCTGGTTACACAATAAATGATTAAATCCATTCAGCCAAATATAAATATACACATATATGCATTATATCTATTAAAACCACGCTGCACCTGAGCTTTTCTCACTCCAGACTGCTGTGTCTTTAACAGATAAAATGTGTTATTTTACTGAGCAGTCAGTTGTTCGTTCGACAGATGCACTTTTAGGCACTTTGGCTGTTAAAATAAAGCTGTTATAAACTATTGTCAAACCTGATTCAGCTATAAAAACATGGTAGTATTTCTAAGTTTACCATACATATGTGGTTAAGACAGAAAAATGTACATAACATGACAACCACAACATGATATTTCCCATATCATTACATTATGATATGATGCAGGATCACTCGTTTTTGGAGAAACAAAAATACAGCGTTAGCGTCTTCATCTGCCTTACTTAATGGCACATTGATCATATCAAATAAGCTGCTCTTAAAAAAGAATAAAAACATTAAAACCATTAGGTAAGTCAGTAGTGCTTCAGTGGCCGTGTCAATCCAATCAGACTTTAAATATTTAAACATTTTCAAGTTAAGAAGTACATCAGCAGAACCGGGTCACATTACTGCTCCTATAAAGTCTATGCACTGTAGGTTGAGGGAGTTAGGCCTTGTAGACCTGATGATTTCCCCCAGCAGCACTAGGAGGAATCGGCATCCCAGGGTTCGAGCCCGACTGAACATCCACAAAACCCATTCTTTGCCTTCTCTTCCTCTGCTCTGTCATCTAAACAAAAAAAAAAACTTTTTTCAATTAAAGGCTCAAGAGAATACAAATATTTTACACAAAATAGTCTACAGTATATAACAATGCAGGCTATAACTGTAAAAGCTTCCTCTTCCAAGTAAAGGTGATGCGACCATAAGTATTTTTTATTTTTAGTGCAAACCATGAAAATTATTGCCACTGTAAAATGTATAAATGGTAGGTATTAAGTCATACAGATATATGTACCTGTTCTTTCAGCTCTGTTAACTGGCCTGCGAGTTGTTCGACAGATTTTTTGGTGACAGAGAGACATTCCTGGAGGTTCCTCATCTCATTCTGTTCCCCATCTCCCTCTGTTACAACCAGAGACATGGCTTGCATGCGCGGGAACCAATCCAGGTTCTTATTCTAAGAGAATGAAATGAAAACATATTTGGATGGATTGGTTGGATGGTTGGATGGATGGATGGATAGATGCTACATAATACAAATTTAAACATTAAGGATTGGTGAAACAAATCGTCCATAAAATGTTTCAATGAATAAATTCAACAAGAACCATCCTTGCTAAGTAAACAGTAGGAGTTTTCGGTTACTACAGTTTAAGACTTAAATGACTTTTAGGCGGAAGCCAAGCACCATAGAAATTTAATAATTTACCTTTATCATGTGCGCCACATAGCTCTCTGGGCCAGTGTAGTCGGTCTTGTTTTTCTCTCGCACAAGGACAATGAAATAGAGGTAGTTCCAGATGTTATGCTCTAGTTTAATATGCTCTTCAAACGAGACGGTTTTATTATCAAACTTGTCCCTCTCAAGACCTGTTCAAACAGAAATCACAAATAAAAAAAAAGTTATTTTTAGTTTTAAAAGTCACATCTTCGCGCCAAACTGAACAATATACACAAACATAAACAACCACAATATCAGATTCTGTTCACTGAAGTCTTACAGCAGATGAAACAGGTGGTCTTCAAGACCTCTTCCTTCTTCTGTTTCTCACTACGGAGGTCAGCAAAAGTGTCGATAATCACACCGAAGATCAAGTTGAGGACGATGATGATCACAACGAAGTAGAAGAGAAGGTCATATACCACCCGAGCAGGGAACAAGGGCTCCTGTACAGTGAAGAAAATCTAATCAGCTTTTGTACATGTTTGTGTGTCTGTGTGTTTGCATGTGGATGTGGGTAGTCATACATTTTTCGATGGTTTGCGCAGAACATCCCCTACACCTCCTCCATTCCTCAGGCCGTGATTCAGCACAGTCACAATGCACATCAGAAGAGTCTCACAAGCCCTCTCTGTGTTTTCTTCTTCTGCAATGCCAAAAAATCAAACACATTCCTGAGTAGGTGACCCTGTTGCCCTTTATCTCAACTTTAGTTAAGTTTGTGTTAAACAAATGTTTTTGTTGGTGTTTTTGATTAAAGTTTGGTTTTAAATCTTACACTTACCCTCAGCAGGTGCAACTAACCCAGTTTCCTCTATACAGTTGACTCCATCTGCACTGCAGCTGTCAATAGAGTCATCTGTACCTGCTAGATATCAAAGACATATCAGCTCCACAATCCGCTAAAAGAATTGATGATATACTCATCAACTCTCATCTCTGTTGGTGTAAACCTATACCTTCATCATTGCTGGCGAGCCGGTCCACTTCCATGATAAAGTCATCCCTGAGGAAGAGAAAGCCCACGATGGAGAAGAGGTAGACTAGGATGATGGCCAGGACAGCGGTGAGAAGAATCGAACGGCCGTTTCGGGTGACGCTTTTGATTACATTAAGAAGCGTCTCCTCACGGTAGATCAGATCAAATAACTGAAAGAGGAACATGAACATGGAGATTTGAATGTTTAATAGACAGTTATTGCTTATTACCAATTTATCGGCCGATGTTCAAGAGTCAAATCCAAAACAAGACAGATGTTACACAAATCATTTTTCTAAAGATTTTATTTCTATACAAGAGATACCCACCAATATGCTGTAGAAGAGTTCATGGACAAACAGGCCCAAAGTACTGATCAATACATAGGCCAAGTGGTACAGAAACTCTACATCCATTACCATGGCTTTGTAACCCATGATGAAGGTGCCGTTGTTTCCCACAAAGCTCACCACGTACACAATCTTATTGCCCAGCTGTTTAAAAAGAAAAGGATGGGGTCCAAAATTCTAGTGATTCAAGGTCACTACTGAAATACTACGTAAAATAAACTTCTTTGTAAAAAGATGCGATCAGAAGATCAGCGAGACTTACATTGAGAGCTCCCAGCAGAGCGAGCGCGGGCCCGATGCCGATGTGATAGATAAGTCGGAGGGTGATGGCGACAGTGAGAGCCTGGTAACCGTAACGCTTCGATAACAGACCCACGACAGCCAGTCCAGCAAAACTCCAAAACAGCATGAGCAGAACTGAGGTGTCTATGCTACCTGAAAGCACCAGAGACGGGTAAAACTCAATAAAACATTTGCATCTAAAATCGACTCAATTTCACTTTGAAATTGTGTAAATGTGGATATCACATGACACTTGTAATCAATACTCCAAAGCTTCACATCAGCAAACCCATTACAACGTACTTTGACCAGTGTCGTGTGGGTAGAACAAAGCGATGATGAGGTTGACGAACACAGCCAGATTGAATGATATGGTGCCCCAAAGAGACATTCGACGAGAGAACCAGAACAACACCGGCATGCCTAAAACACATTACACATTAATGCATTTCAATACGTAATCTAATACAAAGTTCCACTTTTTTTAATCACCATTATTAAAACATTTTAAAACACTCCCAGTCGTATTTCTGAGTGAACTTTTTGTAACTGGGTTTCTAAGTATCGGTGGCTTGAGATTAAAGATCAGATGTAGCTCATTCTTCCATTCTCACACTTTTGGCCTGACACTTACTGCGAAGTTTTTTCTGCCACTCCATTTCGTTGTGAAGAAATGAGGTCTGTTCAAAAAAGTGCGGGACTTTGCTGCCCTGCTCGTCTAGCTCTGTGGTGGTGAACACACGAAACTTTGACTCCTCGGTCAAATACTCGCAAATGGGGTGAACAGGAAACACGATCTGCTCCATGCTGCGGTCCTCACGGACGATCTGCACATGAAAGTTGCAGGTTAATTCAAAAGTGATCCAAATGACACATTTAAGTTAATCATATAAATCATCCTCATATAAAAATCCCACAATTAACTAGTCATTACATTTGTTTGTTTTATAGTTACTTGGAGGACTTTATGTGAATGAAAAAAATGATTTTGTTGTCAAACTAACTGACCTCTATATTAGAGGTTTGACGGTCATAGTGTTCTAATGGATCCTCCTTCAATTCCTCCTGCTTGTTCAAGTGAAGCTTAAGTAAAAACAAGCAAAAATATTGTAGGTAAATCGTTCCAAAATTTGCTTAATAAAAGTAAAGGAATTCTTTATTAAAAGTCACCATAGAGGAGATGCCTTCTTCTTCCTCTTTTGTCTTCTTCTGGGGTTTAAGCAGTGTGAGAAGCATTTTGTTGTGTCGGGCAAGCTGCAAAAACAACAGTTCAAACATGACTACCTCAGCAACCGAACTGCCATATTTTCACACATATAGAGACAGAATGACCAATTTCAGACATAAACGATTATTAGTTCTTCAAAATCGACACTAGCAATAAATACCATTACAACCCTGTGCATTTAACAAGATACAACTTCTGTGCAAATTTATATTTGATGTATTGTTTGTATACATTTTCAACTTTTTAACCATGCTGAAGAAAGACGCTATATAAAAATAGATGCAATACAATGAATACATGTCTTGATGAATATTTCAGCAGCTATAGTCCAAGACCACCTTCAACAAAAACAATTTCAGTCGTTGTGTAAATTAAACAGCATTGCATTATAATGTAACTGTCCACCTGTAGTGCCAGGATATAGATGTTGTGTCCAACCTCCCGCGGAGACACTTCCCCCTCCTCACATTCAGTCTCTTGCCAGTAAGCCTTCTTTATCACCTCCACCTGACGATATACAGCACATTCCTGTTAAAATATAACTTCATTTCATTCATAATTCACATCAAACAACCATGTGGCAGACTGACCAGTTCCCGGGGTCGAAGGTTTAACAGGATTCTCTCTGCATTTTCATTGTCATGACGACTCTCCATCAGAGCAAGCAGGAGCTTGGAGGCATTGTCCTGATGATATAAATACACACATTACGTTACATTTATGCATATGGTAGATGCCTTTATCCGAAGTAACCTACAGTGAATTGTACATTTTTAATCAGCATGTGTGTTTGTTGGAAGTCAAACCAAAGATATACGTTCAGCTAATGCAATGCTTTACCTACTGAGCTTCAAGTGATGATATAGGGATTTCTTTAGGATTTAAAAGCAGGGATAGCATATAAATGAGGTCATGACCTTAACCTCACCTTAAGCTGCAACACTAGCTCCATACGGTAACGGCACAGTGGACTGATGTCATTCAGAATCAAAGCTGTGATGATGTCTATGCCGTTACACTCGTGACAGACGATGCAAGTCTTTAGGTAAAGAGAAAAAAAGAAATGCAATTTCCTAAATTCATGAAGCAAATGGACTGCTCTGTTTAATTGAAATCATCTTTTCATCTCAATGATCATTCTCTATGCTTTGTTTTGCCAGTAGTTTGTATCTTGTCAGCAGAAAACGTTCATTCTTGAAAACGCTCTCGCTCAGCAGTATCTGTGATAGATTATCTGACCTGGTTCTCCTGGCAGGGCCCTTGGCAGTACTCTGTGAGCGTCTCCAGGGTCTGTGTGATCAGCTCTACGTTATTCTCGTTGATGTAAAGGCCCAGCAGACCCAAACCTCCTGTTGTGCTGCCGCACATGATGTCCAGAAACTGGAGCGTTTCACACACCAGATTATAGTTTGTTTTGTTGGTCTGACAGCGAAGAAAATTCTATGGCAAAGAATGAGGGAAATATTAACAGACAGTAATGACCATATCCAATAGCTATTGCAAACATAAATCAAGGATGGTTTTAACTTTGTATGTACAGTAGTGGCTAATGTCCAGTCTAACTTCACAAAATCGTCGCGCTTTATTCAAATATGATATTAAGGATGAATCAAAAATGTTCTTTGGGTGTTTCACTGTAGTTTAAAGTAAACTAAGCTCAGCTTTGAAGAGAAATTAAGGAGGACCAAAAATAACACAAAGCTTATCGAGTTAAGGCCCAGCAAATGTCTACAATGTTACTAGTAAGAGGATCAACAAAATATTAATAACACTCAAATAGTAACAATAGCAATTTTCTGAGCTTTTATATTCAAATAAAAAAGTATTAAAACAAATTATTTTGTCCAAAAAAACCCATTTAAAAGTTTGCCCTCATATTTTCAAGGTTTGAAGTAACCTGAGGGGGCATAAAAGAACATGCTGTAAAAACATCACTTTTGGCCACTACTGTATATACAAAACAGCAGGACAGTATGCAACGGTGGAGTAATTTGACTATTAAACTTTCTGCTATACAGTTATATTGCAGCATATCTATTGCATAATTACTTGCAAAGTCTAATCTGTCATAGACAGGTGCACAGCTCAGACAGATTGTTGATTATACTGAAAACCATTTGAGATTTGGTGTCACAATGCGGCATTCTTACAAAATTCTGGTACCAGAGAGGAACAAGAGATGCATCAGAAAGGCACTTATAAGTCAAACTGAATTACGATTGCTTAGAAAGATATTTCACAGGCAAATAAAAATTTCCCCATGTTTTACTCAGCCTCAAAGTATTCTGACTGAATATGACTTTCTTCTTGAAGAATAATGCAGTCAGAGTTATAATTAGGCATTTTTTAACCGGCAAATGACGGTGACAAATCGAAAAATGCTGCTTTCGTCAACCGGAACTTACAACACGCCTGCATCATTTGTCCGAAAAACAAGCCTCGGGTTCACGTGAAGTCAAGGGATAACGAAAATTAGATATAAATTTTAATAGCGCTGTCAAAAATTATCTTAAACAAACACATCGATTCGCTTCCGAAAACCTTTGTTAAGACCACAAAGCCGTGTCGAGCAGTTCTTTGATCGATGGATGCACTTTTTGGAGCTTCAAAAAGTCAACGCCCGTTCACTCCCATTGTACCGCTTGGAAGTAAAATGATACGTGGAATTATAGCTTTGACTGCATTGTTCTTCAAGAAGAAAGTCATATTCAGTCTGGATGCCTTGAGGGTGAGTTAAACATGGGGACATTTTTATTTGCCTTTGAAATATCCCTTTAAGCCCAACAGAAAGGGAGACTTTATCTGACAGTTATTCTGAGGTTGGCCAGACCTGAAGGTCCAGATTGTGGTTCTCACAAAGCAGCTGTAAAAAGCGCAGGATGGGTTTCATAATGGTGACAGAGGGACCCATTTCTGTATCTACTTCCTGCAGCTCAGGCTGTGGTGTCTGCTCAGGCTGGCCAAAGGAAGGCACTCCACCTGCAGGAAAAAAGCATAAAAAAAACTAATTTTCATGACTGCGTAATTTTTATCTAGCTGACTAAACGCATCATTTTATTGTATGTTTAGTAACTAACCAATTACTGGAAAAAAACTTCCTACTAAACCCAGATGTAATGAGGTTTCACTTTTTTGACACAATTGACTGGTTCCATTTACCTGGTTCTAGGTCCTTTTCATCTTTGGCTTTGTTGCTCATTTCTCCGACATTGACCGAAATGTTGGATTTGACTTCCAGCCGAGCGTTTGTCATGCGATCATTCAGCACTTTAAAAAACTTCTCAGACTTGTTATCGCCCATCATGAGTTTGTAGAATGAGTTCTGTTAAAACATATAATATACAGAAGCCATTTTTATTGTGCTCTGTTGTCTTGTCACATTAACTACAGTACTTACAGCATATAACAACTTTCGGGATTACTCAATTCGGACTGGTAATAACCACTGCAATTGCGAGGCTAAACCGATATGAAACCTCATATCCGGCCAACTTACATTTCCATGTAATAGTACAATGATAACTAATAGCATCTTACATCTTAAATCAATATTTGTGTTCAGTATGTGGCAAGCAGCTGTCTAATAAACAAGAAGTATTGGTCGCTCTCGGAAAAATAAACACAACCGCTTTCAGGGTTTATTTAGCAATAAAAACCAGCTAACTGTCATCACCTCTTACTTTAACTTTAATAACTTGGATATTTGTTCCTGCAATTACACCCATAAAATGTATGAACTGTCTCCCCACCTGGATTTCTGTGTTACCGCCTTCCAACAAAGATATGGCAAACCGTATGCTCTCCTGGAAGATCTTCTCATTCTTTGTGCTGGTTATGAGGTCAATAAAGAGTTTGGTGCCGCCTTCTCTATCTAGTCTGCATTGTAAAGCTGCGACAGCCACCCAGTCTCTCTCTACCTCTCCACCTTCACAAACACATCCAAAAAACATAACCCACTTAGTATTTCATGTTGGATTGCCGGTGTGGATTTTTTTTATCAGTGTTACAGTCAAAATTACCTCCAGCAAGATCAGGACCTTCTGGCTTCATGATCTTTTTGTTGTTGTAGAGGTAGTTTTGAAGCAACACCTTTCTCAAGGCAAAACCCTGTAACAAAAATGACCGATTACACAGATGATCAAACATCTACCGAATTAGAGAATAACTAAATCTCCAAATAGGCAAATAAAATATAAAATATATTACAGATATTCATTTATAGACATTTAAAAAAAGGGAGGGATGATCGAGAAGCTGAATTAAAACATGCAAACAAGCACATTATCACAGAAACGCCACCGAAAATGATCTCACAGACTCCTTAACTTGCTCTCCAAAACAACGGATGAATATTTGAGCTTGACGTCATTTCTGTGGGGTCTTGCGCCAATTGTAACATTATTTATAGATAGTAGCGTTACATTCCTTGGCTGCAACTCTATTAATCATAAAAGTAGTATTTTACCCATGATTTTATTATTCTTACTCACCTTGTCATCAAAGTCCATCTCCCGGATGAGCATTTCCTGTAGAGTTTTGAGGACTTTGATACAGAGCTTCTCATCTGAGTTCATCAGGGCTTTAGTGTGCTGAATCAGTCTAAACAGAGTGAGACGTCAAGCTTTGGTCAATTTTATTCAAATAAAACACAGCAAAAATATTTTCAACTCACTTAGATATGAAGCCTCCTGATTCACAGCGTGTCCGTGCATCAGTGCCTTCCAGAAAGAGCAACTCGGGCTGATGCAGCACATCCACCAGCACTGATAACTCAGCATTAACTAGAGGCATCAGCCGCTCCTCCAGGGTGTTAATGATGTCCTGATGTCACACAAATGAACATTTATTATCATTAATAGAAATACAGCCCGAATCCAAGCTACTGTTAACTTTTTTTCACTGTCAGACACACAGAAGTGCACACCTGTAGTTTCTCTATAATGTTTTTGAAGTCCCAGGGGTTGGTGGGAGCAACAGGCCGCGTGAGGCGAGAGAGGTTTTTGCTGGCGAGGATGGAGCGAGACAGCAAATTGTGGTTACTCTGATTCAACATCATGTTGACATGAGCATCTAGCTCGACCGGCAAAGATATGGAACGGTCCTTTGCTGTGAGGAGAGTAGAAAGTGTAAAGAGGCCAAAGGAAGGTATTTTGAAGAATGTTGGTGACATTGTATGGATTTGTAGACAGTACAGTTTATGAACGACACAAGAGTGAATAAATGACTGAATTTTTATTAAATTGTAAAATGAGAAAATATATAAAAGCTAATTGTTTAGGCTTGTCACGTGCATATTTATGAAGCATCAAAACAAATTACAATCATTCAATTCAATTCAATTTTATTAATATAGCGCTTTTCACAATTTGCATTGTTACAAAGCAGGTTTACAGGGGAAAAACGAAAAACCCAAGAAAGGGTAAAACACACTACATGGTGTTTTATATAATAAATCCAATTATTCTAGTAAATAATATCTAATGTCAGCATCTCCTGGTGGTTTATTTAGCATATTTTGCATTAAGTGAATGCTTGGCTGTAAAGATGTGTCTTTAATCTAGAATTAAATTGGGCAAGTGTGTCTGATCCTCGAATAATATCAGGAAGGCTATTCCAGAGTTTAGGTGCTACGTATGAGAAAGCTCGACCCCCTTTGGTGGATTTAGTTATTCTAGGTGTTATCAAAAGTCGTGCGTTTTGAGATCTTTGAGAGCGTGATGGGTTGTAGTGTGATAGAAGCTCTGTTAGGTACGATGATGAAAGTCAATACGATACTTAATGGGTAGCCAGTGAAGGGTTGATAAAATTGGGGTTATGTGATCGTATTTTCTGGACCTGGTTAGAACTCTGGCAGCTGCATTCTGAACTAACTGTAGTTTGTTTATTGATGATGCAAGACAACCACTAAGTAGAGCATTACAGTAGTCAAGTCTTGAGGTCATAAATGCATGAATAAGCTTCTCCGCGTCAGCAACACACAGAATATTTCGTAACTTGGCAACATTTCTTAGGTGGAAAAAGGCTGTTTTTGTGACATTTGAGATGTGATTTCGAAATGACAGGTTGCTGTCTAATATAAAGCCTAGATCTTTTACTGTATTTGTTGGAGTAACAGTACATCCTTCAACTTGCAGTTTATAGTCAGAAATATTTGGTTTGCGTGTCTTTGGTCCGATAAGTAATATTTCTGTTTTATTAGAATTTAAAAGAAGGAAATTACAGGTCATCCAATGTTGTATATCTTCAATGCACTCTGCCAATTTGGATAGCTGGGAGGAATCATCTGGTCTTGATGAGATATATAGCTGAGTATCATCTGCATAGCAATGGAAGCTAATTCCATGTTTTTTTTAAATGTTTCCGAGGGGAAGCATGTATATGGAGAACAGCACGGGTCCCAGAACCGATCCCTGAGGTAATCAATAATTTACTTGCGTTAGATTGGATGATTCCCCATTTAAATGGACAAATTGATGTCTGTCTGACAAGTAAGATCTAAACCATTGTAGTGCCTGTCCCTCAATACAGGTATAATTGTTTAAGCGATCTAGAAGTATGTTATGGTCTACGGTATCGAACGCAGCACTAAGGTCAAGCAGGACCAGGAGTGAGATGTTACCTTTATCTGTTGCTATAAGCAGGTCGTTTGTAATTTTAACGAGCGCAGTTTCAGTGCTATGATGCAGTCTAAAGCCTAAGATTGTAAAGTACAATCATGTACATCTTATTGAAGAAAATTTTTAGCCAGTATTTGTATAACTTTCGTATAATATGCAACACTTTATATAACAATGTGCACACCAAACACGTCAAGACACATTAGAAATACTACGTTTTTGTTCACAGATCCAGGAGAGCAATGCACAATTGATTTTAGAAACGTTTTGTTGCGCCACGTCTCGTGTCCATGGGGCCAAACTAATGCATAGCAAATGGAATTGAATATTACGCTTTTTTCAATACTATATTATTCAATTTCTTTTGTTCGAGCATCGCTATTTTATAACAAGCTTATAATTAGGCTATATCCAGAACAAGTTTACAGTCCAGGATGAAAGGAATTTATGCTCAGAGCGAACAAAATAAAGCCACACGGGTAGAGGAAGCCGTATGTTTTCGGAAATAGTTGTACAGCTGTGTCTGTCTTTTATAAATGTGATCAAACTAAAGACTCTATTTGAAGGGTGCGATACTATTCTGTAAGTACTCAAGATTAACATGAGATATGCAGAAGCTGTCTGAGTTATGGCCACTTTAATAAATGTTAACCTACTTGTCATAGCCACAGTTCGGATGCAGGCCTCAACTTGGATTTTCTGCTGTGGTTGCAGCCAGGGACACTCCAACATACGCATAGTGGACTGTAGCAGCTGTTTTACTGTGGTGAAATGAACCTGGATGAGACAAAAAATGTGGGTGAAATATAACCAAGTAAACCAATTATATGTGAAATAATGTAACTTTTGCATGCCAATATCCTGCCTACTGCACATAAACATTTACATGACATGTTCATATATGCATTTGGTGGGCGCTTTTATGCAAAATGACTTACATTGCATTGTATTGTATTGTATTATACATTCGTTTCTGTCTATGTGCAATGCCCTGGGATCGAACCCATGGTCTTGGCATTGCTAGCGCCATGTTCTAACCACTGAGCCACAGGAAAGCATAACTATATATTACACATAAACAAAATACGATTATAAAAATGTAATGATGTCTCACCTCTGTGGTGGTGCTGTTTTCTGAGAAAGGTGAGCTGAAGAAAGCATTAATAGTGTCTAAAACCACCTGAATCACATATTTCTCCAGCACAGGATCTGACATACGTCTCTCACGGATAGAGCACACCTGATAATCCAATTGCACAAAGTTAACCAGGTTTCCCGAAGATATAAACTTAATGAATCTACACACACAGTGGACCTACCCTGGCCATATCTGTTGTGAAGTTGTCAAACAGTTTCCAGATGTGGTTGCTGGTGTAGATTTCCTTCATTTCCACTTCTGTGTCAACGTAGCAGTGGTTCACAAAGTTTACGTAGGCAATTTTCACCTGAAACACACAGAATAGTTTCCTCAACTTTGTAAAATCCATAAACCATACCGTATGCAGCAGGTAAAGAGAGTGTTTTCAGCAGGTTTACCTCTGTGATGCAGTCTTCATGCGTGATCACTCTCACCATGTCCTCTAGGGGCAGCAGAGATGTGCATTTAATCTCAGTGTAGACATTTTTACCCTCTGCGCATGCAGCCAGCAGCTCTACCAGAGAGATATGATAACGCAGAGGACTGTCTTCCTGCACCCCCTCCCTCGACTGTATCATCAGATCCACCATGGTGGCAAACGACGTCTTATCGTTGTATAAGACGACCACATCATCACCCGCACTTGTCAGCTGATGATGATAAGAATTTATCTAATATTGTCTGTATCTTACATTATGCATTTATACACAAATATGCCCTTATATATTACACATACTGTAAATATTTATACATATAATCATTTATATATATATATATATTGCTCCAAATTTTACAATTACAAAAATGCTAAACAATCTTAGCAAACTTTAACTTCATTACTTTATTAACTCAAGGTCACATTGACAAACCTCAGTCATGATCATGTCTTGACATTTCTTCACATATTTCCCCTCTGCTTTAATGATGGTGTGCAGGAAGTTGATGTACTGGATGTAACGGCCGTGTGTGGCCAGGCAGTGAATAAAATGATGCAGTACAGTTTCACTGATCTCAGAACAAAGCTGGTAATTGTTACTGAAAATCTGCTGCATTGTCTCTGCCTCTAAGAGCTGAAAAACAGAGAATTTATACCAATTTGAGCAAGAAACCCGGTGTAAGGTGTGTTTCTCGGGTGTTGAAATGTGTTCTGAATCTTACATGCTTCATTTTCAATTACCTTAAAATATGTTTTTAACCCTGTTCATTTTCACCTTTAAAATAGACCCCACTTTATTTATGCAGCATAGCATCAGAAATCTTTTTTAATTGCGCTCACCCCACGAGTGAGAAAGAGGTTGAGGTGTTTATGGAGAAGGGCCTGATTCTCCAGATTGCCTGTGCAGAACTTCTGCAGGAAAAAGTGCGTATACTTGATGATCTCCAGCATTTTGGTGTCATTCTGTCAAAAGGAAAATCAAGTGCTTAGTGTGGGACACAACATAAAAAGCGTCACTTTATATGTTTTTATTTTTAGACATCACAAACCCGATCGTATGTGATCTGCAAGAGGTCAAGCATCACTTTGTGGGCACCCATGTTCTTCAAAAGCCTTTGCTGCTTCTTAAAGACACCTGAACTACACATTTTATTCAACCGCTCAAGGATCTGAGGACCAGAGAAAAGATTTTTAGAAATAGAATAAAAAATGAATAATACAAAAGTGTTTTTAATATAAACAAACTAACTGCTTTTCTTGCATATTTTTACATTTAAGAAATATCGGTGACTAATAACAGCATTAACACAGCTGTTGAAAACGATTGCGATTCATATAACATCTCAATCGACTTAAATCGTCACATATTATAATCGATTTTCAACTGCAGTGAATCGTTACATCCCCACACACAAGTATTCTTCAATGCTTCTTGAACTGAGAAGAGATATTGACATCACAAACCTCTTTGACATGCTGGTAGCTTTCATTGCTCCTTTCTTCTCTTTGTTTCTTCATTATAGGATCTTCCTCTGGTGGTGGCTGTTAAAAATGAAGAATCTATTAACAAATGAATATGCAACACGCATAGATGATCGACATAAAACTGCATTACTATTGTACCTCTTTAGGCTCTTTTTTCTCTTTTTTCTCTTTATCTTTCTTGTCTTTTTTGTCTTTCTTGTCATCCTTTCCAGAGCTGCTTTTCTTAATGACCCAAAGCTCTGACTTTTCCACCATGGTGCGTAGAAGATCCAGATCACGTTTGATGTTTTTGTAGTTGTCCACATCCTGAGTGGTAATGAGAAGCTGAACCTGCGAATTAAAACAGGGATTAGAGACAATATAAACCGCTTTCATTGCTATAGTTCCTAATGTGTCAGGGCCGTAGCCTTGCAAGTTTGAGTCACACCGCAACGTCTTTCCGCAACAAGTTCTTCACTTTTGACAGCCTAGACTTGTACTATAATGCCATTTTGCATATTTGTGAGCATGATGAACCTGAAGGAACCTAGACGCACTGTTTACCACGATTTTCATACCTGTTTAAAGGTGAGCAAGACCTCTTGTCTTTGACTGAAGTGTTTGAAGAGCAACTGCAGGGCCCCAGAAACCAGAGGTGGGTAGTCGTGCATGATGAGGTGGATCAGAACTCGCAGGAACATTCTTCCACCTTCATCATCCACCTCGAGAATGCTGTTTCCCTTCCTAAGAGATCAGAAGAAGAATGAGGTTATACATCACAGGGTATATTGTGTTGCCTTCGATGAACAAGTATTGTATAAGCAGGAAAGATTATTCATTGGCATACCCAACTCCAAACATGGCCTCTGCCTGCTCTCCAATGTGCAAGAGGTTGATGGCAGCTGGTCAATAGAAAAAGTAATCTCAAAAAAGTACAATATAAATGAATTGCAATAATTTTGTGAAGTAGTTATTTTAATCTAAATCTACTGATTTTAAATGGCGTTCGCGTAAGGTGTAATTTGTAATGCTGCTGGCACAAATAAAAAATATTGTTTTATTTATAAACATTAATGTATATTTTTATATTTAATTTCCGCACTGTGTAGGTCAAACAGAAATCAAGTTAGCTTTCATGCAATATGGCTTCAGCATAATAGGTTAGCAGTTACACCCAGTTACACCCATCACCTTAAAGTAACACTCTCTAAGCATCTAGACATGATTAAAACATTGCCACTCTCACCAGCACGTTGCTCTGAGACGAGAAACAAAGACGAAAGACAGAGTACAGTGATCATGTTAGTACATAAAAGCAGTGCTGCTGTATGTTAGTATTGTAAGTTAGTATGTTAGCCTTTTCAATCACGTCAGTTTCACATATTACACATTTATGTGAACGATAAGTACCTTCTTGCTCCGTATGATGTGTTGCATCTGCATCCCCCATAGGATAGACATCCGCAAACTCCTTCTTGAAAACGGAAAGCATGAAGGAAATCCGGTAATCCAGCCGCACACTGAGGATGAACTGTAAAAACCAGCAGATGTTGTAGATGTTCTGACAGCACAAAGCAGTTGTCAAAAAGACATCTCCATCTTACCTGTAATATCTCTAGGATCTTCAGTTTGGTGTCCATCACAGTGATATCCTGCGTGTCAATGCTATCTTTACTTCCAGCCTGGCTGTCACCTGGGCGACCAGAGCCGGGAAATAATGACGGTTTTCTGCTCAGCACCATGGTGGACATCATCTGCCCCACGCCGTGGATGGAGCGCCTGACATTATTACCTGGAAAGAGACGATTCAAAGATTGTACAGACTTTTTTGAAATATGAGCACTGGAATACCAATCTAAACCTTATGATATACAGACACAGAAAAAATTTAAGAGGTCATTTTTTGTTTTTCTGAATTTACTATTTATGGGTATGTATGTGTTTAAGTAATACAAATTATTCTGTGAACTTCTAAGAGTATTTGTCTCAAATATCTAACGAAAATATTTTTTTATTTGCATTTCTTTGGAGAACATGAATACTGAAGAAACGGGTGAAAAATATGCTTGTTTTTCTTCAGACCTCAAATACAGTAATATTTAGGAAAAGTTCGAAAATTATTTTTGTGTGAAAATTATTTTATTTATGTGATAACCTCAATAGTCATGCTCTCAGTCTTCAACATTGCTGTGGACTTTGTTAAAATTCAACAGACACTGGACTGAAATGGCCAAAATACACATAGAAATTAAATTATGATTTGAAATGAAAATTTGGTATGGTCTCTTAATTTTTGCCGCGGTTGTATATGCATTCTTCTCATTTTCAAATACTGACCGGTTCCATCATCATTAAATACCGGATTGATGGCTGCATTATTCGGAGTGCAGTCTATGATTCCCAGGAGAGTGCGGGTCAATCTCAGGAGCTCGAAGAAACTGTAGAACCCAAAGTAGATGAGATGTCGGGCCAAGCTTACCACCTAAAAAGCAATAGGTAATGTAAGGATATTATACGAACAGAGCAAACAAGGCATTTTATCAGTTTTGTTTCCAGGGAAAAGCCATGCCTTTAGTACAGCTTGCGTCATCCTCTATCACTTGAGAATGCCAACAAAGCTTGTTACATCAAGACTTAATGTACCTCATACGTCAGCTTGTTTTTCTCTTCGTTGGCAAACGGCAGGTCATCGATGAGAACATTGTTGAGGTATTCCTCCATAAAAGCCATCGTGTGGGCAAACTTGTTCTTTTTATTGTCCCTCGAATAGTCCAAGTGGGAATCATAACTAGAAGAAATAATACAAAAAAATACATCTTTCATTGTTTGGCTAGATCGTATTGCTGCAATATACTGTAAGAATGTGTATCTCATACTGTAGGTCCCTGCAGGTCAATGGTTTGGAAAAAATATTGTGTTTTTATAGTATTTATAGGTATCCTTTCATATAGCTTTGTATGTGACCACTGTCAAAAGTGATAGGGGAGATATCCAAACACACTCTTTGATGCTGATAGAGGTGGGGATCTCCGTCCACAAGCGTGCAAACTTAATGGGTGTCACAAGCTCCTGAGGGTCACGATCCACGTGCGCGTGCAGCATGAGTCTACAGAAGGACGCCCGCAGATCAAAGGGAAGCGTTTCATCCATCATACAGAGAGAAATCAGCTCCACATCCAGCTGCTTTGAGATCTCATCTATGGCCAGATATTGGCGGTCAAAACACATCCGGGCAAACAGTTTAAGCTGGTACCTGTAGAGAAACAAACATTTTAATTGGTGTGGTTGTGAGAAGAGGAAAACATGGTTACATTTAATAATTTGTTTCATCCAAAAGTAAAAAAACGTTTTTTCAGGACCTGTAATACGTAAGCACATTTTCGTCATGTACATTCCCTTGCCGTGCCTCCTGGGCAAGCTGCCGGATGCTCTTCTCGTGGGTCTCGTTCGCCTTATCGCACCAGATCAGCCAAACTTCATCTTCATCTCCAAACTCTTCCATGTATTCAGAGGTGTGTTGACCCTCTTTTGGAGGTCGACGTCTTAATAAATTCACACAGAAACACACAACACAAAGTCAGGCACGCATACAGAGTAAGCTCCTCTTCATTGTTGAATTAATTTTTTTTATTTTATATACTCACTCTGTTTTCATGAGAATATCCTGGTTCTTGGCATCCAGCACACACTTACAGATCAGCTCTTGAGTTATGGCGATTGCCACGTTATTGGACACGCACAGGTCTGAAAGATAGTCCAGAAACCTGCAAATCAAGACATAAAACACATGGAATAGCATTCACAGACACTCATGCTCTGTGTACACCTGCTATGCATGAAGTGTTTGGTCTGTATAATGGTTTACTAAAAGTAAAACATACAGATGCAGAAGCTACAGTCCGCACAGCGTCACGTCAAGGACAACTCTTAGTTTAGTAGAATCAAGAGGTTTTCTGTATTAATGCACTGTTTTTCCGTTCTTCCCAAACAGATAAATGCATCTCTTAGTTTATGGTGAAGTCAGTGTGTACATTAAAGATGATTTCAGTCAAATAACATCTAATTAAATGTTAAACTATGCGAGTAATAGGTTGTGTCCCTGCAGGATTCAGAACAGCGACCTGAGCTGTTGCGGAGCGCCACTGACAGACGCGAAATTGCAGCGCCGGTGTGTGTACACCGATAGAAAACAATTTAATATAATATAATAGTTTGGTTCTAAAATGAGATTTAAAAAATAAATGAAATCCTTTTTTATTCTGCAGTCCAATTAATATAAATCAAACTGCAGTTAGTTTGTTTTGATTTGAACAATAATAACTTAAAAAATACGGCTAAGTAACACATTAAAAACAAGTTAAAGGCGGGGTGATTTAAACATAAACAACAGCTAAGGGAAATCGGACACCCCTTTAACATAATAAAATACATGATTTTAGAATTCTTTTCAAAATGGAGTAATCTCATTTTGGAACCAAACTCTTCTATTATGTTCATTTTTACAAACAGTGGCGCCCCGCTGTGTGGCTCGGTGCTTCCACGTCTGGTGTCCGACCCCCTTTAGGATTTAACTTAAATGAAAGTTATTGCATTACATTAAAAACTCTATTTAATTTAAATGATTTCATTTGATAAATTTAAGTAAATAAACTTCAAAATAAAAGCTAATTCAAAATATTTTAAAACTACAATAAAAAAACAATGTCAAAAACCATGGCACAAATGAATTCAATTGTTTATAGAACAATCATACTATATCGTGTTTCATGTTGTGATCTCTGGTCCTCAGCATCACCTTAAAGCAGTCAAGTCATATATTTATTCCTTTGTTTTTACTGTAGTCCATTCATAATTTTGAGACACAACCACTCACCTAGGCTCTCTGTTTCTGCGAACCAGACTGACGAAGGTCTCCACCTCCGTTTTAGTTATGTGTTTCTCCAGCAGTTTGCGGTTGTTGTGTAGCAGAGCTGTGATGGTGTCCTCGGCCAGAATATCATAACCGATCTGAGACTGCATCATTCCAAACTGTTTGGCTATGTGCTCCTAAAAAACAACACAGAGAAAGAGTTTAACAACTTTTTTTTATATCAACCAAACCATGCCCACTTATTTCTCTTACAGTGTGTGCATGAGTAATAATAACTCAAGCTTCAGTCAAACAATGTGTTCTCTAGCATTCTTTTGTAGGCTATGTTTTGAGTACCTGATTCTTACGGTAGTCGTCCTGCGAGTGACGCAGCACCCTGTAGCACAGTCTGAGCATGTACTGATAGGGAGCGTTCTTCTGATCCGACAGCTCCTCCAATTTCAGGAGGGGAGGGTCTGTTCCTCTCTCTTTAAATGGGGCCTTAATGATTCCAAATATCTGAGAAGATAAGGAGACATCCAGCATAAAAGGGATAGTTTACCCGAAAATTATAATTCATTTATAATTTACTCTTTCTAATGTAATTCTAAAACCACATGACCTTCTTCTGAAAAACACATAAAAAGGAGATATTTTGAATTACGTTGGTAACCAAACAACGCTAGTGCCTATTGACTTCCATTGTACAGATATAAACCACATTGAGACATTACTCAAAACATCTTCGTTTGTGTTTCACAGAAAAGACAATGATATATAGGCTTTCAACAACAAAGTATGTGATGATCAATTGTTTTATGCATTATTTTGCATTATTAACTAGAAACTTGTTGTTTTCCAGTTATTTAAATCGAACCTGTTTCAAAATGTTCTGCTCTCTCATGAGCTTCTGTCTTTCTCTGTTGGCTTTGTTCATTGTCACATCCAGGGCAGGCTGGCCATTGTTAAACTGGTCCACGACGAAGAAAACCACATCCTCCATTAGTTTAATGGCATATCTGTGCACAGAGAGGAGTCATGCACCTAGATCATGTCCTACCACACAAAGTAAAAAAATCCCCAAACCAAGTCTTAAATAGAGGCTGTGGGAGTGTGTTAAATGAACCTTACCTTCTATCATTCGGATTGAGGAAACCACCACTGAACTTGTCCACCACGGTGCTCAACATAAGGCTGGCGTCATTGGCAAAGTCTAGATCTCGAATCTCCATGACCGGCACCGAGACGATGGCAAAAGCTTCCTTGTCTTCTTTAGCGGGGCAGGTGCCCAGCTACGAGGTGTAGAAATGGAGATCATCATTTAATAAATAACCACTTCAATCATTGATAGGTTTGGATTGCAGCATAGATGGCTTAAATGTTCAGTCAAACTTAACCCCTAAAACTTGAAACGTTTATTTACTCAATGAAAACTAAAGATAAAGGGTGTTTACCATTAATCGAATTGGCCTCTCTTCATCAATGTCGATAGGTATGTTGGTGCTTTGTATCCAAGTGTTGGTGCACAGGTGACGAAATCGAACGTAAGAATTTCTGTCAGCAAAAGAGCAAGGGTTGAGTCAAGAGATGCTTTACAGAGAACACATTATGAAAGTGAAGGGTAATAACAATAAAAACCTTGGCACAAATGAATCGGTCTTCTGCAATGTGGTGGGGTCCAGCTCAAACAGTGAGGCGATATCGTTCCCATGAGGCACTGCTACCAGCTTGTACTTTATCCTCTCACCGAGATTCCGCTTGATGTGGCTACTGTCCACCTGGGAACAAACACAAATGCAAACTTATACTTGTCCTTAAAATTTTTATGAAACTCCAGAAAATAAATCACTTCTCAGTGAGATGTACTTTAAGCCTATCAGAAAACTGCATGGCTTGGCATTTTTCCTGTAATGTAGGAGTTCATTATGTTTCAAAAAGGCATTGACTTTTCATTTTAACTTACCTCTATTTCATTGCTGTCTTCTTTGTAGCCTGGGTTCTCCTGCCAGACAAAGAAAAAATACATATAACACAATGCGAGAGACAGTGGTGTAACTACAGACAGTGCAGGCAATGCATCCGCACCGGGGCCCGTGCGGCCGAGGGGCCTGAGGGCACCCGGGTCCTGCCCACATCGCACATGGTAGAAATGTTGCCAAGCATTAATAAGGTTCAGGGTTCTAATCCACCATCGTACAAGGTGTTCATAATTGATTGTAAATCAAGAACATATTCCAGCGATAGATCGCCTGTTATTTAACACGGACCAATATATTTCCCAAAGAATGGAGATGTTTCTTTCTTTAAGGTCGGCTACATCCCTGCCAATCCATCTTTGAGAAGATTCTTGCAGAGACAGTTAAGCGCACTCACAGTTTACAAAAGCAAAAGGTTCTGTTTTTATTGTGAACACAAATCGTCCGGCCAGAGGGTTAAAGAAAACGTAGCCTATTTAGTTTTATATTCATGTTTAAATATTTCGGAAATAAAACTCTTTTATTTTCATCAGCGGTATGTTGATTGTGGAAAGTGAACAGCATGACTAAGATAGGCTCATAAAATGCGCAATATGTCAGGAGTTTCCCCTGTTATTTTGGACTTTTATGATACTTCCTGTTTGTGCCATTTGTTCTGTAGTCCTTTTAAATTTTTTGCGTGAATTAGTTCCTACAGGTGGATTTTTGGATTATATTAAAGGACTTTAAAGCTCCAATTGGATCCGCTCTCTGTTTTCCCTTGCCCAGCAAATGACAGAACGACTGACCAAAGCATGGATCCAGCAGCACGTCTGGTCAGCATGTGCGAAGGTAATCAAACCCTCGAGGACCATTTTACAGATTTTCTGGACAAATCCAATTTTACAGATTTACCAGACTTTGCACTTGCACTTATTCCGAGAGCACGTGAAGGCAGCATTAAGCCCTTGTTTTATTTGTTTGTTGTCAGTCGTTGCATCTTGCCTTTTATCTCTGGTCTCAGATTGTGGATTCCCTTGTTTCGTTTGGTTTTGACCTATTAAATCTAAAACTGCATGTGGCTCCGCTTCTATGCCTGGTTACTCTTCCTGTTGTTACATGAGACATGGAGTGGGTCAGACATGATTTTGACCACTTAATTTTACGTTTTGAATAAAGGCTTTCTTTAAAGTGAATTTCGTTTCGTATACATTTTATCTTAAAATTAATCAATGTTTCATCAACCAATTTCATTGGTATTTTAATTTAATAAATGGGAAGAACACCAAGAACGTTGGTGTGTAATGGATGGAAATGCGTAACAAACCATGTCACCACAGCCTCTGTTTTGAATTAATCTCTTGAATACATGTCTAAGGCCTACTTCAATTAAATGATAAGATATTGATTTTAGTTGGTTTAAATTAAGTAGATTAGACACACACATTCGCTTATATGGGTTTCCCTTTAGACACGAGTGCTGTGTGTTTGTATTTGCTTCATAACCGTGCAGCCCAGGAGGCCCTGTCTGAGACATTTGCATTCTATTTAATGTTATTCACATCTTAGACACCTAATTGAGATAAAGACAATTCGTCTATGATTTTTCTTTTTTATGGGACATTTCTTTACTTATGTGGAGTGTTTTACCTCAGCAGCAAGATAGTTGCCCGTGGCCAAATGTTTGAATCTGTAGAGGCTGTTCCAATGTCCCGCTCCACCTCGACATGGATCATGATGCACCACCTACAGAAAACCACAAGTAAATAATCCATAACCTTAACAATTCAGCATGACACAGTAAATACAAGTGTCCTTTAGCATAACTCATCGTCATAGTGAAAATAAACTACTTCGCATAAAGCTATTTAAATTCAATAGAGTCATTAAAATCCAAATCTCACCTCCACTTCCCATAATGCATTGGAGCTGGTGGCTGATGCAGCAGACTGACGCAGAGTTGTACGGAGAAATACGTGCAGCTTAGACTTGTAGTCATCACAAGTTAGAAACTTCTCCTGTTCTGCGTGGAACAGTCTCACCACATCTCCCTAGGCAGGAACACCATACAGAATTATCATTCATTTTAAAACATATACTGTACACCACAATTCCGATAGATTAAAAATACAGTAAAGATTAACAATGTTTGATATCATTACAAAGCAAAACTTAATGTAACTATATTTTAAACCAAATTTATGCTTCCCTCAGAATTCATCAGAATCTGTTTGTACGATTGTCAAAAAATGTAATTTGTGGCGTGTGCAAGATTGTCTGAATTCGTACACCCACCATAGGCAGGGCCTTGTACAGCTCCACATTTATAATATAAACCTTTTTTTTAAACATTGACACATTTGCCCATTCGTAGTATAGGTTGAATACTTATGTTTGAGCAATAATATGAGAAGGTTTTCCAGAAAGCCACTTACTCCTTTTAGGACTTCATCTTTGTGATCACTGAACATCATAAAGAGATTGATCTTCCAGCTGGTGTTGCTATTCACCGAGTTGATCTGTAGAGGGCAGTCATGTATTATAAAAGTATACTAAACTATTTATATTTTTTGTATTAACTAGTAATAACATTAACTTATTTTGCAAACCTTCCTTCACATAGTCATTATTTATCTCAGACAGCATGTATAATCAATGTATAAGAAATTATATTTTGACATATTCTACATGTCTGGAGTCACAAATAAATTTCCAATGCCATTTTGTCTAATTTATACTATGCAGTAATTGTTATGTACAAATTGGGATTAAGTGCAAGAATTAGACTCTATTACAATCATCTACTTGAGGGTTATGATGATGTATGCTTGTGTCTTCTAGAGCTGGCCCACCTCTTTACAACCTGGGTGATCAGGAAGTTCATAATTGCTAGCATGAAGAGGCTGTCCAGCGTTAACAGGATTAAGTATCACCTTATCTCCAACCACCACCTAAAACGGAGTACAAACAATTCAGTGGGGGGCTGTATGTCAGAGCCACTAATATCTGAAAGGCAAATATGTACCTTTCGATGTCAACAAACATTTAAACTTGGATTAGCTTTAAACCAGTGTACAGAATGAAGATCATTTGCATGCATTTTCC
Organism: Barbatula barbatula; assembly: GCF_947034865.1. Taxonomy (NCBI): domain Eukaryota; kingdom Metazoa; phylum Chordata; class Actinopteri; order Cypriniformes; family Nemacheilidae; genus Barbatula; species Barbatula barbatula. The sequence goes on from NC_136774.1 coordinate 17,173,066, forward strand.
TAACGTTGTGAGTGTGTATGTGTGTGTAACGAACACGTATGTCTATATTTGGTTGAACTAGAAATTGTAAGATGGAGTGCAGGTAAGTTTATGGCTTTACCCTTTTCTATGAAGAAATGCACATACTGTATGAGTGCGTGTATACAGGTATAAGAATAAAGCGAGACATGTATGGGATATATTTGACCCGAAATGAACATAAATCAGAAGTTATAAAACAATTTTCACATAGTGGTTTTGGACTTTATATAGATAGGACAGTGGAGAGTGAGACAGGAAATTATGGGAGGAGAGAGAGGGAATCGCAAGCCGAGAAAGGACCACGAGCTGGGACTCAAACTCGGGTCGCCGGAAGGGCTGCACAACATGTCGCCTGGACCGCATGGCGCTGACCATTGTGTTTTTTTTTAAATACACATATTATTCAAATTTATTAAATAACAATTTCCTTGTATTTTATAAAAGTAATAGGCTTTTTACAATATGGTAAAAAGAATGACGTTGCTGATTTTGGGTAAAATATGACATTAAATAGATACAAAATGCATGGCATGGCGTGCGTTTTATTTACACTGTCTCCATCAGCTCTAAGCTTCCAGAATGGTTGGATAATAAGCCAGGATCCCTCATTGCCCGTCCCGTCAAGAGTAACACGCATAGCATTCTTCTCCAGCAACGCTGGAAGACGTTTATTCACTGTTAGATACTTGTTACTCTTCATATGCAGGAGCTGAAAACACATCAAGATTCATTAGAATCATTATCGTTATAATGTATTCTAATTTATAAAATGGACATTAACAGCCCAAAAATACAATTGCATAACCACACCAATATATAGCCAATATACACACAATGCACCTGTGATCAATCAGCAATTTAATTTTCGATGAATGCGCACCCATGCACATTACTTAGCAATGGCATGATATCATCAAATTCAATAAGTCATTTAAAGCTATTTGTTTTGTGACATGTCCAACCACCTTAAGTGTAGTGTTTTCATACTGTACTCTTCAGTGAGATTTTATGTGGCACTGCACTACAAAAGTTCTGCCAGTAATAAGTAGCTTATTAGAAGAAAGTACCTCCTTTTTTTAGATACTTGGAAATGTCTTGAATGGAAACAATGACCTCAGTGTGACAGTCCTACTGAATGGCAGTAAGAGGGTTTATCGCTTCTAACCACTTAACAGATTCTCAATGGTGACTAGAGTGTTATTTCAAAAAAAGGCTACAATAACGCTGCAGAACGATTGCGTGGGTTTGTTTAAAATGCAGGGCAGGGTCCACTTTACAGTACGTCTCATTTCCTTAACTAAGAATCTGACCTGTGGAACTAAATGTGTTATGTAGTGCACTAGTCTATGGGCTCTATTACTCAATAAATCAATAATATATATTAAATACATTTGCCAATTCATAATTAAAGTTTGAAGTGATGTCTATTTTTCTCCCTGCTTGATGCAGCAAGGTATAATTTTATTCGGCGAATTTAATTCATTCACCTGCATGCAATTGTTTTGTTATGGAATACATAAGGAGAACATTTTATGGAATTTTATTTCAATGAAAAGCATACTACTATGTACAATTTGAGGGTGAGTAAATAATGACAGAAATGAATATTTACACAAAATGTCCCGTTAATTCTCTGTGGAAACAAACCAGACAGCCGTACATTTCTAAGCAAAAGCAGTAACCCAGAGGAATCACTGTGCAAACAGTAGGACACTTGTTTTATTTCAGGATACTCTATGGTATCAGAAAAGGGTTCTGTTTCCTGCAGTGTGAGCATTGCTGCTAGTGCCTTATCTGTATGTGATGTCACTGACTGTGAGGAAACGTTTCATTTTTTTCAGAGATAAAGATGAGTATAGTTTTTTAACCCTCATTAACAAACTCATAATGGTTATTTTTCCTCACGATGTTTATTTATATTTCTTTGCTCCCCTTCAGAAATAACTTTCCTGTTTGTCTGATGACACGAAGACCTTACTTTCAGCCCCTCCTCTCCACAGAGACTAGGCCTATCTAGCAATTCCGCTGCATCCTGCTATGAAATGCCCACGTGTTACGATCCAATCATTTGCTGTTGCATAAAATCCCCGCCCTACATTTTTTGTTAAATGTTCAACAGAGAAAATAAATGTATACAAGGGTGGAACAACTTGGGGGGGAGGTCATTTTCATTTTTGAGTGGAGTATCCCTTTAAAACTATAGCAATAAGCCCCACGAGTGGGTTACAATGAATTTTATAACAGCGTTTATAAGGCGTCGTGCATAAAACCCCTTAGCTGTTATAAATACAATGTAACCCACTGCTTCGCGGGGCTTATTGCTTTTATAAAACTGTTCTTCCATGTGCATAGCAAGGTTTCATAAAATAATGTGAATAAAGTGATATTTAGGCTATATGATGCGGTATACCTTTTTAAGAACTGACCGTTTTAGAAGAGGACTTTTGAGAGTACAGTTACAAATTTGGTGTTCGGCTTCCTTGTGAATTTTAAATGAAATGCATTACTTTGCGATACCAGGACATCTCTTAATCTTTTGTTTCTAGAAACAAGGTTTTATGCCACAGACCTGCAGAAATTCTACATTTCTCCCCCATTTAAGACCTTAAATGGCTTTACATTTAGGCACACGTGTCTGGTCTTGCTTGTTGTTTAATGAAGCTTTACTCCTGCTTACACCAGGATGATTGAAGATAGATCCTAATATGGGAAGATGGCAACATTAACCGTATCAGGAACTCATTAACAGGTACGATTTAATTCACTCTGTGTTCTCACCTGAATGACAGTGCCATATTTTACGACGTCCCCGTGGACCTTTTTGTTCTCGGAGTCATTCTGTTTTTGTTCCAAGTTAGCAGCATGCTTGGTACAGGCAAAAAGGGAAAAATAATTAGCACATAGAACGACAACAGACTTAAATGTCAAATACATCGATCAATTTTTACACCTGAAATGTGTAGCAGTAAATCCGTTCAACACATGAGATTACCATTTCCCTCTTTGCTCACAGCTGTAACTGAAAACTCTCCAAACAAGGGTTTTTGTTTAATGATACAAAGTAAACAAAGAATTGTTTGCCGCTTACTTGCAATTTCTGCAGAAGAACCATGTCTCCTATCTTATCCTTCTCGTGCTTTGCCTGTTTGGCCTTCCAGAACTGTTTCTGAGCAGAATATCGGTTCATGGGATAAACCTTAAAAAGGCAATCTGGATAAAAAAAACAGTTAAATAATGTCACAATCCCTCACGGAGTAATTACTGGTGTCTGTTTTTGTATAATGTGACTCATTTGCTAAAAAGCTTTGGTGGTACACTTTCTGTGAGACAATGTTGAATCAGGTGTGTCTGAAAGAACGTGTAAGAATACGAGGAATTTCACTGGAAATAAAAAATAGTATGTATAAGTATTTTAAAGAAATATTTTAAGGCAGCTTTATTCTTGTTTATGATTTGAGGTTACTTTGCTACATTGTTGACTCAGTTAGAACCAACAAACCAACCGACATTTATATAAATACCAGCGGTTCCTAGCAAGAAGTAAATATCTATGTGAAGTGACTCTAAACCAGTCATGGAAACATTTCACATGTGTAAACTGAAACTATAAATGTGGGTGTGCGTAGATGTAGAATGTAGAGAGCAAACCTCTGAATTTTTTGGGAGGGTTGTCCAGATCTCCACCTGCTGGCTCTACAACACAACGGTCATCTACCAACCTGTATATGTAAACACAGAGAGTCATGAACATGTCTTGACAAAACGACTCTTCAAAAGATGCAAAGCAGTAAATCACTTTCAGTGGTCTTAAAAAATACAGGTCAAATTTTTTTTTAAAGAGTTTCAGTCCTGGCCTGGAACATGCTTGTCCCAGTTTTAAAAACATCTGATGGTTATGCAAATAAATATTTTATCATCTAAATCATAACATCTAAATATATTACACATGAAAGCCTATTTGATATCCTCAGGGTAACCCGACTCCAACTATAGCTGTCAATGAGGATTTCTCAAAAACTAGTTGGAAAATGTCTTTTAGGTTGTCAGGCCGGCCCAAACGGCTGATATAGCCCAAGGAAAAACTCTCCTGAATGCTGTTTCAGAGAGCCACACATTGCCAAGTGACTGTCTGTCGATTCTGTATCAGGCCTCTATCTAAAATTGTGTAGTGATATCAGAATATACTGTATACAGCAAGAAAATGACTCATTCTAAAAGCTTTCAATATATACATAAATGTAAGATTGTGATATTTAAAAGAAGGGTTAGCAAATGAACCTACGCTTTGATAGTTTGTCACTTTCCTGACGAAAACGTTGGGGGTGTTTCTGATCAAACAAAATGTCAATGCATCTCTAAGGGACTGTGTATGTATCTTGTGAAGACCAGCCTGCATTCCCCACATGGGAATTGCTTATTTGAATTGTAAACTACAAAAAGGTATCTGTGAGCGGTTAAATGGTGTGCTAAATTAGTGCATAGAAATTACCATTAAGTCAGTGCAAAAACTATGGAAATCTATGGCAAATCCTCCCAAAACATAAAAAAACTGATCAATATATCATTCATGATCTTTTTTTAACACTGGAGTGGCACTTACTTTATAGCAAGATTACAATGTATAAAAACGTGTTTTACATTCCAGGCAGTTGACATAAGCTACTGCATAATAATCACAAACAGCAGCTTTCTCTCTCTTTGCAAACCAAAACCAGAAGACGTCAAATGTCAGAGTAAGGTCTTCCCCAAAACAGCAAGAAAATAACTTAATCCTGCATTCCACAGATCATGTCATTTAACACATAACATGAATTAAATCTACGCGAACTGATGAAATGAAACATGTTACTTTCATTGCAGTATCACTTACGATGTCTTTTTACACAATCGTGTTTGCAGCTGCGGGGTCTTGGGGTAAAATTTGGCAAGACAGAGGAGTCAAGTCACTTACCCAAGTGTGCTTATGAAACCATTAACAGTTCCTTCTGCATATAGGGACACAATGTCGCCTATATGCAAGAAACTGGACGCTGAATCAGACATCTTGGCTGATGAGCGGATGCTTGAACCCCGGACACTTCAAACTCTTCCTGAAAAGCGGGTGTACACGCGCTTCACCCCCAGTTGAAGTATAAATCCATCCCGGTGGAGTCGGAGATCACGCAAACGAAACAAACTACCGCAAGTGTATCAGCAACTGAATGTACGGCCGGGAATCTTGACCACAGATGTGTACCGAGGTGCAGAAGTGACTCGATCTTAGATGTTTGGGCTGTACCTGAGCTCATGCTTCAAACCAGGAAGCACGCGCAACTTCGTCAAGTCAAAACACGCCTGTAGGGGAGGGAATCTGAAGTCTTTACTTAAACTAGAGCATTTTACATTTACGTTATATCTGCTTGAACGGCTTTGTTCATTATAAAAATGTATTTTTGCACTTTTCCTGAAGTAGCCTAAGTGCATGTAAAAACAATAAAATCTATTCTTAGACATAGACAACTATGATTACCATTACAACTATTACAAAATCCCTTTATTTCGTTTGTTTTGGGATGAATTCAGTTAGATTTAATTCATCCACCAGATTACATCCTACCAACAAAACAGCACATCAGTACAACAAAACAACTTCATTAACCATTAAATCAGTCTGTGATTGTTTCTATAGTTTTTTTTCAGCAGCAGGGATACCACTGGTTACAACTATTTATATGAAGAACAGAACCAAAGTAATGTTACTCATATCTAACAGTGCATCAGCCCATATAAGCAGACACACCCAACATCTATTTTTATAAACTAGGACGAAATTTCCTGCTTCAATTCATAAGACAAAACATGGCATTTAACAACACAATAGGCACCCAGGTTAAAATGGGCCTGAAGTGTGATGTCTACATGAGAACTTCTGCAACAACCCTTTTTAGAGAATCTAATTTACAAAACATGATAACTTTGTGCACAGTATGTAATGAAATAGATTGGAATGTCTTCATTATTTGAAGCTTCAGCTCCATTCTTGTAAACGTTGTGAGTTTTAATTGGAACTTCTGTAACATTTGACACTTCTAGTAACAGTATACTACAGCTAGAGTACTTGCACTTTGAAGTGTGCTCAAGATGTGTTTGTGGTTCAATGTGAAAAGTCTTAGATTCACAGCTGAGGAAGGTGGTATCAACATTTACACTTCTTCATTCGTGCTTGAAAACAAGGTCATAATATGTGATGTTGTTCCTATTCAACTGGTAGAGAATATAGCTTGCAACAATAACATTATGGGTTCAAAAAGCGAATGTTCAGTATTGAAAATGCACTGTGATAATGAGGAACGAAAAAATTGAATGAGAATCAATGAAATATGTTGTTATAGAAAATATGAATTTACTAAGCTAGCCTATAGTTTAAAAGAAAAAGATACGGGCATCGTCAATAAGAAAAAGCACCTATCCATGAATCTGCCACATCTGTGTAGAGTAGTTGCTCTGAACGACGAGCTGTGTTTCCACGTATTCAAAATGGATGTCCAGGCAAATTTGCATTCAAAGCATGCCGCAGGAAGGATGAGATTCGATTGTGGCTGGATTTGCATTGCTGGCAATAGAACTCAATTCGTTTATTATGATTTTGCTATGCTCTCTCCTAATGCGATCCCATGTTCTACCCCTTTTTGGATATTATGCACACAACATGATTTACACCAGTGAGATGTGTTCCTTTTTCCTGGAGCAACACCTTTTGAAACAGAGCTGAGACCGTGCATAAAATCATTTAACTGTGGTCACAAACATCATATAATCTCCCACAATTGAAGGAAAAATTCTGTCATTCACTCACCCTCTTGTCATTTTAAACCTGTATGACTTCTTTTCTTCTCCAGAACACAAAAGAAGATATTTTGAAGAACGTTGGTAACCGTATGGGTGCCAGTTCGCAACATTCTTTGAAATATCTTCTTTGGTAGCATGGCTGTACTGTATGTTTACTTAAAGTTCTTTCCTCATATCCTTATTGACACACGGAGATGTTGACTGTGACACAGCCCACTTATCAAACATCTCTGCAGCAGTAAACTGCAATTTTCTGTCATTGAGGCATTTATTTGTTGATCAGTTTTAGCATGTTTGTACAAAAAACAGGTTTACAAACATCTCTAAGAAATTGAACTGTATATCTCTACACTATTGACTGTGAATGGAGATGCATACAGTATTTCTAACTGGAGGATGGCCAAAGCATGTACTCTAACTGTTCACTAAGTAACCACTAATGACTCTGGCCTGATTAGTGTTACATTATGATTTCCTGTTGGTGTATCGTTTGATAGCATTTATCGTATGCTTTGGTTTTACAGATGTTTTAAAATATGGAGCATTTTACATGATGATAATTTAAATCAATTTAGAAACATATCTATATGAATTATTATTATGGTGCATTAAATGTGCAGTGTTATATAACAATACAGTGTGTACCCCAAAGGTGATCTGACAGAAATAACTTTTTTTCATTTTTATCAACACCAGGCTTGATATGCATATCATTTTGCACACTGAGATAGAAGATAGAACATGTTCTGATTTCAGGTTTTGATATAAATGGTAGATTTTGGTTTGTGCGCACGTGTGTGTGTGTGTGTGTGTGTGTGTGTGTGGAGATAATATCATCCATTTAGATTATCTATCCGCCACCCGTACCCACAAAATGCACTGTGCCACTCCTTCCTGTTTTAGTACCACTGCCGCCTATGAGGTTTGAGTTTAGCAGCTGTCTATGCTGTATTGACACATATAGTGTCTTTAGTAAATACAGTCACTTATATTTACACAAACTCTCATTCACATACTTTTGTATTGCTAACCTTAACATGTTGCTAGAAATAAAGGTCATGGGTTTGATTCCCAGTTTATACATTAACTAAATCAATAATGTAAACACTGTCTTATCAGACATTGAGAATGGAAAAATACAATGAGCAGCTGTTGCTGTAGTTTTTAATGCATATGCTTAACCCAATGTTGACAAAATGCATGAATGAATGAATGCATGACATTGTGTCTTCATGTGACATTCACATTCATTCATTCATTCACTCTCACTGTTGCCTGCAAGGTGGATGGCGGATATATTTTGCACACAATTCATTTATTTGTCACTCAAATTTAGCATGCACACCACATTGTAATTGTAACTCTGATCACTGGTATTTGCAGACTGTGCCCTCTCCAGGCCAAAGTGAGTACTGCTTTCAAAAACGTATTGGCATTTATTTATATATACTTTGATTTATCTTGCATGCATTTGCAGTAAAGGCATGTATCTAAACAGTCAATGTGAACTCAAATGAAATTGTTGAGCAATATCTATTTTAAAGAGAGTTAAAAGTGTTAAGTGTTCACAGATATAGTTGTGGGGAACATTTTGAAATTCACTCAATTGTGTCAGGTGAGGCGCTTTGTAAAAATGATTGACAGCACTAATGTTTGTATTTTGTCAAATTTAGGGCCGACTTAAAATGATTTTCATCAGTTTCAGAAACAACTAATACTGTACTGCACTGCATTATAGTTCACAAAAGTGCAAAGAGGTTTAAATCATCATGATAATGCCAGCAGAGGGCAACCATTCCCATCAGTCAGAGTGGTGAAGAGCAGCAAAAGGGGGTGTGCCTCTGTGGAACCCTTTTGAGAGAGACCAACCATCCATGGGTTTGCTAAGAGAGCTGCATTCTGGTCAACAGGATTGCAGAAAACACAGGCTTTCGGCACAAGGGTTCTTAAACTTCGCCAGTGCCTTCAGCAGGGTTTTCTCTTGACCCTCTGCAGCCTGTTATTAGGGTGTGACAGAACATTTTAAAGTACTTTTAGTGGACTTTTGTTTTGAAGATGTGGGCGAGAAATTGTAAATTGATTTATCTCGTAACACTGGCTTTGATTCTCAACGTTTGTGTCTCAGGGGCGAAGAAGGGAAAGCCAGGGCACAAAGGACATGACCCAAACGCCAGCAAAAATACAACATGGAATTTGAACGAGGACATCTTTGATCAAGATGATTCACAAGAACGCATGCAGCAAGAAAAAGGGTTCCCTGTGGAAGTTGGTACGCATAAAGATGAAGGACCGGTGTATGCACATACTTCTGCAAGTCCTTTGCAATTCACAACAATGCCCAATTCATCAGTGTTTGAAAATGGAAACAGCAATGACACCAGCAACGGTGATCCAACAAAAAGGAGCATCACAAAAATCCACAATCCATTATATCCTATCACCGACAGCTCTTACAGTGCCTATGGGATTCTGTTTCTGGCTTTTGTGGTGTTTGCCTTTGGAATTGTGGGTAATTTGGCTGTTATGTGCATTGTGTGGCAAAATTATTTCATGAGAAGTGCATGGAACTATTTACTTGCTAGTCTGGCGTTTTGGGACTTCCTGGTGTTGTGCTTCTGTCTGCCTATGGTGGTCTTTAATGAACTTACCAATAAGAGACTTCTGGGGGATTTTTCCTGCAGAGTCGTGCCCTACATAGAGGTAAGGGCCTTTAAAGTTTGAACATATTTTGAACCCATTGTATTCCGTTTTTATGCTTAGAATATAGATTTGGCACGGTTCAATTTGTCTCAGTGATTATTAAAAGCAAATGTTACATTTGTTACTATTAAAACAAAAGCTTTTCAAAAAAAAAAATTCGACCAAGACATTTGTTCTAGATTTATTCAACAGCAATAGTTTAAGGTTCCTAACAAATCAGATTATATAAATAAGTATATTTCTAACAAATAAAATATCGATATAGAATAAAAAATAAAAATAAAATATGTGCAAGTGAAAATACATAGAATAAAGTTTATAACTATATGCAAATATGTATAGAATACAATATATACATATGAAGAATAGAATATAGAAATATATAGTTTATACATAGTACAAAGTATATATGCAAGTATATAGAAAGTATAGAAATTATGCAAGTTTACATAAATATAGAACTGTGTGCAAGTATATAGAAAAGAGTATAGAAATACATGCGTATATATATATATATATATATATATATATATAGTATGCCATATAGAAATATGTATATAAGTATATTTAGAATAAACTATAGAAAAACAGTTCTCCATAATCCAATCCTATTCACCCACATTTGCCATTTTCAAGCATGAAAATAACCTTTTTTGCACACCTTTCAGGTAACTTCACTTGGGGTAACCACCTTCAGCCTGTGCGCTCTGGGTATTGACCGCTTCCACGCTGCGACAAGCTCCCTGCCAAAGGCCCGGCGGGTCGAGCGCTGTCAGAAGGTTCTGGCTAAGCTGGCTGTGGTTTGGATCGGTTCAATGTTGCTTGCAGCACCAGAGTTACTCCTCTGGCAGCTGAATCAGGTAACATCACCAACTCTGGGCATCGAGGTGGACACCTGCATCATGAGCCCATATCCGGACCTCCCAGAATCCATTTACTCTCTCATTATCAACTACCACGATGCACGTATGTGGTGGTACTTCGGCTGTTACTTCTGTCTGCCTGTCGTCTTCACCCTGCTCTGTCAGTTGGCCACCTGCCACGTGTCCGGTGAGAGCGGAAGTTCAAGCAAACGGCCCGAGGAGAGATCCCTATCCAAAAAACAAAAGCTTCAGCATGCTTTGCAGGTCGAGCGACAGCTCAACTGCACAGTCATGGCCCTAGCAGTGATCTATGGAGTTTGCACGCTACCTGAGAACGTTTGCAACCTGACCCTGGCTTATGCTCCCATTCAGGTATCCGAGGAGGTGTCATCTCTGTTGACCCTCATAAACCAGTTTTTCTTGTTCTTCAAGTCGTCTGTGACGCCTGTGCTGCTGCTTTGCCTGTGTAAGTCACTGGGACAGGCCTTTATGGACTGTTGCTGCTGCTGTTGTGAGGAATGCCAACCGAGCAACTCCTCATCCACCCAAAATCTTACTGAAGGCAAAATCAAGACCTCCAGCGATGTGTCCTCCATTTTTTTTGACAAGGCCAAGGACAGTTCGACCATCTTGTCTATCGCAAGCTGAGTAGGTGGATTTTGTCCCTGAGTTATGTGATCATGAGATGACTTGGAACCTCAGCTTACTTGGGGCATATCGACCAGAAGTTGCCATCTTTAGTTGTTTGTTGTGTTGGAGCAAGTTAGCACGCTTTTTGAAATCTGAGCCCTTTTTTGTATTTTAGTTTAGGTATAATGTTTTTGTGGGAGATCATCATTGGGATTTATAAATTGTAAGGCTGAGGTTTTGTTCCACTTCATCTCAGGATTGCTAAATGTTCTTAAAGGGATAGTTCACCCAAAAATTCATTTTCTTTCCCTTATGTCATTCCAAACCTGTATGACTTTTTTATTCTGCATAACCTAAAAGAGGGTATTTTGAAGAATATTGGTAACCAAACAACAATGGACATAACTGACTTCTAAAAATATCTTCTTTTGTATTAGTCCACAGAAGAAAGAGTCATATGCAGGATTTGATTGACATGAGGGTGAATAAATGATGACAGAATTTCAATTTTTTGGTTATCTATCCCTTTAGTATGTTTTATCAGCAGCTCACTGTAATTTTTTCGTAAAGCTTCCCCCCAGTTTTAGTGCAACTGTAATGTATATAGACATTTATACATTTTAGCGTGTTTAAATATTTAGAAAGAAATCTCTATGAGATCAGAAATGCAGTGAATACTTCCAAATCACAAATAACACATAGGATCATATTGTTCATATAGGAAACTTGCAATATAAAAAGCTTGGTATGGCTGAAAAGTGTTCGCCTGTTATTTATCACTAACTTTAACATTTTTCACAAATTTTTCATAAGCACTCAAAATGTGTCTACACTGTTATTTGTCGACTTCTGTATAAAAAGCTCCACCGGCTTAGAATTTAAATAGGTTTCTGAAAGGAAGCCCTATTGTCAGATATGAAAAGACAACATCTGAATGGTCTGTCTCCTCAAGGGACTGTTGTAACTTTTGCACATAGATGCTTTTAAAAGGACATACTTTAAAAAGTCTATAAACAGTTTTTAAAACATATGTTCAATAAATGCCTTTAAATAATGTATGCTGTCTCATTCATCTTTGAAGCAGAATCTTTTCACTGTAGAGCATAAGCAAGAGTAGCACTAATCTCTCTAATATCCACGAGGAGCCGAGGGAGAACATTTTCATTCCCATAAGGTTTCCATTGTTCTGAAAAGAAGATGGAAGCTTCTACTGTGAATATCAATGCCCAGACTAAGGCTAAGTTGCCAAGAGACCGTCTAAAAATTCACGTGGTCAAGTGTGCACAAAAAACCCACTTGGATTTCCCACCTTTTCTTGTCAGTAAAGGAATGGAAGAATTTGTCAAAAATACGACTTTCTACTCTTGTCATTTTCGTCGGCATGCTTAGCAGTGTATCAAAGCAAATTTAGAAGCTTGCCCTTTAGCTGTAAAACAACAGAACATAGACTAGACTTTTAAGGCTATTAAAAAGGATAACGCAAGTTTATTTGCTAGTAATACCAAAAACACGATTGAATATAACTGACATGCGGTTTATAATGAATTGTAAACACTAAACTAAAGATAAATTAAATGAATTGTTTGGGTGAAGCAGACGTGGGTGTTCCTGCAGGGGTTTTGGAAGAGGTTGGACCTCATCGGTCTAATGTTGGCTTGCGCTCAGAGCCTGTCAGAGACGAGTGAGAGAGGTAGAGAAAAACCTCATTAGAGAATTGATTTGAGTTTTAAGAGAGGAGCTCCACTGGCCATAATGACTGACTGAGAACAGACGAGTCTCTGTTCCCTGTAATGAAGCTAGTGCCACAAATCAACAAATTTCCCCACAACATTAATGCCAACTTTGTTTTACTATAAATCATAGCCTTACATAAACAGGTGGACGCAGTACTAAGTATTTTTACGCTGCTCAAGTACATTGTTCAAGTTTCTGTACTAGTGTTTTTACTTTATTCAAATTGTACTTCACTGACCTATAAATTATATACAGTGGGGGAAACCATTACTTGATCCCCTGTCTACTTTGCCTTACAAAGAAATAAATGAAACCAAGAAAAAAATGTATATAAAGGTTATAAATTGATTTGCTTTTCAGTCAGTGAAATAATTTGATTCCCGAGCAACCGGCAAGAATTCTGGCTCCACAGATTGGTTATGTGCCTATATGGACCACAGATTAGTCCTGTCACTTTAAGAAATTACTCCTAAATCAGTTTGTTATGTATATAAAAGATGCCTGCCAACATAATCTGTGTCTTTCATTTCAACCTCTCCAGTTAAGACCAAATAGGTTTCAAAGGATGTTAAGCACAAGATTGTAGACCTGTACAGACCTTGAATAGGCTACAGACAGAAGCTTGGTTAGAAGGAGACAATTGTTGGTGCCATTATTTATTATTATTTGGAAATAGAAATAATACAAAATAACTATCAATTGTCCTTGGTATGGAGATCCCTGCAATATTTCCCCAATGTGGAAAAGAAGATCATGAGAGGTTAAAGATCAGTCAAGAACTTCATGGAAGAAACTTTTTAATGATTTCAAGACAGTTGGGACCACAGTTAGCAAGCCAACCATTGGTGACACGCTATGCCACAATTTAATGAAATCCTGAAGCACCCGCAAGGTCCTCCTGCTCAAGAAGGGCCACCCGTCTGAAATTTGACAATGAACATCAAAATGATTCAGAAAAGGCTTTGGACAAAGAGCTGTGGTCAAACGGGAAGAAAATTTACTCGTTAATGTTTTTGGAAGGAGAGAAATGTTATGACCCCAAGAACACCATCCCTACAGAGAAGCACAGTGTTCAAAACATTATGCTTTAGGGCTTTTTCTCTGCTCGGGTACAGGATGACTTCACCACATTGAGGGGCTGAGGGACGGGTACCGTAAAATATTGGACGAGAACCTCCTCCGCTTAACTAGATCACGGAAAATGGGTCGTGGATGTGCCTTTAATATGACAAAGACCCCAAAAAATATTGCCAAGACAACCAAAGAGTGGCTTAAGGAGAAGCACATTAAATGTCCTAGCCAGTCTCTAGTCCCTAGTCCTGGGATAGAGGCTAAAACTCAAATTTGCTGAGCGACAGCCAAGAAACCTTAAAAATTCACAGAGTGGAATCAAATGTATCCTGACACATGTGCAAACCTGGTGACCTATTATCAAAAATGCCTGACCTCTGTGCTTGCTGACAAGGGTTTCTCCACCAAGTACAAAGTTATGTTTTGCTCGGGGACTGAAATGCAAATAAAATCATAACCTTCATATAAATAATTTTTCCCTGATTTTGTTTTGTGTTCTGTCTCTATCAGTTAAAATAAACATAAAAATTATAGACCCTTGATTTCTTTGTAAGCAGGCAAACCTCAGTAGGGGATCAAATAATTATTCCCCCCACTGTATCATATATCACCAATACATTTAATAAATAACGTGCTTTACCTTTTATACTAAGGGACATTTAAAGTGTAGTGCTTCTTTACTTTTAGTAAAGAAAACTTGAGTGAAAGTAAAAAGACTACTACATGTTATGTAAGTACACTCTTAAAAATAAAGGTGCTTCACGATGCCATAGAAGAACCATTTTGGTCTAAATGGTTCCATAAACCTCTGTTTCACAAAAGGTTTTTTGTCGCGAAAAAAGGTTAAGATTGCGATTATAAAAAGGTAAGAAAGAGATAGTTAAAGAACTTTTGACTATGCTTTGTTGGCGTGTTTTTATTATTTGGAACCTTTTTACTTCATTATAAAGTACAGAAACTTGTAAGTCCCTTTGGATAAAAGCGTCTGCTAAATGAATAAATGTAAATGTAAATGAAAGTGTATTTAGGAGTAAAATCAATTTGATCAAGATTGGTTATTTTTAAGGTTGTATTTATGTCCATTTAATGATAACAACAAATTAACCAAAGTTTTGCGTGTATATGTCACTTCCACACCAAAAAAAGTCAAAACAATGAATGTTTTAAAAATAAACAGACAAATAAAGGTGATATAATACATCTTGTAATAAATTATCTTGTATGCATCCAATTTTGCATTAAGTGACAAAAAATTGACTTCAATTCAGCCAGGTCCCAAGACAAGACCAATATGTAAGCATCCCATGACTGTCAACTAACCCAAAGTGCATAACTGTAAACAATGCACTCTGGGTAAGAAAATCACAAACAAATCTTTGAAGACATTATCCATGGGTAAGGTGTCAAACCAGTGAAGTGATTTCAGAACGTCCCGTTTTAATTCCCCCTCGCAGACGTGAGAAAGCGATAAGTGTCCTGTATGTGTCCACTCTCTCATTCTCGGATGAGACTCAATGAGGAAGGACTAATATGACCTGAATGTCCCTCACTTCTGAACAGAACGTTGTCTCCCCTCGCCTTGTTAAGGGACAATGTTTGTTTTGTTTCAGAGTTCTGAGAGGAAAGGCTGAGAGAGGGCAAAGGGATGGGGGGGGGCTATGAGAGATTCAACACAGTTGCCGTGGCAACTAGTTTTGGCCCCTTGACTACACTAACATACAGAGACGGGATTGAGGACCTGGGCACGAAAAACAACCGGAGGCATAGACCACCGCATATAGAGGACAGGAAATGCTAGAGAGTTTCATTTTGATTCACAGTTTAAGAATAAAAACGTTTTTCCATTGCGGTTTTTGTCATGCTTATGTATTCAAGGCACATGGCGATTGAAACCAAGAGTAGGTGCAGTAAAGTGCCCGGGTGCCCAAACATCCCCGCTTCACGAGGGTCCAGGACATCTCAACCCATTTTTTTCTACATGTTGTTTGCCAAGTCTCAGAGAGGGAAAAGAATTGGTCTGTTTGAATGAACCTCAATCCCCACAAAGTCCTACAAGTACATCTGATTGTGGGAAAGAGCAAACAAACCAAAAACATGTTATTTCGATATATTGAATACTCAAGCTTTCCTTCTTGTTTGTCAATATGTCAACTAAAGCTTTGACAACTGTAACATATCCACTAAAAGTCTATAACCACATCGGTTTTTGCACGAAATGAAATGACAATATTTTCATCTTTTTTCTTTGTGATCTCACAGAATAAAAAGACGTCAACTATATCTTACTTACTTCAAATAAAAAAAAGATATGGCAGTGTTAATATACTGATGAACAGATGTGATTGACAAAAAGCTCATGAGAAGGTTAAGCAAACATCAACACCGCCCCCAAGTGGTATTCATCACTCATTGCCTTCTCACAAACAAAACTTTCCAATCTTGAATCCAACAGGAAGATTCAGCAAAACAAACTCAGTTTCAACCAGATATACTTTTACAACTGTTAACAAACTTGTGAGGATTAGGAATTAGACTCGATGTCACACATTTATTCCAAATAAAAACTACAAAATGTGAACAAATGGGGAAAAACTTAAATGTTCACTTAAGCTGTCGCAAAGCACACTATAGCACAGATATATTAAGTAAAAAAGCAATGAGGTTTCTACAGTTTTTTTATTTAAAAAAAAATTCACATTAGAAGTGAACCCTTCTGGTCATAGCAGCCCATTATCTACGGTAACAGCACAAAGATGTCACAGTGTCAAAGCAGCTCCAGCTATACAAACACATATTCAGGTCAAACTGTTCAGCAAGAAGTAGCCAGATCATCATGAATTTACATAAATTACAGGGGCCTTATATATTTACATATAGCTGAGTTATGCACAGTAATTATAATGTCATCTGTGTAAAACATTGTAAACATTTTGCAGAATTCATCATCGTTTCATTCAACCAATGTAATGCTTACGTAACATAATATTGTTACCAGTATTTGTTTGTATTGACTAAAAGATACTATATTCTTAAGAGGGGATTTTTAAGATTTTAAAATATCAAATAGATTACAAAAATGATCATTTTGAGTCATATATCAATTTAAAGGAGACAAGTTTATTAATAATTTTACAGTATGGTTTCCAAAAATCTAAATTATTCAGATTTCACTGGGGAACGTGTCTACACAAAAACATTTGTACTTTCGGGATTTCATCTCTGGACAGAAAACCAATAGTTATATTTGATAAATAGTATTTGGTCTGATGTTTAACAACAAAAAACAACTTTGGGTACGCTGTCAGCATAGGTAAATCACTGCTGATCTAATACAGTGAAATCCTATTTGTTGGTTACATTCCCTGATTTAATGTACTTAGCGTAATTAATGTAATTAAAAAAGAAAAATCAGATATTAATAAAAGTCATTTTAAATGACAGAATTACAGAAAACATGATTTGCTCATTCTTGGAATGTCAATATTAACATGACGTGTTTTGGCTGTCTGATGACATCTGGTATTTTTGGTGTCTTAATCTCACTATGCACAGATGAATTTAAAATATTCAAGTCTTTTGTTTTTAAATCTAACGATGCAAATCTAAAGCAACACTAGGCAGTCCTGCACAATAAGACAATTTACTTGTATATCTAAAAAAGGTCTATTTAACGACAAAGATTTAACAGATAAGTGTACTCATTAACATTATGTCTTTTCCAGTGTCATTTGCTGGCTTTGGCAGAATGTAGGTTGGCGATTATCAGTGTTTTAAGGCTTGACTGTGAAGGTCAGCTGTCTGCGTGTGTCAGCCAGTCTTAACAATGAAAAAGATATTGTTGTTATTATGAAGATTTAGAACTATTCTTTTAAAGGACTATTGTATACCACCTAAAAGTACTTCTGAACCAGTTCTGTCCCTGATCAATTGAATATGAGTCTGAAGTTTAAAAATGAGAAGATAAGCTATTTTAAAATCTAGAAATCCTATTTAAAATTTCTGCTTGGCTGTTATTTTATTATACATGAATTTTCTGTACTGAAACACAAGTACATTGAACTGGCAAAGAACAAAACACCAATATATAAAATATAACTGTATAACTTTTTTCTGTTTACAAAATGTGGCACATACACCACTATAATGAGTCAAAGAAACTGAGAACACTGTAAATGTACAAAAGCGTTGGTTGTTGGTTTGTTGTTTCTGTGGATCCAACTAATGTCCAGTGCTGGTGGCAACTGAGCAAAAATACACACAGATGCAGTTTAATAATAAAGGTCAGATTCCTTCTGCTTGATAGAGCCTAAGTCTACCGCACTTGGTATGACCCATGAACCATGTTCATCTAATGCCATGACAAAACAAACCTACTATAGCCACAAAGACATCCAAAAAGAAACGTTTTTATACCTGCTTCATTTCTTATGGATGTAGAAATAAGCAAACTAATTGCATTTTCAAAGAAAACTAATTCTTCAATGAACCCAGATACTGTAACATTCATATCCTTCGAAGATGACAAAAAAGAGCCAAATCCACAATTTTTTTGTGCCCAACATGAGAGTTCACAGGAGAACAGTCCAGCCCCCGGTTTTTTTCCCAAATATTCTGCTCAGTATGATGATATGTCCACCTAGCTTTTCTGGAAAGCAAGCAGAAAACAAAACTCATGTTTCCTTCAACAAACCACAAGGTGTATTAAAGATAAAATAGAAACCAATATTCTATCTGTAACAGCAATCATAAACACGAAAGGCGTCTTTTTGCCTGATATAATAGCATTTCAATACTTACACAGTAAAATTGAGAATTATATTTACCATACTCGACTGGTTCCCTCTGGTAGCATGAACTGAAGTGACCTCAGCAATTTGTCGTGGAAGTTTGTGAGAGGAAGAGAGACTGCCGTCCTCTTCTTCAATATCTTGTTCGCTCTCTCTCCCCCTCTTCCCTGTCACACTTCCACCTGTGTGAAGCAGGTGTCCTTATTAAAACATGAAAACAAAGAGTATATGAACATCCATGTACGCATATAACTTGTACGTAAAGGGGAAGTTCACCTAAAAATCAACTTGGTGTGGTCATTTTTTTATTAAAGTCAGTATTTTGGTACATTTTTCGCAGATAAAGCCTTCTCATCGCTTTAAAAAAATTAAACTGGGCCACTACTCCGCGGATGGACCAATTTAACAATGTCTTTCTTACTTTTCTGGACCTTGGCAAAAAAACTGACACTATGTTGTCTATGAGGAGGCCTGGAAATCTCTCGGATGTCACCTAAATATCTTTATTTGTGCTCTGAAGACGGCGGAAATTCTCAAAACGTGTTTAACGTCATGTGGGTGAGATAAAAAAAAACACAAAGTTGATTTCTGGGTGAACTTCACCTCTAAATACACATTTACTTACATTAACATGAATGCTTATGATCAAACCTAATTATAAACCACTGAAGTATACTACACGTTGGATTGACAGGTGAGACCATTTGTAGAGTTTTAGTTTTTTTGCTTTGTCATTAATGTCTTGTCATCATACACATTTTTCATGTCCATTACCTGAATGAGGGCCTGCCATTTCTGGTGAGATATTGCGCTGGTAAAGGCGACTGTTTGCGTTATGCCCCGAGTCAGACATGTGGTGGTAACCTAGGAAACAGGAGAAACATTACTTCTTACAATTGGAAACTCAAATTTAGGTTTCCATTTTTGTATTTAAATCTGTTACTTTATTAGTTGGCACCTAGTTTCTGCTGCTGCTGTTGTTCATGTTGCTGTGTTCCACTTGGTCCTTGATGCTCCTTGCTGTCAGCCGGTGCTGTTGGGATGCAAACATAAATTATTTTATGAGAAATATTTATATTTACATGTTTAAATATATAACATTTGTTTATAATATGGCCTACATTATATATTAAGAAAAGTTCTTTAACTATTATTAAGTAAAAAACATTTAGGAAAAAGCAATTGTTGACAGGCAGAATCTCACCTGGTGTGTTGGTCTCAGACTGCTGTTCCTCTGGGGAGTAAGCCATTCCATTCCCATTCCCATTCCCATTGTGTGTGGATGGAACAGAGGCCAGAAGTCCTAGAAACACAGTGAGTAATATATTTATTCTCTAGCAGTGCTTCCAAAAATGTAGGCTGTGGCCCTTCAGTGGGCTATACTGTAGCAATATTGCAGATTTAGACTTGTGAGCTTTTTCTGTATACTATATCACATTCTACAGTAAATACAGTATAAAATAAAGAATCTGGATGGTTATTGTTTCATTATTAATATCAAGACAAAATAAAAGGAGCCTTAGATATGTAGCCTTATCCTTCTTAAAGGAACAGTCCACCCAAAAATGAAAATTCTGTCTTTATTTAGTCACACTCCAGGTGTTCCAAATCAGTATACATTTCTTTGTTCTGATGAACACAAAATGTGATATTTTGAAGAATTGGGGAAAACAAACATTTATGACTAACCTTGTTATTTTTTCTAATATGGTAGTCAACAGTGGCCAAGAATTGTTTGGTTAAAAAGATTCTTTCAAATATCTTTCTCGGTGTTCATCAGAACAAAGAAATGTATACAGATTTGGAATAACTCAATGGTGAGTAAATTATGAAATGATGGATTTAAGTAAACACACAAAATGATAAATACATAGCTTTTTATATATGTAAAGAAATTGCTTCAAAATTCTTGCCGAGTCCTCTGTAGCGCGAGAGTTGCTGGTAGATCTGTTTCATTCTTTCGATGTTGAGACGGCTTGCTTCGGCATGGTTCACCATGGGTTTGGGGTAATGGACTCCGATGATGCACTTAGCGGCATCCTGCACATAATCTGGGGCGTTCCACGGTTCGTATATATACTTTGCAGGGAAACCTCTGAGAACAGGTAAATATCGTCTGAAAGAACAAAGAGAGATTAAAAAACAGTCTCTTCATAAACACGATGGAGGTTGTGCGAGGTGGTTTGAAGTTTCAACAAGCAGGTAGAACAAGAATACAAAACTTCACTGATTATTACTAATAAAACGCCAATCAATTCAAAAGGTTAAAAGCTTCTAAACATGTTCAAAATGAATTATCACTCTGTATGATAGTTGCTTTATTTACTGTATGTATATGTGACATCACTGATTTACAGCTGATTATAGCCGATTAACACAAGAATTAAAAGCACAACACCACAAGTAAATAAACTGAAAAGAACTGAGGAATTCAGTAAGTCTCTAGTGAAATCAGAACTTGTGTCTCTCCTCCAGGTCCCAGGGACAGAAAAGGCCACCTACCTATTGTCTAACGTGAGATCGAATTCACGGTCTCTGGCATGGGGCCCAACCTACCTTCATGCTCTCTGAAAAATGCATTGCGGCTCTCTATGCACTTAAAACAGACCAGGCTTCGTATTTCCCAACCAAGTGGTTGAAATTCCTTTTGATAAAACGAGAAGATCCCGAGTTAAAGAACAGGCTACTGCATTTCCCGCCAATAAAGCATCACGCTTCAACCACATTCACAGCTAACAGGTTTCCAAATGCTTTGGCTAAGAATGGCTTTCGTCCTAAAAACAATCAACCACAATTCGCAAATGGGAAAGCTGAACTTTTCACCCAATCCGTGAGACGACCACACAGAAACACAAACAAATTTTGGCTGACATGCTCATGAAGATAAATACAATGATCTTGGCAAAATTTAAAGGCAAACATTTGCTCTTCGATGTGGCCCTATAATGTCAAACCTTAACTGGACATTTTCAGGACAGAAAAGCTTCAACTTCAAAGATAACAAAAACCTGTAACGTGAGGCTACAAGGAAAAAAGTTAGAACAGAAAGATACTGCATGGCTAGTGGATTTGATACATGCTCTCCTGACTGGTTTATCTTGGACTACTTAAATAGCCTGGTATGAAGACGAGTGCTTGAATATTTGGGAAAGTTACCAACCTAATGAAATCGCCGTTAGGGTCGGTGCGCCTGCCGAAACCCACTGGACAGTAACAATGAAAGAACTGCTGAAAGAAAGAGCTACAGGAGAGCCACATCCAGCTGCCAGCGTTCACGCTCCAGTCAGCATCCAATAGAAGCTCCTCAAACACCTGTTAATCATATTAACCATTACTCTCTAGCCAATCAGAGATGGTTGCTTACTCGCATCATTCCTTACTAGACCTCAGTTCTTCAGTTTAGTCAACTTAACACTAACATATCAAGCTTTAATATGGCCATCCTGTATATACGTACAAATATATATTGTAATGTATTTAGATTCCACCATCAAACCCAAACGAAATACACAATGACAAAACATCAAAATTTCCTTTCCCCCTTTTTCAACATAACCAGGCAAAACCAGCAGATGTCCAAAGTGTGCGTAATGCACCTTCACGCCCTCTTCCCAGCTGATCCATAAGTCTCCGCGGGTGAGGAAACACGCCACAGCATGGCGGGCCAGGTGGTGAATCCATCCCTCCTGTCTCAACTGGGTCATGATGGCATCAATCCAGGGAAAACCAGTCTTAGCTTCAGCCCACTTGGCAAGGGCCTCTGGGTTCTTTTCCCAGGGAATACGCACGCAGATTGGGTTGCCCTCCATCTTGTCGAACCGTGGATTGGTGGTGGCAGCGGTGTAGAAAAACTCCCTCCACAGTAGTTGACCGTAGAGGGAAAGAGGAGGAGTGCTGGTTTTCTTTACCTGCAAAGAGAATTGAGAGAATTCTATAAAAACGATATATTTATAGAATATAGAGATTTGAAAGGTGAAATGATGTGGGCACAGCAGATGTAAACAACTGGTCAGAATCATGTAAGTACCTTCCTGTAAAGGTCTGTGAGTTTGAAGTAGAAGAGGCGGCAGGAGAGGCAGCCGAAACGGAGGTAGGGACTCAGGCCAGTCGAGCTGGCCAATAAAGAGTTTGCATTCATTCTAGGCCTTTCAAAGTTTGCAACCCAAGCCTGGCAAGGCACAAATACACATATAAGCAAAAGAGTGAAACATGCAGAAGATTTTGGGCTGACAAATGAATAACCAAGATAGGGTTCCTTGAGCATGTTGCTAGCAACACCAATGTCATGGGTTCAATTTCAAGAGAAAAAATCCTAAAAGTGTAGTAAGTGTGAGAACGGAGTCAAATTAATACTTTGACTGTGACACTATGCAACTTTTATGATGTTACCTTTCTCTCCAAGTGTCTCTCAATCCTTGTTAATGCCTCTGTCTCACCCCCTGGCCAGACAGCAGACGGCAGTCCCTCAATGTCAAATCCTGAGCCAAGACAATGTAGGTTAGAGATATCATACTAAACTTGCAAAACTGGTGGGTTCTCATGATGCACTTTATGGAACAAATGAAGTTGTATGTTAGGTCACAGGAAATGGATATTGCATTTATAGTGCAAAATTTAGGTCAAAGTCATTGAAGTTTGCCCAAAAGAATATCCTTAATATACTGGTGAGTTTTACAAGAATTTTAAAGAGTTGATCAAACTAGAATTCACCTCGAACCTGGAGCACCTTCAACAGATAAACTCTTGATCTCATAGAGCTCACCTAGTTCCTCCAAGGATGGCACACCATATTTTTCCCCATGGTCTTCAGAGACTGGTGTGACACAGCAGCCCATCATAGTGTTGGAGAGGGTTTCCACCGGCATCTCCGGCGGGTCCATTCGACTGATCAGCGTTTGGAAACGTTTGTAGGTAAGAGGAGGCTGACCACCATTCAGTTCAATGATTCTGGAATGACAATATACAGTGTAAATAAGGTCACTGTCTTTCCTCACACACTTATCTCTTTACAAGCATTTCAGCCCGTGCTTTCTTTCTATTAAGGTGCGTGACTTCTGGGTGCGCTTTCAAGAATTCTTATAAAAAATTCCTAAAAAACGTCCGGTACAATACAAATAATGGCTATTAAACTGTTAGGGATAATTAAAGCTGACGTGTTTAATTTGCGTCACACCTTTAAAGAAATGAGTTGTTCTTACTTGTCAAGATTGTAAAGGGTGTGCGAGATCTGGACAATGACTTCAACACCGGCCTCCATAGCGAGCTTCTTAATAGCTGCATCCCTCTCCTTTCCAAATGGTTCGGAGTCATCCTCAAAAGTCAACCTGGATATTTTCCACTCCTGAGAGAACAGAACACAGACATCCTAAGAAAAACACTAGACATGGTCAAAGAAATGCCAATACAGTGGACTGAAGAGGGCGGATTTCAGAAAAGCCCCAGAAATTTGTAGAAAACACAAAAACATAATTGAAGTATAACAGCAGCGTTTTGAAACCAAAATATTTCACCTTGAAAAGGCGTGGAAAAACATTGGCAGGTTGTCCTCGGATGACAAAAAGGCGAGAATTGAGTTTTCTTAGATTGGAATCGAGATCATCCAGGCACTGCAGGAGAAATCTGTCAAGTAATAAACAATAAGAAGTGAATTCCTTAAACCGCTGTAACGCATTCACTATGTGAAAATAAAAAGCACTGTGTTGTGAATATATAAAAAAGTAGCATTTCTCCACAATTGCTCTTTATACTCTACAACCACTTGGAAACAATCAAGACAAAATATGCTTAGCAGTTTTAGTATAAAAAGAGTTAAGACCTTTAAGTGAAAATGTCACAAGGCGCACTTTATTAAATATACAGCCGCGGAAATCCTTTTAGTTTTTCTGATTATTAAATGTGCTAGAATGTGTTTAGGTAAAAACGTTTAGGTAAAAACGTTTTAATTTGAAATACAAATATTGTTTTAATTTCATTTATTAGCATTCAAAGTCAACCGGAGAAACAGGCCAAAATAACAGAATATACCTGTATGCTATGTATTTTTTCATACCTCAAACTCAACTGCAAAGAAAACAAGTTCATATTCACTTTAAAGCAACACATAAATAATATGTATTTAGGAAAAGTTCAACAATACTTCTTTATGCGGCTACCTCATTAAGCTGTTGGATGACTTTATGTCAATCCTGAAGTTTGATTTTGTTTAAATTCAACAAACACTGGACAGGGATGACCACAATACATCTAGAAATGCTGATAAAATAAACATTTGTAATGGTCTCCTGATTATTTCCGTGGCTGTATATTTACGGTTCATTCTTTTAAGTTTTTATCCACAGGAATAAAACCTTAAGCAATTCTTAAGATGGCAACTCACTTTGCGTCAAGCCGGAAAAAAAACCCAGGGAACATACTGGTGCTTAGATGTTCTTTTTTTATTCCAAGTACTTGGTCTAGAGAGGCTTTGCTTGTTCTGCAAGCTGTCTCTCGATCCCTACACATCCTTAGACTTTCCATTCAAAAGTCTCTTCATTCATGATCTTATTAAGAAGTCAGGAGCTTAAATGCTATTTCCTCTCTACACATCTGCCTTCCTGCAGATACACCTCCTGAAGATCCATCGAGTACACAGCATTTAAGGACACTCACTAGTCCACGAACACACCATCAGATAACTATCAAACCGTTAAACGCCTGTTAAAACTTTATATTTTCACATTTTAAATAAGCAAGTAAGTTTTCATTATTGACAGTAACACCGCTTTAATTTTCAGAATGTTTCCATATGAACACTTTATACCAGACTTGGTACACAATATCTAAAACATGAAACATAAACAAGAAGCTGATCTTACAGTGAGAAATTGTTTTCTTTCGCTCTGGCCTTTGCCAATGTTCCTGGCTTTACAAGCCATTTAGTTTTTTCATTGATGAGTTTATAGTATTTGTCTGGAAGGGTCGTCTGACCCTCCACTTGTGTCTCTGGTATTTGGTCCTGCCGTCCTTACTGAGCACAATGTCAGACTGTCCATAACCAAAGCCCTGATTAGGGACCAGACAGGGACAAAGCTCCCTATGCTCCAGATACAGGCTGACCGCTCAACACACTACCACACACACAACTGCACACTCTACCGTCTTGGTCACGGACAACATGTATTAACAATCACACGTTTATTCGAAAAGTATTCAGAGGCACAAAAAAAGAATTGCTTTTGGAGCATGAGTATGGAAAAGACAGACCTATTTTCCAGCATATTGCCTTGTCATAGTTATTCCTTATGTAACTGGCCTGGCCTAGATTTGCCGCGTGTAGATCTGGAGGGCATCAAATTTGCCCAGTGACCTCCTTACAACCTCAACAAACCTCTTCACACCTAGCCTGATCAAAGAGCATGCTTATTCAACTTCCACTGCTCCAGATCACTTGAAAAAGTGGTTAACTAAATAAGACTCATTTGCCTTTGATATTCAAGGTGTCATATATGACCAAGGTATCTACTAAAAGATATGCATTCTATACAATAACTTCAACTAACCAGCTTACTTAATAACTTCTGCTGAAAGACAAGTTATCAGTTTATATTATCAGTTACGTAACAAGGTAGACATACTCATTTCACGAAGGTAGACCGAGTCAGTGCTGAAGTTCATTCAATAAAAGCTTACAAGTTAGGTTTGTTTCGCACATCCTGGACCCGCAATTCATTGTGAAGTAATTTACACAGAACTCGACCCCTTAAGTGCACACTACAAACTGCTTAGATCATCCCATATCAATCAAACCCTGATAGAATGAATATGGGTGATAGTGTACTTCGACCTGGCATGTGCAATTCAGAACAATTCCAACAAATGTCTTCATCCAGAAAATATTAGGGCTGTCAAAAGTTTGTGTTTACAGAATACATATCTGTGTACTGCGCATATTCATTTTGTATTATAATGATCTATTTTTATTTATGGATCATTTATAATTTAAGGAAAATATACAAATTAAATGCATGTAAATATATCCTTAAAATGTATACATGTCTCTGTACGTGTATGTGTTTATATATACAAAATTAATATGCACAGTACACAGACATATATTTTGAAAACACAAACTTTTATTCTGTATTCTAGAAAATATTTTACTTTTTCCGTATTTATAAACAGCACAAACACTCACCAACAAAACACAATACAGGCCTCATAATGAGCACATCTAGTTTACACTTATTTGTCCAGCAGAGGCAAAATGTGTGAATCGGGCCAATGTGACCATTCTAGTTATTACATCTGTGACATTACGAGATGTATGTGAACCAGTACGGCACGGCAACACAAAGCAACACACGGTTATTATATATACAAAGGCTGCAAACTGAAATCTTCCCGCGTTACATTTGTACTGTTCGACGGGTGTTTTTTTTAGAAAGACATGTGAACACGTGAGAGATTCATTCTCACGTGCTTCATTTTTTAATCTAGTAAATTAGTGCTCATTAACATTCAGTCAGATCCATTAAGTAGGTGAGCGGAGCTGAATGACAAGCTCCAGACTGAACAGACCGTCTGACTTCGCAAACATCTGCTAGTCTGTGGCTTGGCCTACTTTCCCCATGACTGACTATTGTGGCAATCGTTCAATCTCCATACATGGACATTTATTCACATTTCTCCATGTGTGAGGATTTTTTTGGTCGAAAACTAAAACACGTAGGCACTTCAGGCCCCACGCATTCCAGAGTAAAGAAAATCTAAAGGTTGGACGAGCGTCCAAAATGGATCCATTATCATAAACCATGTGAAATCAGAAGACATGGGAGAATATTATAGAGTACATGTTTCTCTAAGATGTAAGATTTGTGTTCCAAGAAAACCTTCATGTTGCTCTATATAGAAAATAAAATACTTTCTGTAATTCACAGCCATGAATTATTAACAGCACTCGAGGGCGAGCCATTGAGAACTATTCCAAACTTCATCAAAGAAAAATTAATGACATAAGTAAGAAGAACATATTTACATCCAGATGGTAACTGATTTACACAGAACCCAATCTGAGTACAATGAACTGCTTACAACAGGGGTTAGACTGCACACGTGTGGCATCATGTAAATGACAGTTAATTGAGAGTAAGTCATTGAGTCTGTTAAATATTTAAGTGCACTCTGAACGTTAAGCCGAAAATTATCGTGTGGTCAACAAACTGTACCAACTTGTATTTCAGGTTTGCGTTTTCAATGGATCAAAATGTACCGAAATCTCTGAAGTTGGATTAAATGTGTTTCACCACCTGACCTTGATTTGAGTCTCTGGCACTCATTCAATGGGAAACAACATTAAGTGATATTATAAAATGAGGAGAAAGTTCGATTTTGTGGATAACAGTCGTTCAGACATAAAATGAATTGACTTGTAGCCTAAAGCTTTTGAGGAAATGTTGCTCCCAGCAAATATATACTGTACAGTATTTTATTGAGATGAAATTATATAATAAAAGTTCTTGAAGATCCTAAGATCTGAAAGAGCTGCACTCACCTCCACCTGTTGACCCCGAGATTTGATGACCCAGCAAACCAGGGATCCAGGAAGTAGACACATCGAATTGTGTCTGCCCCACACACTGCCTCCTGAAGTGCAGGGTTGTCATGGAGACGGAGGCCCTTTCTGAACCAGTGGATGGAATTGGGGGCCATGTTCACTGAATCAATAAAATGGAATCAGAACAAAAGTTTATCCATCAAGTTGTCTAAATGAGAATGTTCTTAAAGGCAAAAAACATTTAAAAGTGATTTCACAAGATATGTCTTTACATACAACAGATTTGTTATTTTAAAAATTGGAGCACTCTTAAAGAACCAAGTCTAAGGGATAAAGGATATATCCATTTCAACACATTCTTTTTAGAGATTAACAACTGCAATTATTATAACTGCAATATATAAAAGACTGAATTTTAACACTGTTCCTTTATATTTTGCTAAGAACCTAACCTAACTATACCTAACAATAGGTATAGATTTGATTCTTCAAAGGGGGGTCGTATGATTCAACAATCTTTCTCTTTCCTCACTGTGACAGGAGAATGCCCTCAAATCTGGAATTAAACCCGGTCCATTTGAGCAGTCAGATCTCAAGACACATTCTGTGACATTCATTTCTTGGCATCTCCACAGTCTGATTCAGGACACTGACGTTTGCACAAGAGTGAATTCCATCAGAGCAGTTGAGAGGCCATACAACACTGACACATACATGTGGTGATGCTGTCATCACAGAACCACTTACAGTACACGAGTTTAAAAAAAGATGTTTTAAACATTAAATAAAGCCTTCAAAGACCATTCTCTTTAAAGCACAGGAACATTTTTAGGAATAGTTTGTCGTTGTGCCCAAACATTTTAATTCTTTAATCACTTCTTCACCCCAATATCCTTCTAAACTTGAATGCCTTTTTTTCGTCTGTAGAACACAAAAGAAGATTACCTGTCTTTATTCATTTCAATTGTATGGACACAATACCGCTAAGACATTTCTCAAATGATGAATAAATGGTGACCAATTTTTATTATTTGGGGTGAACTATCCCTTTACGGTGACCTGCTGTGCATACAGTTGTATAAAGGCAGATTTATTTTTCCAAATGCTTTAATACACACCGACACAAAACAGCTTGTGAATTAGCCTCCACAACAAATAAAACTGATAATGAAATGTGATATGTTATAATGCACCGTCAGCAGAGTACAAAAGTGTGAAGCGTTTAAGGACTCTAGTTTACTTGAATATAATAAATTAAAATATCACTACTTTTCAATGTGTTCTAATGATTTCTCAGATTATTACTTAAAACGAACAGTGCCCTTATGTACCTGCAGGATAGAATTGTAGAGAAATTTTTTTTACCAGCCACACCGGTTTTTAGTATAGTGTTTATCCTTACACCAAATTTTAACCTGAAAAACTGGAATAATAAACAGTGGTTAAGGGGAATGCATAAGAAGCGATTGAAGTAATATAATTGTATTTTACATTAAAGCACAACTTGTATAGTGTCGCCCTATACTGCATTACAGACACTCAAAGCATCCCAAAGCAGAAATTAGGTCAATTCCAAGCTCTCTAGGTGAAACTGGCAGACATAAATAGTCATAAAACACACATTTCTCTCTATGTTTCCTAACACTACAAATAAATCATCGGTTAAAAAACAAAGACAAACAGATAAACACGCGAAAAACTTTACAGGGAAAACAAATGTAGGAAACTAGGTCACCGGCGCACGTTGTGTAACTCATGTAACTCAAACAGCACAATGTTGTCTTTTAGCAATAAATACAGTCTGATGCACAAACATAAGCATTACCTTCATCCGCTATCTCAGCCCTAAAGACAGTACCATCTCTTCCCACGTTATAGAAAAAGTGATCTTCCCCGGTTCAGTCTGCCTCACACACGGTCAACCCCTGCTCCGCGCCTGCTCTGTTTGACTCTCTACGGTTCATTATGACGCGAGGATTCCCCTGCGAGAGCGCGGTGGCGCTTGTGATTAGTCGAATCGATGTCACGGGGTGTGTGGACGCGAAGCATGGAGCAATGAACCGTACGGTGGTGCACAGACGCAGACGGCCAGATTAATTCACTTTAGTCAAATGCTCATCATTTCATCGCAATAATGATTTAGGTACAGTGGTAAAAGTCACTACCCTGGTAAAAAGCGATAGAAAACAATCACAGGAATTCTAACAGGAACCATTAAAATATCACTATTAACCATTCGCCTCTACCATAAAAACATTACAAAAATGATTTTTGGATCACTTCGGTAAAAAACTATTATAAAACCATTGCATTTTCTATTGTGTTTTGGTTCTATTGTTTGTTTTTAGCAGGCATTACTCCAGTGGCGGCTGGTGAAAAATATTCTCGGTGGGGCTGTGCCATACTTTTTTGTTTCCGTAACCATCGCAATAAAATTTAACACAAACTGCAGGACAGCAGTGCTCAGTGAAATAGTCAGTAATTATTTAATGCCAATATTAAAAAGTTGAGGCATTCGTACACAAAAACATAAACATCATGATGCACAAACACAAGCCTTTTATTTGCATTTAAACTGAACTTGTAAACAATTGACTATTTCTACATATAAGTAACATCTTTTGGAAAGGCTGTTGGTGCCATTGGTAGTAAATAGGCAACACAATATGCATGCTGTCAGAACAGAGTGGAAAGTGGACAATAACATTAAATTATTATAAAGTTTATAGGAATTCTTACACTGTATAAAAGATGTATAATATAGAAATGGATATCAAGTGGCTGAACTCAAACCTTTGACTGGAAGAATAGCATAAAGTATTTTATGATCAAACTAAATGTAACTAATTGTTAATGTGCTCCAGAACTGCAACAATTAATTGATACAAAACATATATACAGTTATATTAGCAAACACACTATTAACATTTTTTAGAGTACCATATATAACTGAATGATTTTTATGCTAAGGTCAACTATATACAAAGAAACGTGTGTGTGTGTGTGTGTGTGTGAAGCTACGGGAGAAGCCGCGCATATACTGCTTCCCTTTTTCGCTAGCCTGCTGTTTGATTGAGAGGTCAGTTTGATCTGGGCCCAGCTCTTTCACCCGAACTTTCTCCGACAAAGTTCTCCTCTCAAACGGATCTTGGAGGAGAGATTTCACCGAGTTAGGGTTGGGTCTTGGAGGAGTAACGTCCGCGCTCGCCATTGTCGTTTAGTAAAAATGGCGCCCCTAGAGCCCAGTCCTTATTTTATCAGGGCTTGGGGCGATAAAATGATCGCCCTTCTTGGATTCTATTTAAGAACGCTGATTGGCTAAATTTTATGTCATACATTCATATCTTAAATTAGCAATTGGCTTAACTGCTACATAGACCCGCCTCCTTGGGGCGCTTTCTCTATCGCCCCAGAGCTGATGAAGCGGTCAGACAGGCAGAGGAAAGGTTGCAAATATGATTTTGTATCATATTTTACATGTATTACTGGGTGCATTCCATATTTAAAACACACAAATATTGACATACTGATGTTTTTCTCATTATTATTACTATTTTTTTGTGGCTTAAGGGGGGCGGCGCCCTAGCGCCCTCTATTGGCCGGCCGCCACTGCATTACTCTTTATTTTGTGTTTTTATATACCTTGACAGAAGTCCAGCTAGCACTCGAAAGGTTACGGTGTTACATGTGTGTGTGAGCGTGCATATACCCAAAATCGCTGGTCGCCACCTACTGATGAAATCTATACATGAAGTAGTAACGAATCACAGCGGGATGAATCAAAATCATACTTTTGAGTGTGTCTTTTGATTTCTTTTGTAGTTTTCTCTGTATTTTGTTCCTACATTGATACATTTATCATACCTCACTAGGTGGATTCAACCTGCCTTGAATGTGGGTTAATACATTTGGTCTCATTCAACAGCAAAATATATTAATTCATAATCTTTTTATTTTATGTATATTATGTCTCTTGACATATTTTGATCTGTGTGAGGCGGACCCTTCTGGTCAAGACACGTTGCACTGTAGGCCTACTACTTACCCTACATTACCATTGAAAATATGCTGAATGGTATGTCGTTTTATTCACATGACCCAAGGATTTGAGGGATACTTCACCCAACAATGAAAATTCTTGGCGAAGGGGGGCATCATAATGGAATTATGCTTAGGGCACCAAAATGGCTAGCAGCGGTACTGGTTGACTCCCATAATATTTATTTATCTACTATGGCAATAAATGGGAAATGAGATCTGACATCCTTCCAAATATATTCTTGTGTGTTCAGAAGAACAAAGAAATGTGTAAAGGTTTGAAACAATCGAAGGGGTAGTAAATGATACCTCAATACAATTGTGTGCAGGTACTTGCTTTAGAATGTGTTCTCTTTAGAACATCCATTAACCTTGCTTAATGTCATTTATAGTCATGCTGGATGCTATTTAATATGAATTACGGTTTTCAATCTTGTCAACTTTCTAAAAGACTCTCTAAATGGCTGTTTACTTTCCTGTTTTTGTTTAAAGCTTTTTCGGTTTTTAGAAGCCATTTTATTTTCTCTGTGTAAGCTGATATCCGAGCCTCTGTATGATACCTTTTCTTGAAATCTTCTAGCCAATTCAAACACTCACAAGCAAACACACACAGCAAACTATAGTTTGCTCATTTAAAAGTAAACACAATTAAAATCTGACTTCATAATTCCTTGTTTTTTCCTTTATTTTCAATTTACATTAATTAAAATCGTAACAAAACCAGAATTGAAAAGAGAGAACAAACAAAAAAAATCATGATC
Source organism: Barbatula barbatula (assembly GCF_947034865.1). Classification (NCBI taxonomy): domain Eukaryota; kingdom Metazoa; phylum Chordata; class Actinopteri; order Cypriniformes; family Nemacheilidae; genus Barbatula; species Barbatula barbatula. The sequence continues at coordinate 17,206,031 of NC_136774.1, forward strand.
ATAATATTATTAATATAACAAAAATATACACACCCTCACACAACGCACACGCATCCTGCTCAGTGCTACGGAGAAGCTTTGGGAGCAAACTTCCGGCATTCCCAAGAGTCCCTCTGTCTTTTGATCATCCCGTGTGATTCCGCATCCTCTGAGCAGGCTGTGGGTGTTGAATGAGGCTAGCTAGGGAGTGGGGTGATCTGGGAATTTTGGGAATACTGACTGATAGATGGAAACTAATAGCACCTTCTGAAGATGGACTGAGCCATGCCGGGGCGTTTTTCTGACCATTCCGGAAGCCCAGGCTGCTTCTGTTCAAATCCAGATTTTGACGTTTTTCCTGTGTGAGGTAGCTTTTCTTTAAAGAATGAAGATCATGCAAATAAACAAAAATAGAAATTGGTTCCAAATTTATTAGATTTTTTTGTTTGCTCTTATGTCAAGGGACCAAAACGTCCTTTTATGGGCAACCAAGGGAAGAAGGTACACAAAAAGGACCAAAAAAAAGAAAAAGAAAAATGAAATGGTAATGCACTTCCCCCAAAATAATGTTGGTGTGAACAGGCACATGCTTACACACAAACACATATAATTGTGAAAATATATAGATCTGGCTGCTTCAGAACGTATCGAGATTTTAGTTATTATACACAGTAAATATTAACTTATTCCCTCCTCAGATTTAACATTTCACAAAATCTTGCAGAGTGTGATTTTTCTTCTGAGTCACAGTCAAGAAGCAGAGAGAGGGGTGAAATGGAACTGGGCGTGGCCTTCTTTAGTGGGAGGGACTACTGTAGTATCCAGCCATAACGCTGTACAGCATCACCTGCCCACCCCTGCAGGAAGTGATGACATCAAGCCATGTTTCTGTCTTTCGTTTAATCTCTTGCTTGTTTCATCCTCCCTCTTGGCTCCCATCAGGAGGGCTTGCGGGAAACATGGCTGGATTTCAGAGGGAGGGACTATTTGGGACGATCCCGTTTAGCGCTGGGATTCCAGTGCGCTAAACGTGATTGCGTTTTAGAGAAAAAAAACTCAATTTTCTTTTCTTCCATATTTCATGATTTGGAATGTGTATTGCATCCTCACAGTTATTGCTCATCATTGGTATTTTTCCATGTCTTATCTCATAATCCACATAGGTTTGGTTTTCTTTATAAGAAGCAGACTGCACCGATGTCCACTCCGAACTCCTGATCCTCTCCTCCGATGTCCATGGGAGCAATGTCCACGATGGGCAGCCTGGATGTCTTCTGAGTTTTGTACTCAATCACAGTCTTGGCCCACTGACCTGTGTGTTTCTATAACACAATACAGAAATATCAATGTTAATGACACTGTCTCACCGACATATGTTTTCTTATTAGAACACTCGAAGAGTATAATGTAATATTTGGCTTACCTTGCAGCCATCTTCCAGCACGCTGTAGGTAAAGCGGCTGTTGCCCTCTGCTCTGATCTCCACGTCGTTGGATCCCTGCAGGAGAAGGGCCTTCTTCAGGTTGCCTGTGGCTTGGTCCATGTAAGCCACGCTGTTCTTGCAGTGGTAGGTGATGGTCTGAGTGGCTTCAGTAGACAGCAGCCTCAGGAAGTTCATCTGGATGTTGGCGGTGCTGGTCTGGCCGTTTTCAGCATAGCTAAACTGTAACAGAAAATGAGAAAGGCTTTTATTCACGATCATGGAAAATAAAATACAAGAAATCAGAAATGATTCAAGACAGTTCTCCATCTGGCCATGAATACACATGTCTCCTCATCTTTACTGGTTTATGATTGTATGATATATAGATTTTCAGGACCATGAACAGCTACCCAAACCAGAGGTTGGAAATGTAAAGGCCTTGCATAATCGAATCCAAATGTGCCTTGTTCTGGCACACTTCCTCTAGGATACTTTATTGTTTAATCAATCTGGACATTATATTTCGTATTTAAACTTTACATTAAGCATGAATGTTAAAAAGGCCAGGACCCTGTGCAACATCACTGAACTCCATAATCAATGTTACTCACGTGGAATCCGCCATTAATGCTCTCGCCGAACCAAATGTGCTTGTGCGTCTTGCTCTTGGTGGTCCACCAGTTCTTGCGTGGGATCTTGGGAGTGCTTGGCTTCAAGCAGGTCTCGCCGGTCTCCATGTTACAGTACACTTTGATGGCATCAGCACTGCTGCCATGGTTAGGATCGACCCAGTAGTCACCTAAGGACCAAGTAACAAAAACCATGGTTATGCAAGTATAGCAAAACTAAATATTTTAGAAACTAAAGTGCCTGTAAACATACTGTAAACAATAATAGGTGCTGTTTAACTTTGTCATTGTGTATATGTTCTCTTACCGCTCTTCCATTCGGGGTGGCACAGCTTCAGGTCTCGGCAGCTACGGGCAGGGTTCTTGCGGGAGCCATCGGGGCTGCGGATGTCCTCGATCTGGCTGTTGATTGACTTGAGTGTGGCATCCACTTCTACATCATGCTGTCTAAGAGAGCTGGAGGCCTCGTCGGCACGCATATAACGCAGGGGATCGGGTCCCTTCTCGGTCTGAGCCAACCCAGCAAAGGCAGACATGTCAATGCCAGGGCCTGGGGGACCAGGAGGGCCAGGGGGTCCGGTGTTACCAGGTGGACCCTAATGAGAACAAAAACGGAAATCATTTTTTTTACATGTTCTTCATTATTTCTACTTATTTTAATACTTTTGGAATTCTATACAAAATGTATCATAAGTGTAGTCTGTAGGCTGCACTCACAACAGGGCCAGATTCTCCAGAACGTCCACGAGGTCCAGGTGGTCCAATGGGTCCAGGCTGACCATTAGAACCATCCTTACCACCAGGTCCAACAGGTCCGGCAGGTCCCTATACAAACAAGATAATACACAACTTTAATAACCCATCTGATTATGAAAGAAAGTTTCTAAAGAGTATATTTATACTTTTGCTACTTCACTGCTGTGAAAACCAGTAAAATAAATCAGTCACTAACCTTAGCACCAGATGGTCCAGCAGGTCCGGCAGCACCCTGGTCTCCGGAAGAACCCTTTAATGAGAGACAAAAATAAAGTGTTTACAAATTTCCAATCTCTTACCAACAAAATAGTTACTAGGCTTAGTAGATAAAACTCACAGGAGGTCCGGGAAGACCCTGAAGACCAGTGAATCCCCTGTGTCCTTTCTGTCCTCTCTCTCCAGCCTCTCCTGTCTCACCCTTATCACCACGAGGTCCTTGGGGTCCCTGGTGAAGAGAAATTAACAGGACGCATTACAATAATGTGAGCATCATCGAAGTCACCAGAAATGAACTCCTATATGATGATTTGCAGTGTAAAATGAATTGATTCCAAATTTGCTTGGATGAACAACTAAACTCTACGGGTAGATGTACTGTATTTTCTTCTTACAACAATAAAAAAAAAAATTATGTCAGTGTGCATTTCGAGCTCTATGTGTTTTCTGCTCTCTTCATAAAGTGTACTTACAACCATGCCTCTAGCTCCAGCAGGTCCAGGGGATCCAGCAGGTCCTTGTGGGCCCTTAAGAATAAAAAAGGGAAGTGTTAAATATGGCATCAACACCTGATATGAGAACATTGCTAATGTTTTTAATCTTCATAAGGATCTCTCTTGTTTTAGTGATGTAATTACTTTACTAGAAAATAAAATAACCTGAGGACAGACTGTCAACGGTTTGGTTATTGTGTACACGTTACTATTATTTTGTGTATGTCTGCTTAAAACTGCATCCAGAGAATCCTTACATAGTCTATGATATGATACCTATGTGGGTGATTAAGGGATATCAGGGCAGAAAGGTATGGTACTCACATTCTCTCCTCTGTCTCCCTGCTTTCCAACTGGGCCAACGGAACCAGGAGCACCAGGGGCACCAGGAGCTCCTGGAGCTCCAAGTGGGCCAGTGTTACCACGCTCACCCTAGAAAAGAACAAAATGACACATGACATATGTCAGCCATTTGGAAACTGGGTCTTTTAAAATCACTTTTATGACATATTTAGAGTAATTCAACTGTTTCCTAACTAAAGGTCCAGTATGTAATTTATGGGATGATCTATTGATAGAAATGCTATATAATATACAGTAGGCTACATAGCTATGTCTTCAGAGGTGTATAAAGAGCTAACGCAATGAAACCTTTTATTACCTTAGAATAAGCTATTTCTATCTTAATACACCTTGGGTCCCCTTGCATGTAATTTGCTATGTTCTGTCAGCCATCGTAGTGTTTCGAAAGGTAGGGGGAGGGGGGAAAGTGAGCGGTTGGTTGCAATTTGCATCCTTGCCGCTAGATATTAATAACTGGACCTTTAAAAGAGACACAACACAAGTGTTGGTTTACTCACCTTTACACCAGCAGCACCATCTCTACCAGGTGGACCATCAGCTCCAGCATTACCCTAAAGAGATACAGAATGAACAGTGTTAGAACTCTCTTAAACCAATAAAATCTGAGATAGATAATTAGATAATTCATGTATTAGTTCTTTACCTCACGTCCAGGCTCTCCAGAAGGTCCACTCAATCCAGGAGGTCCAACAGGACCAGGAGGTCCACGGTCACCAGAACTACCAGGACCTCCCTGTTTGCCAGGCTCTCCCTGTGGAATAGATCAGTATTTTGGAAGTCGTTAATGTCAGATTATCTCCTATATCAGATTATAAACAGCATATCCTAGGTGTTTTTTGCTGGTCTGGATTGTGAACCGACATAGCAATGATGTTGGTCAGCCATATTTAGCTGGTTGACCAGCATTGCTCTATTGAAGCTTTTAAACCAAGGAAGTCTTGTCATGGTAAACAGTGTGATATGTTCTTATTGTATTGATGTTTCCACAGGGTTGTTTACTTACAGAGGGTCCTGGAAGTCCGGGGAAACCTCTTTCACCACGCTGACCAGGCAGACCAACAATACCGCGCTGACCAGCAAGACCCGAAGGACCGGAAGGACCATCAGGACCCTACATATGAGGAAATACGGAGAGAATATACATGATTTATTAGATGATTTTATTGCAGAATACAGCGGTTACAAATGACACTATCACAAATGGGTATCAATCTCAGCCATACAGGAGGACCATCCTCTCCAGGCTCTCCCTTCTCTCCAGGAGAACCAGAAGGTCCACGCAGTCCAGCATCTCCAGCTCTTCCAGGGGGACCAGCATCACCACGAACTCCCTTAGGACCATCCTTTCCAGAAGGACCAGCTGGACCAGCAGAACCGGGGTTACCCTGAGAAGAGAGGAAAATCATGTAAATAGAGAATAGACTGTACATCTGCAAGAACTATGAAGAAAGCGCAAAGAGATTTAATAAGGCTTACATTGGGGCCAGGTGAACCAACTCTTCCTGCAGCACCAGGGAAACCAGTGGCACCCTAGAACACAGCAAAAATGTTCGTTAAACTCAGTTTCTGAATATCAAAATCTCATATGATAATATCAAATATCTTTGGTGTCAAATTAAGTTAAAAATGTGAAACATTGGAAAGCTGCAAAATACATTCATGAGTAATTGACTTGTTAAGAAACTCACCGGGGCTCCTTGTGCTCCACGTGCTCCCTTGGGTCCAGAAATACCAGTTGGGCCCTAAAAATAAGCAAACATACATTGAAGAGCCAAATAGGAAGTCTATGCAAGACCATTTAAAAAACATCAAAATGCAAACACAAATCTTGAGTACCACAACTTGTCCAAAACCAAAACTTACCACTGGGCCGGGTGCTCCTGATGGACCCTGTGGTCCGGATGTTCCAGCATCACCTTTCTGTCCTGACTCACCCTGCTCTCCCTTAATTCCAGGCTGGCCATCAGCACCCTGTGGAGGAAGGCAAGAGATTGGAATCAGATTCTGCATTACCGTAAATCAATGTTTAGGCGTAACTTTCTTTTTAGTATTTTATCTTCCACATGACAAGAAATTAAATATGATTTTTTAATAGGGATTGTTAATCCAAAAAGGTATTGTGTGTCACCATTCATTCACAGTTATGTCACAAAATAAAATATTTTTAAAATCACCAAATAACATTGGCCCCCTTGATTTCATTGTATAGGCACAAAACCACTTCACTTTCACATTTCTCAAGAAAATCTTATTTTGTGTTCCCAGAAGAAAGAGTTTTGATAGGTAGGGTTTTTAAACAAAACAAGGGTGAGAAAATTATGACATAGTTGGGTGAACATCCCATTTTATGTCGAAGAATATTCTATACAAATAAAATTGTATTAGAATCAAATTAGAATATACCATTGCATTCCCAATTTACACAACTGGTTGTCGTGTCATGGTGATCTTTCCTTTTAATGAGGTTTAACTTCTGACCTTATTTACTTAATAAACGTATCTCCATAGATAATTGAGGTTTACTCTATGTGGCTGTGGTTCTACTTACAGGAGGTCCGGCAAATCCAGCAGGTCCAGGTGCACCAAGCTCACCACGATCACCCTGAAAATAAATAAACATTAGTGGTACTGACTACTAGAATTTAAAACAAAATTAATTATTTTGAAAAATGGCAGAACCAAATGGTATTTTTGCTCTAGACCTGCGGTCTAATTATAATTGCACTAATCACATGAAATCACATTTAATTTTTGCTTACAGGGGCACCACGGACACCAGGAGCGCCAATTGGGCCAATTGCACCATTTTCACCCTGTAAGAGAAGAAAAAGAACAATAAAATATAAGCATTCATAATTTATCATGTTACTATGGATGGGAGAACGCAGGGATTAGACACTTACCTTTACGCCATTGGGACCAACAGGACCAGGTGGACCAATTGGACCAGTCAAGCCCTAAGAAAATGACAATCACATGATAAGTAAGAGACAAAACCAGCACCTTCCTGACTTTAGATCGTAAGACTTCCATATTTGTGTTGGGAACATAACAGAACATACTCTAGAGCCATCTTTGCCAGAAGCACCTTCAGGTCCTTTCTCTCCGCTGTCACCCTAGAGAAAGAGATGCTCGATTATTCATCCAGTCAGCCGATGCATGTGGATTTAAGTGATGTGTACAGTGGTAGTGCTGCACCGGGCCTCGAGGACAGATGACTGAAGATACTTACTCTGTCACCTTTAGCTCCAGAGATTCCAACAGCTCCTCTCTCACCAGGCATTCCCTGCAGACCGGGAGGACCCTGAGTACCGGAAGCTCCAGCAGGTCCAATGGCACCCTGATGATAATCAAACAGAGACAGAGAGGGGTTAGGAGATGGCTCAAAGTGTTAGCCAGGTCAAATACACTAGGGTCCATAAGTCTGGAAAAAAATCTTACAATTCTGCAAGAATTGCAATGTATTTAGATTATCCAATAGCTTTAAATATTTATGTTAATCCATATGGCTTTACCTTGGGTCCATCAGTTCCGGGTGTTCCTGGAAGACCCCTGGGTCCCTGAAGACCCTGAGGGCCACCACCTCCTCTCTCACCAGGGAAACCACGTTCACCCTAAAAGAGGCACAGCAGAGTGTCAAAGTAAGTTTTAAGCAAAATAAATTAAAAGTTACTTGGGATATCCATATTTTGCAATTTGGGAGTTTTTATAATGAGTAACTCACTCTTGGTCCAGTGATACCAGCAGCTCCAGCTTCTCCAGGAAGACCCTACAGAGCAGGCAAGAGGGAAATGACCTTATAGTTAGGATGATTCCGGTCACTAATGACACCAGAACAGCACACGTGATGTGGCCTGATCTAAAGTATCTAAAGCTATTCTCACCTGGTCACCTGGTTTACCAGACTCTCCAGGGGGCCCAGAAGGACCTGGCAGACCCTGTGCAAAAACAAAGTATTTTTTTAAAACATGATCCCTTGAATAGACAATTATCATTACTCAAAAAGAATTTTTATTTTACAATTTCAACATTCACAATATTTATATTTAGAAATGTACCTGGAAGCCAGAAGGACCAGGCTGACCTTGTTCTCCTCTCTCACCAACAGCACCCTATTAATTACATTGAAAGCACATTTTAGCAAACGGCTGATGGGATATTAATACTAAGCTGTGCAGAAATTTTTTTTGTTAATTAATTGTGGGAAAGGCAGTAATACTCACATGAGGGCCAGGAGGACCAGAAGGTCCAGTCTCTCCATCTTTACCAGGCAAACCCTAATGACGAAATACATTTGTATATTGGTTTTGTTGTTCTGCTATATTTTGCAAAACATTTTGATGTGTGAAATATAGTCTCAAGAAGTTGACTTACTCTCAGACCAGTGCGTCCAAGAAGACCTTTCTCTCCAGCTTTTCCAGGTTCACCCTGTGGAAGAGAAATATAATTCATTAAGTTTCATCTCGTAAACAAACTGAACGTGAATTTTCTGTTATAAATGATGCGAGGAAATACTGTGATGGTCATACATTGGCTCCCTTGGGGCCAGGGAAACCCATCACTCCAGGCTGACCACGAGTTCCAATAGGACCAGGGGGACCAGGTCGACCATCTTCACCAGGGGTTCCCTACAACAAATGAAATGCTTTCAAATTATTTTAGGTCTAAAAGTCTCATCCATTATGGAAAGTGGAGCTTTTGCGTTAAGGTAAATTGACTTTGGGAATGGTTTACCAATAGGGGATGATTGAAAATTTTGAGATACTCACACTTGGTCCAACTTTTCCTTGAGGTCCAGCATCACCAGGACGACCAGTGAGGCCCTGCTCGAAGAAAGGACAGAAAATTATTGAATATGAACGCATCTCCTTGCTTAAATTAAATGGGTTTTGTAACTAGCAAAATGTTAACAGTTTCAACAATGAAGTAGTATGAAATTCTCGAAGCAACAGAAATAGAAAATAATCATATGAGACGGCACATGTTTATCACGTACTATATATCATATAATGTTTTTTTAATGGCATTCAGTTATTGAGTTGTGAAAAGTCAGTCAAGAGATGATTCCAAATGACCTTGTGTAAATCCTAAAAATATAACTCCAACAAAATGACTCACTCTGGCTCCAGGAAGACCAGACTCGCCGGTGCGACCAGGATCTCCAGTTCCTCCTTTGGGTCCAGTCAAACCAGGAACACCACGGTCACCAGGTGCACCCTATCACATTGAAGAACATTTGAGTATAAGGACAAGATGTCGTCTGAGCTTGCCTATTATTGGTAATATGTCTATCACCAACCTTTGCTCCAGCTAGACCATCCTGACCAGGGAATCCACGATTACCTGGAGCTCCCTAGAAAAATAATGCATAACATGTACAGTATTAAGAGTTGGACTCATTTGTGCGCTATTTTAAGAGCTTTGTCATCATACCACCGCACAGAATGAAACACCAGTGGATAAAACTCACTCTCTCTCCAGGAGGTCCAAGAGGTCCAGCAGAACCGGGCTCTCCTCTGGGTCCCCTTTTGCCTTCCTCTCCTGAGGGCCCAGCAGGACCTAGAGGTCCAGCAACACCCTACATGTTAGAAGGATTAAAGATAGGTTAGATTAAGTTTCTAGGATATTTCACAACGTCTTGGTCACACTTTCAAAGCTGGTAATAAAAACAATGTTGGGATATTGGGACTTACACGCTCTCCCTTGGGTCCAGCATCGCCTTTGAATCCTGGGATGCCAGGATCTCCCTATAAACATGAAAACAAATTACTTTAAAATGCTGTCCAAGAATACTTATAAAATGACATATGGCATATTTCCTTAATTTGATTCTTAAAATGATTACGTACAGATTGTCCTTTAGGCCCAAGAGGTCCAGTGGCTCCCTGAGGTCCTGGTGGGCCACGGGGTCCTGGGAAACCAGGGGCACCAGCAATACCAGCACCTCCCTGTCAGAGGGTAACAAGTTGTAAGTATGTTTCCAAGAGACAAGATCCTGATAAATCAATCAAAGATCAAGTGGGTGCATGATAAAAATTTGTATAAGAATAATGTGGGAAGATATACTCACAGCAGACCCTTTGGCTCCTGGAATACCATCAGTACCAGGGTTACCCTGTAGAATGTGACAAAAATCACTGTCATTAAAAACATGTTAAAGTATGTGAATTTTAAATTATGTTCTGAAGTACAACAGTCTTAAAAATGTATAAATCGATGCAAATGATTATTACTTGTATTCAAAGAATATACACTAAAACATGTCCCTCTTGTGCAAAAACTGGTTGATGCAAAGTTTTGTCCAAATGATGTGACACTGTATGTGTAAAGGCATCTTCATCATTATCTTAATGGTTTTACTCACAGAAGCACCAGCAGGTCCAGGTGATCCAGGAGTACCACCCTCTCCACGTTGTCCTTGTTGGCCCTCAGGTCCCCGAGCACCAGTGGGACCAGCTTCTCCCTGCAGGAGTGAAGATCACATCAGTCCACTGAGCCTTTCCTGGTGTCTCATGAAAATGTCAATGTTTCTTCTGGAGATGACAGATATTTTACCTTAGCACCAGGGGATCCGGGGAAACCTGGAGCACCAGCGGGACCAACAGGGCCCTAAGAACAAAACACATCAACAAGTGACAGTTATTTGAAGATCATTTGGCTTCTAGTATGGTAAAAGTCTTCTTGTAGCCTATGTGAAAACTTTTTGAAGAAGTGCACTTACAGGTGGACCAGCAGGACCAGGCAGACCATCATTACCACGGGCACCCTGTGGATAGACATAAGAACAAGCATTATAGCTTGAACCCATCATCAACTGTTAAAAACGTTATGTATTTTTAGCCAGCACACTTAAAAACTGTAACAATGTTGTAAACTACACTAAGTATGCACTTACAGCAGCACCAGAAGCTCCAGGACGGCCTCTCTCGCCAGGCAGACCACGTGGACCCTGGTGGACAAAAGTTAAATTAAAGGTAGAGAATTAGGCGGATTTTGCCAGACTGAAAAAAAGTTACGTATTTTCATGAGACAGATGATATGGTCATGATCTGATGTCGTTGATTACTCACCATTGGTCCAGCAGCACCATTCTCACCAGCAGTACCTGCTTCACCCTGGATGGAGAGAGAGATAGAGTAGAGATTAATGTTGTCTTGCAGATTAGATATACACATATCTATCTGTCCTAATAATGTATGCTTTGGCAGCTCGATAATGTAAGAATTAAACTGAGATCAAAGCCACATTACAGGCTTTTTGTGAAATTTTAGTGTGTTTGTTACTCTGGGTGCACATGCTGTTTTCATTCTTCCTGTCTCATTTGCAAATATTCCCATTACTGCAGATAATTATATAAAAAAGGACTGTTACTGTTGACTCTAACCATGTGTTATAAAAAACATTAACCATTAAATATGTGAAAACTGTGTGAAAATCAGATTAATTTATATAGATTGAAAAGAAAATTGTGTGTAAATCCATAAATGTGGATAACTGTAAATAAGTGATTACAAATGTGTGATAATATAACTTTGATTTGTTTGAGATGCTGATTAATTGACGCCTTATGGAGCAATGTGTGTTTTAGAGCTGCAAGATATACAGTATTAGAACTATTAAAATTTAACAAAATGTGCATATTGCAATCTGCACATTGAAAAGTTTTGCAATAACTGTATGATTTTACTTCTTAAAGTTATGTATAGTCAAAGTTTTATAGTCAATGTAGATAGCAGACAAAATTGCAAAACAGAAAAAGTGACGTTCTCTTTTGCCAGAAAGAATGTGAAACATGAATGTTGGTCATATGATTTTTATTTTTAATACTTTAATTTTTTTACTTTTTAGCATTATCAAATAGCAAATTGCATATAACATTATTTAGAAAGTCAACATCATGCAGCTCTAGTGTGTTTTATGGGCTGATACCTTCCTGTCAGCACACATGTACATATTCTTTGCTGGATACAATGAAACATGTGTTTGGATTCATAGGACACTGTTTTGGTTATTTGGAATGTTGGCTTAAGTTTGACTGTTATCATGTTTCTGTACCTTAGCACCAGCAGCTCCGCCCTCTCCTTTAGCTCCATCAAGACCTGGGTGTCCCTAAAAATATATTTAAAGGTTTGTTTCTTTTATTTCTGTACAGAAGCAAAAAGAGAAACACAAACTTCCGTCTCAGCTGAAACTCACTCTGTGTCCCTTGATGCCAGGAAGGCCAGGAGTTCCAGGGAATCCACGAGCTCCCTGTCAAAGAAATAAATTACAACATTTATTAATTATGATGCTGTTTTGATGAGGCATTGTATTGTACTGTATGAATATAAGATAAAGTTATGCATAACATAACTAAAAACTGTCAGTATTATATGCACCTGAGGCCCTGGGGGTCCGCGCTCACCACCCTTACCAGGCTTACCAGCTTCACCCTGGAAGGAAAGAGGGCAGGAACACATTGTGCAGTTAGTACAACAGTGATTCAAATGAAACTAGTGACTAAAAAGAACTAGCTTTTCTGTTATAGGTTGAAGATTGAACTACTTACATCACTTCCAGATTTTCCTGGGGGCCCAGATGGTCCACGGGGTCCAATGGCACCCTAAAGTAACACAATTGTTTAATTTAATTGAACTGTTTTCTTGCAGATCCTTTCAATCATGATTGATTGTAAAGCTATCTCAGTGTCTGTATGACCCTATAAATGTGTCATATGTGTGGGCTGTGGGAGTATGTATGTGGGTATATACAAAAATGTCACATATGTAGGCATATCATTCAAACTGGCAGTTTCATTTGGAAAAAAGTGGGATACTCACAGAAGGGCCGGGTTCACCAGTCTCTCCAGGGTTGCCTTGGAAACCCTGTGGGCCCTGGAATAAAACAGATGACAGTGCAGGGTTAGTAGTTGGCTACTGTGGGGGCTTATAGATTACTTATATCTTTCTCATCAGTGATCGCTTTTGATTTGAAAATAATCAACGTCATATTGTATTTTACCATACTTGGTAATATTAGAGCATTTTGGAAAAATTCTGTGTTTACTTACAGGTGCTCCAGAGGGGCCGGGAGGTCCACGGGGGCCCATCGGACCCTGTAGAAACAGATAAAAGTTAAATCGCAACACTGCCACTTTCCCAAAGATACATCAAAACAGCAAAAAAAGTGTTATATTCCTCAGTTATAGACTAGGTTTGTGTTTCTTTTTGGAATCTTGCCTGTAGTTCATTTGATTCATTAATTTGAATGTATTTTTAGTATTTGAATAAAAGATACTGACACTCAAGTGTATGCTATTCTAATTTTTATCTTTATTAGTTTCTGTAATCGTCAAAGGACTTTAATCTTGTAAATATCTGAAAACTGATGATATAAAAATGCTTACTTTAACTATATGTCAGTAGGGGGAATACATATGAAAAACATGTATTTAACTTTAATGATTTAAATGTGTGTGATCTTATAGTCATACAAACATACAGATGTACATCTGTTGGTTGATTTAATAAACGGTATCTTAAATACAGGACTATTCCTAAAGATGGAAACTTCGGAGGAATTACTGCTCTTAACAAAATGCATGTCATTTCAGAGTATTCCACCAGGGGGCAGAAATAACAAATGTTTGATTAACATGAGCCGTCTATACAAATGAGCCTTAAATGTTTAAAACATTAATTAGATTAATTTAAAAATATATATGGGATATAAAGTATTTCATATATTTTAATATGGTTTCTGTCTGTGGACTGTTTTTGTTCTCACCATTGGTCCCTGCATCACACCCATTTGAGCACCTCCGGCCTTCTCATCAAAACCCCCAGCCATCTGAGCAGCAAAGTTCTGCACACATACACAGAAAAAATTTATAATAACCTACAAAAGGCCATTATTAAAACAAAAAAAGCTTCATACTGAGTGAGTAAATAAATAAGTAGAAATGAGAAGAAGACGAAACATACTCCTCCAAGTCCCGGGGGGCCATTAGGTCCTGGCGGACCAGGTGGTCCAGGGTTACCAGGTGTACCAGGTTCGCCATCTCTTCCTCTGGGGCCAACATTTCCCTAAGAGGAAAGAAATAAACAATTGAGCAAATAAACTAAAAATGAAAGCGATTAGATTAAGCCTTTTCACATGACAGCGTGCTGCAGTGCATTCAATGCCCCCATGGTGGACCCAGACAACTGTTCATTTGGTCTGACATTACTATACCAAAGCAGTCTGAGAACTCACCTTATCACCCTTAGATCCTCTATCACCACGTGGTCCCTGCTCTCCTGGGGGTCCCTAAAACATCAGAAAACACTGTCAAAACAGTTCTATTCTAAAGTTGTAGATCTTTTACATCTCCATGTAAGAGAGAAGAAGAATGAGTACAGTTAAGTAAAGGTTCTTCAGAGCCTCCTAGTGGCAAGGAGTTGCAGCTGCACAGATCATTGTTATAATTAGCTTTTTGCTATTTATCTCACCATTGGACCAGCAGGTCCTTTTGGTCCTGCAACCTATAAAATAAACAATAAAACATATTTTAATGGCAAAAGTAAAAACAATTTTTTTACAAAGAAATGTTTTTAACACAAAGACTTTCAGGGCAATGACTTACATCTGCAATATCGCCGGGTTCTCCTTTCTGTCCCTGTGAGAAAATAAAAAACAAGTTATGTTAGACTTAAATTACTATTATTTATTTATTTGTTCTTAACTTTGCAACATTTTAATTTCTAAAACAATATATGAAGTTAAAAGTCTCACCTTTCCACTAGTCGACCCTGTTGATGAAGGTCATGATATAAGAGATAAAGTTTGGCATTAGTCATTTTTCTCAGATTTTGACAATCAGCATGTATTTAAACAAATAACATCTTATTAAAAACATCCAAAACACTGAAATTTATGAAACAGAAAAAAATCTTTAAAAGAATCAAAACATCAAAAACTAGCAGTGGTACAATAAATAATATAATTAGAAAGGTCATAGTAAAATGATCAAGATTACCAGAGCTTTACTATAAAAACTAATTTGAATGACGTCAACAGCTAATACTAACTAATAAACAACCAGTTGGACACATTCTGTGTTTCTTTAAAAAAGAAATGTACAGCTTTTAACTGCTGCAACTACACAAAGACTGACTCGACGGTGCCCTGCCAGGCAGTGAACCAAAACTGCATCATTCTCTTCCCAATCTGCCAGTTAAATGGTTAAAAACATAAAAGGAAGTTGCAAGCTCATGATTGGTTTAAATCATGATAGGCAGTGCATTATGCTGGAGCTTAATATTAGAAGCAACATAAAGGCCATTATTATATGTTGCTCAGCAAATATTAAACAAAATAACACTCTTTCTGTATCAGTAACATGAACTGATGACAGTGAGAGCAAATGTTCAGAAAAAAAAAAACTTTGTAAAAAGTATGTTCATCTTGCTATCGTGTGCGTCTGTACAGTAACAAACTTGTAAAAATTAACAGCTGTCCAGTTTGATTTAACATGAAATGCATGAAAAAAAAAGAAATGCATGAAAGCTGAAAGAACACTTCTAAATTCTTTGTTAATTGGGCTGTTTGAAGGAGGTTGTGTCGTGACCTCTCATTCTCCGACACAAAATGATTGGATGTTTTAATCTTTTGTTGTGACACCAAAACAATCAAGGGTCAAAGTGAGTCCACTTTTTAAATGCTTTTAATTTTTAGTTTTAAAATTACCTCACTCCAAACTACTACCTTCACTCCAATATAAAACATTTACAAAACATTGCTATAATATCACGCGTATGTTTTTACCTAAAACATTCTGAGAGTAGTATTTAAAGACTAAAGTACATTTACAAACTTTTTTATAAAGTTTAGTTTAATCAAGATCTCCTACGTTAGTGAGGCATGGACAACTTGTTTTCCTGCCCCAAACAACTTCCTATTAAGGGTCTAATGAAGTGGACACAGTATACAATATACAAATGGACTTTTTAAATTGGCAACATAAAACTTAGAAGTGTTACTTTTTTGCCCTTTTACATGTTTGCTTTGGGTTCTAAACACTGTCACATGATCAAAGGTTGTAGACACCTGGTATGTGACACTGTTGCTACAGTTACAGAACTCAAAGCAGACAGTAAGTTGCAGGGTTGTAGGACAGGTATGATAAGCAGAAAGCAGACCGATAGGCTCGTCGGTTTCGGCTAGGCAGATGGGACAGCACTCTCCAGGTGGAATGATGGGATTGGCACAGTCGCTCAGGTCCTCACAGATAACCTCGTCACACAGCACCGCCCCCGAGTCGCACACACAGACCCGGCACGCTTCTGGTTTCCATACCGCACGGTCTGCGTACTGCTCGCCATCTTGGATGCAACCGCCTATCTCTTCTTCTGTAGCCACCAGAAGGGGGCATCAGAATAGAGATATGTGAGGGTAAGAGACAGGTGAGCGACACACACACATGCACACATGAACTCCTACGTTCACAAAGCTCTCATTCTTTATGAAACGACATAGTAAAATATCAACTTCTTTCTAAATTAGTAAGGTGTCCTGCACTGCAATAGGGTGTTTCAGTGTGTATCCTATGAAATAACTAAAGTAGAGCAGCCACACATGACATCACAAAACTAAAATAACCAATTTGTTTCCCATACGTATGTAAAACTGTATTTACATGCAAAGACAGAATTCTGATTTAAGTCCACCTGGTGGTTGGTATCCGGTTACATTTACATTATGCATTCATCACAACACTGACTAGTAATATTTTACACCCTAGTGTAAAAATGTGGGCTCCTGGAGTCAGAGTGTAACTGAACCCCAAATCTACAACACTAGCCATGAATGGGCCTTTCTCAAACACAGACAGGGCTGCATTGACAACCTGGTGCCTTATGCAAACACACCCTTCTCTCTACTGCTCCATCTGGATCTAATGGTCTTACATGCCACTAGGGCAAACACACCCTAGTGGGTCGGAAAAGACGGCCCTCAAACAAACACGTACACACACAGAGCCCATAGGTATGTTTGCTTTTCAAACATTCATATGAAAGTGCAATTTGAGTCAGTGTCCATGAATGGAGCAATTATAGCTGTGTTATTCTAAACTGTAGATTCACTTTAATTCCAAATATTAGATGGCCTAAGACCCTTTCATCGTTTATTTAGCATGCATTTTAGGAGCACAAAGTAAAAAGCGTCACATATTTGTCTTCAATCACTTCATTGTCTTCCCCACTTTAAACTCTAAAGGTGTTTCGCACCTTGCACCTTACCGTTTCAAGATCCTTGTGCCCCTATGAGGTTGCCAGTCTGATGATTTGGCACCAGTACGTTCAAAAACATTCCAGAGATCTCCACCCAAACAAATCCACCCCATCCACCTACAAAAACCTAGTTCCCCAAATCTCTTTCTAAATCCCTTGAACTAAATCATTGTTTCCAAACACCTCACATGTGTATTGATGGGGCACTGCTTGAACCCTTGTGGAAACACTTGCTACTAATCTTTAGTGAAAAAGAACTTACAATCACCAGAGGACAAATGAATGGCCTATATCTGGAAATCTGGCATTGCAATGCTAAAATAACGACCTTGTTCTCTATGCCTGTAATTTGAGGGATATTCACAAAAAGACGTCAACGTGTCATACACACGCAGACGAACCAGCCTTAGAAAACAAACCATGGTGAAAATATAGTATTTTTACCATGTATTAGCACAATTTTACTATTATAATAGTGAATAACTTTAAAGTAATGTAAAACATTTCTTTAGTTGTATTTCTATTATAATTAGGTTGTTATTTTTACTTTGTTAAAACTTATTTTCACATACGTTTTTTCATCTAGCAACCAGTGCACTTTGCGTTAACCTGGTGCGCAACATCAGCATCTGCGTCAGCATCTGTCATTCTACCTTTTACGCGCTCGCTATTCAACGAGCATTGCGCAAAGAGAGAATGCAGCGGTATAATCAATGAAGTACACTACAAGTACAATAAAATGTATACAACTTTGATTATAATAGCAGCTTTTTGGTTAAGTTGCAACACTGGCCAAAACCCTGGAATTCTGCAGTGCGCTAAGACATCCACAATCCAGAAGTAAAACGCGCAAACCAAACTCCATTTCCCTTGATCCACTTCTCCAAAACTTTTTTCCCTGTCACCATGGCAACAACGTACATTTTGAGCAGAACACTTTATATTTCAATGTGAAAAATTCCAACTTACGGTCGTCTTCTTGCTGACATCTCACAAGGGATACCAAAACGCAATGCGTTGCTAC
Source organism: Barbatula barbatula (assembly GCF_947034865.1). Classification (NCBI taxonomy): domain Eukaryota; kingdom Metazoa; phylum Chordata; class Actinopteri; order Cypriniformes; family Nemacheilidae; genus Barbatula; species Barbatula barbatula. Next base: position 17,224,165 of record NC_136774.1, read on the forward strand.
AAGTAGCAGGAGAGTCCGTGAATCCGCTAATTTGAACATGTCTAAAGATCAGACATGCAGGTCCTCAGGGATGAAAGTCGCCGAGGAACCGGCAGCTCTGTGCTCGTGGGGAGTGTTTAAGTGGATATGGATGTTTTTTGGGAGGATCCGACGCCAGACACACAGACAGATGCCACCGCGTCAGGCAGAGCTCCGCGGTTTTATGTCCACTGGCGCATTTATGAATCTTAGTTTATCCCAAAAAGTGAGTCCAACCCCGACCCCCATGAGCGCTGAAATACGAGCCATATCACCCCCAACCCACCCCTTTGGGAAAAAAAGAGGGGAAAATGTCTGTCCCAAGAACAATCCCATCCAAACCCATCCACCCCCTGCTCTCTTTGCCCTTTTCTGTCAAGAGTTAGGCTTCTCTCAGTGCCTTTGAGTGATAGTGCATCTAAATGCCCTTTGCTCAGAAAATTATTATCGGAGCAGATTAAGTGTTAAGTGTTTGACCTACAAAGTTGCACAAAAGTAATCTTAGAAACTCAGGAAACTTTGATTCAACACTTCTGATTGGGCATCTGTCTGCAGTGAGACTGGAGGTGTGAGAATCATGGGTGCTCATAGAGCAGACTTCAAGTTTTAAACTGACAAATCAATCATATAGGAAACTGTGAGCAATATACTTAGAGTATAGCAAATAAAGAGATTGTGTTGATAGGGGGTACGCTTTTTATATTCATCTGCATTTAATGTCACAGATTGCTAATGCTGAAGCAGGCTTATGGCCTTTAATAACTTTTCTAACATAGACAATGTTCTTGGTAATGTTTCAGTCTTCTTACACTAAGCTTACATTATTCATCTGGTAGAGCTCTGACTGCTCCACACAAGTTGTTTTTGCAGTACAGTCCAAATACATTTCCAGGGCGCCCAAAGTAGATCTTTGCACAACTGCTCTTTGTTACAAATGGACATCTCAAATGTATCAAATCTGTTAATCTCTTGTCGATCTTTTAAACATATCTTTAAAGTGGCCTGCTTTTAAGTAAGACTAATGTTGTTGGTTGAGTTTCTTCAACTTTTCTTGCCAACAGCTTCTCCGCCATAGATGTATTTGTGTTGTGTTTATTTGGCAACCTCTCACTAGTTTATTTCCTTCTGCTTCTCTTTGTAACTCTTTCCGAATCCAATCACAATAAAACATCTACCATATTATCCGTCCCACGGTGGGAACAGAAGAGAAGAGGAAAATTGTAATGCTCTTGAGATTAAAAGATCAAACTGTTCGAAATGAGAGAGAGAGAACGAAGGAGGCATGAAAGAGCGAAACAGGAATAAGGATATTGGAAACTCGGCCCTCTGTATGAGACATCCTGTGTATGTAGATGAGTTCGATGAAAGCAGCCATGTGCGCATATGAAAATCACTTGGACGTGTGCGCGTGTGGTTTTGTGTGCCCGCACTTGACTCAATGTCTGTTAGCTTCATGAAGGGATACGTGTATGTGTGTACTTATCTGGGCGACTACCCTTTTCGACGAGGATGTGTGTGTGTGTCTGTGGGTCCAGTATGAGGCCTGACTGTGTGCTCTGTACAACACACACACAATGTGGCTCTGTGTGCAGACCTGTGGAATGTGAGAGCGCACCGGGCGGTGGGGGAGCGGAGAGCCGCGTCTGTAGATGGAGGGAGGGTGTGGAAAGGTAGAGGGATGAAGAGAGGAGAAGGGTGGTGGCAGGAAGACGGTGAGGCTCCAGGGGTGTGTAGGGTGACTGGGTTGCTGGAGATCAGATGATGCTAGGCCTGCTGATTGGCGAAACATTGACCGTAAGCCCTGGTGACAGAGGGCCAATCTGTGCCCGATGGGTCAGCATCGTCCGAGGGTTTCTTCTAAATGTGGTATTTTTAGACCAATCTTGTATTGCTACCAAAAGTACAAGCAAAATAAAGCAGAATTAATAAAAAATGTGAGTTTTAATCCATGAAACACAAATGGTCCGGTATATGTGGCAAGATGGCTTCACATGAGTGGACATGCCAGTATTCTGTAATTAAAGGGATAGTTCACCCAAGAATGAAAAAATTATCATCACACCTTTATGTGATTCCAAACCTGTTAGACTTGCTTTCTTCTGCAGAACACAAGAAAGCAAATTTTAAAGAGCGTTGGTAACCAAACAACATTGGCTCCAATTGACATCCATTGTATGGACTCAAAACAACTAAGACATTTCTTAAAACATATTTTCGTGTTCCACAGGATAAAAAGTAATAAACTGATTTTGAACAACATGAGGATAGATAAATGATGACAGAATTTAAATTTTTGAGTAAACTATCCCTTTAAAGTTCTAAAAGCACGTCCACAGTACATCTCACAAACATATAATAATAAATAAATAATATTTGAATACACTCCAAGATGGGATGTTTGAACTGTTTCTCAATTACACTTTTACAGACTGTGCTCTCTCATATTTGTGGACAATAAACTAAAACTAACATATTCTGGGTTTTTTCGCAGTGAGTATAATCAAACTGTGACGGCCGTGGGAACCCATAATGTTCTGTTTGATATTACAGTCCACGTTGGGGGGCTGAAGGCGCCCTTTATGTTTGGTCTCATAAAGCTTCCTATTTATTCTCATAACTTTTGAGATAATCTATGGCAAACAGAGTCCAGGCTTCCTAGGACGCAGAATGTTCGACAGCAGTTTCTGAATGAGGAATCCCCATTGACAGTGCGATTTAGTCCACAACTAAGCTTAATACGTCTAGGACACCACCAGCCAGATTTAACAGCTCCCCTTGGGCCAAAACCAAAAGATTTCAGATCTGATTAAATCTCGATGATGTAAATGAATAGTTAGGACCACAGGCTTCTGGAAAATGTCCTCATATCAGTCTGAGAATATAACAGAAGTTATTGTTTTATTTTTGTTGAACCAATACTGTTTACCAATGCTGGACGTTAGAACACACACACACACATACACACACACACACACACACACACAATGATTACTTAAACAAAACAAACATTCACCACAAGGCTCTGCATTTTTAGCAGCTCCCTGGTATACTTATGAGGGTGAGACCTTATCTTGTGAACTATCCTGAGAAACTGACCCTATTTGTGGACATTGCAGATCCAAGTTCTCAAAGAATTCAGGTGGTATGTGGATATTTAGTTATATAAAAACACAGGTGTTGAATTCATTGTGCACGTGGATCCAACGATATATTGTTTAAGAATATGTATAGAGCATTCAACAGTGATTATCAAAGACAGTATTCAAACTATAAACTATGATCCTATTTGGTTGCAATATAACAACAAAACAAATATATTTTGAATATGTTTTAGTCCAAATATTTTTTTGCCTATTAATATTGTATGTTAAGACAAACTGTACACAAATGCTTTATACATCAGTTCTGTCCAGTACACACATCAGAGAATTTTGGGAGAGGAAGATGGAGGGGAGAGGGGCGGCTTAAGATGGAGCAGGTAGACAAAGCCAGCATTCATGGACACCGAGAAGGAATGAAAAACATTCTCCACCAAGAGAAGCATGGTCATCAGTAGGGCATGGGTTAGGGTGTGTGCATGTGTGCATGGGTGTGTGTGTGCCAACACGAAAGGATATGATACGAGAGAAATGGGTGTCTGATCTGATGATAGGTGTGTATAGGCTAATTGTACACTATGTGCCCTCCACCCAATATCTACCAGCTGTTGTGGAGCTGCCAAAAGGGAGACAAATTGTATAGGTAATGAGAAGAAGGCCAATTTCTCATTCTTTGTGTGTGTGTGAGTTGGGGGTGGAAGTTTGTGACCGGTCCCCAAAGACAACAAGACAATGGCCCACACAGGCTCTGTGGAATGCACTGAAAAAGGGTTCACGGGCAATTCGGTCTGTGTTAAAATTCCATAGAACTGAAAACAGAAAACCATTGACTTATTTTTGTTACTTTACAAACACCAAATTGAGGTTGTAAATAAATCTCCCAGTGCTACTGAACTTCCATTCAGCTGAAAGAAGTGAGGTCTGTGGTGCTGATTCTGAGTTCATAGAGGTGTGTTGGTGTGGCCTGCCCCCTACAGGCAAAAGGATGTGGCGAAAGGGCTCTTTTGACTGAAAAGGTGCCGTGTCGACCTTATGACCCTGAAAAGGGATCTAATAAGATGATGTTGTAGTAATAAACAACTACCCTTTAACAGATAAACCCCAACGTGTAAATTCACGTAGCAAACGCTGAACGTTTTATATTCATCTATGGACGGCACCTGTGCATCAGAATGTAGTTGTACACGTGTCCACTAGGGGGTGCCAAAAAGAAGTAAAGTCAAATCATGACAGAGCAAGCTGACCGATTTTTTCCAGATAACCCGTAAAGTTACGAATTGCAAATGCGTTGTGCTTGACTACATATCATACAACTAACATACAAGTGCTAGACTGGTAGAGTTAGGTGAGGGAAGTTCATTCAAAATGAAACAAAATGCACACCCTAAAAACATTAGGGGCACAGCAGATTTAGTCAAAATACCACTTGGATCTGATACATAGACTCCAAGCAGATGCTGCCATAAGTGATGATGACCCAAATGACGTCCCAGAAGATCCAGAACAGCACTTCTCAAAGTCCGGACAGGGAGGAAAGTCGATCCGGACCCACATCCACTTCATATTTCAAGTGCACTCTAAACCTGTGTTGCAGTGCATATTTACGGACTTATTCCGTCAGACAGCGCGTAGCAACTGTCGACATTTTGGATAAACTGTATCTTTCATTCAGTAGAAAAAAACTGCCTTCCCGACGCAGCTCGTCTTTCTCTGCGTCAACTCTGTGCAGCAACCGTTCCGGCAGAGTTAGCAGAGCACATTCAACATAATGAACCGCAACAGACTTGTGAATGAATGACTACTATAATAGCGCTGCTACTGGCTGTGTGGGCATATGAACATCAACCTAGTTCATCTGTAATAATATGGACACAGTTTGTTGCAAACACGGACGTTTGTGCTGCATATAGAAATAATAGATGCCACTGCTCTGTATAACAGTGTATTGCAGTTATAATTCAAGATTTTAACAATTCAGTTACACTACAGGTTACATTAAAGTATTTCAGAAAGAAAAAATATGTCAACGAGATTTGTTTTGGGCATTTAGTTTTATATCAGAAACGTCACACTTAATGAGTCATGGATATAATTAGCATAAGTAAAGTTGAATTATTATTTATAATTATAAGCATGTTTATTAAAAAAGTGTTGTAATAAAATTATTACCTTTTGACGTTAAGGATAATTCAGATTTAAACCTTTGAATGTAAACCCCCGTCTAGAATATCAATTGTATGATCTTTAAAGAAAAATAACCTGGAACCTTGTCTCAAGCCCAGAAATACATAACCTCATAACCTCTTCACCAGGCTTTGTTTTAAACTATGTTTTTATTTTATCCAGACACAGGAAAACTATGGATCATAGGCTCATGATGCAACATAAAATCAAGCTCTTACAGGGTTAAACCGGTCGCCTTAGCAAATCAACCAACACAAACAAACTTGTAACTTTATTTTGAATATTTCGTAGCTTATTTTTCCTCTATTCACTTAAAATGATAAATCATTCAAATATCAGACAAAGTATAATATAAATAAAGTATATCAATTGAATAGGTTCCGCAAATCATTGAATCATCTGGCGCTTCCGTTCTGTGATACAACAATGTTACGTCATACACAGAGACACGCCCCTCACCCCGCCAGGGGGTGTTTCCCACCTGCGTGAGAGTTCTCACTTTACCGGCTAAATTTGTCAACAGATATCACTCAAGTTCCTCGTGGGATGTATAAAGAACTTGGGATCTACTAGAGAGGAAGACAAATCGCGCAAAATATATACTTTTTATTTAGACTAATTTAGAGCTATTGTAGGTTATTGACCGAATATACATTGTGTTAAAATGCTACGTGCGTCAAGCGCTGGTATTTTGCTCATAAGAAATGCTGGAAAATGGGAGAGAGTCGCGGGATGTTGCGGCAGAACACAGACACCTGTTCGGCTGCTGCACACGAGCGCGTCACCTGGTCAGCATCCGCGACATCAGCACCTGACAACAGACATAGACTCAGCAACGAACAGGTAATTCCCTACAGATTACTTTGCCTTATCATTGTGTTTTTGCTTTTGATCTTAAAGAGTGACTGCCCATTGCCTGCATTTAATATTTAAACAGTGGTCATTTTGATTATAAAGTTGAAATTATAAAAGAAATGTTGTGTTGTTGCGTTTTTTTAGAACTAAGAGGGGGGTTGCTGGGTTGGAGGACATGTTGTTCTACACCATCACCCAGGGAGAAGAGAAAATCTCTGTGGCACATTTTCTAGCTGTGAGTAGCACAAATTAAGTCACATTGCTGATGACAACTATACAGTATGTGTGTGATATGTGCAGTGACTTTACACACAAAGAGAATAAAATGTAATAGTTAATATCATTTAATATAGGGCATGGCAGGCTACATATTATCTATGATTCAATGCATTTAAAGTTACAGTAGGCTATCTGAACTTTTTGTCCCTTTCAAGTATGACTGCTATGAGGTATTTTTAGAGTTACTAAGTAACAGTCATAAAAATGTTGGGTATTGTATAATGTTGTTACTATAAATAGGCATCAGGTTTGGGTCATGTGGTTGAACCAAGCAAGAGCTACATTCAAACAGCCCCTATTAAATATATCCATGACTAAACATACATGGTCCAAGTTTGGATATTTGAGTTTATATTATATAGAGTAATAAATAAAAAAAACAAAAACACCCGTAAATATTAACCTCTTTATTTCTACACATAGCCCTGCATAGAGAAACCATAAATTTACATTTGCCCCTTCTCTCTCCTTGTGTGTTTGTGTGTGTGTGTTTGTTTCAGTGCACATGGCTCCTTGAAATAGAAACAACTTCACAACCTCTTACTTAAACGTCTGCTATATATCCATGATGTTTTTTTGCTATATATGATGGTCATCCCACCAATAAATCCATATCAAACAGCTTTGTGCATAACTGAAATGTAACAGCTATATATTAATGACTGATGATTTTTTATAGGCCCTCAGAAGCACAGGGCTGCTCACCTCGGACCCCCGTTTGAGAGACTGCATGCGACAGATTCACCAAGCAATCCAAGATTCAGTTGGAAACGCAATGATGGACCAGGAACTGTTCAGAAGGTGAGTTGGAAATTCACTAAGCAATGTAATTATATATACAGTACATGAGTTTATTGATAGTTAAAAAATGAAAATTCTGTCATCATTTTATCACCCTCTTGTCATTTCAAACAATGAAATGGCTTACTTAACAGCGGTACCCATTGAATTGCATTGGTTTTAGAAGTTAAAATGGAACAATAGAAGTTAAAAGCTACCGCCGTTGTTTGGTTACCAACACTCTTCTTATGTGGAGAAGAAAGTAAGCCATACTGTTTTGAAATAACAAGAGGGTGAGAAAATTTCTGATCTGATGTGTCAGAATGTTGGCACACGCGGGGTAAACAGGAGCCCAATGTTCCTGAAAGACTGAAAATACTACCATTTCATAAGCGCCGGAATACTGTGCACACACACACACAAATCATACTGGCATACAAAAATAATTTACCCCACTCTCCGTCCTCCAACAGTATTAGAAAAGCAGCTGTCACATTTGTTTTTGCATGTGAGTGTGTGCGTGCCTTCTGGTGGAGCATGTGCGGAGCACCTGAGACTTGTTTAGCAGTGACGCAATATTTGCTTGTCGTCTTAGTCGCAGTTTATCTCTGTATCAAACCACATCAGCAGTGTTAATGAACGTGGATCAAGTATCCATGGTTGTGAAACTCTCTTAAACACATTACACATCACAGGTGGCGGTTTAGTCACAGTTGTTTGACACAAGCATTTGTGTGTTTGTAGATGTGTTAGCAGTAATATTGTCCTGCTGACTCAAGCCTTCCAAAGAAAGTTCATCATTCCAGATTTCGAGGCCTTTTCATCCCTCATCAACCACCTGTATCATAACACACAAGCTCAGGATGGAGGAAAAGTGAGTTATATATTACTTCTCTGTTTAATCACCTTTATATTCACATTTATTCACAACCTCTTCTGTGTTTGGGCAGGTAGCCAACTACATCCCTCAGCTGGCAAAGTTCAGCCCTGATCTGTGGGGAGTTTCTCTGTGTACAGTAGATGGTCAGAGGTAAAATCTTCAAACACTCTTTATTCACATGTATGTGATGAGAACAAAATCCAGGATAATCTTCAGATAAACAAGTCACAACTGACACAAACTATTTCTCTTACTAGATTTCTTTGACTATCTGCTGTTTTTCTCTTTTCTCTTTTCATTTCTGTAGACATTCTATAGGTGACACAAATATGCCGTTCTGTCTCCAGTCCTGTGTGAAACCTCTGGAGTACGCACTGGCTGTGCATGAGTCCGGCACTGAACAAGTGCACAGATATGTGGGAAAAGAACCTAGCGGCCTTAAATTCAACAAACTCTATTTAGATGAAGAGGGTGAGAAACACTTTTTCCTGTGATTCAATGATACAGCCACATAAGTGTACCTGTAAACATTCAGGTGACCTACAGGTATTATAGAAATTTTCCATTTTTAAAATAAATGTTAATTCTCATATATTTACACAGCTTTTAAACTAAGGGCATAAGGTAAATAAGAGATATGATCAATAAACTTTGTGTTCCACACTCTTAAAAATAAAGGTGCTTAAAAGGTTCTTCAAAGCCATGCCAGAGAACAATTCAAAGGTTCTTTACGGAACCATATCTTTCTTACCTTTTTATAATCTGAAGAACCTTTTATGCCACAAAGAACCTTTTATGAAACAGAAAGGTTCTTCATGGTAGTTTCTAAACAAAAAATTCTATGGCATCATGAAGCACCTTTATTTTTGAAAATGTACTGTAACCAAGTTAGAATGAGAGAATGAAAATTAATTGTAGAAATCTCATCTAAGAATTTTATCATCTCTGGGAAATATTATATCTGCAAAAGTTATGGAATCCTTTTGTTATGGAAGGACTTTTTCAGCACCTTTAATGTTTTTGTACACTGTTTTTGATATTTTCAGACAAACCCCATAATCCCATGGTGAATGCGGGGGCCATTGTAATAAGTTCACTGATAAACGTAAGAGTTAAATTGTTCATACATTTGTTGTCGTTAGTTTAGTTTGTTTGTCAATAAAACTTTAATATACTGATCAATTTGCGTGTTGCCGACTGAAGTAGAAACTAAGATAATTGTTTTTGGGCTCTTTTCTCTTGACGGGTTAAAATAGATAAAAATGTGTCTTTGTGATGATGTGGTTATTGTGTTGTGAAAAAGAATGTCGGTGGGAGGGGTGGCCATATGGGGAATAACATAATATGATCTACAGTTGCTCAGGAGGTGTGTCCAAACAACCAATCAGAAAGTACGCAGAGAGACACAACCCTTTACAGTCAAATTGGATAAACTTTTTCATAATAATTTCTGGTTTTAGTAACAAAAGTAAAAACAAATTATGTTTTTTTTACATAAAAAGTACATAAAAAATTTAGATAATTTGATGAACTAATAGATCTATAATGTGACCGCATTTCAATTAAACCTAAATGTTGTAACTTTCATTGTACAGTTCAAGTTCAAAAGGTTGTCATCTGATCTGTTAAGGTTATTACCGAACATGTTGTGAATCAAAGACAAGCACTTTTTAAGATGGAAGACATTTCACAGCCATGATCGCATTGCACTGACCTTTCCTGGTAGACCCTGCCACCTGCCTTTAACAACTAGTCATCTTTACATCATATTTTTAGGACACATAAAACCCAACATGTGCAGCAATTTGTCTGCATTGCCAAATTGCAGAAACTATTAGTTCACATTCAATCTTTTCACTTAATGATACATTTTACACTTTACTTTGGCCCTTAAAGAGTAAATGTAATACATACACTACCTGCCAATAGTTGGAAACACCAACTTAATGTTGTCCTCATTATTACTAATTTTCATATTTCTTATTTACAATTGGCAAATGTTTTTTATTCAAAGCAACATTTTATGCCTTTAAGGTATACATTTTATGCGTTCGAACTCGTGACTTTGGTCTACCAGTTAAGCTGCAGTTCACATGCATTAAAAATGTCTAAGATCACACCACGTCTAACCCACTACTTGTACACACTGCCCTCTTGTGTCAGACTGTAAACTGTTTGTAAATGTATAAAGGGATTAATCCCAAAACAAACTAGTTGGCAAAATGTGAAGATTTGCAGTGTATATATATTATGCATGTTGTACATTTTATTTTGTTTATTTTTATTACAGCCTGGTTCTAACAAGGCAGAGAAGTTTGACTTTGTAAGTAAATTGCACCATCTCTGCAATATCTTTAACATCTGCTGTTAGTTTGTTATTAATATTAATTTATCTTTCAGATGATGGATTATCTGAATAGAATGTCTGGCAGAGAATATGTTGGGTTCAGTAATGCCACGTGAGTTTTTGACATTACAACAAATCAATGAATGTTCTGGTTTGATGTTGTATTATTAGTATATGATTCATAATAACTTTTTATTTTTATTTTTAAGTTTCCAGTCAGAGAAAGAAACTGGTGATAGGAACTATGCAATTGGCTATTATCTCAATGAGAAAAAAGTATGTTTTTATATTCTTTCTTCACTGTATAAGCATACTGAAATTTATTTTTGCAGGTCATGATATTGTCAATCATGTTCCTTGCTTCTGTCCTGCAGTGTTTCCCTAGAGGAGTTGACATGAGGGCAGCCCTCGATTTCTACTTTCAGGTAAATCAATTGGCTATTTGCTTCATTGTTGTAGTTCAATAGATTAGAAAGATTAGTAGTGCTTGGTTTTATTGTTCATACAGAGTTAGGAAACAATTTATCTTGCATTGTTTGAGCTTTGTGCACAAATGTTTTTTTTACTACTATTTTTATAAAAACAACTGAGATTTATGCCTGATCCAAAATAAATGTCAGGATAAATCCCCCACACATTGATCAGAACACCCAATAACTGAATCACCCAGCACATTTACATTTATGCTAAGGCTTTTAAAACCAATATCTTCATCTTTATATGTCTCTGTTTCTTCCTTTAATTTACAGCTATGTTCTATCGAGGTTACGTGTGAATCCGGCAGCGTCATTGCAGCCACGTTAGCTAATGGGGGGATTTGTCCAATCACAGGCGAGCATGTGCTCAGTGCAGAGGCCGTACGAAACACTCTCAGTCTCATGCACTCTTGCGGCATGTATGACTTCTCCGGCCAGTTTGCCTTTCACGTAAGTCCAAAAACATTTTCATGCTGTGCAGATATGTCATTTCTAGTGTTTTAAAGATTAGGCAAAAAACGAATTTACTTGCTGTCATGTCCGGTCTGTAATACCTTGATAGTGAGTCAATAAAAATTTTTGAGGAACTAACTTTTGCGGCCACTTTCCTCTTAAATGAGAAAATCACAATCCCTACTTTTATTGTATTATGTTTGTGTGTTCCTCAGGTGGGCTTGCCTGCTAAATCTGGGGTGTCTGGTGCCGTGCTGCTTGTGGTTCCTAATATTATGGGGGTGATGTGCTGGTCTCCTCCCATTAACCACGTCGGCAACAGTATCCGAGGAATTCACTTCTGTCAAGTACTTCAAAATCTTTTTTTCTTCTACTGGGTCTCTGTTTGGAACAAAATTCTAGCCTAAATTGATCTACAATGTAAAAAAAGCTTAATGGTTTTCTGAGCACTACTCAGACGAGCATCTTTTTTTTAAAGGAGTTAGTTTCCCTCTTTAACTTCCACAACTATGACAATCTGAGACACTTTACCAAGAAGCTAGACCCTCGCAGACAAACAGGCCACGATAGGGTAAGACCAAATCTAATATTCCATTCACAAAGCGCCAACAAAGAAGAGCTAACAATAGATGTACATTTTTTTATTATGTGTGATATAACAGAACAAGTCAGTGGTGGATCTAATGTTTGCTGCATACAGTGGAGATGTTTCAGCTCTCAGAAGGTAAAAAATATATCAAATCTCTTTCTTATCAAGAACAATGAATCGAGCTGTCTCCATATGTGCAGACATTTCTATCAATAAGGGATTCATTTGTTTTACAGAATCGCTCTGTCTGCGGTCAATTTGGAACTTACTGACTATGACTCCCGCACTGCCCTACATGTAGCTTCAGCAGAAGGTAAGAAAGTCAGAAAACCTTTTTTTGTTTTTTTTCTGACTCGAAGCTGTTAAATTCATAATAATAAATGCTTAAAATCTACATTTTAAAATGCCTCTGAAAGGAAATATGTCTGATTTCAGGACACTTGGATGCTGTCAGGTTTTTAACAGACACTTGCAAAGTCAACCCAAATGCAAAAGACAGGTAAAAGCACCAATCTCCTTTCTGTTCTGTTTTAGTTCTGCCTGTCATTTTGTTAGTAACGCACGTCCAACCATCTTCTCTTCAGATGGGGGAACACACCCCTCGATGATGCTATGCAGTTCGGGCACAATGCCGTGGTCAAGGCACTGCAGGAGTACCAGAGCATTTATACGCACACACTAATACCTGAAGAGCTCACTACAGACACGTGCCCTGAATCCACAATGGATGCCGAAGAACTGAAAAGCATGGAAACTCTGGAAGGTTTAATATGAATGATCATTACCGTGGGAGAACCATTGACTTCAAACTGTAATGAAGCATGTTGTTGTGAGATGCCAATCAGGGGCCCTGGACATTTATGCCAGCCTGTAGAGGAACATACTGTCCAGAGTCAGACATGCATCCAATAATGTAGTACTAGGCTTCGAACCGTCACTTTACTATTGCTTAGTGGTTAGAGCATGGCGCTAGCAACAGCAAGGTCATGGGTTCAATCCCAGGAATTGCACAAAATTACAAAAACCAAAGCTGCTGTACCTTATTATACTATGTAATATCTAACTACAAATGTTTAGAAATTTCTGGTGCATTTCACATGACAGTTTGGTTTATCGGACCAACTTAGAAATGTTTCTGCTTTTGCTTTTTTTACAGAATTATATTTAACATCATAACTGTTGCTTACACTCTAACACTGCACTGTAAAAAAATCCCGTACAAAAACAGATTAACTACTTTATTTATTTGACATTTCCGTTAATGCTAAAATGTAATTTAATAAAAAATGCAAAATATAAAGGTAAGGTAAAACAACTGTAAAAAATATATACTTCATATTAATACAGTATACTATGCCCTATTTTTGCAGGGTTTTTTATAGAGTGTGGTCACTGGTCAAGTCTTTCAAAACTTAACAGCATCTTAGAGGCTTGCTAAATTAAGACAAACCTGTAAACACATAACATGACAATTAAGCTGGTTATGAAATAACCCAACTAGAAAAATTGGGCCACTTGGGCTATTAATATTCTAGAGCAATACATTTTTGAGCAGATATTTGTATATATGTACACTTTTGTAAGATGTTTTAGACATGTTTGTAAACTATTATGTAACTTAAAATGTTTTATTTATGTAGGGCACAAAAGCTTTAACTTAGCCTGCGGAGGATTTGGCAAGAAATAAAAAGTATTTGAGACTTGTTCGTATATGCATTTTATCGATGAATCTAAAACTGGACTTAAGTTAAACGGATAGTTCACCTCAAAAAATTTATTATTTATTCATTCTCTTCAAAACCTGTAAACGACTTTCTTCTGTAGAACACAAAAATAAGAGCGAAATAAGAGATTTTGAGAATTGTCTCAATGGTTTTGTGTTCATTCAGTGAAAGCCAATGTAGCCCCAATGTTGTGGGGTACCACCGTTCTTCAAAATATCTTTTTTTGTGAGTTAATGGAAAGACGTAAATTTAGCGAGAAGAGGAAGTTGAGGTTAGAAACTGTAAATAAAGTTAATGAAATCACAAGTCAAGATTGTCTTTATTCAAAAGCATCTGTCATGTAAGCTGGACCAAACACACTGTACTCAAGCACCAATGGAAAATGAGCAATGACAAGTATTATTATGTGAATATGTAGGTTCATCACTTCACCTGCATGATCACTAATGGCACAACATAAGAATGCTCTCAGCAGCTGGATGGACAGACACTGGGTAAATACGCAGCATAGTAAAGTTAGTTTAGGACGGTAATGAGAAAGGGTCATAAAGGGCTGTGTTCTTAGTCTTTCTATATGGCCCTTACTCCCCCTTCTCTATCCATACACCATCCATGCGTGAACGAGCACACAAGTTACTTAAGCTCTCCTGGTATCTCCATCCCGGAGTGTGTAAGCAACTCTCCATCCCAAAGCCCAAACGCAGGACAGACGGGCGAGCGGAACTGTGTTTTTATAGTATGCACCACTTCAACTTTCTGGGTGTCCACCAGACTGAGACGGCCAGCCTTGTAGTCCAGCAAGAGCCCGACCCGATCGGGTTTCCCCACTAATGGCACAGGGACCTGCTTACCGCTGGTCATGGCAAACCACTTCCTCTGGACATATGCAAACACCCAGGAAGTGGAATCTGTGCCCACGCATTCATCACGTGAGGTCAGCACTTCAGCCACGCCCAGCCGGAACTCATGGGACTTTTTGACCGTGACCTCCCAATAGTGGCAGCCAGAGTCGATGTGTGCATCAGCAAGGACTACGGCCCAGTCACGAAACCGTAGAGGGGTGTCCTGCACAAGGGTGGGATCCACACCGAGAATTCGATAGATCACACCCGTCTCCTTTTTAAAAAGATCCAGACTGCTATGAGCCGTCCGTTCATCAAGCTTAAACTGTAAATCTGTTGAAAGACAAAGCATCTTTAATAATATGTCTTACACAATTCATTGTTAGTACTATGAAACTACCTTTGCTTTGACATGTTAGGCTTCTTCAACAATATCATGATTTTAGTAGCTTTTTATCCTATGCCATTCTTAAAAGTACATTAAAGTATGTCATGTAAAAGGGGTAGTTGACAAATAAACCGCACATGTGTCCTACAGTATAGCAAAATACTAACAATGTAGAATAGATCATTCTAAATACATATACAAGTCATTAAATAATCTTAACAGTTTGCTGTCACACCATAGGACACAGTTAACCTGTCAACTTCCCAAATATCATGATGTATGAATATGGTAATTTAGTATCTAATAGTGCTTTCCAAACAGTGGGCTATAGGGGTATTTTAGGGGAGTGGCTTGAGCACCATCAAAGATGTTAAATATTGTATTACCAATATTGATATGAATTGTCATTCAAAAGATTTATGACTATGTAGCTTTTGCTGCATACTTTGATGTAATTTGCAGTGTTGGTGATTACAAATAAAATGTATTTATAAATATCATACCTTCACCAGAATAGGATACATATATAAGCAGCATATTTAAGCCCATGCAAAAATAGCATAGTAGGCCTATACTATAGTATTTACTATGGTATCATAAAATACTGTAATATATTACAGTATTTTGTAGCATTAAATATAGTAAAGTGATAAGCAGTAGAATATGTTCAAAACGGTGTGTTAGTATTGTATATGTTTAAAAACACTTTATTCATTTTAATTATTCAAAGAAATGGTGTTTACTAAATATATGTTTAAAAAGAGTATGAGGGTATGTCGCTGGTGGCCTTTAACCATCTGTTTGTAAAGGTCTATTCTAATACCAGTACTGTGCCACTGTACTGGAACAGTGTATAAGGTTACCATTGAAGTGGCAACATATCCATTTTTAATCCCACCAAGTATCAAAATTAACTGTGATATATTTAGTATTTTGAAACTAGTATGCCAAAACCATGGCAAAGGTCAGCACGGAAAACCATCAACATATACTGAAGGGTAAAAGGATGACTCTCTCATGTTGAGACATTGAGTCACGTTACACAACGTTCTCGATTGCATGATACAGGTAGCTTGGACTGTCATTCACTTGGGGTTATTATCACAAGATGTTTTCCCTTGTATAACGTTACTTAACTCGTGCAAATCGTCTTCACTCAAACATCTGACTCTATAGAATGTTTACTACCGAGTTCACATATAAATGCCACTTCATTGCCTTTGGTGTAACTCAATAGTTAAATGCTGCACGAAAATGTTATCCATTTCTGTTGACCTCCGAGTTCGTCTGGACTGAGATCTGTGCGGATAACATTGAAAGCATGCGTTTTACTCACTGTTCCTCACACTGGTAGATATATACCATCTCCGGCTTGTGAGGGGTTTTCCACGGCTATAACCGAGTACAGTCCCTAAAGATCGGCCTGTCAAACGGCACAAATGTACCATACCCGAGGACATCGCCATGTTGTCCAACGTGGAGTACGTTTTGATTCCGCCCTGCCCCAACTTCTCGCGCTCACAATTCCTACGCGCTACTGCCCCCTACTGTGAGGAAAACAATTCGCGTGACCCCGCAGACAAGCTTCATATTCAAGCTTCATATTCATTACAAAGATAAGATCTTTAAAATAACGAGATCAAACATTTTATCATTAACACTTTGCCTTGTCTCCAAGACAAAAGATTTCACATGAACCTCTTTAGTTACTAAGAAAAAGTGTAATCCAAATAAAAATAGCTTGAATATTGTTGATTGTAAAAGCTTAGACACAAAAAAAGATCAATATGTCAAAAGCCATCAGCTAATATTATTAATGATCGGCTATAATTCTGATCGGCTCATTACACTTTAAAAAAATAAATCCATTGAATTCAAGCCCCATGTTGTATTTACAACCTTAGTAATAATACAACATATTAATACAATAACAATGATAAAATAAATACATATAAAAACAATAAACATATCTAAATCCTGATTTCATATGTGCCGGAAGATTATAATTTACATTTTTCAAAGGTCAAACATAATCATTAATTAGAACAGTTTCCTATTAAACACTAAAATACTTACAAAATGGTGGCATGAATTTCATCATATGTTCATTCAAAACCCTATACTAGTAGTGACAAAGTCTGCCTTTCATGATACACAGCGAGTGGGTGTATTCTGATTGTGAATCGCAGCATGATATTAGTGAAAAACTAATAGTAGACACTCTGTTTGAAATATAAATAAAAGAAGCAAGCTAAATCAGACTGAAACCAATGTGTCAACCACTACTGAAATGAACCACTTCTGAATGTTTTGTTTGTCAGCAGTTGAACATGAATAAGAACGTCAGCATAAAGAACATGAGAATCCTGTTGAGAAAACTTTCAACTTCAGTTAAAAATAAAGTTAAAATAACATTAAATAAGTGTTGCATACATTTCAAGAGTATTGACTGAGTCTTGATTTGTGTAGTTTATGCATTACGGATTACAAAAAAACTATTGAGATATTTACTTCCTTTTCACACATCAAGAGTTTTCGCCTAAGACAAAATGAAAACATACATTTTTCCTTATGTGTAAGTTTATCTGATCCTAAATCTATCGACAAAAAGAACAACAAAGTCTAAGCTTTATTTGTTAGTCACAGAGTAGTGATCAATTCATTAATGACTATAAAGTTTTAAATCTTAAGAAATATTTTGGAGTGCTGTGGTTTGTAAAAAAAACCTTGATGCTCCCTTGAACTTTAGGTAGTTTAAAAAACTGGTACTTCCTGGGCTTTGCTGTAGTCGAACCAGCTGTGTGGAACCATATTAAATGTAAATCACTGTTTTCCCGTATTTGTGAGTACTCTGTTCCACAGTCAAGTTCCTCCAGAGTTCACAGTGATGTCATAAATGGCACCTCTCAGTAATCCCACATGTCACAGCCAATCACAGTTTATTGCTATCTTCTCCCATCTCCCTTTGTCTATGTAGGTTTCAGAGTTTAAAGAATAAGGCGATACAGGACCCAAAGGCCAAAGGTCAACCAGTGGCTTGTCCAGCTGAGCTGTGTCCATTTCTGAATGGTGTGACTGGCCATACCATCCTGTGGACAAAATATAATTGTAATGACAACTTGCATACTACATGCAAAGAGATTAGAGTGAATAAGGTTTTCGAACCTCAACAGAGTCCATATCATCTGTGCTGGAGCCGAAAATGGAGCCAAGGTATGTTAAGTGTAGCACAGCTAACATGCTAAATGTCCCGTTTATTAAATACACCCACAATGCCTAGAGAGAAGAAAAATATTTGAAAATAAAATTAATTGTCATAATGTCCTAGTCTCTACTAACAATGATGTTATGTCACATTAAAATGTCCATATGTTGTTTTACCATTATGTTTTTTTATTTGAGCAATGTTATTAGAACAACTAACACAGTTCACTTCAAAATGTATGACTTGTTTGTATAAACAAGAGCTTTAATAGCCTCAATGACATGTATGATACCTTTTTGTTTTGATGTTTGCAGTCAGATGGGCATTTCTTGGAGAGGATGCAAGCATTTAAAATGACTGACAATCCTTTCCTAAGCACTGAAACACAGAATAAACAGAAACTGAATGCGAGCACAATCCATCACACGCAAACACCAAAAACATCATGAAAAACAATGAAAAGTGTGTAAAAGTCTCTACGCCTCTTATCATCCCTTGATGAAAGAATGTTTTCCTAAATATGAACTATCAATATAATAAATCATGTAATAAATATTTGAAAATACATAGAATAATACATTGTTAATGTATTCCAATATTTCAATATATTGAATAATCATATTATAATAAAAATATAAGCGCTTGGTTCCAACATATGGAAATGTATAGTTTAATATATTGCATTATATTTTCCAGTATGCTCACATATATTTTTGTTTTGTTAGGGAGCTAAATTTAAATTTTTGAAATGTGATATGTATATACTTACCATGCTCAATGTATGTCATAAAGCCAAGAGTAAATAGTACTGCACAAACATGAAAGCTCAGACCCTGAGAGAACCAAGTAAATTGTTTTAAAGTAATGCACGACAAGGTTTGTCTAAGAATAATGCACTACATTACAGTAAAAATACATTAGGAAGTTTGTAAAGCCAAAGTGCCACTAACATGAAGCAGAGCACTAGCTGTGTATGTCAAGATGATAGCGGAGAAGGATCCATATTTGAGAGACTTCTTAAACACATCTAAAAGAGGAGCATAAATGTGAATTACAAATATATTTGTAAGAAATACAGAAAACACACAAAACATGGGTTGAATAAAGGTAAATGAGACCCTTTTTGGTTCATTTTAGGGTTAAAGTTAAAGAAAAGGGTTAAAGATTTTGCAATCAAGCCCAATAGTGTGACCACTCCTTTACAACAAATATCTAAAAAGCATCCATCAGTTAAGAAAACACACATACAGGTGTTGAGCCAGCGGGACATGGGCAGGTTCCAAGAAGTTACAACCTCCACCATAGACCGTGGAAACTCAACATTCAACGGCTTTGCTATTGTCATGTCCCTGAAACCAGAGAAACAGCACAACAGAAAGAGTGAATAAAAACACAGATACATTAAATGACCATTTCTAACATTGGAGTGTGTATCATTTGTACAAACCACTTAAGGTTGTCTTTCTCCTCTGTGAATCCAGCACCTGACAGTGTGGTTGTTGTCTCACCCAGGTAACTCACAAAGTAATTACTGAAATGGAACGACAGAGTGTTCTCATAGGCCTGTAGCCACCTGGTGAAGAGAAAACATGATGGTTACCAAAGACTATAGTCTGTTCTAACATTGTGACTAGTTAAATCACAAGTTAAGTGCTTGCTTACCTGGTTATGGAGCCTCTGAAAAGCATGAAATATCGACGTAATATTCAATAGAAAACAATATTAAATATGATGTTACGTGTTGCTTCAATCTAGAAAATTTTGCCAACATATAATATATGTAACATTAAGATCCTAATCTTCACAGTCGATGATTATTTATGTGTAATTTTGCCATATTTATTAATTATTGATTAATAATATAAGCAGAATAATACCTTATCTTTCTTCTTTTTTTGCTGGTGGAGTAAAAGGAAAAAATAGATGACTCAAGACAAAAAGGGAAAACCTTAAAAAAATGTAAAGCAGCTAAACAAGCAAAAAGCATTGTTTGTAAAACATATTATCCAATCTATTCAACTCTTGGTTAGTTTTTTAAAAACAACACTATATAAGATTATATTTGCTTTATTGTTTCCTCATTGTTTCTTTGGATAAAAGCATCTGCTAAATGTATCAAATCATAGTTTAATGATTCAAATCTATACTCACTTGCGAAGCAGCTTGTCTCCAAAGACTGGAATGAAATAGGGAAATATATATGGTGCAATACAATTAGAGACGACTAAACAGACTTGACTCGCCACACAGCTGCAGACTGACTTTACAAACCAGGAGAGGCTCTGAAAAAAAGACAGACTAAAGCAAACTCTAAAGAGACTAGAGAAAAACATTTACCCAATTCTGATCTTATACTGACAACTGTTAAAATTGACACTCACAAGTTTTCGACTCTCCACTGCATCCATATAGCTGTTGAAGCTGATCCAGGGCCCAAAGATGACTGTACCCACAAAGTAAATGTAGCCCATGAACTCCACTGGAGAGGGAACTTTCTCCACTATGCCTTTGTCAAGGTCAAAGGCAAGAGAAATTGCCTTCATGGCAACAACCATCTGGGAACCTACGTATCACAGTAATGTCATATCAAACTCAGTTACAATCTATAGTAAAGGTTTATCCAGCATGGTTTAATGATCATTGTTAGGTAACAAAACAGCAAACTCACCTCTCATTTTATGCCAGGTTGTTGTATCCATCATATGCAACTCTCTAAAACAGAAAAAATAATGTATTTTATTTGTATTTCAGATGAGCTTTCAAAAAGAATATTTTTCAGTCTATGAGATGCAACATTTTTTTGTGAAGATGGTGGACAGTTGCAACTATTTTTTGTTTTGGAAAGCATTGCTTGTCTTCATTTTCCCAAGGGATGTTCAACAGCTTTTAATAAAGCTAAAAGATTTGTCACTCAAACCTACACTGTTAAAACCCTAAAAATCTTTCAATCATTTGTTTAGAATCACACTAAATGACTGCCATTACAAATAGCAATTTCTAGTCAGCAAAGTAAATAGTTAGAGATCATCGAGTAGTTAGTGACCATCGAAAATCTTTTTTTAGAGAGATACCGTTCACATAAAGACAAAAATGTGTTCAAAATTGTTTTAAAACATTCAATTCTGAGATTCTTATTGCACACAAATAAACGCAAGTTGACTATTTTCTGCATACACTGCTGTTAAAAAAACACACACACACAAGATGTAACAAGATGTGTTTTTCTACCCTAACAGCAGGTAGATGAGGATAGTGATGGACAGGAATGGACCACGGCTGCTGGAATGACGACACAGGAAGAGAATGAGGTAGCAAAGCAGGCTGAGAAGCACCACCCAAACCATGTGCAGCTCGAAGAACAAGTACAGCACGTAAAATCCACCCACCACCGTACTGAGATGTTTTAAGAAAGGGGGCAAACCTGTTAGAAAAACACAATTTACAAAATCAGTTTCTTCAGCAGCATTACATTTAGCTTTGAATTGTTTTGTAAGTGTAGAATTATTACTATAATCATTAGGCTACATAGTGTGATTTGCATAAATCCTCTTACCCAATCTCCACAACAGCCGACACACTAGGCAGATTAGTAACAGTTGCCATATTTGTTCTAGACCCTGCTGGAGAGTTGGAAGCAAGCATCCTGATCCCAGTTCCTGGAAGAACTCTTTTTTGCTTAGAGCTACCATTGCCCTGTTTTTTAGAAAAAAATATATAATTGTTTTATATGTCAGTAATATATACCGATTAGCCTAACTGAGGATATAAGGTCAGATATTTGATACATATGGACATCATTAACTACTATATGATAAAAACATATCGTCTTGACTTTAAGAAGTTGAGAGTTAGATAGGAGAAAATCTTTGTTGATGTTCGGTGTGATTTTGTATTATAACCAAATGCTTTAAATGTTGGATCGTAAATTGCGCGTCCAGATTATCATACCCCTGCAATATTTTAATAATTTTACACCGCAAAGCAGACGACAAGCATCCAAAAATTCGTGGTCGAAAATAAGAGAATATTAGCTGTGAAATCGTCAAACTGTATTA
Source organism: Barbatula barbatula (assembly GCF_947034865.1). NCBI lineage: Eukaryota > Metazoa > Chordata > Actinopteri > Cypriniformes > Nemacheilidae > Barbatula > Barbatula barbatula. The sequence continues at coordinate 17,246,338 of NC_136774.1, forward strand.
CATCCACAAAATAGACTGCGCTGATCAAAACCTAAAATGCACAAATCGTTATACACCGGGCGAATTATACACGACGCCCCCACGACAGACACCGACGTCCGGCGTGTCTCGGTAAAATGTACGATTTTTATGAACTGTCAAATATTGCTTACCTAATTTTAACCGAAAAGCCTTAAATCTTCTGTCAGATTTTAATCCAAATATGGACAGCTATGTCTAGCTTCCGGCACAATTGGTGCTGATGATGCGCCTGATGTGGCTCATTCCCATTGATGCTATCCGTCATTCAAGTTTACAGTGTCGCAAAGGGAAACCCAACGGCCAATCACCTTTCTAGACTTCTGGAGCTACACCAATCATGGGAGAGAATCAGACTTGAGGGGAGAAGCTCGTCCAATGGTTGACAGCTGTGTTTTGAAGTTTATTCAAAGCTTGAAATATATGTACACTGTGGATATTTTTTTACTGAACACGTTCTAATTGTGAAATTATGTTTGTTAAATATTTTATTACTTGCGTTATGGTACTTGGCAAGTGTAAGGGTATGGGTTGTTGGAGGAGTAAGCCTTATGTTTTGTACGGGAGGAGGTTGAGCAAGATACCACAGATCGTCAGAACACCGGTACTTTTATTTTGAAAGGCATGACAGGTTGTGAGGCGGAAGTAACGACTGAAATATTAAAGGCTAACATTTTTGCTTTAATGCACTTGGTACATAGATCTATTGGAAAAATCAAAAGAGCTGCTAGTATTTTATAATTAGCTAATAAATAGTTGGCGGTAACGTAACTAACTGCTGTTGATTGGTTTATGAGGAGCGACCCTGCTTTCATTCAGTAACGTTAACGCTAAATCGGATGACAATAATAAATGTGAGACGCACTGTTTAAAAGTTAAGATCGATTTTGGACCAAAGTAGTAATTTATAACGCCTTATTTTTAAGTTGCATGATGACAGGTTTTCTCTCTATCCAATATTATTCGTCGTTGGGAAAATTACAACTACTGAGGAATCAACCTGCCCTATCGGTCCTAACTACATGTCAGCGTAAATACAGCAGTAATGGGAGTGAGTATTTGCACAAAAGTGTCGTCCCGACCATGCACTATCAGAAGAGTTTACCAAGGTACGTGGATTTAACACATGTTTTATTGACCGAATTATAGACCTAATCTCTGAGATGCTTTTATTTTTTATCAGTACTACTATTGTCGATTATTTTAGATGTAAATGCTCAAATTTCCACTTTAAAAACGTAAACTGTAAGATTTACGATTGAATGTAGGTGAAAGTGCGCTTGAGTTTCAAGGAAGGACACGGTGTTACATTTTATGATGTTCTCCTTGCCTGAATTTCCGTTCCCCCTGTGTTTGTACAGTATTTACAAAAAACTGTTGTGAATGCTAATAAAATAAAAGAATTTACTAAATGAAAATATATACCATAAATACGTTAAAAAAGATTACACAATATTACACAGACCCATAAATTACCTTAAACAATAAGAAGGATGTCTTTTGGTGATTTTGTTTGGATGGCTTTAAAAAATGTTTCCATTTTTCATTTACAGGTTACCAGTCCCAAAACTGGAGGACACAATACAGAGATATCTGGCAGCTCAAAGACCCCTGCTGAATGATGAACATTACAGGTACTTGACAAGGGTCTTGCTCATCTTAATATTTGAATTGGTTTCAACAGGTTTTCTGACTACTTTTGTGTTCTTGAAATCCAACAGTAAAACAGAGAAAGTAGCACATGATTTCCAGAGTGGCTTAGGAAAACAATTACATGAAGAACTTGTGGCCTTAGACAAACACAACAAGCACACAAGCTATATATCAGGTGATATATATTTATATATATATATATATATATATATATATAAGTAATATAAATATTTTGGTTTGTAACAAATATTTCTATAATGCATGCTCATTTATGAATTTCATTTTTCCTTGCAGCTCCATGGTTTGATATGTACTTGTCTGCCAGGGAGTCTGTTGTGCTTAACTTCAACCCCTTCATGTCCTTTAACCCTGACCCCAAACCTGAGTACAATGACCAGCTTGTGCGGGCCACCAACATGGTTTGCTCAGCAGTGCGATTTATGAAGACCCTGCGAGGTGGTCTGCTTGAGCCTGAGGTGTTTCATTTGAACCCTGCCAAGAGTGACACCAATAGTTTCAAGAGGTTCATCCGATGGGTGCCCTCCTCCATCTCATGGTTTGGAGCATACATGGTTAATGCATATCCTCTGGATATGTCCCAGTACTTCCGGCTTTTCAACTCTACACGCATACCCAAGCAGAAGCGCGATGAGCTCTTCACGGATGATAAAGGCCGCCACTTGCTTGTGATAAAACAAGGCAATCTGTATGTATTTGATACACTGGATCGGGATGGCAACCTGATAAAGCCCTCTGAGATTCAAGCTCACCTGAAGTTCATACTAACAGACTCTACCCCTGCTCCGTCATTCCCCTTGGGTGTTCTGACCAGTGAGAACAGAGACACTTGGGCAGGCTTGAGACAAAAGCTACTGGATGCTGGAAATGGTGAAGCTTTGCAGTTAGTAGACAGTGCTTTGTTTTGCCTCTGCCTGGATGATGAGGAAATGAAAGATCACATTCACATCTCCCACAACATGCTCCATGGAGACGGCTGCAATCGCTGGTATGACAAGTCCTTTAGTATCATCTTGGCCAAGGATGGGCAAGCGGCCATCAATTTTGAGCACTCCTGGGGTGATGGCGTAGCTGTCCTCCGTTTCCAGAATGAGGTCTTTAAGGACACCACTGAGAAGCCACTGGTTGGCCCCAACTCCCAGCCAGCATCTGTGGACTCAGCCTCTGCAGTTCGAAGACTGGATTTCAAACTAAACGAAGAGTTAAAAGCAGGGATTGTAAAAGCTAAAGAGAACTTTAATTCTGCTGTTTCAAAGCTCACCATCGATGCCATGGAGTTCAAGAAGGGTGGAAAGGAACAACTTAAGAAAAAGAAGCTTAGCCCAGATGCAATTTCCCAGCTGGCTTTCCAAATGGGCTTCTTACGGCAGTACGGGCAGACTGTTGCCACATACGAGTCCTGCAGCACTGCAGCCTTTAAACACGGCCGCACAGAAACCATCCGTCCTGCTAGCATTCACACAAAGCGTTGTGCTAAGGCTTTCGTGGAGGAGCCAGGAAAACACACAGTTGATCAGTTACAGGGGCTGCTACACGAATGCTCTAAATACCACGGCCAGCTCACCAAAGAAGCAGCCATGGGTTAGTATAGAACTTCAACGGCATGCTTAGTTCTGATTTAAATCTGTTTATCAATACTGAGCAATTCATTATATATTTAGGCTAATTGTTCTCTTGTTGGTATCAATTTCCTTTGTTCATCTACGTCTAGGTCAAGGATTTGATCGCCATCTTTTTGCCATGCGCTACCTGGCTAATTCTAAAGGAATGGCACTGCCCGGTCTGTACCTGGACCCAGCATATGCTGCCATAAATCATAACATCCTGTCCACCAGTACCCTCACCAGCCCTGCAGTCAGTCTGGGTGGGTTTGCTCCTGTGGTGCCTGATGGTTTCGGAGTGGGCTATGGTGTCCACGACGAATGGATTGGGTGCAATGTGTCCAGCTACCCTTCCAGGAATGTTCATGAATTTCTTAAGTGTGTTCATAAGTCATTGGAGGACATTTTTACAGTCCTTGGTGGAAAGCCCATTCATTAGTAAAAAGCACTTGTTTTGTTAAAGTCAATTAAACCATTGGGCATTTAGGATTGGTCTAGATTCATATCGGTTTTGTTGAACTAGATAGGGATACATCTGCAAGCTAAATATGACATAATAGTCCTTAACGGTTTCTTGTTCTGTTTGAATAACCATGCGTGTATCTTATTTGATGTACAAGCAAAATATATATTGATATAGTAAAAATCTATATCTGTGGCACGCAATTATTTTTTTGTAGAATTATTTTGAATATTACTGATGAGGAAATCAATTTAGCTAATTGTTCTCCAAATACAGGAGAGTAATTACGATTCAATGTAATAGACCACAGATTCTAGTAAAAATAAGTTATTGATCAACAGTGAAATGTGACGCTTCTTTCTGTACCTTATCTGAGAATGTAAAGGAACAGAAGAGAACGTGGCTACTTTACTAAACAAAATGGTGAATACTGCTGTTAGCAGCAATGCATATTAAAGAATTTCATGAAACAGCTGGCATTAAAACCTTTGTGACTTATTTGTGTTTATTAAGTTTACATTGTCATTAGAATATTATCTTGACATAATATACACCCCATAGTAGAAAGATGAGCCTTTAAAGGGAGACAATGGTAGACCAAGTTTTATTTAAAAAACAATCAAGACAACAAAACTGCTAAACAATGTACAAATTCTGAAAACAAAACATAAAACCATTTTCAGCCAGACTAAAAGCAGCTGAACAGTTAGATGGGCTTGATTTTGAAGTGGAGGCCAATGAGACTGAATACAAGGCATTTCAGGTCCTGAACCAGATAGTAGAAGACTCTGAGCCCCTCTGGATCCCTGAAGAATAATGTAAAAAATACATGTTAACACTTTTATAATGAATCAGAAACAAAGATACTGAAATTCCAGAGCGGAGCGCTAAACAGCCTTCGAGGGGCACTATTTTAGTGGTATTGACATGAGGTGTTAAACGTCTTACAGGCTATTATTCAGGAAATAAAATAGCTATGAAAGATGCTTACTTGGACTGGTTGACATCAATTAAAGATCCAATCTTTGAAGTTGTGAATGAGATATGTTCATCACCAATGACAATCTCGAGTTCCTTATAAAAACAATTAGTATGTTTTATTACAAATGGTGAAAACAGGGCATTTATTTTGTACATAAACAAGAACTTTTATCCACAAACCTGTCGGCCAACTCTGTCTGGAGGAGGCCACAATGCATCATCTTCTTTTGTGATTTCACTGTCGTCAATGATCCTCTTTAACTCTTCCATCACGCTTTTATGAACATAAGCCTTCAGAGGAAACATTATCACAACTTAAATGTAACACAAATGACTCACATTATACAAACGTCCCGTAATCAGGCTGCTAAGTTCACCTCTTTTCTGATCATGACGTCGTTCTTGTAGTTACTGTTGTTTGCATATCGCAGCTTGCCTAGACAACAACACACATACATACATTTAATTACAAATCGAAATGTATGCACATCTATAACAGTCACAATGACTGATCTTTTGACTGAAAGTAGGAAATAACAGTCCAAACTACAAACATTCCTTGTAAAGCTGAACAACTGTAAGTTACCATTACAATATTGGGTACTCGCAGTTTTTAACTGGTGTACTGATAAATCACTTATTATTGAGAAAAATAACTCGTGTTCTATTACTAACCGTAAAACAATAAGCAACATAATTAAAAACTGCCCAAATTGTGTTTGGTTTGCAAGAAAGGCATGCAAACAGGGTTACAATAGAAAGGCTGTTAGCATGTTAGCTAGCTAAAGTTGGCGCCTCACTTACCGTCAGGTCTGAATTCAAATTCCAGAAATTCGTGGCCGAATTTACCTTTGTGGCCAACATAATACCTCAGGTAAAAGTCACTCGTAGACATACCTGACGAATACTAACGTATATCTTTGTGAATCTAAATTACCCCACGCACAGTCTTCCTTAAATAAAACGTTTGAGCTTCAACGACCAATATGGAATCTCGTGCGTCTGCGTACTGACGACGCGCTGTAACGTCATGTGCAAGGCGCATAATGATGACGCGCCCACAGTGACTACAAATGTCCAAAGAAACACGTTTCAAAGCATAAAGAACTTGTATAATTTGCACGGCATATAAGCTTTCAACCTATTTAATTTTTATAGTTTTTTGTGAAATTCCCTCTCCTTTTAAATATTTTGGGTGTTTGATTGTTTGTTTTTTGTCTTGTTTGTTTCGAGACCTGGTAATGTTTTATTTTCTCTTTTTTCTCTTTTCATCAAGTGTTTCTTAATGTTATGTTATGTTTATGTTGTAACATTGTTTTGTTATGACAAAATGCTCAATAAAGCATTAATTAAAAATACTTTACACTGTAGGCCTATATGAAGAGTTTGGTTCCAAAATGACTATGTTAACATGTTTTTATTGCGTTTTATGTTGTTAGTTGGCTGTATTTTTTGTTATTATGGCTCAAATCAACTGCAGTTTGATTGATATAAATTGTACTGCACAATAATGGACAAGATTTTTTTTAAACTGAGTTATCTCATTTTGGAACCAAACTCTTCATATATCCTTCTAATCATTTTTTGAATGTAAAATTCAATACTGCGAATTCTCCATGTTTTGATTGAGAATGAGGTTGATAGGGAATGAGGTGGTTGCTGATGGCTTCGCATTTAATCTTCAAGATTGTATGGGTTAACCAAAAATGGTTGAAATTTGTTTTATTTAAGATTAGATTAGATTCAACTTTATTGTCATTACACATATACACATATACAAGTACAGTGTAACGAAATGTAGTTTAGGTCTAACCAGCAGTGCAATTAGCAAGTGCAGGATATACAGTTAGAATAAATACATAATACAATATTAGACAAATATTATACAGTGGGCATGGATTATTCAAAATATTTTATATTAGCTATGTTCTAGTGAAAATATGACAGTAGGTATCTACTATGAACAATATATACAGATGGCTATATACTATGAACATTAACACTATGAACATTAATGTACAGGTGGCTATAAACAGATAATAATTTCGACTAAAATGAATAACAATTAATAACAATATTCTGACAATATTAACTAACAATATTCTAATATTGACCAAGTACTTAATTCATTAATGTAGATTTCATAAATCCCCTCCTTCATTCATTATGTTTAGAAACGAGTCAAAACATTTCTTAAAATGAGGGGTCATAGGCAAGGAAACAGTTAGATATGCCGCTTATGATTTATTGTGAAACAATTTTATTATTTTATTTTATTTTTTGTCCCGTTTTGATACTATTTATTTAATTTATTATAACTTTAGTTACTTGATTATATATAATTTTAAATGTGTTTTTTATTTTATTTTTTTCATTATTATATTGTGTTAAGCCTATTTTGTCTTTTTGCCTTTGTTGTAATGTGTGTTTTGTATTAATTCAATAAAAAATACTATGTTTATTTGTTTATTTTAATTATCCTTTAATTTAATTTTGTCAAACTAGTTTTGTATGCACAAAGAGAGTTTGTAGCCTAACAGCACTGGCCAATTAACAACATTATTCAAAATAACTTCTTTTCAGTTCAGCGAAAGAAAGTCATACACCTTTAGAAAGACAAGAGGGTGAGTAAATGATGACAGAACTTTAATTTTTGGGTGAACTACCACTTTAACTGTAAAATTTCGGGGTACGTTAATGGTGGGTAAATGACACCAATTCTGTGATATTCTGTAATTTAGTTCTACTTTGGACCATTAATGCTGTTCACCTTGCAATAATTTTCTTAATTATTTGTCATATTTTACCCTGATACAACCAATACTACCACATTTCTCAAATGGACATTTAACAAACTCGGTACAAAAACTTTATTCAGCTTTGCTGTCAATCACTTTGTTATACAACTTTCTGCGACTGTTTACACATTTACATGATGATTCAGATATTATGGATTTATTAAACCACATGGACACTTAAAAGGGAACAAAAGAGACCATCTTTTTCTCTCAGCTTCTATTTTCAAAGTATAGTGTTGTTAATACCCATTGACACAATGTCACAGAAACTGTTTAAAAGCCTTGCTGCCACTGTTTGATCCAACGTGTTTTGAGCATGCAGCAATTTTATCAATGAAAACAATTCAGTGGCAAGTTTGTCTTTTTCTTTCTTTCCATTTTGCACCACCTTTGCAAGCATCACAACTCAAAAGGCATCATTAATAAAATAAAAACTTTTAAACATATACTGGTCCATCAAAACCCACCCCAAAGCAACAAGGACAACCAACTGTTCCAGACAAGTTTCTCTGCAAAACCAACACAAATAAATCAACATAGACGTTATCACATGTTTTGATTAAAGCAGTATGTACCATAATTACAGACAGTATTGTGGGACCCAACAAATTGATTCCACATTAAATGACTACAGCTTAAATCCCAAACAATTCAGTAAAAAATTACTATATTTGCATCATTTGCGTCAAGTATTAACACAGTGTGCGCAAGTTAAGACAGAGATGATAACAGTAATGAAACCATGATTGTATTGAGGGCCGAGTTATGTGAAAAGTTCAAAAGCTGGTGTTTAAATCTGTGCTGATATGCCCAAACTCTCTGATGGTGGATGAGATGTCTGAATATTTCAGTTGTATGTGTTGGGCGTTTCGATAACCCACCAAAGTATTGTTTAGAAATGTAATGTTTACAAAACTTTAGCCAAGCCCTGTGACATTTTGAAAGGGATTGAACATTTAAAATAAAGGAAAACGTATCTAATTTCAACATAAAAAGTGATTTGATGACACTAAATGTGTTGCATTGGTTTTAAATGTCAAAACATTTGGTAATTTCAAATGTCAGTGAAGCACAAATGTACATGACTGAAGCAAACAAATAGCCCAGGGGTCAATACAAGCACTCAAGTCACAAAATCTGATTTTTTTTGCATGTTGCCCAGATAAAAGATAATTATGATTAAAAGGAATAATCTTAATGAGTTTACTCTGTCAAAAATAAAAATGCACACATATTCGTAATCGTTTTTACACTGGAAGGCAAATGAGTCACCCTGTCTCATAGCAGCAACGCAGTAGAAAACATATAAACAAGGTAGGAAAGAAGTACACTATAGTGAAGTGCAAAATAAGGGAATTGAATAAGGGGCAGTCCTTACATGAATGATTAACCCATTTATGAATGAACATTACATGAAGTTAAACAGTTCAAGATCAAGCGATACAGGATCATTTCAGAGTCAAGGTCAGATTGTTTAAGTGAAAGCCCTGGGTCAACAGTAGGGCATTTTACCGCCCAAGTCCCTGAATGATTGAGTGGAGTTTAATGAAAATACTTTTCTGGACCTCTGTAATCCCAGAATTGTTTAGCTACAGGGCAAAATGCGCTTTGCGTGTGTAATGTACATCAAACAACTTGTGAATGGTTAAAAAATACTAAATTAGTTTAATCAAATACTGACCAAGTTGGCATCATGGTGTATATTTTACATATGGTCAGTCATTTAAAATCATTATTCCATGAAAGAAACACGAATGAGACAATAGAAAATTGCAAGTAGAGACAATGGACAAGAGACTAAGAAAAGTATCAATTTCAAGTAAACGTCAAACTTACTTCTCCAAATTCCACTATGATGAAAGAGTGTCATAAACTGAGTGTCAAATGCATTATTAGAGTTAAGGGTACAGTGCATAGTACATGAACAGAAATCTCTTAATAACTAGCTCAAAATCATTGACTGGCACATGTAATTATTTCAGGGGGCTAGAATTGAATCTGCATCTCAACCTTGCCACCTGACAGCACTTCTGGAATTAAGAAGTGAGCAAGAAACTTATACCCAACTTATTAAATTAGCTCATTGAGGTGGATATTTAATAAATATAGCGCTTTTTTAATCTCAACTTGATATGTTTTGTCTGGATCATTTGAAATCACATCTCGTTCCCTTTTAGAATACAGTACAAATTGTTTTCCATTATAATAACTACACCCTGAGAAGCCTGTTGTGAATCAGCAACACTTCCTGAATTATTCAAGTGAAATGGAGGAAGTTCATATAACAGTTATATTTCTGCCATAAACACTGATTTTAGAGGGACGTCTTAAAAAGTGACATACCACTAAAACAACATCACCGCCAAGCAGAAAGTAAAACAGAAAGGGTTTCAAAACTCCAATCGTCTTTGGCCTTTGATACATTTTTCAGTGATGAAAAAATAAACGTTTGATCATAAAACTTTGTTTACAAATGCAAGAGCAGTAACAGGTGAAAATAATATTACAACATAAAAAAATAATGTAAAATAAAGTAAATCTCAATTCTTTTTAGCATGGAGTCATGTAATAGTAAAATATGTTAACCCTCCCCATTTAACCAACAAACATACTTGCAAATAGTTACAAAAAAATACTGAAATAAATATTGAAGAAAAATCAATGTCGACCTTTAAGTATCCACAAACTCTAAACTCCTAAAACATCAAGCGGAGCCAGTCCAAAAAAGTTGGAAGCAATAGGAAATAAAAAGGCAGACTTTGAAATTCTCTTTCTCTTTATGTCTTCAATACAGTGTTGCCTTTTAACAGAACGCTAAAGCAATCGTTCATTTCATCCAGCCACTCCTTTTGCATCCCTCTTTCAAACATTATTTTCCTCTTGCATTCCCCAACTTTCTGTGAGACGGCTGGTCAGTGCGGCCTGCTGCTGGACTCTGAGGGATGCCGTTTACGAGGCGTGTTGTGACCGTTGAGGAAGCCGTTCAAGCGTTTGGTTAAGCCACCATTCAGAATATCCTGAATGTGTTGCACTATTAAATTTATGGCAACTAGAAAAAGGGAAAAAAATCAGATGTAAACATCTTTCGTAAAGAAACTATATCAAATTAAATAAATTCATTCATATATACATATACATATACATATATATATATATATATATATGTATATATATATCACGCAACACATTGCATTAAAAAAAAAATATCACCAAAAATATTAGCACCAGTTTTACAATCCTAGATTTGTCGTTAAATTTACTGTTAAAAAAAATCCACCAAGAGTGAGGAAAACATGTTGGAAGACTCTCAAAACTCAAGGTGTGACCTTGTTTGGCACCCTCAAAACATGCCCACTTTCAAAACAACGTATACGATAATCCCTTTCAAAAACAATTTCTTATCAAATGACTTGTCCCTCATGTCTTCCAAGGAAGTCTAATAACACATTTGGACAATAAACACAAACTCAAATCTCACCCATGTTATCAGCTCCCCTTGGAATGATCACATCAGCATACTTTTTCGTCTGAGAGTAACATAAATAAGAGGGGGACAAATTAAAAGAAGCCCTGAGAGAAAGCAACGTTCCACAGACCAAATATTTTGCCACACAAAACCTGTTGATAACATGCTTAACATTTCTTGTTCCATTGAAAACCATTAGGGATCTTATTATTTTAAAGGCGCTGTGTGGAATTTTTTGGAGGATCTATTGCCAGAAATATAATATAATATATATAAATATGTCTTCAGAGGTGTATGAAGACCTTACATAATGAAGCATTATGTTTTTTATTACGTTAGAATGAGATATTTCTATCCACATACACGGCGGGTCCCCTGACATGGAATTCACCATTTTGTTTCTACAGTAGCCCTAAATGGACAAACTGTTCTACAGAGTGTTTCATAAATATGTTATCTCCTTTGCCACAGAAGCGAAAAACGTGAAAACTGTGTTATCCTCCGGAGTGCTTGGAAAAGGATGGGGTGGGTTGGCATGATCTGTTAGTTGCACTCGCCACAAGATGTCGCTACATTTCATACACTGGACCTTTAAACCTTTTTTCAGAACCTTTTAATTTCCACTTTAAAGCCGAAGACACTTTCTGAGCACTAATAGTCAGCATAAAGATTGGTAGAAAGGGGAAAAGAACTCACTGGCAGACAGAACTCCTCAAAGGCAGGCTTGACAAATGTTATGTATTGGCTTAGCACTTGTTCTAGGTCTCGGCCTCTTTCACTGATGTCTCTCAGGACTGTGGATGGAGGGGAAACATGGGCCGAAAAAAGAGAATTGAAGGAGGATATGTATCAAACTACTTTGAAAAACTTGTAACGCCACTTTGTAACTTACACTCTTAAAAATAAAGATGCTTAAAAGGTTCTTCACAGCGATGCCACAGAAGAACCACAAATAACCATTCAGTCAAAGGTTTTTTAAAGAACCATTAGTGAAGAACCTTTTGTGAAACAGAAAGATGTTAAAGGTTCTTATATGGGATCGAAGAACCCTTTGAAGCACCTTTTTTTAAGAGTGTAGTTCAGATGCCGTGATATTTGTTGCGATTGTTTGATTACGATAAAACCCACACGCACCTCTGCGTGACAGTCGCGTATCTGCATCTGTGTCCACAAACAGCTTCATCTGAAACAGATCTCGGATTTCTTGCGAGTAAAACATGAGGATTCCTTCAAATAAAACCACATCTGCTGGATACACCTTGACAGTCTCCTCCTTTCTGTGTAAGGAAAACAAACAAGTTTATCAGGAAATACCTGAACAAACAGACTACTAAATAACACTCAAACGGTCCAAACTGACACAATGCAATGATATGTTAACTATTAAAGTATTGCCTGAGCTGACCTTGAATGGGTAACAAAGTCATAGACTGGAATTTGGACGGTTCTTCCCTCCATGATATCGCACAGGGTTTTGACTATCAACTCATTATCAAAGGCATCTGTGGGACAGAGAAACAGAGGATGAGAGAGGCTATTGCCGCACAGAAATTGTTCTGTTTGCCTCATTCACAGGTGGTGGAATTCCAAAACATTAGCTAAGCCACCTCTGCTAGTGCAGAATATGGGTGTTAGGGTTGCAGATTCAGGAAGACAGCTGCCAAAGTACACTAAGTGCATAGTCATATTACCTCCCAATAACACATTGGGCTTGTAAATAAAAGTACAGAGATATCTGAATAAGAGTAAACATGAGGTCTACAGCTTCTTTACCTGGGTGATCAAAGTTGAATTGTCCTTTTAGAGCCTTGGACTTCTGATCAGGGGTGAGTACCCTGTAGAAACTGTCCTGGCTAAGGATGACCACCTGCCTCTGATGATGGTCGATCTTATTCTGTCCGAGAAGCTCCATTATCTTTCCACAAACAGATGACTGAAATATAAATCACAAAATCATAAAAAGGTTCTGTTCATGCACCAAAACCAAGTTCCAATACTTTATTCTATCTGTGTTTGGGGTAAAATTCAGTGTATTCAATAAATGTATTAATAATAATAACTGTAATAGTATATAAAACTGACACGCATTAAAGGAATGGTTCACCCAAAAGTCTTAATTTACGCTCCCTCAAGGTTGTTCCAAATCTGTATAAATGTCTTTGTTCTGATGAACACAGAAATATATATTTGGAAGAATGCAACCAAACAGTTCTTGGCAACCATTTACTGCAATAGAAATATTGTTTTATCCATTTCTTTGTTCTGCTGAACACAAAATAAGATGTTTTGAAGAATGTAGAAAAGCAGTTCTGGGGCACAGTTTGACTACCATTGTCATTTTTCCTACTTTGGTTATCATTGGTGGCCAAGAACTGTTTGGTTACAAGCATTCTGCTAAAAATCAAAAAAGAAATTTATACAGATTTGGAAGAACAGAATTTCAAATTTTGGGTGAACTGTCCCTTTAAAAACAAATCACACTCCCCTATATCAAGGCATAAACAGAACTTTACATAACAAAACTGGCTCCTGTTAAATGATTGCATAACAAGTCTTTGTATACACAAGAAACATGCCAAAAAAGAATACCAGGAAGGAATGCTAAAGCCTACACACACACCACCTGCACTTAAAAACCACAAACCTGAAGCAGTTATATTAAACATAGGCAGGTGCATGCTTGCTTTGTCGCTGAAGCATGAGAACTCTGCACCCTTCTGCAGTTTAGTAATCTCTGATAGACCGATCTATATTCCAAAAATGGTTTTAACAGGACGAGTCCAGCAAAACTCAGATCATATCATTTATATGTTAAGTAATCTAAAACCACACAATTGATGTGGATTAACATTAGTTTTTATTTTTGGTAGAACTCAACAATCATGTGAGCATTCATGTTTATTGATTAAGCGTTCAAATAAACACTGTCCTCACAAAAATGATAACCTCACCATACAACAAAGAAAACCACAAGTTAAAATCAACAAAGACTCAACACCACACCAGTGAAGGCATGTGCAATGGAATTCTGTAGAACTTCATCTGCAGTATCTAAGTCAGACTGGTGCTTCAATGTCTGACAAAGCCTTCCTCCAACAGTGTCAATGCTGTCAAACCCTTTTAAACGAAATCCACAAACGCTTCAAGCTGTCCCACACCCTGTGTAAGAAGCTACACGCAAGCATATGTTAAGAAGTGGCAGTCATGAGCTTCCTTACGAAGATGAAAAAGAAATGTCTAAAAGAATCTAATATCTTAGTAACTTGATAAAACAGTCGCCACGGCATCCTTCAGTTGATTTAACGTCATAACTGGGGTGAGGCTGCACATTGAATGAGGTCGGGACTAGTCCACCCAGACTGAAGACAGGTCCACCCAGAATTCACAGAACCCTTAATTGTTTCATGCTGCACAAGAAACGGTTAAGAAACAGTATTAGAGTAGAATACCATAAGATCATTGCTGGCATTTCTGTTTTGTGGCGTCTTGTATCGTGAGAAATTTGTATCGGTTACGGTGAGCTAAAGAAAACCACTTATTGTGTACACCGAACGGACCATGCACGTAGTTGAAGGGCAATTTATTTAGATAAATAAACTACACTACAACGGCGTACACGGCCCTTAAAATCCAGCACGCAAACCATAATAATGTGACGCACAAAACAACATAATTTAGAACAGAGAGTCACTCGATGGCACTACGTGATGCTGGGACCAGAGCCCTGCGTGAGGGTGCACCTACTTAGATATTTCTTACATATTTGGATTAGGGCTGTGCAATTAATCAAAAATTAATCGTAATCGTCAGTTTTGGCCTTCATCAACTACAAAAACAAAATAATCGAGGTAAACGATTTTTGTGCCACATTCCATTATGCAAGGATCCTCTCTTTTCTTGTAGTATAAATCCACAGCGCACGCTTTTCTTTACGAGTTAAAAAGCCAAGTTCTTTCTACTTTCTATGTTGTTTTAAGAGTTAATGAGTAATCGTGTTATATTATCGGGATCTTAATATTGGCCAAAAAAAAAAAATTTGTCATAATCGAGCAGTTATTTTTCGAGCAGAGTGTCTTAATTTCCTGTACGCAGATAAAGCCCAATATTTTCCTTGAAATCATTAAAGTGACGTTTAGGGAATTGAAATAAACCCTACATTAGATAAGAGGAAGAGACCACAGTTCTCACAGAGCATCTTCCCAAGCCTGTCATCGTTAACATCCATAACAGCAGGCCCTAACTTAGTCTTGCAAAATATAAAATGTGCAAATTTACCAAATAGAAAAACTTGCTATTGCAGTGCTGAATAAACTTGCTCCTAGTTCATTCCTAAATTAATATTTAAAAGCGTCACGTGCGTTTTGTTTTTCTCTAAAGTGATACACACTGACAAAATGTATACCTTGAATGTACCATTTTTCCCCGAGTGGTCGAAACCACAACCTTGGCTTTGCAAATTTTGTGATTATCACTTTCATTAACACATTGTCTGTTTTGGTTGAGCATTTTCAGTATGAGTGCAAAATGTAAATAAAATCTGCGTCCTTAAAACAACACACTAAAGACAGAACATTCAAAGCGGTGGACAAAACATTCATGGGAGAAATGCCGACAAGAATGATAACATACTGATTTAGGGAGACTAGCCAAAGATTAAGTGAGAAATGAGACAACACATTCTCCCATGCAGAGTGCTCAGGAAGAGAAGTTTGTGCACCTGACAGCTGGGTAGAGATTATTAGTCAAAACATAAACGGCAGAAAACTTTACACGTGTATGTTTAAAGTAAGCAAATAAATGAACAAAGACGATAGAAGCATTTATTAAAATCATTATTAAATAATTTTATAAAAACCCATTCAAAAATGCTTCGGAGCCTATTTAAACGATTATTCCTTCCTATACAATATAATAAAGACAATTACAGAAAATATTTATTACCCTACAAAATATTTATAGCAAAAACAAATCCAAAGCCAACCATACGTCAAGAAAGGATCTGTTTTGACGCACGCACGCCAACAACGGACGTAATGAGGTCATATGTGACACAATTTCAACGTGCCGCTGACCTCAATAAAGCTAGCCACCCAAAGGCTCCGCGATTACTCATATTGACCATCCAGAATTATTTAGTTTGGTTTAACGTCAAACACAAACAAAGGAAGGTACACGATGTGATTTCACCACACACCGTCATCCAGTGAAACAAAGAGGCGATGTTCTTTGTTTCTGTTTCTGCTAGGATAACAGTTATGGTAATAGACAACATCCGACAACATGAACGCAGACTCGGACAAACTGTGCATTCAAATACAGCCGCAAAGTACTACGTACCATTCATATAGTGTATTTAGCTTGAATATACACCTAAAACGTTCAACAGCTCATGGGATTTGAATGAATCTGAAGGAATGTCGGAGATAACGTTACCGGTTAGATAGCCGGCGTGAGTCGCTTCTAACAACAAAGACAGTCGACACATGTTTCCTCTCGACGGTAAACATTGCCTAAATCATAGCAATACTGTCATTTTTTATTGATCAGGCTATATTGAGCATTCCATATGGAAATTATATTAATAAATTGATCATTCATAAGTTGGTATGTCCACCATCGTCATAACGTATGGCGATTGTGCATGGGTGGGATGTTCTAAGCACCGAAAAGGTCTGCTTTATTAACAATTACGCGATGTGAAAATATCACTATAGCAAAGTGCTCACTTTTCTCTGTTACGTTACATATAACAGTTTTTAAATAACCCTTGTTTCTTTTGATCTACACACATAAACATTGAAATGTACTAAAGTAATTAAAACGCATCACAAATTAAAAATATTTTCGTCTATATTTGTTGTAAGACAGATGTTAAATGAAAAAATGTAAGCAGCACATTGATGATACCGTGTGACAATGAGCCACGCGGTCAAGTGTGGGCGCATCTCACAAACACAAAACTATACAATCGGTAATATCTCTTAAAATGCATGTTAGGGAAACCAGAATGCCAACCTTGCCGCTGGCAGTGCCGCCGGCCACCCCGATGAGAAAAGGTTGCCTGACAACATGCTCATTTTCGGCTTGATTGTCCAACTTGCTCTCGCTGTCTCCTGTCATGCTGTCAGTGCGCCCACTGAAGCTGCGGCTGTTTTTACCATGACAGGCGGGCGGCGCTCCTCCTCTCCTTTCAATTGTATATTTTCCTTTGGAACGTTGGGTTTGTTTCCATGAAGACAAAAAAAGCGTAAATTTTAACTTGAGTCTCGACTACTATAAAAAGAAACATTTAAATGAAGTTCTAGTTATTACGTGTAAATATTACGGTTATGTTTTGCCTACAAAGTGAAACAACTTGAGAAATACCCTTGTGGTAATTAACAAGTAAAGAATGGTTTGAATGCAGTGCCATTGCCAGAATGAGGTTTGCAGCCTGGGGGTATTCCAGAAAACAGGGTTCATTAACCGTCAGCTAAACCCTGAACTATGTGTTGGTTAACCCAAACCTTGCTTACTAGGAGTATGTAGGTTCTAGAACACGTGTGAAGAGTAGAGTAATGGCTAGTATACATTACAAGACTCTTAAAGTTTTGACTGTAAAACAACGTTATTAACAAGTAGGTATAGTTCTCTTGAAAGTGTCTTTTTCACATATTGCCTGCAGTTCTTTGTGAATTAAGTACATCAGGGGTCTTCAATGGTGGCCGTGACATCTAGTGGTACTTGGTGGTACTGTAAGGAATTCTCCAATTGTTGAAGAATATTTAGTTGAAACGTGAAATAAGGTATTCAACTAAAGTTCCATAACAAGTTAATAATATATTACAATATAACTCGCATTAAGTCACATTAAGGCTGTGGATGCCAGGCATGTTTATTTTAATATCTTTGTTAAGTAAAAACCATAATTCAATTTTATATATATAGTGCTTTTCACAATGTGCCTTGTTCCAAAGCAGCTTTACAGGAGAAAATAAGGAAAACTGAAAAACACAAAAAAGGTCAAACACAGCACAGTAGAACAGAATAGAATAGAACAAGCTAAATATGTGTGATAGTGATAGATGGTTCTAGTGTGATAGAAGCTCTATTATGTAGGTAGGGGCTAAACCGTTTAAGGCTAAGTGATTAAAAGAACTTAAAAGTCAATACAATACTTAACGGGCAGCCAGAGAAGTCAAACCCATATATGATTTGTACATCTGATTTCAATAGGGTTTTCCAGTTGTTACTACACAGCACAGATTTAAAATTATTGTTGAATTTAATCTCCTGAAATGATCCAAGAATCTTAGAATTTTCTCCGTAATAAAAATAAAAATGAAATGACAAAATTTTTACATCGTGTCCTGCAGTGCTTTGCATTCTCGGACATTTGGTAAGTCTATGTTGTTACTGAATGGCTGTTTATGGGCAAAACAGTGATTTCATCAGCATCAGCATTTCATCCTTTTAGTATTCATTTGAGATCACTTTACAACGCTCAACAAGCTTTGCTTCAAGTTTTAAATCATTCATTCAAAGAAAAAGTGAAATGCAGCAAAATATTTTTATAACCCAAATTAAATAATTAACATTATTTCAAAATACCATGATGTTATAGATGAGCTGTTAGCATGTAAAAAAACGCACAATCTCTACATTTTTTAAAGAAAATGTTAGATTTGGATATACTCATTATTACATTAAAATGATTGATAATTCATTGATTACTCAGTGAAAATATTCAGTTATAGCTACATATGACAAACATCTTTTACAAATGATCATTAAATGTCCATATTTACACGTTCATTTAGAGGCCTATTTTACTGGTATTACCGGGGTACTGCCACTAGTGGAAGAAGTGGAGTCGCGAGTTCCCAATTTAACTCCAACGAGAGACCCAGGCGCACGCCGCACATTGATGACGTCACCATATTAACGCTGACGCTGCTGCTTAGAAGGGGGTTGTGTGTGAACCAAAGCTTTAGCATATATTCTTAATATAGCAATTTCTTTAAAAATGAGCACAATGTTTGCAGACACGATATTGATTGTGTTTATATCTATTTGTACAGCATTACTAGCGGAAGGTAAGTAAACGCCGTCGTTCATCGGCTTTACATGACATGAAGGAGCGCCTGACTGCTAGGAAAATAAACTTAGCACAGCAAATAGAGGACAGATTCATTAGCTCTTTTTTTTAAGTGATAGATAACGCATTGCTTTTGTTTATTTACAGGAATTACGTGGGTTCTGGTGTACCGCACAGACAAGTACAAGAGATTAAAGGCAGAGGTTGAAAAGCAAAGTAAAAAACGTAAGTATGAGTATTTGACCTTTGTTGAATTAAAGTGATCATATTTTGAAGATCTGCAACTTGTTTTAGTGGAGAAAAAGAAGGAGACAATTACAGAATCAGCTGGGCGTCAGCAAAAGAAAAAGATTGGTAAGACTATAAAAGTATTCACTATTATTACGTGTATTTTAATAATGTGGTAATTTAATGGCATAACTATGTTGTATTCAACAGAAAGACAAGAGGAGAAACTCAAGAACAATAACAGAGATCTGTCTATGGTATTGTAATGTTCAATTTGATGACATTACCAAGATTGTTTTTCATCAATTTCAAACTAAATGTTATGAGTCATCTTACAATTTACATTGTAAAAAGAAAATATGTTTTTATTTAATTCCAGGTACGGATGAAGTCAATGTTTGCCATTGGCTTTTGCTTCACCGCTTTGATGGGCATGTTCAACTCCATGTATGTAGGCGCATACATTTTACAAGGGAGCTTTATTATAAATGTTTAGCAATAACTTTTAGTATTTTTTTTGTGACATGGACAGTTGTACAAATTTTTCTTATTTGTCATTCCAGCTTTGATGGTCGTGTTGTGGCCAAACTTCCATTCGTCCCTTTGTCTTATATCCAAGGGCTCTCACACCGTAACCTCCTTGGTGAAGATTACACCGACTGTTCCTTCATCTTCCTCTACATCCTGTGTACCATGTCAATTAGACAGGTAAGGTCTATCTGTTATTTTGATGTAAAGTGATCTTTTTTCCTTAGTTTGAGTTAAAAAACTTGCTGTTGATTGGTCCACAGATATATTGTCATTATGACCAAGTAATAATCTTGATATCGGGATACTTGGAGTTTTCAATATTAACACTTAATCAGAATAATACAGATAATGAATAAGAGGACATACAAGTATTTGAAAGAGAAGAGAAAATATTTGGACAAAATAAGGAACAGCTACTTGAAGACACTGGGAGGCATTTAAATTGAGTGTTTTTTGATGAACTTCAACACAAATTCTATAAACGTTAATACTGTAGTTTATATTTCTCTATTTAATTTATTTCTGTGAGTCCGTATATCAAATTCACGTGAATAGGATACCTTTATTTTGAAAGTAGCTTAAACCTTTGTTGCTGTTTATTCAGCTTACTATAATGCATGTTTTAACTTTTATCTCTAAATACTTACACCTCCTCAGAATATCCAGAAGATGCTAGGTCTTGCTCCTTCACGTGCTGCCACTAAACAGGCTGGAGGATTTTTAGGACCTCCTCCACAAGCTGCCAAGTTTTCCTGAACATTTGGAGACAGTGACATTCATACATAGAGACTCTATGCTTGTATGTTGTGTAAACGAAATGCAAAAAGGTGAGAGTGTTAGTCAGGTTGTGCACACGGGCTGACTGTAACTTCATTTTTTGATTGATTGTTTTGTTTCTATGTTTTGGTTTTCAGTTATCATGAATTTATAAGTTATATGTAGTCAAGTTTTTAACAGTAAAGTTCCTTGAGCAAAGGATGTAAATTCAGTCATCAGCATTTTTGTCAGTTTATATTTGCATGTGTATCTATATTTGCAGATACTTCATTGCTCAAAGGGTACAAAGATTCTTTCTTAATACAAGTATTATTTTATAATAATCTTTAAGCTATATTAAATAATATTAGACTGATGTTTAATTTCTTTTTGACATGTGAAAAATCGATTTGACTCCAGATTGTTATCATGTTTCTCTGTAAATGTTTTATTTATGGGAAATAAATTTTCATTAATCATTTTCATTCTTCTCTAGTCTTTGTTTTAAATGTCTCAATTACATCTGAGTGCAAGTATGCAAGAAGAGGTGTAGGTCCTATTCATCATTTTACAATTTGGAGTAAAGTGTCAAGTTTTAGCCTCCCAATGGCTCTGCCATTTTTGCCCTGCATGCTATCATTTACCGGTTAAAGTTTCCTTCTATTTTATGGAAAAATAGGAATAGTTCATCCAAAAATGAATTTTATCATCTACCAACCCTCGTCATTTCTTACCTGTGTGACTTTCTTTCTGCTTCAGAGCACAAAAAAAGATGTTTTAAATATGTGGGTAACCGAACAACGATACCCATTAATGTCAATGAGTGCCACCATTCTCAAGCCACGATTGTTTTTTTCAAAAGCCCCGAATCTATCTGAGTTAATTTAGTACGCTGGGTGGCAGCATTCAGCTTTGAACTCGGTCCTCCACTCCGGTAACGTTAACCGAGGAAGAGCTAATGTTAACACTCTGAATAGTCTGCTCTAGTCGTTCCTCAATGGTGGCCGGCCCCCTGTTGGGATATAAATAAACATAAGTAATCACTTTTTGGCGATCTATGTGCCCTATAGTAACTTAATACAGCTGCAGAAGCGCTACCAATGGCTACAGATCGTCAGTGTAAAAAAGTTGACCAATCAATGAGAGACAGTTATAATCCAATTACAGAGACCAAGCAGAATGTCAGCCAATCAGACTGAAGACCGAACATCAGCCAATTGGCAGGCGGGCGCGTAACTTTTATCTTATGGTTTCATAATGATAATACATTTAACATTTAAAAATAGTAATATAGCTACCATAAATGGGGGGAAATATTCTCCTTGGGGGACCATGCCCATAGATTTGGGCTAAGCCCCCAATGTCTACAACGTCTGGCTCCGCCCCTTATGCAGCCAGGGGATGCGTGTATTTTTACTTATGGCTGCAGAATGGATATTCAGTTTTAAACAACCGGATGGAGTTAAAAAGAACAAGTCTACACGTTTATAGTTTATAATATTTTCTAAATCCCTGATGGGTTTATTATCTGAAGAGTGCCAGAGTAGATTGACTTTATTTGCTCTTTTCATTGTCTCCATTCATCTGCCACACAGTTTGGGTATACCTTTTCAGATTATGTTCAACCACAGCAGTGCAAAGATCAATAATAACCATCATTAAAGAAAACACTTCTTGCGCAATTATTGCCTACATCTAGAACTTTTAATTTAATTAAATTAAAGAGAGAGAAATATCATCATTTACTCACCCTCAGATTGTTTCATATAAAAATGTACTTGTTTTGTTATCCACAATGAAAGATCTGTGTATGTTAGCCATTTTCAGTTCTGTGACATCATCCACTTCCATAGTAGGGAAAAGAATATTGTATGTTTGTTAGATAGTTTGAAGAATTTCGGAACAAACTGTTCTGGGGCACCTTTGACCACCATTAAATTTTTCCTACTATGGCAGTCAACAATAAGCAACAAAATTGCTTATAAAGATCTTTCTCCGTGTTAATCAGAACAAAGTAATTTATACAGGTTGAAATGATGAGAGTGTGCAAATGAAGACGTCATTTTCATTTTTGGATGAACTATCACTTTAAGATAACATTCCGTCTGTCCCACCCACATTGTGCAAGTGAGCCTAGGGGTCAGTTTAAGCAACAATCTGCTTTAAATTCATTGACAATCGTGCAATTTTCGCGACAGAAGCATTCTGTACTTTATAGAGATCGCAGCTTTCATTGATAAGGTAAGGAGCATTCACTGCATGCATTGCTTATGTCATGTTTTGCAAAAGTTCAATTGCTTCAATGTAGATTCACAGCAACAAAGCTTGTGCAAATTTCAGAGTCAAGCATTCAGAAAATCAGTTCAAGTTGCATAATTCGATGCTGTACCGATAACGTGTAAGGTTAGTGTAGCAATAGCAAGTTAGCTAAACTGAACTGATTAAAACCTTATAACTATAGTCTATAGTCACACTAAGGACGATCATTTAACTGCAAAGTCGTTTTCAATTGATCAGATAGCAAAATAAAGTGCACATCAGAACGAACGATATCGCTGGTATCGACGAAACATTGCAGCCAATCAAATTTAAAGGGCTCGCACAATCAAAATGTGAAAGCGTAAAAAAACATAAAACTATCGTCCAGGATTGACTTTAAACTTTACTGTAATATTCCTTCTTGATCTTAAGTCGTCTTGACGTGCATAAAACTTGAACTTTGCGCAATCTGCACTGCACATCGTCGATTTATGACCTGCTAACGTTATTAAACACTCTCTTGCAGATAACAATGGCTCAACAACCGCTTCTGTCCCTGCCCGAGTTTCAGAACGTATCCACGGGTACTTTGGTAGTGAAGGAGCCTCTTAATTTCTGGGGAGGACAGAGAGTGAAGCCGAAACATGCGAAGAACGCAGAGCCAGTGTACGAACCTTTTACTGGTATGTGTTATTTACACTGTGTCTATACATGCATGTTCATTGCATAGGGCGTGTACTTGCATGTCATGCAACTCCTCATGAGTGCTCCCTGTGACTCTTCATTGACCTTTAACTATCCAAAGTGATTGATTTGCTAGCTTCACCATCCTCAAAGCAATATGTTATCTTCGCTTTAAATCTGGACATCCAATTCACTGTCTCTCTGTTCCCAGGCCGTGTGCTGTGTGATATGATTCCCTGTGTGGAGGAGGAGGTAGACCAGGCCATAAAAAGCGCTCATTCTGCATACTTGCAATGGCGCAAGCTGTCCGGTATGGAGAGGTCCCGGATCATGCTTGAGGCTGCCAGAATTATCAGGGTAAATTATGCTGTGTTTAAGATTACATAGCCAAGAAGAGTCTTGCAGATACTGAGGCTCAATAAAGTTATAAACTAGATTAATCTATACAGTGATTAAATCATTATGTAGACTTTGCACAAACGTCTATACTTATGTGAAGATTTGCATTATAGTTGTACCAATTACTAAACAGACTAACCATTGATCATTTGTTCTTTTGTGCAGGAGCGCAGAGATGAAATTGCAAAAGTGGAAGTGATCAACAATGGCAAATCCATCACTGAGGCTGAGGTGGATATTGACATCGCCTGGCAATGTATTGAGTACTATGCTGGCATTGCCCCAACATTGTCAGGTAGATTTGACATACCCATAAATGCAGTGTATTTAGGACAAACATTTCATCAGTTTATGGGTTCCCTTGGAATCAAACGCCTAGCCAGGGTTGCCAGGTTTGCGTAACAAAACCCTAGTTTAAATAACAAAATTCTGAATATGCCACTCCTATACCTAAAATGCATATTTAACAGTCATCGCTATGCATTACACGCAATTATTACTAAAAATGATAAACACAGTTTGTAACTTAATCTTACCCTTACTGGCGCTGATGAAAAAAATGATTCCCCTTTGAACCGCAGAATAAAAAACAACCTACGGCAACCGTTTAAAAGTAGCTCAAGACGTAGCAAGGCCCTAGCTCAGTCACCGTTGTAGAGCATATGGGCTACCAGTGGAGGAATGTGTTATTTATGATTTTTGCATTCCGATTGATAACCTTTTCCATTCGCAAAATATTTTCTCTGCCATATCTTATCATCTTTTTCTGAAGGCCAGCACATACAACTTCCAGGAGGATCTTTTGCGTATACCCGAAGGGAGCCGCTGGGTGTTTGTGTCGGCATAGGAGCCTGGAATTATCCCTTCCAGATAGCGGCTTGGAAGTCAGCCCCAGCAATGGCCTGTGGTATGAGCAGAAATCCAGGATTTTTATCTATCTCTTTGAAAGTAGTCAACACATTTCTGGGATACTTTAAAGTTTTTTTTCTTTGGAGTATTCACGAAGTACGTTGTGTATGTTAAGTTTGTTACCATTTGTCTTTTCTCCAAAACTTTCCGCCAATTTAGGCAATGCGATGGTGTTCAAACCATCTCCCATGACTCCAGTGACAGCAGTCATTTTGGCAGAGATCTACAAAGAGGCCGGTGTCCCTGATGGACTCTTTAATTTGGTGCAAGGAGGAGCTGAGACCGGATCTCTGTTGTGTCACCATCCCATGGTGGCTAAAGTGTCTTTCACTGGCAGCGTACCCACGGGAAAGAAGGTATGGCATAGCATGGAAAGCAAATCAACGTCAAATAGGTCATAATTGCACAATCACTTTAAAGTGAATTTCCTTGTCTTTATTTGGACAAAGGCTATACATGCTCATTTGCCTGCAGAAGTGCTTTGTTTGGAGAATGTAAGGATGGATTTTACAAAATACTTTTAATATGCATGTTTGTTTGTGGCATTTTAAAACTCTTTAAAGGTTATGGAAATGGCAGCCAAAGGTGCGAAGCAAGTGACACTAGAGCTTGGAGGGAAGTCACCTCTTATCATCTTTAAAGACTGTGAACTTGAGAATGCGATCAAAGGAGCCCTCATGGCCAACTTCCTCACCCAGGGAGAGGTGTGTAAAAATGAATGTGACCATCTTTAAAGCAAACTGCTAATTTTGAACTATTTAGCTATTATCTGCACCACTGTACATGCTTTTTGCTGTCAAACATGAATTGAAGGTTATATGTAACCTGCTTTATCTTTAAACCATAAATTAAACTACCCAGAGGGGATTCATACCCATAATCCTCAGCTCCTTAGCCCACTGGGCCCTCTGCTACAGTTTCAGTAGTTAATTTGTCAATGTCTTTTTCTTCTAACAATCATTGATAAATATACTATAGAGTCAGACTCGCTACCTTAGTCTTAAGTCCCAAAACTCATACTGCTCCTTTCACAGATAACATGAATTCAATTGATTTAAAATGAACCTAGGTGTGCTGCAATGGAACCCGAGTGTTTGTGCAAAGGGAGATCATGCCCCAGTTTCTAGAAGGAGTGGTGAAAAGGACCAAGGCCATTGCTGTTGGCAATCCCTTACTACGAGATACACGCATGGGTGCCCTTATTAGCAAACCTCACATGGAAAAAGTGTTGGGTTTTATCAAGCAAGCTAAAGAACAGGTATGGCAGAACACCTGTTTAGGTGAAATGTCACTTTTTCAATAAGTCTTATGTCTTTTCTTGGTTTGCTTTTTTAAACTCTTTGTTAATTATTCATCTTTTAGGGTGCAAAGGTGTTGTGTGGAGGTGAGCGATTTGTTCCCAGCGATCCCAAACTGAAAGAAGGATACTTTGTGTCTCCATGTGTGTTGGGTGAGAAAACCTTTTATTTTTATTATTTGTCTTGTCTAAACATAATGTTTTTAGTTTGTTTCAAAATCCCTATGAACTGACCTGAAGTGTGCAGTTATTTTTCCCCTGTTGATATATTGTTTTAAAAACTGTTTTTTTTTCAACAACTTTTAGCTTACGTCACAGCTGATGTTCCGCCAGTCCACATAGGTGGTCTCAAAGTTAGTTAAATCGATTTTTTTCTGTAATTACAAATAGATAACTGCAGGGATGACATGACTTGTGTGAAGGAGGAGATCTTTGGCCCTGTGATGTCCGTTTTGCCTTTTGACACAGAGGAGGAGGCTCTTGAAAGAGCTAACAACACAACCTTTGGCCTGGCGTCTGGAGTCTTCACCAGGTAACTCCTCCATCATTTGTGACATTATTGTTCAGGCTATTTATGTATACTCATACATACAGATACACATACATTTCTAGTATTTATTTAACACTCTAATATATTTGTATTTAGAGATATAGCTCGAGCCCACAGAGTGGCTGAGAACCTCCAGGCAGGAACGTGCTTCATCAATAACTACAATGTTAGCCCTGTGGAAGTTCCTTTTGGAGGCTACAAGATGTCAGGTACTCAATATGCTACTTTTAACGAGACAATCATTAATATATCATCTGCAGATATGCTGTAACCTGTTTGGGTATCCCAGTTCAGAAAAATATCTGTACTCAAATCTGAAAGATCTCTCTGCTTTTTTAGGTTTTGGGAGAGAGAATGGACAAGTGACCATTGAATACTACTCTCAGCTCAAGACTGTTGTGGTGGAAATGGGAGACGTGGCAGAATTCTTTTAAGCTTGTGGGGTTACCAATCAGCATTTCTTATGTGATTTGTACAGTGTTCAGATCAAAAGCTTTTTCTGTGTGCACATTAGTGAATGGTTCATATATGCCTTTCCTTAGGCTTCAAACAAGGATACACATATATGCAAAGTTGCTATTAGGTAAGAGCGGTACTTTAGTAGCAATAGTTGAATGTTCTTCTAAACTCAATCTTTTTCCAAGGAAATATTTTTGTTTTATTTGCTTCAGTCACATCCCATGGAAACACTAGAACAGGATTAACCATTAACCAAATGTATTTTACAGTACTGTGTGAAGTTTAAGAGTTTCCAGATACAGATGCAAAGCAAGTGCCTTCTAGCCTGTTTCTACTGATAATTATACTCAGTCAGACACAACTTAGTAGGATTTAGTAACACTTATTGTTGATTCTAGATTTGTTTAACTCCCTTTTCTCCTACCCTCTTCATCTTCAGACTCCGTTATGACAGAAATGGCTGATGATTTACAAGTTTATAGCATTTCAAATAAATCACCTGGGTTTCCATGAAACAAAGTCTGTTTTTGTTTATTTTTAAGTAACCTGTGCATGATATTGGGAGTTTTACAATTTAGTTTACAAAAAATATTTTTAGAATTTCTTTGTGATTTTAATATTTGCTATATATTTAATTCCATGCGATTTATTTTTTTCTAAAGGTTGGGGTTAGAGTTAGAGTAGGGGTATAGAACTATATATCCTAATGAAATGTATTTTGGCAACATAAGTTTCTGGTTTATAACTTAAAATTTAAACAATTTAGTTTTTTCCCATTAAATACAATTCGTTTTCTTTAATATAATTGTATCAGTTAATGCTGTATTTAGAGTTTAAATATAAAGGACTTGAAATCCCATTTGTGGGTTTTTAGTGCCATCTGGTGTTGGTTTAAATGAAACGACGTGAGATGCCACTGTCTTCTTTCTGGCGGCCTGTAGATTTGGTTATTTAATTACTTTCAATAGTGTACAGATACAAATTCATTCAGATACATATATTCTCAAAGACTACTTTGTCAAGATTTAGATATCTTTGGTTTGAAAAGTTGAGTGTCAGTTATAAACAATACACATTATTTTAGGAAAACAATACATGCGTTCACTCGTTAATTGATTTCAAATGTAATACAAATATAAAATAATATGAATAATACAAAAACAGACATAACATAAGGATTAACCTTAATCACAACACTTAACGTAATTTTTCGTAGTTCTGTAAAAATGACTAAATGTAAAAAGTAGCCGAAGCCTACAAGAGAGTTAGAGAGCTAAGGCGGATACGGAAATGGCATCTTAATATATCGTTTATTATTATTCATCTTTAATAAATATATTATATGTGTTTATTGCCGTGAACATGTCCGTCTGTAGAAAAACTCCGCAGGAAACAATTCGGTAAATCAAACGTTCCTAGTCGTTTAGAACAACCAGTTCCGTGTGCACAACAGTGGCGCTATCGGGTTTGCACTTGGGACTTGACAAGCGCTGTCAGGGCAAAATCCCCAATATTGTCTGTGACCGTACCACAGCTGGATATTCGGTAAGTTAGGTTGGTTTTCCGCCCTAGCAGGGGAATTTTCCTAGACGTTATGTAACGTTATCCGATAAGGTAAGTTATGTTAGTCACCGCAATAACGAGCAGTTAACGTTACTATCTGGGCCTTATTTTGACTTTTATACAACTTGTAAAGCATTTATTATTAATATTTAGACGTTTTGGTGTCCATGTTGATATGAAGTGTCTTGAGTGACTGCGTTATTCTTTGCTGGTATGAGATGGGATTGTTGTGTTTCAGGTTACACCTGATTTTGTCTTTCGTGTCTACATGGTATTTAAACGCGCAGCGCTCAGCTCAAACGCTTTGCATTAACACACTGCCTTTATAAAGGAAGCGTTTATCCAAGAAAAATGGCAGAAAGCGGTGGTAAGTAATCATACGCGCATTAGGCCTATGTAGTTTAAAGTAACTGCTACTTCAGTTTTCTTTTTCTTTTACAGACACAGTAATAAAGTTAGAACCAAACAAGGGAAGTGATGGTGAAATTGACAGTCATGATCAAGTCTCCTCCCATGTAGAGAAAGGTAATTTAATCAATTGTAATATTAGATTGATTTTATTATGCATATGATACATTTTAGTTTTTAGTTTCGTATCGTGTTAATGCAAGTTGTATGCTGTAGTTGGCCCAAGTGGTTCTAGAAAAGAGAGGGTTGTAAGTGTGGTATATTTGAATTCAGATGTGTATTCTTATCATTCTTACAGAATAAAATGTAAAAAAAGTTGTATAATGATAATATAATGTTTAGCATTTTTAATTATGTTTATAATCAGTCACAGAAACTATTCACAACCCTGGAGACACTGATTCAGGCAACAAACAGCACGGGGACGGCCCTCAAACCGACCCTAGAATTCCTACAAAAGTTGACAAGGGGCAAGACAATGAAAATGGGCAAAGACCAAAAGGTATTTATGAGTACATCAAATTATTGAAATACAACAGTATACTAATATATCATATATAAAATAATATAATTATGTAAAGTATGAGAAAAAAAATATTGTAATACAGTTTTGCATCTTGCTGCATGAATATAGAATGTTGCACGTGTGTGTTTAAACCTGAAACATGCTTCATCCAGTTGGAATGTAGAGTCTATAAATATTAGTTTTATAAAATACCTCTTTTCCATGTTTGACATACAGGGTTTTTAAAACCCTGTATTTTAAAACCCTGGTTTTAGTACAATTTTAAAATAAATAACAGAGATCTGTCTATGGTATTGTAATGTTCAATTTGATGACATTACCAAGATTGTTTTTTATCAATTTCAAACTAAATGTTATGAGTCATCTAACAATTTACATTGTAAAAAGAAAATATGTTTTTATTTAATTCCAGGTACGGATGAAGTCAATGTTTGCCATTGGCTTTTGCTTCACCGCTTTGATGGGCATGTTCAACTCCATGTATGTAGGCGCATACATTTTACATGGGAGCTTTATTATAAATGTTTAGCAATAACTTTTAGTACTTTTTTTGTGACATGGACAGTTGTACAAATTTTTCTTATTTGTCATTCCAGCTTTGATGGTCGTGTTGTGGCCAAACTTCCATTCGTCCCTTTGTCTTATATCCAAGGGCTCTCACACCGTAACCTCCTTGGTGAAGATTACACCGACTGTTCCTTCATCTTCCTCTACATCCTGTGTACCATGTCAATTAGACAGGTAAGGTCTATCTGTTATTTTGATGTAAAGTGATCTTTTTTCCTTAGTTTGAGTTAAAAAACTTGCTGTTGATTGGTCCACAGATATATTGTCATTATGACCAAGTAATAATCTTGATATCGGGATACTTGGAGTTTTCAATATTAACACTTAATCAGAATAATACAGATAATGAATAAGAGGACATACAAGTATTTGAAAGAGAAGAGCAAATATTTGGACAAAATAAGGAACAGCTACTTGAAGACACTGGGAGGCATTTAAATTGAGTGTTTTTTGATGTACTTCAACACAAATTCTATTAACGTTAATACTGTAGTTTATATTTCTCTATTTAATTTATTTCTGTGAGTCCGTATATAAAATTCACGTGAATAGGATACCTTTATTTTGAAAGTAGCTTAAACCTTTGTTGCTGTTTATTCAGCTTACTATAATGCATGTTTTAACTTTTATCTCTAAATACTTACACCTCCTCAGAATATCCAGAAGATGCTAGGTCTTGCTCCTTCACGTGCTGCCACTAAACAGGCTGGAGGATTTTTAGGACCTCCTCCACAAGCTGCCAAGTTTTCCTGAACATTTGGAGACAGTGACATTCATACATAGAGACTCTATGCTTGTATGTTGTGTAAACGAAATGCAAAAAGGTGAGAGTGTTAGTCAGGTTGTGCACACGGGCTGACTGTAACTTCATTTTTTGATTGATTGTTTTGTTTCTATGTTTTGGTTTTCAGTTATCATGAATTATAAGTTATATGTAGTCAAGTTTTTAACAGTGAAGTTCCTTGAGCAAAGGATGTAAATTCAGTCATCAGCATTTTTGTCAGTTTATATTTGCATGTGTATCTATATTTGCAGATACTTCATTGCTCAAAGGGTACAAAGATTCTTTCTTAATACAAGTATTATTTTATAATAATCTTTAAGCTATATTAAATAATATTAGACTGATGTTTAATTTCTTTTTGACATGTGAAAAATCGATTTGACTCCAGATTGTTATCATGTTTCTCTGTAAATGTTTTATTTATGGGAAATAAATTTTCATTAGTCATTTTCATTCTTCTCTAGTCTTTGTTTTAAATGTCTCAATTACATCTGAGTGCAAGTATGCAAGAAGAGGTGTAGGTCCTATTCATCATTTTACAATTTGGAGTAAAGTGTCAAGTTTTAGCCTCCCAATGGCTCTGCCATTTTTGCCCTGCATGCTATCATTTACCGGTTAAAGTTTCCTTCTATTTTATGGATAAATAGGAATAGTTCATCCAAAAATGAATTTTATCATCTACCAACCCTCGTCATTTCTTACCTGTGTGACTTTCTTTCTGCTTCAGAGCACAAAAAAAGATGTTTTAAATATGTGGGTAACCGAACAACGATACCCATTAATGTCAATGAGTGCCACCATTCTCAAGCCACGATTGTTTTTTTCAAAAGCCCCGAATCTATCTGAGTTAATTTAGTACGCTGGGTGGCAGCATTCAGCTTTAAACTCGGTCCTCCACTCCGGTAACGTTAACCGAGGAAGAGCTAATGTTAACACTCTGAATAGTCTGCTCTAGTCGTTCCTCAATGGTGGCCGGCCCACTGTTGGGATATAAATATTTAAGATTAAGATTATAAGATTTATGTGCCCTATAGTAACTTAATACAGCTGCAGAAGCGCTACCAATGGCTACAGATCGTCAGTGTAAAAAAGTTGACCAATCAATGAGAGACAGTTATAATCCAATTACAGAGACCAAGCAGAATGTCAGCCAATCAGACTGAAGACCGAACATCAGCCAATTGGCAGGCGGGCGCGTAACTTTTATCTTATGGTTTCATAATGATAATACATTTAACATTTAAAAATAGTAATATAGCTACCATAAATGGGGGAAAATATTCTCCTTGGGGGACCATGCCCATAGATTTGGGCTAAGCCCCCAATGTCTACAACGTCTGGCTCCGCCCCTTATGCAGCAAGGGGATGCGTGTATTTTTACTTATGGCTGCAGAATGGATATTCAGTTTTAAACAACCGGATGGAGTTAAAAAGAACAAGTCTACACGTTTATAGTTTATAATATTTTCTAAATCCCTGATGGGTTTATTATCTGAAGAGTGCCAGAGTAGATTGACTGTATTTGCTCTTTTCATTGTCTCCATTCCTCTTCCACACAGTTTGGGTATACCTTTTCAGATTATGTTCAACCACAGCAGTGCAAAGATCAAAAATAACCATCATTAAAGAAAACACTTCTTGCGCAATTATTGCCTACATCTAGAACTTTTAATTTAATTAAATTAAAGAGAGAGAAATATCATCATTTACTCACCCTCAGATTGTTTCATATAAAAATGTACTTGTTTTGTTATCCACAATGAAAGATCTGTGTATGTTAGCCATTTTCAGTTCTGTGACATCA
Organism: Barbatula barbatula; assembly: GCF_947034865.1. Taxonomy (NCBI): domain Eukaryota; kingdom Metazoa; phylum Chordata; class Actinopteri; order Cypriniformes; family Nemacheilidae; genus Barbatula; species Barbatula barbatula. Next base: position 17,279,137 of record NC_136774.1, read on the forward strand.
TCCACTTCCATAGTAGGGAAAAGAATATTGTATGTTTGTTGTTCTGTTGAACACAAGTGAGATAGTTTGAAGAATTTCGGAACAAACTGTTCTGGGGCACCTTTGACCACCATTAAATTTTTCCTACTATGGCAGTCAACAATAAGCAACAAAATTGCTTATAAAGATCTTTCTCCGTGTTAATCAGAACAAAGTAATTTATACAGGTTGAAATGATGAGAGTGTGCAAATGAAGACGTCATTTTCATTTTTGGATGAACTATCACTTTAAGATAACATTCCGTCTGTCCCACCCACATTGTGCAAGTGAGCCTAGGGGTCAGTTTAAGCAACAATCTGCTTTAAATTCATTGACAATCGTGCAATTTTCGCGACAGAAGCATTCTGTACTTTAATAGAGATCGCAGCTTTCATTGATAAGGTAAGGAGCATTCACTGCATGCATTGCTTATGTCATGTTTTGCAAAAGTTCAATTGCTTCAATGTAGATTCACAGCAACAAAGCTTGTGCAAATTTCAGAGTCAAGCATTCAGAAAATCAGTTCAAGTTGCATAATTCGATGCTGTACCGATAACGTGTAAGGTTAGTGTAGCAATAGCAAGTTAGCTAAACTGAACTGATTAAAACCTTATAACTATAGTCTATAGTCACACTAAGGACGATCATTTAACTGCAAAGTCGTTTTCAATTGATCAGATAGCAAAATAAAGTGCACATCAGAACGAACGATATCGCTGGTATCGACGAAACATTGCAGCCAATCAAATTTAAAGGGCTCGCACAATCAAAATGTGAAAGCGTAAAAAAACATAAAACTATCGTCCAGGATTGACTTTAAACTTTACTGTAATATTCCTTCTTGATCTTAAGTCGTCTTGACGTGCATAAAACTTGAACTTTGCGCAATCTGCACTGCACATCGTCGATTTATGACCTGCTAACGTTATTAAACACTCTCTTGCAGATAACAATATGGCTCAACAACCGCTTCTGTCCCTGCCCGAGTTTCAGAACGTATCCACGGGTACTTTGGTAGTGAAGGAGCCTCTTAATTTCTGGGGAGGACAGAGAGTGAAGCCGAAACATGCGAAGAACGCAGAGCCAGTGTACGAACCTTTTACTGGTATGTGTTATTTACACTGTGTCTATACATGCATGTTCATTGCATAGGGCGTGTACTTGCATGTCATGCAACTCCTCATGAGTGCTCCCTGTGACTCTTCATTGACCTTTAACTATCCAAAGTGATTGATTTGCTAGCTTCACCATCCTCCAAGCAATATGTTATCTTCGCTTTAAATCTGGACATCCAATTCACTGTCTCTCTGTTCCCAGGCCGTGTGCTGTGTGATATGATTCCCTGTGTGGAGGAGGAGGTAGACCAGGCCATAAAAAGCGCTCATTCTGCATACTTGCAATGGCGCAAGCTGTCCGGTATGGAGAGGTCCCGGATCATGCTTGAGGCTGCCAGAATTATCAGGGTAAATTATGCTGTGTTTAAGATTACATAGCCAAGAAGAGTCTTGCAGATACTGAGGCTCAATAAAGTTATAAACTAGATTAATCTATACAGTGATTAAATCATTATGTAGACTTTGCACAAACGTCTATACTTATGTGAAGATTTGCATTATAGTTGTACCAATTACTAAACAGACTAACCATTGATCATTTGTTCTTTTGTGCAGGAGCGCAGAGATGAAATTGCAAAAGTGGAAGTGATCAACAATGGCAAATCCATCACTGAGGCTGAGGTGGATATTGACATCGCCTGGCAATGTATTGAGTACTATGCTGGCATTGCCCCAACATTGTCAGGTAGATTTGACATACCCATAAATGCAGTGTATTTAGGACAAACATTTCATCAGTTTATGGGTTCCCTTGGAATCAAACGCCTAGCCAGGGTTGCCAGGTTTGCGTAACAAAACCCTAGTTTAAATAACAAAATTCTGAATATGCCACTCCTATACCTAAAATGCATATTTAACAGTCATCGCTATGCATTACACGCAATTATTACTAAAAATGATAAACACAGTTTGTAACTTAATCTTACCCTTACTGGCGCTGATGAAAAAAATGATTCCCCTTTGAACCGCAGAATAAAAAACAACCTACGGCAACCGTTTAAAAGTAGCTCAAGACGTAGCAAGGCCCTAGCTCAGTCACCGTTGTAGAGCATATGGGCTACCAGTGGAGGAATGTGTTATTTATGATTTTTGCATTCCGATTGATAACCTTTTCCATTCGCAAAATATTTTCTCTGCCATATCTTATCATCTTTTTCTTAAGGCCAGCACATACAACTTCCAGGAGGATCTTTTGCGTATACCCGAAGGGAGCCGCTGGGTGTTTGTGTCGGCATAGGAGCCTGGAATTATCCCTTCCAGATAGCGGCTTGGAAGTCAGCCCCAGCAATGGCCTGTGGTATGAGCAGAAATCCAGGATTTTTATCTATCTGTTTGAAAGTAGTCAACACATTTCTGGGATACTTTAAAGTTTTTTTTCTTTGGAGTATTCACGAAGTACGTTGTGTATGTTAAGTTTGTTACCATTTGTCTTTTCTCCAAAACTTTCCGCCAATTTAGGCAATGCGATGGTGTTCAAACCATCTCCCATGACTCCAGTGACAGCAGTCATTTTGGCAGAGATCTACAAAGAGGCCGGTGTCCCTGATGGACTCTTTAATTTGGTGCAAGGAGGAGCTGAGACCGGATCTCTGTTGTGTCACCATCCCATGGTGGCTAAAGTGTCTTTCACTGGCAGCGTACCCACGGGTAAGAAGGTATGGCATAGCATGGAAAGCAAATCAACGTCAAATAGGTCATAATTGCACAATCACTTTAAAGTGAATTTCCTTGTCTTTATTTGGACAAAGGCTATACATGCTCATTTGCCTGCAGAAGTGCTTTGTTTGGAGAATGTAAGGATGGATTTTACAAAATACTTTTAATATGCATGTTTGTTTGTGGCATTTTAAAACTCTTTAAAGGTTATGGAAATGGCAGCCAAAGGTGCGAAGCAAGTGACACTAGAGCTTGGAGGGAAGTCACCTCTTATCATCTTTAAAGACTGTGAACTTGAGAATGCGATCAAAGGAGCCCTCATGGCCAACTTCCTCACCCAGGGAGAGGTGTGTAAAAATGAATGTGACCATCTTTAAAGCAAACTGCTAATTTTGAACTATTTAGCTATTATCTGCACCACTGTACATGCTTTTTGCTGTCAAACATGAATTGAAGGTTATATGTAACCTGCTTTATCTTTAAACCATAAATTAAACTACCCAGAGGGGATTCATACCCATAATCCTCAGCTCCTTAGCCCACTGGGCCCTCTGCTACAGTTTCAGTAGTTATTTTGTCAATGTCTTTTTCGTATAACAACCATTGATAAATATACTATAGAGTCAGACTCGCTACCTTAGTCTTAAGTCCCAAAACTCATACTGCTCCTTTCACAGATAACATGAATTCAATTGATTTAAAATGAACCTAGGTGTGCTGCAATGGAACCCGAGTGTTTGTGCAAAGGGAGATCATGCCCCAGTTTCTAGAAGGAGTGGTGAAAAGGACCAAGGCCATTGCTGTTGGCAATCCCTTACTACGAGATACACGCATGGGTGCCCTTATTAGCAAACCTCACATGGAAAAAGTGTTGGGTTTTATCAAGCAAGCTAAAGAACAGGTATGGCAGAACACCTGTTTAGGTGAAATGTCACTTTTTCAATAAGTCTTATGTCTTTTCTTGGTTTGCTTTTTTAAACTCTTTGTTAATTATTCATCTTTTAGGGTGCAAAGGTGTTGTGTGGAGGTGAGCGATTTGTTCCCAGCGATCCCAAACTGAAAGAAGGATACTTTGTGTCTCCATGTGTGTTGGGTGAGAAAACCTTTTATTTTTATTATTTGTCTTGTCTAAACATAATGTTTTTAGTTTGTTTCAAAATCCCTATGAACTGACCTGAAGTGTGCAGTTATTTTTCCCCTGTTGATATATTGTTTTAAAAACTGTTTTTTTTCAACAACTTTTAGCTTATGTCACAGCTGATGTTCCGCCAGTCCACATAGATGGTCTCAAAGTTAGTTAAATAATTTTTTTTCTGTAATTACAAATAGATAACTGCAGGGATGACATGACTTGTGTGAAGGAGGAGATCTTTGGCCCCGTGATGTCCGTTTTGCCTTTTGACACAGAGGAGGAGGCTCTTGAAAGAGCTAACAACACAACCTTTGGCCTGGCGTCTGGAGTCTTCACCAGGTAACTCCTCCATCATTTGTGACATTAATGTTCAGGCTATTTATGTATACTCATACATACAGATACACATTTATTTCTAGTATTTATTTAACACTCTAATATATTTGTATTTAGAGATATAGCTCGAGCCCACAGAGTGGCTGAGAACCTCCAGGCAGGAACGTGCTTCATCAATAACTACAATGTTAGCCCTGTGGAAGTTCCTTTTGGAGGCTACAAGATGTCAGGTACTCAATATGCTACTTTTAACGAGACAATCATTAATATATCATCTGCAGATATGCTGTAACCTGTTTGGGTAAGTATCCCAGTTCAGAAAAAAAGATCTGTACTCAAATCTGAAAGAACATCTCTCTGCTTTTTTAGGTTTTGGGAGAGAGAATGGACAAGTGACCATTGAATACTACTCTCAGCTCAAGACTGTTGTGGTGGAAATGGGAGACGTGGCAGAATTCTTTTAAGCTTGTGGGGTTACCAATCAGCATTTCTTATGTGATTTGTAGTGTTCAGATCAAAAGCTTTTTCTGTCTGCACATTAGTGAATGGTTCATATCTGCCTTTCCTTAGGCTTTAAACAAGGATACACATATATGCAAAGTTGCTATTAGGTAAGAGCGGTACTTTAGTAGCAATAGTTGAATGTTCTTCTAAACTCCATCTTTTTCCAAGGAAATATTTTTGTTTTATTTGCTTCAGTCACAACCCATGGAAACACTAGAACAGGATTAACCATTAACCAAATGTATTTTACAGTACTGTGTGAAGTTTAAGAGTTTCCAGATACAGATGCAAAGCAAGTGCCTTCTAGCCTGTTTCTACTGATAATTATACTCAGTCAGACACAACTTAGTAGGATTTAGTAACACTTATTGTTGATTCTAGATTTGTTTATCTCCCTTTTCTCCTACCCTCTTAATCCTCAGACTCCGTTATGACAGAAATGGCTGATGATTTACAAGTTTATAGCATTTAAAATAAATCACCTGGGTTTCACGAAACAAAGTCTGTTTTTGTTTATTTTTAAGTAACCTGTGCATGATATTGGGAGTTTTACAATTTAGTTTACAAAAAATATTTGTAGAATTTCTTTGTGATTTTAATATTTGCTATATATTTAATTCCATGCGATTATTTTTTTCTAAAGGTTGGGGTTAGAGTTAACTGTACTGAACTATATATCCTAATGAAATGTATTTTGGCAACATAAGTTTCTGGTTTATAACTTAAAATTTAAACAATTTAGTTTTTTCCCATTAAATACAATTCGTTTTATTTAATATAATTTTATCAGTTAATGCTGTATTTAGAGTTTAAATATAAAGACCTTGAAATCCCATTTGTGGGTTTTTACAGTTTTTTACGATTGCTAAACAACTGGAGCTACATGTGCAAAACTCTAACTACAGTCTGCACAGCAGCAGTTCATGTGGACCAAACTCTAGTTCGGTTTTCATTGCTTGAACACAGTTTTCAAAACTGTACACACTTATCCCACGACTTTAACCACGACCTACACAACACTGTGGATTTACAGCACTTTGTTCAAATGCTAACACACTGCTGTCAAAACTGTGAACCACACATTCAAAACAGAATAGATTTCAGCCTTGTGCCTTTCAAACACTTTAAAACACTTTGAGTTTTTAGTGAACACACACATATATATATACTGTGTGTATATATATATATATATATATATAAGAACTCAGAAAAACTAATTTTGGAAAAGGAACGAGGAAGACGGGTTCGTGGTGGGAGAAGGGTGGCAGGGAGAGGGCAGATGCGTGGAGGAAGACACAGAAGACACAGAGCTGTTATTTCAGATGAAATAAGGGCTACACTTATAGACCCTGTCGTGAATCATGGTCTCTCATTGAGAGAGGAAGGTTTGAGGGTGCAACACAATCTGCAAAGATCCACAATGGCATCTGTAATGCCAATTTTCCATCATACAAACAGACGAGATTTACATCCTTACAGTTAATGAAAACATTACAGGAATTTATTTTGTATTGCAATTACAGTATAGAATATTTACACAGATATATATTACAGTAAATTGGACTGTAAAATATATTTTTACAACAGGACCCAAAGGCTGACCCCAACAGGAGGAAGAGTAGAAATATGACTTTGTATGAAGTCACTGAAATTATTGAAACTGTAAAGATGAAAAGTTTGTATTTTCTGTATTGGTGTTTGATGCTTGTGTTTTTCCTCTCAGTGTGTTCTGAGTGACAGTGTGTGTTATCTCAGTGAGGGTTGTGGATTGGGTTTGGATGCACTGAGCCTGTTTTGAGCCGTGTGTTAAAAGTTGTGTTGCTTTGAATGAGTTTTGCAGGTGATGTGAAGAGTTTAGCTCAGGTGACTGTTGGTAGCGCAGACTGTAGTTAGAGTTTTGCACATGTGACTCCAGTTGTGCTCAGTGTCGTTTAGCAATCGTAAAAAACTGTAGTGTCATCTGGTGTTTTAAATAAAATGTCGTGAGATGCCACTGTCTTCTTTCTGGCGGCCTGTAGATTTGGTTATTTAATTACTTTCAATAGTGTACAGATACAGATTAATTCAGATACATATATTCTCAAAGACTACTTTGTCAAGGTTTAGATATCTTTGATTTGAAAAGTTGAGTTCGGTGTCAGTTATAAACAATACACATTATTTTAGGAAAACAATACATGCGTTCACTCGTTAATTGATTTCAAATGTAATACAAATATAAAATAATATGAATAATACAAAAACAGACATAACATAAGGATTAACCTTAATCACAACACTTAACGTAATTTTTCGTAGTTCTGTAAAAATGACTAAATGTAAAAAGTAGCCTACAAGAGAGTTAGAGAGCTAAGGCGGATACGGAAATGGCATCTTAATATATCGTTTATTATTATTCATCTTTAATAAATATATTATATGTGTTTATTGCCGTGAACATGTCCGTCTGTAGAAAAACTCCGCAGGAAACAATTCGGTAAATCAAACGTTCCTAGTCGTTTAGAACAACCAGTTCCTTGTGCACAACAGTGGCGCTATCGGGTTTGCACTTGGGACTTGACAAGCGCTGTCAGGGCAAAATCCCAAATATTGTCTGTGACCGTACCACAGCTGGATATTCGGTAAGTTAGGTTGGTTTTCCGCCCTAGCAGGGGAATTTTCCTAGACGTTATGTAACGTTATCCGATAAGGTAAGTTATGTTAGTCACCGCAATACCGAGCAGTTAACGTTACTATCTGGGCCTTATTTTGACTTTTATACAACTTGTAAAGCATTTATTATTAATATTTAGACGTTTAGGTGTCCATGTTGATATGAAGTGTCTTGAGTGACTGCGTTATTCTTTGCTGGTATGAGATGGGATTGTTGTGTTTCAGGTTACACCTGATTTTGTCTTTCGTGTCTACAGGGTTTTTAAACGCGCAGGGCTCAGCTCAAACGCTTTGCATTAACACACTGCCTTTAGAAAGGAAGCGTTTATCCAAGAAAAATGGCAGAAAGCGGTGGTAAGTAATCATACGCGCATTAGGCCTATGTAGTTTAAAGTAACTGCTACTTCAGTTTTCTTTTTCTTTTACAGACACAGTAATAAAGTTAGAACCAAACAAGGGAAGTGATGGTGAAATTGACAGTCATGATCAAGTCTCCTCCCATGTAGAGAAAGGTAATTTAATCAACTGTAATATTAGATTGATTTTATTATGCATATGATACATTTTAGTTTTTAGTTTCGTATCGTGTTAATGCAAGTTGTATGCTGTAGTTGGCCCATGTGGTTCTAGAAAAGAGAGGGTTGTAAGTGTGGTATATTTGAATTCAGATGTGTATTCTTATCATTCTTACAGAATAAAATGTAAAAAAAGTTGTATAATAACAATAATATAATGTTTAGCATTTTTAATTATGTTTAGAATCAGTCACAGATACTATTCACAACCCTGGAGACACTGATTCAGACACCAAACAGCACGGGGACGGCCCTCAATCCGACCCTAGAATTCCTACAAAAGTTGACAAGGGGCAAGAAAATGAAAATGGGCAGAGACCAAAAGGTATTTATGAGAACATCAAATTATTGAAATACAACAGTATACTAATATATGATATATAAAATAATATAATTATGTGAAAAGTATGAGAAAAAAAAATTGTAATACAGTTTATAGGCTAAGCATTGTTGCATCTTGCTGCATGAATATAGAATGTTGCACGTGTGTGTTTAAACCTGAAACATGCTTCATCCAGTTGGAATGTAGAGTCTATAAATATTAGTTTTATGAAATATCTCTTTTCCATGTTTGACATACAGGGTTGACTGGAGAGATTCAGCATCATGAACAGAAGGATGCACAGAAGAATGCACGGGAGGTCAAACAAGAGAGCAATGAATCCATCAAGAGAAAAAGTGAAAATGATCAAGACTCCTCCCATAAAGGTTATATTATATTATATTCTGTTTTTGTTTAGTACAATTTTAAAATAAGAGTTTGTAGTATGCAGTAGTTTACCCAACTAGTTCTAGAAAAGAGGTTAATAAGTGTGGGATATTTGAATTCAGATGTGGATTCTTATCATTCTTACAGAATAAAAATTTTAAATTGTATAATGATAATATAATGTTTAACATTTTTTATTATGTTTAGAATCAGTCACAGATACTATTCACAACCTTGGAGACACTGATTCAGACACCAAACAGCACGGGGACGGCCCTCAATCCGACCCAAAAATGTCTACAAAAGTTGACAAGGGGCAAGAAAATGAAAATGGGCAGAGACCAAAAGGTATTTATGAGAAGATCAAATTATTGAAATACAACAGTATACTAATATATGATATATAAAATAATATAATTATATAAAGTATGAGAAAAAAAGATTGTAATACAGTTTATAGGCCAAGAATTGTTGCATCTTGCTGCATGAATATAGAATGTTGCACGTGTGTGTTTAAACCTGAAACATGCTTCATCCAGTCGGAATGTAGAGTCTATAAATATTAGTTTTATGAAATATCTCTTTTCCATGTTTGACATACAGGCTTGACTGGAGAGATTCAGCATCATGAACAGAAGGATGCACAGAAGAATGCACAGGAGGTCAAACAAGAGAACAATGAATCCATCAAGAGAAAAAGTGAAAATGATCAAGACTCCTCCCATAAAGGTTATATTATATTATATTCTGTTTAAGTTTAGTACAATTTTAAAATAAGAGTATGTAGTATGCAGTAGTTGACCCAAATGGTGCTTCTTTATTAAGTAACATCAATAAAAGACAGGGTAGTAAGTGTAGTATATTTGAATTCAGATGTGTATTGTATTTTAGTTTAATAAGACACTTTTGGGTATTTGACATACAGGGTTGATTGGAAAGATAGAAGAGGGCGAACAGGAGGACGAACGGGATGACATACATGTGCACGAACAGGATGGCATACAGGAGCACGAACAGGATGGCATACAGGAGGTCAATGAATCCAGTAAGAGAAAATAATGTAATTTCCCACTGGAGAGACATAGGATTGATACCCAGTTCTCCCCTGCATGCGGGACCATACTGCATTTACTAATTTTGTGTCATAAAGACGTTTTTATCATTGTTTTACTCATTTTTACTCAATGGTTTCTTCCTTTACAGAAATGATTTGGTGGCTTATTCCGGTGGTAATTGTGTTGTTAGCTTTGGTATATCCGTGCCATCACTCTACCCCACCTGTGCAAAAAGATATTGATGTGGTGGATGTGTTCATCGAAAGAATGGCAAAAGTTGAGTCTAGCTTTCCAAATCAGCGTCCAGAGCTCTGGAAGAGAAGTCGGATTCATATCAGCCGCCACCTAAAGACTGTTAACCCCACTGAGCCAGTCAGTCTGATTCTTACATCTGGTCATGGCACCGAAAGAACACTCGGTTGCCTGGCTCAACGCTTGGCTGAGTCCTTTTCTGGTACTCTTAATTCTTCAGTCCTGAACATTGATGGAAAAGGCAAAACATTGCAAGACAGTGACCAAGTCAAGCTAGAGATTGATAGTGATTTGAGGAAAGCCTTTGAGGGTAAGACGCTTGCGGCAGTTATACATCGCTTTGAGGAGCTCCCACCTGGATCTTCTCTCATCTTCTACCGGTACTGCGACCATGAAAACGCGGCTTATAAAAAGGTCTTTCTGGTGTTTACTGTTATGCTGGATGCGTTAGTGGAAATCCCTTATAATGCCTCTCTAGCCGGAATTGAGGACATGGTACATGACCAAATAAAACGGAAGTTTGTCTCCTCGGACAAGTCAGCTGTGTTTAATCAAATGGACGTGGACAAATTAAGTGGACTGTGGAGCAGAATCTCTCACCTCATCCTACCGGTGGCTCGAGTGGAAAGGATTGAACAGCAGGGGTGTGGGTCTGATGGTGAATCATTCTGAAAATAGTCAATGGACTCTTCGCACAAATTACTACTTGAAATATTAAAACACTTTGCCTCTTAAAAGAGGGCTCTATACTTTGGATACAAACAATTGTTTTGACATTAATGAGTTGTTGGGTGTGTGCTACTGTTTGGAGGAGGGCCCTTGGAATTGTTCATTTAAAATGTGAAACACATTAAATTGATTTTTTTATGAATCTGAGGGGATAGAAGGAAATGTTTTTTTATCTAAATTATGCCTTAAACGTCAATGAAGGTGTTTTTTAATCTATTTGCTTAGCCAGGGATTGCCTTGGAAACAAGTTATGTTTGCTGTCAATGATTATTACGTTGTTAATTTTTAAACAATGGCTTTAACAGAGAAAACAATAGTGCCTTAATAAATACACATTCTTCTCTCAAGTTCCGTCGACATGTCATTGAGTTTTTGGATTTTGTGGGAAAATCGTTGCAGTGACTTGTAAAAGAGAAACTAAATGGACTGATAACTGCTTCCGGGTGATGTGTGTTCCACTAAAAGCGCTCCGAAAAAACCTTTAGTCAAACTTTCGTCTTCCGGCCTCCGCAGCTTCGGTAAAAGTTTCGAAACGAGAGGCATTATTTGACATGAAACAAATGGATTCGGGTGATTCTAATGAAGATGGATCTAAAACTAGAAGGAGAAGCACCAGACAGTCATCCAGAACAGGTTTGTTAATGGAAAAATAACTTATGTCTGCTGAAAATGGGCGGGACGGAAACTAACGTTACTTATTAGCTTGAGCGCTTGAGCAGAACAATTTGTGTACTTTTCATGCATTAAATAAATTATTTAAACATATAATTTGTGTAATTGTTATTTACAAGGTTTTATTATGACCATCGTTTGTATTTGTTAATATGTCTGTAGTTCACAGTCATCGTAACGTTATAGCCATCTGTCATTATTTCGAGCTGAACTGAAAATAATTTAACTTCTTGCTGGTTTGACAAACTAACAAAATGCGTTTATTTTCACACTTGCACAGAAATGGCGCAGGAAGTTAATAGCTTGTTACATTTTCCTCTTTAGATTTCTATAGTGCTGATCTTAAGCCCAGACCCGCTTTAAAGAGAACCCGGAAAGTGATAGAAGAGGAAGCGCTATCGCGGGTTGTCAATGGATCCAAGGAGACGAAGAGCCTCACAGAGAGAGACGATGACGGTATGGTAAACGAACGAATATAAAGTTTGTTTTTAGATATAACATGTATGTGTGTTTTTGGTTAACTTTCTTCATTTAAACCAACACAGAATCCCCTGTTAAGATCCAAAGGCTTCAGGAGCCAGATGAGGCAGGGGATGAAAATAACAGGGGTGATGGACATCAAGCAGACGTGGAGATGGATGAGAATACGGACCAAGATGAAGATATGAACTCAGATGAAGAGGCTGAGCAGGACCGTGGGCTCCTGAAATGTAAGATTGTTTTTGAGATGTTAGGTCTCAAAAGTTTACATTATATTTATAATATATATATATATATATATATATATATATATATATATATATATATATATATATATATATATGGGGTCCTTAGTTGAGTCCAGAATAGATGACAAGCATGCTGCAGATGTACAGGAAGAAAGTCTACAACCCGAGATAGGTCTGAGGAGCAGAAGATCCATTCATAAGACTGTGGGCCCTGAGCTACCCAAACCCAAAATGGGTCAGAGATCAAAGTACTCCACATTTAGAGGTTTGTTTACAGAAAAAATAATAACATTATACAGAAAAAAATAACATTAATTTATTGTAGATCATAAATGTCAGTCAAAGTTAATTTAAATGTTTATTTGCAGAGTCCTCTAGTTTGGGTGCTGTACCTGTTCAGCTCAAGACATTGGAAAACCTAGAGGGATTTGAAAGAAGAAGTAACACAAAATATCTGGACCACACAAATATGAAAACAAGAGGTTCATGTTATTTTTTATCATTTCTATATATTATAGCAGTTTTAGTTGTTTAGCAGTTTAGTTGATTTAGTGGTTTTACTAAATTAGTACACATGAAGACAATAACTTTTATTGTTATTATGTTACAATTATATGTTACAAGATTAGAGATTTAATTTTTCGCAGATGCCTTCAGAGGTTCACTTCCTGAGAGTGTGCACAGGCACCAACAGTCTGAACCCAATATCGTTTCAGTACACCACACAAACAACCTTCCCATCAGACAAAAAGCCCCTCAGCTCAAACATGCTGGTAAAAACCTACATTTAAAAAAAATCGTTTTTCCTTGTGTTAAATGCTTGTCACTCATTTTACAAATCTCTTCTTGAAGAACTGCTCCACTCAAGAGCAAGTCCAGCTTCCAGCTCTAGAGGTATTTTTTTCACCGCCCGCTTATCCTTATAATTGTTTTTTCCCCCAGAAAATTCTGAAATTCTTGTCTTTCTAGGCTGTATGTGGTATGTGTGTAAACTTCTGCAGTGGTCTCTAATACTAATAGGATTGCTGGCTTTGAGCTTGTGTGCCTATCAGACCACTTTGACCACTAGAACTGATGCTGTCAAGCCGATTATAAAGGAGAAGTTCAAAATAGAGATAGCTGCCTTGCAGCTACTTTTTCCAAGTCAGCGCTCTGTGTTTTGGACGAGGAGTGCGAAACATCTTGAGCGTCACCTGCAGACAGTCAATCCCACTGAGCCAGTCAGCTTGATTCTGACCGCGGGCTTAAAGGCAGAAAGGACATTGGCTTGTCTTGCACAAAGCTTAGCCACAGCGTATTCCACTTCCCTAAACAAATCTTCAATCTTCGAAATCGATGGGACTACCAAAACTAAGCAGGATAGTGACCAGGTCAAACTGGACATTGATACAGGTCTGAGAAAAGCTTTTGAAGGTAATGAAACTGCAGCCGTTGTCCACCATTTCGAAGAGCTTCCTCCGGGTTCTACACTCATATTCTATCGTTACTGTGACCACGAAAATGCAGCTTACAAGAAAGTTTTTCTGACTTTCACTGTGATGCTGTCAGTGGATAAAATAGACCCAGGGACCAGTCTGAGTGCCGTGGAGGACATGGTACACGATCAGATAAAGGAGAAGTTTGTCTCCACAGATAAGTCAGCTGTGTTTAATGAAATGGACGTGGACAAACTAAGTGGACTATGGAGCAGAATCTCTCACGTTATCCTGCCGGTGTCTGCGGAGGAAAAGATTGAACAACAGGGCTGTGAAACCTATTAGACCCCAACTGGAAAGCACAAAATCTCTATTGACATTTTGTACAGTTTTGAGTTAAATCTTTGTGGCATTGCTGCCACATAAATGTACAAAGAGGAAATTCTCATTCCAAAGAAGTTTTTAACTGTAAGATGTATTTGTTATAAACATTTTATAAAAAATGCTCTTGTATTTGTTTATATTTAGTTTCTGTTAATATTTGAAAATCATAGAGCGCCATGTTCAACCATGTATGATGACAAGCACTTGATAATATATAGTCAGTGCTTTTGCTTTATTCGAAAGCATTTGAGACCCAGTATAAATCCGCTTATGAATATTTTATATAGCATTTCCTTGTACTTGTGTTAATGATTAAACTGTTGCACTGATTTTTTTAAAGGTTAAGAAACTCTTTAAATCTAAGCTTGACATTTACAGATTAAAATTTTGTTTTGTTTGATTAGTGTATTTTTGTGTGACTATAAGATAAAATATAAAAAACTCATTGTTCAGCCAATTGTATCAAATTTCTTGCCTCCAGATATTTTAAAGGTATGTATAATTTATAGAATTTCTTTGTAAATGTGAAAATATTAGATGAATGTACGGTACTCAAGGAAGACACCTTGCTCTGATTTGGGAAACGTAACAGCGTTTTATTTGTAAGTTACTGTGCATTTTAACAGCCTCTAAGCAACAGGTGTTTGGAATTTAAAAGGTTTCATATGAAACTAAATAAGTGTCAGTCCTTTTGCAGAACGGTAAAATCAGAGCTGTGTGTGAATACTTTCATGGTCTGATAATAAGGTTGTTTTAAGTGTCCTGACACTTGAGTCAACACTCGGCTGCTGTAAACAATTCCAGCAAACTGGAAGTGATAGATACAGTGATCATTAAAGGTTCAAAGGGCATTTAACAACAAAAATGTTATTGTTAAAATACATCTGTTGGTTATTGCCAGTGAGATTGAAATGGCAGTGAACCAGGAAGATAAACAGAATATTCTTTTGTTAGAGTGAGAAGTGCACACCAGGAAATGTCAGATAATATTCCTATATTAAAGCATTACCTTATCAGAATATCTATTATGTGGTGAACTTTACTAAATAATGTTTAAAGTATATCTATGTGGGAATGGTTCACAATTTTGTTATAATACTATAACACTCAAGTCCACCGGCTCAGGAAAATTGGTCTTAGATGATGACAAAAAGTACTATGACCATTGTTTAGACAGCAACATTTAAAACCATTTGTGCCATGATTCTTCATTTGATTTATTTCTGCTTCAAATCATACACATGTAACATGCCAAAGTGCAGCTTACTTTAGGTTATCAGTTTCTATCAAAAAGAAGCACATTGTGAATTAGAAAATTACAAGTCTATGCACATTTATTTCAGCTAAATTATGTTTTAAATACAGACACAAAAAAATTAAATAACTAAAAGTAGAGATATAGGGGGAAAACTGACAATATACAGTACAATGTGATGGATAGATAAATAGCAGAATATCAGAATGCTTTCATCATACAAATCTAAAGAATCTTGAGACTTTGGGGTAGTTTCCCATACAGGACTTAAGACTAGACAGCTTGCACTGACATATCTAAAGAGATATCTGGACCATTGTTTTGTTTTAGTTTTAAAATGCACACAAATTATTAAAATGAATTGTTTGTAACTATATGCCTGGTTTCACAGACAAGGCTTAGGACTCCCAGACTAAAATGAAAGTTTGAGCTGTCTCACCGGAAAATAAATTGCCCTGTTTAAATGTATATCTTTATGTAATTACCATTGTTTTGTCTCAAGATGCACACCAGTAATGTTTTCATTAAAAATGACTTAAATAACTTAAATTAACTAAGGCATAGTCCTGGCTTAAACTAAGGCTTGTCAAGCCAGGTTTATCCCAGACTGAAATGAATGTGTGACATATCTTAAAATAAGTCAGTGCCATTGTTTTCTCTCAAGATGGACACCAGTAATGTGTACTTGTTGAAACTAGTAACTTTGCACCTAATGTACTATTGCTCTTTTATGACATATCGCTTATTGCTCCACGAACTCTTTGTAAGTTTCTTTGGATAAAAGCGTCTGCTAAATGACTAAATGTAAATGTAAATGTACTTCTAAGATATTTTTTATAAACGCGACATAAATCATAAATCTTAATTCAATTAAGGCATAGTCCTGGCATAATCTAATCTCTGTCTGGGAAAATGTTCCAAAACCATAGAGGTTAAAAAAACTCCTGTTATAAGTGCAATTGTAAACAATATATTAAAAACAAGAAATAAGCCTTTGATCCACTGGAGCATCTGCAAACAAAACAAAATAAAAATGTGTGATATGACAGTGTTATTTTGAATCCTATGAAAGATCAAAACTACAGTATAATGTTTGAATTGACCATTTACTAAACTGGAACTGGACTTGTTTTCTTCATACAAATATAGGATTATAGATTAAATGTTCACTTACCTTCCTTCTCTTACCCTGCTTCTGAATTCCTGCTGAGGTAAAAAAAAAAGCAATCAAATAAGATTAAACAAGTTCACACAAGGAAGTTCACACAAAAGTATCATATAACAGGAAAAAGTTAAATATGACAAATTCATATGTTTTAAAAAATCATTCAGAGAGTATGACTAATCACAAATAGTATTATGTATAAAGTCTAGTATCGAGCATTAGATGGAGGATTTTTCTCTAGAATCTTCAGTGAGGCAATGTATTTACCCCCAGTTTGTCTTCTTATTTGTTTTCTGTCTTTTTGGTAACACCAAAGTGAGATCAGGTGAAGCAAGATCTCCCAAATTACATAAGCACCCATTAATATTGGTAGCCAGCGCCCTTGAAAACACCACAGTCCAACGAGTATTGTAGCAGCTAAAATGAAAGTACAAACAGAAACAAAAGAGATGAGGGAAAACAGGTAGTGGGTAAGATAATTATTTTTGATAATTGTGTATTGATACTGCAACACGTTTTTAAATGTTATTATAAATGTAGTATGTGTTTACACCTATGTCAAACACTAAATGTGGAAGTAAATAAACAATTGCTTTGAGGAACGAAACAAATTTACATGTTTGGAACAGTAAAATATGTGGTATTTCATCAAGTATACTGGTCAAGTCTTTGACATGATCATCTTTGCATAATATATTAAAATATTTTAGATACAATTGCAGATAAAAGTAAGTACAACAACATATAGCTCAGATGGAAAAACCTATTCACTTTACTTTAAGGGCAAGTTGTACAAAATACATATTCACTGATAAGGTATGTGAAATGCATAACCTTACTTGTGATGCAAGTATTCAGCAGATGACCTACTATGGCAGCACAAAGCCAACACTTCCTTCTATAATTAAAGTTCAACACACACAAAGTTTAATGCAGGAATGATAATGCAGGTCACAGTAATTTGAGCTCATCTTAACACAAACATAAAGCTCTCTATATTCTCTGCATGCAAAAAGCTGTATAACATTTAAAGATAACACTCACAACTCATGGCTGGGTCCACATAAAAGGAAAATAGTGATGGTGTGCAGCAAACTTAAAACCATGGCAATCCCTATCAGAGCAGTAAATTCAACTCTGAAACCAGCACACTGCCACAAGGACGGGTACTGAAATTTGAGCAAAAGGGAGAAAAATTGTGATCAATTGATATTTTATATACTCAATTAGGCAAGAATGATAAGATATTAATATAATATAAAATAATCTTACTTTCTTGGCTCTTATTAATACGAGGATGAAAGCAATCATTTTGGATGCTAATTCAAGGACAAACAGTATTTTGGCGACCTGTGAAGAGAGTTTTTCCATCTGTAAAAGCTACTAAATATATGTATTTTTTTCATTTGGGTGAATCTAAGAGATAATATTCTAATGCGTGTGATGACCTTGTGTCAGTCATAAAAACAGACGCAGTACTTCAATGGCACACATGAAAAATGTTTTTGGTTTTTAGAGGGTTTTAAGACACTTACATTTCTCAGAACAGGTGTAATGAACTGGACAGACCATCCACCAAGAAAGCACAGACGACTAAACAGTAACAGTGCTAAAACAACTCTCTGAAATGTGTAGTGTGCAAATATAAACAAAAAACAAACAAATTAAAAAGTAAAAACACATAATATATCCAAATTAACTAAAGCAGTTGATTTATGGACTAAAGATCAAGGTAAAATCCAACACAATCTCACGGCAATTCACAACTATTTTACGACTGATTTGTACAAATTGTTACAATCTCCTTCATGAGCTTTAGTACGATTTGTTTTAACTCCAGTGACTGTCACTGTCACTGTATTTTGCACCTACTGCAAAATATTTTTATAGTCCATGCCCACTGTATTATATTCTCTCATATTGTATTCTGTATTTATTCTAACTGTATATAACTGAACTCCTGTGAGATAAGGCTTACATATTGATCTTGTATATGTGGCAAGATAATCTTGCAAGATTTATTAGATTTGTAAAATGCAAATAATGTTAATACCACATAATCCATAGGCACCGTTGGCAGTGGTGTGACTACAGGTAAATTCAAACAAAAGTTAAGTGTTAGAACCACATAACAAATAAACACTGATATCTTCTTTTGTCCTGTACATATAAAGACTTTTTAAAATATGCTTTTGATGGAGGTACAATTATACGGAGGACTTGTAATGGTTAAAGTGTAAAGATAATAAAAACGTGAACTGCAACATATACATAGAAAACGGAAATATTGAAATGAGGAAGCATGAACAATAACAAGTGAACATGTACTGCATATGCTTAATTTGCTCCTGCAAAAAAACAATGCATAAGATCATTGAGTACTGAAAGGTCTGCATTTAAATGCAGAAAAGTAAAAATTTGAAAGGAGAACTTGTGGTGGTTTTTGCAGTGGCGATTGCAGGGAGTGCAGTTGTATCTGTTTGTGGTTGCAATTGTGCCTGCCGTGGTAGTTGCCCTGGTTTCTGTAGTTGAGATTGCTTGCATTCGCAGTGGGTTGTGTTTTTTATTGTTTTTGTTTGCTTGTATCTGCAGTACTATTTGTTGTGATTGCATTGGTTTCTGCAGCTGTGGTTGTAGTTTTACCTGCATTGTTGGTTGCATTGGTTTCTGCAGTTGGGATTGTAGTGGTACCTGCATTGAAAGTTGATTTGGTTTCTGCAGCTGTGGTTGTAGTTTTACCTGCATTGTTGGTTGCATTGGTTTCTACAGTTGGGATTGTAGTGGAACCTGAATTGTAAGCTGAATTGGTTTCTGCAGTGATGATTGTAGTGGTACCTGCAGTGGTGGTAGCAGCATCTGTTCCGGTGGTATATGTAGTGGGAAAAGCAGTGGTACTTGTGGTGGGGGTTGCAGTGGTTGAAGTGTCTGCATTGGTTTCTGAAGGGGTTCCTTGAGTGGTTGTTGTGGGTGCTGCTGTTGTAGCTTGAATCGGCTTTTTTAGCCAAAAGACACTGTAGGTCTTTGTGACTGCAGCTCTAAACGAAAAGTCCATTAAGGTGCAAGAATTCAGGCGTTTTAATGTGAATACAACATGAAGCATGAAGCAATTGGTAATTGAGTTCTATTGTTTTGTTAAAAAGTACCTGAAGTGGAAGGTTCCCGCCGCAGGCACACGCCATTTTACAGTGATGGTATGTTTATTCAAGTTATTACTGTGACTTACAGCTCTGCCCTGAAAAAGGCCATAAGTAAGTAAACAGTACAGTATTCTCAACAATAATTTACGGGAAAGTTCAATTTGTTATCATTAATTCAGTTAACATACGGACAAAACACCTACAGCGTCTATAAGCTGTTTCTAAACTGTAACTAACATGAACAATGAAAATTGTATTGGTACTAACATTACCAAAGATTAATAAAGGCTACAACTATACACTTGACATTTTTAGTTCATGTAAGCTGATGCTTAGGTAATGTTTGTTGGTGGGACAAAGTCATTGTTTTGCAAGTCACAAGTAAGTCTCAAGTCTTTGCCCTCAAGTCTCAAGTCAAGATAGACAAGCCTCCTTCTCTAAGGTCCTCTTCTTCGTGAACCGGAGGCACAGGTTGCTCAGTCTCTGCAGCATCTTGCAGGATAAATTCTGGCAAAACATGTAACAACAGCCGAAACAAAGAGCCCTTATTACTACTGGTGTTGGTGATACAGTGTTAGACTAAAACAAATAATTATTGTTGCAGTCAATTAGATCAGATTATGAGGAAAAAGTTACATTTAAGTCAATAATATTTACCTTTAACTTGTTGAGCTTGATGTCTTGATGTCACCTCTGCCTTGATGTCACCAGCACGTGGGGCTCCACCCACAGCTGAGAAAAGGATGGATCCAAGGCAGCTGCTTTGAGGTAGACTGGATCTCAATAAAGGGCAGTGATCCCAAAATTCCAAATCAAACACATCTTTGAATGTTGTGCTTGTGTGGAGCAGTGAGCTAAGTTTTGATAACTTGGAAGGAGAAGGACATGCCACTTTTGTTTCTTTGCAAAACACTGCAAGCGCTGTTTCTTTGCCATAGCAGCATCTAGCATTTGCTGATCTTTCAGGGTTAAGTCACACGCGAGATTAGTGTCATCAAGATGATCTCCGTCATAATCATCCTCTTGTTCACTGGGGAAGTACACAGAGAATGCCTTTCGCATGTTAGCAGCATTGTCAGTAATAGTGTAGTCCAATTTATCTTTGATGTAGTATTCATCACATATTGCCTCAAATTGGTCACAGATTCTTTCAGCTGTGTGTGAGCCTTTGAAGCGGTAGCAGGCCAAGAGATTAGTCTTTAGCTGTATCCCCTCTGCCTCTTTCTCTATCCTGTGCACAGTGACACCACGGAATCCCCTCATCTTTCGGTCAGACCAAATGTCCACAGTGACTGAAACATGGTCAGTGTTGCTTAATTTTTTAGTTTTTAATTTTGAACGTCTCTCTTCAGCCAGGTTTTCTGTTTTTGAATTCAACGTTCTGCAACACTGGGCTGTACGAAGTTAGAAGTTGTTGCGACTCCGCTGGTAATCTTCGACCCACATGTTTTGCATATTGCAATTCGTTTTTGTTGACCATCTCTTAGTTTTTATACCCGAACGAAAGTATCTTTGGTGTATTTTTTTCCAACTGGCCCGTTGTTTGACAGTTCTTCTTCATTGGTTGTCCTGCAATTTGATTGGACGGATGCTGTCTGATCAAAAATTGATCTAAATTGATTGGAAGCTGGGCCGACAGCACACACTCACAGATGCACATGAACAGAGAGAGAGATTGAGTGGTCCTCGTCAACATTTAATCTTTGGGTTTTGGGGAAAGTAGCAAGTATTTTCAAGTCAAAAGGCTCAAATCGAAGTGAAGTCACGAGTTACTGATTTTAAAGTCCAAGTCGAGTTGCAAGTCTCTTTACATGTTGTCAAGTCAAGTCAAAAGTCATCAAATTCATGACTCCCGAGTCCACACCTCAAGGTGAACATGAACCCACTTTCTTAATACATCGACCCGTCCTACATTAGTTGTTGTAAATGTATTGCCCTTCCATATTTGCAATTTAGTGTATAGTGATTAAAGTGTAAGAAGCTTTTTTAAAAAGTGAGAGAACTCACAAGTTGACCATCACATTTTAAGAGGACTGTTTTGCTCGAGTCAGTCAAAATGAAAGTCCCAGCAGGTTTACACCCCTCACACTCATAAGCCTCCAGCATGAAACCATTAAACGGAGATGAATTAGTCGAAAGCACCACTGTGAAAAAATGACAGATATACAATATAAGCAGTTCATTTCTGAAGGGCCCTTGAGCAAGGCACCTTACCCCTGATTGCTCTGCAGTAATGTGCCACTGTATAAAACTACTTGTAAGTCGCTTTGGATAAAAGCGTCTGCCAAATGAATAAATGTAAATGTAAATATACTGTGTAAATGTAAATAACACATTTTAGATTTGGTATGCCTATAAAACCCACAAGAAAGGAAGTCTAACATTCATATTTTGATAATGTCAAAATCACATATGAAAAAATAATTGTTGCCTGTCTAACCGGAAATGTCTTTTCCCACTTCTGAATCATTGAAGGTTTTATTCTCTGGATCGACGGTAAACGGCGATTCACCGGTTTGTGGCTGCATTCCGTGGTTGATGTTCATTCCTTGACATTCATCTTCCAATAAACCTCCATCACTGTAACAGTGAATCAACTGCAACAGGGTGCAGCCAAATAAAAGAGAAAGAAGACTCCCAGGGTTCATTTGAAACGACAGGGCAACACTGTGACGAGAACCTATGAAAGCTGTGAAGTGATTCGCACCTTTTCAATGTTTCACATACAGGCTACTCCCTGAACCCGCCTACAGTATCAATCTTTTTAACCCGCCCATCAAACGGGTTAATGGGCGTCTTTAGAAAGACGTCATTTTATACACGTCAATTACATTCAAACTATATACGAAACTTTATCATTTTGTACGATTCTAAAGTATTTATTACAGGGCAGAAATGATATTCCTTAAACGAGCAGTGGGGCAGCCGTCTGCAGTGTCTGACACAGCCGAAGAAAGTTCTCATGCGTTATTTTGAGCGCATCCTTTTTGGGGAGACAGGGGTAGCTGCAGCCTGGAGCAATGGGGCGTGTCAAAAGGTAGAGGCGTGGCAAAAGGTTGGTGAAAGGAGTTTTACTGTATTGGCCAATCTGCGTTAAACTTTTGTTCCACGCTCCAGTCCAGCAGGTGGCGGTAAAGCACTTATCAGTTGTGTTGTATTGCTATGGTTACTATTACTATTAAGGTTTGTAAACTTTTTTTAATCGTAAAAGACTACAATATGTAAATATATAAAGATGAGAAAATACAATTAAATGTTGAAACAAAATAATAGTAATGAAAGAGAGAAAAAAGATAAAGGGAAATATATATAATTTATATTTACTGCTTACAGGTTTTGCAAACTTTAACCTAAACTTGCCGCTCCATGCAGGTAGTTTTCGCAAAACCTTTTGCCACTGGGTTGTTATTGAAAAGCAAGGGTGATGAGCTCTGTACTAATACAATTGTATAGCTAAATTCTTCATCCACAAATGTAGAATTGTGAAATCATCTCCCAAATTTGTTTTTTTAAATGAATTTAAACTGTATATGTCTATAAGTCTTTAGGAATGTTGAAAGGTCCTAAAGCACAAAAAAATACCCTAAAATACTTCCCAACTGAGGTTAACAGCTGAACAATAACGGTATTCTCCCCTTATGTCGTGTTGTAATTTTCTTAAATTTAAATTTATTTTATTTACTTATTTATTTTTTCCTATTACAAATCATCTTTTTTCTTCTAAGACTACATATATATTACCTGTTTGTATCAAGAGCTGCTCCCTCAGGCTATGTCTTTTCTGTATTATATTATGAAGAAACGGATGTTATGCAGCCATGTTTGTTTGTAAATCTTGATAATTTCAATAAAAAAATTTTTTATAAAAAAACTTTTGGCACGCCCATACTTATCGGCGAGACCAATGAGAAACCTGTTGGCACGCCCCATACCTTTTGCTGCAGTTATCCCTACTTGTTTTTGGGGGCGACCTGTATGTAGTTATCAAAATCCAAAGCGCTGAAACTTCGGTCTGCTGAAGAACCTGAACCGCCAGCAGTCAGACTTCCAGATGATGGTTAACTGTAATAGGCCTATCGAGCATCACCGCTGTCCCTCCACCGTATAGTCTTATACATTTCCTACGTAAGAAACAGTGTTGCCATAAGTAAACATTTATAAGCTCCCATTCAAAGATTGCTAAAAGCCCTCGTTAAAAAAACTGCGAAATGCTGCGTTTTTAATACGATTATTACTTGCAGATTGATGCCGATGGCATTGTATGAGTTTGTGGTGCTATCTAGTTGCTGTGTGTGTGGAGCTCTTATGAGCCTACAGTCAGTGCCCAGGGGTGCTTGACTGCCATGAGCCCGAGGAAGTTTCCTCCATCCAGTTTGATACAGAAAACCAAAAAATTTATAATACATGGGTTCCAATAGCCGATACAAGCCCTCAGTGGAGACCCTGTAAACAAATCATGGCAACATATGTTTTTATGTTACTTTAACTCATCAAATTAAATTAAATAACTTATTAATTAAATTACAGCATATTAAAAAAGCATTTTTGTGAATCTTTTGCCTGATAATTTGATGTTTACAGACATGTGTCACAGGGGCATTTTATGGTGAGAAATATTTATTTATTTATGTGATTAATTAAATACATGTATATTTGACAGTTAATTAAATATCGTGTTTCATGCGCCATCATTTAAATTCCATTAAATTTTATTTATATAGCGCTTTTCACAATCTGCATTGTTCCAAGCAGCTTTTCAGGGGAAAATAAGAAACCGAAAAACACAAAAAAGGTAATACATGGTGTTTATAAAACAAGTTAATTTATTCTAGTAAATAATATCTAATAAATGCAGTCTCCCAGTGGTTTATTTTGCATATTTTTAATTAAGTGAATGCTTGGCTGAAAAGATGTGTCTAGATTTAAATTTGGCTAGTGTGGTTGGATTCCAACACTCGAATAGTGTTGGAAAGGCTATTCCAGAGCTTCAGTGTTACGCATCAGAAAGCTCGACCCCCTCTGGTCGATTTATTCTAGGTGTTATCACAAGTCCTGAGTTTTGAGATCTTAGAGAGCGTGATAGCTTGTAGTGTGATAGAAGCTCTGTTATGTAGGTAGGGGCTAAACCATTTAAGGCTTTATAAGTGATTAAAATAACTTTAAAGTCAATACGAAACTTATTGGGTGGGTAGCCATGAAGGATGGATAACTTTGGGGTTATGTGATCGTATTTTCTGGACCTGGTTAGAACTCTGGCAGCTGCATTCTGAACTCACTGTAGTTTGTTTATTGAAGATGCAAGACAACCACTAAGTATTGCATTAGTCAAGTCTTGAGGTCACAAATAATTTGGTTCATGGTTGATTTTCCGCTGTGTAGCTAATATAAGATTTATAAACCATGTAGAGATTATTTTTGGCCTAATGCTAAAAAAAATATTCATTATCATCTTAACTTTCACTTTCTATAACTGAATGCGCAGCTATGCGAAAGAACGGAAAAATTGTGGGAGGAGGCCCTTCGAAGTAAAAATCCGTCCCTGCCTACACTATGGGAATAAATTATTGCTGAATAGATTACTAGGCTACTGATGTAAATTAGTGAGAAGATGTCATTTGTTAATTATATTTAAGGTTAGCATAGTAGAAAATAGTATTTAATAGTAAATAGGTTAAAAAAGGAATAACTCATGTTCAGCATGAGAAGCCAGCACGTTTAACATTGTAAGAATGCATGAAACAGTGTTAAATCCCCCCTTTAACAACTAGTCTCACAGACTAGCAATTAGTTAGGACTAATCATGCTTTACGTTTCATGTTTCAATCTACTGTTTTATTTAACTGATTTTAAGAATTTTTTTAAAGAAAAAATCGCATTAACACAGTCTAAGCAGTTTATGCAACCAGCCCCTGATCAGGACCCTGACTACTGAACGAGGAAGCTGATTGAGACACACATAGTCTTCTCCTTGATGTTGACTGTAGGGACAGTTCACCCGAAAGTAAAAAATCTGTCATCACGACCTTCAAAACCTGTTCCGTATATGACATTCTTCTTGCAAGTTTGATTTATTGGAGCAACTGACTATATACATAAACAGAGCATGACATTTGAACAATGTCTTTGTCAAAGCCGTTGAAAAACAGAAGTGCGTCATACTTTGATCATGCAGTCACATAAATAGAGCTCTAAATATTATATATAATATAATTCAAATATTTTTTTTATTCAGTGCAGGATATACTGACAACACTCAGACAATATGCAGAATGGTAAATAGAGCTGAGAAAACTTTTGTCTAATTGGCTGATATAATTAGCAATTTTAATAACCAGATTAAAGTAATAGTTTATGAAAAAACTCCCCTCATGCCATGCAAGGTGTGTATGACTTGCTTTCAGCCAAACACAATTGGAGCTATCTTATGCTTCGCAGTGGAGTTTTTGATGCTCCGAAAAGCATTTCCATCAATTGTAAAAGTAATCCATACGCCTCCAGGGTGTTACACCTCAACAATTAAATTCTTACTAAGCCTTTTATAATACTAAGATCTAAAAACTGTCATGAATAACTTCCCCCATAGTTGTTCCAAACCTATATACATTTCTTTGTTCTGCTTAAAGATATTTGACAATACTAGGAGCATTTGAAACGGTTATCAAAGGTGCCCCCAAAAGGTTTTCTTCCCTAAATTCAGATCTATTAAAGAATTATACAAAAAATTTTCCTATGGTATCCATGTTGTCCCAGAAATGTAATTTGGTAAAATTTTTCCAAATATCTTTCTCTGAGTTCATCAGAACAAAGAAATGTATACAGATTTGCAACAACTCGAGGGTGATTAAATGATGACAGAATTTATGGGTGGAGCATCCCTAAAACAAGCACTTCTGCCTATGGTGTAAGAAAAATAAACTTCCCTCATTAAATTTCACTTTCCTACAAACAAGATTAAAACATTTAGTGAGAAATGTATTTTTTAGCAGTGTATTAATGTCATTTTATTACTCATCATATGTGTTGTGATGAAACACTCATATGAGTATTATCACAAACATATCATTTGGTTATGTAGTTTTGCTTTAGAAGGCACTCTTAACAATACAGGTGCTGTCAATAAACATCGTTAATCTTAAAATACATTTATGTTACACAAAAGTTTCTTTGTAAAAAACTTTGAACTCACTTTTTGGAGCTGTAAAGATACAGGCGTATTTTAAAAGCAAATACAGACAGGGTGTTTTAGATATCTGTGAGTGATGACAGGTATGGGGAACAGCTGTCAATCCCAGGTGAACCAGGACGTAAACAGATTTTTTTATTACTGTCATGACAGACACACCAAAATGTTTAAATGCATTTAAAACTGCAACATGCACCATCATTCAACTGTACATTTATCACTTATCATAAAACGGTTAGTACCAGTCCTCGATTCTGATTCGTCAATAGCTGTTTGTGCTTTATTAACAGTAAGACACAGCTATGACCCCTTCAACCATATTATTCTGTGTATCACTATACACCCTTAGCAATGTAAGCGAAACATTCTGTTGCTGTTGTAGTTGATCAGGGGCAAACGCAAGAAAGGTTTTAAGTGATTTTACTTTATGAAAGTTGCCTAACAATGCTCTTCAGCTGTGACTTATTCACGATAGAGCCTCTTGTTCCTGGCTTACATAACTTTTATTTTAACTATACTTAAGAAAGTAAGACATTTGCTATTTACAAAGAGAATTTGCAATAATACCATGAAATGTACAGTATCTTAGCAGAACATAATTAAAATGAATGAAATGATAAAGTTTCAGTTTTTTTGGGTGAAGTATCCCTTTAAGATTGCAATCGGACCATCGAAAACAGAGTTAAAGCTGCCATAACAGACACAGTTCTCAATCTCAAATGAATCTTGAGTACCTATAGAGTAGTATTGCATTCTATTTATCTTCGTATTAGGTTTATCTTGAGTATTTGGTTTGATCACATTTATAAAAGATAGATACGGCTGTACGATTATTTCCTGAAAAATAAGTTCTCCAGGGGGTGTTGGGCAGTGGTGGACGAAGTACACAAACCATGTACTTGAGTCAAAGTAGAGATACCCAAGGTAAAATATTACTTAAGTAAAGAGACTTGAGAGCAGTTTCAGTTTAACATTTATTTGTAACAGTAATCCAAGTTTTTATTTTAACTTAAACTTGCAATAGAACAATCGTAAAAACAAATATGTACTAATCTAAGTGGATTCACTGAACCGTATTATAGCACTTTGTCTCTAATTAGACATTTCTCCAACTTGAATTCTTGAAAGCAGACTGTTGGTTATGTAAGTATCTACCCCATCTTCATTCCTGATAAATGAGACAGGTTTATTCCTCATCTCTCATTCTTTCACTCAGAGAAGGAACTTAACAATGAAAGACTTGTTCTTCTTTTCAACAATTTCAAAAAAATCGCGTAAGGCCATGGGTGTTGTGGCAAGTTAGATTCGGTAGTTTCTTCCATGATTTAACTTATGAAGACATTGGCAGTCAAAATGTTATGCTGTTGCAGACTGTTGCACTCAATCTGAAGTGAATCGTATGTTCACGCTAAGTAGATAACGTTACCAAGGCGACAACAGGGGCAAAACAATTTCAAAACAAAGAGCACGTTGTAGTGTGATTGGTGGCTCGTTTTACCGGTTAAGTTTTTATTGACTCATAAAAAAAAGGAACGACTGGTTTTTAAAATGTAGTAGAGTAAAAAGTAAGAAATTTGACTTTGAAATGTAGTGGAGTTAAAGTAAAAGTGTCCCAAAATTGAAATACTTCAGTAAAGTACAGATACACAAAAAACTACTTAAGTTTACTGTCCACCGCTGGTGTTGGGGGGGTATAGGAACTAAATCACGAGCACACAATGAATGGACCCTCAAACAAAAGTCTCAAACATGATGACTGATATCCTATTAATTTAAGGAGAGGAAGAACGATCTACATATTCACGGAAAGTAATCTGTGCAAATGCAAAATATTTAGCCCACTTTAGCTATTTCTATCAGGATGTAAAGAGGCTTTCGACCACTATGACAAAAAAAATTTTTTGGAGAGAAATGCCCACCCCAGTTTTAAGGCTAAACAAAGTTGGATTGCTCTCCTCAAAGTGGGCTTAATCACCCTTGCACAGAGGAAGAATAAGAGCAAACATGGAGCAGATGGGGAGAAGGAAGGATGCGGGAAGAATTGACAATTGACGCTGACTGAAGGCCTAATATACAGCAGTGGTTTAATTAGATGCAGAATGTTTATAATGTACATACCACACAATCCACACATTGAATTTTAATTAGTCCTGTGCAAATATTTAATGTTTTAATGAAGGAAGTAAAACTAAATACAGGATTTGAATTGTTACAACAATGATGACAACATGAAATAGGACATGTGCATATGAAATAAGAAGGAAGCATAGATTAAAATAAATTTGTACATTTAAAATTTTGCCCTACAATTGTTCTTCTCAAAAACAATGATTGAGATTAACACAGAAAGAAGTCCATTTGGAATTTTTTAGACTGTTGTTAAAAAATAATAAAATAGAAAAACATAATAATAAATAGTGTCTGCACAATACCATTTCCAAAGACTGCCGTTGCGTTTGCTTGTGGTTGCAGTATCTGCACAACACCATTTATAAAAACTGCAGTTGTGTTTGCTTGCAGTTGCAGAAGTATCTGCACATAATCATTTGTAAAGACTGCTGTTGCGTTTGCTTGTGGTTCCTGTAGTATCTGCCTAATACTATTTGTGATAACTGCAGTTGCGTTTGCTTGCAGTTGCAGTAGTTTTAGCATACTGCCATTTGTGATGACTGCCGTTGGGTTGGCTTGATGTAGTAACTGCACACATTTTTTTGTAAAATCTGCAGTTGTGTTTGCTTGCAGTTCCAGTAGTTTCTGCACAAAATCGTTTGTAGTGAGTGCCATTGTGTTTGATTGTGTTATCTGCAGCATACTACTTGTAGTGACAGCCGTTGTGTTTGCTTGTGGTCGCAGTGATGTCTGCAAAATACTATTTGTAGTGACTGCAGTTGTGTTTGATTGTGTTTGTTGAGATATCTGCAAAATACTATTTGTAGTGACCGCAGTTGTGTTTGCCTGTGGTTGCAGTGATGTCCGTGCAACACCATTTGTAGTGATCGCAGTTGCGTTTGATTGTGGTTGCAGTGATGTCCGTGCAACACCATTTGTAGTGATCGCAGTTGCGTTTGATTGTGGTTGCAGTGATGTCCGTGCAACACCATTTGTAGTGACCGCAGTTGTGTTTGCCTGTGGTTGCAGTGATGTCTGTGCAACACCATTTGTAGTGATCGCAGTTGCGTTTGATTGTGGTTGCAGTGATGTCCGTGCAACACCATTTGTAGTGATCGTAGTTGCGTTTGATTGTGATTGCAGTGATGTCTGTGAATTAGCATTTAAATCAAGAGCTGTTACGTTTGCTTTTAGTGTCTGCAGTATACCATTTGTTGTGATCGCAGTGGTTTCTGCAGTTGTGAGTGCAGAGATTGGTGTTGATCTGAGTGCAGCTGTTGTAAGTCTGGCTATTGGCTTTCTTAGCCAAAACTTACTGTAGGTATTTGTGATTGCAGCTCTAAAAGGAGAGTTGAATTAAACAAAATTTGTACATGTTTGTTAAAAATTTTAGTAGAAGAACAACTACCTGAAATAGAAAGTCCCTGCCTCAGGCACACGCCATGTTACTTTGATGGAATATTTTTTCAAGTTATTACTGTGACTTACAGCTCTGCCCTGAAAAAAGATAATCAAAGTAAATAATTTGTTAGCAGTCGAGTTCATCAAGTTTGACGATAAAAAACAACTGTATTCCTTAAAGTTGCTGTGTGAAACTTTTTAGCGGCATCTCAGGTGTTCTACGGTTCTGAATTAAAACCTACTGCTCATTCCACCTCTCTCGTAAGCTGAGTGAATCGTTACATCTCTAGTGACATGTCAGGAGCTGTATGTACATAGAAATAGCTCATTCTAATGTAAGAAAAAGGTCTTTATAAACCTCTGAACACATAGTTATGTATATCATATTGCATTTCTGTCAATAGATCCTCTAAAAAATGTAACACTGGTCCTTTAACATTAACAAAGATTAATAAATAGAAATATATAGATTTATGTCAGTGCGTGTTTTGCTTTTGTCAAGTATATTGTGTGCATGTGTGTTGTAAAGTGTCAATTTAAATTGAAACCTTCTCAACATAATATTAAAATTAAGCCTGTTTACTTTTGTACTTTTTTTCCTGCCACTCTGTTTAACTGTAACATGCATTATATTACAAAATTAAAATCTGCTGTGAAGCCATAGCATTTGGGATTTAACACACCATTGAAAGAGTAAGAAACCTATAAAAATATGCTGCATGACTCACATGTTGACCATCACAGGTCAGGAGGACAGTACTGCTTGAGTCAGTGAGACTAAAAGTACCAGCAGGATTACACTCCTCACACTTACGAGCCTCCAACATAAAGCCATCAAATGGAGATGAATTAGTCAAGAGCTGCACTGTAGTAAAATAACAGGTAAACAACAGATTTTAGAATCAGTACACTGAAAAGCCCACTATACGTTATACCTTAGTTTGTGTAATTTGGTTATGACCAATGATGTATTTGATGTTCTGTATTTGATATTCTGTTTTTTGTCATTTGTTAATTTCCTTAAATACTTTACACCTAATGATCATAACACACTTTCTCTGCTCTTAAGGTGATGTGATAAACCAAACATTTTGTTTTAAAACTGTTAGAAGCCCCTAAACCCTGTGTTAAATATAAGTTATGAGATGATGTACGTGATGTTTCTTACACATTATATGTGTATACTGAATGAAGCCTTCCCGATCTATTTTCATGAATAAGTTTAATATATAAATATTAATAATTACAGTAAAAATCCAATATATTCAATATAAATAATTATAATGTGAGTGGCAAGCCACAGAACTGGGCACTATAGGCTTGTATTAAACATAAACTCTTTCATAAAACAAGACTATATCTTAGGTCACTTTCCTTTTAAAGTAAGCCTAAATATATCTTGATTTAAGAATTTTCAGTTGAAAACAAGACAATAATACTTGGTAAGAAAGTTGTTTGACTTTAAATTGAAAGAAAGAAAGAAAGAAAATAAAGTCTACCGGTAAGTGTTTGTCCCACTTCTGAATCGTTGAAGGTTTTATTCTCTGGATCGACGGTAAACGGCGATTCACCGGTTTGTGGCTGCATTCCGTGGTTGATGTTCATTCCTTGACATTCATCTTCCAATAAACTTCCATCACTGTAACAGTGAATCAACTGCAACAGGGTGCAGCCAAAAAAATAAAATAGGAGCCCGCAAGGATACATTTGTAACAACAGAGCAGTGATGCGATGAGTTGTTGAGAGATCCTTTTGTGATTCGCATTTACTTGCTCTTTCAGGTATACACCTGCATGAACCGTGAACCCTCCTATCAAATACCTTTCAAACTATTCAAGGCTGGGTGATCAGTTTTACCCAAACCTGTCAACATTGAGATTTGAAAATAAGGGAAATTTTATAACCAACAATTGTTCAAAATGTATTTTATTATGACGCAATTCTTTACAAAACATAATTTTCAAAATCTCTCGTTGGAGACTAAAGTGCAGAACATAGTTAACACAGTTAAGTACAACAAATACAATAAAGAAAGTAAATACAAATAAAATACAATACAATAAATTAAGCGAAGGCATTACAATCCTTGCATGTCAAAGTTGTTCACATTCATATATTGTCCTCAGTCTTCAAATATTCTTAAAATAAAGTTACACGGAAGCTTAAAAAATTATAATAACAAATATTTTAATACATCTTCACATAGAGAGTAAATATTATCACTGGAATCTTTCAGGAGTTTCAAAGAAGCAAAGTGATCACTCAATTCAATTTTAATCACCGGAAGGATTTTTATTTTGCATTTACATTTATGGATATTTTCGTCAATCCTCGGAATGCTGCTGTTCTTCTTCGCGCGACTTCGCGCGAAATATTAAAAATACGGGAGAAATACGGGAAAATATTTAAACGGGATGATAGCGGGATAGCAAGGTAAAATACGTGACTTTTCCGGCCAAAACGGGATACTTGAGAGGTATGGTTTTACCTAAGTATTTTCTCTCAAAAATAACAATTGTATTACAAAAAGAAGTTTGCTATAGTAAATCAAAGGTAATTTAAACATGGTTTTGCTACAGTAACTATGTTTTTTATGATGTTTGGTAAACAATTTGTCACTTGACACATGATGAATTTTGTTAAACGACCAGTGTGGGGCAGCATCCGCAGAAGCTGTCGGACATTCAACGGAGGCGAAGAAGTTCTCCCGCTTATTTTGAATGCATCGTTTTTGTGTGAAAGTTTTGTCACGTATGTGATATTTGTATAAGAGAGACTGTAGTTATCAATTATTAAAATAAGGACTCTGAAAAGATGGGGAGTCTCAGTCGAGAGCTGAAACGTTGGGCTGTTGATGAGCTTGAACTGCCAGCAGCGAGACTTCCGGATGATGGTTATATAAAGACGTAAGTTAAGTTTGTTATGATTGACATCAGCATAGTATTTTTTTTATTAACGTTAAATGATTTACATTTTCATGTTAATATGGTTAAATGCTTTTTGTTGTTTAGGTTGTGTGTCGGTCCCGGTGCTTCAATTTGGAAGTATATCACGCAGCATGTTTTCAAAGAGAGGTGACATCCCAGCATATTTTAATAGCTTAACGTTTAATGATTTCTTGTTCATAATATTTCATTTCATTCACTGGGTCTCAGTTATATGACTGTATGTTTTTGTGCTTTTTTAAATGATGTCGTACAGGAATGTTCGAGTTATGAGGGGGAATCTTCAATGGTATCCTTTTGTCTTCTCTGCCTGTTTTAATATAATTAAATGTGTGACATGAAATTGGAAAGCCATGACGCATAAAAGTAAATTATATAGAGAGGGCTATGAAAGTCTGAAGTGTGTATATACGTATTCAAATATTACATAATAATTTACTTTTTTGAGGTGTTGAAGATTTATTTAGTCCTTTACAATCTCAACCCTAAGGTACAAGGTATTGCAGGATAAAGAGGTAAGAAATGTTTCTTTTCTAATTTGTTATCTACTACAATATATGTAAAGTAAAATAATTCAAAAGCGTCCTTGTTCTGCGTAGCTCAGCCAGTTTAAGAATCAAAATAAAGATGCAAGAAGGCTTGAGCTTCAGAGAGAGATTAATGCCCTTCAGACTGAACTGAATCAACTGGACACAAAGATCAGCAGAGTAGAGGATCAGCTTGCTACTGCAGGTTAAACTCTTCTATTGCTTTATACCAAGCCCCCCGTGTTCTAGTGAATTTCCAATTGAGTAATGGTCCACCCAAATTTATTTTCTCTATAAATCTTGTTTATCTTTGAACTTTAGTAAACAGCTCTTTGTGTCTGTTCCTAATTTTGCTGTTGTATTGTTCTTCTATGACTAAGCAGATCAAGATATGAACAAAAACTGGGAGAAATTCATAGACAGCAGACACAGACGGCTCCTGATGGATTCCTTTAGGCAGCGTTGCGCTGAGGAGAGAAACTTGCTTTCAGAGGACACGCATATTATTGGCACACAACGGCAGGCCCTAGAGGACCTATCCAAGTGAGAAAAAGCCCATGAAGACATTTGCATAAGACATTTTAGAATTGCTAAGGTTTTTCATAGGTTACACAGATATTGAATATGGAAAAGTAATTTAATTGCAGTGATAATTTACCATTAAATGCTTGTATGGGTTTTCTTGTCCAGGAAAGCAGAGATGAACCTGGTGTTTGGACCCTCTGGCAGTGGAAACAGTGAATCTGCCACAGATCCCATGGTTTTAGTAAGTGCTTCTCTGTTTAGTTGGATTTGTGTTGTACTGTTTTAAAAAGCATCGTTTCGACTTTTCATCAATGTTGATTTAGTTTTTTACTTATTTCAGAGAGATATCCGAGACCTCTGTGACGACAGAGTTCTATTTTTCCGAACCTTGCTAGAGAGCGAACTAAAGACAAATCAGTTTGCAGAGTAAGATCAAGTGATCTCGGATATCGGCATTAAACCATGCAATGTATTCGATATGTTGTCTCATTTGACGTTATGTTTTTCTGTCTTTCCATCCAGATTTACTGTTGATCAAAGGAATGCTGTGATTCAGCACTGGATGAGTGCAGCGCAGGTGGGCGAAGACATGTATTGCAAGAGCATTTTTTCCTTTTCGTGGCCATGAAATTATCAACATGTTTAATTTTTTAGAACGTCCTGTGTTCTCATCCTCCAAACCAAGTGCTCTCAGCTCTGCAAGCTCTGGCCTCCAGGCAGCAGGTGGAGCTAGAAGAAAAGATCGTAAATTTGGATGTGGACCGTGATGTGTCTGCTCTGGGGTAAATGTTTTCATTGTCTACCAAAATCAAAAGTTTTTATTTTGTAACTTATTCAAGCTGCTTTTTGTAGGATTCGATATGAGAGGGATCACCTAATAGATGTGTCAGCTGAGCAGACGGAAGAGTTAGCATCTGTTCAAAGTCTATTACAGGTGATTACAAGGGATTTGTACAAGGTACAAAAGGTTTTCCTTGTATAAGGCTGTAAATAAAGGATTTTCTCTACACGCTGCTTACTTTGTGTTCAGTCAGCCTGGGAGGAGGTTGAACAGAGTTACGTTGAGTTGGCTCAGACTCGCTGCAGACGTGGGCAGCTGGAGGCTGATCTCATAGCTTTAAGAAGTAAGCCAGCACTGGCATTGGACACAGACCCACTGGCCAGGTGAAACATTGTTTATCTAAGTGTCTCATACGTCCGCCTGATATATAAACTTTTAGGCTGTGTATGATTTGTAATGTGCTGTGAACAGAACTGAAAACCTTGCGTCTGTGTATAGGAGTGTATTTGAGTTGGAGCTGGAGGGAGTGAAGCAGGTTGCGGTTAGAGACAACATCCGAGAGCAGTTAACCCAGCTGCAACTACGGTCCAGACAGGGACAGGAAGCCATCAGGACCCTGCAGACACAATGGCAAAGTGTCATGGACTTTAGACAGCTTTTGGTGGGTCGTCTTTGCTTATTTATTGATCACTAAAGTCCCTTGCCGTATTGTTACCAAATATCAGAATGTTGGTTTCGAGCCAAGTGACATTTCTTTTGGGTCTGTAGGACAGGAGACAGGAACAGATTCGGAGCTTGATCAAGGGGAACTCCTCTTTGAAGACTGAATTAACTCGTGTCCAAGCTGAGGTACATATCAACGTTTTTACGAGCACTGGCAACATTTACAGTACATGTTTGCCTTTGGCAGATGTTTTACAAGACATTTGAAGCATTCATAATGCCAGTTGCATTGAAATGTGAATGCTTTAAGTTTTAATAAAGCTTGATTGTTTCCAGGTTAACCAGTTTGTCCAGGAAAAGCTTGGTCCTCAGTTCGGGAATGTGATTAACGCTGCCAGTGGACAGCGCAATTCTGTGTCACAGGGGGCCAAACACCTTGGCTGTGTTTCACTGGCTGCGTTGGACTGTAGGGTCATGAATGGGTCAGCAAATATATGTATTCATTTTTCTACACTTTACATTTTACAATTTCATCACTTAGAGTATAGCTTTATGATTGGATGACCTGAAAAATCTGAGTTCTGTAATCTGCAGAGGGCAGAAGGTTCCAGCAGCTCAGCTTTCAATCCACCGGATACAATCTCCTGCTTTCCACAAACTCTGTGGTGATCTCTCATTTCCCATGTATATGGTGAGATATGCAGTGTTTTAACAAGCTTTAAGTAAATGTTTCAAGTCGCAATCTGTAAATTTGTAACATGTCTATGTACTAGCTTAATACATTTTTTTGAAATAATTTTCAACCAAATATTATATTATGTTTTTATTGTGTTAGTTATTATGGCTTAAATCAAAACAAACCAACTGCCGTTTGATTAATATTAATTGGAATGCACAATAAAAAAACGTCTCATCTTGGAACCGAACTGGCTTTCAATTTAAAGTGATTATTCACCCAAAAATGACAATTCTTCCATCATTTCCTCGCCCTCATGTAATTTCAAACGTTCTTCCTTCCTTAGAACACACAATATATTTTGAAGAAACAGCACTGGGCCTCATTCACTTCTATTTCTTGGATTCCAAACCAATGAGGGAATGTGGGCTAGTTAACAACATTCTTCAAACTGTCATTTTTGGTTTCTGTTTGCTAGGCTCCTGAAGAGCTGTGGTCTCAGGCTACGAACCTGAGACTGGAGATCCGAATTCTGCGCAGACTTCTTCATCTTCTCTCTGAGTCAACAGCAGAGCTGCAGATGCTGAATGCGCATTTACCATCACCTGATCAGCACAGTATGTCTTCACACTGAGATTTCTGGTATTGCTGAAAGTAAATATAAGAGCCTGATAACAAAATGCTAATTTCAACGAAAAAATGGTCCGAGGGTTTAGGGGGTTGCATCAGAACACTTCAATAACTACTGGATAGTAATCTGTGTACCTGTTATCCCTGACTAAATTTTAAAGGAATATTGCTGAACTTCTGCACGCCAAAATATGGTTGCAACGGTAATTAATTTGTACAACAGTGTTTTCCTGAAACGTCAGTATCTGTTGCTGATCGATACCAGAAAAGCCACACCTCAGACTTGGTTTCTGTTTGGAGATTAAACTGAACTGAAAATCAATTTATTAATAGCTTATGAATAATAGTCAACAGTGCATGTCACAGAAAGTATTTAAAAATCGGATTGATTGAAAAGACCAGATTTCTCCCAGTGAAACAATTTCGGGTTTCCTTCAGCCTTGCGGCAGCGTGTGAAGATGACGGATGAAGAAATTCTGGAGACATTGCTCCCTCGGGCCTGTGAGCTAACAATAAGATGCTCTAAAGGCCTGGTTTATGCAGAACAAGTTAAGACTGCCATCACACACTGGTAAGTGCTCTGAAATTGTAACATCTCCGGTTGAATCGTGGTATGAAATTGGTTAATTTTCTGAAACCTATAACAAGTTTGTACATTGTACTATGGTCATTGTCAGTTTGATTCAGATTCTAGTTTTAACACAATATTTACTGTGTGAATGCAGGTGGGAGCAGCCCGGACAGTTTGCCCTGCCAGAGATGCAGAGAGAAGGTCTGACTTTCCAGCAGTGGTTACAGAGATGGAAACTGGCATCAAAAGAATCCTGATTTGCACTTAAAACTGTTCATATAGTGATTTAATCTGCATACAGTTTACACTTCACGCTCATGTTCTTATTTCTATTAAAAATAAACTCCTTTACCTGCATCATTCAGTTTTTGTGTCTGATGTTGAATTATTTAAGGAATATTGTAAGGTTGAATAGAATAGGTACACAGTACTTATGTTGTATGTCTGACATGCTTTAGAATAAAACGTTTGAACACGATACCCGTAATATATATTTTTTTTACAAAGTATGCATTCCTTCTCTATGTGATTAAATTGTAACCCTTCATATATTTAACTTACTATTAAAATAACTGGTTTCTTAAATAAAATGTGCGTTACCACTGTGTATTTTTAATAAAATAACCAGAATACAATTTCTTGTTTGACCACAGTTCTTGAGAATGCTAAATTAAAGATAACAGCAACCGGTTTGACCTTTTTTGCTTGCCAAAGACAACAATGGTGTAACGTGCCAGAATATGTTACCTTGTGTTGAACTCTATATATTTTTTGATACTTGCCACAATAATAACCTCTGACCGATCCACCCATTTAAATATTAAAACACTTAATCTGCTCATTCAAATCTGGTTAAGAAAATTAATTCCTTACGACAAAAACACAAAACAGTTTTTTTAAGGGTGTTTTATAATACGTTATAATCATCTTAAACAACTCAAGTTAAAAACTGAATTTTTTCATAAACATTTTTTCACCCTTACAATCAAAAGAGCACCCCATTAGGATTCTCACAAACTATTCCAGAGGCAGTTGTATCACAAATGGCAATTTTTCTTTCCACCCTGATTCAATGGCATTATGATCTGGCTTAAGGCTTGGATGACATATACGTTCATAATAGACACTTCTTCGAAACCAAAAACAACCGACACATAAAAACATAAACTGAACTGTACACATAAAAGTAAACATAACATCTGAACTTAAAATGAAATGACAAATGTCCCATGTTTTGTGTTTGAGATATCATAAGATGCTTTAGTGATATGCTGTCTACTGGGTGTGAAATCGATGACATATTTATACATCCTTTCTTCAGCAGCCAAATTATCGTATTCTGGTAAACAGGTTTAAAACTGACACAGATTCCTGAAAGACAAAACAAACAATAAATAAGCACACATTGAAGAAATAAATACAACGAGAAAAAAAAACGGAACTTGCCTTTGTTGATCGTGTTTTACTAAATACATTCCAAAAGCGCAGAGTTTCGTCACCTGCTCCTGTTACGATTGCTTCCCCATCTGGAGACATTGCCTTAAAAAATTAAATCATAGAATTAGCAAAGTCACGTGTACTTTTTCTTTTGCTAATGTATTTGAATATTAAGAGGCGCTTACCAGATAGAGCACTCTGTAAGAATGGCCGGTTAATTTGGCTACTTGAGTGAGCGAGGGGTATTTCCAAACGAGAATCTGATTCTGAGAGTAACCATGTGTGCTTACCTGGAGAAGACAAATCATTTTAATTAAACAATAAAAAAACTATTTACAGATATAGAATAAATATGGCAACAGTTTCTTTGTTAAATGATCAGAATACACATACCAGCTCATTGGTGTGTTTGGACCAGGCCAGGTTGCAGACCTGTGACCCTGTGTCGATGCACTGCAGTGGCTGCGCCGTGAGTGTGTTCCAGAAGCGGATACATCGATCAGCCGTTCCCCCTCCAGAGGCGAGCAGCCCGTGCTGGTGAGGAGACCAAGCGATGGCTTTCACTGCAGCCAGGTGCTCTGTGTACTGCTGCATAGGCAACACGCTGGAGTGGTTCCACACTAACAGCTGCAGAGATCATAGAAATCCCTTTAGAGCAATGCACTTCTTAATCAAAATTTCCTCAAGACAGAATGTTTAAAAATTATAGGCTTTGAAATGTAAGCTTGATCTCTCAAGTCTAACTTAATGGTGGCTAGAACAGTCTTTATTAAGTGTTGCGTCACACAAGCAGTTACCTTATTGTCATTGCCACCGGAGGCCAGTAGCTGGTGGTCAGTGCTCCACTTGAGTCCGCACACCTCCTGCCTGTGGCCCTGCAGCCTGCGCTCTGACTGCAGAGGTGGTGTCCTGATGTCTCTCTGCAGGATCATGCGGTCCCGACTGCCTGATGAAAGCTGATCTGCATTCCAGGCCAATGCACCTTTGGGCACATGTTTACAGTTTTATTTGTGCAACCTCTTTGATGAACATAAAGAAAATCACTAAGTGTTATAATGAAGACAGGAAAAGCAAAGAAAAGAATAGAAATTTCAGTTAACGTCACCTAGAGGTAAAACAAAAAAATTCTTACCCACTCTTGCTGTGTGCCCCTCCAAAGCAAACAGTTTTTTGCCAGCTGTAGCATCCCAAATTTGTACAAAGCCTTTATGTGTGCCCACGGCAACCAGATTACCCTATAACAGAACAGGAGACGCTGTTAGGCAACCACACTTAGGATAAAATATCTTCTGGAAGAGGTAAAAGGTAGGGCTGTGACGGTGACATTTTTTAGCACGTTGTGGGGTGGTTGGGAAATATATATTATTCATATAAATAGTTTATTTGTGTGTAGCAACCACATGACGAGCGGAAGAGAAATATAGACCTTATTTCAATACTTGGAATTGTTAAATACGATATTTGAAATAAATGAGGATGAAACATCCATCCATGTTTACTGCACAACATTTTAATAATCATCAGTAAATAATGAAAACTTAAATCATATAAGAAATATTAAATATAAATAAAAAAGCTCTTGTTGCAGTGACAACTTCAGTCAGTTGCGTATTAACTCTTACAGTCCTTAACAATTCCATTTGAAACGAACCGTTTAAACATACTTTGGCTTTCCTATTCAGATTGCCATAAAAACGTTACCTTTTCCTACTCGTTGATGGAAAACTTACATTTTGACATTGTCCAAATTAAGATCTGTCCAGATTAAGATCTGTACAGCTGCACTAAATGCACGTTCACAAGATATGCACAGGAGCACATTTGAATAGATGTCTCTCCTTAACCGGAGCAAAACCTGCGCGTGCTCCGACACCAAGCAAACGGATTAACCTGGGTCTTTCCATGCAGACCCGCACTCGAACGCACCAACGGAAACGTATACCAATAATTTCTGTGTTAATGTAAAATCTTTTAACTAAAACCATCCACAATTGAAAGGCTACAAATAGTAATCCTTATCGCAACTGTAAGTCACACTTATATTTGTCACGGTGACGTGCACTACAGCCAGTGGCAGCTCACCACCATCATGGCACTTTACCACCGCGGTGGTGCGGTTGTCACGGCCCAAGTAAAGGGTTTAACTTACTCTCTCCGACCAGCCGACAGACGTGACCGAGTCTCCTTCTACTGACAGATCACATAGTCGCGTTACCTGAAGACAAACCAAAGAGATACAGTGTTATTGAACGTCACATACTGAGTTTCCTCAGGGACAAAATTTTAGAACATTACACGTGTCAAATATTTGAGAAAATGCATACTTGACTGGTGCAGGCACTCCAAAGGTAAACACAAGTTCCCAGTCCAACACTAAGCACATTTAGGGAGGACCAGTCCACTAAGTTGAGGTAGAAGTCATCCTGAAGCTCAGGTGCATCAAGCACCTTAAACGGAATCTTGGAAATTTTGCGTGTGGGTTTTCTTGGCGATCGCAGCAACTTTTGACTATAAATAAACAAAGCATTAACCCTTAACAATGAGTTCCACTGTTAACAAACATGCCGTTTTCATAATAACAAATACCTTTTGCTGCTAACAGGTGACAAGGAGTATGGGGAAACACTGTTATCATCGGGTGTGGATCGCTTGGCACTAAGAGAATACTGGGCATGGACACAAAAGTTTAGAGTTAGAAATGATCACAGATAAGTAGTATGTATCGTATGACCACATCACAGAGACATACACTAAAGAGGCTCCTCCTCTCTGGTGTGGAGGGCTGTAGTCTTCGATCTTCTGTCTGAGGATCCAGGACCTTCTCAATCCCTGCTCCTAGCAACTCATTCTTTAGTAGGGCAGAATACGCCAAACCATCTGCTGTAAGTCAAATCAATACAAAGGAAACAGATGTTGCATTTAAATAATATATATTTGGACAGAAATGTTATCGGTATGCGTGTTCCCTTTTTGTACGTTTAAAGAAAACAAACAGAAATGTTAACAGCATTTAATAGTCTTTGGATGTGGTATGCATAAACTGAATTTAAGAAAAAACTTGAAACTTAAGAGTCACATATTATCTCGATTTATATCTAGTCTAATGGATGCAGTAAAATAGAAAATAGAAAACACAGCAGTTTCTCTCTACACACATACCTTTACCAGTGTCTGATGTTGCATCTTTGGTTTTTTTATTCTGGCTTGGGGATTTTTCATTCTCCTGCAAAATGGTTAAAATAAATATACAAACTTTAGACTCAAAACCAAATAGCAAGAAATGTTATCAAGATATTAATCAAAATGTAAATGTTTATGTGTGACCCACATTTATTCTGTGGAAGTTGATGCTCCAGTTCGCTCCAGCTCGAGAGGGTATAAACCGGTCGCCATGCTTGCTGGGTGATGACAGGGGTGATTCTGGAGTTGGCGTCAGATGACTGATCACATCTCTTACTTTCTGCTCGTGATGACGCAGATGGTAAGATAAAAAAACAAGGATGGAAAAAGTAAAATTATTAGTAAGAAAAGATAATGATAAGTATCATTATAAGAAATGGAATGCAGCACATTGACCTTTTAAAAAAACGTTTAAATTACCATGGGGCTGGTGTTGTCATTCTGGACGTTGATCTGCCGCAGTAACCGGCGCTCATAGTCCTGATCCATGGATGTGATTTGGATGCCTGTGTGTGTGGAAATCCAGTGGCTGACTACATTCGAGAACAAAACACAAACAAATAGGGTTTTACACATGAAAAGGAATAGCATTCATGTGTTATGAGGTTACCAGGGTGACCACACGGACCAACAAGAGCTATAGATGTACTTTTAAGTTACACTAATTTGTTGTCTGGTTAACGAGGCAGAAAGCTGTTCAGAAACGCCACAGCAGATGCCATCTGCTCCCGAAAACAGGTGTTAAACAACAGCTGCTTAAATCGACAACCTCAAACAATGAGCCATGGGCACATATACACAAAAAATGTGCCGGGTTGCAATTTCTAGTATATGACCATTCAATAAGAGACCCCAAATCTTTGCCTTCATTCGATGGCTACCCTAAGCTAACAATGACAGCGAATCGAACAGTTGTACATCATAAATCTTTGCTATTTTGTTCAAGTAAAACGTTTTAGGCAGAGAAAAAAATCATTATAACGTAAATCTACCCTGAATAATAGTAAACTCTGAACCCTGAATGGGTGTCTAAATTATTTATCAAAATTACTACCGAGATCAGCGTTAAATGCCGCTTTGCCAGTCTTTCTGTGGTTCATTAGGACATCATATCCCCACTAGACATAGTAATATACACAGACATACTACAAAATAATACAGTCAATATTTATGTCCAAAAATGACTCAAATGCACTGATTATTATTATCTTGGTTATCCACAAAGGATCACCGAGTAACGTTAGCTAGTTAAGCTAATTTGAACCTCAGAAGTCATCGGACCTACGTTACCTTGACCACGATCTGTTTGGTGATTTTATTCTCTAACCGAGTCGACTTCAACCACAAACAAGCATTAGAGTAGAAAACGTGATGAATAAGTAGAAAAATGATTAGTAAATGTATGTAGTGTGCAGCTCCGATTCGGTTAGCAAGCCGATGCTGTTATTATCGACGGCACCGCAAAGAATCATGGGACTGTCTTACATCGTGACGTCACTACATTTGAAACAAAACAAAAAGCCACGTTGCTATGTTTTAAATGTCGCACGGAAATCGCTAGTCGAATATAATCTGCATGGACAAAATCATCTATTCATTGAAATGCTTTTGAACACAGGGAGTTACGATAATTGTGCATTTGGATCATTTATTATTTATTATATTAAAAGGATAATTATAGATTTCACCAGAATTATGGCAGTGCAAAGCAGCGGGTTAAATCAATGAAATTACACCACAGACTGCCCAAGGCAACAATGCTGGAACAGAAGTTGTGATATTAATAGTCAAGCAATCGTTAAACTTTTATTTTGACAAACCCACGGGTCACCGCCGGAAGAGAGCAGTTTCGGGCAGGTGCACCGTTTATTTTCGTCGTACTGGGAACGTTTGCGTTCCTTCATCTTCAACCTAATCTGATAATAAAAATTATCCTAAAATAATAAGCGCCACTCGGTATTATTTTCAACAATTCACTCGAAAATGCCGCGTTCATACTTGAAAAAAGACGAGGCGAGAGATGCTGCTGAGATGAGACACTTGCTTGCCTCAAAAATAAGACGGCGAAAGGAAGAGATCAAGAACTACTTATTAGAAAGGCGAGCTGATGTTAACAAACGAATCAGATATCGAAGGCGTCTCTTCCAGAATTATCTGAAGACAACGGTACATGTGTATATTGCAATGCATTGGCAGTCATTCTCTGTACATTGGTTAGTTTTAAATATGAAGTCAGTTACTTGAGCTGTATGTATAATGCACGTTTAAAATGCCGTTTTTCATTGATTCTCGTAAATTTGTCTGCCCGCGTGCTTTAGTTGCCTTCACCAGATGATGATGATGATGATGAAGA
The DNA here is from genome assembly GCF_947034865.1 of Barbatula barbatula. NCBI lineage: Eukaryota > Metazoa > Chordata > Actinopteri > Cypriniformes > Nemacheilidae > Barbatula > Barbatula barbatula. The sequence continues at coordinate 17,323,608 of NC_136774.1, forward strand.
AGATATGCGAGATCACGTTCCAATCCCTGCAGACCCAGACTGGTGGGAGCGAGTTGTCATGACAGAGTTTGGACCAGATGACTGGCTTGACAAGTTCCACATCACAAGAGACATTTTCTTTCTTTTGACCACCAAACTCAAACCCCAGCTTGAGCAAGTGTATACACAACAAAGTGGGCAAACCCTTTCACTGGAGAGATGTGTTGCCATGGCCTTAATGCGCCTGTCCACCAGCACAGAGTATTGCTTTATAAGTGAGCTCTTCGGTGTCTCTATTTCCACTGTTTGCCAATGCGTGAGAGAAGTGTGTGAAGCCATTATTTTGTTATTAAAACCGCATTACATGCAATTGCCAGCTGACCATGAGCTGGAAAATCATGCCAATCAGTTTCATGCCCTGTGGGGTTTTCCTCACTGCATTGGCATCATTGACACCCTGTACATCCCTATTCAAATGCTCTCTACGGACAGCCAAGAATGCTGGGACCCGAGAGGGTGTCACTCTGTTGTTCTTCAGGGTGTGGTGAATGCACACGGCACTTTCTGGGATGTCTGTTCTGGATTTACAGGGAGCACTGATGACATGATTATCTTGCAGAGCTCAGAGCTGTGGACCATGGCTGAACAAGGAGGCCTCTGCCCTCAGCCGCCCAAAGAACTTGTGGATCAGCCGTTGGGATTTCTGCTGCTTGGGGATGCAGGTTACTCACTGCAGACTTGGCTACTGAAATCCTATCCTCCCTCTCCAAATCTTACTCCACCACAACAAACATTCAACACTAAACTAACTCATTGCCTTAAAGTCATTGAACACGCTTTTCAGCACCTAAAAGCTCGCTGGCAGTGTCTACATAACAGGAATGACAGTAACTTAGACTTGGTGTCCAAGATGGCCGTAGCTTGCTGTATTTTACACAATATCTGTAAGGTGCATGATGTCCCTTTTAAAGAGGAGTGGATTGAAGCATTACATCAGAATGAATGTCCACAGCCTGCAGATGTGTCTACAGTCTATATAGACGATCCAAACGCAGAGGCAGTTCGTTCTTTGCTTTGTAGTTATTTTGAGCAGCAAAAACAGAGCAAGCCATTGGATCAGTTTCCAACCACCAGTTCTGTTCTGCCTCCAGGGTTAGCTTGTCAAAAATAGTCACCTGCGATTATCTGCTTCTTTAGAAGTTCAATAAGGTGTATAATTAATTACAATGCAATTAAAGCATATATCAAAATCTTGCTTTGTAAAATGAGCGGTATTTTTGTTGAAATAAACTGATATACGTACCGACTGGACTGCTGGTTAGTATGTGTACTTGCGCTCACTTCCTCCACTCCAGTAGGTGGCGCTTGATTAATGTGGACTTTCGGAAACTCAATGCTGGAATTCACGAGTGAAAACCCTTGGAGTGTGCGGCATGGATAGCACCCTATGAACACTTTAAACACAGTGAGTTCATTTTGTTTTTTTAAGTATACTTTTTCAGATTGTTGCCGTCAAAATGTTGTCAAAATTATGTTTCGAAACCCTTTGTATTACCGCCTATCGTACATAACGGACAGATGTTTTCAAACAGTATTATCGCAAGTTCAATCACAGTTGTTATTAAACGGTTTGCAACACTCCAGAGCTCGTTTTTGCCATGTTACATAATCATAATTTGCAATTTAAACGTTTCAAAACTGCTGTCAAAGTAGACAGCCCATCAGGTTATGAAACGCAGCGTAAGGTTTCATTTGCCACTACGACGCACTGCACGTAAGTCATTCATTCCTTAACGCAAACCTGTTTTGCTTTTAATTATAGCTGCCGTGTCTGCTGCAGAAATATCGTAAAGGCCCTAAGCATCCTGTTGTAATACGACATAAGTCTTAAACCTTCCCTCATGGCAAGTGATAAAGACGCAGCGGTAGTGGGGAGCTCTCTTGTGAACCCGAAGCTGGACCTGACAACTCGCTTTAGAGCACTTTTTACTCTCCGTAATCTCGGTGGAGCTGAAGCCATTAAATGGATCAGTAAGGCTTTCGCAGATGAATCTGCACTCCTTAAGCATGAGCTGGCCTACTGCCTGGGCCAAATGCAAGACGAGCGGGCCATTCCTATTCTAGAAACTGTGCTAAAAGACACCAGTCAAGAGCCAATGGTCAGACATGAAGCAGGTATGAGACAGAATCTTGATTATTTCTGTTATGGATGAAAGTAGACATAATAATGTCATTATAATGTCTTATCATTTTAGGGGAAGCTTTGGGGGCCATTGGAAATCCCAAAGTCTTGGATTTATTGAAGCACCATGCTGAGGATCCAGTTATTGAGGTATTCCTCCAATACTCTGTTTACACATCGTTTTACATGTAAAACGGGCATTTCCTGTGACCCCTTGTGAATGTTTGGGTGACTAAAACATTTTGAACCCCATTAAGCACTTTGCAAATACCATGTGTGAATGGCGCCCATGAGTCACTTTTGAGTTAAAACCTGAGCCTAAAACCTACAATCTTGCCAATAAAGATGTTTTTTAAAGGTGGCAGAGACGTGTCAGCTGGCGGTCCGGAGGTTGGAGTGGTTGATGAATGGAGGCGATGAGTCAGCAGAGAAAGATTTGAATCCCTACTGCTCCGTTGACCCCGCACCACCAGCCTCTAAAAAAAGCGTCCCAGAATTGAGGGCGCAGCTCTTGGATGAAAACTTGCCCCTGTTTGAACGTTACAGAGCGATGTTTGCCCTGAGGAATCTTGGGACTGAGGAGGCTGTTCTCGCTCTAGGAGATGGTGAGAAAAAAGCTTTAGTTTTCTTTAATCGTTATGCCCAGTGTCCTTTTTAAAGGTTATGCCCATTAAAATAAAAAATAATGATATGACCAAAAATAATGAATTTGACATAATGTTCCTCTCTTAGGTCTTCAGTGCAGCAGTGCCTTATTCCGCCATGAGATCGGTTACGTGTTGGGTCAGATCCAGCATGAAGCCAGCATCCCTCAGCTGCAGGCTGCTTTGGAAAAGGTGGAGGAGAATGCCATGGTCAGGCACGAGTGCGCTGAGGCACTGGGCTCCATTGGAAAGGAGGCGTGTTTGCAGATCTTGGAGCGGTACAAGAAAGACCAGGAGCGGATTGTAAAGGAGAGCTGTGAGGTGGCACTGGACATGCTGGAGTATGAGAACAGTTCTCAATTTCAGTATGCAGATGGACTGCTGAGACTGCAGGGCACTCAATGAAACATCTTAAACATGTTTGTTACACAATTGGCTCGTCTTTTAAACTTACGGCTGGGATTGCAATCCAATGGCTGTTTTGGCCCCTTTTGAAATATTTAATACATGTCAGTCTGTATTCTCACATAAGTTTAAACATTCACTCCCTTGCAAATTCTGTAAAATAAAAGCCTGTATATAATAAACAATTCCTTTTGGCCACATATACTTGTATATTTTGCTCTTAGAAATTTCCCATAAAATGTGTCATTTGCTCACTTTCATGTTAACAACTCTTTAAATTTTTTTATGAATTTTTTTAATAGCAGTGTAATCGAAGTGAATATTTGTGTTTTTGTAATCACATGTCTATAATTACAAATCCACTCCTGGGATGATGCGATCAGGGCAGATAAGACAGTCAGAGCTGAGAGCGGTACTCAATATAATGACTAACTAATCCTAACAGCATGTCTACCTCATCCAATAAGACTCCTCATTCTCCAAACATGCACAAGTAGAATTAAAATCCAAATGCTCTAATGGATACTTTAAGTGATCATTTTTTATTAGAATATTACATAAAATTACTGTAAACAAACAAAGACGCTCACTGATTACTTTTGTGTCTGTTTAAGTTCTGTAAAATCAGATGCAACCAAATGGCAGACTTTCTACATGTCCTAAGAAGACAAAAGTATTTGTTAATTTACTGATGGTGAGCAAAAAGTGAGGTGGACATGGAACACCGTGGTCAGCAAAGACTGAGAATTTTCAAGTCTTTTAAGCTTAGTTACTGAAGCAAGAGGAGGAGCCTTGTCATGAAAACAGCGAAAGTAATATAAAGGGGAGAGATGCTGTAAGAGCAGTCAGAGGAAAACTCGCAAACATGATACACCCTTTAATGATTGGCATTATTACGATTAATACGTCCATGACCATTGCATACTGGATCTTTATTCTGACAGAAGCTTTTCATAAAAAGACTGAAGATGAAGACAACCCGGCATAGCCAACATAACCTGTGTGTAGTCAAATAAGGAAAGGGTAGAGTGTGTTTTATATGTGATTTATTTATTTATTTCGAAAACCTAAGAAATGTTGGCCTTTTAAATCATCTGAATTGATCCGGTAAAATACACATTTTCCAGGGACCGCTTTTAAAGGTAACATATTTCGAAATTATTGATAGCTTTTAGTAGCTTTTTTTGTGGGGGAAACATTAAGGTGTATAAATGTTTATGCAAAAATACAATCAAGAAACATTGCTCTAACTGTATAACATGGGTATGAATGCAGAGGGTGGGGGGTTGAGTAATACAGATCAGATTCATTCATACATAAAGTATCAGCCTGTAGTTTTGAAGAACACACCAGCTAAAACTGATGCATCCTGATCGGCATAGTGACCGCCAACTCAACTTTAACTGTTGTCTACTGGAACTTTCTTGTGTCTCAGATTTTCTCCAAGAAAATCAATGATGGGCCAGAACCAGAGGAAGTTCCTGTCTGAGTAAGTAACATACTGTGTCCAAACTCTTAACTCTTAATCATAATTTAACTAAATAGTTAGTTTTTATTAGGTACTGTGTTACAATCATTCTGCAGACGAATGTTGACAATGTGTTTAATAATGTTTTATAGCCTCAGTGGTTATTTTAAAGAATTTACAAAATAATTAAATGTTTTAAGGATTAAAGGAGAAAGAAAATTCTTCATTAACAGACAACAGTTTGTATTTAATATATATTTATATTATTTTTATATTGTCAAGTCAGAATTTTCTTTTAAATCTACATTTATTCATTTGGCAGACGCTTTTATCCAAAGCAATTTACAAGGAGGAGAGCATATAAACATTTTGTCAACACACTAAACACCATTAGTTTACAAGGCCATGCCACTAGGAGGATTAAAGCTGGTGTAAGAAAAGGAGAGAATGAAAAAACAGATTTTTTCAGACACAAGACACAGTTATTGGTTAGTCAAATAAATGCAGAACCGGTATGTTTTGAGCATTTTTTGAAAGTTGTGAAGGATGCTGCAGTTCGGATGGAGGTTGACAGTTCATTCCATCACAGGGGAACCGAATGAGTAAAGGTTTTTGCAAGCGATTACAAAATCTATCTGAGCTTTGTCCTGTCTGTTAGTCTTGATCTGGTCCTTTGTTAGATGTATTTATCATTAATTTAGGTTTTTGCTTTGTTTCAAATAATCTATAATAGAATCAGAATTCATGTTTTTATTGTGTTCTTTTTTCATTGTGTTAGCTGTTTTATATGTTAATATTACCTGATCAAAACAACCCAACTGCAGATTGATTGATTGATAGGATAGAATGCACAATAAAATATGATTTTAAGATGAACTCTTCAATTACCAAAAAAATACAATTTACAGTATGCAGAGGAACATCTCTGACAGGATTAGTTGGATTACAGTGTAATGCTTTCACCTTCATGAAAGACAACTGCAATTGCCCTCAAAGGATTATCAGAGTCAGCGAGATGATGGCCAAAGGCTTGAACTGGGATTAAGAGCTTTTTAGACCACATTCTCTGACCTTAATAACAGAATACACTGTTGTTATTAGCTCACAGATCTACAATTGGAGACAAATTTCACACACAGTTTCTCTTTTTCAGACAGATGAAGGTCTTGATCCTGAGCCTGGTTATGAAGATCCATCCAAATGATTGTGAGAGGATGAAGAGAGATGATGGAAAGAAAACAAGAGTAAAGACACAACAGATGTGACCCAGACAAAGACCAGAAGGGAAATGTTCCATGATCAAAACTGTTGTACTCTTTTCCACCAGTCATATCAAACCAAAAAATGTACAAAGCTTTAAATGTTGTTTAAAAGATGTAGTGAAAGATGTGTTTTTTATAGAAAAAAATATTTGTCATGGAAAAGATTAACTAAAGTTTTCTCAGTGTAGAATATATTACATTTGTTTAGTTAGTAAACTTGCATGTATCTTTTTCTTAATAAATAAATAATAGAGTACAGGGTGTCATTGTGATGCTGGTCCAGTAGCTATTTGAGTCTACTTTGTTACCTTAAAGTTGCTGCCTTAAAATATTTTGATAATTTTAAAATATTTGAACAAAACATTTTAATGAAATATTTCATAAACTGATTTAATGTAATTAACAAATGTTTTAATCTGAAATGCTTTCAAGACACAAGCTGACACAATTCACATTTGTCTTAATTGACGTCATTGGTTCAGTTGCACTACACAGTACAACAAGTGTTAAGACGCAGACAGATAGTAGAAAAAAAGAATAAATTCAGGCTCAAGTGACCACCTCATTGCACTAAGAACATTAGCTTGATTGTCTTCTGCTGTTAAAGAACTCCAGGAAGGAAATACACAGGAGGTCCATCCATGGCTACTAAAGAAGGAATAATCGATATTACTCTAGCATCCTTTGTTGGGATTCTACAAATATGCAACAGGAAGGAAAGCAACCAAGGAGCACTGAACTCAGAAAGAGAGAGAGGGGGAAAGGTAGAGAGACAATTCAAAATGATGGATGACCGCCGTGTCAATGAAACAAAGCTTTGCAAGTGGTATGTAAACATGGCTACTGAGAACCATACAACTGCAATTTATCCTAATTCTAACAACTAACCATATTCTCAAATGTGTTAAAGACAGCATAAACAGCTTCTAATAACAATAATTGATTAGATTGTTTTAAAAATATATATTAATATTTTTTTATATTTCTTTGTTGTTCTCACACAGAACGTCATAAAATGAATGCCAACAAATGCTTGTGAAGTGGCGGTACCTAAAGAGACACATTGGAAAAAATATATATGGATATAGAGCAAAAGACAGATAATGCTCTCAATGAGGATGTTTATTTCAGGGACTACAAACCTGTAGAAAAAGATCTGATCACGTTACCAAAGCATCTCATACACCTGCTGCTGGCTGTAGGTGTGAGCGGGATCACCCTATCATTAGACACCTCATCAAAGATATCCTTCATGATCTGGCTGGTATGTGGTTTGTTTATGTATGCATTTGAGACGGCAGTACCCTGTCACTTATGCATTACAAATCTTCTTAGCAGTTGGTGTTTTTTCGTATTGTAATGGAAATTTTCTAGTCTAGCTTCTTGATGTGTGTCTGTCTATATGTTTACGAAGTGTTTATCTATGTGTTCTTTAAAAATGTTATCATGTTTTTCTCTATACACGTCATACCACTCTGCCTTTGCCCTCGAGCAGAGGCCAAGATGTTCTGTTTGGAATAACGGGCATCACTTCTCGTAAACCAGCTCGGGATTCTTGCTAGGGGGCAAAGGGAGGGGGTGTCACGTTTTAATATATACTCTGTGTGCAGGAGGAAAGAGCGCCTTTTCTATGCACCATCTCATTGCTTATGCAGATTAAACAACAATAAAATACTTTGCAAAGTACCTGATGTCTCTGTGTGTTGTGTTTGTCAAAATTGACTCATCTAGATTAAGGAATAAGAAAATTCCACAACAGTATACTGCTAAACAGAAGAGAATTTGTTCTTCTCTTTTAAAACAACAGTTCTTCCAACAGTGAGAATGATCTCATCTGCTATTCAACCACATGTGATTTCAATATGTGAAAACGAACCAACATCTGATTTGCGAACGAATGGTTCCTTTGAGTCAGAATACAAAATACATAAGAAAAACACATTAAAAACCCATCATAGTTATAATAGTTAGAAAAACCTCAACACGCTAACTATGTTGTGTCTGACCGTGATGATTTAGATTTCCTGTTCAGCCGGTGGAAGAGCATGAGGGGAAAGACAGGAAAAGTTCAAGGCAAGCTGGATTCCAGAGACAAGCATTGAGTTGGAAGAAATGAAAAGGAATGTGAGATCCAACATCTCAAAGAAGGCACGGAAGACCTATGGATTATATCAGACAGATTTAAGTCTTATGCGCCTCATCCTCTACGAAAAAAACGGTTAGCTTGAGTAAGATGTAAACTTCAGCACACTCCTTATTAAATATCAAAAAACCAATTGTGTTCCCCAAAATGGAACATTAACATTTTAGTTTTTTTTTTGTGTCATCAATATATTTGTATAAATACAAAACATTCAACATAGCAACATGTTGATTCTTTAGGGTTTAAAGACCTTGCGTCTGTTAGGACTAAACTTGTCAGTATAGTTGTTGGTAACTGAAATTCTTATCTTTACAACATAATAGCACACAAGAGATTACCTAAGCATAGTTATGCATAGTCCAGTGATCTGTGATCTCTATTGTGGCATTTGCACTTTGGTCATTAAGAACCCAGCTCATATTTGCTGAAGCAAAGCAGACTGTGTCTACAGATTGTAAATCCACGATGTTTCATCTAAAGAATATCATCGCCTTCATATTACTGTCTGCCTCTATTTGTCAGGCTAAAACTGGTGAGTGAAATTAAATACATTTCTATGACTTACTTTTCTCTTAGTTTTTTCAGTAGCTGTAAGATTCTGCTGTGTTACACTGTATGTTATTGTTAAAATGTTTAATATTTTCTGTGCAGGTTGATTTTGAATTTGTTTCATTGTAGCTTAAATGAAAACATGTACAACTATTTAAAGAGATAATACATATTAACATGTAAACTGTCATAATTTACTTACAGTGGATTGACACCGTGTCTACACTGGACGTGACGACAAAAGACATTAGAAACGCATTTGAATCTATTAAAATTTAACATTTTGTCCACACTGGATTCACGGAACAAAGCTAGTTGTCATGTCGTGTACGACGCACCTGTCGCGTCCGGTTTAGACACAGACTTATTTGATACAATAACACCGCTCCCTATATCGCCCCTTAAACAATGTAACAATGAAAAACAATGTAACAATGTTGTCTTTCTGCTTCATGAAAAACTATGTGGTTCTTTATTTCATGTAATATTATTCAGGTGGTCTACGGGCCTCAGATACAACTACAACTAAGGTGACAATACAGCCTTGGTTGGTGGGACTGGCAGCTGTTGTTGGCTTCCTCTTTATTGTCTTTGTGGTACTTATTGTGAACAGACTCTTTTTCATGAAAGACAAGTGAGTAAACTTACTGACCTTTAGGGGAACCCAGTGTATAGAGAGATGTAGGGCTTAATGCGTATTCAAACCTTTCACTTCTAGCATTTGTTGTTAGAAACATATAAAATATTTTCAATTCTCCAAAAGAAATGTAATACTCATTTTAACCTAAGGTGGCCGCCATGTTCTTTTTCGATGACGTAAAATGGTTGCATGCACAGCAGCCAAACTTAACACAGACAGACTAATCAGTATATACACACATATATATATATATATATATATATATATATATATATATAAATATATAATTCTAAAATAAGAAAGAAAGAAAATAAAGACGCTATTTGGTGTATACATTTTAATATTGTTTGTCAGAAACAATACAAACACATATTAACAACCGAAATAATTTCGAATTGATTACATAGATGATGTTTTAGCCATTATACAATGCATTTTATCTTGATCTTATGTTTTACGTGTCATATTTTACTGATTTATATGGTAAACGTGTGTGCTTCACTGTTCCGAAAGAGAGCAGGTTTAGGTTGCAACCATTTTATATCAGGGATTTTCAGGGTTCCTTTTAAAATGCTGTGTACAACCAAAAATATACAACCAGTCAGTTGAACCTAAACAAAACTTATTTTTAATTTTATTATGTTGAGAAAAACATCAGGTGTAGGCAAGCTTTTTTGTAATGTTTCAGTTTAATGTATGAGATCATAACTTATGCATGTGATTTCTAGGTTTGAAAGGGCAGTAATACTGTTGTGACAGTCCTTAATAATACGGGTAGTTAGCCAACAACATTGTGACAGTCATTAATCATTTCATTCGCGTAGTTTCCAAACAACATTGTAATGATAAGATAAATGGCTGTAAATTGTTGTCATTTTATTAATGTTATCTTTTAAGAGTCAAAGGCTGAATCCAGACAGAGCTGGTTGTTCGTGATATTAGAGTGTCATAATGCACGTAGACAGAGTCACAATTTATTGTTTTGCGACTTTTTGCGTTGCTTTCTATTGTAATTATTTTATTTCTATTTGAAGGATAAAAAGTTACACCCCGCACCCCAACACACATTCTTGTTTGAGTTTAGTAGGCTATTAATAATTAAACTACCTTGCCTTAGTGAAATGTTACTTTTTAAACGAAGCATTTAAGAAAAGCATATGTGTCTTTTTTGCAGAGATGAGACGACAGAAAAGGATATAGAGGACTTTACCTTTGAAAACAAAGCAGCTGATCTGGAGGCAAATGAGGAGACCAAGCAGACCTCTTTATAATAAGAAGATCAGAGGATGATCGAACATTTCACCTTTAACCTCTGTGGAATTTAGCAATTCTCGAAGGAACAATAAATCCAACAATAGCATTTTTGTCAGATACCTTCAAGTCCAAACCTGTATGTTTGTATTGTTTCTTTGGTATACTTAATAAGAATTTTGGAAGCTTTTAGAAAGCTGTGCTGTGTTTCAGAGTCTATTATTTTGAAAGATTTCTCTTTTGTTTTCCACAGTAGAAGTAAAAACATAAAGTCTTGGTATAACCCAAGAATGAGTAAATTACAGATTTTTTGATTAAAATATCAATTTAATATATGTGAACTTGAGTAATTAATTTGCAGGCGTCCCTGTTGTTATTTACTTATGAACTGAAAGTAAACACTGTGTCAGAAGTGTTTTTATTTCTTTACACATTTTTGAGTGTTGTTCTTTAAATCAACCACTAGATGGTGCACCCTTCACCCAACAAAAGCCCTTGGGTGAACCATTTTTGGCACTTTCTCACAGTAATCTTCACTATGTTGTAACTGAAGCATACTTTTATTTCAAACACATTCATTTGGTTAGGAAGCATAGAAAAATACAGGCTCATTGAGTTACAGCCTGCACATAATGCTCTCATTAACTGGGTTTTGACTTGTGCGTCTTGGATCGGCATGCATAAATGCTAAATGGACAGGGCTATAAGATCCATTACTCATTTTGAGTGACAGTTTGGGCATGTTAAATGCTTCCAGTGAAATGACGTAACATACAGTTGTGAAGAACTTTGGTTTTGGAACCATTTGTTGGTCCTGGGGAATGTGATGAATATATCAAAAGTTACAAAAAGTATGACAGGTGTTTAGTTGTATTTAATGGTGTGCACCCAATAATCAATCTGTAATTTATGTAATTAAGTGTGAACTATAGTTCACTAATGCCAACACCTAAATAACCATGATGTGCTGCACATGATGTGCTGCTAGTGAATTTGAGGAAAGAATTTCATTTATTTTCACTGCTGACCATACGCCAAGAAAATCCGAAAGGAATTTGTCCAAGATACTGGATGTATGGAATAAGGATGTAAGTTTAATTAATGTGAAGCGTATGAAAATTCTTCAAACCATCTCAATTTAATAACATTTAAACACCAACATATAAGTTAACATTTAAGTTCATCTGATGGTGACAGCTGAAAGTGCTTCTGTCCTGGATGGACTTCGCATGCTTTCTCATACATGGAAAATGAATTAGTTTCAACAGTGAAGATGAGTGGCAGTATTAAAACCTCAGAGTCAGGAACAGCAGGTGAAGCGTGAAACCAGAGGGGGCCTACAATTTATTTTCAAATATTAGGCAGTCTTTTCAAACATTTATTTAGTTTTTCCATAAACAAATGGTAATTTACAGAGCTTATACCAAACCTGAATGCTGTTTTTGTTCCGAGAAACATTTCAAAAAGGGTTTTTTAGACATTTTCCATTCAATGACAGTTCGTAGCGTCCACAGAGCAGTGCTTAAGATGCTTGGGAGTCAGTAACATCAAACATACTTCTATTGTGACCTACAGTGTATGTGAAAACCCATAAAATGATTCTACATAATGTAAAATCCAAACTATGAAAACATTATCTTAGTAATATTGACTAAGTAAGGCCATGTCAAAAAAAGGAATGGAATGTTTGATTATTAACAGACCGTTTTGAAGCTTGACAGTATGTTGTTATATGAGTATCTACAGTATAGACAGTTTTAGACCAACAACATAAACAAATGTTACTGTGCATGCACTTTTTGGGCTGGTAAACATCTGCAAAGAGTCCCTGTAGATTATTTCTGAAAGCAAGCGAAATAAATAACAAGTGAATTACATTAGCCAGCAAGTTAAAAGTAGGTCTTTGGCTAGCTAGTATTATTTAAGGCTGTTCGTGAACATTGGAGCTGAAAACTGCAGTACCAAAGTACACCATAAAATAAGTTGCTAAAGTACCCTAAAGGATAGTGCTGTGCTTGTCTTCTAAGAGAGGTTAAATGTGTTACTGTAGCTCAATTGGAAGAGGTTGTGGGTTCGATTCCATGGATGTCTTTTTAATGAAAAAGTGTTTTTATTTATTTAGCAAAATTTTCTTGTTAGTAAGACAAGCTACTTTAAGTTTAAATAGCTTATTGTTTGTACTATAAATTTTAAGTAGAATTAACTTAAGTTTGAAAAAGTAAGTTTACGTTTTTCAACTAAACTTTTTAAGTTGAAAAAAAGTTGAGTGAACAAAAAGTTTTTTACAGTGTATGTCAAGCAAGTATTATTTTAGGTTACCAGTAGAAGAACTGTTACTTAAATGTGGCAAAGTTACACGATCTATTCAACAAATTATTTATTTAATAAAATGTATATACAATAAAATTAAAAAAAAAATTTTTTAATACAATGATCACAAAATACAATATTCAAGTAAATTCAATTTTATTAACATAGCGCTTATTAAAAATGTGCATTGTTCCAGCTTTAAAGGAGAAATGTAATATAAATTAATGGTAAATAATAACGTCATAACTTTCATTGTTGTCTAAACAAACCCTTTAAATCAGTAAAGTAAATTTACATTTACTCATTTATAAAAAAAATCCTAAAAGGTGCATGAAATATACCAGAAAAGTCATATTGTGTGCGTGCAATATAGTCCTTCCCTCTCCCTTCCTGAAACTGTAACAAAAAAGAATAGACCACAAAACTCATCACGTAGATTCAGGGAGAGTCACTGTGGGAAGCGGGGGTCACATTCATTGGCACACATTTTAGACTGTATAACAGAGGGACCAGATTGTGGTGATATTGCAGAGAGGGGAGTTAAGACATCTGCATCCCATTACTGACGCATGCTTTTACAAGCCTTTCACATCACATACTGTAAATCGAGGTATTAAATTCATAAGCACAGCCAGAGAACTGGACAGAAAGCAGGGTGAGGAGCCACTTTGAACCTGTGAGTCTAAATATATATCAATATATATGCAGATATATGAAGCTCTGAGTGCATACCAAAGAGAATAGACTATGCTCGCACTATACGTATAAAATAGTAATTAACGATGCAAGAAATAAAAAGACAAAGAAAACTGACTCTTTGCATAAGTTAGCCAAAATGGTATTTTAAAGGTCCAGTGTATGAAATGTAGTGGCATCTAGTTGGTAAATTGCAACCAGCGCCTCATTCAGGACATACATATGTTTAGAGGCATGGCAGCAGTGATCTGAAAAGCAGCGGCCCAGCAGTCTGAAATGAAAATGTTCCTTCAGAGAATTCTCTTGAGAATTTTCATGAATTGAGTTGTGTTTCCGCTCCCTCATGTGCAGCAGTTCACGCAGCTCCTGAGGTCTCAATGTTTTCATTGGAGTGAAGAACTGTGATTTCAGATGAGCTGGGGAAGACTGACCCAGGCTTCAGGGGATGGATTGTAAGCACCTCATTATATGACTAAATGTAAAATAAAATAGTCACACAAGACACAACATCATTATGGCGTTTCATTATATTGACTTGAGCAAAACCTTACAAATAAAATCATGTGTATGTGATATGTATTACCTCAATCCAGATATTCGATCATATAGGCCCAAACAAAGAAAAAATATCAAATAAACACAATTTAGTCTTGAGTCACAAGATTCTTTATAAAAATAATCAAATAAACAGATATTGCAATAATATTAATTATAAATGTTTTGGGGCAAAATAATTGTGTAGTGAAGCTTGATATTGTGACAGCACTATATAATAAATAAAGCCACGGAATAAATTAAGAGACCGTTTCAGAATTATTTTACATTTTCCCCCTGAATTTACTATTTTCCTTAGCATAGCATGCTAAAGTTTTTATATATTTACGGTAGGAAATTTACTATCTAGGAAAATATCTTCATAGAACATGATTTTTACATAATAAAAACTGAGTGTTGACGAACATTTCATGAAAATCCTGAACTACACTGAAATTCAACAGGTACCTCTGGTTCATGTCTTCTCGTATTATGGAATTCGACTCATTCCGCAGTGAGCTCATGTGGGGCGCCTGGCAAGATCACACAGAGCTTTCAACAAGTGCTATTGCACTCGTTCACCCCCCTTTATAAGTTTAAAGAAAAAGGAATGTGTGCTGGCTTGTGTACCATTAAAATGAAATAAAACTTGACTTACTTTCCAAAGCTGAAATTATACTTTTCCAAATGTGGCTCCAGCAATCTTGTATGTGGGATAATGGATTGAGGTATGATTAGAGTCAGGTGCGTTACGCTCCCGAGCCAAGCTGAACTGAAAACAAACCTCCAACCGCAAGCATTCGGGGCTCTCTTTATTCTACTTTTCCCTGTTCTCTGCAGTCCCTTCTTACAGAATTAAAACTGTCACTTAAATTATCTGGTGAGCCAAAGTTTGTCCTGCAAAGAAATGAGTAATTTTCTTACTGGGTTCCTGCTATCAAGTGACAATTACCATAATAAAATCTATCATCTAAAATGTATTATAAAACAGTTTCTAACGTAATTACGGTAAAGCTGGTATCCGCTCACAGAGTATTTGGCTGATTTTTGATTTCCTAAGTCTAGTTTGGCAACATATGTACCTTAGTGTTTAGTCTAGTCAAATAGATTAGCTTTTTTGAAGAATTGAGATGTGATGGCTTCCGTCAAACGAAATGATGTCACCTAAATACTGTATATGCTGCACACCCATTGAACACACCATTACAAACTGTGACATTTCTTCCTCTGGCTTTGTAACAGTGACGGCGAAAGAACTTCAGCTTTTTTTTTCCTCACCCATGGTCATTTTGAGCTGACCTGCAACTGAACAGCACAAGAAATACACGCAGCAATGTTATTACACCTTCAAAGCACACATGATCGATGATCAAGATCAGTCAACAAACCCAACCATTCAAGTCTGAGAACAAACTTCTGTAGTCACCGAACAGTGGTTGAAAGAAAAACCCAACATCAGTTCTGAGTCGTAGCATAGCTTTGTTTATTTTTATTTCATTTTAATTTTATTTACTTTTTTGCATAGGGAAACATACTCACTTCCAGTATTGTATTCATGAGCGTTTTTGCGAACAGCGATGGCTGAATACAACGTTATAATGAAATATTGTTAAAGCTGTAATTTCCCCTCACACCAGTTCAAAAACACATGACAAATTTAGTTGGTTGTGCATATGAGACACAAAAAGTCTTTTCTCATTTGCTTCCAACCGACATACCGACTTTTGCTGATAGGTTACAATTTTGCGAGGTTCTAGAGGAACACAGACGAATAACAGAAAATCTGATGCTTTCCAAAAGAACATGGATGCATGTGCCAGTCGTGTGAATCATTCCATAAAATGTGTCTGAACTAAATGTCCACATGCCCTTTCCTGGTGTGAAGTGTGTTTATCTGTGCAGCAAGCAAGCGTTTAATGAGTAACTACTATGGTAATATTTGTAAAGAATAATGTGATAAAAAAAAGAAGAAGGAAAACCAACAAAAACCTTGAAATTTAACACTGCATTAGAATGCTCTCTGAAACACATTTCATCCTTCCTTCTTTCTTTCAACTCAAAATCAGCCTCTAAATTGAGAGAAAACAGCATGCTTTAAAACAAACAAATAAACAAACAAACAATAGAAATATTCATAGAAACTAAATCTTAATTAACAAACAGAGTAAAACGAAATCATTGTTTTAGTGGGGAAGAAAGGGCACCGTGAACCAAAATGATGTGAATATGAAGCATTCACGTGTTACTGTTTTTAGGGGCATCAAACATTCGGGACGTCATGTTATCGGAGCAGGCGGTGTGTTTTTGGCAATTCACTGGTGATAGACTTATTAAAATATTGCATAACAACGAAGCCCATTAATGGGTTTTCCCCCTTTGAACAGAGACTAACACAATTTCTTCACCCCCTTCAAATAGCCATTCTGAATCCCCTTCCTAGCATCTCCTCACACAATGGTTGGTGTCAATATCTTGCAGAAGTTAGAGGTTGTATTATTGAGAGGCTTTGGCAAATCTGGCTCCTTGGTTGGACTGTACAAAAGCACTGGATAAACAAACGCCCGGATGATGTCGGCAGTACAGGGAATAATCTCGTAACAGCTAATGGTTTACAGAGAAACATGACTGAAGAAAACAAACCAAACAGAGCAGTAAAATGACAGGCACTGCAAGTGTTTTCAACCCATTTTTGAATATATTAACGTATAGCTTTGATTTGACTTGCTGGTTTGCCGGGAATGAAAAAGTGGGCATAAAAATAACTAGTCAGTTTACAAAAAAAACATCTTTTGTTTTTAAAGTTTGATGAACATACCAACATTACCCAGAGTTCAATTGAAAAACCTGATCACCTCAATCCACAACATGTCTATTCCAAACCTTTTTGTGTAGTTTGAGTTACATATTTGGTTAATGTCAGTATGACCTTACATATACACAAACATATCTGCGAAACCCTCTTATATGACGACATGTCAACTCTGAAACTGTTTAAACAGACCCCCAGAGACCAGCTCAACACACGGAGCATGAGTTACCAAATCCATGTATCTCATTTCTTTTAGACCGCTATAATGGAAGGTTTAGCATCGTATGCATGGCTTTGGGCAAATATGAAAAGGTACTTTACATTATATATGCTCTGCATGACGTTTTGCACAAAAATCTCATTAAAGCTAGGATTCATTGCATAGCTTTTGTTTACCCAAGCACATTCCCAGATGCCTTTAGTGTATTACTACTAGTTTGCTTTATAAACCTGTTATCCAAACACAGCACATTATCCATCCGTGCAATCCATTTCAAATTCACCAGCCGCTGTCTCAATTTAACACCGAAGATCAGGTGATAAGAACCGCAACATCATATCTGCCAAGTGTCACAACATTTACAGAGCCCTTACTGCTAAGAGACAAAAGATCGGAGTACATTTCTATCTACATCAACCTTGCAAAGTTCATATTGCAGGGTTTGGATTACACAAACCACAAAACGCTACAGTGCAACACTCAGGCAAATTTCATATTCAGACAGATGCCTAAGTAGGGTCTCTTCATGACAAAGTGTTGGGAAATTGGACTATGGCCTCTACATGTCTTTACATTCTATGAAGTGGACTTACATGTGTCATTGACTAAAGTGCCTGGTCAACAACAAATAACAATCTTTTAAGAAATACGGAGCACATTCTGCCAATTCTGGTAAATACAGTACAGACATGAGTGGGAAAGATCGCATCACGAAAGGTCATAGACCCTAAACCCACATTCAAGAGTTGTAGGTTGAATCCAGGAAGGCACTCAGAACAGCTTGGTCTAAATTCCTGCTACACTTACAAAAAAATTCCTACAGGTACTATAGTTTTGCTATGTTTTTGTTACAAATGGTACAATAAGGAATCGCAATTGAAGTATTTTGTACCATTACCAAATCTATGGTACATGTGAAAGAACCACAGTATTACCATCTGACACCATCACTGTACTATTTTGTAAGGGTAGTTATGTAAGTCTGTCCATACACACTGCATTAACTTTCAACAGACTGAGGTAAGTCAATCATGCCACTGATTGTCCAAAACCGACTGCGCACGATTTTATCTCAACAATCCAATTCGACCGACCTTGATATCTGTAGTGCACGGAAAGTTGACATGATTTCAACCTGGAAGGCCTTAAAAGGGTCAATTTATCATGTTACGACAAGATTTAAATAAATGGCGCAATTCAAGCAGCTTCTCTCTCGCCTTCTCATCGAAAGTCTCTGTGGTACGAGATACATAAAGAAGGCTGAGAAATATACCCAGAGAAGCAAACCTTAAAACAAGCATTATTTGATAAAAAAAAAGAAGATTATCTAGTGCAATCTTCCGAGTAGACGTACCGGAAGGAAATGTTCAAAATTTGAAGCTTGCGTGATGAAAGAGAAAAACAAAACAAGTGCTGATTTAAAATAAAACTTAAAATAAGTGTTGGAGATAAACTAAAGCCATGTAATCTGCATATACCCCTCAAATCTAAGTGCAACTGTTGGGTCTGTTTAAAATGACAACAAGTGATGCTGAATTTATTGATGGCCGTATTTTCTAACCAAAATTAAACCTGTGTGAAATGAGTTTGGTGAGGGTGCTGAGTTTACCTACAGATCAGATCCTTCAAAAGGACTTGCATTATTTCTGTGGCTTGGCCACAAGCTAAGGACAAAATCCAAACATATATATAACAAACATAACGTATCTACTCATTCAAAACACATTTTATGTACATTTTGCCTTTTCTCATTCTGCTGGATATATGGTTAGCATTTATACACAAGAAAGCAGTGTTCAAAACGTATCTTTTTCGACAAGACGCATTAAAAAGGAAAATGACTGCTTCTATAAACATATTAGTCAAGCGCTTCAACATGAAATGGTAAGATAATGTTTGTTTTTACATGCATCAGCTAACAAATGCATTATCAATCATCACCTGTGGCCACTTTAAAAAAAACGCACGTCAGGCAACGCCACGCTCTCGTGAAGCTTTTTTTATTCGTTAGCCTTGCGTAGCCATTTTATTCATTACAAAAGCAAACAAGAAGTCGGCACAGTGGCGGCGAACCCACGATCAGACCTCTATTTTTCTGAGCCCACAATCCCACCCTGGCCAGAGGGTTTAAACTGCTTTAGAAAGATGAACATGGAACAGTGCAAATCTTCACAGGACAGATGGTGGGCAATGCAAGTCTGAACTAAGGTCGAGATGCTTAACTGGAACTTCAGGTCCCATTGTGAGGCATTTAAATAAAAAACTGTCCAAAGAAAGAAACCAACGCTATAATACTATAATATAATATTTTACTGTGGATGCAATACAAGCCCACGACCAATCTGGACTCTTTCTCAGACACGTGACCCATCGCCTGTCCTGTTAAACACAAGGAAATTGCTTGCTGAATGACTCTAGTACTTCTGCAAAAGTTTGAATCATGGTACACATGGAATGCCTTTCTGCGTAAGGACTCCATTTTAGCCAGGGTGGAAAAAGTGGGCTTACAAACTTTCTGCTCTAAGATCTTACCGGAGCATCATGTAAACAAAACTCGTTCTTTTTCAAATTGTATTAGCTACCAGCGTTGCAATATCCATTGCAGAAACAATACTGTACAATGCATCACATACTACCTCATTGCCCTTCCTGACCCAGCTCCAGAAATATCTACTCCCCTGACACCACAAAGTACGGAATTATAAATTATTTCCAAGCATCTAATTTTAAACATGAATCAGAAGATGCAACCTGGGGTGTTGAATCATTTTTGAATGAAGATGCAAAGTCAGCAGCTTAAATGGTATTTCGTGGTTTTGAGTGAATTTGACTACTTTCCCTTGTTCTCTATAAATGCATTCTACAAATGAATGTATGGACATATACAAAGGACGTAATAACTAAAAAAAGATTCTGTCACAAGTTACTACACAATCTATTGCAGCCAGTATGGATCCCATAAATTTACATCTTTTGGTTAAGCATTGAAAGGGATAGTTCACCTTAAAATGAAAATTCTGTCATCATTCTCTCACCTTCAAGTTGTTCCAAGTCTGTGTACATTTCTTTGTTCTATTGCTCAAAGATATTTTGAAGAATGTGGGAAGCCAAACAGTTCTGGGGCACCACTGACAGGGTAATGTTTTCCTACTATGGTAGTCAATGGTGCCCAAGAACTGTTTGGCTACAAATACATTTTGTGTTAAACAGAACAAAGAAATGTGTGCAGGTTTGTAACCTCTCGTAGGGGTGAGTAAATGACAGAATGTTTTGGAGAACTGTCCCTTTAAAGTCTTACACGTGTTAGAAATAATGTAAAAGAAATGTCATGTTGGGTCAATTGGTTGCTTGTCGACAAACGGTTAAACATTTAGTTGGGTTCATATCTTAACTAATAAAGATTTAAGATCTTTTTTTCATCTTTCATGGGAACAAACTCTGTTGTGAGTTATTAAACACAAAATACATTCTAAACAATTTTAAAGAAACTAAAAAAAGGATTTAAAACGTTAGCTGTGAAATGGAGAGCTGTTACTCCATCATTCACAGATTTTGTTACATTCTAATTACATTAACTAATGGAGGAAACGCTAACAACATATTAAAATGCAGGGAAGGCGATTTCATGCCGTGGACATACAACTGCAGTGCTTGTAAGGGAGGAACAGCGTTATAAAAGCTTCTCTTACCCATCCACAACTACATCTATTGGGTAACCGGTTAGTCTTATAATCTGATTATGACAGGCAATCAAACATGCAAATTTATTTCCTATTGTGACACTTCTTACATAAAAATCAACTTTTTAAAATTATTATCTATTATTGTTCTTAACTAAAGGCAAGGCACATAATATGTTTTATAAAATATCGTGCAAAGTAGAAGAGGGATCGTTGGATAAAATTAAAAACCAAGTGTAGTACAAAGGTAATACTCATGGGTGTCATTGGCTCTTCGCTCAAGGTGGGTGGGCTCATAAGGAGGGGGGAGTGTTTAGCTTCAAAGTTAATACTAAGATTATCTGCCATGCGCTCATGTCAGCGTAAGGTGGTTGTTTGAGCTTAATTCTTGTGATTTTTCTTTAATAAGCACCATGCAGTTACATATAATTTATATATAGTGATTTCCATATTACTTTCATATCAGCACCATTAAAACAATGTTGTATGTATTCTGAATCTTGCTTTGGTGAATGCAACTGAACTTGTATGCAAAGCCATACAAAAGGTTAAGCTAAAGCAACCAGAGTGTGTGGATATTATTCTTTATGTGTATATATATATTTGTGGGGGAAATCTATTACATTTCTGATATGTGTTGATTTTGTCATGTTCTGGCAGATTACAAGGGGGTATGCTTATTTTGTTCTCCATATAGTCATCTTTGCTTCCTGCGGCTAAATGTGATCCTGTGCATATCATATCTCTTTCTCAGGGTATAGAATATAACCCCTATACGTCTACAACAACCCACAGTAGATGAAGCAAACTTTCCAAAATAAAAGTCATAAAATAAGACTTCAAATGAATATCTCACAATGTCTCAGGCACTTTTCATGGCTTTGTGATTTGAGTTTGGTAGCGTTGTAAAGCCCTGATGTTTTTTCGATAGTACAAATCAACACTTTAGAGTGCAGAAAAAACGCGCTCCTGTGGCAACGAGTCAACAACCAGCCAGTAGAGACTTTTCTGCGATAGAAACATGGGAAGAAAAGGATAGCTTGTGTTTGTTTTTTCCTAAACTATGGGATTGTAAAAATGTAATCACATAAATAAATGGACACTTATGACTTCTATAATGTTGCATTATTCTGATCAACCTCTTAGCTCCAAAAAACAACCTCATCTACCTTGCATTCAGAACATGACAAAAGAAAACAAATGCAGTATTACGTATGATTAAGCCAAAAAGGAATTGCAAAAGAGGAAACCTAAAAATTCAAAGTAGTGCAATGCCTGTAATTTTCAATGCATTTGAAACAAATTACAAATAGAGAAAACTATCTTCTACACCCAAAATTAGTAGTGACAGAACTATATATAGTTATATAACTATATACAACTATATATTTCAACTCCCTTTGTCACTATGTGGAAAATCTCCACCTATCTACATGAATCAAAAGATGGATAAGGGACTACCAATGTTTATGAATTTTGCACACACACACACATAGCAGAGTCCGGGAAATCAGGGGCTTTCATATTGCAAAGAAAGGAAGGTGCTTGTTCACCCCTGGTATTACCTGGTTCGTCCTATTTGGGCTGTTTTACAGCTCACGCACACCTAGTGTAGCCTTAACAGAACATGCCTTGCTTTAAAGCCTATATATAGGTGTGTTTAAACGCAAGTGTGTGTGTGTGTGTGTGTGTGTGTGTGCGTTCGTGCATGCATACACAGTGACTGTGATGTTTGATGTCACAAGGTATCCTCCGATGTACAAAAACATGACAAGCTTCCACCAAAAAAGTGGAACTCCGTACAAATGGTGGAGAATGCGATTTAGAAAATATCACCCTCTGAGCAAAACCAAGGACGCAGAAACATGATTGTCAATAAAAGTGGATGAAAAGTAGCCGAAACGGCGTGTGAACGGAAGCATCGACCAGTCAAAACCTTTCAGTTTCCTTTTACACATCACGTCGCCCCTCTCCTCCGTGAACTTCAAAAAGCAGACCGTGCTCGCCTCCGAACCTGTGGCGCAATACAACCCGTTTCTCTGGGTTTCTCTTCCCTGTTTGTTAAGAAAATAAAGGATACTTATTTTGCATATTGGAGGAAGCAGCACCTGTAGCGGAAGAAGGGGATCGAGGAGAGGTGATCCGGGAGTCAGGGTGGGCTGTTTCGACGTGTCCGCGAATGTACCAGCCATAGTTCAGGCTGCGCCCCAAACCCAGCAAGAAAAAAACAACCTCCTTGTCTTCTGATCCATCCATGGCGTTTCTCTGTCGTTCTCTCCTACGTTTCCAATGTCTTTTTGAAAGTGTATTGAAGCATCTTATACGTTGTTATGCATATATAAATATGTGTGCACATATATCTATACACACATATTGTGTATATATATATACATGTGTGTGGGTATATATACAAATACTGCATATATAGCTGATTTTCCCTCTTCCATCTCGTTCACGATTTGTTTCTTGTAGATTCCACAAAAACTTGATTTTCAAATCCATGTCCGTGTCCTCTGGTTCATCTGTGCGTGTGTTTTCATCAGTTTCCCAGATACCAGGACTGTAAAGAAGAAAAAGAGAGAAATCAAAATGATTAAAGCTGTGTGTGTATATATATATATATATATATATATAAAAAGTGGAATATATCCATCACTCAACAACTTATGTAGTTCATATAGATCTGATTTGTCTAAACTGAAGGTGATAAGCCCTGAAAAGCTCAAGGTCACTTTACAGACGAGGAACATGCATAGGAAACGTAAAAAAATGAATGAAACAACATAAAAAGAACAAATGGACACAACGGATGCTGCAATTCGCCAACCCTGAGAACTACAGGTTTGAAGAGAATTTACTAGGACATTGCGACGTCCCAGTAAATCTACAGCATCGTACCATTGCGATCCAGAAACCTGAATCGGCTCTTTACACTCGACTGCACCACGGCTCTGGATATGTGCCACATTCTAATGCTCTCCTCTATTGTTTGGTCAACATTTGATAAAGCACTCCTGCTATGATCAATAGAAATGTAGAATAATCCTTTTGAGTAAAAAAAAACAGTCGCACAGAAGTAGCACTTACATCTATCAAATAAATCTCACATGAACAGAAGGTGCAAAAAGTCCAGTGTGTAATATTTACATTTATGCATTTGGCAGATGCTTTTATTTTACTTTTTTATTTTATTTCATTTGCATGATACTATACATCTGTATCAGAATACCTTGGCGTTGTTAGCGCCATGCTCTAACCACTAAGCCACAGGAAAGCTTTAGGAGGATCTACTGATCTGACATAGGATTTTATTACCTTAGAATGAGTTATTTCTATCTACATACACTGCGGGTCACCTTACATGGAATTGCCATGTTGTTTCCACAGTAGCCCTACATGGACAAATTGACATCTTTGTGAGGGCCACCACGGGGCTTCGAGAGGGAGGGGTGGAGTGACTAGATGCCGTTAAAATCTCAAGATTGCTCCTTTAAATAATGTAATATTTTGTAACATCTGTAACGTATATTTTTTTAAATACTGTGTCGCCCAAGTGTTCAGGAAATTCACTTTCAAGTCAGGGACCTATTAAAACTAACACAGAGCACAAATCTGCGAGCAAAAGAAAGTTAGAAATAAGGAGAGGGTGAGAAAGAGAGCTCAGCAGGATCCCACCCAAACCTTTTAAAAGCATAACAGGATTTTGGCTTTCACTCACAGACCGCTAGTCTTTTTTTTACATGGTTCAAGAGAACAGAGAATTCAGTTCAGGCTTTAAGCCTCTGGCTCCTATTTTGTACTAAAGTTTAAGTAATTTCACAGCAGTCCAACAGACATCTTTAAGTATACCCAAATGCATTGATTTAATAATGCTAAAAATAGAAAATTAGTCCCTTTGTATACATTAATCTGCACCAAATCACCATCTAATCACTCCCTAAAATCATAGGCAACAAATATATATTACACACCCAGATCACTAGAAAGATAGAACCATTTGAAATACATTCAAGTATCACATAAGATGCAACTCTGAAGTGTGACTGACACTATTGTACACGTTGTAGTTCTTGCACTGTAAAATAGCCATGTGATTTTTAATCTATTAATCTATAATCATAAAGTGCATTAACAGCATTTCACCGTCTGACTTCTTAGTCTAATGAAATCAGTCTATTTTGACTTCTGCCTGCTAGATGAGATCTACTGTTATTGGAATTGGAGCTAAGTTTAACCTTACACAACCCAGGACACTTGGGCATACTCAATAAACTACTGCCAGGAAGTGAAATAAGTTTATAATGACAGTAGACGCTGCTGGGAAATTTTTAGTCATTAGTACAGTGTCCTGGGGTGAAATTTTCCCCAAATCATATTTCGTGTTGTTTACTGGATCAAATATGATCCCGGGAGAGTGTGCAGTGTGAGAATTTCTACTTATTTTTATGCCTTATATGTTTGACAGCACAATTACAGGCATTCCCAAACTGAGAGGAGCTAAACTTTCTTTTTGAATGCTTGAAAGGGAAAACTAAACTATAAAGATATAGTGTATAAATATATTATTTGGGTAATGGAATGTTTGTATTTTGAAGGTCTGGATATCATATATTTGTGTTAACGTAACCACAAGGCATTTTATACTAGGAATGTCTCTTGATGAGATGAATACACTTCTAGAGATTCGTGTTTTATTTAATGTATTGTAGTTTATGCAACAGAAACTCAGTCCTTGTTTGGGAAGGAAAATGGGCCACACAATCACATGTTTGCTTTTGACATTTTTGAGTGGTTTTCTCTCATATGACCTTTTCGTCTGATTAGTATTTTACACTTAAAATGATCAAAACAGGTTTTGAGTGAATGTCATGTGTAGCATCTCTTCATGTTATTTCTTTGAATAATGTGGTGAAGAAACCTAGAAAGTGGTGAGTCGTGACCAAATCCATGTGCTGATACATGCAAACCAATGTAAAACCACTACTGAAGTTGACTTAAGAGATATGCTTAAGTCAACTTCAATAGCCGATAGTTAGCCGAAAATCTAAAAGTTACAATTCATTAAGTGTCGAGAATCAAATTAGTCTAATCACTTAATAATCTGAACTTTTAAATAGCTGAAAATTATAAAAAATATATATTGTATTTATTTTTTATTTATATTATATTATATAATATTTATTTAGGGAACATTCAAGGCAGAAATGTTCTAAGGAGACAATAAGCAGCACAGGACAGGGTAACTGGTTATGTGTCTCCAATCTAGACATTTTGTGCCTTATAAAGGTTTTGTCTTGGTGACTCGTGGTTGAGGTTAAACAAAAACCGAGACAAGGGCGGGCTCATGGTTTGAGAACGGGACGCATTATGTAAGGGCCTTATGGACAATAATAAGCTCGGGAGATGAAGCTGAAATATGAGCATCTCCGAAAACAAGAATTGTTAGCAATGTCCCCTTTTCACTACAGGAAAGAAAGAAAGCTCTCTAAAGTTACACTGAAAAGAAACTAAAGTTTTTAAGCTTCATAAAGGACACAAAAGCAACATTAAACAAGACCACATGACTTCAGGACAATGAGTAAATCACAGTTCAGCCCAGTGCTTTTCTCAACCAACCAAGACAAATTGGTCAATCTGAATGGTCTATAGCGGACTCTTCCTGCTCTTCAATCACAGGGTCATCCGACATATTACATCATGTCTGGTTTCCCCAGCAACCAGACAGCCTCGGACGTGACCATCCCGCAAGTGAACAGGACCTCTTCTTCCCCCTTTGTTCATTTCACTCCCTCTTTTCCTTTCAACTGTATCTGACCTCACTGGACTTAAGCTCATACCCTCACAGGAACCAGCTTTAACCTCCTGCCTTAGACGGTAAAACAACAGTAACGAAAGACTTTGACAGGGGGTCGAGACATCACCTGCTGTTTGTAAGGCTAAGGGTGTTTATACATGCATGTTGACCTGTGGCTTTTAAGAAATGACTCCACATAGCACAAACAGGTCCTCTGATGTCTCTTTGTTTCAATCTCAACACACGGTTCAGTGAAGTGCATTTACGCTTTTTCAAGGGACTGAAAGCACTGCAATGCAGCACGCTTGAACTCCTGAGCCCTGTGGTTCACACACAACCAGACTCATCTCACACGCTTGTGATTTTACCTGTGCTGCTGCATTCCCCAGAGCCATTACTGCAGCCAAAAGGATTCTTTGTTTTACCGGTTAGATTACCTTTGAGGATTTGTGAAGGATCCCAGAAAGTCAGATTGTATATTCTTTAGTTTTTTTTTACACGGTAGGGGACGAGAATTTACTAAGCATGCAGAAGTTTGCTGATGTAATAGATATAAAAATGAGAATGCGCTAATAGTACTTCTCTGTGCACAGTGTAATTATGACCAAAAGCTCATCAATTCTGTGGAATAACAAAGGGAACGTTATGAAAGTAATGCTGCGACCAAATAGATTGTTTCATCGAATGTGCGTATGCCTGACCCCCGGCTCACTTCCAGTTTGGGTTAGGCTAGTGTCTGATAATATGACTATTTATATTTTATTGTATTTATGTTAATATTCATTTGTATAATTATTTTACTATATAATAACTGTATTAAATTAACAATATGTTGAATTTTGTTGTATGTTAATTTTAATTTAATAAACGATTTGTTGAATGGGTCCTGTCGTTTGGTCGCATTTAAACAAACTGGATGGTTTATTGACATCTGGATATTGGAGACAAGTTTCGGCCAGTTATGGTATTTCACGGTTAATAATAATAATCTACAGGCACGCTGTTGTCTGTGAATGTGTTAACTGCAGCCCATGAATGCACGCATGCGCAGTAACGTTTGTTAATGTTGTCTCTTTAAAACCTTATATTGCATGAAAAAGATTTGTAACCATTTTTTTAAATCTTTTTCTACAAAACTAATTTCAGACATTTATGCAAACAGCTTCAAATCAAACCCTTTTAAAATAATGAGAAACATTTCACTCAAGTGTTCTATAAGTTTTCACCAGCAGTGTATTGCATCCACACCAACAGACGATAACTTTATGATTGGCAGTCCATGTTTTATGGTTCATGAGCAAAATTATTTTACCAATTGCACCAATGTGTGGACTCTACTATACTCCACTATAATATAAAATGAACTTTACATTTTTTGTCCTTAGTGTGAATGGACCTGCATACAATTTCTCCTTAATGTGAATAATAATGCAACCTTGTCAGTGCAGGTCCGAACCAAGTAATTCTGAAAAATTCTAACAATGTTAAATATCCATGACAGCTCTTTTCTGTAAAACAGAGTTTGTAAACTGTGGCTATACAGTAAGCTATTTTTGTCAGCGGATCAGATCTATGCATTAAGCTTTGCAGTGAATGTCCCGCACTACATTTCTTTGCTGTACTGCATATGTTAAAGGCACCACTACTCTATCTACATTTATTTGCTGTATATTTCATGTGAAAGACTACATTTCATTCAGCTGCTGAGGGTCCAGTAGCAGATACAGTATCTCTGATCTATAATTGAACACAGACGTCTTTGGTCTCACACGGAGTGCACTTGGCTCCTGAGGGCACAGGGTTCAAGGGAAATTCACAAGTGCTGTTTGAAATCAAGATTGAATTTTGAAAATGTCATGGTGCTTAGGTTTCCTAAAGTTATCAAGAAAGTTTACAGAGGATAAAATATAGTTATTCCTTTTAGTCTATAATAAGCATTACAATTTCATTTAAAACCGTGTGTGTCTTTGTGTCGGAAAGTGGTTTGTGTGTGTGGATACAGGTGTACCTAGTGTGAACCAATTGGGTTTCTGTGGAAAGGGTTACCATCAATATTTCATGACTTTTTACTCTTTGTGACTATTGTATGGAATTTGGCAGAGTGGGTTTCTGTCTATCTATCATAATATGACAGTGGGGGCCTGTGTATACATTTTGTATAGAGGATTGTATTGCGATACCTGTGCCTGATACAGACTGCCAGGGTCTCGAGAACCAAGTCCTACGAAGGAGCGGTTGGCAGGTGGCGTCCCGGGAGTAGAGTATGCTGAGAAAGAGACACAAGTTAAATAATAAAATGCTTATTTTTGCCCATCACTTCAAACTCATTTCTATAGATCTGCACTGTTTCCTATCCGAGAAAGTACAACAGAAATCCGGACCAATCAAAAAAAAGCTTTTCTTCATGAGCTCTTTAATAATTTCTGAGCACGAGTACAGTGTGTGTTACACAAAAAAGGCTGCGCTGACGCTGCACATGAGGCAAAGCTTATCAAACTGCTTTTTGAATAAGAAGATTCTATCTGAATAATGATGCACATCATTGACTCTGACCATGTGTTATGATACAGAGTCGATCTATCATCTGGGATTCAGCAGTGAAGCGGTCAGGGAACATATTGAGCTGTTTTCTGCATTTATTAATTCAATTAGCATGATTAATGGATGGGACAGAAAGCACTGGCCCATTCAAGCTGACAGAGCTGTCTTTTAAATAAAAAAACATCTGTGTTTATGAGATTTTCTGATGGAAAGACAACTGATGAAGATAAAAAGCCTTCTGTAAAACTTTACGAATCAGAGATATCTTTGAAAGGACAGTTTGGTATGTTGGTGAGTAATTCATGACCGAATTTTCATTTTTGTTTAGGTTTTTTCTTTCATCCCACTTCACTATATTGTGAATACCACTTATCCACGGCAAAATAACTACCTCATGATTTATGGCCTTATTATAAATATACACGTCTTTTGCATAAAAGAAGTGCAATATAAACATCAGTGGACAAAATGAGTCATCCAATTCAAAGCAGCCAAGACTCCATTAAGGTAGCAGTGACCACACATTAACAACGTATGTCGTGTCTTTGTGACTGTGTGACATGAGCCAGACCACTAACTTTGAGCCAGACACATCATTTGTCTTCAAATGATCATTAGTGCAAAGGTAGCAAAACATGACTGTGTTTATGCATTATAAATGTAACGAAACAGTCCTGCAACTGGTTTCTTGTCTTTTAATAATTCAAACTAATATGTAGACCCTGGGGTTCGACTCCTGGGGTAAATTGGTGTATGTGCTCGTTTTATTTCTTTTTGGCAACATAGCAACATTTCCTAACTGTAGCCCTGTCAGAGGTGGGACAGAGGGGGCCAACAGACGGACTGAAGGGCGTTGCATGTGTCCCACTTACTGGGGGAGGTGGGTGAGCTTGCTGCTGCGTCTGAAGAGGTGGTGCTGGATTTAGACTCT
Source organism: Barbatula barbatula (assembly GCF_947034865.1). Lineage (NCBI taxonomy): Eukaryota > Metazoa > Chordata > Actinopteri > Cypriniformes > Nemacheilidae > Barbatula > Barbatula barbatula. The sequence goes on from NC_136774.1 coordinate 17,353,646, forward strand.
GGGGGCAGCGTCAGGCGGGGCAGACCAGGGGGTGGCAGGGGGGCCAGCATCTGAGAAGAGATGTAGTGACTGGATACTTTCACCTGACCACTGCCATTCAGCTGCAGAGGAAGAGAGGGCAACAATCAGCCACTGAGGGGAGGGAGACCTCACTGCCTCTACACAGCCAACATCACGATACATGCAAGTGTCTATCTACAGTGTTCCTGATTCTCTGTTCTCGGTAGAATTCAATTATCATTGTCACTTTGTAGCTAAATCAGTGTTACGACAAAGTTAATATAGAACGTTTCCAATACTTTTATTTTATTTTAGGTGTACTACTGCATTCCAACTAGATACATTTCGGCGGAAATGCTCAAACTCGACTTGGCCTGAATGTGAGACTATGGCATCATGGAACATATCCCTGGGTGATATAGAAAGTTAAGGGTTAAACTGTTTGATTTAATCAAAATAATATAATGCATTTGAGTCAAAGTTCTCGTATTTAGCAAATACTTTTTCAAACTTCTATGTTAACACATTCTAGCATTGCATCATGCAGGAATCTTTCAAGTTATATATGTTTGGTCTTTTAGACCGTTAATGCATATGACATTATATAGATTGGATTGGAAAGTACAGGGTGGAGAGAGGGGAATAAGATCGCCAAAGGACCTTGAGCCGGGAATTAAACTCAGGTACAGTTGTGATATAAAAATGAATAAAAAACAGTGTGAATGACCAAAAACAGTGTAAATAACCACTGTTTTCCGACTCTTCTTTGCCCTCTTTTACACCCTCTGCTTCCCTCACTAGCTCTGGACCTCATTCTACATGATTCTAAACATATTTGTCAAAAATATTTCATTTTGTCAGGTTAAAAACTATTTAAACAGAAAAATTTTTAGTTCCCCTTCTAATGAAATTAGACGCACAAAATTGGCACAAAATTGACTCCAAATTACATTTTAGTAATTTTTTGTAATTAACTAAACATCCCTCCTAACTCAAGTAATAGTTGCACCGTTCAGTCACAAATCTCCCTCCCATCTTTTTCTCTTTCCATCAACAGTTATACGAGAAAAACAAAGTAAAATTCTCAGCACCGAGAACTATTCCATCGAGCAACCCATTGCGCTTTGCATGTTCGTTCTTCCCCGCAACGAATCCATAAAGCCCTCCATCTTGCTCTCTCAGAGGGCTTGGCTGCTGGTTGCATTCTCTCTCTGTAAAACTGCACACTCACTGCCCTACACAACAATAGGTGCTGAGTGAGTCAGCGGCATTGTGGGTCGGTTGTTCTTTGTGACTGCAGCGGGGGGAATTTCAATGAGTCTGCAGAATCAGCGGGGCCCGGCTGCCACAGGCCAAGATTCATAAATGTATCTCTCTATTTCTCTCACACACAATCTCTCTTCCAGTTTCTATGCCAGCGTCAGCAACACCCGAAGACACAAAGGTCTCTTCCCTCTTGGCTGTCTTTCCTGTTTCCTTTCAATCTGTCTTTATTTTGACGTGGAAACGGCAAAGGGAACTGGCACATGGCTCGGGTCTAATACTGGCACCCCTGTGGATAGATTATTCACACTTTGTGTTAGGTCCTTTAGTCACTGTCGGATCCAAGCCATTCAGCCAGTGCAAAATATTCATTCATGTTTGGAACTGAGAGGATTGGACTAACGCTGCTGAGAATGTGAGTTATAACACAACAGGACAATATGATGCAAACATAATTTGAAGAGACGGCAATATAATGTCATTTAAAAATATCTCTTTGAATACCTACAAGAAAAATTATTTGTGTTATGCTACAGATTTATGTTTGTGTCTATTTCACTTTCTCTAAATACATTTTAGGAGAAACATCAAAGACAAAGCTCTCAAGCTTTCCAAAATTCATCTGGATGGCCTGCCAGACAAAATAATATTCGCCCTGTCTTGTAGGCTAAACATTATTTTAACCAAAATAGGGAAATCTGACCAAAACTTGTTTCTCCATCACCTGTGTGACTCGGATAACTGTACACATTCTACAATCTACTTAAGAAACATGACAGCATGTTTATAGGACAAATGACAATGATAAATTATCATTCATACTTTCTGGCATACAAATCCTTCGAATGGGATGTAACACAACTTAACAACTAAAGATTTTGGGATTCCAAAGAGGTGCTGCTGATGGAATGATAATGTCCTCTGTTATTACATTGCCACGAGAGGGCAGAACTAGTTTTGATCACCCAACAGGTCTCGATGATGTGTATAAAGATGTATTTAACACTGTCTGACGTAAGAATCTACTGATATTCAAGTTTATCAGTTTAGTTTTAATAAATGTTCTCTTAAGAAAAGCAAGAAGGTCACAAAATGTTCATATAATACAGCAAGACAAGTTATTTGAAGATAGCAGAAAATGTAATTCATTACAATATTACATCTTAAAGTACAAATGGACCTTTTTTAATATGGAAAATTGGCGTGCTACAAGACTGAATATTAATATGAATGAATGCAGCAGGCTCAGAGCGGTGCTTGGCTCATGTCCCATGTCCCAAAAGGTCTTAACAGAACTAAGGCTGCCGATTGGCTGAAACTAATCAAGCGAGACTGATGATTGAATGATTTAAAATATGTTGTGATTATGATATTGTTAGATCTTTGATAAGAAGAGTGTGGATGACAGGTTAAGTCATATAAATGTATTCTTAATGATCAGATGGATGATCTTACCGGGCTGGGCTGTTGATTGGACGGGTCACAGGCCAGAGAGACCAGGTCCTTCAGCGGGTCTTGAGAACTGAGGTGCGGGGGGTACCGGATGGTTGTGTGGGGGAAGTAGGTGGAGGCTGTCTGAGGGAGGATAGGGCCGCCAGGAAAGTGGAGAGATGAGGAGGGATGTGGACTCCGGGAGATACCTGAGGGAGACAAAGATATCATCAAAACGGATAAATTGAACACTATTATTTATTTATTATGGCTGTTGGTTTTAAGGAAAACAATCAATGCCTAACCTGCCATAAAGACTGTTTCAACAGCAACAACATAGACAAACGCTGTGGGGCACAAACTTAACTTCCGCTACTTATTTTCCGCTAGACTCCCGCAAAGAATGAATAACTGTTGAGTAGTTTTAATGTAATTGAATACGGTGAATAGACAATAAAATATTAATATAAATGAAAATGAATAAAAACATAAATTAAATATAAACAAATTGTTATATTTTGACAAAACACAGTTAAGATCGGGCCAGGCATATACATACAATGAAACCGTCAATACAATGCAAAAAATAAATTTGTTTAAGCAAAAAAAATTATTTTGAGTCTAGTTTTCTAAAACAAAAGACAATTTAAAGTTTATGCTTAAAAGAAGAAAAATATCTGCCAATGGGGCAAGTTAAATAAACTTGAACAAAACACTTAAGAGGAAAAAGTATTAGTAGAAAACATAAATCTTTGTCTTGTTTTAACCATAACAGAAAATCCTTAATATTATTTTGTTTATTATTTCATTAATATAATCTTAAGTAAATGTATCCTGATCTTTTTTTATATCTGTACTGGAAAACGAAACTACTCATATACTAATACCAAGTGAGAATCTTTTGTGTGCGTAATTGACATCCTAAAGGGAAACTTCACCCAAAAAGGATAGAAAAACTATCCCTTTAACTAAAGAAAGTTGTCAGTTGTCACACCCCGTCGCATTCAACAAAAATACTTTCTAAAGAATCACATCGTTGGTATGTGTGGCAATGCCCAGCAGTGGTACTATCAGCGCAATGCTCTGTGCTGGCAGCATAAGGGTGTCACGCTCCGCCGATTCATCTGAACAGTCAGGCTAATTGTTTGAGCACAACCCAGCCAGCTGTGAGTCTCTGCAGGATGACAGATCACTCTTCAGTCTCCCAAAAGCAATGACATAACAGGGACGGTATCACCCGCCTGACTCTCTTCTCAGTCCTATAAATAATACCATAATTCATCATTTAATTACCCTTATGTCGCTCTAATCTAGTAAATTGTTATTTTTAGTGGAACACACACACAAGACGTGCTCCTTCCTTTGAAGGATATCCATCCATCTATTATCCAAACCCTTTTGTCTGGGGTCAAGTGTGGCTGGAGCCAATCCCACGGAAGCACCCTGGAGGGATGGCCAGTCCATCCAGGGCAAACACTTGTAAACCATTGCAGTAGAATGAATTATTATACAATGTATTTTTGGTTCCTAACCTATCCATTACTACTTATAAAACACTGCTGCGTGTGTGTGTGTAGTTAGGCCCAAGATAAAAGAACAGAGATCTATATGCATGTGTGTCTCCTCACCGCTGTGCACTGAGATGACGGGTCTGTGATGCTGTGTAAAGCTGAGACGTGGAGAGCTCTCCTGAGGGGATGGACTATCCATCTCTGTCTTCTTAACAGTGGGGGATATTCCTGAATTAGAGAGAAAGAAAAATAGAGGTAGATAGAGGGAAAGAGAGCTCACTTTGCCAATACAGAATTCTGCACATTCAGCGCCATTGTTCTGCGGAAGGACAAACTTTTCGGAGTCAAAAGCTTAGTCAGCTATTTAATGAGCAATGCATGCGTGGTCATTCTCGTCCCTGTCAGGTCAGTTAATCTGCCTGCAGATACTACAGCTGACCGCCGGGTGGCACACTATGCGAAACGGAATTTTTCCATTGCTGCAGTGCATTATAGAGTGTGTGTTGGACTCTCTTCTCTTGTTGCATCCAGACCGGTGGGATTATGGGAAAGTATGTTTATAGCCGACGATACGTCCCGGTTATTTAAGGTCAACCCAATGATATAGTCTCCATATGGATTTTCGAGAACACTGCTGCATTTAGCTTCCTCCCTTTACAAATTTTCCCAACAAGTGAATCATATATGTCTTAAGTTTCCAGTAATTGCTTTGTTTTCAAAGGGAGAATATGCAGTCATCTTTCCATCAATGTTTTAATACTGCTCGCGGTTGGCGCGCTGTCATTTCAGGATACAGATCACAAACAGTACGGTTTCGCTCACACGATCTGCCCTCAAATGAAATATCTACAGTTTTTGCTGAGAACGGGATGTCCCGTGGGGCCAGTCTTTATAACCAAGTGCTCACCAAATCTTAAACTATATGTACCTAAAAAGGCAGAATGATCTGATGGGCGACTGTTAGAAACTCGTTAGGATCGTCTAGACAGGAAGTGAGGTGGGCAGGGCCGGTCTCCTGCAGGGGGGCTGTGCATTTGGTAACCTGCTATTGAGTTTCTGATCTGAGATCAGTTCTGCCATTTCATATACAGTGACAGAGTTCTGCTGGTTATACATCAGCGGGGAGGGATGAAGCTGATCTCCTGAGATCTTTAGCAATGCCTGGAGGGTTTAATAGATATTCATGGGTGTGACATAAGCCAGATGCTATGCTAGGCCTGAAATGCCAACTCAGCAACTTTCTCATCTCGCGATTCTTAGGGGAATCAGGACAAACTTGCAGACTTCTTCACTCTTTCTCAAAGAATAAACCGTATTAACACTTATATATATACATATGAATTTTCATTTGATGATTTTTTTTCCTTGAGGACATTATAGTCAATGTAAATTCATTTAACTTTTAGCATATTTTAGTCACAAACAGTGCAGTGGACTACCACACAAGCACTTTTACGAATGACACGAGCATGCACAAGCTCTCGAAACCGAGATTGCTCATAGAAACTTTCCCCATATACATATCCAGAAGTGGATTACAGTATGGATTCTATATCTACTGCCTGTCCTACTTTCAGTGCAGTTTAGCTGGTTCAGCATAAAAAAAGAGCTGTCTAAATGGTTTAAAGAAATAGCTGTCAAAAGCACTGATTTCTCTATTTTAATCATTAGTTACGCTTCAACAAAGTGTGATTGTTGTGGTATGCAATGACACACAAGTTATTCCCATGAGCACAACATGTAAATAATGCATACATCTGTGTGCTTGCATTACACAGGGAAGGTTTAAAAGGAACACAATGTATATAGCAAAAAGAACACTGTATTTAGAACGCCGAAAACTAGCACCACGGAAAAACTTCTAGATCATCCATAGTAAGATCCAATCTCAGCGCTTTAGAAAGTTTCAACTGACACACTTCCCATAATGGTAATATACTATAGTAAGTGTGCACGCAAAATCGTCCAAGCATATACAGTAGGAGTTACTGGCATGCAAGGCTGCAATTCTGCTCCAAAGTGCAGAGGAGACAGCAGAACTGCTTTCTGCAGACTTTCACAAAAACGAGAGTTCATGAATTAATGAAGAATATGGCACTATGTTAAGGAAGTTGAAATCCAAATCTATTGTAAGCCTGCGATTTAAGACTTCCTTTACTGGAGCTGAAACCTGATCTGTTTGCCATCTAACTGTACTTTAAAAAGAGAGGACTAAGTTTGTCGAGATTGAAATCTAGAGCAAGGAGATGATGACAGAGTTCATGTTTTGCATGTATAAGGTCCTGGAGAAAAGAAGCACTTGCAGGTTGTCACGTGGTTGGCAAAGGTATGAATTCAATAAATCAATTTGAAACATATAATAAATACTTCCATTATACATCATGAAGTCAAATTAGCAGCCTAATAAGAGCTGCTTTATTTTACATAGCACGTAGCGGGACACATGTTGAGATCACATGCCAAACACTCACACTTTATCTTTTTGGTACTGTATTTGGAGGCATGCTTTTTCTCTTTTTTTCATCAGGCTTACGCCGATTATAGTTGACTGTAAATAGTGAATCTCAACAATGACATTTACAATTAAACATAAAACACTGAATACTAAAGATTAAATCATCAAAGCACATTTGATGTTATTTGACCCTTTATATATTTACTATTACTAAAGGACTGAACACAAGCTAACCTCCTTCCATCTCCTCTTGCCAGTTACGTGAACTGCTGGCGGGGGAGTTGGGTGAGGTGTAGTACTCGCCCCCTGGGCTGGTGTCTATATCGTCCTCCATGGATCCCGACTTGTGTCTCTTACTTCTGTGTGAGATGGATAGAGAGAGAGCATAAATTATGGAGAAAAAAGTAACCTGTAGTCCAAACCTTTTCAAGCATTTAACATAATTCTTCATGCGTTACAGACATACATCCTTCTTAAACGTCTGGACGTCCCTCAGCTCGGTTTTCCCAGACGCTCCACTACTGCAAGCAAACTGCCAACATTCACCTTTGGTTTCAGATTTGCAGTGTGTTTAATGGAAAATAAGAGCAATCAATCAAGACTGAGGCTTTGGCTCACCACATAATACTAATAAATCAAATGAAATGCCCTCAAATGAGCAGCAAACCTGAGCAAGGCGCTTTATTCCACACTCGCTTATTATTGTCAGGTGCATGTAAGGATGTAATTTGGTGATGTTTTTATTCTGCCTTTTGCTTGCCTGAGGTGTTTTTTTTGCCTTGATGCACCCTTGACCAATTTTATTATCAAGCATCAAAAGGCCTCTGGCTGCCTCTGTCTAATGCAGCCAATACAGCTGTTAACAGCCAACATTTATCATGGTGAGACACTGACAGGCACATATGAACGTCTCAAAGTCACGGCTAAGAACCCTAAAATCCTCTGCATCCTCATTTCGCTCCAAGGTTTGCATAAGTAGGCCAAAAAACGATTCTGGTTTGGACCAATCAGCAACCGCTGCAGGCTGTTCCAATCAAAGAGTAAGACCACCAAACTCAAAAACATCAGCTGGAGACTAAACATCTAAACCATGGCCTCAGTTTCTATAAGTTTTATAGATAAGTTATAGATTTTTGGTAGTTCAATGTTTGCCTCCTGCAATTGATTTTAACATGCGCCTTTATGAGAGCATTGTTACCATATAAAACCACACACGTGTGATCTATTGATGTCAAATAGGCCTACTTTAAGTTCTCAATCCAAATATTTATGGCTGTTACTCATAAAAATATAACAACATCAAATACCAAAGTAGCTGTGAATAATGCACTTGATATCAGAACACACAAAACAATCCGCAAAAATCTGTTTTTAATAACTGTATCATCCTCCGTGTTAGATTAAACAGCTGTTGACTGTCACGGCAATTTAATGTTTACATCATGTTCATTGTTTTTAATTTAGTTTCTTCTTTACAGTTTTCAGGACCACCTGACCGCCCGATGAGATGTGTGTTTTGAGGGGACGTATACATACTGTAGGACATAATCTAGAAAAATCACTATTTCTATTTAGCTGAACATAGTGTCCTAAAAACACAACAATCCGTTTAAAAATGCAATACTAAAGTGCATATCATGGTGCTGTCAAAAGTCATGTCAATTAAAGGTCCAATGTATAATTTTTTGGAGGATCTATTGACAGAAATGTAATATAATATATATAAATATGTCTTCAGAGGTGTATAAAGACCTTACATTATGAAGTGTTATGTTTTAATTACCTTAGAATGAGCTATTTCTATCTACATACACCACGGGTCCCCTTGCATGAAATTCGCCATGTTGTTTCTACAGTAGCCCTAAACAGACAAAGTGCTCTACAGAGCACGTTTTGTAAATATGTTGTCTTCTTCGGTGAAGAAGCAAAAACTTGATGACATCTAAGTCCTAGTGCTTCAAAGGGAAGGGGTGGAGTGAGCCGTTGGTTGCAATTCGCAACCTCACCGCTTGATGCCGCTAAATTTCATGTACTGCACCTTTAAGTACAGCACACTTTTGAAAATAAATAAATAGTTTTATAAAAGCTTCACTAACCACGAAGGCTACAATTGTGACCTATCAGTGTGTGTGATTTTTGCCTCCAAACCCTAGTTAAATTATGACCCTGTTGGCAGAACAAGTGAAAGTTATATCAACATTAAAAGAACACAGAGATCCTTTCACTGTGGCAGAAATGTGACAACACACAATGCTGAAGCTATCTCGTAAAGATGTTTGCTCACTGATTAAGATCAGACAAAACCTCTGGACCAAATCAGAGTTCGAGATCTCATCAAAGAAGGGTCAGCTTTCTCCTAATGTGAGAGAATTCTGCATGGCAATAAACAGATGTTGTTTCATTTTCTTGTTCTTTTGCAAACCACATAGGCAGGTTGGATTCATCAATAGCTTAAGGATAAAGTGGTTTTCACAAGAGGGGTCATGCAATCTGCAGACAGATGTTGTTGTGTGTGCGTGTGAAGTTGTGTACAGGAAGCATGTGTGTACTGACCCGCTGGAGGAGGTGCTGGGTAGGGTCCTCCTCATTCCCACACCTGATGGGTTCAGATCGTAAGCAAGATGCCCCTGCAGCTCTCCAAGGGAAAAGTTGGGCCCTGCGCCTGTCACCACCGGTACTGCGTGCACATACACAGAATCATAATAAACACAACATTCAACAGAAAGTGTTATTTTCACTCCTCTAAAACATAATTTGTCGCTGTCCTTCCAAAACCTTGGCTGTTTTTCAGTAAATGGTTATTTTTAATTGATATTGAATACTGTTTTGTTGTTAACTTTTTCATATTTTTTTTACAGGTCAGATATTTGCAAAATCCAGAGACACACAAAGGGTGATAAATAATAATAATTTATGTTATTGTATATTATATATACAAAATATGTAGATATGAGGTTTCAGAAGGACAGCAGTGATACTAGGAATTGTGTAGAAGTTTTCTGGTACATTTGATTTGTAAATGCTGATAAAATGATAACAAATGCACTCCGAGGCTTATATTTTCATCATCTGGTTTAATTACTCTGAAAAGTGGGTCAAGGAACAGTTTGTTGTTTAGACAAAACGCACTGGTCTCTTAGGACATATGCATAATGATTACACAACATCATATTAGACAAATAAACACATTATATTTGTCAACCCAAACCCAAAAGGGTCCACAGAATGAGAACATCAAAAAAAACTTGGCGTCCAAGTCTCTTCGGTGAACCACTGACGATAAGCATGAAACCACAGCATTTAGTTTTTGTGTCACACAGATGCATCGCCTCAGCTGCTACACCGTAGAACTCGACGCAAAGTATAAGATATTTGTCTCGGGCAGCTGACAGTTGATTTATGAATGCCTTTACCATCATATTTTATTCGCAATCCATCAACGTGTTTGTAGAAAGTAAAAGCGCAGTGATTAAACACAGGTGCGAGGGCCGCCCAGGCTCCCGTTCATTAACACGGGCCCTTATCTGATTACCAGTCAACAGGAAGTCTGCTGGGAAAAGAAAATAATTTCAGCTGAATGCAATCAATTATGTCGGATGGATTGGCGGGATTCTTTCTCTTCTAATGAGGAACGGTCAGGCTCGACATGAAGCAGCTGTGAAATTGACAGTTATGTGAAACACACAGGCGAGGCCTTGTGGGGAAACGAGAGTCGGGAGTGTTGAGAGAAAAGACGAAAACCCCAGGTGCTATATATGGGCGAACAAAATGAGTGGCTAAAATAAATACCTTCAAATGCATGCTGAGAAAAATACAAATTGACGTGGATGGAGGTAGGTTTTCAAATGATAATGATCTGAAGTTGATGTTCAACTGTATTTATTTCTGTAGTGTACTCCATTTCAGAGTCGTGACCCTCACAGATGCTTTCTCTAGTAGTTAAAGTCTTTAATTTGATTCGGTCATATCTACATCAGCAAGGGTAACACCACACCATCAGTTGCTGGAGAAAACATCTCAATACTGGAGCTACTAACAGCTGAGCTACTGTCTCTAGTAATTGAAAAGTCTCTTTTCTTAAGGGCTCCATATCTCGGCAGATTAAGATCATGTTCAATTATTTGGGACGAGATCGAAACCAACAGGCTTATGTGGGCCAGTAAAATGAATTCGCTGTTTACGGCAGCTGTGTGCAAACCAAACTTTTTAAAGCAAGTCAGTGCACTTGGCGGCCGTATTCATTACACCCCCGGCAGCATTTTCCAGTTGTGCAAGTAGACCTCAGATGTTCTTTAATTGGGAAATATAGAAACCTCCAAACGTGTTAGTCGAGATAACAGTGTGTTACAACAACACGCTTAAATCAGAAATGAAATCTAACATCATTGGTTTCTGAATTATGCGTCTACAGCATAAATCACAGTTTAAAGGGACAGTTCACCCAAAAATGTTGCCTATTTATTTAGCCAATTGTATGATTTCTACAACAGAAATACACAAATTGCAATTGGCAACCAATCAGATATTTCTTTGACTTCTTAGCTAGTATTGTTGTGTAACCACTCATAAGTCATTTAATAGCTAGACAGGTTAGATCAATTATACACAAATAGATCCCAGAGGCACTTTTTGTAATTGTATTAAAACAAATGATCTCACTTCTTGATACTTGCACCAGTTCTGTTACACTGAAGACCCCCGAAGTCAAAAAGCTCTCTTGAAACTCTGGAGCATCTGTTAAAACAAAAGAAAACATGGAATAAATGATGGATCTGTGCTTTTTAGCACGCGGATGTCAACCCCGTGTCATACACACAAAGACTCAATTAACTTTCCATTTCGAAGTCACTTTGGATTAAAGTGTCTGTTAAACGAATCAATGTAAGTGTTTTTGCCAGCACATAGGGGTTTGTGAGTTACGGACAACAGAAAGCTTTGGATGTTTAAAATTATTCTCACTTGCTTTTATGTTTATCGAAGCCATCGCACATCAAAAACATAACAGCAGAGTATCATGGGTAAAACTTTGTGTGTGTGGGTGTGGGTTTGCGAAGCCGTATATATGTAGGTTGAATTGAGTAAACAGGATGTTTGTATAGTGCAAGAGAGCGTTTATAGGACTGCACCGCACTGTACAAACGCTGCAGCCACACACGTATAGTCCATGCATGTTTGGTGCAGGTATTCTTGCATTCTTGCAAGTGTATTTGCATATGTGTGTGCTCTCTTACCCATGGTGGCCGCTCGACTGTCCTCCTGGTCTGAACCGATGCCTGTGCGAGGACTGCTGCTCTGTTCAGCTTCTGAGAGAGAGAGAGAGAGAGAGAGAGCGATAAGTCCCTACTCAGCAGATTCTCACAATAGATACAGAAGAGTTCAGGTCAATGCTCTGGTTTGGAACGCTAAACAAAATGAAGTGGTAACTGACTGTTCAAATCAGTTATCACATGGTTTATTATGATTTAATTGTATTATTTAATTCTGATCATTAAATATAAATGATATAATTTATTTATACAATAAATAGTGCTATGAAGGTTAACGTGTTGCTATTTGGATTAAATGTTGAACACTGTTATTTTGCAGTTCATTTATTTTTTATAGTTATTTTGCATATTAAAAATGATTTGAACAACACAGAAACAGAAGTCTATAGAAAGGTGCTTCTTTCAAATTGAATTAAAAAGACGTCCTATATGGATAACTAGACATTTAACAAAAAGTTGCATTAGGGCAAAATCAAAGCTTGCCATTTAACAATATATTCAATGATGCAGCCAAAAATATCCATAATTTTAATAATTTTATATTTAAAATTTGTGTGAGCACTGTCGAGTACAGTAGATTCACTTCCAGCACCAATATATAGATATTATATACAGTTGAAAGCAAAAAAATACAACGTTTATCCGAGAGCCTGAGTTTCTCATGAGGCAGCTTTTATCAACAAAAAAAAACTGACATGTGGTTGATCATTTCAGCGATAGCTGTCGTAATCTGACATAAGAACACATTTCTGTATAAACAGCAGAGAGAAAGAGAATACTCTGTATGTCTTATAATTATCACTCTTAGGTTACTGATACAACCACGTGCATTCTGATACCCGGGCAAAGCCTTGCCAAATGTCTCATTAGCCTTGTAAATGAGAAACACACCGTATATCAAAGTGGTCCAAAGCCATTCAAATATTCTTTTCAACTTGTTTGGCAATGACGAGAGTAATCTTGTTGAACCCTCTTCATTGGCAGTGCAGGGGGATTGTATTGCCAACGTGTAAACTCAATGAAGCGACGCAATAAAGACAAAACAACCTATTCCGAACCATTAAAAACCTTCCCGTTTGTCTGCGTTCCGGCTCTTTGCAGTGCGGATGTGAGAGAGAAACACAGATAAACATATCAAACTTGAGTCAAGAAGTGGCAGAGGATTTTCTGGATGTGGAATGAAAGAATGGTCGGGTTAACACAAGGACTCTGGCAGGCGTTCAAAGAAAAGCTTGCGCTGGATAAATAAATACAAGTCCTCCTTATCAGATGGGCCCCACGCCCCTGCCAGTTCAAAGCTGTGGAGAGTCCAAACGGCTGCACAAGTCTGAATTGTGGTCTGAAGGATTCGGACGTCAACTACAAACAACTGTTATGCATGGATATATATTCATATTTAGTTATTTATTTTTCTGTAAGGTGCCGGCTCACTGGCTCATATTGTTTTGTATGTGATGCCTGTGGCCTTAGCAGGCATCTTAAAGGGATACTCTAACCGAAAATTCTGTCATGAATTATTCACCCCTAAATGTTCTTCTGTTGAACAAATAGAACTATATTTGGAAGATATATCAACTGTTAGCAGCTGACAGTTCTATTGACTGCCATATAGCAGGACAAATGTTAGGAAAGCAAACAGTTCTGTGGAACCTTTGACTAGCCTACTATTTGCATTTTTTCTAGAAATGGTAGTCAATGATACCCCGGAAATGTCAGTTGCTAACATTCTTCCAAATATATTTTTTGTGTTAAACTGAACAAAGAAATGTAAACAGATTTAGAACAACTACAGGGCGAGTAATTCATGACAGACTTTTTGGGTGGAGTAAGCCTATCCCTTTAACAACTGTTAAGGTTTGGCCAACCAGGTTTAGCATAAAGATCCTGTCCCACAGGCATGAGAAAGAAGAAAGTGTAAAGATCTCTTTAATATCTTAATTGTTTCTTCTATTTTCCTTAACTCTTCTGTTTTGCTTGGAAATCAAACAGACCATGGTTATCTCACATGTGTCTTCTGAAATGTGTGTAAAATATTAAAAGAAACAAAGTTGATATGATATAAAATATAACTGAATGAATAAAGAAACTAACATGAGAACCAGGTTTAGCGTGGCTATTCTGATTTACCAGCATCAAATGAGAATTGATTTTCATGCAGACATAAGCCAGACTTTTTAGTTTGGAAGTACAATATGCAACCTAGACTTCCATCTGCCCGCTGGGATAATGACGACGAGTATGCTTCAAATATATGTGCACACAAGAGTGTACTTATGTTTTCAGAAGTAAAATACACATGCTTTGGGAAAAATCATTTTATAAACCTACAAATCTGTTTATGTTGAATGACATTTCAAAGGAGCCAGTTGGATCTGTGCCATATAACTTTGTGTTTTGATTATGAAAAATTGGATAGGCTTGCAACAGCGAGAGACAGATGGACGCTACAAGATGGAGTTTGTTCCAGAGGAGAGGAGCAATGCTTAAAATCACAACAAATTAAAAATAATAAAATAACCCAATACAACAACATAAACAAACACGTCTGTCATCGCAGCGATTCTGTGCAGGCCAGGATGATTAGCGCTGCCAGACGCACACAGGGACCCGCTCCAGTTCTCTCTCACTCAGCTTTCCTATTCCATAACTGTCTTCGGTACGCTCCTGCCAAAATCTGAAGCCGTTTGTAGGCAAGCAGCCCTCAAACCCAATCCCTGGCAGGGAGAATCGGAGGGAAGGAAAAATAAAAGTGTCAGTTTGAGGGAGAATTGGCACAGAGCACCTCCGACACATCTTAAAATGGCCCGTGTCAAAAAGGGCCAGTGAAACGGAGGGCACAAAAACATCAATAAGTGCTGCTGAACCTAATCGAGAGATCCATATTTCATCTTCTCATAAACCTAACAACAAAACGCAGATGGGAAACATGATGCAATAGTACTGAATAACGTCCATTTTGCCTCGTTTAAACGTTTGCCATTTTGTGAACTTCTATTTTAAAACCTTTCGGTAGCAAAGTCAACCAACGACATGACATCAAAGCCATTAGAGGAAAAGACTACAACCTTTAGCCTAAATGTAATCCTGACACGTGCTAGTCTAGTCGAATAACAACCCACAAATTATTTTCTAACCCATCGCTATTTCTTCCTCAACAGATAATTTTTGCCGCTGTACTCTGACCTCTGCTTTCTGTAATATCTTTAGCATCTTGACAATTTAATGGCCCACAGCTTAAGAACTTTTTGTCCTTGTACAGTATGTGCTTTCCATACTGAAACAGCAATAAAAGTGAGGTTACTTCTGCAGAAAGTTGTTGCTATTTCGTTTTAAGCGAGCTACAATTCTAGCCAGGAATCATTCATCGACAGCCATTTAAGTTTTTTTTCTGTTTTGGCAGACATTTCACGAGCACAGAGGAGTTTGCCGTTGGCAGCCATTTTAGATTTCTCTTTCTGCTGTCTGTATCTCTCACACTCTCTCTATCCCTCCCTCCTTCTCTGAAGCAAGAACAGTAAGCCTATGTAACCCTACTAAAGACTGCCAGCCTGCCCATGTGCCAACTCTGTGCGGGGCAGTAAAGAGTTAGAAAGAGACCCGACTAAATGGCCGCTGCCAAATGGCTGGCAGACACTCTGAGGATTCGCAAAAGTTGGAGTGGGCTGAGACAGAAAGTCACAGAATGAGTGGATGTTTAAGTTGTGGAAATGAACATACGTGAAAGACATTCCTATGCACTACCTCAGCTATTAAAGTGACTAACGGCTAAATAACAACATGAGCTATTACACGGTTAGACTGTGGCAGGAAAAGTGAGTGAAGTTTTACTATTTTGAGCTTTTAGAAAATAAGTGCAGCCTGCAGATTGAGTTCACAACACCGGTTAAACCTTTCTCTAGAAACACACTGATGGTACACTAACTCGGTTCAAAATAAAGTTAAAAATAAAACCCTTCCCTTGATAACTAGATAATATTATTTATTCATAGGAACCTCAAATGTTCAAATTCGCTGTTTTTCAGGAAATTGAAAAAACACTGTACTTTTTAAATTATTAAATACAAAGTTGACAAGCACTCTTCAATACGTTTTCATTGGTTAGATATTTGCAAAACTCAGATACAAACATAAAGGGTGACCAATGATAATGATTTACTGTACGGCAAAAAAAATGTAATCACAAAATATGGAGATACGAGGTTTCAGCACGACAGCAGCGATTCATAAATAAACACAAAAGAGATGAGCAAATAAAATGCTGTTTCAGTTACTATTTCCAAAATTGTGTAATGTTTCCAGTTACAAGGTACTTTTCCCAATCCTAAGTAGCACGGAGTGATAAAACACGTCATTGAGGGTTTATTGAACATTATATTGCATTCGCAGTTTCACAACTGAGGAAACCGTGGCTATTATTTTTCTTGTCTTTCTCTCTTTCTCTCTCTTAGTCAAATGTTGCTGTTTAAGATATGATACACTAAATTAAGTTGCTTGCTATAAATTGTTGCTGTCAGCGAAATGGAAATCTTCATTGTTTTTGTTCCGTATAAATACTGCACTAGTTACAGAATCAAATATTGTCATCTGATAATTTTTTTTAGAATATACAATTTGCAATATGCATTAAAGAAAAACACATGTCCCTTAGATTGCTCATGATAAATAATTTTATAAAGGTAGATAACAAGTAAGAGCGAGAGTACCCATCCAATATCATCAAACACAGCTGAACTGAGTGAGGAGAACAACCTTTGCTCTACCACACCCCAGTGTTCTCCATCACTCTGAGAGGTTATTCCCTGGAGGAGAGCGTTGCATCCAGAGACAATGAGACAGTTGGCTGGAGGTCATTCAGCTGCCGAAATACTGAAGCAATTATGAGCTGTTCCTTTACACTACAACTGTGGAATTTCATATGTAATAGAGCGCGAGCAGCCCTTGTTAACCTTGTGTTACTCACAATGCAAATGTTAACATTAATACTTCAGGCACCCTTTTAAGATCCTCAGATGCTTCACTGATTAAATCCTAGGCACTGTTTAGATGAGAGTCAAATCTCCTAAAATATTAAACTAAATAGACTGTAATATTTCAGGTGGCTTAAACCTTTCTCTAATGGTAGGGTCATTGAAGAAACCATTCATTCATGTTGTCGATTTCTCAAATGTGGCATCAGAAAAAATTTAAATAATATTTTCATTTTTATAGTCCAAAGTATGTTTGGAAAGCGTTTAAACCATTTAACCAAATTTAAGCAATCCTGCACATTCCTGACTCTCAAATTTAAGGAAATCAATGGAGGATCCAACGCCAACGATGATTGCTGAGCTGTATTAATTTCAGCTTTTTATAAATCACAGGTCACAACACAGCACCACCCAACACAACAATCAATGAATGCGTGTCTCATACAGTCTCTGTTATTTTCACTTTATATCTTTCTACATTTCTCTCTCTCTTTACTTCCTTCACTTCCCTACTTCCATCTCTTTTCTATCTTTTTCTCATTCTCTCTTTCTTCAACTCTCCAGATCGTTCTGATTTCATTGCTGATCTGTTATTTGCTGAGGACAAAACACAGTAAATGCAAATCACTAGAAAACAGTCTCTCTCTCTCTCTCTCTCTCTCTCTCTGCTGAGTGCATGAGACATCTTGGTAAGTGTTATTGATCTTGACCATCAGAGTCACAGCCACCCAATAAGTCATCTGCAGTAAAGAAGACTGCGTCCGTGTCAGAACTTTTTTATTAGGGGGAAATAGATTTTCAGAGGCATTTTTACCCTTAATCTTTAACTTTATGAATAAACAGTTAGCACACTGTGAGTTTTATATTGTAATGAAAATACTTTTTTAGTCAATTAACACAGAATACATTTTTGCTTTTTTAATTTATGAAGTAATTGTGTAGAGAAAAATGAATATGGCATCAATGAGCATTTATAAGTCTGGCAGACTGCACAGGCCCCAGGGCCTTCATGGATATGAATACACTGCTTAACCGGTAATCTTAATATCTCATGAACATCAGTGTTTCTGCTAAATTCAATGCAGACCCTTAAAAATGGGAAAGAGCCAGGTTAAGCGATATGAGCAGTACTGCAGCAGGCTTTTTTAAGATCATCAGGTGTCAACAAATGCTTCCTCGCTCCTTCATTTCAGAGATCAAACACCTGATGGGAAAGGGGGGAAAAACATACAGCACTTCAGAAAAGAGCGTACGTGAGTGAAAGAGAGAGATAAAAGAGAGCGAGAACATCTACTCTTAAATCTTTCTGTGAAGTTGCTGAGGTAAGGGGAACAGGGTCGATGCAGCAAAGCTGTCGTTTAGTGAAGGAAGCTTTTGCTTTTATGTGGTCCAGCGAGCTGGAGGTAATATGAGAGTCCGAGAGAGTCGAATAAATCATAATTTCAATTTTTAAATGAATTTTTTATTCATTATTTTGTTAAAAGACAAACAAAACTTTAAAAACAAACACATTTTTAAAAATGATATAATAATATTAAACATGATATAACTTTTAAATATTGTAATATTACCTGACAATAATGTAAAAACCATGTCCAAATTCCAACAGCTGCAAAAGCCAAATGACAGTCTTTACCTTCTCATCCAAACTACTGGGGGGGGGGGTCTCTGAGGAAGGAGTGGGTGAGTGATGCTGAGAGGAAAATAGTAGGTGGGGTATAATTGGTCAATCTGAACTTTTCTACTAGATTGCAGCTTCCTGTGGCAGAGGGGCATTTTGGGGTGAGTCTGACAGTAATAACACACCCAGCACCTATTTGCTCAATCTGAACGCCTAGACAAATCACAGCCAGCTGCTGGAAGACAGGGGAGGCCAAGAGTCACACTGTAGGACACACACACACACACACACACACACACACACACACACCTATGGATCATATAAATCCTGAAGTCAAGTGTCTAACTCAAAAACTCAAAAAGGAAACCTGTTTGAAAACATTATTTTTGCAAAAGAGTTTTGGTGATTCCAGTTACATACAGTTTTCAAACTTTAAACAGCTCATCTTTTTAAAAAGCTGTAAGAATTGTAAGCTAATAGTTTACAAATGTTCTTAAGACAAAGACAACCCCACAGACAGTATATCTTAACCATAAACAAAGGATATGTGTATGCAGCGCTATTCCAAACACATGACAAGGCAAATTGTTTTTTATGAAAAACATTTACACGTCAATTCACCATATACCCATTGAACTGACTACACACTTATGAGATAACTACATTATAATCATCTCGTTTCTCTCATCAGTGAACAATACTGGCTCAACCAAGCATTTTACACTTCTGAAAATATCTACACAAACTGGCTTCTTTTATCATTAAGTCTGTGTTAAGATGTCTTTTTTATCATTTAATAACCGGCATGTAATTCCAAACCTGTTTGATTTTATTTTTGCAAAAGACAAAAGAAGACATTTTAAAGAATTCAGGTAATCAAGCAACATTGGACCCGATTGACTTCCGATTTACACACAGGTGTAACGGTGCTATACAGTACATTTGAAAGACAACAAGAAGATTTTTGGACTGGTAAAGTGCCTACCAGCTCAGGAGGTCCTTTACTGTGGCCCAGAGAGTCATTCAACAACAATAGAGATTGAGGCTGAAGTTGAAGAGGGCACTCTGGGGCTTCACTCGCATTGTGAGCGAAGAATTATAAAGCTCCTATTTTTTCTGCTTTTCCGCAAGCCACAATATAAAAACCAGATGTGAATGGCGTATTCCTTTCAAGTTATTTTTGGATGAGTTTCATAGACATATTAAAATATATATTTATATAAAATGGCTTGAACCACCCACCATAGCCTTTGGATCAGCTATAAAGCATTCTGCCTGCAATTTGAGCATAGCATGTCATTTGTGAGGACTCATGCAGAGCGCACAACCCCTGGCATGGGTTATTATGATGGTATATGATTCTGCACACACGTGGAATGTACCCAAATTATATGCACATGCATTATACAAATGCATGTACATTATGCATACACTATATACAAAAAGATATCATAAGCAGACGCTACGAAAATCAGCATTGCAACTATTTCAATACGTGTAATTTACGTCTATGGTGTGTGTGGGAAAGCCTTCACCGGCTAACAAGCCTTGCCGCCGCTGTCCAATATTTCCATGATTATGGGGACGGAATTGAGAAAAGACTTAGCTTGGGTTTCCATCAAAACATTCACTGACATCTCTAATTGGCCGTCAGAGCAAACGAGACAGGAGGCTAGAGAAGGTCATGGCATCCGGGCATCTCTCAGGGCACATCGCCCGGCTTACTCTCCATCTCCATTCCAGGAGCGGAAGCAGGGCAGTCTGGGTGGGCGCAGGGAGGGTGTTTGGTTTGGAGAGGGCTCCAAGGCCAAAGTTGGGCCTCACCCTCTAAGTTACTTCCCCATTTCTTAACGGCACAGTATTTTTTTTCTAATGGCGGTTTCTTATGCCTGGCGTATGTGGTCAGAGATCCATAATAAATAGTAAAGTTCCTCCACTGAGGTCTGAGAGGCAGCAATCGCCTATGATCTGACACCCGGGTCTCCGGTTCCCGCCCTGCTTTAACAGACTTTACCGGAATGGGCCGGCCACAGAACCAAAGCCACTGAAATGAACACAAACAATGGAACTTCTTTAGGAACCACAACAATAGTAGCTGATATCCTGCCTTTTGCATACATTTACATGAAACTATTCTAATTGTTCAGGGATTTATTTGATGTTAAATATAAGATTGATCACATTTTAAATGGGAATGTATTGGTACGGATGCAAGAGGCATGTGTCAACAGTAGGGGGCAGCGTTGTTGGAACAAGTGTCATATTGATGGATGGTGAACAGCAAGGTTTGTGATGAGACTGCCTAGACATGTGACATTTCCATTCTCAATTCCACAGACTGATATTGATCACAATACTTATCTAGCTTAGGTAATGCACTGTAAGGCAACACTGTGTTTAATGCACAAATCTAAAAATGTTTATACTGTTTGAACCAATCTATTTTCATTACAGATGTACAACTAAATAAGTCATTTAGCAAAATGAAAGTCTATTAAAAAGAGTTTATTTCATCTTGCAAAACCAAACTCATAAAGCTGTCCAGTTCGGTCAGCGCACAAGGCTGCAGCCAAACGCAGAAGCTTTTCATGCCTCCGCCACATGTCATGTCATGTTTGTTCTTCATGTGAATTAGGGGAACCAGAAAATCAAGCCGGGTGTCTGAGGGTGCAAACCACCCTTGGTGGTTTGCATTGTGGTGGAGAAGCGGCTGTGTTCCCTGTCTGAAACACAGATACACACTGGCCGTTTCTGTCGCTCTCTGCCTCGGGCTGCTGGATCCTCCCGCCGTCACGTGGCAGTCTTCAGTGCGGCTTGGCTGCGTGCAACAGGCTCTCTGTCCAGGCCTGATGAGGGCTTTCCTCATTCAGAATGCCTGGAAAACCTTCACTGGCGGCTGTGTAGTCCGAGCCCTGACATGTTGTGATTCATCTTAACCGTTTTGCTTTTTCAAAGCAAAGTGACAAAAATAATTGAGTAAGTTGTATGGAGGTTAACTAACGTCATTCAGTCAAAAATGTAACTTCCTTCAATGTTACAATACTTTTGCATATTACAGCTTGAA
This sequence comes from Barbatula barbatula, assembly GCF_947034865.1. NCBI lineage: Eukaryota > Metazoa > Chordata > Actinopteri > Cypriniformes > Nemacheilidae > Barbatula > Barbatula barbatula. The sequence goes on from NC_136774.1 coordinate 17,375,225, forward strand.
GTGCAAAAAAACGAATGCAACATAGATGCAACGTTTGAAAGACGTAACACTTCGGTTTGCACTGAAATGTAACTGTGTTAAATGCTCAAATCTCAAAATCAAATAAAACTATTAGGTTAACTAACGTCATCCAATAAAAAAAGTGATGTGCTACCTTCAACGTTACAATAATTTCGCATATCACAGCCTGATGCAACGTAGCTGCAACGTTTGAAAGAAATCCATCTAGCACATGTTTACATAATGTAAACAATAAAAAAACGAGGCATTAGAGTAAACGGGCCCAGTCACGAATCTAAAGCGTAACGGTTATCTTTCCTCACTTTTTCTGTTCTCGCTCACTCGGTGCACGTCACTTCTCCGCAGGCGGGTCGATTATCAGTCCAGACAGAGCATTACTACTGCACTCTGTTTTTACTCTGATTACACCGGCTGCACGTTGCAACCGATCTTCTATCTGATTTACTTGAAACATTTCCATTTAAACCAAACCGTATTCGCGCTACCCAGTCTGACAACGTGACTGAATCTGCAACTTCGCAGACGTTGTGAACGTGACACCCAACCGTATGTGGCACAGATTCGATCTCATAAAATCCTCTCCTCAACATATGGCGGTAATACATCAAAAGCTCGACCTCTGTATACTCTATAGTGATTGTAAACATACATAGAGAGAATATGCATTTATGTGTTGAATATGACACTGTCCTATTTAACTGGAGAAAGTGTGTAAGACAGGAAGAGCACGCAGCACAGATATTACAAACAGCGACGTAGCACTGCTGTCCTCAGATGCCCTTTTTCTCAGTGCAGGCCGTCTGTGCTCCTCCTTCAGCAAGCTCACTTTCCCTCGCTCTCCCTGCCATCGATTTTGCCTCACTCCCTCTCTTGGATTTTTATGATATGCTTTCTGCTACAATGCAGCAATGTGGCAAACATTAACATTAACCTCAAGCCATCTGGACCACTCGTTATAAAAAGAGCAATATCTGCTCTTCAACCCCCCCTCAGTCTCTAACTCTATTTTTTATTTCTCCTCAAAGCCACATTAACCTACTTTAGCAGTTTCCTGAATGTTGTCCAAGCAAACGCTGCATTTGATGAAAAGAATTATAGATCTTGGAAAGCTTCAAAAGCAGGAGTCGATAAAATTAAATACACAAATTGTGAACGTTCAAGCAAACTACCGTTTTCTAAACTCCTAAAACAGGGTTGGGTATTTACTTTAGGACACACATTAGCACAACGTCTATATGAACGAATTACACAAACGACAGATAATTGCATGCAATAAAGACGATGAGACTCAAAGTCAAATCATGGCTAACGTCTTAACCAGATGTCAGAAGTGACTTAACACAAGCCACAAAGTCGCAATTAGCTTAAACTGTAAATCAAGCACATTGTGTCTGTGGAACATTTCAGCCCGAATTTCCACAGATCACCACAGAGCATCTTTCAATGTGTCCCTCCATCAATCTGAGTAATGTGCAGAAATAACAGACATTATGGCGGAGAGCTGAGCCCCAGCAGGTCCAATGAGCTGCTCCTACAGAGTGCTGCAGGGACCTGGGCGGCTGCATGCTGTGTTATAAATAGTATGGAAAACCCTGATCAATATTAGAGAGACAGACAGCATGAGGCAGCCAAGAAACTCAATCTCTGGTCTCATGCATGCATGTGTCTGGCTCTGAGTGCTTGCAGGTATTCTCGGCTATGGCAAACACATATACTCACTAAGAAACAATAATTTGCAATGCACAGAAAGTACAGTGCAGAAAGAAAAAAACTAAAATGGCCGACAATTGGCTGTACTTGTTTTGGGCTTGTAAGTCCTCATGAAAAGTTAATTTGGTCAACATTTCATTTCATTCCTGTTTTCGGTTGGTAAGTGGTGATGTAAGGAATACCGTTTCCAGGTCCAAGCATCTATTTATTTCAAGCAGGGCTACAGCTTAAACGGCTGTAAATGAGCACTGTTTACTTCATTGCATATTTAAGCGGAGCATTTATTAACTCACAGTATACACTACAGTCTCCACGCTTACGGAATCTCCGACATCAATATTTGAATAAATTATGAAAAATGTATAATTGACTGGCCATGTGGGATTACGTTACGAAGATAAAGTTTAGGATTGTGGTTTTCCAACCCTATATTAGCATTTTTCGTCATTTGCCTATAGCATCTTATTGAGCGTTTGGAACAGTTTATGACCTTCTATATATGGTGGTGCGTGACGTCAGACTGAACAACTGAATTGACAATAACTGTATTATTAATATATCTGATTATCAATATTGTGTTAATAATACACATATGATAAAATCATACATAATTCAGAGCCAGTGCCTGGTTGACACTTCAATAGAAGTTAGTGATTTACAAGCATTTGGTCAAATGCTTAAATGTTAATGTGACATGTGAAATTTTGCCTCAAGAGCCACTAAGGTTACATACTTAATATTAGATTAATCAACTCAATATGATTGGGAAATCACAAAATAAAAGATGAATTAAACTGACTTTTTATTTCAGTACATGTCACAATAATATTGTCATCGTGAAATATTTTGGCCCGATATAGACTAAAAGTCACATTTTGATTCATTTGGGTCTGTAAGTTCTCATCACATAAGTTTGGTCACTTTTTCACTCGACAATTTACAGTATCTGGCATTTCCTCACATTGTGATCTTTTTTATGCTCTGGCAAAAACAAAGAGAAACAATGAAACAAAGAAAGAGAGAGACAGATGAAAGGCAAGAGCGAAAGTATGAACCCGGAGCACTCAGTGAGAAAAGGCCAGTGTACATGTCAGTACTACGACTTTTAGTGAGCAGTTCTTGTGAGGACAAAATATGAACTTATTAACTAGACATTTTTTGAGGCACAGTCGGAGAGAACTGTTGCTCTAAAAGGATTGTTTTTTATAATCACTCAACATAAAGACTCAAGGTTGATGAGTATATTATTTTGGGACTCTACTGTACACCTAAATAACACATGTTCAAACTGACTTCTTTGTCTACCTCAAACTCTCTCACTGTTGCATTTTTAAGTATTTTAAGTTTAAAATATTATCACATTAAAAGTGTGTTGAGATCCATGTATACTGCTCTTTTTTGTTGTCTTCCATCTATTTCTCTAATTGTGGAGGCCTCAAATAACTTTGAAGTGGGCCATAAGTTAACAAAAATAGTTATAACAAGACAAATAAACAGAAACATAAATTCAGTTCAATTCTTAGTGTACACATACATTTTCTATCTATGTCAAGTTCTAGATTATTTCATTGGTTATTAATGTGGAAAAGGGGGGACCTTGAGGTCAAAAAGGTTGAGATCCATTGGTCCAGCACCAAAATATGTCTGATGTCAATGCCCCTATAGAAACACATTATATAGACAAATTATTTTAATTATACCTTCCACAAAAAACTGTATCTGTTAGTGGGTTTTCGGAACTTGCATTGAAAATATGTTCAGTATTACCCACAATCCTTTGCGTAAGCCCCAGTGCAGATAGTATGATTCTGATTGTTGAGTACAATAAAGGAAATAGTAGTATATGACTCAAATTCCGATCAATTCCTATTCATGTAGTCAAATCTCATCTGAGCTGTTATCTATCTAGTATGCATGTTTCAGGGAAATTTATGGGGTAGAAATACCTAGAACAGACTAAGGGCTGAACGAAGATTTGTGGGTGAGGTGTGTGTGGGGGGGGGGTTGTAGTGTCACGGAGGAGCGCAGCTGTGTAACTCAAACCTCCGAAACAGCTGGTGCCAGCATTTTCTCTCTCCACCTAATCCCCCAGCATGCCATTTTATTCCAAATAAACAGACATAGAGAATGTTCCATATTTTTCAGGGTGGGCTTAAGCATCCCAGCATAGTTAGCATAGAGATTTTCCTGCCTTCAATCACATTAATAAGCAATGGGACTGAAAGCGAAAGTGAGAAAAAAGGAAGTGAAAAGAGCGGAAAGATCGACCCTCTCTTTCCAGGCCAATAATATTAGGTCTCTTGGCTGATCCTTATAAAATGTGATCTGGATTATATGAAGAAAAGCTCCTTCTTCAAATCGCTGTGTAAATGGGACCCTCACGCTTGAAACACATGATGACCCTCTTAATTCAGCTAGTTTTACCTCAGACGCACTATAAAATGTTGAAGAAGTGAAATGTGCAGTTTGTATTATAAATCCTGAGTATGTTTCCTGAATTCTTGAACGTCACTGTGTGTGCCAAAATAAACAAAGAACTTCTTATAGTCTTTCCTAAAACAAGTCCTATGACATGTTAATTGCATGTCAGTTCAGTTATCCTTTAAAGTTTGCAGACCCTCCCATACACACCTGTTGTTTTTCTTATTTCGAACATTAGAATTTAGATTGGAAGGAGGGATATATATCCAGACACGAGGGTTGACTGATCTAATCATACAGGTCTTTTATTGAGAAATTATGATTTTTTATTTTTTATAAAGCACAGAGCAACATGACAGAATATATAATATTTGCCCTTTTTTACAAATCAAAATTCATGATTCATTCTGATGTAATGTGAAGCTTCACACAGATACGTATCACTGGCATATCAAATCTTTACACACACACACACACACACTTGTTATTGTTAGTTATATGAGGACCTGTAATATAAGGTCCATTGCTACACCTTATAGTCCAAGGACAAATTTTATAACTGGGCCTCATAGCCAATGGGCCCAACGAGTAGGCAATTAATATTTTGCAAATAGCAAAGTGCTCCAGACCTACTGTGCCCTGGGCAGGGGCGCAACTACTCAGTGTTAGGGGGTATGCAGAAACAGGTTTGGCGCCCCCCCCTAAATAAAAAAGTGTGCCGGACATCATCATGTATGGGCTTGAAATAATAAAGGTTTATTTTAAAAGTATATCAGACAGCTACTGTAAGCCTACCATAATTATATGGTATATGGACACAAATATATAAAAATTTATTCATGGAAATTTCTCTGCCATTTCTTTCTTTTTGCCGTATCTAAAACGTACCGAAACGTGACACAAGTGTATCGTATCGAACCGAACCCTGAATTTTGTGAACCATTACACCCCTACCTTTTCCATATTAATAATATTAAGAAATTAATCTGTTGGTATCAAGTTGGTTTCAAGCTCCCTCTACACTTCCACCTAATGTTAGACCTACCTGTTGCTTTCCCCTGTCTTTCCTGATCCACCACCCTCACACCTGAATAAAATGAACTCGCTGTTAAATATAGCAGCCTAAATAAAATGTTTAAATCAGCCTAGGGATGGCATCAGATAAGACAACTATTATGCAGTAAGGTTGTGCTGCTGTTGAAATTACATTAACATTTGGGATTTTAAAAAGTACAAATATGACACACACACACACATATAGAAAAGTAATTACAGGGTCACATCTCTCTCTGTTTAAAGGTCTGTGCTGATATATATACATACATACATACATACATACACATATAGCACAGATCTTTAAAGAAGGAGAAATGTGGCCCTAATTACAGCTTCCATGTCACCCAGCAGATGTAAAGTAGCCTGTATGTCTGACAGCACAGCTGAGCTAACATGAAGCTAATGGTAAAAAAATCCATGATAAACCAGCCTTATTGCATAAGGAATGTTTTCCAGCTTCTAGTCATTTATTGTGCATGCTACCTTATATTTACCAGTTCTTAATTTACTTTAATAAAATTGCTATACGTCATGCATGGCATTGGTGCAATAGGGTTTAACCAAAATCTAAATGTAGATATCAGCAGCAACATTATTTTGCATTAAGTTAGCAAACACTTGCCAGTCAATATTTATATTTGCAAGCCTCCAAGTTTGGTAGCAAATCTATTCATGATTCCGACGGTCGATTGCACAGCAAGCTCGCTAGCTAACGTTAGTCTGTTAACATGAATATTGTATTTGCAAGAATAGACGTCACATTTTAAATCCTACCTGTTGCCTTTCACCATCCACGTATTTAGCTGCTGTCGCATCCCTTGACAGGCCATCTCCTATTTCTATCTTTCTTTTTCTATGTTTAGCCCCGAAGGCTTTTTTGGTTTATCCATCTTTTTCTAATTCAAATTTCAACGACAACTCACCAACGTTACTGCGTACTTAACGTAACTCACGGCGCCCCGCCCACTTGCGATATTACCCTTCTATGTCTAAATAAATTATATGATGGAATCTTATGAGGGCACCGGTGCCGCCTAGCCTGTTAGTCCTCTTAAATGTATATAACTTTTTATATATACAATAACTTATACAAATTTTATAAAAATGTATATAACTTTTACTATTTCACATTTTTAAACCATCGCGTTGGCGCCCCCCATGGTGTGGCGCCCCTATGCGCCGCATATAGCGCATACCCACTTTTTGCGCCACTGGCCCTGGGAGACCAGAGTTCGAGTCCCGGCTCGGCGTCCTTTCCCAAACCTACTCCCCTCTCTCCTCCCAATCACTTCCTTGTCTCTCTCCACTATCCTCTAACTAATAAAAAAGAAAAAGCCTCAATAAAAACGTTGGAGTTATTGTGTTGACCATGACCTGTTCTGACAGAACTCCAAAGAAAACCAAATGTGAAATTGACTCTTTTCCAAAATCAGACTCACATTGCCAAAATGAGCACCACAGGTCAACATGATAACTACAATGAGGCTCTGAAAGCCAAAGGACGGTCACCTAGAAAGGCGGTGCATGACACAACACAATATAACAACCCACATGGGCAGTGAGCTATCCCAGTAAATGTATGAATGACATGTGGCAACATGCAAACATAAACAAACCTAAACGCAGGTTCAGATATAAACTTAGGGTGTCAGGTGGGGAAATAAATAACATGCTACTGATATGTATAAGCCGGGCTAAATTAGGGATAAGAGTGAGGCTACGAACAGCCCTCCCCCAAAAAAGATTGAGCTACCTGAGTCCTGGTAACATTCAACCATAATATCTGACAAATGAATGGGGAGTAGCTCAACTTGCAAAAACTCCCCAAAGCAAAGTCCAAGAGGCAGCCATGCCTCTGGTGGTGTGAGCTCTATGCTCTAAGCTCCCCTGGGGGCTTAAATTCATATGCCATGGATATTGCATCCACAAGCCAATGAGAGAGGCATTATTCGGAAATGGGGTTTCCCATGTGTGGTTGGGCCCAGGAAAGGAATAGCTGATCGCTCTTTTTAATATCATAAGTCGTGTCAATGTTAACCCGCAGGCCACACACAGGACACTGAGGGTTTAACCTCTCCATTCTCCACAGAGGAAGAAGGAGATGGGTGAAAAGAGGACAGCTCAATCCCCTCACTTGTCACTGCTGGAAAGCATTTAGGCATAAAGGCCCGGTTAGACCTAAGAAAACTAACTCAACGGAGATAGTATTTAGCGCACGAGGAATAAACAGAGAGTGCATAAAAAAAGACTGAACCAGATGCAATGCTGTCTTGAAGGACAGATGTTGAGAGAAATGTCTCCCAGAGGCACAAAAGGCAATGTTGTGACAACGCCTCCAGTAACATGATGAGGTCTCAGTCTCAACGGCGAGCATCCTTCATGAACCTGTAAACGAGGGAGTGTTGTCCCATCAATGTGCCATCAAACCCAACATGAGACGCAGTGATAGGTGCTAAATAGACCTTAATAGTAGACAAAAATAACAATAATTCTCTATCTATTAGGTCTCGCAAAAACACAAAATATCAGAAACTGAGCACTGACCGGCAGGCACGTGACTGTTTATCCCAGGGTGCAGCCGGCGCTGATATAGACAGCGACATGACATAAAAAAGGGGAAAAGAAGAATGAATGCGGGCAGCCTATCAAAAAGTTTGACATACAGCTAACCTGGTGTCAAAGACGATCACGTCTGGCGGAGACTGATCCACAGATATGTCCTCCTGTAGACAACAGTAAAGTCCAACCAACCACCTGTGCAAATCAAACCACAGGTTGCGAGAAGCAAATGTCAACTTAGGAAAGGTTGCGTGAGCAGGTGCCTTTTTGCATTAGGTGAGGGGGCATGCCCTGGCATAGGGCATGCACTACTGTCTGTCAAAGCCAGACTAATTGCAATTGGATGCTTCTGCAGAGGTCAGGTGGGAACCGTGACAATTAAAATCACTTAGCGTCTGGGTCTGCAGAACAGAGCTTTACCAGAACCTGCATCTATATTCATGTTGCTTCATATCAGTTTGCTCAATACATTGTGTGACAAATGCTTGTTTTGGTCTATTGTGTCTCACACAAAACCTTCATTCATTGGCACCGAGCCGTCAGGGTTTCCCTTTTTGCTGGCAAATATAGACGTAATTAAGTAGAGAAAGACATAGACAGTAGAGCGGGGTGCATTTGAACGAACAGCAAGATGAAAAGGCAGAGAGAGATCAGGAGCGTATGGCGCACCAGCCTGCACAGTTGTAAATGTTCTGTGAATTCAGACAGCTGCCTCTCTCTCTCTCTCTCTCTCTCTCACAGCTGTAACCAAGCTGTGTGAAGGTTTTAATCAAAACATAATGAATGAACCAAGTGTGTTTGTGTGTGTGTAGGGGCGCAACAATTGAGTAAACCAAAACAACTATATAATTGCCTTCTCTCATTTCTATTTCTCGCCTGTCATTTCAAAGTATCCCTCTCATCTATTTCTCTTTTTCATCCTCTCTTAAAGTGGGCAAAGGGCCGCATGCCAACTGTCTCACCGATGGCATTGACATTGTCCCAGCGCCCTCAGTGATGGTGTCCGCTGATGTCAGGAGGCAGCTGTGTGTAAGCTGGGAGCAGGAGGGAAAGGAAGGTCAAGGAGACAGGGACGCTACATTTAAAAAAAATATTTGTCAGTTATCGTGACCCATACCCAAAATGTGACCTCTGCATTTGACCTATCCAGAGATTAGTGGACACACGTACACCGGGAGCAGTGGGCAGCTTTCACTGCAGCGCCCGGGGAGAAAGTAGGGGTAATGTGCCTTCCTCAGTCGTTACCTACCGGCCCTGAGGATCGAACTGGCAACATTCTGTAAAATGTCTAATTTAGTAAAAATCTGTTTCACCTAAAATATTGAATAAATTGAAATGTTATGTGGGGCTTTAAACAATAATATCTAGATCTTAGGTGTATATATATTTTTGGTATGTTTATATAAAAGAATAATATAGTCAATATTGGGTAATCTTTGTAAGTCTTATTTAAGTATAGTTAAATGTTAAATGTCTACTTCTTATATAGTAATTTATAAATTAACAATTCTTTAATACTTTTTCCCATCCTCATCATAAAATATAATAAAATGTAAAATATAAAACGTATATGGGTAGTCGAAAAATGTATGTGTCCTATGGTATTGCCCATAAAAATCCAATGTTTTAAAAAATCCAATACCTCAATTTACAGGAATAAAAACAGTTGTTTAGTATGTTAAATATTTGGGGGTTGGAAAATTTAAAATTTCGCAAAATACCGAGAAATGATCCACTAGTAACTGCAGTGGACATAAACCCAGTTGAAAAAAAAACAGCATGTGCCGGTTTGGTATGTTTTGATGCTGGTTTTAGACGGTCATGTGCTGGTCCTTAGCTGGATTAAGCTGGTCAGACCAGCATCAAAACATACCTAACCCATCATATGCTGCTACATAAATGCATTTTCTACATTAACAAACAGGACACCACATGCACACAAACGATTCGCATTTAAGCAATTTCCTGCTACTAACAATGCTGCAAGTGTGTTGATAGCGGGCACCTGCTGGTATTAGCCAATCCCTACTTCCCGAGCAGATGGACTGCCAACAGCTCTTCTGTCCTGCATATACAGTACAGTGTCTGAAATCAGGCCTGTGACCTCTTTAAAACAGCCGGATTATCTGTGCGTGTGTATAGAATAACACACTGCAAACATCTGCTAAACATCTTATTTCTAATGGGTGTTAAGTTTTAAAAATGAAAAACAAAACATGTTTTCAACTTAACCAACTCAAGCCCCTTACCTTATGTGCCACTTTTGAAAAGATCTACAGTACTGGCTTATTTACACCCTTTTGTAACATACTCCATCAAGAAACCAGCTTGAGGGGCTCACACTCTCACATACACAAATGAGTGAAGTCACAGTTATAAGCCCTTAGAGCTATTTTGAACAATTCCCCAGTGTAACATGATAGACTAGCGTACCTAAAGCAGACCTCTTTACATTGTGTGTGAAGTGTGAGTAAGTGTGCTTCTCAAATTTTCTCCAGGATGGAGTGATTATTGAGATTACCGATGCCTATTCCCACACAACATCCCCTCACACTAACTGTACACACCATAGCTTTTTAAATTTCTGTTGACACAAAGGAAAGAAAACAGTCTGGGGCACGTTCTGACCACCATTGAAATTTTTCCTACCATGGTAGTCAATGGTGGCTAAGAACTGTTTGGTTCCAAGCATTCTTCCAAATGCATTTGGGTTCACCGGAACAAAGAAATGAATTTGAGGGTTTAGTTGATATTTTAGGGTGACCTGCCCGTTCAAGTACATTCAATATTTGGGTTTGAATTACAAAATTATGATGAATTATAAAAATCATATAATCTGTACGTTAGCATGATACAGACGTAATTACTCATATCGTGATATGATCTGTGGGTCATATCGCCCACTCTAAATCAATAGGAAAATCCACACAGCTCTGTGAGTCATAACTGTACACAGTTCAGACTAGAGGTCGACAGAGGACGACGAGTTTTTCTCTAGCCGATTCTTAGAAATCAGGCCGGTCGATTGCTGATAGATGAGGCCGATGTTTTTGGCCGATTTTCTTTTTTTCGCCTTCATCTCATAAAATCTAATAAATATCGCTTAAATTAATCATTTATTGAAGACATCAAGAGAGATTAAGTAAGTGTTTATTGCAGGTTACAAGATAACAGTCTAATTCATAGTACTAATACATTGCGCAAAACCTTAGTTTTGAAAGTTAGCAGGCAGAGGGGACGTCACAGTTTTATGCCGGTGTTAATCTGTTTGCCACAAGAGGCAGCAACAACGCTTAGCTGCTGACGGATACACCTAATTTGCGGCACAATCGGCCAATACGATTAATAAAAAAATTCCCCCAAAAGCCGATCAATAGGTCGACCTCTAGTTCAGACCCAGCTGACTTACCAGCGAGTGTTACGATGCAAATGGCAGAGAAAGCACACAAAAGTGTGGCTTAATGTTCAAATATAAGATGTAGGCTATATGCATCCCACAGTGATCTGAAGGGATAAAATGAAATTGAAGACTAAACGAACAAAAAACCTAGAAATAACCCTACCCTGAGGGCACCCAGCATGCCACTGGAGTTATGCCAACTGCACGGCCGCTTCATCCATCCAACATACAACTTTCCTTCATTAGAACCCAGAGGATGGCCGAGGCAACCGCAGGCGCTATTAGCGGGAAGGCCAGTTTGGGTTCTAGTACTGGGGTTAGCGTTTAAACTGCGGGGAGCAGATTGTTTCCAGCGTATGTCATTCCTTTAAAAAACGTTCCAAATGCTACAATAAAGAGTTACAATATGGAAGCGTGTTTGGGCACCACACACAGCGCTTGGCGGTGAGTTTTAATGGAGAGCACAATGTTAATGAGGCTTTTCAACGTAAAAGGACATATGCTTGAGCAAGGGAAAAAATAACGGACCCCGGCGTGACCACAAAGGCTCTGCAACAATATTTTGCCAAGTTTACCGGTATTGTTGTTTTTGACTCAAGCTCTCTGTATTTACTGCATGATTTAAAAAATCAATATTGACAATGTGACGCTTGGTAGCCCCAAAACCCGAGGTAAGAAAAAGGAACATTTGAAAAAACCCATTAGAGCAACCGCGTATTGGTAGGGGACAAGGAAGCAAAAACAAATTAGAAGGCAGCAAGGACTGGCACAGAAGAAAGGAACACATAAATATGGAAGTTAACATGGAAAGAAACACAAATAAAGAGCGCTGGAAAAAAAACAATCAAAGCCATCCGTGTAAACCTTGTGTTTTTTACACAAGTACCGATAGCATCTGACCTCACTGTCGCTATGACAAGAGTGGCAGCTTCCTATTGAGAGAGATCAGGATCTCTCCACAGGCCAATCATCACACAGGAGAGAGGTGGATGGGTGGGGTTAACAGATGTCAGTCACAAAGAATTCTGAGTGAACCCTTAAAGTTGGTGCTATGAATGAAATAAATATCCTTTTAAATATAACTTATTCAAACATTATGCTCTTAAAGTGCAAAAAAACAACAAAGACAACAGGTTGAATTTGACGCAGCAAAAACAAAAACAAAGAGACTAAAGAAAACAATACATGCCGTGTAAAACTTTTTTTCTTACTATGGGTGCTTACAGATAAAAATAGTTTTGCATAAATTAAAAAATGAAATGATACAAAAACATTTATATAAAGCTTTTAAACAATCCACATTTGAAAAAGAAATACAACATTGTACTGAATAAAATGACTAATTCTAATATTATATACGTTTGCAGACTTCAAACAGTTATTCGATTTTAAAGCTAGATACATAAAAGGAATAAACATATATGTTTTACTTAATATTAAAAGTGTTACATGTAAAGCAAATAAATGATGTCACAAAGATCATTATTTCGAAACAAAGGCAGCTCGACTTTAGCTTTACACTTTAAACCATAGATTCCAGGAAGAGGGCCAGAGCAGCTTGCCGATGTCAGACTTTGGTTAGCTGACAGCGGTCCGCTCTGTGTGTAAAAGTTCCTGTAAAAAAAAACTCAGCACTGCCGCAGAGTCGGGGACCGTAAATTTAAGCGACAGTTGGAAATACGTCATACCAACAAACCAGAACGCTCCTGCCCGAGCCAATAGTATGAAATGCACCCCGTCCAAACCCTGTGTGCACAATGAACAAAGGATATGGATTAAGATCTCACAAGGTGCTTGCCAAGCATTAGAGGGCGAGGAGGCGGAGCTCCATGCTAGAGTAATTGCATTTGAAGTCCGCAAAAGACATTAATTAAGTTTGACTTCCCTTAACATATAATGTGGTTTGAACCATGAATCAGGCAATGTGGACTGCATGGACTGGAAAGGGCGGCTGATTTTTGAGATAAGGTAAAGCTAATGAGTAAAAGGGAGTCCTTTTAACATGTGAAACCAAGAATTTGAAATATCCTGTTGTAAACATTCTCATTGTGATCGACTATTAAAACCAGTGCTCATACTAGGGATGTGGAACATTTTTTTAAATGTCGACCAGTAAAAACCTTATTTGCAAACCGACAAAAGAGTGATTACAAATCTATAAATCTTGCTATTTTTACTGACCTGTTGTTTTATTGCACAGAATAGATAAGTTACCTTATTTCAAAACTATTAAATCATATTTTATATTAGATTTCAATAATTAAATTTATTTATTGTTTATATAATTAATCAAATATAATATTCACTGGTGGGTTGCAAATCTGTTCTAAATTCAAACATAAATGTTGGGTCACACTTCAATATGAAGTGTTAATGTTGAAATATTTTAACTATGCACCCTATGGAAAACTTCATCCATCCCTTTTTATATTTTGAAAGCTTAACAAATCTAGAACTCTTTTGGGTGACCACCGGGATGTCCAATGTCAAAATCTGGGTTGTAAAACTGGCTAAAACACACACAAACTGACCCATTAAAGTGATAGTTCACCCAAATATGATCATTCTGTTATCAATGCCTACGTTAACATGCACCCTCAAAATGCGATTATAATAGGATTTTGTCAATACTGCAAAGCTTTCCCTAATGTAAACGCAATCATTCTATTTAAATAATGTGATCATAGTAAGCACAATCGAACTAACATATGTGGCGCTGGTTTTAATCCCAATAAGAAGGCATGTAAACACCTTAACCGCATTTATGATGCTCTGATCAAGGTGTGCATGTGCTTCTGTCACGCAGCTTAAGCGCAAATTCATGGCAAACATGACAGTCTGAAGTTTAACCGTCAACACTTACTGTCAGCAGTCTCTGCTCCTTATTACAGAAACAGCACGAACGCAACTGAGCGTACACCACCGTTGCAGAGACATTTTCCCTCATATTTCTATATTCAACACGGTGCGAATAACCATAAAATACATCCACATAACGACAAAAACGATAGCCAGTAACACACACCTACTGTACCAGAGAGCATCGAACGTGCTCTGTATAAGAAAGTCATACAGGTTTGAAATGACAAGAGGGTGAGTAAATGATGACAGAATTTTTTCATTTCAAATGAATTACCAGTACCAAACACTAATTGTACGGTTTAAATGACACTAAGTTTAGTAAAAAGTGATGATGCATCACCATTAAATGTGGATTAAAGGTGAATGTTGTAAAAACGTCATTAATCGACCACTGGAACACATATCACTGAGAATCAATACCTAACCTAAGTTTGATACACTCAGACACTGCTCACAGTCTGCACACAAGTAGAATAACTCAAGTTGATTCTTCACTTCACACAAAGTTCACGGAAGTTCACAGTCCGACCCACTCAAGAAAGTCTGGACAAGCTTTTTCAAATGGGGCTCCCACTCCAAAACAACCACTTATGCATCATTTGGCCGTCAATGCGCTTGGCAATCTCGCTCTCTAACTGCAAGGATTAAAGGCAGCCTCTTAATTGCTTCCTTTGAGGGAGGGAGGATTAGATCAGATGGAACGCTGAAGTGATGAGGACCCCGGCACCTAAACTGGGCCAAGACTTTCTCCCAGGATTCCCCAGTGAAAATCAGCGGGCATGAATCGCTCATTAGTATGAGACCCGAAAAGGACTTCTGGGAAGGGATATCAATGACTTGTGAGGCATCGGTGCTATTTAAAGATGCTAAACTTTACAAGTTATGTGTTGAGTGACAGGTAGGGGAATTGGGTCTCGCGCAGTCCACTTCTTAGTTGGTGTAGTTTTCTAGTCACAGAACTGGACTGTTAACTGAGAGCCTTTAGGTTCAAATTCTAAAAAGAAGCAACATCACTGAGTTTTATGTGATGAAAGCAACCTAAATGGCAAATTAGTCATTTGTATAGTTAGTTATTACGGATAGAAAATCCCACACATTCTCAATAGAGGGTCTGCGATCGAGATGGCAGGAGAAATGAATGCCTGAGTATGGTTTACACCGGGGGTGCTGCTGGAAGACACTACAAGACATAACAAAAGCCACAACCCACTACACAGAGACCATGTGCGCTGCATAGATAAACACGCATAAGATGTGACACAACAGCACGATTCAAGACCAGCTAAGCAGCTTACAAAAAATGTATCTAGTACAGCCTGCAACTATAGTAAAGAATAATGCCACAAAAACTGTACATATATGATATTGGTATCTACGTTTAATAATAAAGTGTGCATTTGTGCAAATGCACTAAATTTCACATTAAACTTCATATGAAAGTGTGTGTCCTATCTTTGGCACTAAAAGGAGGATAGTATGCAATGCCAAGAAGACAGGATGTCCACCTGACCCGAGAGCTTCTACACGGCTCTCTCCTCTCTGTCTTTAATCCGTCACTCATCTCTTTCACCACTTTGATCTGCTGCTCTCTGTCAAACATCTCTCAGTCTTAAGATCTCATTCCTCCATGGAGCAAAAGCAAAGCGACTTCAAAGTCAGGCAGGGAGAGAAAGAACGGGTTGAGTTTCTTTCATGGCCTTCTGCTCACTGAGTACTGTAACACACTGTGCAGTATATTTCACACAGAGCTAATACTAGGCTAACTGCAGCTTTATGTACTGAATGTAAACAATGAGAAACTGCCAAACAAACATGGCAAATATTTAACTAACAAACAGTACAGTTTCAATATAAAACACACAACTGAGTCAAAGTAAATTATTAGAAGCAATAACTGAGTGTTTTTTACTATAGCATTTTTATCAGAGGGAACTTTGATATTTTGAGCATCAAAGTAGACACAATATAAGAAATAAGATAAGAGAAGTACTCAAATCTTCATTTATAATACGGAAATTAATGATCTTAACAAATGAAAAAAATATATATTTTATTAACAAAACATTTTCCTATTTTTTTTAGGTTGACTTTGTAAACTTTGATTTTATTTTCGGACATGAAATATGACATTATGTAGAATTAATTTGACAGAAAAAAATGACAGATTCTCAAAAAATATGTGAACATGTCCATCATTTTGCATTTCAAGATGCAATTTTGACAAATGAAACAAATAATAGTACGATACAACAAATGTTAGCTATAAAATAATCCTCAGTAATAATTTATTCCACCACAGATTGCAAAACACATCACATGCTTCAGATGTGGTTGAACGGTTCGCAGTTTTATTGCGTACATCCATGCACAAAACTCCACATCTAAAAGCCCCCTGCATTTCAAAGCCCCTCAAACATCTGGAAAGGCATCAGATGAAGCCCCTCAAATGGTAAATGACAAGTCCATTTGCCTGACTCATCAATTCAGCCTAAAAACAGTAGCCAGAGAGGGAAATTTTGGGGTTAAATAATACGTTAATGTGTCATCAGCGATGCTGTCACAGCGCACCACATTAAAGCAGAATTTTGCTATCACGCCGTTAAAGATTCTTGTAAAGATACAGATGACTTGCGTCAGCCTGCGTTAAAGTGCGTATATATGAAGTTTCATTTATAGCAAAGGAGTTTCAGTAACAGCATTTAAGCGGAGCTGTCAACGATGATGAAAAATTACAGTGTCACTTCCTGTTTAGGGGGAAATGTCTTCCGTTGTCGTCATTTCAGAAATGGTTCTGAGATGGATTGAGTCAAGATGGAAAATGATACCAATATAATTTCCCATTTGTGGTTGCAAAAGCATTAGTTTACACACATTATGAGAGTCAACAAAACCAAGGGGATTCCAACCGACTAAGCTGTCAAAAATCTGTGCAAAATGTAAAACTTTGACCTGGTTTCAATCTAAAATTTCAGTTTCAGTCCCCAAACTGTGGCATCTTGCTGAGTGACTTGCTACAAAGTCAACATTACTTAAAACTGCAATCTGTACAATTTTATGGGTGAAAAATAAACAAAAGTTACTGAGCAAGTAGGTAAAAAATCAGTATTTCAAATGTATTATTAAATTATTTATATGGGCTATTTATAAACTTCGTGGAGACTTGCAGAAAGACAACAAACCTATATTAAAGACAGACAATGTGGAAAGAATATAAAAGATAATTTTTTAAATATGCGTATACTTAAACACCAAGAGAACAGCTGTATATAACCAAAGTCCGATGTAACAAACAGAGACTCACACTTTACTGCAGTGGCTCTGGTCAAAGTGGGGTCAAAACTAAATCGCCAAACGCGATTCATTGATTTAACACAGAGTAGATGCAGACGCGTATTGAATTAGCGCATTAGAAATACATAAGAAACTTAATTTACATGCAGTAAACCACACAGCAACTGAGAACCACAGTCTGAGAACCACTGCATTACACAGTCTCAGCTATGATGCAAAACACCTGTTCCCTTAGATACTCTTTACATTACTCCATATCGCCCGATAGAGGCCTAAATTCAGATTCTCAAAAGTTAGCTTCTCATGCCTTATTGCAAAAAATACAGCACATAACACTATGACGCATTTCACATGAACAGAAAGCATTTTGCAAAACCAGATCCTGAAATGAAAATCCATTAAACACCGAATATACACATATTATAAATGCATTCAGGAGTTTACAGCCCGTAATTCATATTCACAACAACGTATTTACTGGCAGCTGTGGTGAAGTTAAGAAATGGAGCAGACACTTCCCTTACATACAGACGTGGTCTGTCATAGGCAAAGAGTCAACGGAGTTGTCTATCTTCACTACAACAGCTGGGATATCTGCATTTCAAATGATTTTTTTTTTATAGGGCTCAAGTCTGCCACCAAACTCACTTTCTCACTCTATTCAAACAGATTCCTTCATTATTTCTTTTTTCACACACCCACAGTGATTAACAGAAGTGGCACGACTTCAACCGTGGTCTTTCAGTCAGGCAGAAAGCAACAAACAGTAAGTATAATGTAAACGGTTCTCTCACTACACACTGCCTGCCAAACCCTATAATATGTCACAATGACAAAAACATGAGGGTCTCTCTCTCTTAAATCACACAACTACACATGTTTATTTTTCTGTCATGGTGGGGACTTTCCGATGACTTCTATTGTTTTTATACTGCGATAATGACGGAATTTCTATCCCCATCCCTCAGGCTGCGTTGAACTAAGATATTAATGAAAATATTAGTTCTGATGATTCAAGAATCTCCATATGTTATTTAATTTCATCTAAAGTTAACTTCATCAATGTAATGTTATCCAATGACAATTGATTGGCCATTTTAACAGCATCTTATAGTGCAGTATTTGCATTACAACACTGCTTTTTACAAGCCATCCCTGCAGTAAAGACATTCTCACATCTTGCATATTAACAATTCAGAAAATGTTTCATGTTACAAAGCATTAAAGACGTCATAGAATCTATCCAAATAGACCAACATGTGGTAAATGAAGCCGCAGCAGCTCCAAAAACATAAGTGGCATCTATTAAATTTCCAAGAAGCAGAAATGTTGAGGGACGATGACCTGTTACAGTGGTTTAAGATACAGTAACGCAGTGGGGTTTATCAGCTAGTCACTGTTTAATCAGGGAGTCACTGTTTAATCAGTGAGAAGCCATGCCTGCTTATCACCCGCTTCCTTCAGAAGGTGACGCAAGGTCACGCTTCTGGTGCACGCTCATGTTGGGTTGACCGTCTTCTTCTATGATATGTAGTTTGGAAGCATTGCAGAGCTACCGTTTGCCCTTTGATAGAAGACACCGTTCTGTCATATCACCTGTTGGCCAGATTTATTAGATAGAACATGGAGTTCTTTTACAAGTTGTACTTTATTGGGACATTTTCACTGGTGAACACAGCTCAACAGATGGACGGTGGGCTGAACAAACTGACACTTTCTAATGACTGCTAAAATCTGAAAATGGACGGGCCCAAATATTTCTAACTATTAATATTTTATATAACCTGTTTGCAGTGTTTTAAGCATGCATTATGTTGCAATTCTAAAACATTCCTATAATTCTGGTCCTCGGATGAAAAGTTACTACATAAATGTGATCTGTGTTAGCATGGCACAGCAGCGAGCAACACTCAGCACCACGAGATCTATTCTACCCCAAACATTGATCTAACAGATTGATTACCATACAGCTGCAATGCTACTGACTTTCATCTCTGACCTCTTACTGCAAACATCTCTACAAGTTCTAAATAATCACATAGTTTTCAATTCTCTGTCGTTGTTAGACTCCATATTTCCATCTATTCTTTTTTTCTTAAATGACAGTACCACAGTACAGTGATGATATCAGATGGCGATATCATGGTAAACTTTGATTTATTAAAACATTATATCTGATATTTAAAAGTAACAAAGATGGAACAATGGTATTACCTTGTTACTTTGTGTAAGTGTTTTTTGCGTTTCTTTTTCTAAAATGACAAACTAACTTATACTGTTTTCTCTGAGAACACCATGTACTGTACCTTGGTACTGTTTGGTTCTTTCCAAAAGTTAAACAGCATCAAGAACAGAGGCCATAATGTTAACAGAGAAATTAAAGTTTCTAAATATCAACATATTCAGAGTCGTCCAGAAACCAGCAGGATATGTTCTTGCACACACAGTGGCTACAGGTGAGACTTGTTCTCTCAGAAAACCCTCACTTGGAGAGCACAAGCGTTGCGAGAGAAGCCAGAGGATTGGCTAACAGTAATTTACTGTGAAAACGTATTTTTTTTTCTTCTTTGAAGCACCTGAAGGTTCAGTAAAGTGTAAATAGAACATTCTGTGGGGTCGGAACACTTTGATGTTTTTTCGTAAGACCCACAAGCTTCAGCCGCAAGTGAGCAGGTCTCCTTTCGTGTCAGGAAATAGTGCGCATGACTGTCAATCTTACTGTCAAACCGTATCTCTGCCTTAGTATCTTTGATATCCAAAATCAAGTCTAGTTGTTTGAACTTTTTTATGTTGACTTTCTTTTTTGGCATTTTAAAATTATGTAAAAGAGTTTAAATAAAAGTTAAATGTTCAAGAAACCTTATACGTCTACGGTGGATGGGCCCTAAATATGTGACGCCAAGCAAAATTATTACTAAAATAATCAACATACTATTTATTACAGTACCGTACTAGAACTGGGAATTAGTTTATTTTCTAAAAAAACACTCGCAACAAAGAGATTGCAACAGTCTAGACTTCTGTTAATACGCTTATCTGCAATAAAACAGCATGTGCTCTGTCTAGTACGCTGCTGGCCCTTTAAGAAGATAAGCATGCCGAACACCTCCCCCTGTTGGAGGCCGGTGGCGCTGTGAACTTGACCTGATCTGACCCTGTTTCTCCCACCCCTCCCAAATTTCCGCTACCAGAGCACTGGAGCACATTCCTGCTCTGCTGTGTTTACTGAACATATGTGCGCGTGTGTTTGTGTGTGTGTGTGTGTGTGCACTTGTCTGTGCTTTATCTTCCTGTCTTACAGTGCACCAATAAAGAGTGTGTTTTTATACCTCCTCGTTCACTGTATGCCGAGGGGGAACGACAGGATATGGAGGCTCATAGAACCCTTGCTTAATATCTTCTATACTGACTGGCAGATTTACAGAACTTGCAAAACTCCATTATTCAGTTATTTCTTATTTTCATCCATTGAATGCATGGAGTAACCTGTTTTTGAGGCTGTAGAAATTGTTTGTTTACATTCAATCCGGCAGCATTCATTTATTAAATATTGGTGAAATGAAGCACGCATTCAGCATTTTAAAGAGGTGAAAGAGTTGTCTGGCTCCCGATACTGTTGTAGTCCCAGTATACTAACTGTATTATGCTCAATTGTGGTTCTCTGCTCCATCCACACAAACATCTCTAAACAGTTTTACCAAATGGTAAACTGCAAGTGCACAGGGCATTCAACACACATTTTGTGGGCATGTTTGCACCATAACCAGATTTGCATAAATCATTTTGCAAACCAGGAGGCATGAGCTAACCCAGACAAAGCATGCAAAAAAAAAAAAAAACGAAACATGCTGATGTGCAGAACAGATCATGTGATATTTCTACAAAACCGATATAGCCTGAAACAAACAGCACATCAATCTTTAAGCCCTAATTAAAACTTAAAATGTAATTAATTCGATTATCTTTCTAGGGAGCCGTTTCACCCCATGAGGTTTGCGGTTTAAGCAATTGTGAGTGAAATAGTCTGTTGAACGAGAGAGGGAATCAAAATAATAGCCCCTGGATCTCGTTCACGCCTCCATTCGGGACCACCACCACCCCACCCACAGCTCCATTAGCAACGATACTGAACCAGAGCTGAAAGTTTCAGCACACACACAGCTGCAGGAAGAGCTAAACACTAGAGGCCCTGTAGTGGAATTTCAGCATGGCCCTGTGCCTTTAAGAGCAAATGCTGACTTTTTTTGAGGCCACTCCCTCTTTCCTTTTCATTTTTAACGTCTCTCTCTCTCTCTCTCTCTCTCTCTCTCTCTCTCTGTGGTACTGCCGTTAGTAGAAGGGCGAGCGACTCAGTTTCTTATCAGAGGGTTTACAGCAAGGAGTTTGCAGGCTATTAAGCAGGTCAGGTGACATGTGGGCTGCCTGCCTGACCCACACAACTGAGGGTGAAGGTCGTCTGAGGGGGTGGAGAGACTAAAAGGGGCGGAAAGGAGATTGAAGCAGAGTAAGGGAGTGAAAAGATAGAGAGACATTTTCTCTTTCTTTGGCCTTAATGTTTTGTTTGTTTTCTCTTTAATTGGTCTCTTCTTTAAGTATGCATGCACACTTCTGCTTTAAAGGTTTAGGGTCACAACTTTATATAGAAAAAATTATACATTTAAACAAAACTATGGAATACCACAAATGTAACTATGTTATAGAATTAAAAAATTTAACAAAAAAGAAATCTTAACTCTATATAATGAATCATTATTCGTGTAATCGCCTTTGTTCAGAGAACATTATTGTTAATTGTGAGCTAATTTATCAAGTTCACATGTATCAAATGTTATTTTTGTTATAAAATAAACTTACATTTACACAATTATATGTTTGTCTATAAAAAGACATTTAAGAATTCACATTCACATCAAAAGATCCGTAATCTCAAGAGAAAATATTCACTCAAGCGACTATATAGTGTTTGTAACATACAATGTCAGATGCACATGTAATACAAATGACTGTATATTTTTACAGTGCACTTTGCAAAGCCCTGACACACAGACACACACATGCAGACACACAGACACACACATGCAGACACGCACGCACACAAGAATAATTCCTAAAACAATGCAACTAGGTAATTGAATAAAAGGTTTGGAACACATAATCTAGTATTTGAGAGAGCTCTCTTGACTCATATTACTGAGTCATTCTGCCTCCAAACATGCACACACACACACACACACACACACACACAGCAAATCAGCAAATACGTTGTTCTAGTCCAGCGCACTTTTACTGGCTAAATAGGCAGTCTAACAAAACTTTTAGTTGAGTAACTGGCCACATGTGTCCTCAGTCTTATGTGTCCTCATGCTTAAGTATTTCTTCAAAGTTATGTACAGCTTAATGTGCACGGACAGCATCTGAAAAGAATGTGTACATCAGAACACCCCACACTTGAAATGCACGGAAAAAAACGAATAAATTGTGCAGAGGAATCATTCATAAATTGTTTTCCATGTCATGTGCACTGCTCTGTAAATAACAAATTAAAACTGTGTTGTATTGTATTGTAAAGCAAATGTACTGGCAGATACCACTGAAATATCACTGGTGTTCTGTGAAATCACACCTGTATATATGACCCTAGATGAAAACGTCAGGGGGCCGACTCATGCTTTTTTTTTTGTCAAACAAGAAACAAAAACGTTCTTTTCCTGCGACTGATAATGCGGTGTTTGATTTAATAACATGCCTTAATCAATAACGATAAAAGGGCTAGAGGTTAAAGTTCAGGTGTCAGGAATGAAGGGTTTAGCGGTACATTAGAAGGCAGCCATGAGACTGTGGGTACGCCAGCAGCCTTCAGAGCGGCAGTAACTTGGCTGGCACAAGCGGTAAGATCATCAGCTGGCTTCCAGGCAACCTCCTTTTATACAACACAGTAAATTGAAACACATCTCTCCGCCTGCCCGTCGAGCCCACTTATTTTAAATGAATCATAGTGTCAGTGCTTGGCTCCGTGTGAATCTTAATTTCCCTTTCTTCCAGTCTCTCGAGTTTAAAGCCCAGCTCGACACAAACCTCTAGGTCTTTGTCAGCTCACTACTGCTTTTGAAAAGGTCGCCCAGAGGCATGCCTCACAGTACATTCTGAGGCCCACATTGCAAAAATAACATGGCACTCCTGGTACCAAGCAGAACAGGAGATGAGTCAACAGCTTTTTCAGAAGAACAAGCCAGAGCATCTTCAGTGATTTACGCCATGCAGTAAACCGGCGTCCGTTTTCAACCGCCACAACGCACACATGGCTTTCTCAGTGCATTTACACAACAACACTTCCAAGTACTGCCGTTACAATTCAGAGGCAGCACAGTTCTGAGAATCATCTTGAACGGACATGGATTCATTCACACGAACACATAAAAACAATGTGAAACCAAAATTAACCTAGCGCACTGCGTGAATTGCCATATTGTCTTGGTACCCGTTGGACCAGTTTATTTCTTTGAAGAAGCTGGAAGAGATCTCGTAGCCTGGTGAAAAAACTAGCATACAACATATGCACTTCACTCACCTCTCTCCTGCACAAAGTAGGCGAGGTAGAGGTCCAGCTCTTTGACGGACACGCTGATGTGATGAGGCTGGACGCAAAGGATGGGATTGGAACACTGGCCGCCCTTGACTAGCCGCTCCCCATCCGTACTCTCCAGCGGGATGCCCTTGAACAGAATCACCATCACCAGGTCAAGACGCCACACCTTATCCGCCTGCCGCAAACAGTCAATGCGCCTCATCTTTCCTTTCTGGTCAGGGTTCGAGAGGACACAACACGGGGGCTTTTTCCCTGTGATGGCCAGCACGAAGTCCTCACGACACTCCGGTCGGATGTCTTTGCGGAGCTTGGCGAGGAGGCGTGACGCCCATTTCTGTTTGACCTCGGGTTTCTCTCCCAGGAGTTCGTCTTTGACGGCGCGCTCTTCATCCTTGGTCATCCGCTTCTCATGCTTTTTGAAATACTTGCGCTTTCGGGCCTGCAGGTTGAACCATGTGTAGGCGAAGGCACGCACGTGCGGCAGCAATGCCTCAATGAAGGGATGAAATTCATCCTGGGAAAGAATAGAAAAAAACAGATTAGTTACAGATCGAGTTCGGTTTAATTCATTTTTGTGCCCCTAGTGGCACTAAACTGAAAAAATTAAACTTAGAAAAATACTACATTGTTTGGTTCAGTTTCTGTATAGAGACAAAGCTCAAACAGAAAAACAAGGTGATAAAAAACAAACCAACACAAAGAATTGAAAAATTAGTTTTCATGACCCAGAAACCCATCTAATGTCACACTGCAAGGTCTTTGCTCATACCCAAGTCTACTTACACTGTAGTTGTCTCATAAAGCTGCGATGTGGTACAGTGTCCCACCATCCAAAAAATAACACTCACCTCAATAAAAGGATAGAAATCAACCTGAGAAAAATGAGGGATTACTCATCAAACTGTTTACTCAAAATCTATTTCTGACAAACAAAAGCCACGTCTGAAGTTCAAAGAGGATATGAATCATTCCATCTTTTTTCTGTATTGATTTACTTTGATGAAATACATTTTTTCCGTTCTCTCTTGTTTACAAAAACAGAAAGCGTAAATTCCAGATGTAATGCTTTGAAAGTCACAATGATATTCCACAGATTTCACAGCTAAGTTTGTTCAGAGTTTACAGCAAATCGAATGCATCCACGCTCCGCAGTTTTTTCCTTTTTTGCTAATGCAGCATTGAAGTCATCATTTATCCAATTATGCTTTTTTGACTATTTTCACTTTCAGTGGTAAGTTTTCAACAACAACAGCAACACCACACACATATGCACCTCCCGGGCACGTCGCAAACCGCAGTCCTTTAACTGTTTGGGGCTGGATAATTCTGCGGCATTCATTTGGTCTGACTAATTACTTCCATATTTTACCATTTCTAAAACCCTAAACTAGCACCAGGCCGTGCTATAAATGTTACTAAAACCCCAAATGAACATTAAGCATGCACATCTATCAATTATCATTAACAAGACTTCAAGCTCAGCGCACACTGCTGTGGCTATTTGTGCGTGTGTGCACACAAAACATTCATAATGAGAGCGGAGCTCTACAGTTCTGTGATAATCATCAGTCCAAAAAATCCCCACATGGGAATGAAGTTCAATAGGAGGGGTTTAGCGCTTATGGCAAAATAATGAAACTCAGTCTTGCTCTGAATGATGTCAGCTGTGGAATCAATATAGCATGACATAGTCACCAGCGTGTCAATTTTGCTTAGGTATAATGCAACCGCAGAGAGAGGAAAAAAGAGAGATGCTTAGGGCTGCTTGACCACAGTAATTCAAACAAAGAAAAAGAAAGGAAAAAAGAAAACACAGCAGCCCTCAATCTGTTTGTGCTGCAAGGAGTTTTTGTAAGCAGGAAAATAATTAGATATGCATTCAGCACGTTCAGCATCTCAGGCGATAAACATATTCTACAGCTTACGGCGGTGAGAAACAACGTCCAGAACCCACCTACAACATTTTCCTCTAACACCTCCATAACCATCTCGAAGTTACACTCTATAAGTAAAAAACAAGGTTCTATGCCTTCTGTTTGCATAGATACTTCATAATGAATGAGTTTTGAGCAAAATTGATATCCAACCTTTGAAAAGTTACATCTCCCCTTCTTATTTGAACACATTATTAAATATATATGTATTCATGTAAATATACAATGTTTTCATGTTGCATAGTTGTGCCTGAAGTGAATAGCCAAAAAATTACACAACACAATAGTGATGAACCGATATGTAAATATTTGGCCAATTTTGGCCCATTCTTTATCATTTGAAGCGGATAACCGATATATTGGCTGATATACAGTATCTAAACATTACTATAAAATTCACTAAGATTGAAATAAAAGGCAAAAAGTGAACAATTGTTTTTTTGAAAACATTGACTGCAACAAGGTATCCCCTGAAAATCATGTACCAAGCCTATTTACACTTGTTAACTGTTCTTTAACCGTCAAACTTTTCTGGTATATTTTTGATTTAATAAACAAATTATAGATGTTCTTCTAAAGCAACCCAGTAAAGTTATCTTCATAGTCACATGTCTAACAGCTGCACATGCTTTTGTTACTGTACTTTACACATTTATAAAAACGTTATCTACATCAAACATTTTTTGCTAATAGCAGTAAGTGAATGATCACGACAGAAAGATACTGTTCTGTATTTTAACTGTGAGCAGCGTGAACCTGAAGAAGTTTAACCAGAGGAAATTAATCAACAAATATGAATAACAAATAAAACTATGATCAGTGCACATTTTATTTCATGTAAGCTTTTTGGGTGACTGTGACACATTAAAGAAATGTCCTAGTTGTTAACTAACTATGAACAACAAGAGTTTGTTCACGTCGAAACAGTGATTTATTTTAGTTCAGGGTCCATTAACTCATGTTAACAGTTACACCATTTTGTAAATGGTGAAATTAACATGAACTAAAATGTATAAATGCTTTAAAAGTATTGTTCACTGTTACTTCATGTTAGCTAATGCATGAACTATTTGTTAACAAATTACTTATTTGTAAAGTGTTCCGTTTTTAGTTCTACTACAGTTTGCTTTTTTTGTATATTTAAATAAAACCCATATTTGTGTGATTGTTTTGTCTAAAGATACAAATAGTAATGTTTTTTTGTAAAGTATGTTTTTAAAACGACTTTGATATTCTAATCGAACTAAGCCTAGGCCTGGCTTAAGCTAATCCTTTTCCGGTAAACTGCCTCGAATTTTTTTTATATCATATACACCATATTTTGATAGTTTATTTGCTTTTACTTTGTATATAATTGTATAATATTGCATTAGTGTTTGCTACCTGTTTATCGATTTTGGACACTTCTGTACTGTATATGCATACAGCATATGTCCACTTACAAAACTAAAATTGTATATTTCTAAACCTCAAATTCCAGGTTCCATAAAAACCTCTTATCTTTAACATTCTAATTATAACCAATCCTATTATCACCAAGAGCAAAAACACTAGTTGGTCTTCTCAAAAGTATAATATTTCAAACACATTTGTGAATTTAGACATTGTTTCTAAGGAATTTCTGCTTTAAAAAACAGACTTTCCCTCCTTGTGCTGCTTCGGAAATATTTGAAAACACTATAAAACCTGCTTTTTTAGAAGCTGCTCTCGCGGAGCTGGACTAAAGAAAGGAACCAGATTTAACATCCTTCTTTTACCCAAGAGCAACAGCAGAGCAGAACATGTTTATATTTCCAGTTATTTCAACTTTTGTGCTGGGAGAAGCTGAAAGCAAAATAGAGTGCAGTAATTGTGAGGTGGAGAAGCCTGCAGACAGCAGACAGCACAGTACACACATTCACATCTGTAATCAGTCGAGTCAAGCAGAACCGATACAGTTACTGAGTCCACTTCACCAAGACTTGCACAAAAACCCAGACAGAAAAGCCTCTCGATAGTTCCCAAAGTTACCAGTAACGCATGGAGCTGCGGCTAAACAGACCACCTGAGATAAACGTTTAACACATTTAAAGACGTAAATCGTTTAATGGATAAAATATTCAAGAATTAAAAGAAAATGGAGAACTTCCTGGAACTATTCTGAAGGCTCCATGAATCACGTGACCCTTAAAAAATGTGAACTTCCGTTGTCGTGACTCTCTCTTATCAGCTCTGGTCCAGACAATACTAGCACCTTCTGTCTGCAGATGTTTTCTAAAAGCCGTGAGGAAATGGTAAATTCAAAAACAGAGGGCAGTGAGAGTTGGCTTTATTTCTGTCTGTGGATGTGTTTTCTTTCAGTTTGGGATAAAGCTCCTCTTATTACACTTGCTGCAGGAGCAGTGAATCTGTCAACCACTTCTTTGGCAAAATTAAACATTTGTTAACGCGGAGAACGCTAAGAGGCAGGTCAAATAAAGCGGCCGAGGCACACATGCTTGGAGCGAATATCTCATATTTTACCAATATTACCATTCTATATTTACACAAACTTTTACATCCCTCCACACACATAATTATTATTTACTTTAAGTCAAAACATGTATCCAAAAATATAATAATTCACAAATTAAGTCTGGCATCCTTGCAACAGCTTAACATTATTTGACAAAAAATAGCAATATATAAAATTATATAATGCTTTTTTATAAAAAACAAAATTGTAAATTAACAATCTAATCCAATATTGACCTGAAAATGAGCTTTAATTTACAGACCTTCTGTATTTACAGCATCCAGATATGAAAAGCTTATTTGAATTCTCTTCTT
The DNA here is from genome assembly GCF_947034865.1 of Barbatula barbatula. Taxonomy (NCBI): domain Eukaryota; kingdom Metazoa; phylum Chordata; class Actinopteri; order Cypriniformes; family Nemacheilidae; genus Barbatula; species Barbatula barbatula. The sequence goes on from NC_136774.1 coordinate 17,403,873, forward strand.
TCCTCCACTTCTGGAAAATCCAACTTACACTGGTGACTGTGTTTTGGAAAATTGATCTTTCGTACGTTTGAAACCGGTGATTGACCAGCCAGTGTGTTTAAAAAACCATCTCGACCAAGAAGCTTACACAAAATGGTCTACCAGCATTACCATCCACCACGTTCCCAAACACAGCTACCAGCTTAAGCTAGATTTAATTTCCAGCATGATCTTTTCTTTCTCTCTTTCCATATTTGGCCTGGACGGGCTCCAACGGAATGCTCTGTTTTTACTACAATCAGTCTGAGAGGAACGCTGCGACTGGATTTCGTGTGCAGATTAAGGATGAGAATGTTATTGATAAACATGGCTGATGAATGACTTCATTACGGCAGATGAACCCAAGTTCTTTGATCTGCTGGAGGCTGATGGCTGGCTGGCCGGCCGACTGTGATATTACAGACGGTTTGGTGAGGAGCGATGACCGCTTTAGTAAAAAAGCCAGGCCTAGCAGCTCTGCCGCTCTCTCTCTCTCTCTCTCTGTCAGCCACACACACACACACACACACACACACACAGCTGTATTTATGCAGTAATTGAATCATTTTGTTATTGCGGGGCTCAGGGAAATGTGTTTTTATTCCTGTCCGTTGCTCGGCTACCATCTTTATTATGTCTTAAACAGAGAATGTGATTTTTTTTCTCTTTTTGGTAAATCTTTTTCCAAGACAAAAAGAACAGAAATGTCTAAAAGATGACAAAATAGGGCAGTTGCGGTCACACACCCTGAAACAAAGTGTTGCTATGGTCACCCTGTGTGTCACAAGCATCTTAGCTTTTCCTTGACAGCTTTCACAAAACTGTGTGGTCAGGAGAACTGGATCCTAAAGGGATCGTTCAGCCAAACATTTAAATTCTGTCCTAATTTACTCACCGTCTTGTCATTTTTAACCTGTGTGAATTTCTTTTCTTTCACAACACAAAAGAAGTTGTTTTGAAGAATGTTGATAAACAAAAAAAACATTGAGGAGTCCAATGTCACTTTCATTTTGGGGTGAGCTATATCTTTAACTCTGGTTTCTAAAGAATTCAAAACGCATCATTAACAACAAAAGCAACTGCAGGCTTTTAAAGCTACTATTTTAGTAACACCATATGCACAATTAAATAACATCCAAAATCCCTCCGTTTTTCATATTTCACCATTCACCTTGCGCAGGGTACAGCCCGCCAGTGAAAAAAATGCCAGTGAGCCTTGAATTTTTGTAACGGTGCAATTTACCCAGAATGCCCTCTGAGCATTAACAGCAGACAAACTTCCCCACCCTTCCTACACTGTTGCCAAAAGCACTTTCACTCTATTTCTACCGACTGGCTATGAAGTGGATCGTCTAGGATCTGGATAATGGATTCAGCTTTAACACTCTTTCAAAGCCAATGCACCAAAACATAGAAGAGTCCAGAGGCGTCATAGCCATTAAAACAGAGGGGGCACATGCATGTGGGGGCAGACTGATCCGTGTACGTCACAAGCTACTGTGCGAGAACAGATTGCTCCATATGCTTTCAAATGGCTCTTGCTATCATTGGTGTAGTCTGTACAGTCGAACACATCTCTTGCCAGTTGGCATGCAGGTAGCACCGTTTAAAGTGACTAACCTTTATGTTACAGTTCACTTTCAGGGTGCAAAGACAGACAATACCCAAAGAAAATATTTTACTCTAAATTAACTATCAGTAATATATATATATATATATATATATATATATGTATACATAGAGTGGTATATTACTTAAAATAATATACACAATATATTAAACAATACATAAAGAATTTACACTTTTCATATATTAAGAAATAGATGCACTTAAATTATAATATGATGTATTATATTGTCTTACATATTTTTGTTTCATAATGGAAGACATTTTGTAATGGGTAATAAATCTGTATTAAAGGCAGTTTAACAAAGGGTAACCACTTTGGTTAATTTTTATTAGCTTTTTTCTTTTGTGCTCTATATTCATTTGAATGCAAACAATGACTCTTTTACAACTATAGCACACAATTGTATACAAGACATTTGTTCTCAAAATACACCAGACTGACGGATTTACCTTATGTTTTAATTTGATTCTCGCGATGATTTGTGCAATGTTTTGAATATAATATTGCTTTAAATGTATGTATTTGTATGTACAGGATCTGTTTTTGTGTGTTGTGCACACTGTACCCCCTTAAACGAAATGGGTGCATGATGCCCCTGGAAGAGTCGGCATGCTTTTGTTTGGGATACATACAGTGTGAGAGATTCAGATATTCATTTGACTGCATGTTTACACTTTTGCTACAGTAGTTCTCACTGCAACAAAATAAATGCACAAATGAGACCAAGCAAATATGCTTGAAAACTATGCGTCACAATAATAACACAAGATACTGGGTTTGAATTTTAATGTATAGGAAAGTGAACATAGGTTTAAAACTGCAACTGATGAATCGCTAAATAACGTATGTTTTTTTGTTGTTGCCTTCCCTTAAAATTTTTTTTTTACTTTGAATTATACGCAAGATGCATGAATGCTTTAGCTAAATTGTAATTGAAACACATCTGCGCTTTTAACCATGACAACAAGTTCGGTCGCTATAGTCAGAGAATAACCAGAGACACAGAACAGCTGCAGTCGGGATATTCCTCTGTGACCAGTGGGCTGATGGGATGAGGTTCTGAATGCTGAGTGGATCAAAGGGGATGTTCTATGAGCCACACTGCCTCTTTTTCCCCTCTCTCTCTCCCCCGCACAACCGCTGAGTCAGCCCTCAGCCATGCAGCATCATAATGGAGGGAGGGGGATGCTGGGTAACCGTCCTCTCTCTGGAGAAAAGGCGGTTTGTTAGAGAATGTGCTGCAGTGGTATTTGGGTTATGCTTCTTTCTCTCTCTCTCTTTCTCTCTTCTATGTTTCTTTTTTCATCATTAGTCGTTCTTAAAGTGTTTAGGTTTTGAAGGAATACAATTTTCTTTTACTGTACTTGCACTTCTCTTTTAAAAAATATTTAGGTATTTTGCACAAACACTATACATGCAGTTGTGACCTAATTTGATTGACATTTGACCGAATGAGAGAGTATGGTCTCTAAATGGTTAACATCGTTATTCCTTGTTAGCTTTGCCGCCATTTTAAAATCGTATAAGTCACCATTCATAATGTTGTAATTGTCTTCTGTATTTAAAAGGTGTAAATGCCTTACAATGCCAACAGCGGTTGTCAATATTTCAAAAAGTTTTACATACCGGCTGTAGTTCAGACTCCAAAACAGTCACTTTTATCCTTGGCACACGAAACAGGTAGTAGTGCTGGCGGACAGTTTCGAGCACAGAAATACTACGTCATGCGTCCAACTTGTTTTTTAACAAGTTGACCATGTTAAGCTTGAGCACCGAGCACGTTTAACAGTATAAAGAAGGCATAGCAAGTGCATATGTAATAGCATGTTAGGCCTCCTTTAAGAAAATGTATTGTCAACTACCTACTCAAAAATTAGGCAGACCTATTGCTGCATGTGACTTGCATAGAACAGAGTCACAGGGTTCATGTTCCCATGCCAGTTAAAGGCACCTGTTCTGTAGCATCTGAAACGGTATAAATCTCCATTGATGGAACACAGAGAGCGTTTGTTTACTATAGATTTGAAACAAAGAGACACCAGCATCATTATGCACGATTCAACCTTTGCAACAATTAGTGCCTTAGATCTTCATGTTTTCAGGCGTCCCGGGACTCTAATGACAAAACACTGTCTGGCTCTGGAATGATTCCTCAGTGTCGATTAGAGCAAAGGGGGGGGGGGGGGGGCAAGGGCCTTTCTTTAAAACACAACATGGGAAATGCAGCCTTTCGCTTCATCCTTTACTCACTGAGCTTACTTCACTCCATCTACAGTTCCTTCGTTTGGAAAGACATCTAAAAGCTGGAAAGTATCACTGTGCGTGCAAAGAATTCTGTGTCGCATGGTTATTTCCACTTAACAGTTGCTTGGTAAATTTGCAGGAGGGGCTGCCAGTTATGAAAAACCTCTCCAACTCAAGTTGGTTTCTAAATGAGTACAAAAACACATTCTAGCGAACAATGAAATGATGCTCTGAGGTACACGCTTTGCACCTTACCTACGCACACAAAAAAGGTCAAGCTTTTTTCTTGAAATTATCAATCATTATTTATATTCGCTATTGAAATCTCTTTGGTCTGAACCTGATAGTACGGTCCTCTCCAACAAAGCCATAGAAGGCCAAAAATAACTAGTTACTAAGTCTTGTTGAAATTCACCCTTTATTATTGAACAATAAGAAGAACTGTTTAGAAATTTGGTTAAATAATTCTTACCTAAATTGTGGTTTTACGGATTATTTACTGTACACAAGTCTGCTTTTGTTTCATGAATAAAGCCCTTTGTTTTTTCCAACTCTACCTCTCCAATTGGGAAAAACAACGGCAGCATTAAGGATGTTGACATCCAGAAATACACGGCCAAAATATATTTGTTATTGTTTTTATTTCCAGATTATTTCTAGATTCCTACTTTTATTGGGGAAGTTTCTTTTCGATTTCAATATGTATTTCTCAGCACAGATGCATCTTAAATACATAACAAGAATTCATCATACAGCTTCTATAATATAATTTTTTAGCGATATAGAGGATTTTATGGGCTACCACATTATAAGTTAATACTATTGTGGCCTTGGTTACGTCAGTGGAAGATTTTAAAAATACTTTCAGATATTAGGCTTACATTTTGATAACAAATATATTAAGAACATTGATGGATCATCACTATAATTAATCGACAATTCAATTGGTTCAATGATATGTTGTCATTAAGCACTGCTGTCAAACAAATGTGCCAACTACTAAAAACAATTTACTTTGTCTTTCAGTCTTGTAAAATAAATTAATTCACCACAACATTCGTCTGTTCCACTCCCACACGCTTTCAGAAGCGGGACATCTGCAGCTTCATCTTCTTAGCATACATGCTAACCACATAACCGCAAAAACAAACAGCCCAGTGACTCCAAACACTCACCAAAACAAACACATTGGCAACAATCTGGTCTTAAGCTTTTTGAGCATCCGGAAATGCTTGGACAGACTGGGGCATAGTGGGTTTATGGGAGGAAACAGCTGTGCCTTCACAGAATTTATTTGCGCAGTGAATTACAAACCCACACAGAGTTTTTGTCTCAATGGCATTCGATATACATTGTGCACGGTGCCACAGTAGCTTTCTGTGTGTCTTTTAACAGTTTTACTATGATCTACTGCAAATTGTTACTATAACAGCACCACATCCTTTTCTAAAGTAAACAGGGTCAATTTTGATTTCATGTTGACTTTAAAGTCTGGTGGGTTCATCAAATCCTTTAAGCCTGTTTTGCAGTGACGCTGTATGTGAGTCCTATTAGTAAGTGTCCCAGACAGGTTGAGCAGCGGCAGTAGTACGAGTCAGTAGAGTTATCCAGACTCATACAGAAAATTAGAGCAGCAAGCAGTCTGGAAAATGCAATGCACCCACTCCACTTGAGCTATGACCTTTGCATGCCAGAACAATAGACATCCCTTATAGAGGATTAGAGCGGGTAGCTGGGTCACCCCGACTACATGCCCAATCTTTACATGAATCCAAATCTCTCTCTAAACAAACGGGCCCCAGATGCACCGCTTAGACTAGCTTATGATCGGCTCATACCTTAACTCTCAATTGTCAGCAGACAGAGGTCATGACTCCTGGGTCCTCTAGTTAGACATGCATGAAAACATCAGCCTGCTTCAGAAATATGAGCCACAAAAACAAGGTCTTCAATTCTTAAAGGGACAGTACACTCAAAAAACCTGCATGTGACTCCTCTTTGGAACACAAAAGAAAATGTCTGAGACGTTTTGTGTCCATACAATGGAAGTCAATGGGGTCCAATGTTGTTGAATGACAAATTATTAAAAGAATTACTCACTCGAGTAAATAGATTAAAAAAAATTGTTTGGGTGAACTATCCCTTTAAGTGACTATAGACTAATAAACTAATAAAAATGTATATTCCAGTGACATGTATTGTTTTGTGACATGTTTAAGGTAAATTACATCTACCAATGAAAAATATAAGCAGGGATAAACTGAACAATTTATTTGAAAGAGTGAGTTAGTAAAATGGTCCTAATAAAAGTGAAATGCCAGAGGCATGCAAATAGATACTACCATGTGAGGTCTGCAAACAATGACACAGTTACCTCAGGTAACCTTCCGAGTATTACCCCACCTGCCCTTACGCACACAGTGAGCCCAGCGGTGCACTTAGATCTCTCTCAAAGATCTCTCCAAACAGCCAAACCACACCTCTCAAGTCCAAGTGCATTACAACTGAACTGAATGTGCTATGCTCCAACATAATCTTGGTTAAGTACAAGCAATCGGAAAGCATCTGGCTGAAAGGTTTATACAGCGATTGTGTTTGCCGCTCACTCATGCAACCAGTTGTTTGACTTACTGAACTGTTCATCTTTCATGTAGGATTGGCCAGCATTCATAAACAAGCAATGTATAAAATTGTTTAATAGGGTTTCATGAGACCCAACAGTGTTTAGTCGTGGGTTCTTTTAACTGTGTTAAATGCTTATTTTCATCCTTTGTAAGTGAGTCACTTAAAAAGCATTTTAACCTGCTATTAAGAAAAATAATGCAAATATCTTCCAAATATGCTTTTGCGTGTTTTAAACATGGTGAAATTACTCAAATTGAACGCTTTCTTCATTACAGTACTCAAAAAGTACCATTCTGAAAGACCTCTTGTGGATTCAACAGGAGTAAAAAAAGATCGATTTCATATAATATTTTCCGATTCACTGAATAATACATTATACATGCCGTAAAGGTGCTTTTATCTTTCTCACTAATATTCCAACTTTGTAGGTAGGAAAAAGAATATTTCTCTCCAGATCATTGTGTACTATAACGTTTGCCTGACATGTTATTAAACTCAACTGTGATACAAATAAAAGCCAGATCCATAGCCAAAGGTGTGGAATATACATTTTCTGAATATAAAACAAAAGCAATAGAGAAAAATAATAGCTCAGCATTTACAAGGACATTAATTATGAATGGGTGTAAAACAAGCAAACATGAGCACATCATAGGTGTTAGGATATAAATAGCCATTAAAACATGCTTGTGAAAACATGAGCCATGGAAATGTGCTTTCGAGACAATGTTAAACAAACTTCTGACAATGCTTTTGAATGATAAGCCTCATTCAGCCCTTTCTATGTGGAAAATAAATGCACAAAACACATGGGCCCGGTTTCACAGACAAGGTTTAGCCTAAGCCAGGACGCTTTTAAGAATTTGCCGTTTTTAGGTTGCCTTTAATAAAATACCTTACCTTACTGATGTACATCTTGAGACAAAACAATGGCACTGATATATTTATAGTTATAAATATATATATATATATATATATATATATATATATATATATATATTGTTTTTTAGTTATGTCAGGGCCGCTCAAATTTCATTTTAGTCTGGGACTAGCCATAAACCTTGTCTGAAACCAGGGCATGATGTTTTTAAAACAGACAGAAAAATTATATTAGAGGTTTTGTTTACGCTGCAATAAAAATGGATGGAGACCAGGGACTGTAAAGCTCAGAAAAAGCAGCATAAAAGCACATTTAATATATTCCATATAACTTGAATTCATACAGGTTTCAATAGATCCACTGGTAAACACATTATGCTCGATTAAGAATTTGTCTTTAATTTTTTGATCAACTGTTCCTTTAAAAGATGTAAAAGTTAGGTTTCTGTTTTTGCCATTACCCAAATGGGATTCACCCTACATGCATACTGTATATCTGTGCATACTGAATTATTCTCATAATGTCAGAAAAGGCCACTAAAAAGCATGCAGGTGATTTTACTTATACTATATCGGAGTGGTTAATTGGGAAATGATGACAGAGGTAAAGTTGGCTGTGATGAGACCGTCTGCAGTGTCTTGGATGCGGGTTCACCATGAAAGAGCAAGACACTGTGTCTGTCTATCTGTAGGTTTAATTACATTAGCTCTTTAATTGAATTTAGCCGTAGCTTCGGCTCACTCTCTGACAGCACGGTTCTAATCCTGGAGAACCCTGGGAAAATAAACTGGGTCTTCCCTCGCTCTCTCTATCTCCCTCCCTTTTGATTTTGTTGTGCCATGGGAGCAGATCAAATCTGTGGATCCCAAATCAAATTAAATCTACTTTCACGTGGAATGCATAATTTATCAAGCAAAAAGGGGGAGGTTACAGAACATTTCAATTATTTAAGAGTCAAAACTAAATTTCAGAAAAGTTAAGCTAGTTTGGTCCCTCCAGTGGAGGCAGAAGGGTTAAATGAATGCATTTTCACTATCTGTATTAATTTCCTCAGAAAAGGAATCTCGGGTTCTTATGTCTGAGAGATAACAGGCAGGTCTTCAGCAGAGTCTGAGACCATGAATTGTCCCTGTATCGACAGCCTATTTCAATAAAAAAAATTTGTTGACTTTTTTGGTTTTAGCATTTCAGCAAAAATGAAACAAATTAAATTATAATCTCTGTACAAAAGTAAAAAAAAGGCTTACACGTAAACGGCAAATCTTCTTGGATTAAGCCTGTACAGAAACAGTATCGAGAACCTATATTAGTGACACTATACAGTATCTGCAGTTTTATCTTTATTTACTTAAGTTCACAGAGCCATGCATGCCGTATACAAGAGCAAATCTTTATTTCATCTTTACTTAGATTTTTGCAGATGCATATGAACAGGTTAACTTCATCCACAATAATGCTGATGCTCAAACTTGGCGGTTTCATCTCAGGATGGAAACAAGAATGATTTCTGAGACACGCAGACACGTTTCGACCCGGGCTATGAGAGTGCATGAACTCTTGCATCAAGTCAGTGTTTCCTTTCAACCACATCGAGCGAAAGGAAGCCAAAACCTGCATGACCCCTCTCTCACTTTACACCGCCCATCTAACAAAGGTGGGATGAAGGGAAAGCCCTCTCTGTATCTTTCTCTCACTTCCTTCCCCATTGTCTGTCTATGTCGCTCTCTCTTTCACTTGCTTTCCTTCACTCTCCCTCACAGTTACATTAAATTTCATAACCAGATAGCCTGGTAATCTCCATAATCCGAGTCATGCCGCGACAGGGCCCCGTGCAGAGCTCAAGAACAAACCCTGCACTCAAAATCTCTTGTGTTCCTCTGAGAATTGAGGAGTGTAGAACGGTGCTCTCTGAAAGCTCTACAAAATGTCAGTCTAACACTCAGACCAGAGATAAGTGACTGCTTGCCTACGAAATACAAAATCTTATTTCAACTGTGATGCGTGTTGCCTGTCGATGGCAATATGTTAAAAAAAGCCCTTGTAATACGCTTACCTGAAAAGAACGAGTCCCAGGTGTTTTTAGAAGAATGTTGGGGCATGTTTATAAACAAAAGATGTTAAAGATTAAAAAAGTGACTTTTACGCCATGTTTGTTAGATTTAAGAAAATCTACATGTTGGGAGTTGTTCTAAAAAGGCACAAAATTCACTTTTAGCAGATACGTTGATGACTCATCTTGCACTACAGATTTTTGTTGAATAAAATACAATCAGTTACAGATATGACAATGTCCCTCCCACTAATATTGCTTGCAAACAAACACTAAGTAGCAGATCATGGTTCATGGCTATATGTAACTATAGACTACTGCAAATGGAAATGGGACAAACCTGTCAATATGTTCCACCCAAACGTCCTGGTATGTTAACACAGGATTGTCCAACAATTCAAAGGGATTAAACTTTTTTTTTACTTTAAAATGTATCAAGTTAGTTACCAAAGGGGCAGTACCCCTCACAAAGTAAATGTTATCACCTGAACAGTGCATATTAGTGGCTCTCCAATCCTCTTGCACATCACAAATAGGATTGTTTTGCCTGTTTCCTTAATCTATGACCCCATGCAGCCACATTCTTCTCTGGAACGCATCACTTGACAACTCCAGCGATATGGGTGTGACATTTTGCCTTATGGGTGTGACATTTTGCCTTATGGACGTGACATTTTGCCTTATGGACGTGACAATAACGCTCATGGAATGTATTTTTTTACCAAAGTACTGAACGATTTTCTATATTTTACTAAACACTTGTAGATAGAGTTTAAACGTCATTATATGAACACATTTTCTGCGTTTAAAAATTTAAATAAACAAAAATAAACATGCGACAAAATGTGACAAAAAAGGACAGGGTTTTGGGAGACGTCAAACTTTGTGGTAATTCTGAGAATTATAATGCATGAACCTGAAGCAATAATATCAACAAATAAAAAAGACACAACTCTTTAAAGAACATAAAATAGTTACTTTATTTTCATTTTCACGTGTCCATTCATGAGGAATATGTACCGTTATGGATGTGTCAATCCTGAAAATGGCACTTAGCTGTCTACGAAAAATCATGCACTAAAAATGCTTTAAAAACTTGGAGATGACACATGGTTATTTGAACCACCAAATGTTGATATCTGTGCTGTTACCGTATTAAAGACCGTTGGTAAAAATGTTATTCTTTCATGGTAAGGTTGACATTTTCATGGAATTGCCCTGCTCTTGTGTGTTTTTATGCAGCTCCTGCCCTTTATCAAAATAACGGATTGCTGTCACTACATCGCAAAGTGCAAAAGCGGGAAATCATTTACCTCTGATTTGACTTTAATGCCTTCTTGCCCAAACACAAAAAAGCTGCCCCATTTCTGCCATGTAGGCAGTGTCATATTAGGTCATAGCCAAGTGTTGACATGTCCTCTTGCTTTCCCAGCTCTGCTTTGTTTGGCTTCAATCCTAATTCATAGAGATATCTGTCTAGGCATGTAGTGTGTAAACACACACATATCTAAAGCCTATAGACTGTCTCCCCTTACAGCTTTGACACCTTTCAATCTGAATTATATTTTTGAAAAAGAGAAGGACGAAGCGCACGTGCGCAGTCACCTTGAACGGGGTCAAGAAACGTCAGGATGGACTTCAACATCTGCCACGAGGCAAAGCGTGAATGGACATGAATGGATGTACTATGTTCTCTCCCCCTCTCGCTCACTCACTCATGGAGGCGGTGCCATTAACAAAAAATGATTTTGCTGATAAGAAAGTGAGAACTGGAGGGCATTTGAAAGGCCATTATCAGGTTTGACTGAAACAAAAAATGTTTTTGGCAATTTACTCACAGAGACTAGGTAGAGCCGAGCTAGCATATATTAACACATTTATAAATAGTCCGAGTCAATAGAAAGATTTGTTAGCAGTAAGTTTTAGATAAGAAGTAGTAAAAGTGTAAATAAAAATTAAGATTTATTTAAAAAATTTGTATTTCACCACCCCTAATCTTTCGTCAGAACTAAAACTGTAACCTCAGCTAACCAATCCTCTTGCACATCACAAATAGGTATTTTCTCCGGTGTCCTTAATCTATGACCCCATGCAGCCACATTCTTCTCTGGAACGCATCCCTCATAATGTGACCAAGTGCTGCTCTGGTGTGTTTTTAAGCAGCTCCTGCCCTTTATCAAAATAACAGATTGCTGTCAGTACGTCTCAAAGTGCAAAAGCGGGAAATGATTTACCTCCGATTTGACTTAAATTATTTTTGCTTCTCCAACAAAGAACTATTAAACTCATATCTGGGCTGCGTGCCTGGTGTATGGTTTTTGGCCCAGAAAGAGAATGAGAGACAGCCAATGCGAAAAGGTCCTATTAATATTTTTTCCAGTATAATAACAGCCATGTTAATTGTGGCTTCCTAATTCACCACATGCATGTCCAACCCATCTAAAAAGGATTTTACCTTCTCTTAAGAATCAGGACTAGTTTATTGAATCTACATTCTCAAATTCAATCGCAATAAATTTCATATCAGTTGCGATCTCGATCTTAAACACAACGGCTATGTTAACATGCATGCATCCATTTTCGTCAAAATTAATTCAACCTGATTGATGCGCAATATAATAGCTCAAAAAGAAACAAAAGAGGGATTAAGAGCTTTCCTAAAATGCAGACACAAGTAATTCAAAAGTAATTTGTGTGGCTCCTGACGACATATTAATGTATTATGAAGCGAATTGATCGCTCTCTTAAATTATAGCAGTTTCGATCCCACGGGCAAACTCAATAATAAATAAACCAAGAAGTTCATCACTTTCAGCAATGCTTTTCAAAGGCGCAAGCGCAAACAAGACATTTAGAACGGGTGATTCTGGTTGGCCCTAGGACCAAAAAAGACAACGCTGTTAGCGGTTATCTTGATTCCGGTTGGTCAAACCAATCCAGGTGCTTGACCAAAGACATTTCAGACGCTCAAGAGTAGACGCCCAAGACCCCTAAATTCTCTGTGCTCATCAGAACAAATAAATGCATACAGATTTTAAACAACTTGAGGATGAGTAAAAGATGATAGAATTTCCCTTTTTGTGTGAACTGTCCCTTTAACAAGAAAGTGTAAAGTGGGAAAATCAAGCATGCCAGAAATTTCATCCTAATTCAAGTACCGGCAAAACGAAATTAAATGCATCACAAGAGGTACTTATTCATTTGCATGTCAGTGAAACAATGAACAATGCGTCAGAACCCCAGCGGCATACCTTAAGAATTCTGTTTGCATGTCTTTCTGTATGAAGCAGGATCTGGATTGCCCCTTATCTTCAGAAGATGTCTTAACCTGCTCTGGGTGGGAAGGCACATGAATCAAAGCTGCCTATAGTCAAAGTTGTCAAAGGCACAAACCCTCAGCCGTATGTGCACATGCAATGATCAAAAATCTCATTATTGTCTTGGCTGAGAACTTGAAAGTCCATGAGGGAGGATCCATAAACTCCCTGTAAAATAACAACCGATTCTGTCATCTATACCTCCCCCATAACCCACACAAACACGCGCACACACACATTAATTAAAAACAGCCATACGCTCAATCTGTAACACATTACTCCTTTAAATCACAATGAAGTCATTCTAATTGTATTGCTCTTTGGAAGCTAGGAAAAGTAGAGCTACTACTGTATTTGTCTGTCTGTGTACAGTAAACATAGAAACAACACAAATGAAGTCTTTTTCTGTAATATCACAATCTTAAATGTCCAGTGTATGAAATTTAGCGGCACCTAGTGGTGAGGTTGCAAATTGCAACCAACAGCTCACTTCTGACGCACTACGGCAGCTGACATCAGGCTAAGATGTTATCATGTTTTCACTTCTTTTCCGAAGCAGATCTCAGATTTGCGAAGATGCCAACTTTTTGTTACCGTAAATGAACAATGGTCTAACTTTTTTCAGCTTTTTCATGATTATGATAGTAGTTCATTCTTTAATGATCATAACTAGGAACTCCATGACATCTCCTGAGCTATGAAAGAGTAACTTTAGAGCAATAACAATTTAACTCTGAAAAGACAAGATGAACTTCAGCTAGGCTTGCTGCACTCTAGGACACGGAGATCCAGGCCTTTGCCTTCAGTGCACAACAGCAGAGGCAAAAAAACAAGTCGCTTATCTTGCAGTACTGGAGTCTCCATTACACCACAAGCTCGGTGGCACAGACACACACACACACATTTACAGAGTGGAAGAGGGTGAAAGCTTGCTCAACGACCCTTTAAAACCATTTGCAACAGTGGAGAATCTTTTGATGGATTATGGCTTATAAGGAATGCAACCAGTGACACGGGTCTTTATGCTTCCATTCATCATGCGGTTGCAACCCTGGAACACGAGCAAATGAGCGATTTGATGAAGCATTGTGCGTGAGACATCCGTAATATTTACTCCTCCTTACAAAAGACTTAAAACACAAATGGGCTACCGTTGATAAAAGAAAGAAAACATTCCAGAACCTGACTTTTAACCTGACTTCATAATGTTCAATAAATCCACCCCAGCCATTTAAAAATTTGTCAGGATAAGTGTGTTCAGCATTTTTGTAGCTTGTCTGATAACTGCAACACAAAAGTCATGGGTTCAATCCAAAGCAACACTAAATATGTATACCTGGAATGCACTTAGTAGCTTTGGAGAAAAGTGTATGCACAAATATAAATATACGTCTGCATGTATATATGCACCAGAGAATTAAAATATTAATCTGTTCTATAATAACAGATGCCGATATATCACATAAAGTGCACCCGAAACAAAGGCAAAGAGCTCTCAACGGCAATTTTGCATAAGTGAGATGCAATCAAAAAAACCTCATGCATTCACGATTTATTTGTCTGCTTCGTCACAAACAAACGATTCATATTGTGCGGCGTTGCAGCAGCGGGGCTTCGGAGAGCAGCAGAGAGGTGTAAATCAGATACTAGTGCCAAAAAGATCCCCCTGCATCTGTTCAAACTCAAATACAGTGCAGGTTAAACCAGTCACATTTTCCAGCCAAAATTTCTGATGGGCAAATGCAACACATTATATATGCAAAATGCTAAACTTATGACTTCAATCTACAGTACGACATAAACAATGGACCCTAACAGGCATAACGGAGGAATGTGATCAAGTATCAAAATTGTGGCAAAAAATGTATTCTGGTTAAGGAAAGTACGGCTGGAAAAGCAGAGCCACAGTAGTGGAGAAGCAGAGGTAGATTTAGAGATCTTTAAAATAAACAACCCGCTGCACCCTGCCACGCCAGCACTGCTCTTCTTGATCGCCTTCCAGTTGGAAACATTTCTTAAAGCCTTCCCAGCAGAGCCGACACTGCCAAGAGCGGAGGTTCTTCTAAAAATGACCTACTACTGTGACTCCAAAGCCTCGGGCTTGCTGCAGACAAAGAGCATCAAATCGGAGCCCGAATATGATGTAGAGAAAATACAAAATAGACTTTGACATCTCAAAAGGTAAAAAACGACTTTCCGTCAGGTAACAGCATTCTGACTAACTCGAGCAATAAAACATTCACAATATTTCAAGATTTTCAGATATATCGTACGCAGAGGTTCTCACAGTTTTGGAGTCAAACATATTTGTCTTTGCACATTTTATTAGGTTACTCCTAAAGTCTAATCCTTCGAGGTTCATTTAAAAAATTAGACTCCGAAGGCTGAGCACATCTTTTCTAGAAAACAAATACAAACGTTTCCTCTCCTATATAATATATTGGCATGGAGGAGAGCGAAATGCTGCAGGCTAAGGTGGGATCTAAACACATCTTTATAAAGTAAATATTTAGGGTTGCTCACCATTCTCCCCGCAGAGGAACCTGGGTGTGATATGAAACGCAGCCAACCTTCCACAGACATCTCCAGTCCTGGCCACATCAAGTCCTCTCCTCATGCCAAGAGCTCGGACCTTTATAACTGAGGCTACTCTTTGTACCCGACTCCCCTCCCCATCCCCATCCCCTCTCCAAAAATCTCCTCGATGTCCTCTAATGAGTATCAGCCACTGGGATCAACACATGAAAGCTAATGCTCTACTTAGAATTTCTGACCCTTTTATCAGAAACGCTCCTTGGCACAAATAAGCAGACGAATATCTAAAAAAGGGGGTGATCAAAACAGCTTAATTAATCTGTTAACTGGCACACAGGGAACTGCCGCGCTGGGACGGGACCGTGACAGTGCCACTCAGGGCTGTCAGACGAAACTGGGGCATGCATTGCCGAGCCGAACGCAAGAGCAAACACTCCCTCCTGTAAAAAAAAAAAACCTGAGGCAGGCAGGCGCGCATACACGGACCGAGAGAGGACCAGTAAAATACACTGCGGGGGTGTTCTGGACCGTTTGAGTGCCCAGTAGCGGCACTTCAAACACAACGTGCCCAACCATGGAGAGGGGTGGAGAACATTTCAGTGCTCATTACATTAAGGCCTAGTTAGACTGCTCTCCCGTGCGCACATAACCGAGATGATCATAACTTTTATGCTGAAAATAAACAACAGACCATGGCATAGTTTTTTTAAATCAAAGTATTTGGAAAGAAAAGACCCTCAGTTCTGGAGACAAACGTTTTGCACAGACCTATGAAAACAAAAACGCACTTGTAAAAAGTCAACGTAGTGTAAGTCTCATAAGTATCACGATTTCAGATGCTATAGTACTTCATGGGTCGGTGAGACTGAACAAGTCTCTGAATGGCTCACCGCTCGGATCGGACCTCCCGAGGGAGACTAATTGCGGCTCTAACGGAATGAATCGATGAGGAATGGGGCAGGACAGCATGTTGCCAGCTCAGGGGAATAGAGCCTCTCAGATCTCCCACTGATATTACTCTACACTGTGGGCAAATACACTTCATGCCGCATGAAGCCAAACCAAATAAATCTGAGCACCAAGCAACTGAATTAATAGAGAAAACAAGATAAATAGGCATGACTATATTAGGTATTCAATGTCCCTTCTATATTTAATGATTACTATATTTTCAATATTGTGCACTTATGTGACCAGCTTTGAAAGTGTCACAATGACAATACAAAATATTTAGTGTATTTTCCAATAAATAATTATTGACCAACTTAAATATATTCTTTTTTTTACAAAAATATATATGCATATTTTCAGTTTGAAATTTATTATATTTAATTTGATCAGTCACAGTTAATAAACAGAATGTACAATTTAAAAATAAATAAATAAAAATGCATTAAAAATCTTAGTAAATCTCTAATAAAAAACGTGTTGGATGTTCCACAGCAAAGACGCCAGTCAACAACAACATATCCTTGCTTTCCTATCCAGCTCAACTAATTTGAGTCAAAGTTCAAGTTTGAAAGAAACTGTCTTTACCACGACCAAACTTTCGAGAGCCAGTTTTCACACAGAAAGATTCATTACGATGACACCATAAGGAACAAGCTTGAAATTTAGATACTATAGTATGAAGTGTGTTTGTGGAGCGAAAGGTCCCTCTCTGGCTGTCAGCAAGGCTGCGGTGGAGTTTGGCACATGCTTCGTCTGTCCCTCTTGCTCTCTCTCTTTTGGCCCGACACATGCACGCAGTCTACGGCCAGAACTTCTCTGCAGGCTGCGTGCTCTCTCACAAGCGCAGTGGGCTGCAACATTAAATTAAACTATCAGCAAACCCAAACAGCTAGTGGACACAACTAATGCTACAAAAAAAACCAATGCCTTAATCCAATCTGCACAGTATCTATGGAACAGAGAATCTACCTGTCTACTAGAATCTACTAGATCCTACCTGCTCTGAAAGTGTAATTTGTCTGCTGTGGAGGTTTATGCATTAGTTTACCAAAAAGAATAAAAATGCTAAAACTGCATTTGGTTTCTTGGACTCTGGTTAATCTTGATGTGTTTCTTCATGTTTGGACAGAGTTTTCTAATCCAATGCTTAGGTATACGTCAAGAAGCACCCAAAAAACCTCAGAGGGCACTGAAACATAGCCTTGTCCAATTTATTTAATAATTAATTCTAGCGCTGCAGGGTGAGGCGTGCATTTTACGGTTACCTGTTTGAACACATTCACTAAGTGCAGAAAAGTACAATACATATTTGTAGGACTTAAATGCTTGTGAAACCATTGGGATTTGTTTAGACAGCGTTTGATACGGACAAAGAACCAGATTACAACCATTTGCTACTCATTAAACTATCGACAATATAATTTGACCTCTAAAATAAACCTACCATCTACATATTTTCAGTGTCAAATTGACAGGTATAATAAACCGCCATTAGGTCTGCCAGTTGGTATTTTAAAATTAGGCATATGGAACAGCTCTCATATCTAAACGAAAACCTTTTGTATTTACATTTTCCCCAAACTGCAATGTAATGTCGCATATTTCGATTTTTTATCATTTTAGTCAGTAATACACTTCCTTATGTTTACATGACATCAAAAATGTTGAACATTTTGGGTGCTTCTTGAGCAATGCAAAACGACTCACTTTTTCTGAAACCAAAGGTATGCAGTGGCCACTGGCCAGCCATCTAAAATCCTAGTGACTCATATTCAACGGCTTCACATGAAGCAAAATCTGACACATTCAATTGACCTTCAGTAATTCCTGAATATACCTTTTTCCATGCCTCAATTTAGAATGCTGAGAGATTTTAAAATACCATATTTAAGCTCAAACACAATCGCTGGCCATAAAAGGTTGAGATGTTTCCTAATAGTTTTAATAAGCGGCAACTTTGGGTTTAAAGTAAATTATGATGGACACGTGAAAGGCCGAAGGCAGCTTTATTCTGTCTAGAATGCAAGACGTTTTTTTTCTCTCTTTGAAATGACGGTCGCTTTGTTGGTGAAATATAAACCGTCTAAATATCTGCAATAATTGCTCAATAGCATTTTCATTTTGAAAACACACGAAAACTGTCGGACAAAAAACCTGCTTTGTTAATATTATACGAATATCCTAAATATCTCTGTGAGTAACTATATCCTACATAGATTTTATACGTTTGTTTTCTTTTTGGTTAAAAAGTCAAAATAAAAACTTCAGCGGACTTGGCGAGATATAAACATTAGCCTACTACACTGTCTGTCCTTGTGTGGCACGGTGCAAGAACTGATATATCCCGTTTCCACCACAAGCAGCGGCCGTTGAAATGTAGGCTAGATGTGCTAACCTTACACATTTCCATCTCATTTAGATAGTGGCCAAAATATTAGACATTTACTACAACCAAAATCAAAGAAATATAAATAGTTAAATTATATAATAGTAAAAAATGAAACTCTGATAATTGCTTTAACTTTCTTACCTAAGATCGAATCGTTCATCTGATCATGCCTTTACATTTCTGCTGGACAAACTTAATCAAAGTATCCTAAATAAAAACGGAATACAACCACTTATGTCCTCTTTACACGTTGTGTTTACAATAACAGGACAAATGGAAAATTACAGTCAAATATACTCAGCATGGGTAAACAGCATGGTGTAACATGAATGGATATGCAATGAGAAATACGGGTGCGTTTTCATTGTGGAATGAGCCAGCGCTCAGCCCGCCCTTTTATGAACTCAAATCTAGTTTTGCGACCAGAAGCAGCAACTCGCACAGTTATGAACAGAAAGACACAGTAAAAATCTTTACCTGAGTTAGACAGAGAGGAGAATACATCATGTTGGAAATGGAGCGCGTGACTCGAAAAGTGGCAAAACACTGACACGTTAGTGGATCATTTTTCACAGTTAATCATGTTGAGCCTCATTATGATTAACACTTCCACTGCCGCCGCCGCTGCTTCAAGTCCGTTAAACTGTCTGTCGTCCAAAAACCAAGGGAAGCCCCGAAAAACAGAGTGCGCAAACTGCGTACAAGTCTGAAACCAAACTTTGCAGGCAAGAAAGCGCGTGGTGTGGTGCAATCTGTTCCATTTAGGAAATGGGGGGAGAAAGAATCAAAGAAAGAGAAAATGAAAAAGAGGGAGGAATGAAATGACGTTATGAAAATAGCCCATCCCAGAGAAAGAAAGCACTTGAAGGAGCATGGCAGGCTAACGCTGCTTTCCAGCGTCCAGGGACATCCATCGAGTACGAAATTAACAAATAAGTCATAAGTCATTTGTCTCGCTTTTTGGAGCTCAAACGGTCCCACCGGGTTGAGACAAAGCGCGAAAATGTTTTCTCCAGCTTCACCGGGGGGCGCGCACCGCCGCTCTTCCCTCTCGCGCTGATGCCCTTCGGAGCGCAGTAATGTTGTGACCGCGCGCGTATCCCAAACAATTTTACTGCAACACGCACTGCTACAAAGTACCGATTAGAGCCGAGCTGGCGCGGACATTGCGTCAGAGAGAGCGCACAAGCATGCATCCATTCGAGGCTTATCGCGTGGCCACTTTGAGAGGAGAAACAATCAACCCGCGTAAAATGCAATAGGCAGCGATAAAAGGTTCATCGGTATGTTCTTACCGGTAATGCGAGATCAACCTCTCTAACTTTACTTGAACAAGCTATTTCCGTGAAAGTGAAATGTGATGGGATGACTTGGCAGTTACCCGACGTGTCTGGTCATAAATATATTGAAAATCATCCAGCTTCCCAACAGAATGAAAAAATGTATCGGTATCTTTATTGACAGGACATTTAAGGAGTCAGTTATTTATTTGTTCTTGTTTGTTTGTAGGCTAAACCCTTGTTAAGAAATGAAATTGCGCAGTGCTCACGCGTCTTCAATTGATTTCAAGTGACCTGGCCCGCAGGTTATAATAAATAACACCTGTTATTTCCACTTTAATTTAAGTTGTTTGCCAAGAATTAAAAAAATAGTAAACGCCATAGAGCCTGCCATGATTCTTTACTTTTGCATACGTGTTTGACCCTCAATTATTAAATGTCAACACTCTGAGCGAATGAAAACTATACATTCCTAAAACCTAATATACAGTACCAGACCGTTCGTAGCCTACAGGCAGACACCACAAAACAATAAACGCGTAAATTCATTGCAAACCTGAAAGTTGACTGTAATTAACCCAAAACAAACAAGAAAGTAGGCTATTGTACTTCCTGAAATGTAATAAACGGAAAATATCTCCGCAGAGCGCAAGTCTTGGTGTGTTTTTAAACAGATTATTGTAATTAGTTACACCCGGTAAAACACAATGCAAACTAACTGCTTGAAATAGTTAAAGTGACTAATGTGTTAGTCTGTTGTTTAATGTCTCGATAAAGGGCAGAATGGCCTCTTTATCAAACATATTTAGATAAAAGTATCGAATTGTGTACACGTACTCATCATTTTGTCCCTGGCTTGTGACGCATGTTTGCTTTAAATAAGAGTAACTAAACAAAGCATCCCACTGTCACACGATGGCACGTTTTTATTGCACTTTCAGAACCTGAACTCCCGGTTGTGCGGCTGTGAAACTACGGTACACCGTCTGAGACCGAGTCCGGGGAGGGAGCGCCTCTGTCGGTGTACATGATAAATTCATTCCGGCGAGCCTGCGGCTTCGGCCATTTTCTGCTGAGTAAACTACAGAAGGGCATCTGCTTCTGCTGGCTTTAAACTTCAACTTGGCCTTGGGAGTGTCGTGGTTAACACACACCTTGCGCCGCTTTGATGCAACTGGCAAAGACCTAATAACTTTCACTAGGAGAGAAAAGCCAAATCGCCGCGCGTCTTGATCTCTGCGCGTCTCTGTAGCATAAATAACACGACAGCGTATGTAAGCCTTTCCCACAAACCTTACGTTTGGCTCAAAACCAACGAGAAAAAGGGAGTAACTGGACGGTATGAGAGGAAGCAGGGGAAACCGAAACACACGCGCCTGTGTGATGATGATCTCATTTGACTTTAAGAGTGCACAACTCGTGATCTCCTCGCGTGTTTTGGAGCAGCGACAAATAATGATGAAATTATTAACGTACCATTTCCAAGCGAAACTGCCAGCCTCCCCCAAAAAGTTAGAGCTGTGAAGGTTGTATTAGCCTATTGCGGTTCAACGCCTGGTCATCTCGTCGGGTTGCTTTTATAACTCCGTATCCATGTTCGCTAAGAAGTAATCCGTGCTCTCCGGATGGGAGGAATAAACCCGGACGCTGACCAAATACAAACGTCCCACGCAAAGTCTTCAAGCATCGAGCGATCTGAAATCCTCGTTACAAGGTACAGCACGACAAAACGAACATTTTACAGTAATGCGCCGCTTGCTCGAGATCTGGCATGGCTGTTAGCTGCGGAGTGCACTGGTTGAAGGTGCTGTTGTGTTTTTTTATTTTTTTTTCGTGTATCCTTAATTTACAGAGCTGAATCGACGGTCTCATCGCATTGCACATGCAGCACGCATGGATGATGTCATTGTGTATAGAGAGGAATCAATGCTTCGTCTGTTCTTTTGTTTCTTACTACGCGAAGGCAACACGGACGGCCCGTGCGGCGAGCACCGTACACACATCTTACAGTGCTTGCGAGACGGAATGGTTGAAATACGGGGTTTGTGCGTGCGTGCGTGCGTGTCTGTCTTTGTGTGTGTGTTTGTATGTGCAATGGGACAATTGGTTTTAAAAACGACACTTAATGACGTAGTTTATATACCGCATATACTTACTTGACATGTATAATTAGATCTCCGTTGGCGGACGTCTGATTTAGATCATATCAAATAATATAATTCATATTCAGTTATTATTAAATATATGATTTAATTAAATCAATTTGCGTCTTAAGTACATCATGAACGTGTTCCACTGTCTCCGAAATAAAATAAAATAAAATAATAAATCAAAGGTATGTGAGTGTGTTTTGTGGACACATAGCCTTTATGCTTTACAGAGATAAAACAAAAATGAAATAGGCCATTCATTCTGCAGTTGTAAAGCATGTAAATATTAAGTTTAATAAGGAAATTCTAGTATGATTTAAATTATTTGTTAGAAAATCTGTTTAAGGCTATATCTGTGCCACTCGTTTTTAGAGGGTCGCAATATGACGGATAGACTTGACCCTTGAAAATATAATAAACCAGTATTAGTAGGCCATCGAGAAAATTATTGGATTTGATTATGATTTTGGCCTGGTAGCCTATTTATCTTGAACGCTGTATGGGAAACAAAGTTTTATGCTGACTGGATCATATTGCGGCTGGGACAAACTGCAGTGTTATTTAACTTTTAAAGATCTTTTCATGTGGGCCTACCTGTTTTAGCTACTAGCAGTGGGTGTTCCAGTCTGTCCAATACAAGAGCAAACCAATTTTCTTGGAATTTGTTTTTTCTTTTGTGGACTTTAGATTTAAGTTTAGAATTGCTGATCAATACGCAGATCAGAGTCAAAAGTAAAAGGTGTTGCTTGGAGGAGACCTGTCTTTGCTCAAACTACTCTCAAATTCAGGCGATTTGATTACATAATTGGGTTAAAATATTGATTGAAAAATTCAAAGCATTTCAATGCTTTCTAGAATATGACCAAGACGATAGCTAAAAAAAGAATGTTTGTTTGGTAGCCTGTAGCATGAAAATGAGTGTCGATTTTTATTTTATTTTGAAAGACGCGATTAGCTCTTATTTTATTTATTTATTTTTTAGAATGTTCACGAAGCCTAATAATTTGTTATTATTCGCAAATATTGTGCTACAATTGTATTATGCGGTAAGATATTAAATTAATAATTATCTGTATCTCAGATACACGAGAGGAAACTCTTTGAAATGATCACCTTGTGATAATTTATTTTAATTCATCATATATTACAAATGACATTTCAGTTTCCAAAAAAACATGGTCAGCCTTTTATTTTAAGATAATACGCTCGACTTAAAAATAAATGCAGCCGATTTAGACCCTTTGAGAAACGTTCCTCCAATTAGTAATATTTAGATTATTACATCATTCTGAGGTTGTCTTCTGATTGGTGTTCTGCAAAATCAACAGGTCGTATAGCCATGTGCTCCGTATTTGGATCACTAGTTTCATTTCTCAAACTTCTTATTTCTTTTTTGAGTTTACTCTCTTTTTTAAATATTGCACATAGGGCCTATTTCTGGAAATAAAATCTGTGATTATTTTGAAAGTTAAATATATATATATATATATATATATATATATATATATATATATATATATATATATACACAGTCTTGATTTAATTTACATAATGCAGACATTGTGGCGCAGATTCGATTTATAGCACATAGCTAAGCTCATTTTAAGTTATACTCGGGATGTGCACATACAACACGCATAAAAAACGTTTCAAAAACGTGCTGAACATGTTTTAATTTTTAACTGTCGCACCTAAAATCAATCTGGATGACAAAGAACAGGCATTTAATACAGGGAAGTGCCGGAGGAGAGACCAGCACTGGCTGCAGACCGGCAGTTACTTGCTCACAGCGATGTTTAGTAGACTTGCTGAGCAAGCTGCCCTGGCATGCCATCTGCCTCAGGTTCATTTATAAGACTTGATTCATATTTCTACCTAAGTAAATTTTGATTAAGAAAGTGTTATCTTGCAACAATAAGTGACAGGTAACCTATAATTGTTGTGCTAATCTTTTAATCAAATCATCAATTTAATATGCAAAGGCATCAGCATGTTAAAAGGTGAATTCTCATTACAACGGATATAATATGCACATCAAATATAATGAAAATATAAATATTTTTGTATCTTTGAAGAATTATTGTATTTTACTTTTATTTATGCTCTCGTATTTGCTATATGTATTTGTTTTAAATGTCTATGATTGCACTGAGTGTCAATCATCTTATTGATATTACAAATCAATATGAACAAAATAAAAAAGTATTTAATGATATGATGTTTTTCATTCTCATCTTATTGGTTACTACTACCTAATGATCTAAAATGAAAAATCGAGGTTTGTAAGGGTTATGAGATAAGACAGGTATAAGCACTATGAAGGGAAAGTAAAATGAAGGAAGAGAGTGATACACTGTAAAGACTGAACCAAATGCTCCTTATCATTAGTTTTTTACAATCAGAAAAAAATCATACAGTAAACATTCAGAAATGACACTGCACAGACGTATTGTGTCGATACACGAGAGTAAGATTATATTCTACATAAGTGTCAACTATTCAGCAGAGAAGTTGTTTGGTCTGTTTCTTAACCAAGCAAGTAATAACATAATCTCTGAACAAACCCAATCTCTGTGGGTTAGTAATCTCATATAGGCCTATAAAGTGAATTTCATCAAGAGGGCAAGCAAAAACGGTGATATTGTTTTGTGAAAAGCCCAGATAATTACACATTCATAAAATACAGTTATAACCTTTATACAAAATAAAAACATATGTAAAAAAATATTTATGCTTTGATATTGTGAGAAAAACGTAGAAAATGTTTTGTCTTTGTGCTTGGGCTGGAACAAAGACTGTACAATGAGTACTGAGTATCAATTACTGTCCCATCATTTGTTCTTGGTGGTGTCATACGCAAGCTACTGGTAAGATGGAGGAACTACAATGTGCCACAACAGAGATGTCTATGATTAAATCTAGATGTTTTAAGGTACCATAATTCAATTTGTATTGCACTTTTCAAAATACATTTTGTACCAAACCATCTAGTGTCTTACAAATCCCCTTTAAAACCGGCCAAAGATGACAGCGGTACTATAAATGGCCTAATTTATCATAAATACCCTCTAATAGCTGGCTAATTTGCTATGTATCTGTTTTTTAAATGTCTTGCAGATTTAACATGTCAGGTTTTTTTTATTCTGTTCCTGTCTTTAAATTGCATCATTGTGCTTGCTCGAAGCATGTGCGGCCCGTTGCCTTTACGTGGCTTTTTTCTGTCATGAAATCACACGCGAGCGTGATGCTTAAACACGATTGGCCTGTTCAAGAAGACACACAAATACTTCCCAGGGTTAAATCCGAGTTTCCAATACAGCTCCACTTTTCCAAACCACTGCAATTTGAATGGGGGGAGGGGGACGTGTCTGGAAACTCTCAGGACACAGATCCAAGCCAAGCAGTCAAATGCCAAAACTTTTCTCCTTCTTTTCAAAGAGGAACAACTTTTCCTTCACTGCCTTTGCCATCCGAATGCTTACTAAGTGCAAATTGTGCATAATGTTCCTATTTTGGATCATTTGTGGTAGGCCTATATTATGGTCACCGTCAGGCTGAGCCAAGCAATTCCATCAAAAACAAGAAGTCAGTGGCGCTCTCAGTGCACAGTTTGTACGTCTTCATCCGGCACGATGGAAAAAAGTTGGGTCACGTAGTAGTGTACTTAAACATGATGTACTGTATGTTCTGTACCTGCGAAATAGTCAGGACAAAAATAAAATTGAATCTTCTAAGAGTTATAAAACTTAATGTAACAACTGCACATTTTCAGGTTTTAAAGTGTGTTTATGTTTGCTCTAAATAACACACCAAATACAATGAAATGTTTTTTAACATAGAGATGGATTTTATAATAACAGTGCTATATTGTAACATGTAGCATGCATATTTCACAACAGGAAATATGCACAACTAAAATAATCAATGTATGCAGCACTGATGGCAAAAGTTTATACACATACACACACATGGATCTATAAAGTAAATGCTGCCATGACAGCATAACTCTTCCAATGTGGTAGAGCAGAACAGACGTGGAACATTGGATACTATGCTGAAAAAAAGCTTGGCTTAGCATTAAATATCCAGCATTTGCATAAAGTCAAGTTTTAGAATTTGTCACTGAATTCTCATTGGGACTTCATTCTATTAGAAAATGATTACTCTGCAATAATCCAGTGATTATCCTGTGATGAACTAATGACCCTGAACACTACAGGAACGTCCAAGTGCTACTAACATGCAGATTCGTTGGCACTTAGACATGTTCGTATATTCAACTGAATTACTACAGTCTAAGCTGCTATTACAACTAATGATCTCTTCATTTATTGAATGTTATATGATCAATTCAGGAAGGGATTCACTCCAAACCAGTATGACTTTCTTCTGCAGAGCACCAAAGAAGATATTTTGAACGCTGGTAACCAAACAACATGGATCCTGTTTGACGTCATAACTACACATTTATTAAATATCTTGGACATGAACTTAAAAGAGTCATATAGCGTACAGGTTTTGAACAATATGAAGGTGAATAAATGATGAAAGATTTTTTAAAGATGATGTGTTTTTTTTAGCCAGAAGGGGAGCAATTAAATCATGTTTAGAATATGTTTTTATGTAAAAACAACAATATTAATAACTCTCTAAATATAAACAGCTATTATCATTCCAAGCTATATAAACAAATTGAGCACGTTAACCTAAAAGCTTTACTCTGTACACAATAAGACTGTAAAATTATGAGAAAGCTTGAATCATTGGAAACAACAGCGGTATGAATTTGAAGTGTTTTTCCTTGCAGTGTGTTTGTAGAGCTGTCCTTTATGATATTTTCATGTGCTTTGAATTTCTGTTTTGGACACATCTTAAAACTTTGGTGCCATTTTTCAACACAGATAAAGTAGAAAATATTGCCACATGTTTACAATACTACGAAGACAATGCATTAAGTTTGGCTTCAAGTTAGTTCCAGTTGTGATTCTGTATTGTTTAAGGGTTGAGACACTGCCAATAGCTGTGTGACTTGATAGCGATTGGTTGGGTTTGTTATGAACAACAGAAGAACACGAGTGCCAGTTCTTAATCCCATTTTATGAAAAGTCCATAAAGCACGAAAGCCAAACAATAAAATCAAATAAAGCAATATTTTGGAGTAGTAGGCAAAAAAATCCACAATAAAACCTAACACTTAATAATGCTCTAAATGCTCTAAACTATAATCAATCGTTATGGTACTATTACAAATATTATATTGTAATTTCCTAGAAAAAATTTCTATGGGAAAATATGTAAACAAAGCATCAAGCAAAAAAGTAATGTGTTGTCTCCCCCTTGTGGTCATAAATAATATTCACCGTAAACAGATACAGGCTAACGTTAAGTGAATTAACAAAACAAACGAGTTTATTACTAGAATATGATCAACATGTGAACTCCAGAGTAAATAATTACCATCAAATACACTCAATTGAATTTATTTTCTCCCAAACACTAATTCAGATGCAATTTTCATGGTTTTGGATAATTCTATTGCTTTTAATTATTAGGCTACATCTAATATACAATGTTTAGTACATATTGTAAACCGATCCTGCCCTGAACAAATCTCTCACAATCCGATTAATAACGGCTTTTACTGAATTTCTTTGTAGGCTAGACGTTAATGCATGATTAAGTTTGTATTCTGCTTCAGTATTCACTGTTCACAGAATAGACACAACATTGCGTGCAGCTCTTTGTAGATCTCCTCACACAGATGGCATCAGGATTATACTGGACGGCTGGCAGCCAGAATGCATAACTAAATATTTTCCCTTTTTAAAGTGGCAGATAATCCACAGCCAACAGATTGCCAGTTCTGTGCCTCTGCTCTACACATCATTAAGAGACGAGCGCTGAAACTTTAAGATCCACTTGGCAGAAGACAAAATGCTTAATTGCGAAACTTCTTTTTTAAATTCCTGTGTGTTTAATGTAGTTGATTTGACGTGAGCTGTAAGAAAATTTTAATTAAAAACAGTTATCATTCACGGCTTCCATGGCATTTGTGTTAGAAAGTCATATAGGCTTGGTGCTCTTTTGCATAATGGAAGCGAATGATGACCACAGCTGTCAAGTTTAGAAACACTGGCCTTTTGTGAAAGAAAGGTCACATGATCCCAAATAGTACGGGAAATGACAAAAAATGTAAAAGCACACAGATTACACCTCTGTCAGGACAGCTCAGCCGGCTCCGACTGGCTGCATGTGCAAAGGAGGTTAGTGCGCCTCCTCAATGACCAGTCTCTCTAATTTTAGCTTCTTTGCTCTCTCTACTGCTGGGAATGATTCATGTCAGTTTCCAGACGTCTGAAGTCATGAGCTAGAACCACAACCCTGTACTGTACCACTTTAGTGCTGTAGAAAATCACTATAGGAAAAGATTCATAGGCTTTCATGCTCTGTTACAAATTTTGCCATGCTCTTCCCATCAAACTCTTGCACTTTAACAGGGGTTGCCCGTACAAGCCTGATACGCACTTCCTGTTGAGTCTGAGGTGTTACGCATGCTGGCATTCGTAATCTGTGCCACAATGATGTCACTGCACCGTCACAGTGTCACAGACAAAAATAGGGTCTGCTCATGATTTGTTTTCCTATGACACAATGGATACATTTACTAATTGAATCTTTTTTATTTTTCTTGCTGGCCATTGCTGACCAAAGGTTGTGGGGATGTTTACCAAAATAAAAGATAGTCAAACCAAAATGTATAAGGGCATATTTTTAACATTTCTCACATTTCACATCGCTATACAGTATATTTTACAAATGGTAATATGACAAGAACTCTGAGTTAAACTGTTTCAGAACAAATCAATCTTGAAAATGTCTGATAAACTTTAAGTACACAATTTGATTTAGACCAATTTAGGGCAACCAATAACAAGTAATGCTTAATTTGTTCAGTCTGTCTTGTAAAATGGCGCATTAGCATTAAAAGATATAAACATTTAACAAAACATGGTCAGGTCAAAGTGTCTGGATCATTTTTGTTCACAAATTTATATCAATTTTACTGGTAGTCCACTGTATGAAGAAAGTTTGGGTATAATATGTCACAATTCACTTTATGTTGCTATCCTCACTTACATAAAAGAACAACCGTGTCCTGCCAACACATTCTAGTAAACAATATCAAAATTATATTTTTAAAAAATAGAAATCCAGTCCCTCAGGGCAGTTTATAGCCTAACATTTTGGTCTGTCCAAACTCAACACATTCAAACGTTATTTTAAAGAATGATCTAATAAGGAATAGCATGCAATCTTTAAAACCAAAAAGTTTGATCTACCCTGAGCTTTAATTTAACAGTAAAGCTGTAAGTCGAATTAAATTTTGGTCATGTGGTGTAAATGCTCCCGTTTAATTTGAAAAACCCCATTAAACATTACAGCCAAACATAATCTCCTCTCTACAATTTATGCACCGCTTAAGGAAATCCTAAATTCTCTGAGATGTTCCTTTGATTAAGTACTTACTTTGGTCCTCTGACCATGAAGAAAATCTGATTTGTCTGTATCCATAATGTAGTCCAGTTGGATCTGGATCACAGAGTTACAGATTTTAGTCATGAAAAATCTTTACAGGTTTTCAGGGGTCTTCATTGATGTGACTTCTTTGCACAATGAAAACTTTCACCCCATCTCGAGCGCACTTCCTTTTGTTGCCTACAAAGGACAAACCAAACCGATTCGACCGTTTCCTCTATTAAATCTGTTGCCTCAGAACAACCTGTATTACAGATATCACGGCAGTCTCACGACGCCGCCCTGTTCTCAGGTGGTTTTGTGGACGGTGTATGAAGTGCCCATCGATATTTCATGTGGTCAATTTGAACTTTTTGTAAGTGGTATATATTCCACGCAAGAAGATGAAAATGTGCTAACTCGCAATGAATAAAATGTCTTTTCCTGCCCTGCAGAG
Source organism: Barbatula barbatula (assembly GCF_947034865.1). Lineage (NCBI taxonomy): Eukaryota > Metazoa > Chordata > Actinopteri > Cypriniformes > Nemacheilidae > Barbatula > Barbatula barbatula. The sequence continues at coordinate 17,433,914 of NC_136774.1, forward strand.
TATCACACACACCTGACCATCTGAGAAGCCCGCAGGTTTACATAGCACATATGGAACATGCAAAATTATAATTCCATGTATATAAATCACTTCATTGCCACTGTTTACATAAAGACCTCCACCACTGATGTTACCATGAAGAGAGATTCTAGAGGAACCAAGCAAGCACAAACTTTTTAACCCACGAACAAATGACAGAAAAATAAGATAAATTGCAATCACTTTGAAAACATTTTGCCTCTATGTTGATTTTCATTTTCCGCCTGTCGGATGGGATTTCAAAGGTTGTGGCCACAACATCGCAATGTGTAACCCACCCACACGTCCTGATCTGGGCACCTCAAGTCAAAAACAGAGCGTAAACAAACCCAGCACAAAACTGCATTTAACACAATTTCCTTATGGAAGCATTATACCTGTTGTATTCATAAAGGGATAGTTCACAAAAAAGAGAAAAACTGTCATTTATTCACCTTCATAGGATTCAAAACTTGAACATAACTCTTGTGTGGAACACAAAAGAAGATATTATTTTAAGAAATGTCTCGGTGGTTTTGAATCTATGCTATGGAAGTCAATGGGGACCAATGTTGTTTGGTTACCAACATTATAGCCTACAAAATCTTATTTTGTGTTCTGCAGAAGAAAATAAATCATACAGGTTTAAAATGACATTTGGGTTAGAAATTTATGACAGAATTTTCATTTTTTGGTGAACTATCCCTTTAACAAGCAACTTTATGTAATTGCATTGACAAGTAACTTAGTCAGATACAGAGGAAGCAAACAATATTTTGTACGTTCATGAGAAAGACATCTAAAGTTGATCTTAACTTTTCTTAAAAAACAACGATTCATTCAGAATATGAAATATACTCTTCTACAGAGAATGTTCTGGAATATGTACGGAGAAAGAACGATCAAAGCATTTGTAGAAAGAAAGATTGAGTGAGTGAATGAATGAGAACATGTGTGAAACATCGGCTGGGTGAACATGACCATTTCTCAAACTGGGCTTGACAAACAATCAAAAGCCCTTTCATTCTGATTAGTTATTAGTAAAGGCTCGTAGCAAATGTTAATTGCCGAGTTCATTTAAACAACAGTGTGGGTGGCTCACACAGTAAGGGAGAAGAGGAAAGAGCAGGAGAGAGGAGTGGACTATCACTTTTGAGAAGAAAGAGAGAATACCATCTATCCATTATAGATGAATAAATAAGCAAAACTGCAGACTTGAACATAAAGCAAACAAAGAGCATTCCAGCAGAAACTGGCTGAGAAAAGAAAAGATCTTTCCAGCTCTGGAGAATCTGGTGAGACGGCACCGAAAACAAAGCGTACAAAATAAAACACATGGACTTAAAACACCTTAATATGCTAATGATATAGTGAAATAAACAAAATCAGAGACGGGAGCGAGTCGAGATCGTTCGCACTGTAACATTCAATTTCAATCCAAAGCCGAACATCTCCATCAAACAACACAAGATCATTGTGGACAGTGATATCAGGTATATATCCAGAAAAATCAGAAAATGTTTAAACTTGTTACATTTTAAAATGAATAAAACGGAATAAAACTTTTTTTCACAATAAAAAGAGCCTATGGTGAACTATTGAATCTGATTTAAATAGACAATTTGTTCTTTTTTTCACTATACTGTGGTAAAAATCCAGCCTTTCTTTTTAACAAAACAAATTTACTCTACGGCTATGAAGATTTATATCAAAGTAAGTTTGTACAATTTTAAGAGAGTTTGGTTAAAAGGGTCATACAATATTCTGATGCTAGAAAATACACAGAAAAAATACATGATTTAAATCTTCCATAAAGAAAACAAGAAAAGATCCGCTCCAGTCATACAATGCTGTGCTCAGCTATATCAAAAGTCATCTGAGGTCACCTGCTGACCACACAACAAATCACACACCAAACCTCTCGAAGAATTACTCCACAACCCATGATATCATAACTGCATAAAATAACTGAAGAAAATGTTCATCAAAGCTCACAACAAACAACAACAGGTATACAGAATACACAGTTCTTCAAGGTATATACAACCATACTCACCATCCACCAGGTTTTAGCTGTCATATCATAACACAACTGCCATTTCACAGGGTTCTCTACAGCGCTGCCACTCGTCTGTGTGATGCTTGGGAGCTCCATAAAGACAGACGGATACAAGAAACGACAGAGAGAGAGAACGATGGAGAGGTATGGAAGTTCTCAGAGCAGCCCCAAACTCTGCCAAGCTGCAGGAATCAGAGCAACAACACCACAAATCCTCCTCAGCCGGTTATTTCTTGCTCCCATCTTTACCTCCCTGTGTGGCACAGCGAGAGATTGGACAGTTTAGAAAAGAGAGAGAGAGCGAGAGAGAGAGAGAGGGTGAGAGTAAAGGGATTAGGATTTCGGCAACAGTTCCCACTCCGGAGTGCACAAGTCTCTGAAGAGAACATCCAGTAGACACCCAGACCACACCAACACCACGAGCTGCTAGACAGACCGGTCAATGCCAGCTGTGCTAACAGCCACATACACACACGGGCAAGCACACGCGCAAAAAACCACACGTATGAAGACACTGGGAAGGTATGCCAGCTAATCCTACTAGAACATATACAAAACATGCTTACGGTGAGGTTTAAACATGTAATTCACTGAAAGTACAGCAGAGAATAAAGTCAGTCCTACGTGAAGACAGAGTGTAATACAAAATCTTTTGTCTCTTAACCGTATAAAATCACATCGGTAAATAATATCTGTAATAAAACTACAGAACGCATTGAAAAGCCACAGCGTGAATGTTCCTCGTAGAGACCCAACCAACTGTGTTGGGAGACGACAGCTGGCATCAGTTACCTGTCTCCTCTCCATTACCTTTGATTCACACAGCGCTGAAAAGAAAACCTTTAGCCTTGTTGGGAGCTGGCAGCACTTAAACGACTTAAAAAAATTCTTCTTAAGAATGGGGAAATTAAAATGTTGTTTTTCCACCACCTCCATCAACCACACGGCAATGAGAAGTCCAGCCCTCGCTCGGCCGCAGGAGTGCTGAGTGTGGGTGTGGGGGGAGATGTGGGCAGTATTTGTTTGGTTTCCTTGCTTTTTCTTGTACTTTTTATATTTTGGACATTTTTGTTTTTATCGCATCAAAGGACAAAGTGTCAAAGCATGAGTTCTCTCATAGGTCCACACACGCTTTCCATCAAAATACTGTGACGCAGTTGAAATATTGCTAAAGAAGTGCTATTGAGTAAAGCTATTATTTTATAATATTATTCCTTATGAACATGTTAAAACAGGTTAATTTAAAATATGTAGGGGACTGTGAAAGTATTGCTTTGGTAAATAAAATTATGTTTCTTGTTAAACAACAGTTACTTATGTTCCTTAAATCTGATTGAATCAAAGCAAAAAGCAACTTCAGATTTTCATTCATTTTGAAATAAATAATGACGGATGCATATTACCTTTGTCTGTTTCAAATACTTTTGATCAAAAATTCTGTTTTGTGTAAAAAAATCTAAATGTTGTGTAAAAAAATCATGATTTTGCACAATTTGAGAAAATGTAATATGAATAAGCCACCTCATTAAATAGTTACGAATTCCCATGAGATCAGGTTGGTCTTTTCCTCAAATTTTCAGATCTCAAACTTAGCCAAATCCTCAGCTCAAGTCCCTGGAAAAATATTAAGAGCGTAGATTCTTTTTTGCTGAAGGAAAATCTTGAGAGGAATTTTTTTTCAGAAATTATCTGAAAAAGACAAAAGTAATTGGTGTTTATCGTTGTTGTACAATTATTTCATAATTAATACAAATCATAATTTGCTTTTGCCTCTTATTTGTGGGAGGGTAGCAACAAAATGTTTCCAAATCTATACAAAAATCGTCACTGTCCTTAGAAGACCTTGGATGTCCGAATTCGCTGTTTTTCAGAGAATAGAAAAAACACTTTCTAAATGATTTAATGCCTTACTGTCAAAACATAAAGGGTGACTTATAATAATGATTTATGGTTAAAAAAACTACAAAATGTGAAGGAAAGACTGCAGCGAAATGTTGTGATCAGACGGTTTTATTCTTGAGTCAGACATTTCAACTCGCATCCAGCATGAAAAACATCGCTCCCTGGGATGCCATTATGAACCACATGTTCGCTCTTTACAAAAGGCCATGACAATAGACAAAGAGCAAACCTCAGACGAAAATGTCATCTGGACTAACCTAAATGATAGTGTGGCCGGCTGCAGTGACTGCATGAGTAGAAATGAAGATGGTCAGGTTACATCTGAACCAAATCCTTGTGTTATTTTTACACGACTATAATCAATGAAAACCCGGCCTAGTTTACAAATCATCCATCTCTTGAACATCATCCACCGATGCACAGCACTTGAGGTCTGTGTCATGGACGATACCAAAAATGCAGCAACAGAGGTCAGGACATGAGCTGATCCCTGACGGATTCAAATCCGGTTCCAACAGGTTCGACTCAGGCCTCCGTCCCAGCTGGGGGCTGGAAACCTCACTCGTGTACATTCTTTGGTCATCCACAATGATTCGTGATGTATCCTTATTCTGACAATAATCACATGCTCTTCACCAGTAACCTTTTCTCTCTTTAATTGACTTCTCTTAAAGGTTTTTATTATTGTTGAGAGAGAATATGTGGTAAGACTGCAGAGTCACTCTCATGGACCCATCAAACAGCCACATTTTTCTCCAGCAAAAATCATACTACAAGCTTTTAAGCAATACAGCACACTATAAACATTAAGGTTGATCTAGACCAATGCTAATGTGTAATCATACAAACCTTGCCCAGTGGCATATATTGCATTCATGTTTACTTCCTTCATGAGTAATACACAAAAGTTCAATAGCAGTCTATGGCAAATTTGACAGAATTTTGTATAAACTGCATGCTTCCAGACGTACGTTTACCGGAATATCGATATAAAAACAATACTGGATATTTAAATACAACCACCCGATGAGAAAGTATAAAAAACAGCTCTGAGTCGCTGCTTGAGATTTTTGGCGGGCATCCAGTTTGGAAAGACATCTGAGCCCACAAAAATCAGATCGTAGGGCAGAGGTTCTCAACTCCCGCCCTTGAGATTCACTTCACCGCAGTTTAGTTTCAACCCTGATCAAGCAACATGATTTGACTGCTACAATCTCATTTGTATGATATGGTAGATTCCTGTGAGATCAGGTTGGATCAAACCCACCCGAAGAAGCTAAATTGAGATGATTCGATTTTAAAAACATTAAAAGTAATATAGTTTGACGTCACGTAGTGATCAGCTTGCAGACACCAATGGAAAACTCAGGAATAACAACTAAACCTGACCTGAATGACCTGTATACCAACTCTGACCTCATGTATAATATTCCAGAAGCATGTAAAGCAAAGGATTTGGCATCTTATTTGTGCATGATGTGTTTGACCTCTCTCAATCCCTCCATAAACCGCTAACACACTACTCACCCCAACTGTACTTGGGTGGCTGTCCCCTACCTCTTTTCCCTCCCCATGTAATCTTATATCATTCACACCACCCCGCCTCCATCCAAATTCAGGCCACGGTCCAGACTCCAATTAGTGGTCACACTAACAGGCCCTCAAATTACCCACAGCAGCATGTTTAAAGACTTGCAAGGGGGCACCGTCGCTGGCACGGCGTAGGCTGATACCCAGAAGTCTGGCAGCTCTGGCATAATTAAAGGGTGTTTTGCATTTGTTTCTTTCAGTTCTGTTTAAGAAAATTCTTTCAGATGGAAATGCCACCCAGTATTGTGACTCCAGTGCATTCAGGTATGATGGTGGGAAGACATTGATGAATTGTCTGCGGAGCTCCAGGAGGGCTGTGGTCTATTATCTTAACATGCAGACAAGATAATATAACAAGAAATCATAAAATAACATTTAAGAAATCAAGATTATGCAGCTCAAGCGCATATAGTATTTAGTTTTAGTTTGCAAAACCTAATACAGTTTGTAAACTTGTTTAAGTATAAAAAGTACTGGTTACACAAAAACATGACATCTTAAGGTGACTGTACTTGACCAAGTAAACTCGTTCCCTCAATTGAATTGAGTGATGAGGTTTTGCAAAAACTTTCACTTAACTTTATGCTCAGATATATACTGTATTTAAATAATCTTTACTTAACATGATGTTTATAGCGTATTTATTGATATCAAACCTTGAATTAAGGAATTTATGACTGACTCCGTCTATCAGTAAATGAATACTACATTTTCGATAAGCATCTTCCTTTTTTTGTGTAAAAAAAAAACAGAAAATACTGAACAGGAATCATGTTTACCAAAGCAAACACTTTGACTTCACGGCCTTGACAGTGATTTGACAGGTTTTAGTACATTTCTCTCACTCTCTCTCGGTTACAAATCAATTTCAATAACTAAAAATAGTATTTGGTTCATAATGTTTTAACATTTTAGGGTTTATTAATAATAATAATAATAATAGGGACTATTACATAATAGAGACCTAAAATAAACGATAATGAATTTAGAAACAAATAGTATTATAAATATGAATATCAAAATGATGACAAGGAAAATTCACATTAGTCACTCATCTTCCTGCTGTGTCTCCCTCTAGTGAATAATGACTGTAACTGCTATTTAAAGCTGAAGCTTAAACAGCTGAACACAAAATGTCAATGCAGAACTGTATCCTGGTCCACGCAGAATGAAGAACGAGGCGTACCTTAAAATACAGAAAGAGCTCAAGCCTAAACCACTGCAGAAGGACAAAGCATCTTGGCACATTAAACGCAGCCAATTCCAAAACTTCCACAACAAGCTTTACAGCGCTTACATAGTTATTGTAAATACTAGTATTAGTAAAAGTAGGCTACTACTCCACTTAGTGTACATAAAATGAAGACACGCCACAGTAGGGTGGTAAGGATCTGGGCTTAACCCCCATAGGTGTAAACCCCAAAAGAGACTAAAATGTACAGTTTTTATCTCAATGTAATCATTGTAGACTGTAAAAATAAACAAGTAACCAAGAAATTTCAGTGGCATGTTGTAAAGATGTTTCAAGAAGAGCATGACAGTGTCATGATTCTTAAGTCGGTTTACATTGTTGTCCATGTGACAGAACTGAGCTCATATTGCACATATGACTCACAAAGACTCTCTTGAGAATGTAAGAACAATGTAGGAACCTGCATATGTAAAGGGCTGAGACAGGCACTCGTGACCGTAGTGGAACGCATTTTCAACTTCCTTATTCCTGGTAAGTGACAAAAGGAACACAAGTTCCCTCTGCAGTGAGTCCTGATCTGTCAGAGAATGTCGAACGCATCCATCAGTTCAGTCTTCGATTGATTCTACAGCCGTTTGTCTCATCTTGTGTTGCCATCAGGCCTGTAATGGCCACGGACATGAGGAGGAAGGGGATTTAAAGTTGAAATATGGGTAATAAAAGCAAAAGAAAGTAGAGACATTAGCTGTTATCACACGATAATGCAGCACATAACTAAATTAAAGGGGATAATATTGTTAATCTGCTAACATAAACATGAGCATATACTTCCTCATGCTTCCTAAAGTTATTCGAAGACTTTGGGCAGAAAGCTAGATGTCAACTGAGGAACTATCAAAGGTTGCCATTTAAACAGCAATATATTTGTTTGGCAATATTAAAAACTAAAGATATTCAAAGTAAAGAAGGCATGTCTGGTACTATCGAAAATTATTTCCAATTTACCTCCCACCGACGTTTTCCATTTTAAATTAGAGCAGAGATCTTTATCTGTCATTTCTGTGGTTGAACGATAACACAATGAGTATGTAAATCAAGAGGTTTTGGTTAAAAAGACTCACATTGGCGAATTTTGACTGGCCAAATGAAAATGGTGCACAGACAGAGGGCTGCAACAGCAGCCACGCCCCCAGTAACAATCACCATCACATTGTGGTAGAACCCTATGACATCAGAGTCATGCATACTGTGAAGAGATAATAAAATATTAAAATATTTAATAATAATAACATGTAAATAGATACAAAACAATTCAACTAAAAGTACAAATATGCGAAGCACACAAGACAAACTGGAATGTGTATTATTACTACAATTTACACATTACTGCAAATAGTCGACGTTTTTCATAAAATGAGACAAGATTACCTACGCACAACAAATAAAGACACTGTGCATTCAACATATGATCAAATTGCAGACAAGGAAGGTATTTAAAGATTCTACATTCCTGGCCACTATCTGTCCTGCTCGTTTCAACGGGTCTTTTCATAGACATGCTGGATTTATACTCACTCAGATGGATGTAATGTCTGTATAATCATAACTCCAAGTCCATTAGCCACCTTATCAGTAAAGCTCATTGCACCATACACGAAAGCACCACTTTGCTGTTGAAAAACAGTTTTAAGTTTATCAAAGTGTTAACTTGTATGATCACACAGTTGTTTTATAAACTAAAATGCTATTATTTGCATTATTTTTCTTTTTGATATCAAGTACCGTTTGACTCCCAATGAGATTGGCGGTCATGGACAGTGACATGACCAGAATGACAGCGGACCCAGCCCCCAGCAGAACAGCTGCTCCGTACACACGAGGACCCATGTTCACATCCATCAACACCCAGTATGAAAACACCATGATGGGTAAGAGACCTGCAAAATACGTCATCTAAAAAGACGGAAAAGAGGTACGATACGTTACATCCACTTTAGCACGCAGAAGCAGGAAGAGGAGAAGTGAAACACTCACAGACGTGCCGATCCGTTTGCTAAAAGACTTCATAACCAGAGAACACACGAACCCACTGAAATACATCACCAGGGGGATAGTTGCAATATATTTCTGAAAAAAGGAGAAAAAGCTTGAATCTGCATATGTAGACATGTAGATTTTCACATGAGTATTGTGGTTTTGGATGATTTTTTTTACCTTTGGTAGAGATAGAGAGTTTGTCAAATACATAGGAATATACGTTTGGGACAAATTTACAATCAGTCTTGTGCACATATAAAGAATGGCAACCTGCAAAAATAAAACAAGACATTTTATTTGGTTTATAAAATGTTTTTGTGAAATTTTAAAGAGAGAGATGCCCTTAAGATATGACCTGGTAAAATGCAGGCTCAAAAAACCAATGCTTCCATTGGAGCAGAGGTTCAGAAGCCGCAGAAAAATGTGGGATTAAAGGCTCATACTCCCCAACTTCTGCTTCACTCTCCTGAGGCTGGACTCTCTCTTTAGTGCCCAGGTGAAAGATGATGGAGAAAACTGTACCAATACCCCAAACAATCAGAGCCAAATACTATAAGGGCATAAGGAAAGCAGATAAAGTGATGTTAAAAACATATTGTTTATCATATAAATATAACTATTTAAAAGCTCTGCATATTTTGCGGTTTGATAGTAAAGAAATACGTATGTACATTTCCATTTTTAGAAGGGTAAATTGGACACAATTGTTATATTGCTGTTTAAAATATTTGCAGTCACTTACTCTGAACGTAGGAACATCAGCCCAGCCCAGGTTCTGAGAGACAGATGGGTCTTGTGTATCTTGCTGGAGGTGGAACAAGAGCCACGCCACACTGTATACGGTGATATTTGCAACAACGGTAAAAGCATACCTTCACACACAAGATGAAAAACATGTACGTTTATGGCTGGGATTCACATTAAATGATGAAACCAAATTAAGTCCGCATTTGTGGTTTAGACACTGTTTCCATAGCAGTCCGTGTCTGATGATGTAATGGAACGGATCATAGAAACATCACCACACAGATAGATATAGGAATTTAGAGGAAGAAAAAAAACCTGTATGATGTGAGTTCCACTTTTGCGTGCTCACACGTAACCAGCTCAGGGATGAGTGACAGGTGAGATATCTGAGTGGCAGCCCAACCAAACTGGAAAATGATAATAAACGGGACGGCGTAAATGAGACCTTCTGTCTGTGGGGTGTTCTCATCGCATCCAAAACAGGGGTTGAATATCAAGGGGAAAGACGCAAGCACACTTAGTGTTCCTGTGGGGGGATAGAGAAAAAGTGCAGTTCAGAATGAACCATATCTCATCCTTTAATTGTATACACCAGCTGATTTATGTATTGTATTTGATTCCTATAGCTTTTCTCAATCTGCTTTGTTACAAAGGGGCTTACCAGAAAACAAATCGGCTTTATAGAAAACAAAACGTAATCCCAAAACATGTGCTACACCTCAAAATCAAAATGCTTAGACGTAATCAAGTTCATTTAAGCGCTAAACTACACACCCACTCTTTTCTTATTTTATACAGACTGTATAAGATTTGCAAGTACAAGTCATACCAACTAAATGCCATGTCTTTCTTTTCCCGTATGTCCCACATCCTGACGTCCGATCGGATTCGTAGCCGATGAGAGGAGTGCAGATCCCATCCGCGATCTGTCCGACCAGCAGCAGCACGCCTGCGTTTGTGTCCTTGAAACCGAGAACCGAATGATAGTAGACCAGTAAATAAGTAAACCACATAGACGCGCACAGATCGTTGAAGAAGTGACCCACGGCGTACGTCAGTCGCCTGCCGAGGGGTAAAGTTAGCGGCTGATCTGACATTGTAGAGGAAGAAGGCAATAACCCTCTCTGTGCAGATTTAAGGTGAAAGAGACGCGTTGGCGATGAGTACGCGCCAACCTCGCAGGAGACAACAGGTGTTTTGTGCAAATCAAAACTGTGTCTTGTTCTCTTGCATTTAAGTTGGGATGCATCGCAAAATCGTCCGGGAGATTAAATGCGTCTTGAGAAGCAAGAGTTTCTATGCGTCCGTCAGCGACGATTTGCATCCAGTGTTTCGCTTTTATTTTTGACCTATTTTGCGTTATCCCCGGGGAGAAAGGGATTTCCCGTGATTTTCGTAGGTAGCAAATGCATTCTTTTATTATAGGTAGAGAGAAGACAAGTCATCGCAAATGCATTGGAATAAAGTTAGCTTCCTTGTCATCTGTGAGGTATTTTTTCAGACATCCACATTTTAATAATGCGTTTTTAAGTTTTAAATGAGCTTATTAGGCCCATTTCGCCAATCGCCACCTATTGGCGTTTGTTTGGAAAATACAAAGAGATGGTCACTGACTGGACGACTCGTTGTAATGGACGGACACACATTTGATGGCGTCCCACGACCCAAGGGTGAGCACCGTAACCTTCAAAAAACATTTCGCAGAAGAAATTAGGAAGAGTGATGCCGTCCATGTGATGCACTGCTTTAAGAATCAGCACCATCTTTCAGATAACATCCAGCGAGGCTGCATTTGTCTAATGTGTAACTTCCTTTATGGATTCAAAAGCAAACATTAGAATTGTCATTTGGACAGGGCATCTTCCTGACAGTCTTAACAACTGTGAATTCTCTCAACAAAAGTTATTAGCCGAGATCATTGGTATGTGATGGAGGTCTATAAGATTTGACAGCTGCTTTATGCTCCAAATAAACTGATGCAGACGAGAAATCAGACCTGCTAAATGCAGTCAGTTATATGTGCTTCAAAATATATTTTGTGTTCCATAGAGGAAAAAGTCACAGGTTTCGAATGGCATGAGGGTGAATGATTATGACAGGGTTTTTATTTCTTGCTGAAATGTCCCTTTAAGTGTTAAATGTATAAACATCTCTGATATGTTGTCCTTAATAAATGTTTTCCTGTGTTGGAGGTATTGCTGCAAATTGAATTAGCAATTGAATTGACAATAAGCATTTGTTAAATTGTACACACACAAATTGACACTGTTTTGTCATGCTCTAAATGATTTGGAGGTAGTCCCATCCCGATCACGTGCACACACATATATTTGTGTATTATGCCTTCAAATATAACTGAATGAAATACTATACAAACAATATCCAAAACACACCTGACTGATCGGGCTTATCTGGAAATGTAAATTTTGCTTGTAAACTCACCTATTAGTGAGTAAAGCACCTAAGGAAAGTCATATTGGAGCCAACGGAAATATAACCGTACTAATGCCAAACATCAGCATACCATGAACAGAAACACACTTAGACAAAAACAATCACAAAACATTTGCATAATTTTTAAACATTTTACTTGGAAAGGCACAAACTATGATTTCCTGGTAAATAAATTTTATGTGAGAATTAAAACTGAAATACATCATCTTTTCCTTAAACAGTCCTTGAACAGATATCAGCCCTGTGTAGGAATGCTCCCACATCCGTTTGCATTTCAACATTTTAATCTGCTTTTTAATTTCAAGTCCACTGCGTTGCCTTCTTTTTTCCCAAAAGTGCAATAACAACATTGACAAGAAAATCATATCCATTTGTCTCTCCGTCCTACACAGTACCCGAGGCCAGTAACTGTACTACAGAGTTCACACTGACAAAAAAAAGGAAATGGAAGTTTATATAAAAAACAAGAAAATCATTTTGAGGACACTACAACTGCTTTACAGGGTACAGCCCAGGGATTCCTCTGAAAAGAAACAGAAAATTAATTGTTTGAGATGAAATGCGTCTCTTTGTGGGTGTCATTTCCAGTGCTCGAGTCGAGTCCTGCCCTCACGTTTGCCACATATAACACCTATTCCTAAGACAACCTAAACCATTCCATCAATTGACGTTTCATCCCCGATCAAAAAATGATGCACAATCTGCATGGAATCTAGAATACACCAACTGTTTCAAATAGCATCTGTTCATGTATCATCATTATTCATCTTTTTCTATTATCATTTTCATTAGTTTCTGTGTGATATTCTTTTACACATCTTCATTTATTCTCTTTTGTAGGATCCAGAGTCTGTTGTACAGTCAACAACATTCATTTGCACTCCATTAAGTGGCCAAGCGTTTTTTAAAGACTGACGTGCACTGGGAGAGCGAGATAGAGAGAAAGAAAGAGAGATCCGTGTATTTGCTTGCATTTTAAACTTGACAGTGACCAGAATGTTTCAAGTTCTTAAAAGCTCTCTTCATCACTTGTGCCTCTGGAGGGCTTTCCTCTTTCTTCGTTTAAAGAAACAACAGCACCTGGAGAAACAGCGGGAAAAATATATTAAACAATGACCAACAATACAGCTACAAGGGGGCAAAGATCCCTGTCAGTGCGAATGAGCTTTGAGAAGACGACTCCAGGCTTACTTTGTGTCGTCTGCCACCTCTACTTCAGCAGGTGCGGTGATGGGGGCATTGGAGTGTCCTGCGGTTGGGTCATCCGTGTTCAGCTCTCCATTTGTGGAGCTCATGACCTGACGACCACACAGACGATATATCAACACATTTCACAAAATCATTAATAAAGATTTTAGTCCAGTGTGTAACGTCGTAGATACACTAAACCATTAACCCTGCTTATAAATCTTTCATCCGTCTCTGTCATTTCTATGACTATAGAAGCTCACTTCTTTCGGAAGTGAGAAACAGTTTTGTCAAAAACATGACATGGCTGAACATACAGAAGTAGTACTCTCCAGCGATTTCTTTATACTTTTTGAAAAAACTTGATTTCAAGGTCTAGATTATTAAAAACATTATATTTAAAAAATATAAGTTTTGGATGTTTATACCCCGAGACCTGTTTAGACCACAGAAAATCTTGTCAAACACATGAAATGGCTGATATTTGGCCAGGAACATACAAATGTAGAACTGTCCAGCAATTTCTTTCTACTTTTTGAAATAAAAAAAAACGTTGACTGATTTCAAGCTCTAGATTCTGAAAACCAACACTAGGTGGTGCTTGAGTCTCAACAACAAGCTTGCAAATATTAAACCAAAGGAGTTTGTAGTCAAAGAAAATAATAAATGGTAAGTTTCTCTTTCAGCTCTATCAGCACCCATAAGATCCTATCACAACGCAAGGTTTATTATAAATAAAATGCTTGATGGCATCTATTTAAAATAAATAAACATGAACAAGGAATGACGACGCAGCCATCAGTAGCATGCACTGATGCTCAGAGGAGCCAAACCCAGTGTAATGGATTAATCAGTCTGCAAAAGATAAACAGAAAGCAGCCAGAAGGCACACACACAATACACTCAAAAGCGTTTGTGCTACATATTAAGCGCAAGCAGTACCTGCACTGAGCCCCCCAACCTATCCACTGTGAGATGCGACCCCAGCGTCTCCTTAGTGGTCACTGGAGTGGGCTGGGACTCACTTCCTTTGGGTTCAGGTGACTGACCGACAGTGGAAGAGCATTATGGGTAGGAAAGAGTGAAGTGGGGAGAGGGAGCAGGTTGTGGGTGCAGATTTAGGGGACCGGCGGTCAAGTGCAAACAAAAAAAAACATTAAAAAAGGCAGACATCTCACATGCAGAAGCCTGATCAATGCTGAGATTAAATAGTTAATAGTGAATTAAATAAAAAGACAAACAAACAAACATGCAGAATTAAGAAAGGCTACTATAAGAAATCAACATGTGATTTTACAATAAAAACTAGAGCGCTAATGTTATTAAAGTTCCTCTACATTAGCTATTAAAGATGCAAGCACAAGCAGAAGAGCGTATAGAGGTATATAGCAAACTGTCTGTTTGTTTGACAAATCAACAGCCAACAGTTTCTTCCACTTCTTTCACAATCATTATGATTTCAAGACAAAAAGAGATCCAAAAACAATCCAGATTTCCAATCCAGAAGTCAACTTTGTCTTTAAGCAGCCATTCATTCAAATACATTTGTTCACATTGACCAAGTCACAAATAACAAGTCTTTCATCGCATCGACCAATTGCACTAATATTTCTGATCTTCAACACAGTGAAAAACCTGTGTGGTAACTCCAAAAACATCAACCAAAGTGTTACCTTATGTCCAAAAGTGTCAAAGTAAAAAGCATAAACTAGACTTATATTTGTCTGAATGAGCATTATGCACTTAACAACCGCTTAAAGAGTCTACTTCAAGTTATCCGGCCTATACCAGCTAAGTGCCAGATATGCCCTGCACTCACTAAATGAGGTCTGCAATACTACAGATTTCAGTGCTTCACCCGGAAGGTACGATATATTGCGCTCCTCTTATTAGATGAGGTAGACATGTACAAGTTATATGTGCGCATCTCTCACCTGATTTTTGGTCTGCTGTTGTGCTTTGTCTCTGCTGCTGGGCTGAGGCGTGTCTGTGGGAATGGGGCCTATAGGTGTAGGCTGTAAAAGAAAACAGTGATTTCACCGTTGAGCACATCCAAATATATCTGAAGCAGCATGACAAAGGTGTTAAAAGAAGAAGAGATTTGAGGAAGTAAGAAAACAAACTCACGAGTGGCTTGCCGACCCAGTCGTACTCGTAATCGAAGACGTAGCCGTTCCTGTCGAAAAGATCGGTGAAGATTTTCCTCAAGTAATCGTAATCAGGTTTTTCAAAGAAGTCCAGTCTTCTCACATATCTCAGATAGGTGGCCATCTCTTCTGCAGTAGGGGAAACAGGAAAAGACCATTGACTTTATACACCAATGTGTTTGGAATAATTTCAAAATGTGAAAAAGACTTGAAATATTTAGTCTGACATTTTCTAGAGATTAAGGTTGCAATTTTTTGGAGGATCTATTGACAAATACAATATAATATACAAAACCATGTCTGCAGAGGTGTAAAAAGACCTTACATAAAGAAACGTTGGGTTTTTATTACCTTAGAATGAGCCATTTCTATCTACATAAACTGATGGTCCCCTTGCATGGAATTCGCCATGTTGTTTCAACAGTAGGCCTAAATGGACAAACTACTCTAGAGAACGCAGTTATCTGTGCACTGCTTTAAAAAGGGCAGGGCGGAGTAAGCCATTGGTGGCAATACGCAACCTCACCGCTACATGCCGCTATATTTAAAACACTGGACCTTTAAGCACCTCCAGTCTTAGATGCGATCAGTGTCCTATTAACGAAAGTGCATATAAATGTTGCCGAATCGAATGCACAAACCTGGAAAACTTTCACAAAGCACTTCTATTGGTGTAGCTCGCTTGGTGTCCCCTATTTTCTGGTAACGTTCCTTCAGAGTGTCTGCCTATTTGGGAAAAACACAGAAATGAATCCTTTAATACTTACGAGCGATCCCACAAATTCTCATAAAATATGCAAACCTTCCCTAAATGTAATCAGACGCATGCAACACACAAATCCTGGGCAAGATATTGCCAAAGGCTAATTTTATTGAAATGTCAATGACACACAAAAAGGAGATTTACTTTTTGTACTTTTCCTTCTCATAGTACCATACATCTATTCTAGTAATGATTTAATAATAGTGCGCGTGCGTTCAAAAGCTAACGCTACGGCCCTGTAGCACTCCTCTGACACATGGCTGAGCAACTGAGGTAACACGAGCAGCTGATATGTGCATGTGTTGCTGTGTCATCAAGCTTTCGTGTGGAAAATAAAAGACGCAGACGTTATCCTGTGGATTGTTTTAGTAAGACCACAACAAAGACCAGTTGCAAATGAGTAGGTTCAAATCAAACACACACACACACACACACACACCTCCATAAATGAAGACATGACTTGAAAATGAAACTAGAGAAGAAAAGAAATTATAGATGCGTTGTTGGAAAAGAAGTACGAACCTTCAAGCCCTGCCAGGGCAAACTGCCTCTCAGGAAATACATAAACATATGCCCCAGTGCTTCCAGATCGTCCCTTCTGCTTTGTTCTGATGGAAGAAATCAAATAAATGTATGCACACCCCACTAAAAAAGGGCAGTTTACTGAAGCATTGAGGTCAAGTATTAAGCTCACCTTTCCCCAAGTGTGTGTTGATGCTCATGTATCGAGCGGTGCCAGTCAAGCTCTTATGCTCCCGGTATGGGATGTGTTTTTTGGTCTCGGGGTCTATGTATTCTTTGGCAAGGCCGAAGTCGATAATGTGAATGGTGTGCTGCCTCTTAGAGCCCGGCCGGCCCACCAAGAAATTCTCGGGCTTGACGTCTCGATAAATCAAACTCCGTGTGTGAACGAACTCCATCCGCGTTATCTGAAAAACAAGGATGATGTGCGTGATGAAACTAACAAAACCAATACGGCAGAGCTAAATAAATCAGTAGGACGATTAAGAAACCATTAAAGCCAAAGAAATCCTAAACATTTAATGAGAACAAAAGTGCTGAGAGAAGCTCGCTGGCTGTATGACAGGATGCTTACCAGTTGGATGGCTATCATTAGGACGGTCTTGAGGGAGAAGGTGCGGTCGCAGAGGTCAAACAGGTCCTCCAAACTGGGCCCCAGCAGTTCTAGAACCATAGCGTTGTATTTACCGCAAGGCCCGAAGTAAAAGACCTGAGGAACCCCCTCTGCAATAACAAATGTGAGAAGATGCTTCATCAATCTGGTCAAATACAAACAACATGGGTTGCAAAAATTTGCCCAAACATACAGCTTTAATACAGCATCTACCCTACATATACAAACTGTTTATTCAAACAAACATAAGAGCCTTTTGAACTCATCTCGTCTTTTCTCCAAGAAACTGTCTTTGAGAACTGTTTTGCATTATCTTCTTCACATGACCAAATGTTTAGCCTCCAGTACAGAGACCGTAAGCCTACTGTCTCTGATAGGACCCATAATTACACCACCCTGAACAAAACATGACTAACAAGCCCTAGGAGAGAGAGAACATCATGAAAGAGCCACGGCTATCTCACGCTCAGATAGTTTGTAGAGGGCTGTAAAACAGCTGAGCGATCTCTCTCACTCACACAGAAACACATACAGGCCCCACAACACCTTCCGATTCATGATTCACGGTTTCGGAGGCATCTGTGCTATTTCTTTTGTCACCATTCAAATAATACATTACAAATAACAGGTGTCAAACGGGATTATTTTATTTGTTGCACTCTCAAAAAAACCTCAAGGACACATACTTCTGCCCATGGCCTGTGTTTCCAATTTAAGTCACCTCCTGTTTGTGTTCTAAAGATTCCTCCAATGCTCAGAGATACATGTGGCATACACACACTGTGAGCCTAGGAAACCCCAGCACCGGGGGGATTAAAGGAGGATTCACCTGATCTGCCAAACGTCATTCCCACGGGTGGGGGCGCAAAACATGCCTGCGCTTTGGCTAGCCAGATCTGCTTGGAAACCGCAGTGATGATGGATATGCCCAAGGCAAGAGTGCAGCCAGGAAGCTGACTCATCAAAGCATTAGATCTGAAGTTTAAACCCAACGTGAACACCAAAGAGAGAAAATTACAACCATGCCCGGCCGGAAGGCTTCCTTGAATTGTAAACAAGGCCATTGTGGGTTATTACCGTTAAAATGGTTATACCAAAGATGTGAAATATTCCAAGAAGCAGGGCTGAACGATTCATCGAAATCGCAATGTGAGACGTTGCGACTTGCCAATCACAGCCTGAAAAATTATGAAATACATATTTCCAAGCCTGCTTTGAGTGGCATTCGTGCTAACAAACTGAGTGACACACCCCCGGTATGCCCAATCAGCACTGCTGTAGCCAACTGTGTAAACCAGTCATTAAAAAAGCAAACAGAGGGAGGGAATATGGAGAATTCTAAAGAAAATTCCAATTCAGAACACTGCACACATACCCTGTCCTGTGTCATACTCGCTTGTTTATACTTGAGTCGAGTCTAAACCACAAGTCTCCACAAGCGCATCTGGCAATATGGAGGAGGCTTGATGCACTCGCACAACCTGTGTCATCGCACGCCTGGCTCCGCGTTTCAATTAAGTTAGCATTTTCAAAACTGTTTTTCTATTTTCACTTGGATGAAGTGAAACATTCGGCACATTTTCTACTTGTTTTTTACATGTCAAATACTTAAATATGAATAAATCAGCCAGAAAAATGTAGCCTACTATTCTAATAATTCAATAGAACATTTTATGGATTTAAGGGTTATAACGGGAGTTGTATTTGTTTAAATGGAAACTATAATAGTGTACACTGGTTTTTGGATTCTATTGATGTGATTTAATCTGGCAGCTGGGAACCAACAGAACAAAAGTAATGCCTATTTGAATAATGCAAAAAAAGGAATGGTTTTATTGGAAACAATTAGGATTTCTGTGATGGGTTTTATTGTTTTCTTTCAGCAGGGTAACTATACCCATACTGTGCTGCACACCATTGACAATACTGAGCCAATCGCAATGTCTGTCAAAAAGAAAAAGAAACAGAAATCGCAATTCGATAT
Organism: Barbatula barbatula; assembly: GCF_947034865.1. NCBI lineage: Eukaryota > Metazoa > Chordata > Actinopteri > Cypriniformes > Nemacheilidae > Barbatula > Barbatula barbatula. The sequence continues at coordinate 17,453,130 of NC_136774.1, forward strand.
TTTCCCCGAATCGCACAGTCCTACAAAGAAGTAAACTTTGAAAAGAAACTATGAAAAAAGTAATGCTTGTGATAATGTTATGTGGGCAATCATGTTGTTTTTTTTACACAGTCCAAGTTACCGGTCTTGGAGCCAACACAAAAATCACTAACAATTTCTCAAAACCCCACACAAAACCTTCACGTCACTAATCGAGCTCCCCAGAAAACAACAACTCATTGTTCATCAAACACATGTCCACTCACAGCAGATGCACTGGAATGTCGGTCTAGCGCACATGCCACCCCGTGCCAGCCGAGTGAAGGCTGAGTATTAAAGATTCAGCATGCAGCCGGAGAACAAGGCCGTGATTCCATTAGCTGGACGACAGTGAAGAATGAAGAAACGTGATCTTTCTGTAGGCACAGGTCCTAGCGTGATTCACGGGATGAGAGGGTTTGAGTAATACGGCCTGCTGCATAAAACATTCACAGCCTACACTGCAAAAAAGCTCTGATGGTACCGTAACCGTTTTCTTGTACTATGCAGACCTTTTAAAGTGACAGGTCACTCTAAATCGACTGCTGTCATCATTAACACACCCTCATGTAGTTTCAAACCTGTTTGACTTTCTTTCTTCCGCAGAACACAAAAGAAAATATTTTGAAGCATGGTGTTAACTGGCACCCAGTCACTTAAATTGGTTTTGTGTCCATACAATAGAAGTGAATGCGTGTCAGTGCTGTTCGGGTTACCAACTTTCTTTAAAATATCTTTTTTTTGTGTTCTGCGAAAGAAAGTCATACAGGTTTGAAATGACAAAAGGGTGAGTAAATGATGACAATTATAATTTTGGGGTGAACCATCACTTAAAGACTCACACATGAGCTAAATGACATTTGAAGCTTTTTATATCTCACAGAAGAATAAATACCGCAGGACATTTATTATACAAAACTAAACAAACAGGTGGCAAAAGAGACCTGATTTGCTAACAAAGTACCAGTGGAATATCAAAATATAAGAAAGAGGGTACAAGACACCAGAGCAACAGACCCTGAGAGGCATCCTAAGATGACCTACACTCGTTCCAGGTCATTGGAGAATTACTGTAACTCTTCTTTAGCTGTATGTTTAAGTGATCTGGAGTCCTCCTGTGGCTTAAGACAAGCCTCAGAGTGTTAGATCCTCTCAAAGGAATCTCTGCCGGGAAACTAGAAGGTCTGGGGTGGTTACGTATCATCATAAAATATTTACATCCGAATTTTACCACGGAGTCTTAAATGCACTATTTGATTTGAGGGCTAAACATCTCACATGCCTGGTGGTCTTTTGTTCATCCCAGTTTATATTGGTATGTCCTGGGACTCTGTCTTGTGGTTTAAGACTTGATCCAGGATGAATTACATGGACCAAGAAAAGGAGGAAAGATCCTTTGACCGCAAGTCACGCATTCAGTCCGAAGCAACCACACAAAAGAGCCAACATCAAAACTTTATTTTTAGCGACAAGGCTTAAGCAACAATGTTGTATATTTTAGGAGAAAAAAACCTGGACTGAGCCGAGAGCTGTCATGTTCAATATAGTTATTATATCCCAGATCTTTTCATCTCAAGAATACAAAAGATTTAGAGAGAAAATGTTATTTTGTTGGCCTATATTAAAAAACTCCTTAAAGGCACAGTTCACCCAAAGAAATGCAAATTATGTCATCATTTATTCACCCTCTTGTCATTTTTAAACCTGTATGACTTACATTCTTCTGCAGAACACAAATGACGATATTTTGAAGAATGATGGTAGCCGAAAAACAGCAGTAACCATTGACTTGCATTGGTTTTGTGTCCATACAACAGAAGTCACTGCGTACTGCCGTCAATCGGTTACCAACATTCTTCAAAATATCTCCATTTATGTTCTGCAGAAGAAAGTAATGATTTTTGGGTGAACTATCCCTCCCTTTAAATAGCTCTAAATATGTCTTGCACCAGTAATCCTGCAGGGAAGAAATGATTTGACAACAAAAAGAAGCCAAAGACCTTTCAGTCCTGAATCTTCTTTTAATCTTTGTGAAAATTTTCAATTTCAACCAAATCTGGATCATAACACCAATCTCATATATTTCCTCTCGGTACACTACTGGAGACGCTGTAGGGGATCCAGTCACGAGCTGGACATTTGATAATGGCAACCACGCCACGAAGAGTCGTGTAGTTATAAATATAGCAGGCCTGCCTCGCTCACAGCATTTTCTTTGGCTATTAATGTTGCAGGGGCGCAGCAGTGGCTCCAGTGAGCTGGCAGAAGATCAGATCTCTGCTCTGGAGACATGCATTCGGTGAATGAGATCATTGCATTGCTGGGTAGTGGTGTGTGAGTGGTGGCTATGTGTCTATGCGAATACTAGCCGCTCATAAGTTTGCGTGCGTGTATAGCGAATCGGTCCAGTCAACCTTCTGCTCCAGTGATCAAACGGATAAATGCACCAAGGATTTGTATAAACTGCTCCTCCTTTTCATTGAAGGACTTAAAAGGATCAAAGTTCATCCTCCTGGCTCTGTTAACGTGTGGTAATTACAATCAAAACGGTTGGGTGTAGCTCTTCGCCCGCACCGTGATTTAATCCATTATTTCCTCATTCATAATGCAAGAGATCATTTTAATCCAAGAGGCGGAGACACATTATGAGTCATTACACACAAAGTAAGAACTACTATGGTCATACCATCATAAAGTTTTGCTCACATCACCCACTAAGGATAACCTGACATCCCCCTTTAATCTCCCCATCTCATTTTCTGCTGATGGGTGAAGCAGCCACATCAAAGACAGCAGCTCGCCGCCCCCATAATTCTCAGCGCAAAACTGAAAGACGTTCAATCTCACACCGGAAGAGGAGGTGGTAGCATTTCATAAACCACATAACACAGCTATTTCGATAAGGCTGCGATTCTTACCTGAATTTCCCAGCTGTTTATAAAATCTATACTCCAAATGGAGCTGTGGCGCTCTGGATTTGATTGGCTCCTGAAAGAGAAAAACAGAAAGGCTGGGCATTAGGAACTATTGGTAAATCATCAGTGACAAATAAAGAAATAAACATCAGTATCACATATTAGTACAGACTAGATAAAGATGTTTATCAGTACATAAATGGTAAAGATGAAATAATTTAGGATGAAACCTAAACAGCACAGCTCTTTTGGTGTGCGAACAAACTGTTGTCAATCTAGGATAAACAGAATATGGTTGTCAGTCCCCTTAAAACCCAAAGCCAGTGCAAACAGGATTAAGCACTCAAGCGTGGTCACAGCCATAGACAAACTGAAAAAAGTACTAACGGAGTAGTGTTCATTAGACTTTATTGAAATCATCAAAATCTGCAAAACAGAGATGACAAAGATCACATGCTCTGCTTAAAACAGCGGTGGGAGTTGAAAAGAGATGCAAACCCTTGCATCAGTTCTCACGGCCAAACTAGCTGAGACTGTTCCACCATCCACCCACCTTTGCTTTCTACTATAGGAATCCATCCCTGCAATCTTTATAAAACTCTAGAGAGATCGCTTGGAAAAACTTTCCAATGGTTAATGGTCTGTAACAGAGAACACAGTGCGAGTGCTCAACCGAGGTCGGGTCTGGGAGTCATGTTACAGAGCCGCTGAAATTCAGCAGGCTGGCCTCAAACGGGCTCTAGGTTAAGGAGCATCCACTTCACTACAGATGAGCACACCTGACATCACCCCAAAAGAAACATGAGCTTAATGATGTAATATCCTGTGATTCAAGTTCTGGAAAATACAAAAGTGATGGGTTCAAACACAGATGGGGTGGCCCATAAACTGAGGGTACACTACAAACTAAAGTGCCCGTAGAAAACATGTCCCTGTGACTATTCTGCACATTTCTTGCTGTCGATTCAATGTTTTAAATGTTGTGGCTAGATTCAAATCCTTCAGTATATTCAGTAAACATATCAAACACATTTATCTCTTTTCACAGCCTGTACACAGCTTCAGATACTCACAACCAATACTGTAATGGCTGGGTGGTTATAACACTACAGATTAAGAGGGTTCAGTGTTCTGGGTTCAAATGGTTCAATCCTGCTCATGTTACCCGCTCAGAATGCATGCAGACACAGCGGTGCAGGGCTGCATCTGTTTAGCTGTGATGTAACAGCGCTCAGAGAAACACACAGCTCTTCCAGGAAGAGAAGAACAGGGATCGGACAGATTATACACACCAGAATTTACATTCAAAATGTCCCAGTTGAGAGTAAAGGAGGTGAAAAAGATTATGAAATATGTGAGATTTCAGTAAATGACTAAAAACTTACAATCTGCATAAAAAAAAACAGTACTACCATTGCTCGTGCAGATATTTTTATAAATAATATGACACATGAATACGATTCAGTGTGTGTTTATCTAGTTTCCTGTATAGAATTTATAAAATGGAGTTACATGAAAACATCTTGTGAAACCAAGCCAACCGACCTGCTGGCTTAACCGGGTTAGCAGCAAAAAACCTTATCATTGAGCCCTGTCTGCATTAAGAGCCATCCTGTGTCAAGCTGTGGTGTGGTATTTTTGCCTTAGGCTAAACTACAATGAGATGGAAATGATCTGAAACACTGCAATCCTATGCAAACATTTTTCAAAGTTTCAGTTCTTGCAAACACGTAATTCTGCTATAAACAGGATGTTTTTTCTCTGAATAACAATATGACTGAACAATATGAACATTTGAGTGAAATGCATATTATGATTTCATGTTAATGAAAGCATTTATTGACATTAATATGAAAGACGCAATACTTTATTTAAACTGTTTACCTCAACTGTCTGCATGCGTACACATGTAGACAGCCAATCTGTGTTCTACAAACAACCACTACAAGTCTAAACTAAAGCAGAAAGTTTATTTTCACCTGACCAAGGTTTGAGCAAGTGCGTTTCTCCTAAAAAGCCAACACTGTAAGCAAGCAAGAGGGGGCAACCTTTAAAAGCAACTTTACCTTTAAAAGAGGCTTTAATGCCATTAAAAAGCTTGTCCATGATCTCATATTAATGGGATGCCTGCGGCCCTGCGCCCTTACGCACAATCACTTAAGCGTTGTTCAAGTTTTCACATGTGCCAAAATGTAAATACCATAGCTCTTATCATCTGGATGAATAGGTGACTAAGATTATTTTGCACTACCAAACACACAAGGTAGCAGGAGACTTAAGTCCACATTAACAACTCTTCCTAAAATATGTCCCAAACTAAATGAGACAGCACTTCTGGTAGCACCTGCTATGCCAACTGTGTAGATATGTTTTGATGATGTGTTAGAAAAGCCAGGTGGGGCTCCATCGACAATGCTGACTCAGGCTAAGAAGGGCAGGTTGCGCAGTCTGCGCAGCCAGCAGGCAAGAGAATGAGGTGCTATGGATATTTTTTAAATGTTTTAAAAGCATTTTTAGGAAGAACAAAGATCACATTTTTAGTATTGGTTATGCTTTAGAAAAATCTGCACTTTAAAACAATAACAAAATGGACATTTCTATAATTTGAGTAATTCCCAGTGAAAGAAAATAGTGTGGGATTTGATTCTATCCATCAGGTCGGATTGGACAGGCTAATATCACTCATTTCATCACCAGAAAAGCACACAAAAGCTTATTCATTGATCAATTAATATATAAAATAATACCATGCACTTATGAACCCTGCACAACAACACCAGAAGAATTAAGTAAATAGGGTTCATTTAGATCAATACTCAAATGATGCATTTCTCTTGAAAACCTCAAAGCCAGCAGTAGCGAACGACCCTATAACCATAAATCTCAAGTCTTTATGGGTGTTAAGGAGTCTGGATAGGACAGAAACAGCTGGTCTGTGTCCACCTTATTCATCCTCATAGCTCTAGATCCGATTTCAGAGTTGCAGATGGAGCGAGAACAGCTGCAGAGGTCTAATAGCTGAGCTGGTACACAGACTGGTACCACTGTCACTAGTGTGACCGGCCTGAGGGCATTAAAACGGGATTCCAGAGCAGTCGGTAATTCACCGTGCAGTTGAGGAGCAGATGTGACAGGCCTAATCTAGTCAGATTGAATTAATCGTTTGCTTAATAAGAAGATGTTACAAGCAACTCATTTCATAACCTTGCGTCTATGCGTCTACAATTAACATTTTAAAATTAAAGACAAACACACGCGGCACCAACAAGGTAAACCAAAGGGGATTTAGATCATTGAAAAAACTTAAATGGTAACATTCTTCATTGTTCAGCAATGTAAAAAGGGAATCACTTCAAATGCAATCATTCACCACTTCCTACATAAAAAACAAGAGGGATGTAGGGTTTACATTTACATTTACTCATTTAGCAGACGCTTTTATCCAAAGCGACTTACAAAGAGTTCGGGAGCAATAGTACAATAGGTGCTAATACAAAGTTACTAGTTTCAACAAAAGTTTGATCACTACCTGTTTCATTTGTCTGTCAAGTTGGGAAGTATGCAGTTCTATACGACTAAAGAAAAGTCATCTGGTAGAAACGTAGACAGATTTGAATGTGTATTACGTGAAATTAAGATTGTATTATTATTAAAATATTTTACCACCCATATAGGGACGAGTATGTAGATTTCGCTCTCTGGGGTCTGGTTACTATCAGTCATGTGACAGAAGCTGTCAATCACTGGATAGAAAATCCAGTGATTCATTATTAAACAAGTGCTAATGGACACCATGACAAAACCAATCTTCTTGCCTAGACACCTGCCAATTTATCCGTTCATTCTGGAAACTCATCTCTCTCACTCTCAACAAATAATAAAAAGATGAACAAGAGTGCAGAATGAAAGACAGACTGTATATGGGTGGGGCACGAGCAACTCGTATTGCACAGAAATCAAATACACAGGAACACCGGACAACCATCACAGGATCTCTTACACTGACATCCGCGACCACAGGTTCGATCAAACAAACCAGAGCTCTTGTATTAAGTAGCTGTTTTGGAAGCTGTCATACATGTGTTACACAACTGGGATCCCCAAGTGAAATGTGTGTGAGAAAGACAGAGAGTGCAATGACGAGTGTTTCCACTCTTTCACTCTGTTCTGGGTCCCCGGTGAGCCTCTCAGTATGGACTGACTGCAGCACTGTGTCGACAAGAACCGTAGAACAAAGAAGCCTTCATCAGCTGTATTCTCTCTCCAGCTCCTCTTGTATTTTCTTTTTCCACCCTTACTGTGACTCGGTCAAAGAGCAGAGACTAACTGTAGCTCTTTTCTTTCTTATGATCACGTGGTACAGACGTGCGACACTGGTGTTCACCTTTGCTCCAGGTGCGGTTGCCACAAAACAAGGAACAAACGAAAAAATAGAACTGCTAATAAAAACTCTGCAAACCTGTTAGCAGCGTTCCTTAACTGGCAAAGCGAATTTGATCAAAATATTGGAGGCAAATTGTATATCGACGACGATCCTACGTTGGACCTGTTCTAATGGGGTTTATGTGGGTGGGACACGGTAGAAATGCGAACATGTCCAGAACTGGAAATATTGGGACTCGGAGTTAATCCTAAACTTGCTGAACGAAATCTGGAGCAAACATCAGCATTAATGCAGCTAATTTTCAGGCTCTGTCAGATTTGTCACAATCAAACAATGAGAATATTTATATGACAGCAGTCGTGAAGGTTAAACAGACATGCAGCATTCGGCGTGTCACTATATTATATTTTAATACATGATCGCATATAAATGAAAATGATTTAATTGTAAATAATTCCCCCTTCAACAGTTGAAAAACTGTACCTCACGGGTCCATCATCGTATGCAAATAATTACAGTGCTTGGCTTTAAAAAAGGATTTGAATAGGCAACGATGCAAAGATAATAACGCCTTTGACGTAACTAATGCAAAGATAATCATATCCTTTTCTGAAGGATTCGGTAGGGAGGGCGACTAAGTGTGTCTATGACAATCCTTTGCTCAGGGTGCAGAGTTACTCGACGGTCATTTCCCAGAACATCAACAGCCTAATATGATCCCTATCAAAGTCCTATCAAACAATAAAACACAACATGGACTTTAAATAGCACTGAACTTTGAGCTTCTGTTTGGATGCAGCACAATGAAAATGTCAAAAGTACTTTCAGAAATCCTTTGGTTGCGTCTATGTGCCAAGTGCAGATCTGCAAATGAAAATACGATGATAATACAGAAACGATTGAGTGATGATAGTCCACAAGGGCAGTAAAATCTCCTCACACCTACCAGACAGAAAAATTGAGTTTTGAATGCGACAGCATTAGGACAGATGTCGCATTAACCGAAAATTCTCCGGCATTGACAGATTTATTTTTACCACTGACGGATAATTCTGAAAACACCATTTACAAGCACCTGCCATTGATGACTGGACTGAACCATTAAATATATATATATATATATATATATATATATATATATATATCAAATAATTATTTTACTGTATTCTGAAATAATGGAGAACAGCAGTATTTTTTGTGAGCGCGCTAACATTAGTAGACTATTAGCTCAAGGACAATATGAGAGAAAATACATGCAAAAATGTTTAAATGTCACGGCTGTAGTATGGGTATAGGCATTTATCAATAATACTTTTGTGTGAGTGCGTGTGTGCCCCCTGCGTCCGCAACACAAAACAGATACAGAGATTTCTGTGGCAACACGATCGGCTCAAATGTTAATGTCGTTTTTTTAAGTGACGACACATGCATATACACACAACAATATAGTACATCGCCAAAATAACAGAGGTCATGTTTATATTTTACGTGATAAGACTATAAAGTAAATCTCACAAAGTGTTTTAACAGAGAGCCAGCAAATCTATGTGCCACAGTATTAATGGCTTAAGGAGCTCCCCCTCCGGAGTCTGCAGAGACTCTATAGGCACACACTCCCAAATATTGCTAAGAGACCAGTTTGTCAGAGCGCTTTGTATTCTTGTGTTGATAATTATGTTTACAGTGATAGAAGCAGATGACGCCATTCATATCATGTACTCATTTATGACGCAGCTTTTAAAGAATAGTATTTTCATAAGACAATGCTCATCAAGGCTATGTCCAAGTAAAAACTGTATGTAATGTTGTAAAATAACAGATATAACAATTGATCTCTCAGTTGTCATTAATTTGATGCAAGAATTCTTTTTAATTGTCAATGTAGAAAACGCCTACTTGAAATTTTTGTTTAAAACATACTGTGGAGTTTAATACTAAGATAGTTAATGTTTATATGTTTTATTGAAAGGAACATTAGTTTTATGGCAATGCTGTTTATTGTTGTAGCCTTATAAACTTCATTGCTATTTTACTCAGTGTTATGTTTGGATTCAGAATCAATAATAAAAACTATCGTTAATTATTTGTTATCGGCAGGTACTGCCCAAATTAGTTATCAACAAAATCTTTGTTCTTTGGCAGAAGAACTTTATACCTCACATTGCCAGCCAGCCAAAGTTAACACAATTGAAAAAATAAGTGCTATCAAATTTCTTGCAGATGAAAACCAGACAAAATCGCTCATCAATAAACGTCCTTTAAAAATTTAGGATGTGCCAACAAACAGTCATACTGATTTCTTTCGCTTGCTGAAAACTGTGTGCTTTTCAATAAGCTATTACAAGGGCTATTACAAGCGATTTTTTAATTGTCTTTTAACATTTTTGTAAAGGCAAGTTTCAGCTCAGTATTCTCTAAAGTGAGCAGTAAACAGTCTTAATAGAATGAGTACAACATGGCTTTAACAGCTGCAGGCCCTTTCACTACCTTACTAGCAGATGCTGTGCCTTTTTATCCATTAGATGGTTAGATCAAAATAGACAATACAATTTATTATTGAAATATTACATATACAGGTTGATTTATTTAGGCCTATTTTGGATTTAAAATGAGTCTGAATTCATGGATTGTGTCATTTCATCAAAGTGAAATAAGCAAATCAGTGAAATAAGCAAATCATTTCACATCATAGCCCTTTGCCATTTGCTAATCGCGATGTGTGATTCAATTTTGATTAATCGCACAGCCCTGGCCATTTCCCTATTCTATCTCCAAAGTTACACTAACTAAATGTATTAAAGCATAGCCCAATCAACTTGTAAAAACCTATCTGTGTTTCACTGAGGAAAGCTGAAGAACTGTGCACTACCAGAATGCTGTGGACTTCAATACACATAGCCTTTTATCAAACTTCCATTAAACACAAAGCATACAACTGAGTTCCTATATGGGTCTGTGAGAAAGTAAAAAAATAAACCAGTCTGTCTTATGTTAGAATCTACAACTACACACATTTTTTGCAACTGCTGATAAATCAAAAACTGAATTTCTGCTTGACGAAAATAGAAGACATCTGTAAAAAATGTATAACTAGAGGGATGGAAACTAAAGTTTCTAGCCGACTAGTCTAAAACTAAGAATGGCACGGAAGGCGGTGCAAAAACTTTGTATAGCCTACATATTAAAGACTTTACGTACTTGTCAAATCCAATATTTCATGTAGCTAAAACAGGCATGTCTCTTCCACTTTCCTTACGATCATTTAACATTTCTGTATTTGCTGATGCGTTAACCCCAATGTGATATTTTACTGGTGGTAAGAGAGAGGAGCATTTGTTTGCTTTGGCTGGTCTGTGCCTGTCATTAAAATATGTATCCTTTATGATGTAATGAAATCCATTAAATTTTGTCCTAAACTCTGGCTTTTCTCTTTTCTTATATTCGGTTTTCCTGATTTCAAAAGTTTAATTAAATGAAACTAATTAAATTTAGTGTGTCCATTTCACTTAAATCATGAAAGTTAAAATATTTATCAACAATCTATTTAAAAGCCTAAAACCGAATGTTTCATTATTTGTTTATTTAAATGATGTTGAATGAGAAAAACATAGCTTTTTTAAATATGTCGCACTTTAAAAACAAATTATAAATACGGTAGGCAGCCTATATCAATAAACAAGACACATTTATCATGATTTTTATTTATAAAACAAAGCAATGCGTGTTGTGTAAACAAAAAAGCGAAAAGAACGCAATGGACAAGAAGAACAATCTACAGAAAGCATTTGATCTTGTGCAGAGCGAACTAAAAAAGACGCTTATAAAACAGACTGTCCATATTAATTTATAGAACATATATAAACACTCCAGTCTGCATGTGATTGTCAAGTCAATTTAATGTGACATGTTCTTGTTGAGGATAATGCTAGGATGAAAGTCGGCTTAATTCTTGTGAACAATGAGGAATCTGTGCAAACTCTGCAAGGACACATAGATAACAGTCCTAAGCGATCATGCTTATTCAAGTGCTTTTATGTGATAAACATTATAATCAAAGTAATTTCAAAGTTCTGTAGGCCTAAATCTCTGAGACATTCTCGGCTTAGTTTAGTCTGTTTGCTCAAGACACGTTCCCCATTTAAAAAAATAACCCTTTTTCATGCATTGAATTCTAAATATTAAGATATATAATTAAAAAATTGTTAACATAACTGTATGTAGCTTTAGATTATTATTACCTACTTTTCAGTTTTATGCCTAAAGTTTTCCGCATTGTGGCAATAAGAACCCAAGCTACAGCATGGTCAAGCATGGCTTCACTGATTAACATTATGCTAGTTTGATATGACATAGTTTGCGTAAAACCTACATGTTAACACTCCTACAACTCATCTTTCAAGTGGTCCTTTCTCTGCGGGCTGCGATTGGCACAAAGGATACACTTTTAAAAACTATTAAGAATTTTAATTTCAAACATACTGTTTTACTATGTTTTTTTAAAACATTAAAATGAAAGTAATTTGAATGACTGTTGTTTTCAGAGTCAACTAGTAGGAGAAGTACCGTTTAAACAACTAGTCGACTACTCACGCACATCCATAATGGAAATATGCAAAAATATATTAATATCTGGATCTTGATACAATACTTTCGCAATAGTTTCAGTTACTGTACACTTCTTTACAAATGTAATGTTTATAACGTTTATATTGAGTTCATTTTGGCCAAATAAAATTAACTCAACAATAATAATAGAGTGTGCGCTAATAGAGTGTGTGGGAGTTTATCTTACTTTCCCCAAATATTTCACACCAAAATACAGTCTCTGTAAAAAAAAAGATTCAAGGCACAAAAATATAAATAAAGTGAAGCAAAATACCTGAAATGACATGGCTAAGAGCAAAACCATAATTCTCATTAAGATTTGGTACTCCACAAGGGGCTGCAGTAAAAAAAACATTTTGGCAACTATTGCTGACAGATTCAAATGATCCTTTTATCTGCCCATTAAACATTTTTCGCTCCTCAAAATGTTTTATTTCAATATACCTGGCCATATTTATATAGTAAATAATGTTTATGATAAAACCATCTATACTAGTGCAGTCGGGATGGGGGAGCTGTTGGAGCATTTCTTTTTGTTTTTCATTTCAGTTTGTTCTTCTTACAGCTGTTATACTATATTATGTAAAATAAAAATAAACTTTGATCTTTGCATGAATCCTTACCAGTTTGATGGCCACATATTCATTGGTGTAGAGGTTCTTGCCCAGCCGGAGTTCACCAAAGTTGCCACAGCCGATCTTCTTCCCAACTCTGAAGTTGGGGCCAACCATGAGGACCCCAGAGGTGGTCCCCGTTCCCCGGCCCGCATGTCCAGTCCTACTACTGGCTGCTTTAGACATCTTTTTACCTTCCTCTGTGTCCCCCTTCCCACCTCTCTTCTCAAAATCCATAAGCTTGTGATACCCTGGCCTCTCCACGATTACTCCCCTGCCATGCAAAACAGAGAGGTTTAAAAACAACCCCCAGGGAATGTGTGGGGACGATGGCAAGAACACAAAACAGGTGAAGGGGTTTCAAAGTATCTGTGTATCGAGTAGTAGAAACGGATTTCTCCTGCAGAAGCAGTGGGTATCACCGGACGCGTACTCCTCGCATTAATCCTTTGGATGGGAACTTTCCTGTACGGTTGCCCTCAGAGTAGCATGTCACTGCCTGAAGCAGGCAGGTTATGCTTGCATACGCACACATACAGACACACGCACGCTCGCACGCTCACACACACACCCACACAAGGTTTTCAGCACTGACACATCCACAATTCCTGCTAGTGGAACCAAACTGCAGCCAGTGAACGTCCCCATGTGCTCCTCATGGTGTCCTTGAAGTCAGTCTTAGGTGATACAGTGAACATTCTTCATGCCTTAACACTGCTGTTGTCAGACCCAGACGTTACCCTGAAAAGAATTCAAGAGACAAATAGATTACCAATGAGAATCAGAAAAGCAATCAAGTTTCATTACATGGAATTCACCAAACTTTGTAAAAGAAACATATCATATGAATGCATGTAAAAAATGTTAAGGTCATGCAAATTTAAAGAATCAACCTCTACAAATCAATGCGGCGGAGGAAGCTGGGCTGAGGCTCTGAAACACAAACACTAATCCTAGGTTTCAATGTGCATGGAATCCATTTCCCTCAAGGTCCAATAAAACACATCAATAACAGCAATCCACAACACAGTGCATACTAGGCCCGGCACATAAACAGGATGTGAAAGTATCCTCTCTTTAAAAAAAAGTATTAAAGACCAAATGTATAACACTCATTTTAAAACAGAGGGAGAACAGCATTAGAATTCTGGTGGTCCAATAATTTGGAGCCAGTATGTACACCAACTGATTTTGCTGGTCTGCCTCCAAGTCATGGGATTTTCAAAGCGTGGAACAGAAGGGTTGAGAATTACAAGCCAAACAGTGCCGGTATCAGTTTCTAATTCCAACAGGAACTTTGATGACACCTGTGTGGTTGATAATGGAGAGGGGAAGCGGCCAGAGATCTCTAATCTACACTCATCCACCAACCCCCTCTAGGGCGAGGACTGCTGTTAATGTAAATGGAAAATAGTCGGAGCAGGTAATGCAAGAAGTATTGGAAAGACGGCTTTGCTTTCTTTCAGAAATAGCACTTAAACCGATCAATGGCTGCCTGACATAGGAACAGTCCTGAGACTGGCTGTAAAAGGATACCAGACTAGAACTGATGACGAGCAATGTACAGCTTAGCTGAAAAACATCGTTGACACTTTATCGGTGAATTTAGTCCTTCATTTCGAAATCCATGCCAATGCTTATTCAGCAACTCATTAGATTAATGCACTGCTCACTTTTTCTAGACTTTGGAAATTAAAATATTTCAGCCTGAGTAAAAACAATTACGAAAATGATGAAAACAAGATGATTCCTCCCTGTGCTAAAAACATCCATCAACTAGGCTTACATTTAAACAACAAAGTCGTACTAATAGAATAACTGTTTTTAATACAATATAGTTTTTGGGACTGTAGCCTGGCTTCTCCACGTTTAAATAATAATCAGGCTACAACCGGGTTCACTGTTGTATGCATGCACCAAAAGAAACATTACGTGTTGTGTCATGTAAACTCGGTCAGGACTCGGACTGTAGCTGCTCAACACAAAAACTCACTATAGCCCGATTACAACACAGAGCGTTATGTTATTGTTGCTGGAAGAGGGACTGAATTTTCAGATATAAAGGAAAACGGTTACAATCTCAGCCTATAATGATCAATCTCCACAATCGCTATCACAATCTAAACTGCACACTGTTTTACTGTAGATGCTACACAAGGGTGAACAATAAAGAACGGGTTACAAAAGGTGTTTCACTACTAGCAAGTTGCAATACAAGGAAGTGCACATTGACGCGATGCTACATAATGTGCATAACCTCAAGGCTGGGAAAGCAAGTGACGTGGTTTGGTTAGTCATGTTCTGTGGCACATAAGGCATTTTGTTGGGTCGGGATTGGTTACCTCACCAGTTGTTATATTCCATTAAATGTTGATTACAAGCTTATACGAGGGTGAAATGGAATGCTATGCCACAAGACAACAATTACACAAAGATGAGACTTAAATACAAGATATGGTTTTCCAGTAGAATAAAAATAGTGTACATGTAGTGATTATTATAAGGCATACGGTTTTATCTTCTACTAGTATAGTTGTCTTTCGAACTAGATAAGAAAACAAATTCACATTGTAGGCTTCAATAAAAACAGACTTCACCTGCCAATTTGAAAGTTCATAAGAGATGAATTTCAGAGATTAACAACAGCCACGAAAAACATTTTACTTCAAAAACACAGTCATTGAAGCCAAAATGAAGATTATAATAACATACAATCTACAACTACGCATGACAGATTAATAGTGGTTGCCGTGTAGATGAAGTTAGTGTTCACAGCTGTTTCGAGCCACTCTGCCCACAAAAGAACTGGATAAAAAGATTACCAATCTGTTTACCCTCGCAAGAATATTGAACACAGCCATGGATAGAAACCAAGCCTTTCAAGCTCGCCATCATTCCATCCAATACAAACCACTCCCTCAAATGTGAGCTAAGCTTTCAAAAAGGAGATATGCAAGTGTTACCGACTGTAAAAAAAACAAAGACATTTACTTCTACTTTTTCAGATGGCCAAAAGAGAAGTCGGTCTTGTTTGGGAGTTTGAACTTTTGTGGGTTGTTAATTTGTGCCTGGGACAAAGGAGGATAGAGAGAGCAGCTTGGTCATTTATTTCCTTGAGCACTATGTGCTTTTCCATACTAATTTGTTTGGCCTGTAGTGAAACTGAGAGCCGTTTGACATATTTTAAGTCTGATAACAGGGTAGATCTCGGACACAAAACATCCAAACAGTTTACACGATGTGCATTAAACGACACTTTACACACTGGCATATCCGCATTATCTTGTTATTTTAACCTTTTTAAAATGACAGACTGTCAGTTGCTAATGACGACTTGCGTGTCCACTGCAACGCAGAAAACGTCGTTTTCAATCTGCGTAAACAAATATAACTTACAGCCATTTTCATTTTGGTACTGAAAGTATATCTTATCCGTCCATCAAATGTTTTCAGGATTCATTTATGTCCAACATCTTAAATCCTGTCATGGCCTTTCTAAATAGCATATTCTGATGCCAAACCATCACCGTGTTTTGAAAAGTATAATACTATTTAACATCCTTTTCATTAGCTAACGTTACCTGTTTAAAAACGACCAACTCATAAAACCAGATAAAAACACGTCGATACATTTAAAGCAAATTATATTCTTTTCGTGGACGAATAAAAATGGGAAACGCAGAAAACCAGTCAAGGAACTACAACTCTTGTCAAACAAACAACAATAATCCTCCACAAATGAACTAGCTTAGCAACACACCGGCTAAACGAACATCACATTAGCCGCTTAGCAGCTAACCTTTCATTTTTCGATTAAAACGAGGGGGAGGGCGTTTTTATTTATGGAACACAAAGATGATTTTACCTGCGTGTGATTATCCTACGTGGTATGCCGCGACATGGTCCTTTGTTTACGGCTAGAAAAGTGGTCTAATTCTCCCTTGAAGACTTGCCCGGCTTCGCTGTTGTCTCTTTAAGCTAACGTTACCCGTCTCGGTGAGCGAAGCTCCGGCGTCAGCCCCCGACACTCCCATTGCTGTGACTACGCTATGAAAATTGCGTACCTTCATTGGTGAATATGCAGCTGTACTATTGCGCACACCCGTAGCCCCCTTTCAACCCCACCCGGTAAATAAATAAAATGTTTTCCCTTTATATCAACAGTATCAACGTCTGTTTAGGAAATGCTATTTTAATTCATAGATTAATTTGGATTGAAATTACTGTCGTAAATGACTGATACAGGTGATCATTTGTTGTCACGTTGAGTTCGTTGCGTCCGTCTGTTGTATGTGTTTACACTTTGTTTACTACGGTGAAAATGTACACCGAAATGAATTCACACTTTTTATGAATACAGCTTTTAAATATTTCAAAGATTTTTTTAAATACACTTCTTTCAAACCAATGTCACAGCTTTGTTAGAAAAAACAGGTTATACACATTTATTTGCATTCAGAAAATAATATGATTGCCATACATTAGTGTTTATATTGTATAAAAATAGACAATACACAAAAATACTTATTTATGCCATTGTTACCTGCATTTTAATTCAACGAAAATGTAGTAAAATATAGTAAATTGTTCTATATTTACAGAAAACAGAATCCGGTCAACTTGTCTCAATTCAGAGTGATTCAGGTCAAAATCTGTTTGGGTTGGGTTTACATATATTCAATATTCAAATTCTGCTGTATAAGAATAAAATTCATAAGAAATCGTCAAAGTGCTCAAAAATATGTGTGCAACACAATGGGTTTTTCAGCAATGCTCCAAGCTAAGGAACCTTTTCTAATAGGCATGGCAGCATGGACATTATGAATAAGCCTGTTAAAACAAATAGAATCAAGACCACTTAATTGAGCCAAAGTAAAACAAATATCCAACCCTTCCAAGTCATTAAGGTAAAAGTGTTATGATGTTGTTGCGTGAGGGACTAGGGAACACCTGTTACCCTGTTTATCCCCCAAAGTGGACAACTGTCAATGGGGCCTCTTGGATGGTGGTACAGCTACATGTCCAGGTGGTTATGTACCATGGATTTTGATTGACAGACAGACTGAAGCATGAGATTGCTGCATTTTCCAATTGGCACCAGATTGACCGCCATGTTGGGCTGCTGCTGCATTATGGGTAAATATGTAGGAGGAAATGGAAGGCCTGGAGACAGTAGCCCAAGTGCATTATGCACCGATTGTTGGTAGAGTTCTCCTGTAAGGAATGGAACAACGGCAGATGAGTGTAGTCTGGAGTGCGGCAGAACATGAATAGAGTCCGTTGAAGAGGAAATTGTGGGTTTGACTTTGTCGTCTCTGATTGAGGTTTGAGATTGTGAATTGGAGTCTTCCACCTTCATTTCTTCTTTTCTTTGCTTGGGCCTACTGGAACAACGATGCACAAGACTTTCCTCTTTGAGAACGGGAGCGAAACGCTGACCTTTTCGAAACTTGGCACGGCGGTTTTTAAACCACACCTGGAGAAACATTTGATTTCAAACGTTTAAGGGGACCTGTTAAAGTTTTGATGCTGTATTCTAAATGAAGGTTAATCTTTATGGATGCGCGGACCGGTCGTCTCACCTGGATCCTGGCCTCTGGAAGGTTGATGCAGACTGCCAGCCTTTCTCTCATACCCACATCTGGATACTGCGTTTGCTGGAAGGCCTTTTCGAGCGCTTGTAACTGCACCACACTGAAGGCTGTGCGGCTGCGGCGCTGCTTTTGCTGGTTCCCATAACGCGCCTCAAGAATGAGCTCTAAATTGACAGGATAACTTTATTATCATTAATATTAAATAATTGTATATTTTAAAAGAATAAGTCAAGGTGTCTATTATTCGTATATGTTGTCCTGTATTCACATGTTGGCCACCCACCTGCCAGGCGCTCTGCTACTGTGAAAGTTTGCAAGGGTGACGAAGCGCTCGCCGTATGAACCTGATACTGCCGCGCCATCTCCTGGTGAGCGTCATAAAATAACGAGTTCACGTGTGGCAACGGAAAGGCCCCTTGGATGCTTGGTCCGCAGAAGTACGCAGAATCCATTTTACTTGCTGTGAGAATAAAATGTTATGTAAAAACCTGAATTTAGTACAGGTGTTTAGAGTATAGTTCAGGAATATGCACTAACAAAACGAAAAAGAAATAGCTACACTTACGATTTCCAAAATGATCCAACTGGGTACCCAGTAATGTGAGTTAAAGCACGTGTAACCCAAGAGTGCACACCGACTTTTTTCCTCATATGATGCTAAAAAGGCTAGAAAATCCGATAAAATATAGATAAACTATTTGAGTTTTCGTCAGACAGACCGCGCGCTCCATATGCGCATTTCAAGCATCGGTTTAGTTTCTCCCCAGCTCCGTTTCCACTATTTAAGAGGCATTAACTTCAGCTTCCTTCAACCATTAGCCAATAGAAAGAAAGGTATTAGCTAGGATTAACCGGGATGAGGGAGAGAAAGGGGGGTCTTGGGGCTCAAGTTTTTGAAACTATTGAACTTGGAAGATTTAGGCAAAGCATCTCCCATCAATGAGAGGGCATTGCGCTCCCCCCCGTCCAAAACAATTAAAACAATGTGCTCCGCTAATCTCTGGGGTTGGGCAGATTAAAATAACAGCCTTTGATTGTCTGTTATTCTCTTGCTTCTTTCTCGACCGTTTTCCAGCTTTTGTTGGTATTAACTCCAAGGGTGGGTGTTTGTCTGCCTGGTTTGTTTTGCTAACTGGACCCATATTTTGCCCAGAAAATGTCAGTTAGAGAATGCAACCTGGAAGTGCTTGCTAGGGTAATTTCTCAGGGCTGATAGAGAGAATTTTAGTCATTAGCATCTTAAAAAAATAACAAGACACAGAGGACGAACAAAGCAATTTGCATCAGGGTGACAGCATCTATTTGTTTATGTACCTACATTAGCACCGGGTGCATTCAATCTAGCAGACTGTTATAAACACACCAAAAACAAAAAAATCTATATTATTTTCACCAAAATGTCAGTCCTTGTCCTATCAGCCATGTCTCGAGACACTCACACACTAAGCTCAGCCAGCAGTTTAGCTCCAGCTGAAACCTTAGTCACCTCAGATCAGATCATCTCAGTTTAACTGCAGCCGAGCGGCTGGGAGCGACTCAGGAGGTTCAGAGATGTAAATTCCACTAAATCCCGACACTGTGCAGCTCAGGGCCAGCAAGGCGAAGCATGTGGAGGCCTAGATTATGTTCCCACGAGTATCAGCACTGTTGCACACTCCTGGGTGTGTCTCCGAAAGGACATGGGCACTGTGGAGCCGTCCTACTGCCATAAAAGTGGCATACACATACAGAAATAATACTTTCAACTCATTCACATAAACATTCTGCTCACATTTACGTTGGTTTGGAAGAGTTGGTTTGTCTGTAAATGAAAATGCTAAATTAAATGACTCAAAAAGAGTTGCACTATTCATGTAACTATTTGTTGGAGGCGGATTGACTGCTGTGAAACTTATTTAACTTTGAAATTTATAATTCTTACTGTTGTATTTAGATTTTTATCATTGAGACTCACTCAAATGATAACACTTTTTTTTTTTAAATCAATACTTTACACTTCTCACACCTGACTGACCTACCAAAGAAATCTTGAAATTGTGAGGAGCTTTTTCTCCCGTATCCGAGGCTCTTTGCGATGTTCTTGCCTGTCAAGCTGTATTAGCGTCCGCTCAAAATAAGTCATTTAGAGGAACCTCAGCTGAGCAGCCTCTGAACCCCATTAAAAGCTCGGAGCTCAGAGCCTAGAAGCCTTTGTCTCCTCTGCCTGCGGGATTAGTGGAGATTTGGTTCTAAGAAAAAAAGCAGTTATTTCATGGCACTTTCATGATGAAACCTGGCCAAAGCTGTGTTGGCTGGAAGGATTAGCCACACAAAGGCGCTGGTTGTGTGTGACCCCCCTCCCTGAAAACAACCGCCCAGTGCTATGCCTCTCCAAACTCTAAATACACACCGTCCCTACCTCATCATCCCGCCTCGATCTGTAATGAGAGCTGCGTTTTCATCATCAGCCTAAAATTGCTCTTCGGCTTTACCCCGATCTGGAATTTTCTCATCTCTTCTCAACATTCAGATGTTTATTTACGTTGTTGTAATTGATGCAAACTGCTAATTTGTTTTAGCACAGAGCTGTAGGCAACCTTAGAGCTTTGAAGGTTTAGGTCCAGTCTGTAGAGTTTAAGGGGTTTAGGGGGATATTATGTGCAAGTGGATCCATTTACAGATTAGTGCCATTGAAATACAGTCCAGACTAGACCAGAGTTTTACAGAGCTTAAGGTAAAACTCATAAAATTGCTTACTACTAATTTAGGAAAATGCTAAACAAACAGTCATAAATAAAACAAGAGAAAGATCAATATACACTTTTAATTTATTTGAACAAAAAACATATTCTAAAGTCTGATGCATTATGAAAAATGTGTACCGAGCTACAGGTAAAATATGGCTTCTTCAAAGAAGCTAAATAAAAACATTTGTTATGTGTATTTTTTCTTCTACAGCATTATATCATGACAATATTAGAATTTTTCATTGTTTCGAGTACTTCATTAAAAAATGTGGAGAACACTAGGAATAAAACCTAGATGTTATGTCCAAACTTCTGGCTGTACTGAAAAAAATTATTAATTTCACTACATTATATCTTATTAACACTTAAGATATTATTTATGAATGATAAAGATGAAACCATTATAGATTCCACTCTAGTATAGACACTAAAAAAAGGAAATTTGCTACTTGTCTAAATGAACTTAATTTAGACAAGCTGTATTAGCTCAAAATAAGTCATTTAGAGGAACCTCAGCTGAACAGCCTCAACATGATTTTTTCATGTTCACTTATGTAACTTAATCCGTTCATGTTGGCACTACATGAATGATTTGTGTCGTGTTAACATAAAATTGTTACAACTGGGCAGAGGATACATTTTCACATGCTTTGCATAAGACTGCATTGTGAGATGTGCTGCGTCCCTATATGCATACTATCCGTCCTAAATAAAAATAGAATCAGTATTTCCCCAATTATAGTATGCTGAAATGACTATTGTCAAAGTAAGCGGATGGTCTCCGGTTAAAGTTCGCGAGAGGGCAGAGTTTAATGACGCTATACTGGATTGATAAAATGAAATAAAGGATAATAAATGTAAGTATACAGTTAACATTACATACGAAATAATACGTTAATAAATACTTAAATGCAAGGAAGAGCTATATTTTGATGTTCATGGTCTAGGCAACAAAATTCACTTCCGCTTCACGTTAGTAGTCC
The DNA here is from genome assembly GCF_947034865.1 of Barbatula barbatula. Lineage (NCBI taxonomy): Eukaryota > Metazoa > Chordata > Actinopteri > Cypriniformes > Nemacheilidae > Barbatula > Barbatula barbatula. The sequence continues at coordinate 17,474,969 of NC_136774.1, forward strand.
CAGTGCATGCATAGTGTTTTGCTATGCACTGAAATGTAGATACTTTCCATAACAAAACATCATTTTAAGGGCATAGTACAAGTAGGCGAATTGGGACGCAGCATTATTATCTTAACTAAGTGTTGTTTTATGTTTTTCAGTAATGAGAAGCACATTTATGTTTCTTTATCTTTGATATTTGAGTTTTTTTATGTGTTTATTTTTTGGTTACCATTGTTCAAAAAAGCATTGCCTTTGGTTAGGTAGTGGGCAGTTACCTATAACATTTTGAACTCAGTGAAGCTCTGTCTTGTTAAAGATAAATTAATATTTGTAAACAGTAATTTTGAGAGTGTTAAATGAAAATATGACATATTAACATGTAAAATCATGTTTGTTAAACAAACATATATTGGACAACTTGAAAAATTATTCATCCGGTGCACTTTGGAGAACATAAGCAACGCTGGTACATCAGAATTTTATTTTTCAGGTTGCAAAACAGAAAATTTGCACAATATACAACCAGCAGAACATTTTAAACTTATTAAAAATGTAAAACAAATATCTTAAAGATATAATTAAATACTTAAGATGTGTTTACATCTTCCGATGTGGTCTACAGAAACAAGCAGTCAGAATCAATACATTTTGAGTTTGTGGAAACGTTTATGCTCTTGTGTAGTGCAGAATCCCCTTTCCGAACAGAACCTTTTTTCTATCTCTTCTGACTTTCTAAAGCTCCACAAACTGAAAGCGTTTTAATATGCTTTGGATTGGTTAAACTACAGGGGGGCCCTAGAAGAGGGCGAGGGGGTTTATTTAGCCTTTCACAGGTTTTGTTTACAGGTCCTGTTTAACAGATGTTGGTGTGAGGAGCAGAATGCTCTCCCTTTCATTAATTACCCATCAATAGTGGAAATCTGTATTGACAAGCACCTGTCAAGAGGAGAGCTTTGTAGTTGTCAGTTATCTGAGAGAGCCGCTTAACCAAGAGGCCCCTCGGACACTTGCTGGATCGATCCCAGAGCAGCACAAATGGCTCTCCGAGCAGCTCAGCATGGACAGGAGTGTTTGAGGGGGGGCGTTGGAGAAGCATATAGTTGGGCTAAACACTTCTTCATAAGGGGAAATCGATGTGGCCGGCTTGGCCTCTGACCCCACGCAGCGAGGGTCCGGGATCTTGAGGTCAGTGGCACGGGTTTAAGCTCCAGCAACAGCCACCCAGAGATATTCCCAAAAGAGCTCACGAACAAAAAGCTATCGAGCTCAGAGACAAAAAAGGAAGAAAAACTGAACACACTGTAGGAAGCAGTGCAGTAGATTTATATTTTAGATAATGGACTGATCCTCAATAAAAACCTACAGAAGAAAAGTATTTGGACATTTAAGATCTTTCTAAAAGCAGAAATTATTAGCAAACAAATGATATACAACAGGCACTGCTAAACAGTTATGGGGCACACTAAAATAAATCGGTTTCATTTTGTTTGTTGCTTAAAGGCATAGTTAACCAATTATCTTCTTTATTAATCCTCATGTTGTTCAAAACTATGACTCAATCTTCTGTGGAACACAAAAGAAGATATTTCGAGAAATTTCTCCGTGAAAGTCAAAACTTCAAAACATCTTCTTTTGTGTTCTGCCGAAGATAGAAAATCATACAGGTTTGGAATAACATGACGGAGAGTAAATCATTTTGGGGTGAACTGTACCTTTTAAGCTGCTAACAATAGTTATGTTGTTATATATCATAAATGATAGAATAAGATACATGCCCTTTTTATTATGTGATGCTATTTTAAATACTTCACAATTTCAAAACACTGTATTTGTGTGATTAACCAAAAAGGACTGACAGACATCTTCAAAAAAACACAGACTTCCAACTAGGCTCCACTTGTCCACGACTGACAGACCTGTCCCCAGTGACCTCCAGCAGTCAAAGGTGATCAGAGGAGAGACTGATCGAACTTGATAATGAAAGACTTGCCCAAAGCTTTAAATCACTCAATAAACACAGCGAGAATCGCCCCCACTTCCCGGACATGTGTGAGATATTGATCCTGCCGTACTTTTTTAATACCTGGGGTCCAAGGAGAAGACGGCAACATGAGATGCTTGGGGCCCTGGGTAAACACATGGGCCTGGGGTTAGATGAATACAATAGACCTTGCCTCTTTCCCTTCACAGCCCTTTTGTGTCATTTTGTTGTCCGAGAAAACAGCTGCTGAAGAGAAGGTCCTTAGTCAGGCACCTGCTTGAAAGGGTCTCGTATATAGACATACAAGATAACTCGAGTGAGTGGGGTGAAGTGGAACGGACAGTTGGAAAGATAAAAGATTAGAGAATCCATGCCTGACATCCATTTGTAAATGCACTTGGACACCTGGGCATTAGGTAATGAAACATTGTGAAACATCAGATGAACTGCATTGAACGTCCATGACACATAAAATACAGATGAACACTAAGATGGGGTTCAACAAAATTTATTTTATTTTGTTTATTTACAGATTTTAATAGAAAATAAAACTAAAAGCCTACAAAATGTTTTTATACAGCCTATTTACAGCTTATTGTAATGATGTCAGTCCATAATATAACAAAACATTGTACAACCATCTTGATTTGATCTGACAAACATTTTTTGATACAAGCAGCAGTTTTTTGGAAGCGATTTTCTAATGCTAGAAAAAACATGTGAAATTTAGTGCCAGTTTACAAAACACTGTATTGTGAAGCTGAAGTGAACAACAATCTATGAACAACAAAATGAATTGAGCTAAACACAAATGATGTTTATTTTTTTCAAAATTGTCCTGTTGGTTCATATGATTTGTGAACAATCCATAATAAATGTGTAAACAAACTGTCCCAAAATATTAAGTACTACATGAAGTACAAATAATAATAATAATACTGTCTAAAGAATGGTTTATAAGGCATCATGAAAACGTTAAAGAATAATCATTTTTAAATAAATTAAAGCAAGACAGATACGGGCTTTGCGGTATGTTGATTGCCATGTTATTACTATAGGAAGTGACATTGCATCAGTGCTCAAAAAATGATTTCAAGTATAACCGTGGATTTAATACACAGATAAATCTCAAATTCGATAACAAATATGCGTGGAGTGCAACCCATTTCATTCACACATTATAAGGACACCTGCAGTCACAAATCAAAAGTTCATTCACTGATGATTTGGAGAAAGAGTCGTTGATCAGATGGAATATTGACGGGATGAAGGGGACATTTATCAAAAATATAAAATACTTTTTTAACTTAACAAGTCAGTAAGCCCCCTGCCCCAGACAATCTTTTCAACAAGAATATGGCACTGATGACCACGGTCAGGTTTTTTAAGATCATAGGAGCCAGGATTGCTTGTTGCACAGATTATTTTGATAGGAAACTCCACAGGTCTCCTCCCCGTTGACTCTGTTCCTCTTGTTCAAACCACAGCGTTTACTCTTTCACAGTTCATGCGACGCCAGTGCCGCTCATAGAGAAGAGCTTACTACCTTCTCCTCAATGTCAGTCTTGTCAACAAAACATAATTCCAGGTCATATTTTGGGAAAGAGCTGCGGTTATAGGTCATCTCTTCACCTTTGCATCTTCTTTGAGCTTCCATATCATGAGCTCCATGCAGGCCCGGGCATCTTCACTGGAGTCATGCCCCCCCACTGCCGATAAGAGTGACATATATACACATTGTCCGTTATTTAAAGCCTCTTCTATTTTTCATGATATCATAAAACGTTACATTGCTAAACAAACAAAGTCATTTTAGCATTACAAAGAGTAACATGCTCACCGCTATCCTGTATGATGCGTTTAAGGTGGTCGGCCATAAGGTTGCGCAGTGCACGTTTGTAAGGCAAACCCAGACGATGAGGAAACACGATGGCTGTGTCAACAACCGTGCTGTGAATGAGCTTATAAATAGAGAACATACAGGCACAAGATCAGTACAAAAGAATAAGAACAGACTGCATCATTATGTTATCAAATATACATTAAAAGACAATGGACCCATTCCAAAACCATTCAAACTGCCCCACCGTATACTGCAAATGTACAATATCCTACAAGCCAACATGATTTGGCTGCCTATTGTTTGGCAGCAACCTGACTGACCTTAAGGGCGAAGAGATCACTCTCCAGACTGTGGCCAATCAGAATTGACTCTGCACTAAACATGCTCAGTAACACAGCCTGAACATCTCTCAACGTGATGGTGGTGTTCTCCAGATCATCTTGCGTCACACCCGAGAACCTGGACACGTACACGTAACGTGAACAGATTTAAAAGAACTGCTTACACAAATATTACAATTCTATCACTGACTTGCGATGAGTCCAGTTCTTACCGTGTGTTGTAATCCACCACTTTGCTAACTGGCTTGACGAACGTGTCATACACGACCTTGAGGTCGGAGTTAATGACTGTCACCCGGGTCAACTCCAAGCCTTGCCTTGTGTAGCACTATAGGACAAGTATCCAGATGCAAGGTTATGCCAAATACATAAAGTTTAAAGCTGTTTGTAATATGTAAATGTATTAAACATGACTAACATAATTAATCCACAGTTGCATTTAAACTATAAACAATGTGTGAGCATATTAGAGTGACTCTTCTCTTACCATCTCGCAGTCCAAAGCGTAGATGCCTCCATTTCCGTCAACAGGTAACTGTTTGCTAAAGGTCTTTACAAAACCATCTAAAGACTCTTTGCGGCCATCTTGTACGTGTTGCTGAAAGAAAAGAAAACAAATGAAAGTGATTATTCCAATCATTCAGTGCCATTTTGTACATGTGACACTTACTTTTCCCATTTCACATCCAGCAGAACCAACAGCCCCAGAACAACAGTTATAAAGCGTCTCCCAACCTCCAGGCACTAAAGAACACAAACATATGTAAGCAAGTTGTGATGCAAACGTAAAATCTTTTGTTTGAATTAAACCGATGTACTGTTACAGTGAACCTCGCGTTTTCACATGCACATATACGCACCTCTGTTTCTGCGCAGTCTTCCCCAGTGATGACAGCACTCCTCTTTACGCACACAGATGCCGTTTGCGTTTATCTTGTACTCAGTGCCACATCGACAACAAACTTTGGAAAACGCTGAGAAATCAAAACCAATATGAAAATGTATTTCAGTTCTGCCACATATCATACATCATCATATATACTGTACAAGCAGAACTACAGTAGGCTTCAAAAGTCTAATGCCACAAAGAAAATCTGAGATTTCAACGAAATTTTAACCTGGAATTTACAAGTTCCAGGATTTTAAAGAAACAGGTAAACGTTTATTATTAAACTACAAAATGACTAAAACAGAAGGACCTTCACATCTGGACCTATCACTTTTTGACCACACTTTAAATTGGCTGAAGGAACAATAATATTTGAGCATACTGCCACCTAGCGTTTTGTCTGTTTGTCAAATAATGTTATGTGAACTACTGACAGCGTGCGGACACTGAAAAAACTTACGATCATTGTTCTTCTTTTCCGGAAGGTTATGAACGACAGCGTGACCTGAGATCTCAGGATGTGGTTGTGGGTAGCCATGTTCCTGTAACTGTTCCTCCATCATAATGTACTTCTTCAATTTATTGTAAAGAATGGCACCTGAAACCCAATATGATGAACAATAAAGATCATTTAAAATAACCCAATTATATCAGCCAGGGTTCATGATTTGGGTTATACCTTTAAGATTGACATCCTGTTGTTTGCCGGAGCGATTGATGGTATAGCTGGTTGTGGCAGCGAGCCGTCCACCGAGCACTTCTTCATGAGACTGAGCTTTTCTATTCATTGATAATGGCGGAGTCTCTGAAAAAGATATTATAAGTAAACATCATATTTTGTGCTCCACAGAAGGAAATAAAGGGGAGTGAAGAATTCAATTTTTGAAAACTCTATAAAAAGGATCTTAAAGGGGTAGTACATATAAAGTCTGTCAAAGAAAACATTTTAAAGAAAATCTGAAACAGATTTTTTACAATGTTAACTTTAAAAGCGCAAATTTTTTTTTATCTTTGTGTGTGTGAGACGTACTGGTGGCAAGAGAGACAGGTGTACTCCTGCTGCGGAGCTTCTTCAATGTGTTCACAGCAACGTTCAGGTAAATGTTTTTACTGCTGCTCCTGTCATACACTACCTTCTCCTCATCCAAAGCCTAAGATCAAACATGACATCCACAAGACACAAATGAATTGAACCTCCATTAATAATCTGTCCAAATGAAACTACATAATTATCCAAAATCAATAAAACATGGAACATTAGAGGTAAAGTTGGATGACATACCGTCTGAAAAGCTTCCTGTTCAGAACAACAGAACTTCAAGCACTCGTCTATAAAAATGTTGAGGTAACGTTGGCGGACGTTAGTGGGCACCTTGGCCCCAAATTCAGCAGGAATGACAGGACGCTTCATTGCAGAGCTCTGCGGAAACAGACAATAGAATGAGAATATGCGAAAAGAAATGAATGTTTACTTTTATGTGAATACGGCTTTACCTTTAAGGTGGGGGTGTGAGCTACTCTCTTCTCCACTGTGGTGGAGGTTGTTTTAGACAAGATGCCAGCTGATGTTTGAGCTTTGACAAAAATCTGATCCGTCGACACCCTAGTGGGCGACAACACCCGACTGCTCGCATCAGCTAATCCTAAAAAACAAGCAAATACTGATAAGATAAATTCGATAAAGAAATGCAGCCTTTGCCTTTCTTCTTGTCATGACAGAGCATACGTTTCATATTTAGATTCATATCCCAAATTAAGATTTTATACATTGAAGAGATATTTCACCCAAAAGTCTGTATTCTGTATTCTGTCTTCATGTACTCACCCTCAGATTGTTCCGAACCTGTCGAAATGTCTTTGTTCTGCTGAACACAAATGAAGATATTTGGAAGGATGTCAGTAACCGAGCAAATCTCGTCCCCCATTTACTTCCATAGTAGGGAAAATAAATACTATAGGAGTCAATGGGGGACGAGATCTGTTTGGTTACTGACATCTTCCAAATATCTTCCTTTGTGTTTAGCAGAACAAAGACATTTCTTGAGGTTTGGAACAATCTGAGGGGCTTTACAACATGAAGACAAAATTTTCATTTTTGTGCTATACCTTTAATATAATAAAACGTATCTAACTTTAGTGTGCATATGCAAACTCTCATACCAGTAGCCCTCATTGCAGGCTTTGGGGAGGACAGGGAGGCATTTGGCCTGTGTGCCATTCGTCGTTTCTCTCCAGACAGCCCTAGTACTGGATTGTTAGAAGCAGAAGAGCTTTTAAAAGCGGCGGCCAGCTGTGCCGCCTGCTGCTGTGCCTTCTGCATCCGTTGGTAACAGGCCTCCTGCGCCGTGAACCTCCGCTGTGGCATCGGTGAAGCGCTCAGTGACGTCTCTGACTAAATTAAGAGAATCAATGATTGAACAATTTCTTCCTTTCTATCCTGTTAAGATTTTCCATTTTTATTTGGACAGTCAAAGGAAAGACCACAGAATCTGTGCCTACGACAACAAGAGGAGAACACAGGCCTGACTACATCACAACACTTACTTTTCCTTGATATTTAAAATGTGACACCCTCTTTTTCTGACCAGGAAAGAGAGTTGTTAAAGTGCTTTCTGTCTCATCATTCTCCTCTAGCTGCTCCTTTGAAGGCTAAAATGAAAATGAAAGAGATACTGTCAGGTGCACCAAAAACACGTTCAACTGAAACTGACAGACGATCCAAAGTAAGATACGAAAAACCACCAGCCTAAACATTTGCATCATAAATGTGCATTACTGTAAATTGACAAATTTATAGAACTGTTTTGCGTGCAAAGCATCAGGTGTGCTGGTTATACAATCAGTATCAGTATCAAAGTCAATACAATTCAAACTGAAGCACCCGGCTGTTGTACCTGCTTGGCTTGTCTCCCTTTATCTTCCGTCTTCACCTCTTTAGATTCGTTAAATATCCGCAGACACTCTTCCATCGGGTCAGAGTCGTACTCCATCTCCGCCTGCAGGCTGGAGTAGTCCACCGCATCATCATCATCATCGCCTCCATCATAATCCTCTTCAGAATCATCCTCCGTCGATGATGCAACTTCAGAGGCTTTCCTTTTATTATTCACGAGGCTTCCCAGTTTAAAAGCGGAAGCCAATTTCCTTACTATCCTCTCGTCGTCCTCTTCAGCGCTCTCAGCACCAAACAGTTCTGCGTGACTTAAGCTCGTCTGTTTAGTCTCTACTGTCACTTTTTGACCTGAGATACCCTTTTTTCTTTTCTCTTTACTGCTGCTGCTGACACTACTGCTGCTTTTCTTCTCGTCCTTCTCTCTTCCACTGGTCTCGTGTCTTCCATTCTTCAGGTCTTTAAACTTGGACGATTCCTTGTCTGTTTTCACAGGTTTGTCCATTTTGCCCTTTTTGGTGTCTGTACTCCCTCTCTCTTTATCCTTGTGTTCACTTTTTAGCTTTGTCAACTTCTTGTCTTTCTCTTTGCTGTTCGTTACATCCACGGCTTCTCTTCGGAGCTTCTCCGAAGACCTGTCTTTAGATTTAGTGCTCCCCTCCACAAGTTTATTTTGGACTTTTTTCACACTCTCTTTATTTACACTCTTTAATGTTTTTTCTCCACTGGAACTTTCTCGTTTTTCTTTTTGACCACCGCTCTTCTTCCCCAAGTCTTTCTCATCCTTATTTTTAGATTTTTCGGATTTATAACTTTTCGGCTGACTGATTTTTCCTGGCGTCTTTTTCTCTACCGGCTTTCTGTTCACATCCAGGCACTCAAAGTCGTCATATTCGCTTGGCGAAACACCATCTTTATGCTTTCTTTGTTGTCCCAGTGCACCTGATGCTCTTTCTTGTTTTAAGGCTGTGTTGATCCCTTTGCGCTGCAGTCGGCTCAGGGACATCGGACGATATTCTGTGCCTGAACTCTCGTCGTCGGATTCCGAGAAACTAGCAGTGTATTTCGTGACGTTAAGTGAAGATGACTTTGGTTTCTTTGCCGTTGGAATGTATTCCTCTTCTCGATTTGCAGCCGGGTACGATCTCTTCCGTGCCTCTCTATTTGAACACAAAGTCTTCTGTTCTTTAACGGGCAGCTTGGCAGAGTAGTTTGACAGAGGGTCGTACTCCATGTCCGTGGAGGGTTTGGAACTATCAAGCGTGTATTTGCTTTTGACAGGTAAGGAGCCGGATTTCGCCCCTGGGGTTGGGAGGACATGAGATGAGGGTGGAGGCAACTTCTTTTTAACACTCCTTTTTGAAACAACAGTTGGCACGTACTCCATTGCATTGCCAACGTTACTGCTGTTCTCAGAGTCCAGGGTGTATTTGCTGGAGCGTGGGGTCGGGTTGTATTCGCTAGTTTGGCCCATTTTGTAGCTCCCAGGATCGTAGCCCTGATGGGATGATGCAGCTGCGGGCCTCTGTCTCTTACATGAGCTGGTGGTGGGCTCATATTCCTTAACTTCAATCTGAGAAAGCTTTTTCTTGTCCCTTTCCATCTCACTGCGAACAGCCTCAATGGCCTTATTGACCAAATCAAGCTCCATGGTACCCAGATCCACATCCGGGCCCGACGACAAGCTTGATGGTGCCTCTCCATTATAATGCTCTTCTGGTCTTACAACCTCGGGACTGAATGGATCATAACCTTGATCTGTCAAAAAAAATTTGATGTACTGTAAATACATATTTAATTCAATAACATTTCATACAAAACATCTAAATGAGGAGCTACTATTTATATATAAAGTCTCCTATTCATTTTTAAATAAAACTATGCCGAATTACTTCACATGTTCGTGATCAAATGGCATTACACTTAATTTTTACAAAAATAAATAGTATATAAAGTTGCTTCAGCAGTCATTTTTTAAACACTGCTTACAGGAAATGTACATGGTGTGCATATATCATAATAAACATACCGTGCATAAACACAAAATGTTCATTATCGTCATACACGATTGAATGCCGGACACAAAACAGACCATACACGTTACAAACGCTTTTCTGTATTTAAATACATGTGACAATCGGAAACCTTATTATGAAGAAAAGCATAACAACAAAACAAATGTCGATTTACCGGTAGGATTAGCTGAAAGCGCTTTAGTCTTTCCGATGTCATATATCCCAGAGGAGGCTCGTCTTTGTTTGCTGTGTCTGAAGTGACAGTAGGGTCTAGAGCATCCATCCGCACCGGTTTTTCCTTTATTTGTCTCACAATAAAACGGGCAGTCGATCCCACGGAAGAACCCCGTAGATCTCAACATTGCTGTTCATAACCACTGTCTCCCTGTCTGGTGTGATTCTTTGACTACATGCGTGGTTCTTTGCATATCCGTATGTTGCCACTTTCTTTCGGACAACAACAGACCTCCTACGACGCCATATTTAATGGGCGACAACGTGAGCGCAAGGACCCCGGAACGTCGGGCTGTTACGTAACACAGTTGACTGAAGCGCTCGCCTGTGTGGATAGTTGTCTTTCGTCTTTGATTCATACCAGTTTGTTCATCAAAGCGACGTAAAGATAATATAAACAAATACAACGTTGATTTAGGGAAGCACACTTTTATTATAAAAAGGTTGAGATCGTTTTTTAAACCATAATGTGGTAACGCTTGAGCTTTTAAGTCACCGTTTTATTCCACAAGCTTGGTGGTGTGGTTGCATGTGTCATAAAATCTCTTGTGTGTGGTAGAGTATTGTGATGGTTGTAGTTTAGTTTAATGGAGAGCTTGCATATTGAATAGTTTATAATAAAATGACGCCACACAAAAGTACTTTATTTCAAACATGGAAAAAAACTCGTTCCCTTCCGTCAATCTCCGCGGAGCTTCTCGTGTCCAGCTGGAAAGCGAAAAAAAACATTGCATCACATAAGGGTGGCAATATCACAATCAAGAATGCCAGCCTGCTATTCGCCTCATTTCGGCGAATTTATTCACGTTACGAACAAAACAATTCTGACTCAAGGTTAACTATTTAAAGGCAAATATATTTCAACAATAATAAACCAAAACACCGGTCTGGAATGTCCATCATTCGTCACTTGACGTACCCCAGTCCACTAATTTAGCAATATCTTACGTAAAACATCCCAAACGGTGAAAAACTCAAAGTCGCGTTAAATATGAATTGACCACAAATCCAACACCAGTGACTGCGATAATGATCAGTTTTTGTGAGAGACCGCAAACTTACGACTGGCTTGACATTTCAGTCACACTTACCTCATTCCAAAAGGTCTAAACTCTGTCACTCTCCTTTGATGTCCCTTTTGTAAAGGTGCATACACCTGAAAGCCATTAATCAATCGATTCCAAGGTGTTGAGAATTGAGAGTTGATTCCGGAGGCAAGGAATCGAATCTTCTATAAGAGACCCCATAAGATGATTAGATGATGATGATGATTCAACTTTATTGTCATTACACATATACAAGTACAGTGTAACGAAATGTAGTTTAGGTCTAACCAGAAGTGCAATTAGCAAGTGCAGGATATACAGTTAGAATAAATACAGAATACAATAGTGAGAATATAATACAGTGGGCATGGACTATAAAAATATTTTGCAGTAGGTGTGTTCTATGAAAATATGACAGTAGGTATATACTATGAAAAATATATACAGATGACTATATACTATGAACATTAATGTACAGGTGGATATGAACAGATAATAATTTAGACTAAAATAGTGCAAGTGACTTAGGTATGCATAAGCACAAGCACCACAGATGTCATCGGTGATCGAATGACTAGAATACACTAAAATACTGATATTTTTTAAATTAGACATCATACACTTGCAGACGTTTTGAAAGTTTCAGATACAAACACTAAATTATGAAATCTGCAGACCGGTACAGACTTTCTGAAACAAGTCCAGACTGAAAATCTGCGAAAAAGTCTTGTAGTGTATTTTAGCCTTAAATCACAATAGCCTATTGTCTAAAACAGTACAGACTGGATGTGATGGATGAAGTCGTGAGCTGTTGAATGACATATGATGTATCCACACATTTAACAAATCATATAAGTACGTTTGCTTTTCAGACGGAGTCTTCTCTTACTCTCTTCCGACGAGCTCAGTATGCTTGAAGAAAATGACATACTGTATATATACAAAGCACAATCTGAACACATGTTTACTTCGGGCGTCTCTTTAAAGCTGTTAAAGCTCGACTGAACTTATTCAACATATTTTTGCACCACTTGCATTTAACAGTAATATTAATATGCACTGTATTCTTACATATATAATTACTTATTATAATAGAGAGACAGCATGTGATCGCCTAAATAAAGAGCCCGTCCCTGTTTATCATATAGAAAACAAACACTAGAGGGAGACATTCAATCGTAAAATGGGCCTACGAATTATATCTTTATAACGTGCAAAACCGCAGGCGCCGTTTCCATTTTAATAATGCTAAATAATAACTATATAAACGTGTTTTTCTACTTAAAGTACACTTTCTATATTTTATACATACATTTCTGAAAACCCTCAATATTTTTTCATAAAAATATTTTTCCTCGTGTATCAATAATGTTCATATATGACAAAATAATATAATAAAATTGCATTGGGCCAGCACACAAACCCTCTTTTTATTCAGCCTCACATTTGCGAGAACAGATTGACATTAGTGTGATCCAAACAGCTTACTGGCTCACTTTCCTCTGCATGTTCAGCCCACACTTTTACAGTAGATTGCTATGCTGCTCTGTGGTCTCCATAGCAGCCATGGGCTGACTGGCTTTTACAGTGTGTTTGAATCAGATGCTGTTTAAGCAGAAACCGGCCTTGGCAAGCTCATGTGAAATATCAGCACACTTGGCTCTAACGATGTTGACTTAGTAAGGTGATACATCATGTGACTCATGCTCAGGTGACGGACACAGCCATGATTATGTCAATAGGATTGTTGCTTCAAGGGAAGCTTGTCTAAGAGATTGAGCCTGGCAGCATCAATACTTGCAGTTCCAGCATGTGATACAAGCCTCATGAGTCTGAACACAAGCAGTGGTGGATTGATAAAGTTCAGCTTTTGCAGAGACCACAAACCACTTTGAAAGGATAACAAAAGAAACGATGATGTTCAAAGCATTTTATTGTGTTTTGTCGGTTTGTTTTGTACAAAACAATACAAAATTCTGCAACAATAGTCATAAATTTAGCTTCGAGTGAATTGCAATCAGCCACATGGTACAGTAAAGTGCTTCTTAAATCAATACCCATGTCGTCTCAGGTGATTTTTACCCCAATTTGTATTTAGGACAAATTTTGGAATTTCGAAACAGACAAACAGTGCTTCAAAAACAATAGCTTTCAGGCTAGAGGGTCACATATTGAGGATAAAATAATCTATTCGTGTGTACCTGAATACTCTTATCCCAAGAAACTTTGGGTGGGACGTTGGGTAATACTACAATATCTTACATTAGTTTTGCAATGGCTAATTTTGGGCTGTGTAAAACAAGAACATTGTTCGCATTTGCAGTTCATTCTACACACCCCAAAAAATAAATCTAGAGAATAGAAGTCAGATTTGTTAATACAAGGCAACCCATAACTCCTCTTAAACAGAGGTGAATCTTTTGTCAGAGGCACAGGGGCTTTGAGGATATACCAAGTGCCACAGACACTTCAGAAAATCCAAACCCAAATATCTGAGATATCGGCAATATAAAGCAAAAAAAAAAAAGACAAAAATACTGGAGAAGTATCGGAAATGGTATTTCCAGACCTTTAAAGATTGCTTTAAATCTAGCTTAAGAACGCTTCGGTTTTCCATTTGTACATACTCATTGTAGCAAAGAAGTTTCCTGAACAAAACACGAGGAAACCGCTGTACATACAATTCAAGTCTTACTATAAGACATAAAACCCCCACAAAAGATGCATCTGTAAAAACATTTTCAAAGTAATAAAGAAAATCAATAAAGGTTACAATCAGTGTCATAATCAGCATAATGGGTTCTTCAAAACCAAGGACTGCCATCAGGTTTCATATATTTCAGAGGACCACACGGCAGAACTGGTGATTCGCTGAAAACATTCAACAGGATCTTACACTTGAGCAATCCAAACTCCCAATGATGATACTAATGCTTGTCGATTTCAAAGCCTCTGAGAGGCAAGTGATCTATGCTTGTGTCGTACGAGTTAGCGTGTAAATGGCTAAAGCTGATCCAAGATCAGCACTCCCAGACCCTATGGCAAAATTTGTTGCATCTCATGAAAACCATCAAGCACTATTACAGAGGAAAATGGAAGATTAAACAACCCCGAAAAGTCACTTTGAAAGCAAGAACAAAAACATTTGAACAACAGACCTGCAGATCAGCCTCGCTCTTCATTTCCTTCCGTTTCTGCTTGCAATTTCGCCCTCTCTAGTCACATACACTCGCTCGCGTTACAGCATATAAATCAACAGCAATAAGAAACAAAAATTATACAAAAAGAAAAATATAACGTTCCACCTGAACAGCACCTTTGTAAAAAAAAAATAGAATATTCTTTCAATAAAAAGTTAAACAAAGTTCGAAACATCAGTGTGGCACACTCTGAGTTGGAGTCAACCATTAACACATAAAAAACAGCTACATTGTCTTGGAAGACTTCATTTTTTTTAAATACTTTTTCCTGGAATGCTTTTCCATTTTTTTTTTCAGTTTTTAAGTGTTATTTGAAAAGAATCTCTCCCTCCCCTCCTATTTATAAATCACAACTGTCCACTTTCAAGCCTTTACTCCCTGATGCCAACTGTCATCATTCATCTAGCCATACTGGCAAACATGTGCTTGTCAAACCACCAACTACTAGAACCTTTTTGTGCTTTAATGTTTTCACCGTTGTGGCCTCTTGGACATTGGGAGGGATGAATCTATCATGCCAATTAGGTTTGCAAAGTGAAACCCTCACATTACAGAAAACGTCTGGAAAGAATACCGGGGCAATCTGCAAGTATGAATTAGAAATGTACACTCTGGCACTGAAATGGCACTAAAGTGCTTAACAAAAGATGCTGGTATTCCTAAATCAGGGGATTACTTTACCGAAGAAATGAATTGAAGGCTATGAGGCACTATCCAGAACTTCACTTAGACGAGATCTCCACTAAAATAAAACAAGTCATAACAGCCTTCATCCGCATTGCCCGAGCGCCAACTAGCATCTGCAGAAGGGGAGGGAGAGTATAATGCTCGCACGCATACAGGAGGAACAATCCTGAAACGAACAAACTTCTCTCTCACAGAGAAAATTCACAGTGAATCCAGTTGTAACGTGGAAGCAGCACATAAAGGAGGTTTGGGTATTAGACCTTTGGTGTGCGAGAGCTGGTATTTTATGCTCTGACAAATTCCTAAAATGCTTGTAACCCAGTATCCTAAACTGAACGTCGAGTAGACTGTCGTTCCCAGGTTGTCGAGTGCTGCTCAAAAGTGCTGTAGAAGCACTTGCACCGGTGGAACCGACAAACAGACTTTAGGACAGGCAGACTCCCAAATTTTAGGACTTTAGGAAAGAGTTCGGTTTCAATTGGACCAAGGCAAAAAAAGAGGGGTGAAGGTAGAAAATACTCGATCATTGGTTTGTCCGTACAGGGAGCCCAGCTCAACCGATCAAGCACAGTCCCCCACAATGACCAGCGGTGCCAGGAGCTGCCGGAGCTCAGAGGCGGAGACAGGCCCTCTCTTCAGCATGCTGCTCCTCTGTCTGCGTTTGGCCAATTTGGAATTAGAGGGAGGGGAGAGGCGCATAGATGAGGCACCGGCCGTGACCACCTGAGGAGAGTCCTGCTGTTGCTGCTCCTCCAGGTCATCCTGCTTGGCAAGTTGACGGTTCATGGCAACTGCCTTGCCAGCAAAGAAGGTTAAGTCCTTAGTGCTGCTATTCCTGTGGGCGTGCGGGAGAGATAAAGTTAGAATGACATTTGAAGCTACTACATGCATCATGAACTGGTAAAAAAAAAACTCACCTTTGCGGCAGGATGGACGAGAGGAGACAATCAAGAGCACCCTGGAGAAACGAGGAAGAAAGTTCAAATAAAAAAAAAGTTGCAAAAAAGTTAATTCAAGTAAACAAGAAAACATCAGAGCTTCTTACCCCTTGTACCCAGGGGTGCTGGAGAACCTGAGCGGCACTGAGACGTTTCTTGGCGTCCCGTACGAGCAGTTTGGAAATGAGGTCTTTGGCGTTGTAGGAAATGTGAGCCCATTCTTTCTCTGGGAACTCATACTTGCCCTCCTGGATGCTCTCAAACAAGGTGTTCTGAGGAACAAAAGAAAATGTATTTATTATTTTTTATACATTTCATCTCATATAAACATCAACCAGAGCTATAGTTAGGTCCATTTATATTTGGACACAGGCACAACTTTTATTTTTGTTAGGTTTTTACCTAAACCTATTCAAGCTATAGTGATATAATGGATATGGGCTTGGACATCCACGGAAGACAACAGTGGTTGATGATCGCAGGATTCTCTACTTGGTAAAGAAAAACCCATTCACAAATTCCAGCCAAGTGAAGGAGACCCTCCAGGAGGTAGGAGTGTCATTGTCAAAGTCTACAATCAAGAGAAGACTCCACGAGAGGAAATACAGAGGGTTCACCACAAGGTGCAAACAATAAGCATCAAGAATGGAAAGGCCAGATTAGACTTTGCCAAAAAACACCTAAAAAAGCCTGACCAGTTCTGGAAAAGCATTCTTTGGACGGATGAAACGAAGATCAACCTGTACCAAAATGATGGGAAGAAAAAAGTATGGAGAAGGCTTGGGACAGCTCATGATCCAAAGCATACTACTTCATCTGTAAAACATGGTGGAGGCAGTGTGATGGCATGGGCATGCATGGCTTCCAGTGGCACTGGATCACTGGTGTTTATTGATGATGTGACAGAAGACAGAAGCAGCCGGATGGATTCTGAAGTGTATAGGAATATACTATCTGCCCAGATTAAGCCGAATGCAGCAAAGTTGATTGGACGGCGCTTCACGGTACAGATGGAAGAGAATTGTGCCTGTGTCCAAAAATATATGGACCTAACTGTACATCTGTTCATAGTAGTGCACATGGTCACTAGGGCTGTCACGATTACGAAACTTGAATAACTATTAATTGTCTAATAAATCATTTTAATAAATGACGGTTATAATGATTAATTTATTTTTAGGGCTTTGTCATTTAATTCTCACATATCTTTATTTGGCTTTGAAATGACCACATTGTTCTGAATATAAGATTATATATGTCTTACAAAATGGGGTCATCATATATTTAAGGTCTAGGGTTTTACATGTCAATAATAGAGCCGCCAAATACGCGTAAAACGAGTTCGATCAGGAGTGAATGGAAGCCACCAGTAAAATCTTATGAGTTATAGAAAAGCTTCTAGTCTGTATTTTTCCAACTTGCAAGACAACAATACAATTTTTCGATGTTCATGAAATGTTGGTAGGCTGGTTTTCACATTTAGATTAGCTTAAATAATATGGAATTGTACTACAGGTTTTTTTAAGTGATTGTTGGTACATTTTATCAGTATTATCATACTTCAGTTACAATATATACACTAAAATATGCAATATGCAGGCACTACAACTCCCCTTTGTGTCTTCAATCGAGTTGCCCAATAATTGCAATGATCCGAAACAAACACGATGAGGTCAAACAACCAAGATGAGATAATCATTTAATAATCGTGACAGTTGAAATGGTCACGTGACATCACAAGGGTAGGCAATGTACCTGACACGCATGGCAAGGCTCTCCATTCTCCCAACCGCAGTCACTTCCACAGCAGCCCACGAAGGGAGGGTACCCACTCAGCATGATGTACAGGATGACCCCCAGGCTCCACAGGTCACAGCGTTTATCGTAGATGGTGGCTTCCTCATTAAAGGCTTCCACCACTTCGGGGGCCATGTACTCTGCAGAACCACACTAAAGTAAAAGAAAAAGGAAATATGGTTGAGAATAACAAACAACTGCCACCTGTGTTGTCTCAGTCACAAGGCACAAACGCATGTAGTCGATTCGGGTGGCACAACAAAGAGAAAACAAAAAGCAAACTGAGAACTGGAAAACTGTGTATTGTACTGTGAATGCGCTTCTATGCAGTTCAATTTCTAAACGCTGCATTCAGCTGACAAACGTCATGTAGACCCTCAAGCACGTCTGAGACATACTGTGTGAGAATCTAATGGTGAACAGAAGGTCGTGGAGGGGTGGGCAGTTTGTCAAGATTAACAAATTGACTGCTTAAGGATGCACCTCACGCAAACCTGGACTCTTTTTACTGCTGCAGTCCAGATGGAAAATGCAGTGTGGCGCATAAAACCTCGAAACAAAGTAACCACGGTAACGACGGTCACGTCACAGAGGCGGGGAAGTGAGTCATGGCGTGTTTTGAGGGCTCAGCCGCAAGCTCAGAGTGCTTTGTTGGGTCGGGCTCTATCCGCCTCTGCCTGAAACTAGGTCACGGTTTGGAACAGGAAAAAAGATTATTGTATGTCCCAGAAAACCCACATACTGTTTATTACATAACAGCAACACGGTCATTTATGACACACACACACACACACACACACACATCTTTGACAGCAAACAGGATAAAACCATTTGAGAGAGCAGTTCGCTGGTTAAAGGATAAAAGAGATTCTGGAACGTTCCGCAGAAAAGGGCTCTTTAAATTTCCCTCAGCAGGTTGAGCTATAATGCTACATTGAGCATCTACAATTATGAAACGGAGGTCAGTGTTACAAAATCACATTCCCCCCCCCCCCCGAGACGAATTCATTTAGCAGACACTTTTGTGCAACTTCGTGCATTTGTAAATAATATTTAACTCCTACAACAATCTAAACTTGCTGCAGATACATACATTATCACACAAATGTGAATTTCCGGAGTAGACTCGTGCAGGCTGAAAACCACAAACGCTGGTTTTACCCACACCCCACATTCAATGTTTTCTCAGGTGTTCAAGAAAAACATGGGTCATGCTTCAGTTCGTTCCCTTTGAGGTTAAAGCAGCAGTCTGTCTGCACTGCCGGTCTTTTGTTACCCTTAGTCCAGCTGCCGCCTAAGCTCCGCCTCCAAACACACTTATGTAATGCTATTTCGCAGTGCAGGAATCCTAAGGCAGACAAAAGCTCCCACTGTTGCACCCAACCCCCATCAACACGGCTGTTTTCATTCGCCATCTCTCAACACCCTCACATTCAAGAGAACACTTCACATCACCCCCACTCCTGAACAAAGACTCTCACAACACACTAATCCAGACAGGCCTATCTGGTAACAAACACTGCTCTCCAGTCTGTAACCAACCCTTTTTGTGTACCTATATTTTAAACATGCCTTGGATACGATCGCTGTCTTATGGAATAAGTGACTGTTTAAAGACAAACTTCAGATGCAAAACTAGCATAACGTTGCATCATTTATTTGGCTAACGCAATTGCTGCATGCAGCCACATGAGGACTAGCATCGGACAGTTCTTGGTAAATTATACGTGGGACTTTCCGAGTTCGGTGACAAACACGCTTGAGGGCTTTTTGTGGCTGGTACGAAGGCATACTTCAACTATGTGAGCGACTCAACTATACATAGATAGCTGAATTTCCCCTGTGGTTATATCCTGCAGAAACAGTGCAAATTGCATTTCCCAGAAAAATCAAGACTTCCTAGTAGTTTTTATTGCATAAGTTACACAATACAACAACAAAAACGTTATATGCTTACTTTAACTGTAACAATTGGAACAATAAGAAACACCCTAGTTCGTTAAAGAGACAAACTTAAACAACAAAAGGGTTGCGATCTACTCAGGGACTAAAATATAGATAAGATCTCTTGGATCGTAGCCAAGAAAAACATGTTGAGTGCATGACCAGAACACACTAGATGCTCCTCCCCCTTTCAACCTCCCTCTTATCAGACCAATCGCAGAGCAGTTGCTAGGAGTGGGGGTGACTCGAATCGAAAGACTAATGCCCAGACAGGCTTGAGGAAATCCAGCGAGACAAAAACAAAGAGAAACGCAGTGCCGAAGGGGGGCGGTATGTGAGGAAATTGAAGCATAGAAGCCTGAAATGTTTGTTTGCGTTTAACTTCTGTTCCCGTCGAGCAGTCTGGCAAAAAGTGGCAAGGCAGGAATGGTCAAAATTATATAAGAAACAAACACCGGGTGCAAGTTTAAGAATGAAATTAACTGTTCTTTCACAAAAAGTCGTCATGTGAATTACACAGCACAAGTCATTTCAGGAATGTCGAAACTAAATGTTTTTGTTCCTGACAGATTTCACTTTTTCCAAAAAGACGACCACGGTCCTCTTCACAAGTTTATAAAAAATATCTTAAACGTTAACTCTACCATTTTGGGATCTCTCACAAACACAATCTCAATGTCTTGTATTAAAAAACATGTGATTGCATTAAGATTGTACACCATCTTGTTCACAAGATACAGTAATGATAAGTACAGTGCAAGGATGTAGATAAAGATGTGGTCCTTATATCAGAGAAAACAGAGTAATGACTGAACTATAATGACCTCTTTAAAGTTTCACTGTGCCCTTTTTTACAATGATTAAAACCAGCCAATCAGAACAAGGTACATCAATGACACCACCCAAAGCCAACCAATAGCATTAAAGCAGCAACCCCAGATAAGCAACGACACTGAAAGTGCACACCTTATCCATTCTCCCAGCAACAACAAGTTTCCAATCTGTTTCTCCTTTGAACTTAATAACATTTGGTCAGGTAAAATCTGTAGCCAGTGCCAGAAGATAAAAAAATAAAGCAGACAAGAACAAAGGTCACACTTACTGGAGTGAGGAGCTCTGGAGTGGAGATGGGTGAACTGTCACTATTGAGTTTAATTCCACTGCCCAGATCAAAATCGCAGATCTTCACAGGTGAAATCTACAAGAAACACACAAACGGGAAAATCAGATCATAAACTTGTGCTTGGAAATGACTGACCACAATTGGCAGGCATGTTTGTTGAATGTTTACACCGTGACTGGAAATGCTAAAACCTCAGACTCTCTTATCAAATCGCCTAAACCACAAATGCAAAATATACTTTGAATGAGACTACAGAGACGAGCGAATGTAAATCTTACCCTGTCCTTATATTCACACAAGATGTTTTCAGGCTTCAGGTCTCTGTGGGCCATACCTGCAAGTACACAAATGAAAGTCACATGTTAGCTTTGTGGAATTCAAACTAAGTGAAGATTGTCGATGGGGCAAAGCGATCATTGTGAGGAAATGTTTCCAATACAGACTGCTGCCTGGTGCCGCTATATTTAGTGGGGCATCCCCTCCCCCATACGTACTGACAGGATTAATACATATGATATGCTCATAGAAATGCACATCCTTCAACCTAACACATGAAATACAAACTTGATTTCCAGTGACCCCGTCTCTCACTAGTCCCAGAAACCCCCAATGTGAAACATCATCTCCTTATCTACACTTCTCAACCCTTACTCGCCCCTCCCCAACAGTCTTCTCATACCTTTGTTATGAAGGAAGTCCAGTGCACTTGCAATCTCTTGGACCACAATGCTAGCTTCCTGCTCGCTGAAGTATCTCCTCTTGTGAATGTGTGCCAAGACAGAGCCTAAAACGTAAGGTTACGCGTCAACAACAGATCACACAATCTTTTGGTTCCAGTCAATACAACAGGCTCTCTATTCAATTACCTAGCACCCGGGGGAGTCTGGGTAATGTTTCTCATAAGAAACACAACACTACAGAAACTGCACGTACCTCCTCTCAGCTTCTCAAACACGAGGTAAAACTTGTCCTCTTCCTCAAAGAATTCAACGAGCTCCAAAATATTTCTGTTGGGTAAACAAAAGACTAGCGTCGAGTGACAAAAGTCAACGAAACAACCTTAAAAATAACACGTACACAAGTTTCTTCAGGCGTCATTAAACCGACGCATAAGGATTAAATGTATACAAGGATGAACAGGCTGATAACAGTCTTACCTGTGGCCCTGGCACTGGTACAGCATTTCCACCTCTCGAAAAACACGACTCCTGCTGTGTCCTGGCCTCTTCTCAATTATCTGTAGTGAAAAAAATCGTAGGTTAGGATCAAAGCCGAATGAAATGGGCAACACTAGGAGGTGACAACAGACCTTTGAAACCTCCCCCTATTGTTACCGTCTCGGTTACAAATGACCTTCCTAAATAATTGTAGCACTTTAAGTTTTACACGATTCCAGACATAAACCAGTCCAATCCACCACATATCTACATAGAAACAAAATATAACCTATATTCTAGTTAAAACAACTCAACAGTTTACGCAGTCACCCCGTCACTAAACTAAATAGGAATCACACTACCTGACAGGTCAAACTAACAGTCTACAATGAAATCACAAGGCCTAATTCTCAGAATCTGCATGTGCGCACGATTTGTTCAACTCTCTGGATTAGTGTCGCTATTGAGAGCATAGCATGCAAGCGTACAAATGTGCATCAGGGTTGAGAATGAGGCATGTGGGCCAGCACATTCCCAAAAACCCCAGTGCTGCTGCTCCACAGCTGAGTCAGCAATCAATCCTCGCTGCAAAAAATTATAGGGTACATGCTCAGAGGAACCAGAAGCATGTGGCGACAGAATGAACTAAGTTTCTGCATTTAAACCAACCTATAATTTTGTCACAGCAAGCGCCATGCCAAATTTGTCTGAAACCCATCCCAGCATTGACGGACCTAATGCTTGTAATGATACAACACCCCCGAGGGACCAAGACACATCCCTAAATAACATTGTCTTTGTGAGCTAAATTACTTTAAGCCAGCGAAATGTGGGGATTAAGACCACTTTAGTATAGATAAGAACATGAAGAGCTCTCAAGTAATATGGAAAATATTTTGAAGGTCGCTAAATAAAGAATTTAAACAATCCAAAACAATCTAAGTTTCACAATATTTCAGCTTCCTCAAATAAAATGTCCCTGGGCACACAATGTTCATTTCACAACACACACTTGGTTCGAAGTTCTGCAGATGGCAAAAAAAGAAAAGAAAAGAGAAACTAGGTAAACACTTTCAGGACATAACTCCACCCTATACCCCACCCCCCTATTGAGGTTTATGTTTTGGTCGACTTGTCAGTACAGAATGTTCTCGACGCTGTACATTCTACCAGCCAATGAGAGTGATGAACGGTAAAGGATGTTTCTGTTCCAACTCTCTGATTGGTCGACCTTCTATCCGGTCTAACATAAACAATGAAGTCTTTCCTATAAGCCTGTACCTTAACTTCTGGCGCCGACACAATAGAGCGGCTTGTTGTTCAAACAACGGTTTCTGAGAACTAGAACAAATCTCTGTATAGTACAAAATACCAAGACAAACTACAGTTGACCATGAATTAACTACACAAACTCAAAAAAAAATGTTTTTAGATTGAAAACATTGAGAATATTACAGTTATCCCATTTCAGAGGAGGGTCATTCACAGACAGCCCGTATTCATGAGCTCACCATCCTCAGCTTGTAGGAATCTTACATGCCCTCTCCAACCGCATGCAACAGTGCCAGTCTGCACAAAACAACTACAGTCACGTATGCCTGCCAAAGGAGTAAATCTCGTTCCCTGTAACCAAACACACTTCTTCAAAGGGAAAGTCCTTTCTAACAATAGCCGTCGAGTACCATATCAGACATAGATGCCTGTTTGTTGACATGTACGTGAAAGCTTAGCTTGTTGAATTTAACTTATTTCAAGATATACAAAGCGTCTCACCTTCACAGCATATTCTTTATGGGTGATTTGGTTGATGCAGGTTTCGACCCTGGCGTAGGCCCCTTCCCCCAGCACCTCATCCTGCAGTTTATATACATCTGGAATCAAAACAAAAACAATTGTTAGAATTACTGAACCCACTGTGAGCCTCAAACTACAATAATATCAAATGACACATTTACATGTTAGTCACAAGGACATCAAGATGCAAAAATTCAAAATCGTCATCCCATTTGATATGCAAACACTTGCAACTCACCCTCAAATCGCCCTGAGAAGCTGTCCGTTGCTCTGCATCTCTTTTTCTTCTTGTTTCTCTTCTTGGCGTCTGGGATGTCGATGGGCTGACTGGATAGTATGTCTGATTAAAAGGACAGAGAGTAAATTCCAGTGTTGGCTATAAACACTCACATATGCAAAGTGGCAGTGAGATATACTTATGTTTAATAAGATCGTATTTATTCACATAATTTGTAATATATTAGGTACAACAATATACCATGTCGGGCGGAACAATCGAAATTGAAGGCCGTGTCAAGAAGATTGGATCCGTTTTTGGTAAATTCCTCTGATTCAAATGGATTTTGCCCCTGGACATAAAAAAATATTTTGCTCATATGTATTGGGTGTAAAATCAATGGACTTCGTCATTAGCATACAAAACACATTTCCGAATTAAATTGCAATCGTTGACCTATTTATGGTTTAAAGTCCAACAGATACATATTCAGGTAAGAGCGTTCTTGAACTGGGATTAATGTTTAAACAACCCTGCGTCATGAAATCAGCATCATCTCCTAAATCGCAGTAGATATAAATCCGTGTTTATTTTAATGTACACCAAAATGAAGCCATACACTCACCTTAAAGGAGCGATGGAATCCGGTAACCTCGGTGATCTTGTTCTGGACCATTTTGTCCTGATTTATGGGACTTTGTTTGGACTGGTGGGCTGGCGGTCAACAACGGTGGTTTTAGCTTCAGTGATCGATCTCACTCAGCTAATCCAATGTCTTGCGAACCGTGGCGCTTTAAACGGGAAAACTGCGAATGAAAATGACAATGCATTGTAAAACAGGTAACGTCAGTTAAAACTTTGCACTTAAACTGGTAAAAAAACGACACAACTTTATTTATAAAGCTGCCATTTTAAACCGTCACGAACCAAAGCGAAACAATAAGACCCAGTACAGGCATGTCACGGGCAGGAAGACATGCCCAGGAGATTTGTGCGGAGAATAACTTCGATAGAAAATGTCGCAAAGGTTGCCAAAATACTCGCGTTACGTTCTTTACGCGACCAATGTGCACGCGAGCAAGTTCAACCGAGTGATTCAAATGAATCGAATGACTCCAAAACACAACGCGTCTGCAATAAGTCCACCAGCATAAAGACGGGTCGGAATAAACTAAAACATCATTAAAAGTAACCTACGTTAGATAATGTGAAAATGAACGTCAACTGCAATGGTGACTTCTACAAATTTCCTGAGATGTGGTAACATGGACTAAATCCGACCGTTGCACTGCGTCCTCTCAAATAAAAAAAACCATGACGTTATCCCGTCCGCTCGTCAAACGTTAACGTAACGTCACCGCAAATCGAAAAGCCCGAGGTATCAGTCGAATGTAAAGCTCGTCCTTACCCCGTTGTTGTCTTTAAAGCTCCAGGCTTGACGCCGTCGTATGAGCCTCTGCTTCGAGAGCAGCAGATGGAGGCCGTGGGTGTTTGGGCTAAACGTTTGGAAGGTACAAAAATGCACACGGCGACGCTGGGCTTTATAATCTCACGCCCCTTCCCACCTCCTTTCAGTTAGACCCGCCCCCTGTTCCCCGTAAACACGTACCACTCTCTCACTCGCACTCCACACATCAAGCAGAGAGACCGATTGAGCGAGAGATCACGTGAGCTGATGACGAATGTTATGATTAGAGACTGAGGAGAATGGGAGCTGCATTCGTATGTTTCCCTAAAAGAATAAAACACATTATAAACAGAATGGTGACAATCTACATATTATTATTTTGAGGACACATTCATGTCCGTTATGTAAATTAAAACGACATCAACACATCGTGTAAAGGCGAACTGGATTCATTTTGCCTGATGCAACATTCTGCAACAGCCAAATGAACTGTCAAATTTCCCAAATGACTAATCTTGAATTACAATTTCTCGACAACTGGTCTGAACCCGTTTTCTGTCATGACTATTTCAAAGCTAACAAGGTTTTGTATATGATTATTACAGAATTAATGACCAGGAAATAATATTCTTGTGCATTTCCCTCACATGACGTTTTATGCTAACATTCGTAGCAGTCACGCTGTAGTATTTGGATTTGTGCCATTATTCTGTAGGCCTACTGAATAAACAACTTTATAGTTTTGTATTAATAGTGTAAAATACTCGATTAAATTGTTTCTACGTGTAATTGTATCATGTTGATTAAACTTTCACATTTTCCTTAACAGGGTGGAATCCCAATATAGATAGTGGGCATGTTGGAATCCACGGACAGGCGGCTGACACACCCGGATGGGACACCAGCACATTTTACAGACATGCTAAGCTGAGATAGGTGGACAGTCTGAGCAAATGATCCTCGTGTTGGTGTTAATGAAGCCTTTATGAATTTGATCCTTTGAATAAGTGAAATGAAATAGCTGAGATCTGATCGCCAGACTGGAATGGGATAGTTCATCCAAAAATGAACATTCTTTCATCGTTTACTCACCTTTATATTATTCCAAACCTGTATGACTTTATTTCTTTCACAGAACATAAAAAAGAAGATATTTTGTAGAATGTTGGTGACCAAATAACATTGGCCCCAATTGATGAGCTAAGACATTTTGTGTTTTAAATGTGAAAAAGTCAGGTTTTGGGTCAGACATGAAGGTAAATAAATGATGAAAGAATGTTTATTTCTGAATGAACTATGCCCAAAGTAATTTCAGTGTAGGTTGTGTCTGGTGTTTGGCAAAATGTGTTAATAGCATTATTTTCCAGAACTCGCAAGGATGTGTCAAACATTGATATATTCTTCTACCAAATGGCCCAGGCTTTATTTTCTAGTCTTATCTTTATTGATGTTGTTTTAAAGCGATCAATGCCAATTGTAGAGTTCGGGGTACATTATGTGACTCTCCCTCTTTTATATCTGTCTGTCTGTCTGTCCTCTCCATGTTTGTTTTGGCCTATATATTCAGCCATGAAAACAGCACTAAAGATCACGCAAAGTTCAGTGCAGGGAAAGGAGAAGCACATGATGAAATGCCAAGATATGTTGAAAACAACCCACGTGATTGAGGAGGGGCAGAGGGTACTCTGGGTTAACATATTAGTGGGGCCATCGCAAAGGTTCCGAAAGGCATTCAGACTCTCCATAGGAATTCCTTTTATAGTGAATAACAGAAGCATATGTATGTTGGGTGGTTAATCTGAAGTTTAGTGTGTTAGTCGGTTATTCTGTAAAATGTGATTTATTCACAATACGAGCAATGGATTAACATACTAATGTGTGGTGCAATACATTTTAACGAGGGAAGAGTCGTGGGGAAAGTGAGAAAGAGAGGTGTTTGTAAAAGAAGGTGAAGTGTGAGTGTGTGTTTGCAAAGGGGAGAAAGAAAGTGTACAAGTGTGTGTGGATGTGTAAGGTCTTCTGCACAAGATTCTGTTACATCAAGGGTGTGTAGTTTTTCCAAGTAGTCAGCTCAAACATACACACAATTAAGATTTATTCACACTTGGGTCAGCAATTGCCATGCAGCCGAATGTGCCCGGATCTGCAGTAGGCCTGCTTCATAGGGAGTGCACAGAACGAAACATATGTAATTATCCGAAGTTAAAAAATGATCCCTTAAATATTTTAACTGTGGAGGGAAAGAGGAGCTGCCCATGTTTGTCCAAGTAAAGGAATATTGTTCTTTCTCGAAAATATTTTTGTGATTAAGCAACCTGCATGGGCCCCAATTGCGTAAGTGCGCTTTTCTCTCTGATATCCTTTTCCCTAGAAATTGTAATTTCAGAAATTTTAATAAAGGCCAAACAATAAGCCCAAGAATGCAAATGTGACAAATGGAAAATCACAGTAATTATCAATTTCAGGACTTTCCTTTGCATACGGAGACGTTTTGTTTAATATTTGCATGACTACTTTGAGAGTCAGACAAGATGGACTAATGCTGAACTATACAAAATATGTGAAATAAACAGATATGGAATAAAGGCATATCCTTCAAAGTTAAACACACACGGGCAATGACGTGTTAAAAGTAAAAATGCGCTTCGGTCATAACAATGATGTATCGATCATGCCAATTTCAGTTTCTTTTATACAACCTTATGCAACATTTACCCTTATTGAATCAGCTTGAAGGAGCCAATGCGCGGCTGCGGTGTGTTTTTTTTTGCGTACTATGTTCCTCTCGTTGTGCACGTATCAAAGCTGAGAGCATGAGATCAAAGCTCCACCCATTGACGTGTCATTTCCCCTTCACTCTGATTCTGGTACATTCCAACAGATCATAACAACACCGTTATTGCCGTCCTTGCACTTTCAGAAGTGTAAACACACGACCAAACGCTTTTGTTTTACACTAAAGAGAAAGTGCTTTTATCAACAGCTTTGCTTTAGTAAAGAGCGTCTTCCGTAGCCCACTGCACACACACATTTACTTCATTTTGTCCAAAGACAGAGATAAATCCCTTTTAACTGCACGTGTGAGCATGTAAGCACATTCTTTATTCTTTACATAAAGTAAAACAAATCTTGAATTGGTTGGTTGAATTTGCTTGGTGCATTCATGATCTCATCGTGACCTTGCTGTTGCAGCGAGACTGAGATACGCCCACTTATTATAATGCATAACCTTCTAGAAGAGTAATTGCGAAATTATGGGTTGAGCGTGATTAACAATTAGCAGCTTGATTTTTCAAAACAAACCTAGCAGGACACAAAGCAGGAACTATGGCGAGAGGTTGAACAATATATTTTTTTAACTCCGCTTTTTCAGCACGTAGGCTAGTCTAAGCCAGAACAAAGGTTTTACACTCACTGAAATCTCGCAAATCACAGTAGGCCTACTTGAAAAGGACGTTATAAAGGGGCTTTCATCAAAATTTAAAACGGGTCGCATAACCAAAATGTGGACCTAGTTTTTACACGACAGTGAAGTTTTACTGACTAGTTATTTAAGCTTGCAAGAGCCTATGCATGGTAACGCAACATTTCGTCATCCATCGCTGTTTGACTGGCGTGATGTGAGCGTTTGTCTCCATCTAGGGAACAGATTCAAAATTGTCTTGTTGCACGTATAGATTTCAACTACAGTACATCTCCAATTCAAGACTAAACAGGGAGTTCTCAGTCAATCTTTTTATTTTTAATTGTGCAGGGCATCAGAAGGCTGACACAATAACACAAAAACAGCTAGCTGAAAAAAAACATTAGGATTGTCTTTCACAACATGAAAGGAACATGAAAATCCCAATAAATGAGGTGGTTAGATGAAATGTCAAGTAAAATACACCGAAATGTTTGTATGTTGTATTTTACAACTCAGTGCAATGCCAGATGTCTGACATGAAACTCTTACAGAATCAAAAATTGGACCGGTGTTGTGCGTTTGTTCCTTAATTTTCAAATTTGATTGTTTTAGCTATTAGTAAGAGCGTAGTACCATCAGCTCCATTTAAACCAGTTCCAGACAATTTTGAACCCCCAAACAAAATCAGTGTAATAAACGTAAAAAGACCACAGATTCCATCTGGTGCTACCAAGAGCACAACTAAGATCTATACACGAGACAGGGTGGGTTTAATATCTCAACCACATACATAAATAACCACAAATATAATCTGTATGTTATGGATTATAATATCACAACAGGAAAAAAGGAATGATTCAGAAATGAATTTGGAAAAAATAACTGGTAATACTGATTTCTAATAAAAATATACTCCCTATGCCTGCATACACATCAGAATACAGAAATGTAGTCTCTTGCTAAACAGAATATTACAATACTTTAAAAGTGTATAAAAATAGAGTCTTTAAAAGTTTTCTATTTTATCTGCTTTTAAATTGTTAATTTGGGTGGTTCTTCTGATCTGTGTGGAATGTGAGTGGCCGCTCTCCATTTCAGTGGCACATCCGTGATGTCATCTCTTTCTGTTTAAAGAAACACACACTGCATTAGTGCCCCAATAACCATCAGACAAACCACATCACATTATGTTCAGCAAGCATCAGGTAAATAAATGGCATGCACAACTTTCAATGCTATCCTTTTTGAAAAAAAACAAAACAATTCTTTCCTTTCAATGTATCGATTCATTTAAATATGGTGTGAATAAATATAACATGTATACAATCATGCTGCCTTTGTCTTACTGTTCTATACCATTATAAATACCTTAAAACACACTGTGCAAACAGTGACACCAAACTACTGATGTCAGTAACAGGATCAGCCCATGACACCTGACCTCAGGCATTCAGCCGTGACTACAGAGAGAATTAATGACTGCGTCTATGGGGCTGGATTTTCTGCCTCATGAGCTCAGACGCTCATTAACCACATGTACAATTACAGCGGCTGAAATATCAAACATGCTGACTCATCTTGTTCTTGCAGCCCTGACAATTAGTAAAGGCTTTTTGAAACGGGTTTGTTAGCTACTAATGCGGTGACACAGTAGCATTCGTTCCTTTATCGGTCAGTCCTTTGTTTCTTTACTTCTACACTCAAACAATTTAGAGTTGTCCACAACCTTCCACATGGAATCAGACAAATCTACAAATAAACATCTAATTGAAATATTCATCTTATCATTTTTCTCTAAATCTCACACACGTGCTTACCAGAGGCTCCAGTTCTTTGTGGTCTATGAGGCTGAATTCATTAACGAAGTAATAGAAATGTTTGTAACAGGTGTTCACATGGGCTTCGGCTCCCATGTGGCTCACACGGTCAAAGTGATGGATGTACACATGCACGAAGACACGGAACAGACGAGATAAGATCTTCTTTGCTACTTGCATGAAGGTCTTGGGGAAGGGCGTACCTAAAAATAAACAAAACGATTCATTACGGTCACATCAAGTGACATACAAAATGACAAGTTCAAGTGCAACTGTATTATTTAAGTGTGTATGAGGTTTAGCGATTTCTTGTTGTTACTGTAATCAGATTCAAATATAGGAAAGAACCTCAGAAGGGATATTATTAGATTAAGCAACACCATGCGAGCGTACTGATTTCATTAACTCTCTAGTCTCTTCTCTCATCTGCACAACATCTGGAAATGTCTCATCTGACGCATGTGCTGTGACGGATTATAAATCTTAGCATCATATTTCCGCTCTGGCATATTAATAGTGCCCCCCCGTGTTCTGTTCCATATGCAGAATACATCTCTTAATATATATTCAATTCTGGTGACTGTCTTGCTGCATTCTGAGAACCTGTTCCATACACAGGTCTATTTATAGAGCACTGTAAATTATATGACCCAATTTGAAAAGCAACACAGATGTTGAATGGAGTACTGAGGATGAGACAATGCTAGGGGAGGCTGGGAAATTCCCAATAGCAAATACTCACATCTAAAGGTTTAACTTTTATTTGTTTGGTAACTTGTGTCATAAATACTGTTCTAAATAGTCTACATCTTATATGATGGTTTTTTTTTTTGGTTTGTGGTGTCCTTACCAACATTAGTGGGGAAGATATGTTCATTGTTGATCTGGACCTCAATCCACTCCATTAGCAGACTCATGTACTTTGGTGCAGGGAGAGCGGTTGGCTTCTTGTACTTCAGTTCATCCTGCCAACGGTATTCGTACTTGGGACCCCCGGACATAACTGGACAGGTCTGGTCCGTGCAGGAGTCGCTGATGGTGCCGTAGATGAGGTTGATGCGATTAAAGAAGTCCACTACGTGAACGGCCACCCAATCGTTGAGATCCTCGCCGTGAGGCAGCTGAACCGCCTGCTTCAGGTCCAGACCGGCATTTAGGGATGCCTGGGCTTTCTTGTGCAGCTCAAAGCGCTGCGTGCCGGGCTCAAACTTGCGCTTGGGCCGGAATGTCCTGTCCTTGTTGAAGACTTGTTTGAGGGCCATGGACATATTTGCTGGGGGGGTGCAGGGTTGTTGTGTAATGTTGAAAATGAACCCTTTGTTAGCGAAAGGTGAATGAAATAAACAGATCAATGTCGTATGTAGAGGCTTTTCAATATCACCAAGGGAACTGCCGATGAGGATGAATGCTGAAATAAAAAGAAGGAAAACATAAACTTTTAATGTTTGTATGTGCTCATTTTGCAATCCATTATTATACAGATTAATAGACACAACATGTCAAAAGAGTGCCTAACATTTTTGTAATATGTGACAATGAAATAACTTTATATGTTTGGATTTTTGTTCACATTTTTGCAACTTTTCAAAACCACATTCTTCAAGCCAAGGATTATTCACTGAGCTTTACAGCCAAGTGGCATAAATTGTGCAGTAAAAACCTGTATTTTAGATAGGAAAGCACACTTAACCAACACTATCTTTGCAGAAAATCTTTTGAATTATAAAGGAAGCTATTAACCACAGACTATGAACGGGCTTTGTTTAGTTGAATAAAAAAGAAATATCAGTTTACACTGCGCATGTTGTACACAGAGCCTTATATATATAGATTCAAATTAGGGGAATTATTGAGCAATTTCCTGTAGGGCACCATGGGTGGCATTTACTGACCACGGCAGGGAGGACGATATTTACGCATTATGATGATACACAACATAGACATATTCATATTGCAAACTTTACCCTGAAAGTTACGAAAATAATCACATATTTGTAAATGAATGACTGGCAGTACCGATGTAAAGCGAAACAAACTTGTTGCGCGAGATGCTCGTCTGTTTAAACGCTCATTCCGTGTGACGATGTTTTTAATGGCGCGAGCACGACTGACACGCGTATTAAACTTTCACTAAAACACAATAATGAGATAAGAAAACAAGCTCTGTCAAATCTAGACTCAAATTAAAAAACTGTATAAAATAACTACGCTGTTAGCGAAATGGTGTCGGAGCCTACAGTAGAGAAGTTGAAACAAACTTACCAAGCGAGCGCCTTTCTTGTTCCGCTTTGATGTGGACCGCCTTTTTCAGCCACCCTCTGTTTGAAGATTATTCAATAACGCTTTTTGTTATTGAAATCACATTGTACTTGCGTTTATTGCAGAGTTAAAAGGAACGTGGCCTTCTCACTGTAACGATTATTTAGTCTACACGACTACACTGTCTAAGGAAACCACAAGCCCCGCCCTACTGAACAAAGTACACTTCCTCTATAGAACATTAGTGGAAGGCCTTTGTGAAGGAACATAAACGAGGTGGATGATATAAACACATTTTACTGTTATAAACTTTAAAATAATTACATGCGTTAGATATTTCATTGGCATATTTATATATAATGCAATATAGTAATATAATATGTTTTTATCAATTTACCAAATTATTTGCACATTTCTGTATTACAAATATGCATTTCTGTTGTCTTAAAAAATATTTTGTTTATAGGTTAATTTTCTTTCAATGTAGCTTATTTAAAGTTGCAAAATAGCAGAAACATTAAACAATTCATTCAAAATATAAAGAAGTTTTTTTAATAAAACTCCAAAATTGCAGGAAACTTGCAGACACACAATATCCAACAGAAAGCACGAGATTGTGAGTTTGAATATCTGATCACATTGCATATTTAAATATTTAATCATACACAAAATATTATAGACATAAGCAATAGAAAGTATTTATTACTGATGGCAGCAGGCATATTATTGAAAAAGTCACTCGCATTCTTCTGACGGAGAGTTTTATAAAAACATATAGTCAAAAATATTTTCTTCTTGTGTTTTTATTGTGTTCTCAATTCAACTAGGGGGACTTTCACCGTCTTTTTTCATGTACTCTGGTATCTTTTTGGCAATGGAGTAATAGAAAGTTCTCATCTTCTCCTCAACCTTTACAAAGCCTGGCCGGTCTTCATGCCTGCAGAAGTTAATCAGAAGTTATTTATACTCCCGAATCTTTACAAAAAACACATAGATGATTTGTTCTTGTAACTGTGTTGAGAAAATCACTTATTACTTTGGCTAAATTAAAAAACATGTTTTGGATAATATTTACTTGTATGTCCAGCAGTCTTTCATCAATTCATACATGGTGTCAGGGCATCCAGTTGGGCATTCCATACGATTTCCACTGTCTATAAAACTCATTACTTCTGGGCCTTTCATTTTCTGCGCAAAAAAAGTGACAATTCAATATCATGCAAGCAACCCATTTAAGTTGGCACTTAATAGGTTGACCACGACGCAGCATATGCTCACCTTATACGGTTTCCCTCCATAGGTGAAGGCCTCCCACATGGTAATGCCAAAGCTCCAAACGTCACTTTTGCTGGAGAATTTGTGAAACTGGATGCACTCGGGAGCATACCACTTTAAAGGCCATTTTCCCCCTGTACGTGCCTGTACACATAGAAATCACACTCAAAATGAACACTGTCTACTTACGGGGCTGTTTTCCGATTAAACAAGGTCGTACACCTGTGAGCAGTCCCACCTTGTAATAATTGTCATCTGCACCCAGCGCCTTGGAGAGACCAAAATCACTGATCTTGGCGTATTGCTGGTTGACCAAAAGTACATTACGGGCAGCCAAGTCTCTGTGAACGAAGTTCCTGCCTTCTAAATACTTCATCCCCATGGAAACCTGATGCATTAACATCACTATGTTATCCGCAGTGATTTGGTCCCTGAGAGAAAGCATATGATTCAACACCAAAAAACAACACCATGGAGAGAAGTGCTTATTGTGCAACATTTTAGTGTCAGTGTATTTGAACAAAGCAACTATTTGCTGAAGTAATCTACATTCACATAATGATGAATTCACCTTTTGCCGGAGAGAAACTTGTTGAGTGGGCCAGCAGGGGCCATCTCCATGACCAACATGAGTGCTTCGGCCTCACAGAGCCCAATCATGCGCACAATGAAGGGATCACTCAGCTGATGCATAAACTGTGCCTCTCGCATCATTTCCTCCTTTACTGATTTGTCGTTCTCGTTTTTCAACACTTTAATAGCCACATCGATCTGTTTGCTGTGTTTGGAAACCATTTAGAGATTGGAATCAGTTAGGGAACTAAATTTGAGTTGAATAGTATGCAACTATAACTAGAATATCCTTATATCACAAAATCTATCTTTATACTAAGAAAATATATTTTCTTTTTAATTAACTGCTAATATATGAAATCATTAAATATATTTGAAAATGCACAGAATAATACATTGCTAATATATTAAAATATATTGAATAACAGGCTACATAAGGAAAACTTTTCATATTAAAAAAATATAACTTGATTCCAATATAAGGAAACATTAAAGGCTATCTAATACATTGCATTTTATTTTCGGGTAACGTCATAACCTTTGACATCCTTTCTGTCCCACCTTTCCATTTTAAAAACACCTTTCTTCACACTGCCGAAGTTGCCTGATCCAAGCTCCACCTCGTCGATCATGAGCTTGTCTCTCTTGATGAACAGCGTTTTCTTCTTGCATTCATTCGGATCATCATAAGGACTGATGAAGGCATCATGGTCCATAGGCAAATGTGGACGAGACTCGGCTCCTGGAGGTTTGGGAACTGGACCACATCATAACCAATGTTACTTGTGTGAAGTTATTGGCATGCTCATGAAAGGTTAGAAGCCAACAGGTGACTTAACCTCTGCTTAACTTAACTAGTTCAAACATGTTAGATAAATGAGACATAAAGCACCTCTTTAAGCAAGATGGATCGGGAAAGTCAAACACTTTCGAGCGCTTTTCCACCATTGAGCCGAACCGTTCTAAGCACAGCCTGAAACGGTTACAGTTATTTTTCCACGTGAGCCTGGTTCGACACGACACGATTACAAACTGTTCTCGGCACGGTTATCTAACCGTCTTGAATCGTGCGTGTTACCAAGGCAGCGCGTAATGCGTTTGTGTTTACATTCTACCAAATTGCGTAATCACCCGGCTGGCATGGAACGGCGAAGAGTGGAACGATTAAGGAACGAGAACGATTCGGCTCGATGGCGCAAAAGCTAGTTTCACCTTTCAAGTTTTGTTGTAACACTGCAAACATACCCGAAGGTGGCGGTGTGTACCCATTTCCCCTTATCCTCTGGAATAGACAAACAGAAATGCTCCTCAACGATCAACGTCAAACACAATATTGTTACATGCGTTTAAAATTAGGCAACATAAGGGATTGTTTTCAGTTATACTTACCGGGCCGTTCGAGACAGCTGCAGGTAAAATCGGAAAAAAGAAAACGTATTTTAATAAACAAAAATCAAAGCTGTCTTAGAAATAGGTAATTAAAATAGGCAATAGGTAAACAGAAAACGTGTTTTAATAAATGCTGTGAGTATTTTAAAAGTCCATACCTACTGATGAATTATTTTGGTTGACACATGGTTCTCTAAGTACAGTCACAAGACCATCTGGTTTCATCTTTAGGTATTCAACCAGCTGCCCTCCAAAAGAAATCATTATTAAAATAAACAACAAACATATGGGTAATGACATATGACCACAAGGTTTAGTTGTAATTCAAAAGTTAGAGAATATCTTTATCACCTAGACATTTTGGCATTTTATCATGTATACATTTTATGGAGGTTTCAAAAAAACATTCAAATCATTTTTTATTTATTTCCATCTAAAACTTGCATTAGTTGTGTACCATGTGTATGTGTATTCTTTTATCTTCGTTTTGAATATCTACATCAAAGATTTTTTAAAGCTATACAGTTCAAACAGGAAACTCTCTCTTGTTTTTATTTAGCTAAATATAGGCGTATCATTCAATCCAAATACACAAAATGTTGTGAAAGTTGTTCTGTTCAAATGTCTTTACCTTTTGAAATGATCTTGACTCATATTTTCCCTTTTTTAACTGAAGAGAATATGAGATAAAAGAGTAAAGTTTACCTGCCAGACAGTGTCAAATTTAGTTCCCTCTGGCATCGCATATTTCCCCGATTTGTCGTGTAAGATCTGATAATGGTATACTGTTTTCCCGTATGTCACAGACAGCGCAAAGGTGCCAAATTCTTCTCTTTCTCTGACTCTGGAAAACAGATCAAATTAGACAAAAGATTAATTGTTTAGTTGAGAATTGTTTTTTAGATCATCTTATCTGCTTTTCTAAAGGACCATGGATACCACGATGCTCAGGATGCCTTTTGGAGCATTAATTTAAAGGGATACGTTACCCAACAATGAAAATTTTGTCATGAATAACTCACTTTCTATCTGTTTCAAACCTGTACACATTTCTTTGTTTGGTTGAACACAAAGAAAGATATTTGGAAGAATGTTAGCAACTGACATTTCTGAGGAATTAATAACTACCATACTAGAAAAAAATTAATGGTGAGGTGCCCCAGAACCTTTTCTAAATTTCTCA
This sequence comes from Barbatula barbatula, assembly GCF_947034865.1. Taxonomy (NCBI): domain Eukaryota; kingdom Metazoa; phylum Chordata; class Actinopteri; order Cypriniformes; family Nemacheilidae; genus Barbatula; species Barbatula barbatula. The sequence goes on from NC_136774.1 coordinate 17,512,357, forward strand.
AAATATGCTCTTTTGTGTTCAACAGAACCAAACAATATACAGAATTTTTTCCTTCTGTGGTAGTCAATGATATTTCATTATTGTGTGAACTCTCTTTAAAGACAACAATGATTGTCTGATTTGCTCCTAAAATCTGCCTGTTTGTAGCAGGAAACCTTTAGTCAATCTAATAAGTAATAAAGGCTTTCGCTCACAGGAACTTTCCGTCCGGCTGAGATCCTGAGTACAGCCGTCTCTCCCCCTCCTGTCGAGCGATCTTGCCATGGAACCAAGGCATTTTTTCATGCGCTGTGGTGGCAATCAGTTTCTCTAGCTGTGGGGCCTGGCTAATGACCGCTTGCTCCAGCGCTTCACCCTAAGGAAAAGTAATAAACAATCCTTCAGTGCCAGACGATTTGTAAATCTCTCAATAGAACGTCTGCTGTGTGCCTCTAGAAAGCATATTTATTTTCAACAAATCCAGTGGATAATATATGGTAGAAAATATACTTTTGAATAAGGAGAGCAGTCCGTCGGTAGGGAGGAACGAAGATCGTCGGTATACTGTATGTCAACATGTTAGCTGTTCTTTTTGTGTTATATAAAAATCTTTATTAGGAGATTAAAATGATTCTACAGACTGACAAATAAATAAAAAAATTACAAATATTTTATGTAGCCACTCAATTTTTATGGGCTTTTAAAAGCTACATGCATATTTAAAGAATAAACAAAAATGTTATAAAGGTGTAGCATAAGTTTGACTTTTTGTGTTTATAATGGTAGTTATAATGGTAGTCTAAGATGACATATTGTATCAATATATTGTTAACATATATTGTAACAAATGTATCTAAATTGAATTAAGTTAAATTCCAACTGTCAGTATAATGTGTTTATATCAGAAGACTTTCTTGGTATATATCCTTAAAACATCATTAGAACTACTTAAAGTGATAGTTCACTCCACCCCAAAAAATTAAAGTTCTGTATTCATTTACTCTCGTCATTTCCAACCTGTATGAAGAAGATATTTTCAAGAATGTTGTTATCCAAACAGAAACGACACCCCTTCACTTGCATTATTTTGTGTCCATACAATAGAAATGAATGGGTGCCGGCGCTGTTCGGTTACTAACATTCTTTAAAATATCTTCTTTTGTGTTAAGTGAAAGAAAGAAACTCATACAGGTTTACATTGACAAGAGAATGAGTAAATGAGGACAGAATTGTCATTTTTGGGTGACCTATGTCTTCTCTTTAAACCAAATTTTACATCAAAATGAAACTTTCAACAATGTTGTAATGTAACATTTTCATTGTCTTTGCTTGGTTACCCATTCACAAAGTCTCACCTCTAAATTCCAGGTCTGGCGCACATATTCTCTGAACATGTTGTCTCTCAGGCTGTCAAACACTCCGGGTTTGATCTGCGTGTCGGCCGTTCGCAGGCATGGCTTCCTAAGGATGCACACCAGCCCGTCTGTGTCTTTGCTGTAATATTCGCAGAGCTCCGCAGGTCCACAATGAGGCTTTCCACCCGCAATGCAGTACGTCCCGTTTAACTGTTTCTCTATAGAGTAGTGATAAAAGTCCAGGTTCCAAACTATGGAGAGGACATAGCCGCCCAGACTGCGGAGGCACTGACGCAGGAGGAAGTGACCGTCTCCCATGCCGGCCAGCTTCAGGTGCTCCTCGGCCTCCAAGCGACTGATGCTGCCATAGAAGAACGGGAGCTCCGCAGCAGGGTCGGACATGGTGGAGGTGAGGAGGAGGCGGTGATGATGTTCCACAGATCAGAGACTGTGAAAAATACTGCCGTTTGAGGCAGAAAGAGAGAAAAGAGAGGTTGAAAAAGCTGATGAGGTCATCAAAATGGGGCATTCTGTGAGATCAGATCTGTGAGATGCGGGATGTGGGAAGATGTTTTTTTCTTTAAGTGTCTTTTGCTTTGTTTTCCTCTGTTTCTCACACATAAAAATTGCATTTATTGACCCCCATGCACCAAAGAAATCACATATTGAGTGTAAATTGTTAACACAGCTGTCTAGAATAATATAACAAAATGTGTTAAAGCTGGTGTGGTTGATTTTAGTGTTGCTTTGCAACCGGCAAAGTCTCGCATTCGGTTCAAATCACCACAACAGGAAACTTAGACATATCCTTCCCCCGCCCCCGCCAGTGTTTATATGACAACCTCTCCACCCTGCGCAGGTGCTGATGCTTCAAGAACGTTCCTAAACCGTGTCAACAGACAAATGCTCTGTTGAAACGCTTTTCTGAAGGACAGAAAGAAAAAAGGACAAGGTGCAAACGTAAAATGAAGTACTTGTAGGAAAGGCACAAAAGCGCAGCTCTGGCACCATGGAAAATAAGAGACAAATAAACAATCTATGTGCTGTGATGAATATTTTCCAGTTGCAGAAGATGTGTAGGAGAGTACAAGGGCAATGTTCAAAGTATATGGATCCATGACACACGCACACGTATATTTATTAAATGAATGTAGACTCAAGTTTTACAACCAAATAAAAATCCCTACTCCTTTATTCATCGCCTTACGACGCCTTTCATTGGCTTCATGCAAATGATCGGACAATGTCTACCGGAGTAAGGTTGCACATGTTGTGAGGTTGAATCACAAGGAGCATCATAAAATAAGAAGACAGATGCTCCTCCGTTGCTATCTTTGATTTAAACCACAGCTTCCTGGACACAGAGAACTTCTGCTGCCCACACCTGCAGGGATGACAGTTACAAACTCTTAAAGAAAGACCGTACCACAGCCGCACACACACTGTCACGGACCACCACAGGCCACAGCAAAGACACTGGGGGACAGTGAGATGTGAGAAATATGAGGTATCACTTGGCAAACATTTATCATTTGATTCCATTGACATGTGTGCTAGAATTTATGGCAGTTTTGTTTTAGAATTGTTTTCATGTTTTGTCATGATTTTTCCAGACACGCAGTGTAGGTGGAGAGGGTAACAGGAGTCACAAGATGACAACAAGCCTCCAACTCATGTTTCCTGAAACACTGCTGCATAACATGTCGGAAAGCAGCCCACAAGTTTATCGGTGTTTGAAATTATGTGAACTTTTGCCAGATTATGGTAATGCTGAATTAGACACGCCTACTCGCCCCAAAACTCCGCCCTCAGTAGACATGCACACTCAAATTAATTCGAAATATGGTGTCATCTTAAAATGACTGGTAAGATAAATCAAATCAACTGCAAACTCAGCTTCACAAATACCTTAACAAAAAGTAGAAAAAAGCATCACTATGTGAGAAACTGGTAAACTAGCCTTTCAGTTTCTAATACAGGGCCTCTGTAAAAAGCCCAAAATGATTGACCAACGTTCTGATGGGCTAAACAGAATCTGCAGATTACAGATACAAGAGTGATAAAAAATGTATACTTCAATTTAAAAATATTTTATTCACCCACAGTTATTCAAAACCTGTATGACTATCTTTGTTGAGCACAAAAAATATTTTCTGAAATGTTGAAGTGGGTTTCTGTACATACAATGGAAGTCAATTGTTTGGAACCAACGATCTTCAAAATGTATTTTGTGTTCTGCAGAAAAAGTCATTAATGTTTAGAATGACACAAAATTGTAATTTAGGGGAAAATTGTATTCTTAATATTTCCAAGCATATAGCACACGATAGAAAGATTTGTAAGGTCTGTTTAACAATACACAATTTTAAAATCTTTTAAATGTAGAGGCCAGGCTCCATGCTTGCTCACACGTTGAGTTGCTGTGTCAGACATGGGTCTGTGTCTGGAGTGGGTCCTCTCTTTCGTGCGTCCCCAAAACGAGGCCTACTTGTTTAACATGTTTATTTAATGATCAAAATGTACTTCATTCAACAATGTATAGTGTTCTCCAGTGTTTAATGGAAAATGTAGCTTAATAGTTTGTTTTTTCCGGTATGAAAGACAGTGACGCACTGCGGCTGGGCCTTCCTCGCAACAGCAGACCTTTTATAACAGAGATTATTTTTACCTTAAACAAAAACATGTCTGACTACACGTGCATTCAAACATCAAGCGACTGCATTTGATGTGCATTAGATGTCTATTTCATCTAATGAGCTGTGAAATTGTATGTCTTTGAACATGCTAAAAATATGTAAGCGATCTTACCGTATTAGTGTTTAAAAGGGTTTCCCAATATTACGAGTTGCGAAGAGTTAGAAATAATACATTTAAAGGTAATTCATTTGTATTAGAGCATCAGTAATTCATCAGTAAATCATTTAATCATTGCTGTACATATTTTCCTTGTTTAAAAAAAACATCTATACTATGAAGTCTCAAATTTAAACTCAAACCTTCTTCAATGGAAAAAACATTTGTTTTGTCAATCATGCAAACTACAAAGTAAAGTACAATCTTCTTTATCCTTATATGTAAAAGTCTATTTGACCGTTTTAAGACTGCACACTTTGTTTTTATTAGTCATTTTTGTCTTACTTTCATTTTGTGCCCATTTAGATGATCTCACAGGACCACTGAAACATCATGGGCATTTTGGATTCGTGCCACCAAACTCACACAAATTAAAACGTATGCCCAGTATGTTAAAGATTCACTGCTCTATATATTGTGCTTTGAGGTTAAATAATTCATGCTGCTGTAAACTTTCATTTCCAACATGCTCTTTTTTATGAAGTGTTACCTGTTTTGTAAAATAACATCAGTTGGTTAAAAAATGTCCTTGTCAATGGATTAGTAGATAAGACGTTTTGAATGGTAAATACAATCTTTAGAATGCTTTATTGCTCTGTGGTGAGTGATAATATTTGATCTTCGCTGTGAAACAAATTCATCATTGTATTTCATTTTAAAAATATTAAGAAACAAACTTTTCAAGAGGTTATGAACTAATCAAATGGAAATTATATACGATGTACTGCTCTAAACTGACCTCCATCCTGGCTTTTATGAACTCATGATAGTTCTATTAAATAATATTTTTATTAAAGATTTGCTTAATAGGACTAGGTTTTATAAATATTACTATATTTTTCAGTGATACATTTTTTTATTTTACCTCTAAAGCAAAAAAGCTAATTATTAAATGCAAAATATAACAGCAGTGTTTGCCCAGATACAGCACTTCTGCACGTTCATTTAAAAAATAGTTCAAACTAAAATACTGTTTAAAAAATATTTACATTTGTGTGAAAAACAAGCTTTGTTACATCAAATCTGCCTGGATAACTCCCATAAACATTGCTTAAGATGCATACGAGTATCCAGCAGGATGTTACAAATTAAGTTGATATCTGCAGTCATAATTTAATGTAATAGTTTTCTGTCAGTACGGTATTTGACCTCCACTGAACTCTCAGCTGTGAGTTTCCAGCAACTTTTCTCTAATATCTCACCTCATTTGCACATGTTACATGTCTGACATTTTGATTAGCCTTGAGCGTTTGTAAATTTGCCTGAGGATAAGATAAGAACAGACGGTTCTTGGCAGACGGAGCTAGAAAACGGCAGAATAATCTTATTTAACACTCACCGTGGCCTGTAGCTGAATCCAGGGAGACAGAGACAGAAAGAGAGAGACAAAGAACTGGTGAAGAAGAAGTATAACAAATGTATTTAGTCTGCTGAGGTGATGAAGCTCTGTGATCTGGCTTGTACGCTAGACGGTTTCTACGCTTGCCAAGTCTTATTGTCTATGTGTGTGTGTGTGTGTGTGTGTGTGTATCTGTGTGTGTGCGTGAGCTTAAGAGAAAACGTGTGCATTTGTTTCTGTGCACACAGGTGAAATGTGTGGGCTGTTAAAGTCGCTGAAATTTGAGTTCCCTTTACACTTCTCAGAAACTGTAACTTTTTCACCCAAGTCTGATGTGCAGCTTTGGGATGTGGCTTTTTTAAAAGCCAGGCTCCAGACTAATGCCTAAAACAGGTACAAAAATGTGGTAATAATTAGCATTAAATTGGTTTATGGATCCATTGATGTATTTAAACAATGAGCAATTCATAGTGGACATAACAAATACAAAGCTTTTTTATTAGTGTTCAAAGAAAAATAATCTATCCTAAGGAATTGGTCAAAGGAGAGTTGTCAGAAATTTGTGTCAGGCATGACATTCATTTCTGGATAATTACACGTATTAATTTCTTTGCTTTTCCTCAAACTCATGACTGTTGACGAATACACATCTGGTATCCTGCTCTCTAAATAGGTTTAACGCAGTGGTGTAGTCTAGTTTATTGTAGTGAGTAGTGGCTAGTTAGAAACAATTTAAACAATATGCCAACAATCCCCTTACAGTTATGTTAATGAACAAATATGATCATTTTATTAAAGAATACGCAGTGGTTTTTGAAAGTGGGGTGAGATAACAGCAGAAAGTATATACACCGGTAAACAGAGAAACACGATTGCGACTCCACAACGCTAATGCGGCGGAGGGGGACCCTGCCTGGTGTTGCATGAGCCTCGTCGGGCTCATTTTCTGTGACACCTGCTACAGCTGCAGCGTCACCCAAAGCAGCAGTAGCTTCAGGGGCAGTGGCGGAGCTAGGGGGTGGCCAGGGGTGGCCACCACACTCATGTTTGCACTTTTAAACGGCAAAAATGTATTATCAAATATTGGTGAAGGTAGGAGAGCTGCAATCCTGTCTATATGATAATATTCCGAAAGTGAAACTCTCGTCATGGAAACTCCCGTAACATTTGAAACCCATTCGGTGATGTTCTGTCCGGCTCGCGATCGCGGGTCTCAAATGCTGATAGGTCCAGTCATATATTATTATACACCAAACACCTATAGACAAACTATAAGCCTTGCCATCATATCCGGGAAATAAGTCCGTAAATTTGTGTAAAATCACAGGCTTCACTTATCCCATACGATTGCGCCACATGAAATACAGATGTGGGGAAGTAGCCTAATTTCACAAGGTCCCCAGATAATAATCCTGTGCGAAGAATATCCCGTTGAGATATTAATTAAGTTATCTTTTTATCTGTTTTTAATGTAAGTTGTTTGTACTAGTAGTACTGTACTTGTTTTAGGAAATTTCTTGTAAGTTTGCTGAAGTTTTATTTTTTGCACTTGAAATAAAATTCAACATGCCTAAATAACTGACATGATCTGGTCCTTTTTCCATCAGAAATAGGAGCTATGAATTTTGGCTTCAAAGTGAATGTCAAAAGTTTTATTTGATCAAATAGTTTTGAACAACATAAGGGTGACTATATATTTTTTAACAAAAATATTGTAGCAATCTTACATTATACATCATTATGATTATGAAAGTGTTTTAGGGTTGGACGAGTGTCATGTTTGGCTCTCATCCAACCTTACAATTGGGTGCATGATGAGATTTTCTGTGCCACCCCAAAGTAACTGCTGGCCCCTTCCCGGCCACCCCTATGAAAAATCTCTGGCTGCGCCACTGTTCAGGGACAGGTTTACAATCAAATAGTGTATGCTTGCCTTTCCTGATCTCCCGGTCGCATAATGGTTAAAAAGGCAGTGCGTCCCATTATGGGGACATAAATCGACGTTGTTACGTATCTCGCGCTTTTTCTCGTGGGTATACGGCGTATACCTGTTTTCTATTTAATTCAAATCTAAACCACGTGATTGAAAACAATCTTTCAGCGATCTATTTTTAGAGTGTGCTACACACTCTGTCCTGCTCGGTCCTGGCAGCCTACTTCCCCGTGGCGATGACGGCGTGTGGTTAAAAATCATTACAAACAAATTTAAAAATAACGGGGACACGAACGGGATTTTTAAAAATTAGGGGGACGTGTCCCCCTGTCCACAGTGGAATTTTCGCCTCTGTGCAAGCGTGCTTGTTGTTGGGTATCCGATATTCAACAGCTGATCGAGGCAGCCTCCTCTGAAGGCCCTAAACACGCGTTCATCAAAGTGAACGCAACAGTGGGACGCACAGAGCGCAATTGTTCTTCGCGGTGGCTCCTCCCGGCGGTCAGTTTCTGTAATTGCTGCGAGCGCTGCTCTGCAAGTGACGTAAGAAGTCTGGTTCGTTTTACACAAAAGATTCAGATGAACCGGTTAAAAAGGTTTCGAGTCATCTCTCAAAACGTTAGAGATTACGGACATATTTCGATAAATGCAGCCTTTTGTTTCGTTCGCTTTAAATGCGTCATAATATCGCCAAGTGCACCGTTAAATGTTTCTTTACAGTCAAGAGATTTACAAACGTTTCGCGAATCGGTTCGCTCGAATCTCTAAAGTGAACCGATTCAATAGAACGAGGTTTTTGGGAATCGAACATCGGTAGAGCGCGAGCAGAACTCACTCAGGTTCTTTAGAAGTAGACTGAAGGCAACAGAGAACCAGAGCTCAATTCACCGGCCCGGCTCGCCTCACTATGTGGCAGAAAACTAACCGGCACTGAAAAAAGACGACAGACCAGACGGAGTTGATCAAATCGAAGAGTCGCCAAATTTCCCCTAGCTGGAGAATTAAACGGTGAGGATAGTTTTATGAACGCCTTCACACATTCACTCTTTGCTTAATATAATGTGTGTGCAGTGCAGTCGTGCACAGCTATTATTCTCAAATATCTTATTGCAAACTTTTTCGCATGCATGTCTGTTTAGCTGTCAAGTTCTTACATCCAGCTTGATGAAAGTAAACCGATGCAGACAGCGGCGTTGTCAGACTGGTGATCACTCTAGCAGAAAGGAGAAATATCTCTCTTTGTGGGGATCCGAGTCGCAGAGTTTGCCAGGAGCCTCCGAGGAAAGCTTGCAGTCTCCTTAATGATCTGCAGTTGTAGTATTGCCATAAATGCCTGATTACAGCTGCGATCAAATGCAACACTTAATGTTAGACAAACATGCGAAAATGATATTTGGGTACAAGTATAAAAACGCATTATTTGGTTTTTAAGTGTTTTTTAAAAGTTGGATAAACGATTTAATTTGAATGCGCAAATTGGCGATGGCAGGAGACCTGCTGCCTGTCAGGTAGAGCGAGCGCTTCTGGCGCAACTGTCCGTGCGCGTGTGATGAAGAGAGTTTGGCAAGCTTTGGGGAGATCCTGGAAACTACGAGCTTGACGAATTTCATTATAGTTAGTATCACAGGCTTATCTTTACTCTCGTATTTGACTAGTATACAAAGTTATTTTGAGCATACTAAATGTTTGTCACTTAATATGGTTAGAGGAGCATATTGATTTACTGAGAAATTAGACACATTTGAGCCAAATGTGTGGTGGATTGATGAAATAAAACATTCTAAGGTTCAAATGGTTGTAGATTTTGCATGAGTTTGCATGAACTTTGAAGTTTCTATAGTGAACATATGTTTATACATATGGTTAATATACGTTTTTTGTAGTTATTCTGGACCTTGTTTTATTTTTGCAAAAGGACAATGGTAGTAGCAAAGTCCAAACTCATCATCTTTTTGGATAGGTGACTACCCAGTGTTATCACTCTATGCTGGTGAACATTATGACTGTCACACATCAGGGAAGGAAGAATATTCACCGTTTATGACTTCTGTCATATTTTGAAATACAAAGTATGTCAAATAAACTACAGTCAGTGAAAAGGTGTTAAGAAGAATCTGACTGGTTCTGAGGTGTGTGGTTTAAGAGCTGACTAAAATGGTCATAATCTGCAGACGGTCATGAATAGCTCTCACATTATGGCCACCGCTGATGGATTCAGGGTTCATTCATGGTTGTTACATAAGTCTCTTCTGTTCTTCTCTGTGAAAAAGTGATAATAATCTTAATTCACTTGTTTGTGCTTTGTTTAGTCGACACAGAGTGCAATGAATCCATTGAGAAGACTTATATGCCAACGTTTTGTTAATATCATCTCAACTCCTTTGGAGGTTTTCCCAGTTTGGATCCTCTGGTTTGTGTAAATCAAGTCTTGTTGTTAGACATTGTTTGCGGATGCCAGAGACCTGTGGCTTTTTCTTTTTGCTACAGCTCGCTGTCAAGCTAAATTGAAGAAAGTTGCTGCCTGCATAGCATCCAAATGGAGATGGCCAGGGAATGCCTAGTTTCCAGAGAGGTCTGGAGCGGCGAGAGAGTGCTTTCCAGTACATTGGACAGAAAACAAATGGGGGGACAGAGAGATTTCTCCATTGCGGTGAAAACTTTACATTCAGTCATATGGGTTTAATTATCTAAGTCTGGCTCGTGCCTGATGGCTCCTTGACTTTCTGGTGTAGTCTGACAGCACAAAATGCTTCTCACCATCTCAGATCACACGCGTTGTTGTACCTCATGTCTGATTTACCAGATAACAAGTCTTGTTGTGAAATTCCGTGTCACATCTACTGTGTTCTATGTTGACACACAGTGTGTAGCTCACAGATGCTTCTCGTTCTTGGTTTGCCGTCAAGAACAGCCAACTTCAGCTCCTTCAAGGCCACAGCTGAATCTTTTGGATGAGATGTCTTCCTGCAGCGTCTGTGGCTTGTGCTCTGTTGATCATTGGCTCGGCATTTTATCTCGAACCAGACTGGATTGTAAAGAGAGATCCAATGGAAAAGTTTTATTTTCCTCCCTTCACTTAATTTCTGTTGTATAGCATAATGTTTGCTTTGAAGTTTCTGAAACACAAATAAAGAACATTAAAGAACAACCTTGGATGTTTCCGAGCTCAAGTTAAGACAATTTTTTAATTAATCTTGATGATCTTACTATAAAACAAGTCTTTGGCATGAGGTAGTGTTAAAGGGGGCTTTGCAGAGCATGAAATAACAGGAAAAACCATGGGAGGACGTGGGGGGGGTGGTGGATGGATTAAAGGGTGTGGAGAGCATAGGGTCTTGTAGTCCATCACTATTTGAAGGGCACAAAGGCCTCTTAGTGTTTTAAAGCTGCTTGCTGCATTTAAGCTCTTTCAGTGCAGCTCATAGGAAATGAGGGGAACATAAAACCAGCATCAACCTGTTTTCCTCTGAGGCCTCTTTTGAGTCTTGACCCATTTGTTGGTGTTACATTTTTTAGATAGAGAAGAAAGCGGGCACGCAGGCAGTTAAACATGGCTTATTTTAAAGCAACAGAATTCTTGGATGACTCTTGCACAGTGGTTTCAAATAACTTTCCAAAACAGTTTTTTATAGAAATTAGACAAAGCCTGCACACACAAAAACGTAACTTTTGTCTTTGCAAGTCATCCCAGATGGACAAACGAGTGTGTAAACCCTATTTTGACTTCGTCCCCCTGAGATTTCTTCATCAGGAGGCAACTTGTATCCTTATGTTGCCAAATAATTTCCCATCTGTTCTTGATTACCTTGGTTTCTCATCACCCATCTGGGCTGGTATGGCATCTCTGTTTACCTCTTCCCAGAATGCACTTTGTGAATGCAAGAGTAAGTAGACTGGGGCATGGATAGCATATTCATAGCTGTAGTTTGCAATATGTAGGCAAAGCACACTGTAATAAATATGGTATTATACAATGTAATGTGTTAAAAGTAAACTTCTATTTCCAGAAGTTTAACCAAACAGTTCTCGGCCACCATTAACAACCATAGTAGGAAAGATTGCTTTATAAATGTATTTGTTCTTCACGAAAGAAGATATTTGGAAGTTCTGGGGAACTTTGAACCTTCCAATGTCATTTTTCCTACTATGGTAGTCAATGGTGGCGAAGAACTGTTTGGTTACAGACATTCTTCCAAATACTTTGTCTCGTGAGTAAATGATGACAGAATTTTTATCTTTGGATGAACTGCCCCTTTTCTTTTGTAGATAAAAATATATAAGGCAGTGCGCTTAATACCTGCATATACATGCATTAAACAGCATGTCGTTCAGGACATATTCTATGCTTGCCCCTTTTCTCTGTTCTTCATAACAGCAGTGCCACGCAAGGCCCTCTTGTGGGCCTTTAATCAGCCTACCCCAGACCTCGGTCAGAACCATCCCCCCCAAGCTTTCCATTTCTCTTTCGTTCTTCCAGATTAGACTAAAAAGAGAGGGCCCCCTAGTTCGGAAAGAGTGTTTTTACTTCTCATTAGATGTGAAAGGAGTGATAGATTAGCTCAAGTGCAACGAGGCAAACAACAGCCACCCAAGCTAATATGTTTGACCGTTCCGTGGGGAACAGTTTGGCCAAGAGACTCCCAATTCTCATGTTTTTCTTTTTCAATAGGGAGGCTCTTGAAATTTATGAGTCCTGGTTCTGCAAAGCTCTTCTAAGAGGCAAACCGAAAGGATCCACACAGAAGTGAAGCCGTCATGGTACCAGAATTCTGTGCGTCACTCTGGTGAGTGTGGGCCGTCAGAGGGCAGAAGACATGTTGGGACGGAGGGCTGGGCATCGCACTGAAGCTTGCTGTAGTAACCATGGAAACGGTGTGGAGGAGTTTAGCATGTGTTGGCATCATTGCCATGGTTGCCAGTGGAGTGGCAGAGAGTTTGAGTGAGGAGGAGTTTGCTCAGTCTCAAGGTGAGATTCCTGTTTACTATGCGGTTTTATTAATGTGACATGAAGTTCTCATGCAAATAAAGAAACTTCACTGTGTTCAGTGAAGATTATTTTTTAAGTATATTTAAAATAACTACTAAAATAAAAATCTCACATATTATAAAAGGAAAATCTCCTATCAAAAAAGCTAAATCGAATTCTTGCACTGAAAATGATACGAGAGGCTTTATAGACTGTTTCATAGGATGCACGCGTCTGGCTGAAGTTTACTTCCGGTTTGTACTATTTTATTTGATTTACATATCAAATATTAATTTCTATAGTTATTTTATTGAATAATAATTGCTTTAAATAAACTGTTTGATGAATGGGTCACAATGCTGTGACCTCACAGCCATTACAAGAACCAGCCAGACCCATTGATCCAATCAGAGATCTGACTGTTTTTATCAAGCTTTTTCTCTAAGATGGTGATCAAGACTAAACTGTCAAACTTCCACAAGGCACCAATGGTATATTTGCGAGTTCATATTGAATTTTTCCCTTTTAGCTTCCAGGAAACTGACCACTGTCTCTTTTCATACAATTAGTGACCCAGTTATCCTTATTACAAGAGTTTTAAATATCAATATGCCTTACAGCACTAATCCATTACGTCATTCCAAATATCCAAATCAAAATATTGAAAAAGAGACAATCCTCATTCACATTACATAATATGAACATGAACAAACAAAGGAAAATCTCATACTTTTTCATTGGATGCACGTGTCTGGCCCGAAGTTTACTTCCGGTTTGTTATTTTTGATTTAATTTACATTAATATTAATTTATATGTAATTTTATTTGTATAATAATTGTTTTAAATTAAAAGTTTGTTGAATGTTATTGCATTTAATCTTTTTAATTACCAATTTGTTGAATGGGTCATGTCATTTTGTTGCATTAAACCATAGCCAAGTAACGGTTCTTCTACTGGTAACCCAAAATAATACTGACTAGACATACTTTAAACTTGCTAGCTAATGAAATTCACTTGTTATTTCTTTTGCATGTTATCAGAAATAATCTGCAGGGACTCTATTCTTTGCGAATGTTTACCAGAAGTTAAGTTTGGGCCACAAAAGCGTGCATGCGCAGTAACGTTTGATTATGTTGCTGCTTTGAAACCGTCTATACTGCACAAGGGACTTGCTAATGACAGATCATGAAAGCTGTCTGATCCTGTGACACACAAAGTCGGAGTCTGAAAGTAAAAACAACTGTCTAGACAACCAGGAACATATGCACAATGCTGTAACCTCACAGCCATTACAAGAACCAGCCAGAACCATTGATTCAATCAGAGATGTGACTGTATAGGGTATTTCCATTAATACATTTCTTTTTTAAAAGAACTTGCCAAAACAACTTCTCTGGAGCCGGGAGGGGAAGACTTAATCAAGCTTTTTGTCTAGGATGGTGATCAAGACTAAACTGTCAAACTTCCAAAAGGCTCGAGTTAATATTTAACTCTGCTTTTTTTGCTTCCAGGAAACTGACCACTGTCTCTTTTCATATAATTATTGACCCATTTGTCCTTATTACAAGAGCTTTAAATATCGATTTGTGTTTGCCTACAGCACTAAACCATTACGTCATTCCAAAAATCCAAATCAAAAAATTTAAAAAGAGACAATCCTCATTCACATGACATAATAGGAACATGAACAAACATGTGGACCAAGTGTGTGAGCCTTTCTGTCTGCCTGAATATTTGTGTATATTTAAAGGTGGATGAGACAGGTATGTACACATGCTGTAGTTGTGAATGGAAATTAAATCAATGTATAATGCATTCAGAGGGGTCACCACAAGCGTATTTTAGTCTCTCAGACGGAATTACACAAACAGGATATGGATGGCTTTTTGCTTCAGTGGTGACAAGGTCTCCGTTCAAGAAAGACTTCTTAGCCTGGCATGAGGGTGAATTTCCTTCTCCACAAGTCTGGACTCACTCACTGACTTGATGCAGCTGTTGCACATCTGGGAAAGGTAGAGAGACATCCCTCTGTCATTCTCTCTCTCCACGGGTTTCCACGGGAATGCTACAGTAAAAGGGGCTTCGGTTCATTCCCCCATCCCCACCCCCAGCCCATTAAGGTTGTTCTTAACCTTCTAAAATAAACTCTGGGCGGCTCCTGCTGTCGGTTTTTATATGAATCAATGGAGAGGTCTTTATTCTTTTAATGGGTCTCTGTCTGTGGAGAGAGGTTTATGAGGAAATAATCCAGGCGTTCTCCACCTCTCTTTTCCTTGTTGAGATTAAAGGGAGATCAAACGCTCTGTAGGATCTCTGCTCCCTGTAGGTGTGAGCGCAGGGAGGACTCTTCCATCAATTGTGGGCTTGTGTTTACTTAAGATAGAGCCGGTTGATGGTGGTAAGCGGGCTGGGTGTGTGAGTTGTACACTTTCATGCTTTGACATAAAAATCTGTCTTCAGTTACTGCATTTAAGATATAGAATATTGTTTAGTAGATTTTTTTACCTAAAGTGAAGTATATTGTTAGGCCTACTATAAGGACATAATAAGAATAACTTTCTTGACTTCACCCCAAATGAAAATTTGTCACACCATTGGCATTTCAAACCTGTATGACTTTCTTTCTTCTGCAGAACACAAAAGAAGATATTTTGAAGAATGTAAGTAAGTGTAAGTGAAAACAGTTGATCTCCATTGACTTGCAATAGTTTTGTGTGCATACAAAAGAAGTTCTGTGAATATTTAACAGGCAAAAAACTAACCCATCTCTCAACAGGTATTGTTCTGTCTTTTGTGGAAACTAGGGTATTAGCACCTATTGTATTATAGCTCCTGTATGACAAGTTGCTTTGGATAAAAGTGTCTGCTAAATAATTAAATGGGGAAAATGGAAAAAAACGGTTTCTGTTGAAAAATATTAATTTGTGGCTTCTGGGTTTAGGCAAAATTATTTTCAGCATTAAAGACAAAATATCATGTCTGAACCTGGCATATGTCATTAAGTTTCTATAAGTTTAAAACGATCTCCAAATCCAGCGCTATATCCACCGTTTATATAATAACATCCATCACTGAACAAATAGACACAGCTAAACTTCACTATTGTAAGAATAATGATCAGCCCATTTTGACGCAGCACAGATAACTCTGATGGAAGTGGGTCTTGCTGGTCGGTCCTAATCATATCTGGCTAAAAAATTCGCAACTTTTAATTTTACAGTACAAAGTCAAGTTTTAAATAACAAAAATATATAAACATTTTTGAACGCGATGCTACTGGTCTAATTGGATTCAATGATCTATGCTAAGCTATGGAGTGTTCTGGAGTGTTCCTTTAAGCATGAGAAGCCAGCACGTTTAACAGTGTAAAGAAGTCAGAATGCATGACATAGCATGATACCCGATCTTAAATATTATACTGTATATTCTTCAAAGTTGACAAAACAAACCTTTTGAGTTGAGAACTAAGCAAATAGATACATTTAAAATATACAGTCTTTCGGTTAAGTGGAACTAAAGTACTGATGACACATCATGCACTTCACTTGTTTTCATCCAATCAAATAATATAGAAAATGGGGATGTCCCTCACCCGTAACACCAACCGACTGTTTCAAATACACAGAAACAAATGATAAAAACTCAGAGTTATGATGTTAATTCTAAGTGTACCGTGCTATTTAAGCCCAGGAGTGAGCTTGTTCTTCATTTTAATGATGGACCTCCATCTGTTGAGCTCCTCTGCTGGTGGGCTCGAGTCCACACAGGTTTCAAAAATCCAAAGAAAACACGTGAGGCTCAGAGGAAGCTGCTTTTTCAATTTATTTCACTCAATTACATTTATCATCAAACCGTCTCCATCTGAATAAATGGCTTTAGGAAAAGAAAGATAACACTATATAGAGCCAAACTCTCCTTTATGGAAGTCTTATTGAAATAGACTTTTCAGTATTTTAGTATTTTATAACCTTGTTTGTTATTCTCCTTTTACCATTGTACACAATGCCACATTTAATATAAATCACATGCTTAGACGGGCGGTGTATTTCTACAGCTTTGTAAAGCAGAATTCCTACAGTGAATTGTTTATTATTGCCCTGCAAGTCATGAGAGGTTATGGAAAGTAGTGAAACAAGCTAAATGAAGGTCACACACATACAAGTCTAGTCTCTGGACCCAAACAAAAGAGACATTTCTGTCGCCCTGCTCTGTTTAAACTGGCTGAATAAAGTAAACAACACAATGGAACAATCCTTGTTTCACATTAGGGACACTGATCCTGGCATGATTTTTGCCTGGAGTATTTGAACTTATTAAAGAGTTTGATCTAAAGGATGTTGGGGATCTCCGTCTCATGGGTGCAGGCAACACTGAATTTTCACAATTAATCTCCAGGCCCACTGTCGGGGACAGGAAGTATACAATTTCAGGATTTCCATAGCAACAGGCAGCCCTTGGCCTTTGGGCTTCTAGCTATCTTTTCTTCTCTGTGGTCTTTTCAAATGGTTTCACTTGGAACTATTTTTGGTCCCCAATTGACACGGTCAGAGTACATGAATGCAACTGAATAAAATCCTTATTGGTAAATATTGGATCTTTGAACGTGTGCCTCAATTTGTGAATGTTTAATTTCATTTAAAATTGTCCTCCAAGGATTAGTTCATCTGAAAATAAAAATGTATTTAGTCATTTACAGAATGTGTCGGCTATATATGAAGAGTTTGGTTCCAAAATTAGATAACTCAGTTTAAATGCAATAACATCAATCAAACTGCAGTTGGTTTGTTTTGGTTTAAGCCATAATAATAAAAAAATACATCTAACTAACAGAATAAAATCATGATAACATAATAAAATACATGATTTTTTAAAATTTTTATAAACTGAGTTCTACATTCTGCCATGTTACAGGTTGACAAGTCATCGATATATATATGGCCACAACGTTGCGTCCTATTTACATGTCAATGACCATTTATGTATGTGTTTCCACAGTTGAGTTTCTGTCCAGTTTGGGCCAATATGAGATCGCCATTCCAGTGCGAGTGGGGCCACATGGGGAACCGCTTTCGGAAGAGGAGACAACTCACGAACACGGCCGACAACGGCGAAGCACAGAAGATCCACAGCTGTACTATCAGCTATCAACGCCGAGCACTGACCTCCTCCTCAACCTCACGCTACAGGGAGGACTGCTCTCGCGGGAGTTCCGTGTGGAATACTGGAAAAAAGGCGATGTGGCCTGGAGCCATCCATACTTGCCCAACTGCCACTACGTGGGTCACCTGCAGCACCAGCCTCACTCGAGTTCTGTGGCTCTTAGCAACTGTAACGGCCTTGTGAGTTCCATTGTCGTTGTCTCTCGGAGAATGTATTTTACAAATATATTGACCCATCCCAACCCCCTGATGATACAGTGCAGACATCATATCAGTCTACAAACATGTTTTTATCTAAGATGAAGGAAATATACATGTAGTATGGATGTGGCAAAAAATGTTTGGGAGCTGACATGCTCTTTTCTGTGGTGAAACTTTATTCTCCAACATATTGTATGCTGTAGTGCTGTCCGGACTAAACTAACAACACACATTAAACATATACACAAAGGATTTGCATTTATTTATACACACTTTAAGATATTCTACCAATGATATCCGTAATGTTGTACGATTCAGCATAATCTCCTTCTTTCCACACTTGACTAAGCTGTTACGGCACCCATTGAGATCTGAAATGATGTCTGTCTGTCTCCGCTGGTTTAAAGCTCGCTTCCAAAAACAGGTGTTTTGGAGCCTAATGAAGGATTTAGTTTCAAGCGGCATGCTGTGGCACGCTCATTATTTGCCCGAGGTGGTAAGGCACCTGCGTAAATAGATTACAGAGTCGTGCTTATTTATCCCGACCCTTCAAATATTCTGTTTAGGTCTTTGAATCCTGTAGTATTGGGTGATCATCAAAGATGCTAATATTTCAAGCCATTTATACAACTGCTTTAATTCATGGTTTTGGCAGCATGCTTGATATTTCATCCATTTGGATCAATTAGGTCTGTGCTAAAACGAGTAAATACAGTGGAAGATTAAGTTTGCTCATGAAGGCGGTAAAAGGCTCCCAGGTTAATTACTGGTGGTCAGAGTAGCATGACATAATTCAACAGGGAATGCCCAGTGTGTTCACAAGAAAATCACTGAGCACATTAAAGGATTATGCGGGCTTTGAAAAGTGTGCCTGTAAGAGATGAAAAGAGAAAACAATGAAACATGCTAAGACCCTTTGGCCATTAGCCATAAGGTCTTATTTCATCCAGGATTATTACACTCAGTGTCCGATTCAGTGCGAGCTCATTATTGTCAAGTGGCTGCTCTAATGAAAGCAAGATTCGATTATCTTGTAACATGTCCATCATGCAAAATCAGATCGTCCAGGGAGGCCAGGGATCAAGAACCACCAACTGTTAAGTTCTTTCACATGCAAACAAAAGCTCTTTGCGTACCTCATTGTGGAACCCTTCATGATAATCTGGAGACGAGGGGAAACGCTAATCCATGGTTTTATGGTTTTTACAGCAAGGAGTGATTGTGGCTGGTGGCGAGGAATACCTTATCGAACCTCTGGTTTCTGCTAAAAACTTTACCAACGAGGACGGCAGAGAAGGACGCCCTCATGTGGTATACAAACGGTCATCTCTGAGGTACCAGAACATGGACCAGTCCTGTGGAATCATTGGTGAGAGTATAAAACAGAAGTACTGTAAATTGCTTTAAAAGTAACATGCAGTTTTATGTTTCAAACATAGTCAGCGATAGAGAGTCAAAAGATTTGGATTTCTGCTATGAAAAGCTTAAAGCAGTTTGGAAGTTTAGAACATTAAGATGTTTGAACATATTGTTAATTGCTAAACTACGACATTTAGTCAATAACTGTGGTTATATGTTTAAAACATTTGAACAGATGATAAGCCTGGTAAGATCTATGGGTGGTGGCAAAGAACAATAAAGCCGTCACCCAACCAGATGGGGCGAGGCCAGTTACCACTGAAGCGTTCGGTCAGCCGAGAGCGCTACGTTGAAACCCTGGTGGTTGCCGACAAGATGATGGTTAGCTATCACGGCCGCCGTGATATTGAGCAGTACATTCTGGCTGTCATGAATATTGTAAGTATCAAACCTCCTTGTTTTTATTTCCTGGGGTGAGGACATCTTTATGGCAGTTAGGGGAATAGATGTCTACAGTTGACATCAGCTGGCTCTTCACAATTCAGTCTGCAAAGTACGATTGACCCCCTTCTAGGTCATTTGTGTTGGCTCACTAGCTAATGATTAAATAAAAACCAGTTGTCTAAGCAAGTGTCTTCAGTAAGAATCCACATTACTTTGTGCAATTTATAATCCCCATGGGTGATTTTTGGCATCGCTACAAATTGTTTCACACCTGTGATATGTGTTTAATGAAGAGTTTACCTCACCTTACAGCCCAAATGCAGCAGTTAGCACTTGTTTTATATGAAACGTCCATTTTAACAGTAAACAGCGGTATTAAAAGGTCTAAAAACAGACAATTGGCTTGTTTTTTAAGACTGTTTTTTCTTCTTTCTCTGGAGGTCAGGTTGCCAAACTGTTCCAGGATTCTAGCCTGGGGAACGCAGTGAACATCGTTGTGACCAGGCTTATTTTACTTATGGAAGACCAGGTACTCTTTATGTAGCACACATGCACACATCAGCTTCGGTCTGGTTTATTTCACCTGTCAAAGAGCTCCTTGTTTATTAATTTCTAACATAAGTGTCTATCCTTGTCTGAGCCAGTTCAGACAGTCCACACAAGTTTGCACTGTTAGCTCTGCTGGGTGTGTCTGCCGAGAGTCGGCCATGAGTGCTCTTATTGTCGATTGTGACCACTCGTATTGCCACGTACAGGATACTGAAAAAAATATAAAAACTTAAGCGAACCAAATCTAAGGGCAGGTGGGAAATTTTCACTGTACCGACACTGTTCTCACCACCCGCTGATGTGTGTCCGGGCCACCTCCTGTGACAACACCACGCGATCGTTCGTACAGGAGGTTGGCATCCTCCGCAGGGTCTCTGGAACACACCGACAGAGTCAAGACCTCAAACGTTCTACTACCGACAACATGGAGGGCAGGGGAAGGATCGGAATAGGTTTGCGGTGCGTTTAATGGGCCATTAATGATCCCAAATTACAGTCAGCTAAAAATAAATCCCCCCGTAATTTGTTCCGCATAATGTCATTTGACAAATGACGGGAGACCAGTCATTAGGAGCAGCATTAGCTGTGTTGAGATAACCGCAGTCAGGCACGCTGAGGTTTCGTGGAACCGAACATGGGAACAAATGAGAACACCCCATTCTCCTCCTGAAGCAGAGGAAACCTGGAAAGTTAGGATTTTAGGCATAGGATTGTCGGATTTTACATGCCAGTGTGTGCATTCCTGGGTTATAAGGGTAATGGTGTGGTCACTGGGGTGCTGAATGCCATTTCAAACCTGTATGACTTTCTTCTTTGTTACACAAAAGAAGATATTTTGAAAAAAGCTGGTAACCAAACAACACTGGACCCCATTGACTTTCCTTGTATGGACCACTGAGACATTTGTCAAAATATCTTCTTTGGTGTTCCACAAACAATTTCTTTATTTAGCTGAGTTTTTTGTTAAAAATATAAATGTTTGGCAATCAATTCTAAACCAATCTTAAATGTGTATGTACTTCAGCTGATCAAATAATACACACTGTTGTATCTGAATGTACTGAATGTCAATACAATCTCTTCTGTTCTTATCAGCCCACGCTGGAGGTAAACCATCACGCAGGGAAATCTTTAGACAGTTTCTGCAAGTGGCAAAAATCCATCTTGCATCGGAATGGTCATGGCAATGCCATACCCGACAATGGAATCGCTCATCATGATACAGCAGTCCTCATTACTAGGTTGGTTAGTATTAAACTTCAGTTAGCACTGTGAATCCACAGTATGCTTTGTGCTTCTCATACTTCATCTTTCTTCATGTGAGTATAACCAAACTGTGTGAATGGTCTTGAATCTTCCCCTTCAAACAGGATTTACAATCTTTCTCCTGTTTGTGTGACCTATGTCTAGGGGTTCCCTGGTCCATCTGTTTACTATGTATCTCTTCGTTGGCCCGAAAATGGTTTAAGACTAATGTTATTACTTTTAAATGCTATAAGACCTAAAACACAAACAGCTGTCTAAAAATTCATGGCACTCCATTGGTCTAGGATTAGGAAATGGGTCACAATTTACAAAAAAGTATTTACAACTTGCAGGTAAAGGGCAACATCTTTGCAATAACTAACACAGTGTTTGGAAGAACTGGCGATTTATGGTAGATACATAGAGCAATAGCTTTCATCTACATGACTTCATTGCTGTGTCTACAAGTTACATGCAGATGCTTTCTAAGTAAAAGTAGGCTATACATTGGATAAGTATGTGTACCCTGGGAAACCCATGATCAAACCTTTGAGAAAGAAAGTGAGAATGAGGGCGAGATATAAAGTTAGTCTGGGAAGTGTTGAGTCTTTTGAGATCTTTTATCACAGGGTATGTGTGCATTTCCTTTCATTGTCTTCACTCTCATATCAGGACAATGTCCAGCTGAACTGTCTCGTTGCGCTCTAGTGTGAAAAACACGTGCCTGTTTGTGTGTGTGTGTTTCACACTGACAAATATTTTTTCAAAGATTACTGTAATGTTTGTTTTCCAGATATGACATCTGCATATACAAGAACAAACCCTGTGGAACACTTGGTAAGACATCCATTCATTGGCCAATCTATCTGCATATGTAAATTATAGCATATAACACAATTGCGTTTGTGTGTGTTCACATAAGGTCTGGCTCCTGTTGGCGGTATGTGTGAACCAGAGAGAAGTTGCAGCATCAATGAAGACATTGGTCTAGCCACTGCTTTCACCATTGCACATGAAATTGGACACACGTAAGTGTCTTTTCTCCGGCTCTCTTCTTTTTCTCTTCTTTTATCCAAAGCGACTTACATTACAGTATGCTATACATTTATATCAGAGTATGTGCAATCCCTGGGATCGAAAGCATGACCTTGGCATTGCTAGCATTAGACCTCAACCCTGTGCAGTCCATTAAATCCAGTTTTGGGTTAACTTCAGAATTGAACTCTGTGACGCATTGGCAGCATTTACATATGAATGATGCTCATCACCTACTACAAATGTATTTCTCTCTTTCTTGCAAGATATTTATATTTTCTTAGTGGAGCAAGTGACGACAGACTCGAATGACTCCAGGCACTAGGCATTCTTTGATGGTTCCTTGCACTCGAGACGTTGAAGTATTGTTTTACTTGGTGGTCCACCATTTCACTCACAATTTATGGGCACGCCTGGCCGATATAGGGCACGTATCATTCCTCAAACTTTCGGAATATTTCCATGAAAGGCAATTTTGATGTTTTGTTAGTGGAAAGGTGTATTGTGATATCATTGTGAGATCTCTGCTCTGTTGGTGCTGGGTCACCGACCATTCTGTTGCTTTAGCTACTCTCGCAGGTCCCCAAACTGTTTTCGTAGGTGATGAAGTCATTAGTTTTCCGGTTTTAATGGTTTGTCCAGGTAGCTTTGAACCGACGACCATCTGACGCTGCCCACTGGGGCTGTCTAGAGTCTAGACAAGTGGGCATATGTTCAACCATGTGTATGATCACATATGCTTGTGTGAGCATATGTTCAAATAAGCAGAACACAAATAACGATATTTTGAGAAATGTCTCAATGGAAGTCAAGGGGGTCCAAGTGTTGTTTGGTTACCAACATTATTCAAAATATCCTTTGTATTTTGAATAAAGTCATACAGGTTTGGAAAGACACGATGGGTGAGTAAATGAAAGAAGATTTTCCCTTGGAGCTTTTCTCCAAAATGAAATTCTTATTAAGATTTTTGCTTTATTTACAAAACTCAGATCTGTCTGTCTGGAGGGATTGATATTGTGGTATTACCATGCAGGGAAAGTAAATCAGGAAAAGTAGAATTATTACATGTTTTTTATTTTTCCAGACTGAGTCTGTCCCACAATTCTATATAATCATTCATCTTTTTCACAGGTTCGGAATGAATCATGATGGTGTTGGCAATGGTTGTGGGGTGCGCAGTCAGGAGACTGCAAAACTCATGGCCGCCCACATCACCATGAAGACCAACCCATTCGTCTGGTCTGCTTGCAGCCGTGATTACATCACCAACTTCCTCGAGTGCGTCTGTTTCCCGGTTCTGACGTCTATATTTCCTGCATTAAGCGTGATATATTGACCATAATCGATTTCAGTGTCACAAATTTTCTGTATTAGAGTACTCCATTATAAAATGTATTGATATTTAGGCATTTTTGGCTGATACTGTATCTCTTTGCAAATTGACAATTTGCAAATGTGCTCATTCAGCCTAGTGTCACCTGCAACACAGATGCAGCTGTCAAAGAAACTAATATTTTTTTATTGTTTTAGTAAAATGTTAAAGTTATTTTAAAAGTATTAATTTTGTGGAAATGTTATTTGATATGATCATTTATACCCATTGCCTTTTAAAATAATGTTGTTCAACCAGTAATTTAATCCATGTTAGATGCCTGTGCCCTAAGGGTCAAACAGTTTTGATGGCTACTCAAGGTTTTGGGAAACCAACGGTTGGATTTAAATCTTTAATCTTAGTGTTAGTAGCACTAATATTTAATCAATTTGCTTTCACTAATACTGACACACCTCTATTATGTTTTTGTCAGCTCTGGAATGGGTTCCTGCTTGAACAATGTGCCTGCCAAGCAGGAGTTTGTGTACCCCACCACAGCCCCTGGCCAAGCTTATGACGCTGATGAACAGTGCCGCTTCCAGTATGGAGTGAAGTCTCGGCAGTGTAAATACGGGGTACTTGCCTTACTCAGTGACAACCATTGTTTCCTAAAGAATCTTGTACTATTTTTTATGCATATAACAAAATGGCACATAACCATATAATGTTGTGAAGATAATTATAGTTATAGTTATATAATGAAGATACAAGACCACAGTTGTGCTTAACACATTAGCATGTGTTTATGTAATGCTTTTCATGCATGTGCATGCACATTTTATAATGACTGTATGAAACATCAATTTGAACAAAACCATTCTACTGCAGGATTCTTTGCAGGATATAGTTAAGCCAAAATCATAATTTCTGTCTTCTGCAGAACACAAAAGAAGATATTTTGAAGGTTGTTGGTAAACAAACAACAGCGGTACCCATTGACTTCTATTGTACCGATACAAATCCAATGCAAGTCAATGGATACCGCCAGTGTTTGGTTACCAACACTCGTCAAAATATATTATTTTGTGTTCTGCAGAAGGAAAATGTCACATAGGTCGTGACTTTATGTAGAAATAATATGTTGCTGCGTGAGGTCCTATCCAACTTCCATTTATTTTCCCATAGTAAATCATTTTGCATCTCTCTCTCTTAATGTGCACCAGATGGTCGCTCTACCTTTCGCTGACTGTAGCATTCCATTTTTCCCTCCCCCTTTAAACTTCAGACTGCTGGAGTTCTGCCATTTTTGTCCAAAACCACAAGATGGTCTAAAATGTTGCATTTCGCTGGATTGTGGCTTTTTGTGTTTGACCTTTCAACCTCAACAGACTTGCAGATGATTTTTACAGCAGGCGGTGTGTAAAGTGTACCATACCTGCTCTTAAAGTGTTGAGCCTTCTGTATTGTCTGCTTTACAAGATATCAGAGCAGGAAGCTGAACATCTGGAGGAGGATAATACACTTTAGTTTGGCTCTTACTGTAACTATGTTGTCTAATAAAACAGTTGTTGGCTAAGAGAAGTGTGTTCTTTCAGTTAGATTGACAGACAAAAGCCTGAGAACATCTAATAATTAGAACCTTTCTAATTATTATTACTCAACAAATAATTAGTGCTGTAATATCTGACTGTGGAATGCTAAAACGTGATGATAAAACACCATTGCAACCCCTATAGTCTCTTTTGGTAAGTCTAAGGAACAGCATATTCAGGTTGAGAAAGTTGATTGGCACCTTTTATTAAGCGTCAAAGTCTTGTTTCACTTTCACAGCTTCAGTGTTTATTTAAAATCTGTTTATGTTCCACTGCCTGGAGTGGATTTCTTTAGTGTGTGTGTTTGTGTTCAGGAAGTTTGCAGTGAGCTGTGGTGCATGAGTAAAGGGAATCGCTGCATCACCAGTAGCATTCCAGCAGCCGAGGGCACCATCTGTCAGACCAGCACTATTGAAAAAGGGGTAAGCGCTGAGAATTCTGGGAGAAGTCCAGGAATGCCAGAACACTGCTATATCCAGGCTCAGGAAATAGCAGTCTGGCAGTCTGAAAGATAAAGCTTTTTTTGGCTTGATAGGCAGATAACATTTATTTTGCTTGAAAATAAAGTCTGCATGCTGCAACTCTCAATATTTAATTTTTCCATATGAAAAAATATATATATTTCTTTAGTGGTGCTATAAGAGAGTATGTGTGCCATATGGAACTCGTCCTGAAGGTGTGGATGGTGGGTGGGGCCACTGGTCTCCATGGGAGGAGTGTAGTCGCACCTGTGGGGGCGGAGTCTCATCCTCGATTCGCCATTGTGACAGCCCTAGGTGGGTCAAGGTCTTGTGTTTTATAGAATCTGATTGGATTGTTAGCCGTTGGGTTAATGGTTAGGCTAGTTCAACTTCATGCAGTGCAGACCAATCGGTGTGACATCACAGAACCGTGAGCGCTTGAAAGCATACAAAGTCGTCTACTCTCGAATCTGTGATGTCACATGGCTATTGATTTGTGTGGTGTTGAACAAGCCCAATATCTAACAAAATGTCTTATCAGTGCAATTTAATGAGTCAAAAATATAGTTTTTTTAGAATACATACAAATAGATATTGACATTAGACAATGGTACATTTTAGTAAGGGACAATATTTAATTTTGCCAATATATTTAAAGTCATTTATCGATATACTGTAAGGCTATACGTTTTATGGATGATAGATAGCATCTTAGATAGTTTTTCTATCATGGCGTTTCCAAAAAAGTTGTTAGTCAGTGATAGAAAAGCAATCGTATATGTGAGAACAAAATCAACACGTCTTTTAATCGGAAAAAGCATATTTGTGTATTTTTTTATATCTGGCTGATACCAATATTTTATTTAGAAGCCAATATTAGCCGATAATATTTTAGTGCCAATAATATTGTGCGCCCCAATGTTTGTTTTTGTTTTTAATATCATAAGTTGTCAGTTTTATATATCATTGTTATAATTACTGGCAAATCCCAGCCATTTGAGAGTTCACCCAATCAGGACTAAATGGCATTGATTGAAACAGTCTTCAGATTTTCCATAGCAAATAGCGCTTTTTATGCTGTAATAGACTGCAGTATAAATCTCTTTGAGCAATCGCCTTTGTGTAATTGATTTACTCATTCGTGATGTTCTTACTTTCAGCCCCATTGAACTCTATGAACCTAATCTGAAGACATGCCAGAGAAAATGGGAAAAACTAACAGATAGACAGGCAGACAGAAGATGTCTGGCTGAAATGAATTTAAGCAGAAGTGATTGTGTAATTTTGAGTTGCACTCAGATGGTTTTGATGCTTATGCAGGCCAACGGTTGGGGGAAAGTATTGTCTGGGAGAGAGAAAGCGTTTCAGATCCTGCAACATTGATGTAAGTTTCAAAGCCAAATTTTGTTTGTTTGTTATAGAAGACAATGTTAGTTCATATGCTTATATTATCATCTAGCACACGCAAGTTGTAAGTAAATGTTTGTTTGTAGATTCTGCTCCTTAACACTCTAAAATGGTGCTATATATCACTAAACGTGGTTCTTTCCTACTAATCAAAGGGGAACAAATTTTAGTGCCATATAGCACCATATATTGGTTCTTCAGCGGTTCTTCAGAGGATCTTTGGGGTGACCGAGGTGCTATATAGCACCGTTTCCGTATAAAGAACCTGTAAAGCCCCTGTAAGGTTCTACAGCAGTTCTATATAGCACCTCAGTCATCACAATGTACCGCTGAAGAACCACTGAGGCACCATAATATGGTTCTATAAAGCACTAAAAGGGGTTCCCCTATGATTTCTAGCCAAGAACCAACTTTAGTGCTATCTGGCTTTCTCAGAAGGTAGATAATGATTGATACCAATATTTTATTTAATATTGGTATTAGTCATGCTCCATCAGATTGTTAGACAGTATGAATTATGTGTGTATTTGTATGGGTTAGGAGTGCCCGGCCGGATCCCAGGACTTTCGGGAGATTCAGTGCTCCGATTTTGACAGTGTTCCTTTTCGGGGAAAATATTACACATGGAAACCATACAGAGGGGGTAAGTGAAGGAATTATGTAAATGGTTATTTGTTTTTTGGATTGGTGTTGTGTCGTTTTGGAATCACATGGATCACTAAAGGAGAATTATATTAGAATCTTTTGCTCTTTTCTATAGTGACCACATCCACCAAGCTATATAAAATACTAAAAACATGAAAAGTAAATATTTAGTCCATTATAGAGCATATGGACTTGTGAATTGTACACTACTGTTCAGGTACTGAAATGAACTCTAAATCTCTCAGTATGCCTTCTCTCTGTCATCAATTTACAAATGTTTAGTGAATGTTGGGCTTTTGGGGGTGATTAAGATATTAAGACTGGACCACCATGCTCCAAAGATATAGATAATGATAGAGAAAGAGAATGCCGACAATGGTCTGGCATCCATATGCTGGGCTCTGGGCTGCCAACTCTCAGAGTTCCCAGTTTGAAATCCTGCTCTTGATGAGTTCAAAGCTGGCCGTCAATGACTTAACTGCTTTAATCTGTCCTTTAAAAAACATAATGACTAAACCCACTGCAGACTAGCCACAAGTGCTGCTTTTATCAAGACAACTGATTTTACAATGGAAATCCCTTACGGCTGTTCAATATCTGCCAGACTGATGTTTCATTCCGTCACAAGGTCAGGTAGCAGATAGACCCTAGACCAGCATCTCCTCATCCCATCATCTTATTGCTTTTTGTGTTGCCTGCTTCATATTTTCTCTGTGTGGGCCTGCATTACTTCTTACCATCAAATATTTTCTTGCGCAATGTTTTTAGTAGTGCACAGTTAATGGCATACAACCGCCCATGTTTTTGTGAAGAGTATAGGTGCCACAATATACTGGTATTGACAATAATTGTGATATCAAAAAACACAATATTGATATTGTTTTAATACTACACCAATGATAATACTGTGAATTATTTGGCACCCATTTAAAAATTGCTCTTTGTGGTTACAAACTCTCTTTCTTTGCCTCACTGCATTCTTATTTGAAGTGTGATTAAATGGTAAAATACACAAAATAACTTAAAGATTACTGATTGCATTACTTTTTTATTGCATTTTAATCAATGGATATCACAACAATATTGTAATATTGAATTCTTTGGCCACAATAACCGTATAAAGAAAATCTGATATCGCGAGTTCGTTAATTAGTTCATAATATCTTAAGTGGTGCATTGTGGGATACTGTGTTTCATGTCAAAGTCTGCCTCATTGTCAATTCTGCCACATGTACAGTACATATATATAGAGGATTGAAATTGCGTTACTCTCAGACCCATGCTGCATACAAATAACACTAACACAGAATAAAAATATAAAAAAAAAGATACAGATGAATACAGATTATTATATATATGTAAAAAACACATTGGAACTTTAAACTTTTTTTACCTATATTTCATTTTCACAGTAAAAGTATTTATAACAATAAATAGCTTGTAACAATGCAGGCACTGTCCTCCACTTTTGAAGCCTGTCTATTGGAAAACCCTCATGCTCAAACTCTCGTGAACGCCGTACACTCCAGTGAAGCCCTAGCCACCTCCTCAAAAATATACCTCTGTCCTGCCAGAGCAAAGCCTCATGGGACCTGTAGTTTTCCATCATAAGACTGCTTCAGTACGCTTTCATGTTTTCACAAGCACCTTGGACCTTATCAGATTAGTCCAACACTAACAGAAAATTGGCATGAAGGAACCTGCAACCTTTCATTGGCAGCTCAAAATCTGCCCTCCTTAGGTTTATAAAACAAAATGTTGTGGAAGGGTTATTGTTTAGCATGTAGACTTCGGTAAATGTTTTGGGTTGTAGCAACATCACTGCCAGACAAAAAGGGGAACTGGTTCAGACCTAATGGCCGTTCAAGCATAATATTAAAGGAGGCCCATGGAGGGGTCTTGCTGTAGGGGGTCCGAGACAAACTTACTTGTTGGATAAGATTCTCTATCACATGACCAAGAGCAGGCTAAAAATCATGTGGCATCAGTCTGTATCATGGAAAACTGGCTTCATATTTCACAGTCTGGACTATAAGACTGTTTAGTTTCTATAGATGCAAGAGCATGCGAATGTCATGGGTTGGATTTCCCCTCTTCCTCCTCCATCTCATGACTTGCACGTTTTCTTCGTCTCTCAGGGAATGTTATGAGAACGACTTTTCCCCTCCGACATGCTTTATTTTCTGTTTCTTAAATTTGTGGGGCCGTGACAGCAGAGACAAGGGGGATGAAGCAGATGTGTGTGTTTGTGTTTAGATATTAATCAGATTCAGCTGCTTGATATCCATAAGCAAGCCATCTAAAAAGTGCTTCCCCCATCACTCCTGGGCCCCCCATCCTTGTGCTACCCGAGGATGTGTCGGCAGTGGAAGAATAAACTTACATAAACCCCACAAGCTCATTAAAATACCACATGCAGCCATGGGACTCAATGGAGTGTTGGCGGCTGTCCCATAGAGTTAGTATAGTTATAAAGCTCAGTTTGGCTGTGTGTAAAACAAAGGAGAGAGTTTGTTGTAAGCTAATTAGTTATAACACATGAAGTGCCAGGTCAAGACAACTAACAAGTATTAGAACAACATGGTTTTTGTGCGTGTGTGGCAAATTGAAAGATCATGGTTAAAAACTTAATCAATTAATCATATAAATATAATATTCTATAATATAATATAAAGTGATTTTATAGAAAGCATATTAAATGTAAGTAAAATGTCTACTTTATGGTTTCAACATATAAACATTTTTTACAATGTCATTCAGTGTAACACAATATTTAAGTACATTCAAACAACATGCTTATTCTGATCAAATATATAAAAGAATAATGGAGCATATTACATTTTGTGCTTTTAATGAGTAAAAAATTCTTATTGACAAAATGGCAAAACCTAGGATAGTTGCACATTCTCAGGGAAAAATCTGGGAAAATGTATGATATTTATTCTTTGTTCAGAAAACCAAAAATAAAGAAAAATGCAATTAAATTAAACAGAAAACTTTTTCATTTTTTCAACAACATAAATTTAAAGCAGTATTACACTTTTTTAAGCTTATATCCTTTTTCGTCCTTGCCCCACATATAAGACATTCGCAGAAGTATTAAGCTTATGAAGCTATGAATCAAGTCTCAGATGTTTTTAACAAAATGGGATTAAGTGTGACTAATAAATGATTTATGGAAAAACAAATGTCATCACGAAATATGGAGACATGAGGTTTTGTAAGGACGGCAACAATATACTTTTTGAAGAATTGCAGAGAAATATTGGACTTTTCGATCTTGTCAAACAAAAGAAGAAACATTGTTGATGCTTTTCTCTCAAAAACATTTTCCATTTACTCTGATTAATCTCATTGCCTGTTAAGCTATTAAAAGGCACTCCATCGTGATTCCGTCGCATTTTCTGCAGAACATGTTGCACTTCATTCTGTGACTTATTTACTTTCATCTCTGTTACTGTCTTCCAGGCCAGCTGTTGTTCTCAGTATTCACCTCATGTTTCTAACTAAACGGCACGTGTTTGTTGTGGTGTGATGTTTTGCGCGTTTGGCCGCAGGTGGGGTGAAGTCATGCTCGCTGAACTGCCTGGCAGAGGGCTATAACTTCTACACTGAGCGAGCTCCAGCTGTGGTGGACGGTACGCCCTGCAGAGACGATTCTCTGGACGTGTGTGTTAATGGGGAGTGTAAGGTGAGACACGTGCATGCTTTTATGAACCGTACGTTTTTCTTCAGATGGATTGGAAACGTCTGCCTGAGTAAAAGATAGAAACGGTTTCTCTTTCTTCTTTTGTGATTGAAACGCAAGTTTTTAGAAAATACACAGAGCTGAATGAATGTCAAACGGAATGAATGTGTTAACAGCGTTAAGCACATTTAATTGATCTCATACAGTAGAGAGTTAACTTTCCTATCCCCTGATGTTCTGCGTGTGCTCTCTTGGACCGAGATGGACTGCTATATCCATGTAGTCTTGTCCAGACCGACGGTTCTGTTTATCAACAGCACAGCCCAGCGTTCTGCTCTGCTCTGAATGCCGCAAGAACTCGATGACCCTCCAAATCCATCTGTCGGCTGTACAGGCAGCTGAACATGATCACAGTGTTTCTCCCTCCCTCCTTGCCTTCTACTCTTTTACTCCTTCTTTATTTCTATCCTTCTCTCCTATTCTACTTTTGCTTTTCTTTCTTATTCCACTATTTATCTTTTTTATGGTGTATATGAAAACCAAAGATCAGCAAGGAGAAAAATCTAAGTAGTGTTTGGGGTTTAGCCTCCAAACCAAATGGCATTGCTTTTGGGAGGAAATTGGTCAAACATGTGCAGGTTACGGAATCTAGGCCAGGTCAACAAAAGTCTTTGGGGCTTTAGAGGGATTTTTCTGTGAAGTTCCACAGTACTGGATTTGGAAGGTCTCGTAGTTTCAAGAGAGTACGTTTTGTGCTGCCTGGTTTTTTTGCATCAAAAATGTTTGTTCACCAAAGATTACAATCATAATTTTGTTATAATTTACTGTGTCATCATTTACTTAGCCTTGTGATGTTAAAACTGAATTGCAAGACGCCGGACAGCCTTAGTCGCCATTTACTTTCATTGCATTTGTCCTTTACAATGAAAGTGAATGGAGACTTGTGTATTACAGCAGCTATCATTCTAAGTCTAATTCTTCCTAACATCTTTTCCATTACACTGAAGAAAGATATATACGTTTTAACAAGACAAATTCATAATTTCATTCATTTTTTCAAAATGCCCTTTCATTCCTATTATTTGAGTGACACTGTTCATAAAAAATGATGGCTGAAAACTTCCTGTGAATATTCTTCTAAAAGAAACAGCTGTTTGCACAGTGGTTTTGTGTTTATTTTGCATGTCTGTGTACAATGAAATCTGCTCTGTGTTTCATGTACATTGCTTGACCTCTGACCCCTCTATTTACATGTACCTATTTTGCAGCACGTGGGCTGTGACCGGATCCTGGGCTCTGATGTTCGGGAAGATCGCTGCCGCGTTTGTGGAGGAGACGGGAGCAGCTGTGAGGTCATCGAGGGGGTGTTCAATGACTCCTTGTCCGAAGGAGGTACTGAGCGTGTGCACTTTGTTTTGAACTACAATGATTTGCATCAATGTGTGCAAAACAAACTTTGCAGAAATCTCACTGAGCACTACGTTTCCAAAGACTGTTCTGTTTCATATCAACAAGCCCATGAAAGAACATTTTTGGTGTTAAAATACAGGCCCTCCAAGGGGTTGTACAAGAAGTACAGTTTCTATAGCTGTGGATTCACAACTGGAGTTAAAGTACAATACGCTTGGGTCCTAAAATACTGTTCCCATCAGCTTTGACTAGAGTTAAAATAGTGTATTTCTGTGCCTGTGCACAGGTTCAAACTAAATTCCTTCATTGATGGGTGGAATTTTAAGGTTGCATCGTGACCTGATCTGAAAGCACATGGAAATAAACCTTGCTAACTACAGACTCATCTCATCACTCACAAGAAGAATATCATTTAGTCTGTTGACTTTGCTCTCGTCAACTGAAGTAACACAAGCCCTAGTGCCTGAATAGAGTCACTCCCTCTAAGATCTCATAAATGTGTGTGACACGCTTTGAGGTACTGGGAGCAGCCTTGGCCGGTTCCCTTGGTGTCTGGGGAAGTATTTTGAGGGTTGGCTTAAACCCAGAAGGCTAATTGATGCTTCTTTGAGTATCCAGAACATAAGAGAGATGAATGCTTCTTACTTTAGTGCGGTATACAGACCTTTTTACTCCTGGATAATTCAGCTTTCATGTTCTAGTCAAAGCTTCTAAGAAAGCCTTTAAAGAACAATCAGAGAAGTCTGTAGATGGAAAAAGTTAAAGGAATAGTTCACACAAAAATACAAATGTACTCGTGTAATTCCTAACCTGCATGACTAACTTTCTTCTGCAAAACACCAAAGAACATATTTTGAAGAACATTGTAAAAGGGATAGTTCACCGAAAAATGAAAATTCTGTCATTATTTACTCACCATCAGGTTGTTCCAAACCTGTATTCATTTCTTTGTTCTTCTGAACAAAAAGGAAGATATTTGTAAGAATGTCAGTAACTAAACAGATGTCATCCCCATTTACTGCCATAGTAGGTAAAACGAATACGGTGGTGGTCAATGGGGTATGAGATCTATTTAGTTACTGACATCCTTACAAATATCTTTCTTTGTGTTAAGCAGAACAAATACATTTATACAGGTTTGGAACAACCCTTTAACCAAAAAACACTGGTGCCCATTGACTTTCACTGTATGCACTCAAAAACCCCAGACATTTCTCAAAATATCTTCCTTTGTGTTCCACTAAGTTATATACAGGTTTTAATGAGGGTGAATAATTGATGATATCATTTTTATTTTTGTGTGAACTACCTATTTAAATGCTTTAGGAGATGGATGAATCTTGCACCTCAAGCCGTGTGCAGATGGCTCAGACGTAGTTTCAAGAGGTTGTTTCCTTGCTGTTGAGGGGTGCTCAGGGACCCCAATGGTTCTCAAAGGCGTTTCATAATTACTTGCTCACATGCATGGACTCCCTTGAAACCTGAAAAACCTGGAACACAGAATCTTGGCCATGCAATTCTCCATCCTCCATTTTCCTATTAAACATACAGACTAACCATTCTTAAAGGATTGGTTCTCCCAAAAAACGTTTTGCTAGCTGATATGTTAGCATATCATGTTTTAAAAGTTTTGAGAATACTAGAAATACATTGCAGGTATGTGCATTGTGTTTTGTCTGTAATGTTTAACACTGTTCTTTGCTAGTTTTAACATCTGATTTAATTAAGATATAAAGGGAAAATGGTCACAAATGTTTTTTTATGTACTGTGGCCATTGTTTCCAGTAACACCGGTCTCACCGGTATATTCATCTATTCGAGGTTTCCAGTCACCAGCTAATTGAATACACAGGACTGCTATTAAAGGGTCATGACATTACACTGAAGGGTTCGGATGATGTTTTGGGAGATAACAGAGTTAGCGTGTGAGCCGCGGGTTTGCTGTGGGTGGTGCAGTCTGCTAGATCTGTGCTCAGTTAAGGGATATTCTAAGATTCAGGAAGCCCTCATGGGCCACTCCCTGGGCCGGCAGCGGAGAACATTGACCGCAGTGGCTAGCCGAAGCACAGATGATGGGTTATTCTTGGCTTTATCATTGTTTGTGAGTCCAAGGTTTTTAAAGGCATAAATACAATTTAAACAAACAATTTAAAGTAACAACATTCATGATTTTTTTTAAATTTGCTCAAGGATATTTTCAGGATGGGTTTAGAATTAGAAGTCAAGTGTCTAAAATGAGTGGAAATTAACTTGGATGAGTAAATAAAATGGTCAGTGGAAGTAAGGAGTCAGCAAGTTCAAAGCAGAGTAACAAGCTCTACACAAATATTGAAAGGAAAACATAATAGAGTATATTTAAATAGTTTTAGATATAAATTAATATAATTAATAATGTCAAACACAGTTTTATGGGTGGTAAACCATCTTATTTTTCATTGCCAAAAACACAAAATCGGTGCAAAACCTGCCAAGGACACTGACCTCTCTTTTTTTCTCTCTTTGTGTATGTGTGTTAAGTATACCAGCATTCAACATAGATGCAAAAGGCAGGGGGGTCACCATGGGATTTAGGGTCAATGTCTTCACCACATGGTCTCAGTTAACAGCAGAGCCTCTGTCAGTGATACGACTGAATTGAAATAAGTTCAGCTCTGTCTTTTTACCTTCTGGTCAGAGTCTGGAGTTGTTTGAAGGCCCTTGGTGGAATCTGGCTTTAAACACAATATGTGTTGGGCAGTATAATGGAGAGACGTTGCCCAAGAATTCAGTCGGAATTTCAAACGTCTAGAGATCCAGTCACAGTCAGCAACTAAGTGCATTGTTCTGCTGCAATGAATAAATGTGTGTGTACTCTCCTAGGTTATGAAGAAGTGGTCAGAATTCCCAAAGGATCTGTGTTTATACACATCCAGGAGCTCAACATTTCTCTCAATTACTTGGGTGAGACGATTTTTCATGGTTTTGCCTCAAAAATGAGGCTTTGCACTGTAAAAAATATCAGCTCAAAATGTTTTAGTGACTTGCATCTACATTTTTGGGCTCAATTGAGGTTTCATAATTGTATTACTTGTGGCAACAGTCTTTTCAGCAGGCATTTGTAAAATCCTTTTTTCGTTGTTTTCCTGCCCTTCGAAAGTTACATTAACCCTTTCTTTGCCCACTGCAGTTTTGAAGAGCAAAGGGGATCAGTACTTTATCAACGGCAAGCTGACCATCGACACCCCACGGCGCTTTGACATCGCAGGGACCACCTTCTACTACCGCCGACCCACCAATGAACCGGAGACGTTGGAAGCACTTGGGCCCACAAACATGACCCTGATTGTTTTGGTAACGTTACTGAAGCTCCATGATCCTGGGTGGTCTGTATATTTGTGCACTGCCTTTATTTGTGGTACAGATCTTGCAGAATTTCGTAAGCTGCTGTGTATTTGGTTTTGGGGGGAAGTGTTTGGGAAAGCGTTTAAGAACAGCCATTATTTTTGCACTCTTCACCTTTAAATGCCTTGAAATAGTTAATAGCATGAAATTGTAATTCTTCGGGGAGTAATGTTTTTAAACTGTTGCTCAACATTTAACATTGACTTTAATCCTCTGTTGTTTGTGGTATATTGCAGGTCTTGGTCCGTGAGGAGAATCCCGGCATCCATTACCGTTTTAACCCACCGGTCAATAGAGATCTACTGAGCGGTTACGCCTGGCATTATACTTCCTGGTCTCACTGCTCTGCACTGTGTGCTGGAGGTAAAGTCTTGTGCATTACAGCTTGCACATCGGATCACAGACACACAAAACTTGCACACAAAACATGAATGTGCAAAAGAGACTGAAAGCTGACCAATAAATTCACACAAACAGGATGTAAAATTTGATAGCCTGGGAATTTAACAGTTGCATGCACTATATACTAAGACCGCCACAGAGTTGATGTTGCCAGCTCTGAAGTCACTTCCTGTCCTTTACTTTCTTTTCCTTTTATTCTTCCTTTTGCGTCTTTTGAACTAATGACTCGAATCCATGTTGCTGATAAGAAACCATTAGATGTGGCGCGTAACTATTTGCTGATAAAACATAAGCTTTGTTCGAAACAAAGCTCGCCTACTATAAGACGGCATTCTACATTGAGCTTTTTCTTACATTCATTAATTTAGCAGACGGTTTTATCAAAAACAA
This sequence comes from Barbatula barbatula, assembly GCF_947034865.1. Classification (NCBI taxonomy): domain Eukaryota; kingdom Metazoa; phylum Chordata; class Actinopteri; order Cypriniformes; family Nemacheilidae; genus Barbatula; species Barbatula barbatula. The sequence goes on from NC_136774.1 coordinate 17,549,463, forward strand.
TATAAACAAGAGAGCATCCTAACCATTATAAGTGACTGCTTTTCTCTGTTTCAGGGGTTCAAGTCCAGCAAGTGGTGTGCAAAAAACAAGCTGATCTCTCTGTGGTTTACAACCACTTCTGTGACAAAAAGAACAAGCCAAAAGACAAGAAAAGGATGTGCAACATGGAGCCCTGCCCTCCAACGTGGGTTATAAAACTCTTACATTTTCTCTCTTCCAGTTTTAATTAAATTAAATCCCAGGTTGTCAATGCGATCTTAGACATATTTGATAACAATGCGATACAACATGGTGACATCACCAGTGGCTGATGATGAATGAATGAATGAATGAGGCATTTATGATGTGTGGATGATGATGGGCTTGATGTGTGCGTGTGTCAGGTGGAGGACCGGGGAGTGGTCAGAATGCAGCAGGAGCTGCAACGGAGGAGTGCGAACACGGGAGGTCCTGTGTGAGAGGAAGATCGTGGCCACAGAACAGAAAGTCCTTGATGACTCGGTCTGCGGCACCCCACGTCCTTCCATGACTGAGCCCTGTCACAACCACACCTGCCCCCCAGAGTGGCACGCGCTGAATTGGTCTGAGGTAGAGGAACACTTAAGAGAAAAATCTCTCTCTTTCTCTCCCTCACTCCCTAAATCTGTCATTGTCTTGCACTCATCTTGCAGTGCACTCCTAACTGTGGTCCAGGTTACCGGTACAGGGTGATTGTATGTAAGAGTGGAGAAAATGGAGACATACTGCCTGAGGCAGAGTGCCTGAAACAAAGCCGCCCGACCACTAGGGTGCGCTGTAACATACAGCGCTGCCCCCAAGCTCAGTGGGTTACGGGACCCTGGGGAGAGGTAAGAACTTCTCCGGATTACAACTGACTTTTCTGTTGTTTAAAGTTCAAGTAATGTTAAAGAATGTCTCGATGAGATGTGAATGCAAGAGTGTGCTTGGTTCCACAAACACTTGCCAAGTTTGTACCCTTTTTGAGTTAAGCCCATGTTCTGTCCCATGTGTTTGCGTTTCAGTGCTCGGCTAAGTGTGGGATGGGCCAAGAAATGCGCTCAGTGCAGTGTCTGACACACACCAGCCAGCCGTCCAATGAATGCGCAGAATTGCTACGTCCTGCGTACATGCAGCAGTGCCAGAGCAATTGTGAATATAGTGGCCCTACAGATAACCCTGAAGGTTAGAGGTTACAGACAGACACAAAGAGACAAGTTCTGTATTCAGATTTGCGTTTGTTTGATGATGGTTACAGATTATAGCATGTTAAAATGAATCAAACATTGAAACAGCACATGAATATGTACATGCGTTATTTGACAAAAATTGGCCACAGTCACTTAATATGATCGATAAATCATATTAATTGTCGAATAATCAAACACAAATGCAACAGATGTGGGAAATACTTCAAAACTGCATTGAAATCAGGAATAGTTCACCCAAAATGGTCCCTATTGACTGTGGACCAAGGTTTTTAGAGCTGATCTGAAAACTTCATAGCACATGTGACTGATTTACTTTTACTTTGTGTCTTGCAGAGTGTAAAGATGTGAACACAGTGGCGTACTGCCCCCTGGTGCTCAGGTTCAAGTTTTGCAGCCGCCCATACTTCAGACAGATGTGCTGCAAAACCTGCCAAGGACACTGACCTCTCTTTCTCTCTCTCCCCCCCCACCTCTTCCTTCTTGCATGGCCAAGCCGCCCATGCTCAGCATTCCAGTGGAGGAGTGTTGTTAACCACTGACTGACTGACATCATCGTAGTAGAGAGTGTGGAAGAAATGAGAGCGAAAGAGAGAGACTTGCTGCTCACTGTCTCTCTCTCAGACCAGCTGCTTTGGGCCTGCTGCTGTGAATACCAGTCTGTCTGAAAGACCTGTCAGGGTTTCTTTTGCTCTCAACGTGGTGCTTTCGCCAATAACCTGGTGTACAGAAACGTGTTTGTGACCATAGTTCTTGTAATGTGATAAAGGAAACTGTTTCTCAATGTTATTTTCTTAAGGGCCGTTCACACTGACTTGCAGCAAAAAAGCGACAAATTGTTGAGAGAATATGTGTAGACATGATAACCAGCATTGCAGGCGTCGGTATTGTGACTTGAAGATGTCAGTGTGAGCAGTTTTCAAGAGATAACAAACAGTTAGATCGTTCAATTGTTTAGATCTCATAAGCTCTCATTCGCCTGTTGGGTTGGTGCTAAGATACTGTATCTTTAAATCTGATGGCCTCACGACTGTTTGCAGATAATGTGCCGTTTTCTTATCTTCTGGACTTGTAATGCTTTCACTTATAATCATAAGGTAAGTGCATCCGTCAAACCTGAAACATTTGAAGTGTTTAGGGATCAGCGAGATTGAGACGTAAGGGCTGTTTTAGCTTTCATGCACATTGATGGAAGCTGAAGTGGCCGGTGATATTTTAGTTCAGTTGCTTTAACTCAACTTTGCTCTGTTCCTCATTAAAAACTGTTGAATGGTTTCATACAGGCTTGGAAAGTAATTCACGATGAGCAGATGTTCTTTTTTAAGTGATCCTGGGTCATGATGTAACCTGTCATATGGTGTCTCATACGTAGTGTTTTATATATATATCAAAAGTGACCTTAAACCCAGGTTCCAACCCACAGTTTCCTGCTTGATCATTTCGCTTGTAATTAGTTTTCATGCTTTCAGGTTTTCCCTAGTTGTTTATAAAAGCCTAATAGACTTTTAAGATTTGAGTATCCAAAACTTTTATATCAAATTTGTCACTAAATCATCCGTCTAAATTTGTTAGTACTGTTTAGAGTTCTAACAGATGTTCTCTCTGTCTTGGATCATGGCAGCGCTTGTCTCATGTTTGATTGGAAGAGCAGATGGCTTCCATCGAACGCTGGTGGCTTATCTGTGGTGCTATAGTGTGGTGCTATGTTTTTATTGGTCATAATCTCAAGATTTATGTATTATTTTTATTGTAGGGATTGTTGTGCTTAAATACATTTGCTGAAGGATTATAAGCAAAATTCTATGAAAACTAGAATTATCGTTTAAGTCTCTCTATAGAGGCCCTAATGCATAATCAGATTTTGGTACAGTTATTATAGTATGTGAAAGACGAACATCTTTTTTTAATATTTTGCTGTGTTCATACGTTTGCAGAAACTGTAGATTTACATTGGAGAACACAGTCACGTGGCTTTATGTTTTCACATCCTATTCAGTAATATGCTGTACTGTATTGTGTCGATGTAGTTTATGTCTTCTGAACTGTAAGTAGACGAGTTGAATTTGAAATACTGAAATAAAAATCCATTGTGTACAATTTACACCCATTGTATTATTTTGATTGTATTCGTAGGGCTGCCAAACGGTTAATCGCCATGAATCAAATCCACAATAAGAGTTTATGTTTACATAATATATGTCCGTGCACTGTGTATATAAATGTTGTATTTATAAACACATATACATGTATATATTTCAAAAGAATATGAAAATGAATAAATCTTTATATATATATATATATATACATACAAATATTTCCTAAATAGATTCATGTATGTATACGTGTATGTTTATAAATACAAAATAAATACGTACAGCGCACAGACATTTATTATTATGTGAACACAAACTTTTATTCTGGATGCGATTAATCACCCTGGTATGTGGTCACCTACATTAATTTCACTTTAAATGTCAGATGTGTCCCATGCAAACCTCACGTATGTAAGTTCCACCCCTTTGTCATTACATTGGTGATTTGTTAAAAGGGACATTTCTCTCAAAAATAAATATTATCACCACCTATTTTCCTTCATTTTGTTTATTCCTTTATGACTTTATTATTTTCTAGTATTGAATAATGTTTTCAAATGATTTTTAATCACTTATTTTTTTTACTTCATGCAATAAGGTACAGCATTCCTTAAATATAGGCTTTGGGCATCCCTTTCCCAGTCCAGAATCTTTCTGTCTCTGCCATTTTATGCTACTAAAGCACCATGATATTGTATCCAGAACCGAATAGAGATGTTAAATGCTGTTGAGGGTGTGTTCAGCCTTTCTGCTTGTAGGATGACTATATCACTAACTTTGCTGCCATCCAGTCACAGGAGGGTCTGCATCCTGTATCTCACACCTCTCTTCAGCATAACTGCTACAAACTTGAATCATCATGAAGGGCGATAAGTTAAACTATCTATCATTGTGATAGGGGTGTGTGGACAGTCTGTGGTTGTCAGTGGATGTAGAAAGCATTCAACTTCTCGTCTCACCTAAAGGCGAGTTTGAGGAAGTGATATCTGCTCACAGACTGTTTCCCTTCGCTGCACTTTCTGCCCTTGTGCTCTACAGTCTGACGGTCATGGCTGGGTGCTGAGAAACCTTTGGATTTGTCAAACTCACTACACTGATCGCCCAAAGAGAAGATCCACGGGGAGGAGAATAAGCACATCAATACAATGGTAAAGAAAACTGTTTATTTGTCACTTCTGTTTTATATGCTTGTGGCTTATTTTATTGAAGATGAAGCCTCAGATAAGCTTGGACTTACAAGACAGTGACTGTTATAGAATAACATATTATTAAAGTTGAAGCACAAAATAATTTAACTGAGCTTTTTTTATGCATATAGCAATATATTTTATTGTTTACTCACAAGCTAAATCTGAATGTCAAAAGCAACATTTTCTTAAAGAAAAGATTGAGACGACTTGTGTAGATCGACAGAACAGCACCACATACAGTCACAGGGTTTGTAAGGAATTCCGACAGCTCCTTAAATGGAAACCAATTGACTCTGTTTAAATTATGCTTTAATGTTCTGCATCTGCACATTTTGGGTGGAGCACATTTGTTGTTGAAAGACGCTGTTCACATTTCCTTTGCTGCTGAAGGTTTTCCTGAGTTCACCTAGTTGTCTGAAAGCTTCTCGGAGCTAAAAGGCGCTCTGACGGAAGTGAATGTTTAACTGGTACATTGAGGCTCAAGCAAGATTTTTCGCAACAGCATCTAGAGTTTGCTGGGTGGGAGGGAAGTGAAGATATGTGTCAGAGGGGACTGGTGGTTCCTGTCTTGGTATACTTCCTCACGTCTTCACTTTTATGGTGTCTGTATTTCAGTCTATGCTAAAACATCCTCTATAGGTGGCCTGCAGCTTCTGACAGTCCGAGGATGGATGCAACATCACTGGTAGTCAGATTGTTTCAAAGGATGCAGGATACATTGTAGCCCTCAAACCTGAGAAGTGGGAAGAATGTCGCTCATTTGGAAGTGGACTCTTTCCCAGCTGTCTCCCACTTTAATGTAGAACCGGTAATAAGTGGAAAATGCTTGAACTGTGGAAAATGCTGCTTGCCTTATTTAGAAAGTCTCTGATTCTCTAATCCAAAATTGGCCAATGCGAAACCCCCTGCAAAGCATTGTGAGTCATAATGAGATTAAAGAATTATCTGACGTTCTCTAATAAATACAAAAAGAGGAAATACATCGATCCGGATGCAACAATTCACATGACAAGTCAGACTTCAATCACACTTCATTGACGTTCTGTATAATGACACAGTGTAGATACAGCTGGGAGAGATTTAACAGTGTAAATGTGGCAACTGTGGCTAAACTCTAAATCTAATGCTTAGCTACTAAAGCTACTTATAACTTGTACCTCAGATAAATACAAACATTGGAAGAACCCCTTGTGATGTTGGAGCTCTGTTTAAAACACAGGAATTCAGACCACAAACCCAGAAATCTGGTGAAACGGATCAAAAGCAAAGAAGACTTAATGGTGTCATGAATTAAGAAATCTATTTTAATCTGAGCTTTCTTACTCATCGTCTTCAAACTCATCGTATTCAAACGAACAACCTATAAGCGTAAGAACTGAAGACGTCCTGATGCCATAAATTATGCAATTTAACACCGCCTCCACAGAAGAATAGCAACGACAACTTCTCTAGCCACCGTCCACTGGTTGCAAAGTTAAAGAAAAAAACTTTAGCCATTTACAAATTACACAGTCCCGCATTTGTGATGATTGACAAACTGGGAACCTTAGCAACATTTTTTTTTTGTTTAAACGAAACTACGGCTGATGCGCCCTGTGTTGTGTTTATGCTCGGAAGGCTGCATCACACAGAGCTCTTTTGCAGTGTTGCCATGTTTGTTATTTAAAAGCTCTTTATGCTTTGTTGTTCTTAGATCAAAAAGCCTCGGCATTTAGGTCTTAATAAATGGATTTTGAGATTTTCTCTTATGTATTATATATAATCGATTTGCATTTTAAGGATTATTTTTTTGTCTTGTCTTGATTGGATGTTTTGTAAGAGGGTTGTGCTATAATGCTATGTAATACATTAAAATGTAACACACAGCTGGTCTATGGTCTTTGTATATGTGTTACCTACTTCATGCTAACTATTTGTGGTTTCCTGTAACAATTACCACATGCAACCGCCTTTCAGACATTTAAATAAATCCACTTTATGTTTCAGAGGACTGGGCCTCTTTTTAACATACGTTGGAAAAACGTTGTAATTAGAAGATAGTCAACAAAAATCAGTCTAATAAATAATTTATTTACCCTCATGTTATTGAACAGCTATATATGACGCTTTCTTCTGTGTAACACAAAAGACGATATTTTGAGAAATTAGAAGTTGTTTGTGTCAATACAATGGAAGTCAATGGGGTTCAATGTTGTTTGGTTACCAGCCTTCGTTTGCAAAAGAAGTCATATAGGTTTGATATGACTTGAGGTTGAATAAGAAGAAACAAAGAAAGAATTAAAAAAATTTGGGTTGACCTTTGCCTGAATGTTAGACCTTACATAAATCTGCGATCATCAAATTCCCTGCAAACATTTGTTTTTAGACAACATTGGTGTCAACTCAATATGATTATGACTTTCTGACTTGGTTTCTCACGTTCCCTGTTAAGAATACATGCAGACTCCCCTCTCAGTTCAAGTTTTAGCTTCTCTTCTTCTCTATGTGCAATCATAAATGGTTCAATTTGGTGGTCAAAACTTCAGTAACCAGTAAGGCTGAAAGAGGAACTGGATGCTGTTAGTCTCTTCTTGAAAACGCTGTCAGTTTTCCAAAGGCAAGGTAATTAACCTGAATATTAATGCTACATCCCAATCTCTGTTTATGCACCTTCTCTCACAACCATTATATATATATATTATAGCACAAAAAAACCCTGAACATACTCAACTGTAGGTTCTTTGTTAACATGTGCTGTAGCACATTCACACCACATACCGGGGACCTCGCACCATGACCACTTTACAGAAAACGGGCTTACTTTCTTAAAGAGCCCAGAACACTTGAATACAATATATTTAAATGAGCATTTACCACAATGATCTACAGTTAGATTTAGCACACTGACCAAGTTCCTGTTTTAAAACAAGACATTGTTTCCTGGTTGTTTGTCTTTGTAATCTTGAAAATGTAGTAAGCTCGGCATTTGAAAAGTTACTTTCTGGAATATTTATTTTGGTACCGAACAGCCACATTTCACAATCAATTCCTGATGGATGAAACACCCATCCATTCTATGAATGAATGATCTACAGGACATATGTTCATATACAATGCCAAATTGTGTTTTTTTTGCTGTATTTTCTACATTTATGCATTTGGCAGACACTTTTATCCAAAGCGACTTACATTGCATTATACAATAGATTTGTTTCTAAGTATGTGCCATCCCCTGGGAACCCACGACCTTGGAGTTGCTAGCACCATGCTCTAAACATTGAGCTATGGTAAAAGCTAATGACTGAAATTCTTATGACTGTTTTTTTTCTAAGCACTATGTATGCTAAATGCTTCTCTGAATACTATTTTCCCATTCGGTCTCTCTTTCAGGCCAGTAAGTACCACTGGCAGAGTCAAAATGTCAAACAGAGCGGTGTGGATGACATGGTGCTTCTGTCCAAGATCACTGAAGATGCCATCGTGGAAAATCTCAAAAAGAGATACATGGACGACTACATCTTTGTATCCTTTTAATCAACAGATTAAAAACAAAATAATTAAGTTGAATGTCTAAATGCATTGCATCTTTCACAAAGAATCTTGAGAAGACAAGCAAATATAATGTTTTTTTACTTTGAATGATTCACAATTCCACTTATATTAATATTTTCCAAATTGAAATAAAACAAAACTACACTGAATTAGTTCATATCTCCTGAACTCAAATCTAAAGACGTACATAGGGGCTGTATTGATCTCAGTGAATCCATTTAAACAGATGCCATACTTCACCGAGCATGAGATCGAACTCTACCAGGGAGCTGTACGTCCACATTCAAACAAACACTCTTACTTTAAATATGAATTCATTGTATTTTGATGTCAAATTCACGTCTGTTCATCTTTCTCTCTTCAGGCCCAGTATGAAAACCCACCACATATATATGCTCTGACTGATAACATGTACAGGAACATGATGATAGACAGTGAAAATCAGTGTGTCATTATCAGGTTTGTAAGTTTCAACACCGGCCTGTTTTCCTGTAACTTGCTGCATTCAAAATGAGAGGTCCTTTCATGTAAAAGCCACACGTCGTGAACCTCTCCTGAAAATAAACCGCTGGAGAGCATATATAAGAGAAGGGATTCACTTTTGCTCTTAGTAGTGTTGTAGTACTCGCGACCGGCCTCAAGACCATTTTATGATGGTCTTGGTCTTGTCTCTGTCTCGACTGTCTTTGGTCTCGGTCTTATCTTGGTCTCAGACTAAGTGGTCTTGGGATTTTATTTCAATACCCCTCAATTCCACAACTGTGGGAATTACACTAAATTGCTGGAGCATTGTCTGATTTATGTGTTAACATCATTCATGTGATTGGATGTAAAACTTCTGGCTTTAAAAGCACTCACCACTTGTTCCTTATTTGATAATTCTGTTGCTTTGCTACTCTTACTGCTGGTAAGAGAAGAATGGGGGATTGTCTAAAAGAAATCTGTCAACAAAATAAATACACACAAAGGCCCACAATATCTGATATGTGATTGCAAAAAAGGTACTTGTATGACATCTTGTTTTTTATAACGTCTGATGTGATATTGTTTTTTATAATTATTCAATAAACCTTGAGTTAATAAGTGACTTAGATTTAGACACAATTGAACACAAACAAGTGTTTGTTCTATTTTGGCTAGTCCCAAACAAATCTAGAACAAATCTGAACTTTTGTGCATTTCTGAGCAACACACTTGGTTAGATAAAAAAGCAATGAAACTAAGTCACTGAATGTTTTGTTGAAGGTCATAGATTTACATTTTTTTTATGTTTAGTTGGAATTTTTACCTGCACACATTTTTTTATATGATACAGTAGGTGGTTGATAAAACATCCTATGCGTACATTTCTGCACCATAAATCACCCAAGTTACTTCTATTAAAATTTACTATGACTTTTTTGTGTTTTGCGGATCTTTTGAATTATTTTTGGGAGTGCTGGTCTTGGTCTCAACTCGGTCTTGGTCTGCCTCGGTCTCGGCCCCTTAAAGTCTTGGTCTCGACACCCTCTGGTCTCGGTCTTGTCTGTCTTAGTCTCGGTTTTGGTGGTCTCGTCTACAACACAAGCTCTTAGAGACTCTTAAGGGCTCAGCATTCTACATTAGAAATTGAAAAACAATCTGGTCCGCTCGTTCGTCATTGCAGACATCTTTGTTTTTTGTGTGGCAACGTACGCAGAGGCTTTTTGTAATACGTCATGTAAACCCCGCAGAAACAAAGGTGTACTGGATTGTTCGAAAACACTATACCATCTCTCAACGTTTTCGAGCTTCGTTTTACCCCAAAACGCAAAACGAAAGTGCAATTCTCCTGGACTTTAATGATCTTCAGCTTTGAGAAGACTTTTAACTTAAAATTGTGACATTTTACATTCTAACCACTTAAGTATAATTTACTTTGACTTGACACTAGATGATTTGATGGTTTTGCAATAACCTACTTTTTATTTCATCACAGCCTCTCTTCACAGTTGCGCATATCACCGTGGCTCTAGTGCCATTAATTATTTTATTTTTTTGTCTTTTTCTTGCTTTTGGCAGTCCCTTCCCCTATATGTTTATCACACCCACCAAAAGCTTTGCAGCAGTAGTGGTCACCGTTCTTAGTATAGCTTCCTTCCTGATTTGAAGAACACAGGCTGAAGACTGAAGATCTGAATAACCAGACAGCATTACTGAATAACAGAATCTCTAAAAAGAGTTAAACTTCCAAGGCATGATGACCCAAACATTGGATTTCCTGGACCTTCATTCTGAGGCACAGCCAATGAAATAAAGCATTTGTGTGTAACATGACGTTTTAGCAGTCTGTTTTTTCAGGGTTTGCATCTCTTTGAAGAAGCATTTAATAAAGAATAGGTGGGGTTAAATAAATTTATTAACCACAGCTTCCTGTGATAGTGCTGAAAGCATTCAATAGTTTGTGTGAAAATTTAATTGTGAAAATTAATTCATGAATCTTGAATCTGGTACATGACTTTTCTGAGCATGGGGTCGATTCCCATTGAATGTGCTTACTTGTACTTTGCTTATCACTGTAGATTGCTTTAAATACAGGTAAAATGAATGTAAATGCATATATTTTGCGTTTACCTGTCTTTTGAATGTGTGTCCAGTGGAGAAAGTGGGGCAGGAAAGACAGTTGCTGCTAAGTACATTATGGGCTACATATCTAAAGTGTCAGGGGGAGGAGCCAAAGTACAGGTAACGTCTTCTTTGAAAATCTTCTTTTCAAAGTCCTTTCAATATTTATTCGGAGCCCTGAAACCTCCTTTGTGTTGTTTGTGTTTTTTAGCATGTGAAGGACATTATCCTGCAATCGAATCCTCTACTGGAAGCATTTGGCAACGCAAAGACAGTCCGCAACAACAATTCAAGTCGATTCGTATGTTTCCCACTCCTAATATATCTTCTCAATTTCCAACACTCTTGAGGATGTGTTGATCAGTAAAACAATGTTTGTGTTATGCTATTCAACACATTGTGTATAATTTTAGCACGTTTGTGAAATATTTAAAAGTATATTTAGTATTAGATTGTGTTGTCCCAGAAATAACACAGTGGTGTGTTCAGTTAAGGACATTTTATTAAGTAAGATTTAAATAAAAAATAAGAGTGAAATGAAAAAAAAGTTCCAGTTTTTTAAGTATACTTTATGCAGTAAGTATACTTATATCAATGTACTGTTTCAAAACTACTTGGGACTAAATTGCCCCACGTTTTAGTTTATAAAAGTGAACTTTTAAGTACTTTAAGTGTAACAGTAGCAGCAACTAGACGTAAACTTATAGGGATACTGATAGTTTACTACTGTTTAATACTGTACTTGTAGCACTTTTTTATCATGACAGTACACTTTGAAGTTTACTCTGTAAACTATTAGCTTTGTAGTTTTCATGCTGTATATTTATACATTTTAAGTAAACTTAACATCATAGTTTACTTTTCAAATATTATAAAGTATACATAATATCATGTTAGTAAGAATATGTATATTTATACTATTTATGGATTATACTGTTACTATACTTAAACATATAAATAAGCTTTATTATTAATCTTTTAATAGGCTACTCAATCTAAAGAGAAAACACCACTACACAACAAGTTTATACATAAAAAACTTAATTATGCTTTGAAGTGGACAAGTATATATCCTTCGAAAGAATGAGTCCAAACATAGGCCAAATATATTGTTTCTAAATACATAAAAAGTATACATTCTTTTTTTGAGTTTTTAAAGAGATACAGCATACTAACAGCCTCTTAAACCTATTATTTGTAAGGTTTGTAACAGTGGTTTGATTGACAGGGTAAATACTTTGAGATTCAGTTCAGTAGAGGAGGAGAACCAGATGGAGGGAAGATCTACAACTTTCTCCTGGAAAAATCAAGAGTCGTGAGTCAGAATGAGAATGAGAGGAACTTTCACATTTTCTATCAGGTAAATCAGGAGTTTTTAAGAAGATTTCGTTTACTCCTTGTTGCCGTACACAAGTTTATCTTGTACAAATTTAAATAAACTATAGAATAAACATTTTGTTTCTCTCTTTTGCTAGCTTATAGAGGGAGGCTTGCCTCAGCAGAAAGAACAGTTAGGAATTATGACCCCAGATTACTATTGCTATCTGAACCAGTCTGGCACCTACAAAGTGGATGGAACCAATGACAGCAAGGACTTCCAGGAAACTATGGTAGATCTTTGCATATAACATAATGACTTTCAAGCTGTCAGTTTCCTTTCGGAGTGAGCAGTGACCCCACCGTTGTTGATGTGTATTTGTGACTTTGTCAACAGGAAGCAATGCAGGTGATTGGCATACCAGCGCCGTTTCAAAGTCAGGTGCTGCAGATAGTAGCTGGCATCTTACACCTGGGCAACATCAGCTTTGTGGAAGCTGGAAACTATGGTCAGGTGGAGAGCACAGACTGTGAGTGAAATGTGCACACTTGATAAACAATGTCTTGTCCGTAATTGGGGACATTTCAACCTTTTTCCACCATCACCGAACACACAAGATTTCTAATATTGGTGACTTCTACTCTTTTATTGGAGTGTTCTGTTCTGTTCCACCTTCTCATCCCAGTGTTAGCATTTCCAGCGTACCTTCTGGGCATCGATCAGAAAGGTCTACAGGAGAAACTCACCAGCCGGAAAATGGACTCCAAATGGGGTGGCAAGTCAGAATCCATCGATGTGACTCTAAACAGGGAACAAGCGTGCTACACACGTGACGCTCTTGCCAAAGCTCTGTACACGCGTCTGTTTGACTACCTAGTTGAGGTTAGGAAACAGCATACGGCTGTAAACACGTGGCTATACTGTTACCTTCAGTGACTTGAGTTAGAGAATTGTTTTTTCTGTTGTTAGGCAATTAACAAAGCCATTCAGAAACCTGTAGAAGAGCTCAGCGTTGGAGTTCTTGATATTTATGGATTTGAGATTTTTCAGGTAAATATTCACCTCAAGTTTTGTCATTTTATTTATATTTATACAATTAAGGCCGTTTTAAATAGAGATGCACCGATATGTTGGCTTATAATCGGTATCAGTCCATAAAAGCAATTGATCACACTATCGGCCGATAGTTGAAAAACAGCCGATGATCGGGGATCGCGAAAATGTTAAGAAACATCACCAGTTTAACATAAATGAATACCATTCAGAATGTTACGAAATATGAATTTGATCTTTCAGAATCAGTTTCGGTTTCAGCAGATATCACGCAGATATAATGCTCTTGTTGTGCATTATGTGTTCAATTGAAGCTTTTTTCACCCATATTTTCATCTGTATTATCTGAATAGCCAAATTAATAATAAAGGTGTTAATTTAACCCTCTCTTTCGGTCTTACTCCAGAAAAATGGTTTCGAGCAGTTTTGTATCAATTTTGTGAACGAGAAGTTGCAGCAGATCTTTATTGAGTTAACACTGAAAGCTGAACAGGTACAAAAACATGGGCACATGTATATATTTTATGTTTATGAGGACTTGATGTCTCTTATCATTCTTCTTTACTGTCCACAGGAAGAGTATGTACAAGAGGGCATCAAATGGAAACCCATTGAATATTTTAACAACAAAATTGTGTGTGACTTAATAGAAAATAAACTGGTAAGACATCAGAGTTTTTTGTAATATGCTCTTAATATAACAGAATAAATCTACATTTTAATCTAAACAAAATATCTTAAGATAAAACATATCCTTATATTGACATACTATTTCTGTACACTGTAATATGATTTTCTCTTCAATCCCAGAATCCCCCGGGTATTATGAGTGTGCTGGATGATGTGTGTGCCACCATGCATGCTAAAGGAGAAGGTGCTGACATGAATTTACTTCAGAAGCTTCAGGCTGCTGTGGGGACACATGAACATTTCAACAACTGGAACTCTGGTTTCGTCATTCACCACTACGCCGGCAAGGTGTGTATTGAGAAAAATTGGCTAAATATCAATATCAGAAGTTGTTTGGCTCTGGTCTGGCAAACTTTGATGATCATATTTTTCTGATATAGGTGTCGTATGATATCAACGGTTTCTGTGAAAGAAACAGAGATGTGCTTTTCTCTGATCTCATTGAACTAATGCAAGGCAGCGAATAGTAAGTATTATCTCACAATTTTGTTTTATGCCTGAGCATTGTTTATTTTCCACTCCTTTTTATTAATATTTGTTGTAGAAGTCTGGGCATAATAAGGTAAAGCATAGAAAGGTTATGCAATGCAACAGAGCTACAAAACAAAGACAGATGAGCATTATGAGTTTTCCAGAAAAAACTTACATACTCGCTTTTATTATAACCTTAATGAACGTATACCAAACATCCAGAAGTATTTCTTTCTGTGGTACTGTAGTGACTTCATCCGAAGCCTCTTCCCAGAAAACCTCAACACGGATAAAAAGAGCAGACCAACCACAGCAAGCTCAAAGATCAAAGTAAGTCCAACTGTCCTTAATAAACTCCTTATACTTCTGCGGATCAGCACACCAGTCACATTTTCCATGTTTGGAATCCAAATAAAAGAATATAATAGTTTCTTATGGAATCACTGTTTGGTTCACAGAGACAGGCCAATGAACTGGTCAGCACACTGATGAAGTGCACGCCGCATTACATCCGCTGCATTAAACCCAATGAGACCAAGAGACCAAAAGACTGGGAGGAGAGCAGGTGAGTTGACCACTTGTAGCATCATAAATTCACAGATTCACAGATGAAGAACAAATTATTGCAGATTGTAGAAAAAATGCTTTATACATTTCTGTTTGTCACAAAAGAAGATATTTTTAAGAATGTAGGAATGCAAATGTCATTTTCTCTACTGTGGTAGTCAATGGTGGCCAAGAATTGTTTGGTAACTAGCATTCTTTCAAATATCTTTCTCTGTCGTAACCATAAAGAAAATTATACAGATTTGGAACAAATTGAGCAGGAGTAGGTAATGACAGAATCAATATTTTGGGGTGAACGGTCCCTTTAATTTAATAAGTTATCAGGTCTAATGACTTGTAAGGTCAATTTGATTGTACTGAAAGGGGAAGTTCACCCAAAATTCGACTTTGTGTAATTGTTTAATATGACGTTAAAAATGTTTAAAGAGTTTTTGCCATCTTCGGACCACAAATTAAGATATTTAGGTGACATCCAAGAGATTTCCCGGCCTCCTCATAGACATCATGGTGTCAGTTTTAGCCAAGGTTCCAGAAAAGTACTAAAGACATCGTTAAATTGGTCCATCCGCTCATAGTGGCTCATTAGATTTTTTTTTTAAGCGATGAGAATGCTTTATGTGCGAAAAACTAAACAAAATACAGATCAATATGTTCTCCTCTGTCTTGTCTCTGTATCGTGCGTTCGAACGCGGCATGGGGCTTGCCTCTATTGGACGCCGGTGCTCTGACTCACAACACAGTGCTTTCGTCCAAGAAGACAAAGAAGGAGTGCTCTTGTGAACGCGCGCCATACACTGACAAGACAGAGGAGAATATATCAATAAAAGATGATATTTTGGTTTGTATTTCGCACATAAAGCATTCTCATCCCTTCAAAAAAATTCAACTGAACCACTATACGTGGATGTACCAATTTAACAATGTCTTTAGTACTTTTCTGGACCTTGGCAAAAACTGACACCATGATGTCTATGAGCCTGGAAATCTCTCGGATGTCACCTAAATATCTATATTTGTGCTCCGAAGACGTCGGAAGTTCTCTAAACATGTTTGACGTCATGTTGGTGATCACTAAGTTGATTTTTGGGTGAACTTCCCCTTTAAAAATGTGAGGCAGCATTTTTTCCGCATTGAGTAATATTGTCTGTCCTATAAAGGCTATAATAGCATTATTAGAGTCTATAAAATGCCAAGACACTAAACAAACTCAAACTCAAAATGTAATAAACTTTGATGGTCCTCTATCCTAGAGCTAAACATCAGGTGGAATATCTTGGTTTACGGGAAAATATCAGGGTGCGACGTGCTGGTTTTGCCTATCGCAGAATCTTCCCGAAGTTTTTACAAAGGTATGTTTTACATCAATTTTAGGATCAGTTCAAAGATAAATAAATGCTGGAATTGGGCAGATTTTTTCACAACTTTCCTTCGTGTTTGTATGCATTAATTCCATAAATGGTCACCTTTGTTAGGTACGCCATCCTAACTGCAGAGACGTGGCCGTGTTGGCGGGGTGCAGAACAGCAGGGCGTTTTGCACCTCTTGCAATCTGTGAACATGGATACCGACCAGTATCAAATGGGCCGCAGTAAAGTCTTCATCAAGAACCCAGAGTCGGTGAGGATCTTAAATCACTAAACAGCCCCAAAATAATAAGACCTAAATACATCACCTGTTTAGTCAATCTGACAGCAGGGTATAAATAAACTTGACCTTTAACAGGATTTATTGTTCCAACCCCATTTCTTCTAACCGTAGCTATTTTTGCTGGAGGAGATGCGAGAAAGGAAGTTCGACACGTTTGCCAGAACCATCCAGAAGGCATGGAGAAAATACATTGCCAGGAAGAAATATGAACAAATGAGGGAGGAGGGTAAGTGCGAGAAAAAGCGATGAGTGATACGTTTACAATCTGTAAAAAAGCTGTTTGTTTTAGGTTTGCTCATTTATGGATAACACTTATAGCATGTGAATAAACAGGAAGACTCAAGGCAGAAGTAGATTTATGCAACTTTACTCATATCTCATCTCAAAAGTATCTGTATGACTATCATCAGATCTGTCAAACTCTGTGTGTAAAGGCCATGGGGTTTCACTGATTGTGCAACCCCCCCCCCCCCCCCCCCCCCCCTCTCTGTCTCTTATTCAGCATCTCACATACTGTATAACTTTAAAGAGCGCCGCAAGAATAGTATCAACAGAAACTTTGTTGGAGATTACCTGGGCATGGAGGAGAGGCCTGAACTTCGACAGTTCTTGACCAAGAGGGAGCGGGTTGACTTTGCAGACTCTGTTAACAAGTTTGACCGCAGATTCAAGGTGAGAAACTCACAAGCACAAATCAAACAGAAAGAAAGATACAGTGACAGACTCTGTTCTGTCAAACAGAAACAACGTGTATAAGCATGAGTGTATCCAAAAGGTGCGGTGAGCTATTTTTATTTAAGTGTAGCGACAGATGCTTTTTTCACTAAGTTGTTGGTTCCGTTTACACTAAATGAAAATAGCAGCATTTCTTAGAGATATGCTGTGTTCACTAACCGAAAATAGCTGTATTTTCTTTGGATTAAGTAGAAATAGTAGTTAGATGCTATTGGTACTTATACATTGTGCGTAGATAACGTTACAATTTGCACCTCAGTATTGTTGTGCATTACATTTACACATTTGGCAGACGCTTTAATCCAAAGCGATTTACATTGCATTATACTATACATTAGTTTCTAAGTATGTGCAATCCCTGGCATCAAACCCATGTTCGTTGCTAAAACCATGCTCTAATCACTGAGCTACAGAAAGCCCAGATTGTACAGAGATAAAGAGTGTAAATCATTATATTTATACAAATTATTACAATGATGGCAATTTATTGAGAGCCCTACACTACCCCTAACCTTAGCCTAAACCTAAACTTTATGAATAAAAAAGTTTTTATTGAAAAAAAATGCCTTTGTGATCTGTAATGTGATAGAAAAGGGTAAAAGAGCGTTTTTAGCGAGAGGTGGATTATAATCCCGGTCTCCAATGCCAAAGCTATACAGACTTTACACTTTATGCCACTGGGCTCATTGTTTGAAATGGCATCATTCTTACACTTTCTCTATTTGTTTCACTCCCAATCACATATTGGTGGGTGGAGCTAGCGTATGGAGTCTGTGCCAACAAGGCGGGCTATTTGTACTCAGTGTACATAGACACTCAGTTTTATGTGTTTTTTCGTTGTTTTTTTCAGACAATAAAAAGGGATCTAATATTGACGCCAAAGTCCATCTATCTAATTGGTCGGGAGAAGGTAAAGAAAGGACCGGAGAAGGGTCAGATAAAAGAAGTTCTGAAGAGAAAGCTGGACATCGGGAGTATCTGTTCGGTTTCCTTGAGGTGTGTTTCGGCACAACATGAACTACAGATATGTGCTTGTTTAAGAAAGGTGCATATGGCGACTGCACCCAAATGGGTGGAGTGAGCCCCAAACAATATGTGACACTGGACCACAGAACCAGTTATAAGGGTCAATTATTTTAAAGCTAAATAAAAAAGCTTTCAATTGATGTATGGGTTTTTTAGGATAGGACAATATTTGGTTGTGATTTAACTATATTGAGAAAATGACCCTCCCGTATGCGTAAAAAGGGAACTACTCAGATGGATAGTTATTTCAGGAAGGAAGTGGATTTTCAGATTTAAACTAAAGATTATGAGGGCACACACGTTTTTAAAGGGACTAACCTACAATGATAAACTATTCACAATTAACGCTGCAATATTTCATGAATATGTTTATTTTTATTTTTCATTTTACTGGAACTTTAAAGTTGTCCATCAGAGGCACTGTAGCAGGCCGTTGCTAAGAAGAAACAGGTTTGTTTTTACGCTCTCTTTTGGCTTACTGCTGTTAATACGTAGAGTAGATTAACCTGAAAGCAGAAATGCTAAACTTTACATAGATACCAAACTCGAGTGGGTGATTCCCAAAGAGTGGGCAGCAGCGCATGTTTGTAGGTGTCTTTCCGGCCAATTTTATTAGTGATTTTGCTGCATCCATTCACCAAAATAAAGTTTTGATATATTAACGGTAGAAGTTTTACAAAGTATCTTCATTGAACATGATCTTTATTTAATGTCCTAATGATTTTTGTCATAAAAATAGGATCAAATCTATAATTTAACTTATTAAACTTGTGTATTACAATTTAGTTAAATTGAACAATATGACACTATTTATTTATACATTTAATTTTTTTATTTAGATACATTTGAAACTTTTTATTTAGTTCATGCTTTAAAACATAAAAAATAAAAAGTTAATTAATAAATCATTTTCAATGACGTTTTATATCACTTTTATAAAAAGCATTTGCCAACTGCTTTTCTTTGTCGTTGAGCCAAATACTTTTCTTTATCCATTTGTCAATCGGATCAAAGAATGCCATTGGACAGTACACATTTGGGTGCATTATTAGACATGATAAAAGATGTTATTTTATTAATCCGGTTAAACCGTTACATTTACATTTAGTCATTTAGCAGACGCTTTTATCCAAAGCGACTTACAGATGAGGAAACATTGGAAGCAATTATAACAACATAGGCAACGAAAATACATAAGTGCATCAAACTAGTCCATTAAAGCCTAGCACAGTATAAAAGCTAAGAATAGTGAGGTTAGTAATGTTTTTTTTATTTTTTTTATGTTTTATTTTTTTTTAAGAAGGAAAGGGAAGAGAATTAGGAAAAACTCAATCAGCAATGTGTTGACGGAAGAGATGCGTTTTTAGGTGTTTTTTAAAGATGGCAACCGAGTCTGCTGATCTTGTAGCAGCTGGTAGATCATTCCACCAATGTGGAACAGATCCAGTGAAGGTACGGGAGAGTGACTTTTTTCCTTTTTGGGATGGTACCACTAGTCGTTGTTCCTTTGCAGACCGCAGTGATCTGGCAGGAACATAGATCTGCATTAGCGAGTGGAGATACGATGGTGCAGATCCGGTGTTGGTCTTGTAGGCCAGGAGCAAAGCCTTGAACTTTATGCGGGCGGCAACAGGGAGCCAGTGTAACCTGATGAAGAGCGGAGTTACATGCGCTCTCTTCGGTTCATTGAAGACCACTCTTGCCGCCGCATTCTGGATCATCTGGAGAGGTTTGATTGTGCAAGCAGGAAGTCCAGCCAGAAGCGCATTGCAATAATCCAGTTTGGACAGGACAAGAGCCTGGACTAGGACTTGCGTAGAGTGCTCCGATAGGAATGGTCTAATTTTCCTAATGTTGTAGAGGATGAATCTACAGGACCGGGTGGTGCTGGCAACATGACTTGTGAGGTTAAGCCGATCATCGATTACCACTCCCAGGTTTCTGGCTGTGCTGGACGGTGTAATCGTTGATGAGCCCAGTTGAATGGCAAGGTTGTGGTGAATCTTTGGGTTGCCCGGGATCACAAGCAGTTCCGTTTTTGCAAGGTTTAGCTGCAGGTGATGATCCTTCATCCAAAGCGAGATGTCACTAAGGCATGCCGCGATGCGAGCAGCGACCGTCGGATCGTCTGGTTTAAATGACAAGTAGAGTTGTGTGTCGTCCGCATAGCAGTGATAGGAGAAGCCATGCTTCTGAATGACCGAGCCGAGGGATGTCATGTAAATGGAGAAGAGTAGCGGTCCAAGCACTGAGCCCTGTGGCACCCCCGTGTTGAGCTGTTGGGATGCGGAGACCTCATCTCTCCAGGATACTCTGAATGACCTACCCGAGAGGTAGGACTCAAACCATTGCAACGCCATTCCAGAGACACCCATAGCACTGAGAGAAGCCAGGAGGATGTGATGATTGACAGTGTCAAAGGCAGCAGACAGATCCAGTAGGATGAGCACAGAAGACATGGATGATGCTTTTGCCAGTCTCAGGGCTTCGATGACTGAGAGCAGTGCAGTCTCTGTGGAATGACCGGTCTTGAACCCAGACTGATTGCTGTCCAGGAGGTTGTTTTGCATGAGAAAGGAGGAGAGCTGATTGAACACAACTCGCTCCAGGGCTTTGGCGATGAAGGGAAGAAGGGAGACAGGCCTGTAGTTTTCTAGCCGTGTAGGGTCCAGGGTGGGTTTCTTTAGAAGCGGTGTGATGCGGGCCTCTTTGAAAGCTGTGGGAAATGTCCCAGTGGTGAGCGAAGAGTTGATGATGTGGGTCAGAGCAGGCACAACCGTTGGAGAGATGGCCTGGAGGAGATGGGTGGGGATGGGATCCAGTGGGCAGGTGGTAGGGTGGTTGGAGCCAATGATCTTTGAGACATCAGCTTCAGACAGAGGAGAAAAGGCAGGGAGCACACACGTGTCAGGGATGTGGGCGGGTTCGACAGATGGTGGCGTAGAGAACTGGCTGCTGATGGCAGTAGTTTTCTTTACGAAGAACGATGCAAAATCAGCAGCTGTTAACTCCGATGAAGGTGCGGGAGCAGGCGGACAGAGGAGAGCAGAGAAGGTTTTGAAGAGCGTTCGAGAGTCCGGAGAGTTGCAGATCCTAGAGTGGTAGTAATCTGTTTTTGCAGAGGTGACATCTACAGAGAAAGAAGAGAGAAGAGATTGGTAGAGAGAGAGGTCTGCAGGGTCTTTTGACTTGCGCCATTTTCTCTCAGCTGACCGGAGGCTGGCGCGATGCTCACGCAGTACATCCGATAACCAGGGAGCCGACGGGGATGGACGGGCTGGTCCAGATGCAAGAGGGCATAGGTTGTCCAAGCAGGATGAAAGCGTGGAACACAGAGTGGCTGTGGCATTGTCTGTATTCAAAAGAGAGAGCTCATCAGAGGGGGGGAGTGCAGAGAGGACAGCAGAGGAAAAACAAGAGGGAGGGAGAGACCGCAGGTTGCGCCGGAAGGTGACCATCGGTGAGACATCTGCGATATCCGGAGCAGTGAGGTCGAGGTCAAGGGTGACGAAGAAGTGATCAGACGTGTGCAGCGGGGTGACCTGAGGGTGATGAGTGGAGCAGTACCTTGTGAAGATCAAATCTAGATGGTTTCCAGACTTGTGGGTTGCTGATGTGGAAACCTGCTCGAGGAGAAATGATGCGGTCAGGTTGACGAAGTCAGCAGCCTGTGGCTTTCCAATGTGGATGTTGAAGTCGCCTAGTACCACCAGGGGAGTACCATCCTCAGGGAAGGATGAAAGAAGCACATCCAGCTCCTCCAAGAAATGTCCAAGCTGACCTGGGGGACGATATATAACTACAACTACTATATAGTTACAGTAGTAAAACATGATATGTATGTGATATAGTAAAACAAATAACACTGCCGTGCATTATACATATAAAATAACAGTAGTCATATAGTACAGGCGCATTGTTTTGATATTTCCCAGGATTTTAAAGTGAATGAGCTGTGTTCGGATCATGTGCATTTAATCTACATTAAGCCTAAATGATTGCTTGACAAACCTTAGTTTTAACAGTTCCGTATGACAATAATTTTACATTCAAGTCCATATCCATTTTTAACTGGTGCCAAAACGTTTCTGTACTCCACGTAAATAGAAAAGTATTTAAATCTGCAGCTCCACCATTCCCTCGTAAGTCTTTGTCGTCGGCTTTAGCCCTCACCAATATGGCGGCGGCGTTGACACAATGACTCTAGGCTGTAATTGAGATGAGATGCAAATCTGGAGTCATAAAAGTTCCCATGTAGAGACAAACTGCGTTGTTATTAACCAAACATGTCAGTCGTACAAGGTGTAACGTTACACCCTGTTACATCACACGTGAGCGGTGCAACAAATGACCATAGAAATCATTAATAACAAGGCGTTTGTCGAATCGTAACAATGTAATGTTAGACAGGGTGTAAATGGATTGCAGCTTTCCTGGCAGCATGACAATCCCAACCTGAGTTTCATCTTCGTCTCTTCTATACCCCTGATTCCCAGCAACACGTTTTCATTTTGCCATCCATAGAAAAAACATTCTGGACTCTCTAGTGAGCAGATAAGTTCAGTGTCATTTGTGTGGTGATTGTGTGTAGAGCTCATGCTGAACTCAGTTTATAACTTTGAATTCTGTTCGGATCTCCAGCTCTGTCTCTCAC
This sequence comes from Barbatula barbatula, assembly GCF_947034865.1. Lineage (NCBI taxonomy): Eukaryota > Metazoa > Chordata > Actinopteri > Cypriniformes > Nemacheilidae > Barbatula > Barbatula barbatula. The sequence continues at coordinate 17,572,226 of NC_136774.1, forward strand.
CACTGTAAAAGAACAATGCGACCATTCTGTGCTGGAGATTGTGTGTGAGATTGATGAAGAGTAATTTGTGTTTTTGTCTGTATGCTTGTTCATACGTGCAGTTTACGAAATTAACTTCTGCCATGTCATGTAGTTATTGTTAGGACTCTGTCCTTCCTGTCTCGAGCTTTCTAGCTCCCTGGGCAGAGTCATGACATTGCCACGTTTTTCGGGTTTCTGTTGTGTTATGTGTGGAGACATGTGGCTTTATGTTGTTACTTGATGCCACGTGTCTTCCTGTTATGTCTCTCAGCCCCACCCTCGTATCTCCTGTAATTTCATTAGGGTTTCATTCCCATCGTCTGTTTTGTGTTTCACTTTCGTTAGGGTTTTATTCCCATCACCTGGGTAGTTGTTTCACCTCGTTATGGTTTCATTCCAATCACCTGTCACCACTCTCCCCATGTAATCACTCCTCGTTAGTGTCTCCCTTTATATAGTCTCAGTGTTGGTGCATTATCTTTTGTCTGATGTTAGTGTTTGTTATCAACGCTCACGGTAGTATCCCCGGTTCTCGTCTTGTTGGACTACCCTCTTTCCTGTTTCAGTTTTGTGAACATTTTGTTTCTAGTGTTTGTTCTTGTTTTTCCCCATTGTGGGTCTTTTATTTAATAAACATTTACCCTTCATCTGCCTGCATCTGGGTTCTGTCCAAACCATTTCGTGACAGTTATGACGCCTCAAGCTATTACATTACTGTTTTAACGCCTGTATGTCTTTCTTGCTGTCCAATGATATTCCGCCTTACAATTACTTCGTATGGCATGTGGGAAAGGAAGTGTATCCTAAAACTAAGCCGAAAGCTGATTGTCTCCCTCTGTACTTTCCAATGGCATTTTTAGACTCGATTGTCAAATGGATAAAGAAAAGAATTTGGCAGAGAGAAAAGCATTTGGCAAATGCTTTTTTTTTAAATTGCATTTAAAAATGATTTATTAATTCACTTTTATTTTGTACGTTTTAAAGTATAAAATAAGTAATCCGTTTTAAATAATACAAATAGTATTATTTAATAAAAAATATATTCATTTATACATATACAAAAAAAAAAATTTAGTGTTTTGGTGTTCAATTAAACTACATTTTAAAACAAGTTGAATAAAACTGTTTAAATTAGTTTGTTAATTTCTCAATTTAAAATGTGATTTATTTGTTTACATTGTCATGTTTAAATTATAAAATTGATCAATTGATCCTTCTTTTATTTCTTATCGGCATTCCCAGTCCTCCATACAGATATACCCGTGCTACTTATGACTGGTTTTGTGGTCCAGGGTCACATATGTCAGTTTTGCTTAAGCAGTAGTTCCCAGTACAAATGCAATTACACAACTTTAAATGAGGAACCCCAAAGAAAAGATCAATATTGTGCGCACTATTTTATATTGAAATCATAATTTAAATACAGTTGTTTCGGTCTGACAGCCTAATAGTTTCAGTGAAATGAACACAATCGGCTAAATATACAACTATTCACACAACTATTTTCACCTCTTTCAAAGCTTTCTGAGTCCGAGCAAATGTTCTCTACATATAAATAGTGTTAACACTTCATTGGGGATGGTGCTTATATGCAACACAAACAACCTCCCAGACCACCACTTCTGCTGTTGCACAAAGTCTCATGCGGAAGTTCAGCCACTGTTTGCAAACTGCAAAGGGGAAATTAACAAACAGGAAATATGTTAATATTTATGTCTCTGTTCTTATTTTCTGCCTTATATGTATGAGGCTCTTTAAGCTTTTGTGGTTGGTGTGCTGGCACATGGTTAGGTATAGAGAAAGAGAAAAAGGAGAACGAGATGGTTTTTTTCAGAGGAATGGTGATTGTTCATTAATCTGTTTGAAGATTATATATCAAAGAAATGGCAGAGATAACCACTGCTTCACCTCTATGATTAAATGCATTATTTGCTCAAAAAGAAATGTAAATATACGGAAAAATAAGGCAATATACTAATTCTATTAAATTTCCATATGTTGGAACTAAGTAATTTTATTTATATAAAATTATATATATAATGTGTGTTATTTAGATACTATTTAGATACTACTATACTATTATAATATTTTCAAATATTAAATTATGTAATATTATATATTGATAGGTAATATGCACGAAAATATATTTCTGCCTTTTATGTTCTTAAAGGCTTGATGGTATTTTTCAGAAGAATGGTGATTGTCCATCACTCTGGTTGAAGATAATCTTCTCCCTTCTGTACTTGAAGGGAGGCAAATACAACACAGTTCTTGAGAAACAAACAGCTTTCAAAAATGAGTGGTCCAGAACATCATAAAAAAGTGGCAAGCACCACTCACATGTTTTCTTTTTTTGCATTTACCTTCCAGCACAAGACAAGATGACTTCTTCATTATTCATGACAATGAGTATGACAGTCTTCTGGAGTCCACGTTTAAGACAGAGTTTCTCAGCTTGCTGTGCAAGCGCTACGAGGAACACACCAAAAGCCGACTATCACTGTCCTTCAGCGACAGGTCCTGATTTAATTGTTTTTATTTTAATGTCATTTACATTGAATTAGTGCAGTCCAACATGGTCTCATGTTGAACAGGCTGGAATTCCATGTGAAGAAAGAAGGATGGGGAGGCGGCGGCACCCGTGTGGTTGTCTTCCAAAGGGGGCAGACGGATGTAGTTCAGATCAAACCTGGAGGAAAGACGCTTTCTATATCTGTAGGAGATGGACTTCCAAAGACATCCAGTAAGTGAATGTGTGAATGGATGGATGGAAATTATTTACAAAATTGTATTGTGTTCTGATGATGTGTTTCTCCAGAGCCAACCAGGAAGAATATGCCACAGGGTAATGTAGGAAGAGCCCCAAAACAACACAGAGGTATAAAAAAAATCTTCATCTAAGTATCTTTAGTGTTGAAACTGAGAAAGCCACAACTAAATATGTTGGTTAATGTTAGAATCGGTTATTCTTAGATCTGTCAATGTCATGAAAATAACACCAGTAAAGCATCGACTCCTCTGAGCCTTTTTACTTTCACACAGGTGGCCATCAAAATGGGGCTGCACAGTTTCCCCGGGCTACTGATCCTCAGCAACAGAGGGATGTCACATACTCCCTCCCCATGAGGCAGAACCCTCCACCCAGCAATGCTCTTGCCAAACTTGGATCCCAGAAGAATCGGAAAGGCTCCAGGCCGGCACAGAATCAGTCCACAAACCTTGATTTCCTCAATGTACCCGATCAGGGCATGTCAGGGTAAAAGAACTTCTGAAAGAACATCTAAAATCCAGTTTTTGTGAATACTGAGTCTAAGAAGGTTCTTTGCTTATCAGAATGCAGAGGAAAAGGAGCATCAGTCAGCGGCCACCCCCGGCCCCCTCAAGCCGACCGAGACCCCAGCCCCGACCGCAAGGCCCACGTTGCAGAGCGCTCTATCAATATGTGGGCCAGGATGTGGATGAAATTAGTTTTGATGTCAATGAAATCCTAGATCTAGTCAAAGAAGGTGAGACCTGGAATTGAGAGAGAATGCCATCATTTAGCCATGTAGGACATGAAACCAAACAACAAATCCATTGTTGCCCTGGAACCAGATTTCAATAAAAGTCACATTGAAAATATGTCACATGAAAAATCATGTCCTTAACCATAATGCATTAAATTTGATGTGTTCTTTGGGTTTTCTGTAGATCCATCAGGCTGGTGGCGAGGGCGGATTCATGGCAGGGAAGGTCTCTTTCCTGGGAACTATGTTGAGAAGATCTGACCTTTTTATGTGACTTTTGACCTCAGACCTCCACCAAATCTCTAGAAATCTGGGAACACTCCAGTCTTAGCCTATGATAAGATCAACAATTTCAAACATACTCAAATTGTCAGTTTTTAATATTTGTTGGTACAATTTGAAGGCTGAGAGGGAGTATACACTGTTTACAAAGACTCTGCGCTGTCCACAGGTGACCACCGGGATGTGCTGTTGTGCGGTGTTCTAGATTTTCAAGAACTGTCTTTAAACCGTAGCATGAATTAACACAATTTTCCAAATGCTTATGTCTAATATACCAAAAACTGTAAATGTAAAAAAATCTGTTTTTAAAATGTATGTTTTTTTATTTTCTATTTTAAACACACATTGTTTTTCTAGGATACTAACAGAATTAAAATGAGTCTTATTAATACGATCATGCTGTATCACGTACAGTAGTATGAACTTTAAATTAGGTCCTGAAAGAAACAATTTTTACATACCATAATTTCAGTCTATATTCTCATATATATATATAAAGAAAATATATAAAAAACTGTGTTGATTATAAATTAGGTATAAAAGAGTTCCTTATTTGTGCTGTACCTAGAGTGGTCCAGTTCAAGGTTTCTTTAATGCAAATGCATACGTTTGTGGAGCTTTACGTTTTCTTGAGGCCTTGCATATGAACTTCAAATTGCCCTTTGGCCAATACACCGGTTCCTGAAACAACATTAAGACCCCAGCCTAAAAAGCCTCACCTTGCGAAACATGTAGTCTTTACCCCCACCTAATTTCTTCAGAAAAAACATTGAGAATATGTTTGGATTGGATTTGCACTAGAAAAGAAGTTACCGGCACAGACACAAAGAAGGGTTTTGAAAGACAGGTGAAGACTGTCTTTCTGCGACGTTGAAGGTAGGTGGAACTCCCATGTAGGAAGACTGGTTGAGCAGGTGTGTTCAGACTGAAATGTTCTCCTGCACCGAGAAGAATCCGTCCCTCATGTTACATAAGCCTTCATGCAAAACCTCAACATGTTGCTGAGTTTGAAAACAAATAGAGATTTAGGAACATGCTTCATATTTGCATGTGATCTTAATGGTTTAAAGGGATAACTGCACTTAGTATAACGTAGAAATGTATGAACTTATTATATCCCATTTTGTGTCCTGTAGCCTTTTTGACAGATTAAATGTATTATTTTTATATTGTAAATGCCTATGCAAATAAGCAGGCCTGCAAGATTTAAATAGGAAATGTTTTGGACATCTTTTTACCTTTTCATTGAATATGAACATGAATGAATGACATCATGACATTAAATACAAAAATTTTTAAAATGATTCTTTATTGAGTCGAGAGGTGTTTGATACTCGACAGGTGAGATTAAAGTGCGGTTCACCAAACTTGCGCTGCAGCTCGTGCCGGAGGCGGCGTGTGGTTTCCAGCCGTTGTCATGTAAAACGGTTCGTTTCAGGTCTGTCTGCATAGCGCATTGACAGCTTTACAGTACAATGAACGAAGAATGCGACTGTTCGCTCGGTTTCACCTGAACTCTCCAGGTGATGTCACAGAGCGAGACCCGAGTAACAGGATCGGGGACATTTCTCCCCTACTTAAACCTACCCGACATGGAGCGCGCGGCGATGGATACATTTTTAAGAGGTAAGTGATAGTAGTGCCTTTTATCTACGAACGAGTGCGATCGTTTGGCTTTATCGATTTGATAGAGATTATACAGATAATCGTCCGGTTATCGTAGCGTTTCGAATGCTTGCTTTGCGCTGTTGCTGTGCCTACAATTTATTTATTTACAGTGGATTTGCTTTACCGGCTTTAATAAGGCTAAGTGGTCTATGGTGTAATGTCCTGAAGAACATACCCCAGTGAAAAATGTGCTTATATGCGTTTGAACGTTATATGGGTTTGTTAGTTTAGTGATATTGCTCACTGCATATGAGTGCAATTGTCTTATTTAACCTGTACAGGTAGCCTATTGATTTATAAAAACCACGTGACCGCAATCAGAGGCGTTGGGTAGCTACGAACCAAAGAGGAGAAATTGATTTTACAAAAGAAAAAATATACATGTTTAGTAAAACATTTTTCTTAAAAGCAAATGAAATCAGAATATGTTTCTGTTGTTCAAAATGACGACATTTGAGTCACAGTAAGCGTTGAATTCAAAACCTGCTCAGGCAGGAGAAACGTGAAATTTCACCTGTCAGTTTAAAGGAGTAGTTCACCTTCAAATTAAAATCCTGTCATCATTTACTCTTCCTCTTGTCATTTCAAACCTGTGTGACTTTCTTTCTTATGCTGTGCTGTTACCAACATTTTTCTAAATATATTTTGTGTTCTTTATGACCTATCGACATTTAACGCTTATTGCTCCTTGATCTCTTTGTAAGTCGCTTTGGATAAAAGCGTCTGCTAAATGACTAAATGTAAATGTGTTCTGCAGAAGAAAGTAAGTCATACAGGTTTGAAATGACAAGAGTGCGTGTAAATGATGATTGAACTTTCGTTTTGAAGGTGAACTACTCCTTTAAGCTTATTCTAGAATAGACAGAGTTTCTTTCAAGGTAGTAAAGGGCTTTTGTTCTCCATTCTGGAAAAAACATTTTGCAAAGACAACATGACTGTTTAGTGTTTTGTCCTTCAAAAAACAACAGTTGTACATTTGGAGGTATTGTGCATTGACAGTCTGTCTCTCTCTCTCTCTCTTTCTCTCAGGGATCCCTTCATTCCCATCAGCGGATAAAATGGCAAACATATTTTCTTATGAGAGCTCCGAAGTGGACTGGTGTGAAGATAACTATAAACACTCAGAGATTGTAGTGGAATATTTTAACACGGTATGACCTGCCACAAAAACTTTATTCAATCACCACCCTGTCCGTGAATATCACCGTTAACACTCCTTTTTATTATAATGAGTCTTATTCGAGACATTGGTGCAGTGTCCATACAGCAATGTTCAAAAGTGTCATGCTTTTATCCAGAAACTACACCCACACCGTTGACACATTTTCAGTGACTCAGGCACAATCTTCTGTCTATCCCATGTGTATCAAAGATGATTTGTTCAGCCCATTCAAGTCTTCCGGCCCTACCCGAATAACAAACTGATAAAAAATGTGCAGATATGTATGACAGGCAGCCAGATGTAAGAGGCTGGGTGATTTGAGTGTGTGTCCAATCCACTAACATGCTGTGTCTTCCTCCTTCAGATGAGCAGTTTCATCTTCTTTATGATCTCCCCTATTATGCTTTACCTGTTACATCCATATGCCAGGGAAAGGAACCTGGCCGTGCATCTGGTCTGGATCATGATGATCTTTGTAGGCAAGTGTCAGCGTATCAGCACAAGTTGAATTTAAAAGGTGTTGTGGCATTGATGATCCAGCAGGGGTCAGCATTGCTCAGTAGTTAAAGGGATAGTTCACACAAAAAACGTATTCTAGCATCATTGATTCATCCACCTGTCATTTAAAACCTGTATACAACTCTTTCCTCCGTGCAACACAAAAGAAGGTATATTTGAGGAGTGTGTCAGTGGTTCTGACATTCTGTGTCCGTACAATGGACAACAATGGAAGTCAAAGCTGTTTGGTTACAAATAACATCTTTCAGAAATTCTTCTTTTGTGTTATGCAGAAGAAGGTCATATGAAGTGTTTAGGATGTATTGTTCACAAGACGATATACATATTTGTTATAACCTGATTTTTAACCACATTCGGATGAACTTGCATGTAATTCGCTCAGTGACAAAAATAGATTAAAAGAGACATTTGTAATTCTCTTCAGGTATCTTCTCCATGTATTTTCACATGACTTTGAGTTTCATGGGACAGATGCTTGATGAGCTGTCAATCCTCTGGGTTTTGGCTATCGGCTACTCTCTGTGGTTCCCACGCAGACACTTCCCATCTTTTGTTAAGACCAGGTAAGGCAGAACTTTATTATAACTACGCTCTCCTTTTTATTCTTAATGTACCATATGGACTCTTTCCATAGAATTGTGTGATTTATTCCCTGGAAAACCTGCATCTGCAGATTTATAAAAATAGACAGAAGCAATTAAAAGATCCATTTACTCTTTGACCTGTGTAACAGTAACCCGGTTTTACTTTGAAATATCAAATTCTACTCATCTCACTGTGGGAGAGATGGAATCCACATTCTCAGTGGGGTCCAACCGACTGTTTATGAATATTTAAATATGGGTAAGGAATAGTTGAAAGCTAGATGAGAGGGTTTGCTTAGAAGAAGACTTGAATATCTAATTGTAATCCAGAAAACGTTTGATCAATATTGAAGCTGTATTTTATTATTTAATTCATCTGTCATCTTGTGGGTTGGATATCTAATACCTAGAGAAAGCTCCCATGTATCAGGGCTGTGATACCCTTACCTTGAGTTTTGATTATATTGTATGGAATATTTAGCTGACTATATGGCAAAAAGTGGGTTTGGCAATGTAATGGTTAATGATTTTTTCTGTCTTTCTCTGTTGTTGTTCAGGAGATCCTTCTCTCAAGTGGTTCTGGTTATGACGGTTGTTACCACTTTATTGTCCTTTTTCAAACCTACAGCCAACGCCTACGCTCTCAACTTCTTTGCGCTACATATCATCTACTCCCTGTTGGTGGAATTAAAAGAGTAAATTAAATACTTTTATTTGTCATAAACACATTACAGTAAAACACATAAAGCACTGTCCTGCTTTTTTATATATGGTGCATTCATATGTAGGCATAAGGAAAAAGATATATAGGCTACTGTAAATATATGCATCAGATATTCGTTTTTGTTTATATCTGAATTAAAGTCAGAGTTCACATTATTTACTCATCCTCTTGTCATTTCCAACCCATAAGACTTTGATCGGCAGAACACAAAAGAAGATATTTTGTTGCTAACCGAACAGCACCGGCACACGTTGACTTATATTGTATGGACACAAAACCAATGCAATTATTTAAAATATCTTCTTTTGTGTTCTGCGGAAGAAAGAAAGTCATAGGGTTGGAAACGACAACAGGGCAAGTAAATGATGACAGAATATTGTTATTTTGGTGAACTATCACTTTAAGACTAGAAATGCGACATAGACTAGATTTGATCTTTAACGCTTATGAATGTGGATGCAATGTTTTTCTTATTTTACTGTCTTGCTTGTTTTTAACATTTCTCGACATGGTGTGTTTTTCTTAAACAGTTGTGCAAATCAGAGAGTTTTGCAACTGACCAGGGCATCTATTGGCCTGTGGGTGCTGGCCATCTCCTGCTGGATCAGCGATCGCTTTGGCTGTAGCTTTTGGCAGAAACTGAACTTCTGTTATCTACATGGGATCTGGTAAGTGAGGCTCATTTTACAGCAGTGTGTTCCAGTACCATTTAATTTAACATGTTACAGTCCTCGTATTATGTCAGGATTGTATTTGTGTATCAATTATTGTATAAATGCCATTTTGTGACTTTCTGTGCATAATGGAATGTGACACCATGATGCTGTGTAAAATATGTGAGCATATAAATCACAATACAGACTGTCAGGTGACCATGTTATTCTTGGTTTTTCAACTTCTGTTCAGGCACATTTTGATTGTGTTAGCCACAGCTTATGCTAGCACTTTGATCGCCTACCTGGATGCCACCCTGGAGATCCCCTATTCACTACCGGACTTGCAGTACTGGCCACTGGATAGCTGGGCAATTGGGCTGCCTTACATTGTCCTTAAAGGCAGCACAAAGCTGAGAAAAAGGTGTTAGCAGACAAAACAAAAAGCATAGATGAATTGTCATATTTATGCTTGGTGTAATGCAGATCTAGGTTCAGGATAGAGATAATCCTGGATCAGAGAGACACCTTGCTCTTTGAACGTTAAAGTGAAACAAAGTAATTGTTATACAAGACATATTTTACATCTTGTGGGGATGTTGCCATTTCTGGCACTTCGTACAGTGTGTGTTCTCCGTAAAGCTGCAAGTGTGTGTACTGTTTGTATTATAATTTTTACAAACAACTAACCGTCTGTTTTGTAAAATTAGTATTTTCACTGTTGTGACAAGATCGAATGTATTTTCGACATTTAATTCTTAAATTTGAATCAACGGCTTGAACGCTTTTAAAATACTTTTATGTTTATTAATTAAAGTGTGACAATTACTTGATTTATGGGAAAAACTTGAATGATAATTGTTGAGAAATGCTTTAGTGCGAACTTCTCACTGTGAAGGTGCTAATGTAAAATATGTTTCATTAAGAGTCTTATTTATGGAGAAGTCCCTGTATTTGTCTGATATTAGACATCACTTCCACAATATTCGGTATTGTGAAAATGTTTGTTTACAAATGTAATATTTGGGACTGTATTGGTGTTGGAATTGTTTTTAAACTTATTTTGTAATGAAAACGTTACACTTTCGCTAACCTATACTTATGATAACCATATCGTTGTATGAAATTGTGTATAATGGTGTACCGACATGACTTCACTTTTATTAAATAAATTAATATCACCACTGTATCAGTTATAATTCTTAAGACGTGTTTGGTACAAGATTATTTAAAGGTTTGAAATGTTGTCATCATGAAGGATCATAATGCGCACTAAACTCTTGACACACAGAGGACTAAACTGGTTGGTAATGGAACTGGTCGTATGCTTTATTTGAAAAGATGGGGTCAAGTCGAGGTTAAGGATTTTCCAAACAGATGTATCGATTTGCTCTCACGTAGCGCCATCTAGTGCTCATCTTTGGGACAGCTCATAAGTGCAGTACATGCAGACACCTTCTGCTCTGTCTACAGAGATGTTTTAATATTTAAAGAATTTTTACAAAAAATGTGCATAATTTACAAATACAGTATGCCTTCTGCTATAGGTTATATAGTTTATGTTATATGATATCGGCCAACACTTTCACTAGACTAGATTCTCACACAGTTTGAAGTAGATTCCCCAACATGTTATAAGTGCCTATATGGTAATTTCGTGGAAAGTGACCAATGACGAAACATTATTTGACAAAACTTACTTTTTACAGCTCAAACGTGTAATTATTACAAGCTTCCTATATCAATTTGTGACATAAAAAAATATATTCAACGAAATAACTCGCAAGTGAAATCCCTATCCATTAATAATTTACTGTAATCTCCCTAATGAAACAGAGGTATGTCCTCAACCATCCAATCACAACCCAGCTGTTTCTAACATGCTTTCCTTTGAGGGAAATAAATCTATTTAAAAAGTGCACAGATAAAAAAAACAAATAAAAGCATGCCATGTAGCGCGACTAGACTGAAAAAACAAAAACATCCTTTCAGTTCGGCTGATCTCTAATTATTACCTACCAGTACAGCAGCCCGTGGGAAGTCCCGCCTACCGCGCTTTGCGATTGGCCCCGATGCGTAAAGCGTGTCGTAGACGGCACTTGATTGGACACAAACGCTTTCTGTTTTGGGTGCATGCCAGAGGTCCGGAGAGGGGAGGGGAACCGTCTAGTTTCCGGTTTTGGGCTGGAATTGACACACAATGAGGACTCGGGAACAGCCGCTCAAACGCCTTCTGTAAATAAACAGGACCTTTTATCGTGCCGGTGAACTATGGAGAATCAGGTAGAGTATTCAACGCTTTTGGTGTTGCATGGGGTGAAGTCAACTTTTGTAAGCGCGCGCCTAGAGAAATCCACCATTGCAACTGAATGTGGACACTTGGAGCTCGTGAAAGCAGCGGATCGGAGCCGTATACCCCCTCCCTCCTCCCTCCACTCAGCTATTTGACTCGAGCAGGCCACGCATATTAAAGCTACATCGGTATTTGAGGACATCAGCTGCGTTAGCCAGCTTTTGCAGTGGGCAAGTCCTGCGTGCACGATCACAACACAAAGAGAGTGTTTTTGTCCCGTACTTCTGTGGCCCGGGAGTCAGTATCAGTCTGCGGCTTTTATTAGAGGAAATGAGGAGCATGCGTTTTTATGCATTAGTGCTTGTGACAGAGCATGCACGGTGAAGGGTGTCTCGTGTAATAGTGGGGGTTCCTGGTATACTTCTGGAAGCGGGAAGCTATACCCTTCCAGGCAAATTAATTGCCCTTTATTATGCATTATGATGAATGAGATGCTTAAACGCGGAGTGCAGTAGCAGATCATATGCTGTCGATTAATAAGATTCCTTTTACATTCCGGCTTTTATTCTGGTTGATGTTTTTCACAATGTCTGTGGTTAGCAGGATCTGAATTTGTTTTCCTGATGCTTTTACATTAAGCGGTCCCTTTAAAAAAACCACCTGAATCACATTTGTAATTTCAATGGTAATGTATTAACAGTTAATCTCCTTCAAATGATCAGTTGAATGTTCTTTTTCTCTTTGACAGTTTCAACGCAATAACAAAAGCCTTGTGTAATAACTATGGTGTTTTAACAGAAGTTATGTTTCTTATTATTAAAATTAACCAGGGTTTTGTCACTGTTACCATAGTCAGTAACTGTATATTTTTAGTAAAGCCATAGTAACCACAAATAATTATAGTCTCATGTACATGGTATTTGTACAAAAATATGGTCATATTAGTATACCATACGTATACCACTTGTTTACTCGAATAAAACCATGTTTAGTATTCCTAAATAAACTTTTGTCGGGCCATTCACGGACAGGGATTAGATAAACCCATAACTACTAGTTAACTTAAATTAGGATATTAATGTAGGTTTTACAAACATGTCTTACAAACAAGCATTACCGTGTGCATTTTCAGACAAAACAATAGCACTGATATATTTTCATACATTTGCCATTGCAAGTAATGCTTTCAGGTTAGACAGTTCTAGCATTTATTTTATTCTGGGACTTTGCCGAAACCCTGTCCGGGAAACCCTCTTGACTACCGATGGCACTGTTGATGACAAATGTATTGAAAAATATCTCATTTCCACGTAGGGGAAAAAATCTGAATCATTCAGCGTAATATTAAGAAATGGTTTGCTTGGCGTTTGATTATCTGTCCAGTTTTATTGTTTACATTATTTGAACATGCCCTTTCTCTTAATAGGCTTACTGAAATGTATAAGACACGATGACAAATATCAAAAACCTAATTTGTTTATAAATCTGATTTGTGATCCAGACCTTTGTGAATTGAAGGCTGGTTGTAAGCGTTTGTTTTGTACACACCATACTCCTTGAATGAATAGCCTTAATGCTGATATAACGTTAAAGAGGAAAAAAGCAATCAGGATGTCAATAATAATAATAAAAACAATCCTTATGAAATATCATGAATGCAGTCTAATTAAATTCTATTTCCTGAGCTGCTTCACATTGCACAACAACATTGCAGCTCCTCTGAGACTTGTTTTATTGCTCCCTTGGTGATTTACACATGTGTTGCTTGTATTTGACTCTGCTTGACTGGTAATCTGTATCATAGCAGTGATCCAACCCACAACGTATTGTCTCAGTTTTGGCTTTGATAAAGTGATGCAGGTGAGTACCTATGCTGGGGATTTCTTAGGTCTGCCCTGCACCCAGAAGCCAATAGACTTCTGTTTAATCTGCTCCTTTTCAAAAAGGTCTTTTTGATGTTTTTGTCCCCATTCTCCTGGATTAGTGTTGGATCCTATTATGTCTGTCTCGTATCATCTTTGTATTCGGGCGGGCATGTTCCACTCGGGCAGGAAGAGGTTTTTTGCGGTTAGTGTTTGTAATTGTTACCTCAAGGCGAGTTACTGTGACAAAATAACAAAAAGCAAGGCCTGGAAATAGAACAGACTAATGCTGCATCGTCCTTGCCGTTGAAGGAAGTCAGCCTTTTGTCTGTATGAGACATGTGGCTGGGGATTGTAGTCAATGAATGAGATGGACTCATGGGGTCATTCTAATGCCTGGCAGCATCGGGCCATGGCAGGTTTGGGCTTTGGAAACGTGGGAGTGTCGGCCTACAGATAGTTAAATGGGCATTATGATGTCAGGACAAGCAGGCCAGATGGCAGCCAATACGATTCTTCACCTGTCTTTCTCTATTTTCTCACCTACTTTTGCCTTCTTTTATATTTAAACCAGGCTCCTTTTAGTTGTGTTTTTTGGTTCTGGTTCTCTTGGTGAGAAGGGGCAGGAGTCAACAGCAGCTGAGCATCTGGGCACCTGGACCCACTTTGGCCCGTATCCATCCACCCTATGTGGAGTCTCTGGGCAGCGTTCTTTTTTCCTGGCTGCTTTTCAAGGAATTCCCCTGATGTCTTTCTCTGGCCATTTGGCAGTACCAGCCATGATACAGATGATTAGTGTATCGAGCATGTGTATTAAATACAGGGGTACGACTAAAAAAAAATGACTCCAAAAATAAGTTGTGCGTAAGTTACTCCGGTAAAACAGCTTCTACTTTATGAATTGTGACCCAGTCTATGAAATCTAGGCTAAAGTCTCAATCTAATAATGAGATGAGGATCAAAGTTTGATTGCGATCATTCATTTCACTAGGATTTCAATCTTTGACATGGCCTCACTTATTCAATATTAAAGATATGTTCATTACTGTTAATGTGTATGACTTTATGTAGAAACAGTCAATCACAAAAAATGACTTTAGCTGGATGTTTACAGGCAGGGTCACAATTGGTGAAATGAAAAATGTGTATTCTTCTCACAGTACAGCTTTGCAAGTATTCAACTGTAAATTATTGTTATACTTGCAATATAATTTATTTCTCCCTAACAAATCTTGTCTTTCTCAGTGTCAAAATACTTTTGATTCTTATATGCGTCTCATACCGAAGAGAATTGTAAATCTGGTTGAATGGTTTCATTTATGTGCGTTTCTCTCTGTTGACAGTGTACGGTTCAGGTAAAGCTTGAGCTGGGGCACAGGGCTCAGCTGAGGAAGAAGGTGACATCAGAAGGCTTCACTCACGACTGGATGGTGTTTGTTCGAGGCCCGGAGAACAGCGACATTCAGCACTTTGTGGATAAAGTCGTCTTCCGGCTGCATGAGAGCTTTCCTAAACCTAAGAGAGGTAAACTGTACAACTTTATGAATAACACATTTGCACCAAACAGTTTAATATCCCAAAACATCATTGGGAGGATTTTGATGTGATAATTATTCATTCTTAAAATTAGGAGCAAAAATATCAACCTATTTGATTTTTTCCATGCTTCTAAAGTAACACAGCTGGTTTTGAGGCAAAGTTGTCCTTCCGAAACCTTGTATTTCCATACTTGGTGATTTACATTTTTTTACGTAAATCATTATTATTAGTCTCCCTTTTTGTTTGTTACTGGGATTTGCAAATATCTAACCAATACAAAGAGCTTGTTTCGAATCTTTGCCAAAGGAGACAAAAACAAAGAATCTGGACATCGAAAGGACAGGGACAATATATAATATTTACATGCATAAGGCACCATTTACAGTTAGCTTGTCAAAATAAACCCACACAGAATGATCGGGACCTAGAGTTGGAGTACATTATACATCATCCCGCTTTAATGCTGAAATTACGCTGCTACTTATTGAATATCGATTTGTGTTTAACTTTTTTAAAGAGACTGCCAGTGACCACGATTACATAAAAAAGCAGTGTATGAAATTGGCCAATGGGCAAATGCACAGTTTAGTAGTCATTATATAAAAAAGTGATCATAAAATGCTTATGATGAATCAGTCATAATAAACCATTCCAGAGAGACATGTGATGCTGTTTTTGAATTACGGATCCTCCGGTCAACACAAATGTTCATTTTGAGCCATTAGAGAAGAAATACATAAGTATTCAGGAATCCGTATATTCAGCTATAATGTAGCTGAAAGTTTTTCCCAAATTTGGTTCATGAACAGAAATATTCAATACTACAATAGAGATGAAAATCATTGCTGCTCTTTTGCTCGGTGTCGGTTTTATGACTTTGACAAATACCTGGTGGTCATTTTCTCTCCTAAGTTGTAAAACTACAATGAGATGAAGTGGCAATTGATTAATGCGGGTTTATGATGGCAGATGTTCAGTGGTAGAGAGAGAGAGAGAGAGACATATTTTTTATGAGCCAATTATACTTATGTCAGTGGAATAATTCATGTTTTGCATCTTAGTGTGTAAGGAGCCCCCATATAAGGTTGAAGAATCAGGGTATGCTGGCTTTCTGATGCCAATAGAGGTCTACTTCAAAAACAAGGTAAGAGATCTTTCCCTACAATTATTCTTTTTTTGTCGACTCTCATCTGCATTCAGCCCCCCCATCTGACTCATTCCCATACAATGCGCTTGTCTTTTTCTGTCTCATCTTTTGTGAAAATCACCACGCTGAGATTGAGTGGGTAACGTATTGAACGCAGCGATTCGCCTTATGAACTTTACACCGAGGTGGTATAATGCTAAACAATTACAATCTCCTTTCCAAGACCACCCACTGCCTGACAAGCTTTTGATATGTTTTAAAAACATCACATGAAAGGATTCCTGTTTTCCTGAGCCGTCTTCAACATATCCATATTTCATCATGCTGAGGGAAGTGATGAGGTGATGAAAAGAGAGAGAGAGATGGAGCAGGAATGTTCATTTGTAACTGTAATCTTTCTTAATCTGTGCTCAGAAGCGTTGCAGATGAATCTCAGCCTGCAGTTCTTTATCTCTGGACTGTGAAATGTAATCCATCAGATTATGGTGTCGGTCTTGCCTCTGCTGGCTTTGCTTTAGTGCTTTGAGGCTTGTCTGTGTTGTTCGCTGATATGAGCAGAATTAATGGCAACACTGACTAATGTCATTCACGCAGGAGGAGCCGAAGAAGGTGTGCTTTAACTACGACCTCTTCCTCAACCTGGAGGGCAACCCACCTGTCAATCATCTGCGCTGTGAGAAACTCACGTTCAATAACCCTACCCGCGATTTCCGTCGCAAGCTTGTCAAGGCCGGAGGGGTGAGTGGTGCATTATGGGATGTTTTTTATTATTGTTATTTAAGATGGTCTCTTCTGATGTATACATGACAGTTGTTTATTGCACTGTTGGGTAGTTGACATGGGATAGTTTGTCATGTCCTGCGGTGTGACATGCTGTTCATGCTGAAATGGCGTTCTGCTAATTCTTTTTTCATTATAATGAATGCAGCTTTTATGAGCTCATATTTCTTTAGAGACTACACGGAAATATTCATCCTTAATTCGTCTCCCTGCAGGACTGTTTAAAGGGATAGTTCACACAAAATAAAAATAAATCTTCATTTATTTGGTATTCAAATTCAAGTAATGTTGTACAAAAGAAGATATTTTGTGGTTTTGTGTCCATACAATGAATAGATGTCAATGGGGACCAGTGTTGTTTTGCTACCAGGGTTCTTCAAATGATTTTTTGGTGTTTTGCAGAAGATATAAAAAGTCCTACAGGTTTGAAATTATATGAGCGTGAATAAATGATAAAATCAATTACATTTTTGGAGTACTAACCCTTAAAAATGAACTAGTGAAGGCAAAAAAGTAAAAAAAAAAAGAAAAAATGTAAAGGACCTAAGATATATGCTTTAGCTTATACATTCAACTTGAAATGTCAATTGATACATTGTCAGCTACCTTTCTATATCTTGTATTTTACAATCTAATATCATTCAATTTATTTATTGTGTATATAACAGAACATGGTGGTCCCAGAGGGAGCAGAGGTGGTCCCGAGACCCAGTCCAGATTACCCCATGCTTCCAACCATCCCGCTGTCCGCCTTCTCGGACCCTAAAAAGAGCAAAACTCCACAGGGATCAAAGGTATAAACATTTTAACTTACTAAAAGAATTTCCTTCTTAGATCTTTCGAAATAGTTTATTACACATCAAGGCACTACACCAGATCAATACACAACATTGGTTGTACAGCATTCTGTATTCTTTTGTTTGCTTGTAATCACAAAATCACATCATTTTAATCTGGAATTAAGTGACTATTATGTAGGACGTGCATCATATCGCTGCTGAACCACCTTCAGTATATTTATCATATCTGAGCGCTGATGGCTTTGTCTGGGTCGCTCTGTGGCATCTTTCATTAGCTCAGGAAAGTGAATCGGTTGCCTGCTGCTGTTTCGCTGTGATCATCCAGAGCGAGCTGGACATCGTCCAACATCCCCATTATCATTAACACTCCTGATCTGAGAACAGCCTCATCAACAAAGCACATGACCTTTGAGTGGAGGTCAATGTTGAGTTAAATTAAACTTGCTGTAAGGTTTTTTTTTGATGATTTTTTATTAAGAGGTGTCAAGTGGCAATTCATCTTTTTATATGGAATATGTTCTGTTATTCTGTAATATTTGCAATAATTCTATGTATTGTGTTTTCCATGTTTCATAATTTCAAATATTTCCTCCTTCTGCCACTAGAAACTGTATTAATATGCATTTGCTTTAATGAAACAAGGCAACAATTGTGAGATGTGTCACATAAATAGATTAGAATTAGTGAGTTGAATGTTTTTGATCTATCAAACTATGTTCTGGTCTTGTAGGAGCCCAGTAAAGAAGGAAGCAAAGTGTCAAAACCTCACAAAATGGCTAAGGAGCATCGAGAACGGCCGAGGAAAGATTCAGAGAGCAAGGCGACGTCCAAGGGAGATGCCGACCGGGACGGCGGCAGCAAAGCAAGCCGCGACCCTTCCTCCTCCTCGTCCAAGAAGCCAGAAATCAAAGTGAAAGATGAGAACAAAGTGGTGCCCAAAGCTGCTTTCAAGGAGCCCAAGCTCACGCTCAAGGAATCCAAAATGGAAGGCATGTCTCCTAAGGGAGGGGGGGCGGGGTCAGCCGGCGTTGGAGGTGGAGGCGGGGCGGGCGACGCTAAAGTCCCCAGCAAACGACCTTCCAATGCGGAGTCGCCCAAACCCAGTGTCAAGAAGCCAAAGAAAGGAGGGTCCGAGGGGTCAAAAGGCTCTGGGGGCGGGGGGTTCACAGGCACTTCCCCCCGAACGGCGTCGTCCTCAACGACTTCTTCAGGCTTCGGGGATAAGAAGGCATCTAAAGAGAAGGGCCGCTGGGCCAAGAGCAAATCGGAAGCCCAAGAGGTCAAAGAGCCCAAAAAGCCTCCGGAATCCGATGACTCCAACTCGGAAGATGAGGCTTCGTCTAAGTCGGAGGTTAGACTTGGTTTAGTTTTGGTTTTTTATTTAAATTATTTAATGTATTAGGTGCAAAGAAAACCTGAAGCCTAAAAAAACTTTGTAGTGAAAATCCTGAAATGGTGTTATTGTTTTTGTGAAAAAAATGTAATTAAACTTTTTCAATTGGACGCCACACTCGGCTTGAAGCATAGATTAATAGCAGTAATAACAAGAGTTTATATCTTCCTTTCCTTCCCGTAGCAGTCGGCACCTTCCAGCCCATCTGATTCCAGCTCCAGCTCAGAGTCGAGCTCAGACTCCGACTTTGAACCACAGCAGAAACAAGGCCAGGGTAAGACGTGATCTTTCACCCCAGGGAGTGTCCTGATAAGCTCTCAGATCCATATATAGATTTCCCTACTACACTTTTACTCCGTTCACTGTCGACTTTTTTAATCAGTTACCTTGGAGAGGTAACTCCATTTTGAGGAAGTGTCTCAAATTTACAGATGTAGTTGTGTTAATGTTATACTTCTGATAGTTTGAAAGCAAATGGAACTGGAAAAATAACCAATAGATTTGAACACAAATTTGAACAAACTGCAGATGTAAAGCTAAATCGGTCCTATGAAGAAATGTATACAGAATCATGAAAAGCACTTTAGATGTTTATTGCGTGGACTGTGTACTGTAGGTCCCCTGCGCTCTATGGTGGAGGATCTTCAGTCAGAAGAGTCAGATGATGATGACAGCAGCTCAGACGAAGAGACGCCAGTCAAGAACAACCTGCCCAATCGGGACTCCAGGTCGTTCAGATCTCTCTCTCTTTCTTGCCAGTGTTTGTTTAAGCAAATATTTCAGATGCTTTAAGTCTCTATAATCAATGTTAGGGGAGGCAGGGAACCGCTTTGTTTGCTCAGAGCAAACACTTCAAATTGTACGTCGCTCTCTGTCCTGTTTAATTCAAGTCGATGAGCTGAATTTAAAGATTTACTGTTTAAGGTTGGAAGCATCAGATGTATGGTAGAATTTGTCCATTATAATTTGTTTTATTTAAATATACAATGTATTTACTTACAGAATAAATGCTCCTTTAATGAAGTCAAAATGCATTCCGCAAAACATCAGGTTGAATGGTTTATTTGAACGTTTTATGTATAAACTCATTTTTGCTCACACTGCATGTGTACATTTTAGTTTCGATGAAGACATTTTGAGAAATAAATTCAAAGAAATGGTCAAAACAGTTGATAGTTGGACTCTAAAAGGGATTTATTTAAATGTAAACAGGAACGTATTTGACTTTTGCCCTCTCCTTTCACAGGCTGAGTCTAGACAGCGAGAGTGACTGCAGCGACGGGCCGCAGCGTCCCATTCGAGATCCGCCCCCTCAGCCACAGAAACACAGCTCCAACAACAACAAGGTTACTATATATTCAAGACTGCATGGCAGCGTTTCTTTTAGAACCTTGACAGTTTTATTCATACAGTTCTCCAAATCTTTCGACTGGCAGTGAACGCTTACTTTATCCTCTTTGAAACTCAATCGCTGCAGTAGACTGCCCGTTGAGGAATTATTAATGTTGAAAGATGATGAACAATTGGCATTATCTCTTGGATTATCCTGCACCCGGTGTTGAAATGAGGCGGTGACCCATGGCTTTTGATCGAATGCTTGTGGAATGCCGCATAACTGGGAGCCTCCAGCGGTGCTTAGTTTTAACAATGCTCAAACACTGGCTCTCTGTTACTGGAAAAACACTGCGATAGATCATTTTTCCTTAGTTAGTCACTGTGATATTTTTGTTCCAATCTCTGTCTGTCAATCACACAGGTGTCAGGAAGGAAGAGTCCGGACCCCTGCTTGCGTCAGGAAAAGGTCCTGAAGAAGGGTTACGACAAGGTAGGAAGGGTAAATGAAACTTTTAATTTTACACATCTCACCCTTATGCGTTTATTCCTATTTGGTTAACATCACACAAAAGTCCTGCATTGAAAACCAATAAAAAGCTATCTGTCCACACTAAATGTGAACAAAAAGGTTTTTACAACAGTGGATTCTGGGATTGCAAATCCACTAGAGAAGGTGCCATAAATATGTTGCTTTGTCTATGATGCCATTTTAAAACCTTCCTCTTTAAATAGTAAATGAGATAATTTTTTTAAAATAGATTTGGTACTAGTGCATATTTTTTTATGTCTGCACATAAAAACAACACATCTGTTGGTCTCATGTCTTGTTTCAGGCATACACTGAAGAGTTGGTAGATCTTCACCGCAGGCTGATGGCATTAAGGGAACGTAATGTTCTGCAACAGGTATGTGCAACATACTGAAAGGCATTTTGGATATATTGTCTAAAGGAAGATTCAATAGACGATCAAACGATGTCACTTTTAAACAGCATCTCAAGTTAAAATAGTGTCTGAGGACCTCAGTCTCCGTTTTATTTAGTTGTACTCATCCTCATCTCAGTTGTTTGAAAGGAGGAACACATCCTGTATACAGTATGTGTGCCATTACAGTGAAATTCACGAAATAAAAAAACTTTAATAACCCATGACTTGTGCCACAGAATTTTAGTTGTTGTAAACCAAAAAGAATTCTCAACTTGACTTGGGTTTGTGAAAAACCATTGAGCGAATACTGAGGCGGCACATTTAATTTACATAAAATCCTTAAAAACCAAATCGTGCAGCTTTAACAAATACCATTGACCTGTTTTGTACCTCCAGATCGTGAACCTCATCGAGGAGACGGGCCACTTTAATGTCACCAACACGACTTTTGACTTTGACCTTTTCTCATTGGATGAGTCGACTGTCCGTAAACTACAGAGCTACCTAGAGGCTACCGCCACATGACAGGAAGTCCATCACGGTTTGGGGGGCTAGGGACAGGGGGCTGCCCTTTTTCACTTTTGTGCTGAGAGAGAAAGATGCAGCAGGTGACAAGTCTATGAACAGGAAATGGGAAACAAAGGCATGACATCACAGCCATAAACCGATTACTAAAGAAGAGGAACAGAGGACGAGTGAAAGGTGTTGGTGCACGGACGATATTTTGGGAACAGCTGCTAGCCGACCAGAAAGGCTTCCCAGGAACAAGCGTTTCCTTCATTCTTCTATCTAAGAAACTCTCCTCCTCTGCTTTCTTCTTTCTCATCCCATCTCAACATCCTGCACAACAGGAAGTTCTCTGCTTAAGGGGCCTGAACTGTCGAATCTAAATTCGAGGAAAACGTCTCTCTGTAGCCATACGCACTGATGCATCGAGGGCCACAACCTTTTATATTTTATTTTTCTACCAATGTTTTCCAAGGTATTTTCGACTGTGGTCGGTAAGAAAGCCCTGCACGCCATGAATGTATCGCTTTTTATCCTCTAGGGCTAGTCTTAGTGCCTTTATCATCTCATTCGTGCTCTTAGGAATTACAGCAGTGTTATCTTTCACTTTCTTATGTGTATGTGGGATGCCGGGATATCTTTTCTGGGATTTCCGAGTCGTATGCCTATATGTATCGATCCTCATTTATGTGTTTGCCAAACGGGCCTTAGAACTAAATGTTGTGCTTTGCTAGTGCAGCTCGTGAAAGTATTTGCAAATCTGTGTTGACGTGTTTTCCGTTATCATATTTTGTTCATACGTAGACTGAAAAAAGAGAGACAAAAGAAAAGGAAAAATGGGTGAGACGAGCTTACATGGACGTAGATAATTAATAGGAAATGGCCCCTGAAACGGCAGTCTGTAAATTCACTGTGCTTCTGACACAAACTCTCTCTCAGACTATCATCTCGGCTCCGCTCGATTTCGTCTCGATGCCCTGCGCGTCTATTCTCATGCTAATAGCTTTAAAGGGCGCTGTGGACTGAGCTATAGACCATATGCCCTTAACTTCACCCTGTGTGGGAGTACTGTATGTTTGTGTGTGTGTGTCGTAAAAGTGTTTGCTTGCAGAGTTTATTTTAATCTTCAACAGATTCCGATGCTGTTGGTCTGCTGCACAGCAAACCATTTTATACTAATTCACTTTTGGTTAAGAGTTGGATTTGAGAGAGTGGCTGAATTGTGTTGTGTGACCTTTAGACGCCCAACTCCTAGTTCATGAACTTTAACCTTTGACCGCATACTGGTTCGGGTCAGCCTGTCATAAAGGGGCAGGGCAAGAGGCAAAAGGGGTGGAGTTAAGTGAACTTGAGTGGCAGCTCTGAAGAAATGCCCCGCTGAGCACACCCTGTTCTTTATTTTTTTTATCTTTTTATTTTGAGGGGGTAAATTTATTTTTTATTTATGTACCTCTGCACTTTTGGCTTTGTTGACTCAAGTACTTAAGTAATTGTATTTTTATGAATTTTATACAATATTTACATGCAATATGATATTAACTTTTTGTGTCAAGAATCGCCAGTTTTTTTTAAGGAACTTTCAATTTTGGTTTCTCTGTATCAGCACATTACATCATCATAGACTGTAGGAAATGACCATACGAACTTGAATCTGTTACTTCAGGCCGATACATAAGATCATGGCAGGCTGTGTTTGTTTAGAAAACTTCACATCAAGAGTTGACAAACCATGGTTTGTTGTAGCCTGCTGTACACAGGACCCTATTACCATTCACTACAAGGGGAGAAATGCGGATGAGAAATAAGAAATATTATGTGAGTTTTCAACTGTTCAGATCTGTATTTTACACAGAACAGGAAATGAACACTAATGGGAGGGGCATACATAGAAGTACATGTATAATACACAGTGGGAGTCTCATCTACAGAAACAAATACTGCATCATTTTCTGATCCTCAGCTTGCAGTTGCAGAGAACTGTCTTTTTGTCAGTCTGTGGTGTTTTTATTTGTGTTTGCTGTATTTATCCGTGGGATCGGGGAGCTCTGGGTTTTTACATGTGATCTGAACAGAAGCGTAACCTTTAGTTGATGTTAAACTTGGCATACAGTGCCACCATGTGGTCATTTGATGCAAGTTATAATAAGGGCAAAATATGTTACTTTTTATGTTTTTATTGCAAAATCATATTATGAATAAAGTCATTTGAGTACTGTTTACGTGGCTTTAGTGTCCTTTGTTTATTTTAAATGACGGTATGCCCATCATGGATGACGTTTTATTTTACTCTGGGTATAAACGTTTCGCATCATTTTTCAGTTCAATGACGATTGTTGTTTTTGTAAATAAAAGCTGGCTTTGATTTTGCTTCGACAGATTTAACAATGAAGCTACAATCAGTTATGAAAAGAATTCTGAAAACTCTTTCTGTCGGTTTCTCGGTTAAACCCCTTTTTATATGTCATTTATGCGAGATGATATCAAAATTATCTTTGTTAAAGTAATTAAACGTTTTTTTTCAGCAAACTATATCAGTAATAGAAAGTAGGCTACTTCCCGCTAACAATATTCGCTTCCCGAGATTCGTACAGAAAATAACCCAGATAGCAAAAATCATCTGATCCAGATCCACCGTCAGTTCTGGGCCAGATCTGCACAACGGACTTGGGCCGGTGTCTTTAGCACAACGGGCCAATACCGGCACACATCCGTCACACTAAATTAAATTCTCTCTGTATCACTTACTGCCTTCCATATGTACTTAGTACCACAGAAACACAATTTGACGACGCCATGATTTGATAAATGTAATAGTGTTATAGATTTAATAAGTGCAAATATGTAATGTAAATACAATCTTTTAAGCTGGGAAGGCCTTTGCTAGCTTGACCTTACATTTACATGAATGCCAGTCTTTCTCTAATACTACTCAGCAAACTTTAACATAAAAAATACCAAAAGCCAATTAAAATCCTCAATTGCATGTAATAGAAGACCTGTCTTCTGTTAGCAGGTATAGATATGGAATTATTTGGTTCCCTAAAATAACCAAATGGGATCCAACGTCACAGTTGTTGGGTTCCTAATATAAAATATATTTAGAGGGTAAAGGAAGAATACACCAACATTATATATCACATTTATTTTGAGATAAAGGGATAGGCCCAAGTCTCACACATTACAAGTGCAAATCGTGTTGACAGTGACATGCACTTTCAGAACCTTTAATGTCACACTTAACACAAAGTTGTCACCCTGCTCAAAGGATTTCAGAGTCAGGTAAAACCAGATATTACCTTCCATTGTCTGAGACCTCACATTGTTAAGCTTGTAAGCTCTACATTAGACAGTAACTGTATTTCTAAGTTCATGAGAGCAACCAGATGGAATCGTAAAAAGATAAGAAGAGAGAATACAGGCTTAAATGGAAATCCCAGACAGAAGGACTAACTAGCTCACTCCTACCTTCATTCTCAGAGTTTGAATGAGCATATGTATCATTTCATGCAAAAATCACTTAAACTCTGATGTACAAAAGGCCTCACTGTGGTCATGTCATTGCTGCGTAGTCTGAGTTTACATATTTAAGGATATCTTGCTGAGAAAAACAAAATCTAGTGCATTTACAGAGGGAAAATAAAATCTTTGGATTTGCGTTGCAGGTTCTTTGTGTATTCAAGTATTTGACTGATTTTAGTTGCAGACATTTCCAAATTGTCACCTCTCCACAGTAGCACTTATAATTCCTTCATATCATTCCCTTATTTCACAAGACACATATTCAGCGTTATTCCAGACAACAAAGGCAGAACAATGTTTTTCCATAAAGCTAATGCTTATACTGGAACTCAATGACTTCCAATGTTAGTATTTTGAGGACAGTCAGAGAGAGAATCAGTAAAGAATCAAATAAGACCGCAGAAGGATTCCCATTCGTAATACATATACACACACACACACTATACAACAGGTTCATGGCAATTTAACAAAGAATTACAATAAAACAACGAAATCAACCAACTGGTCAAACATGTACACATGTGATGTGTACAAAAAATAATAAGAAAAGATATATGGCTTGTGTGATATGAGTGTTGCCAAACAACCGCCTTCAAAGAACGAATTCTTAAATTCCTCTATGTACATCTAGTTTTCATTTAGCAGAAATCAGATCATAAAACTGATTTCATTCACATCTTTCTGACATAAATCATAAGTATTAGTAAATGCCCCAGACTTATTCTCAAAGGCATTAAGTCGCGCCCGAGTTTTGGTGACAATTTACATCATAAATAATTCATCTTTAAATATAGCTTTTCAATCACCCGCTCCAAAGATACATATAACATGGCTCATAAGACACTTCATTCATTCATTGGGAGTTACCACACTTCATTACAAAAGGCAACAAAATAAATAGTAAATCACCACAGAAACGAAAAAGTCATTCAAAAAAAAATCTCACAAATGGCTTTTTGTCTTTTTTAACAATACAGATACATGTAAACAATATGATAAAAGATTAAACCCTGAACAAATGCAAATTAAAAATAGACAAGCAGAAGCAAACATAAGGTCTGAAGTGGTGTTCCTAGGTATGCGTGTTCATGTGTGTTTGTTAAACCATGTCAGTCTCTTTGTCTCTCATCTCTTTTGTTGAACCTCTATTAAGAAGGCATGGGGTCATCTGGGGTGGTGGGGGTCGCGACTTCTTTGTAAAAGTTCTCGATCTGATCTTTAAACATCTTCATAACCACTGGCCTTTTGAGCTTCATTGTTGGGCCTGACAAACAAAGAGAGAAGCTGTTTAAAATGTGTGCGCAAATACAGACTTTGATTGACACATGAACTCACACAAAGCATTCGATTTGAATATGTACAAGAATCAAAAAGGTGGACGTTAAGAACTACATTTTAAACAACGTTAACAATTTTGCTGGATGTCCACATGATGCCTATCTATGTCTACTCACCCAGCTCTCCTCCAGGTATTGAGAAATCCCTATCCAGCAACGTCCATTTCTGGATGCGCTGGGCGTTAGAAGTGGATTTTTCATTGACGAGGTTGATGCCCTCCTGTATAGCCGCATATACAACACGATCATGCTCGCTTACGATCTGACTGACTCTTGTGGAGTTGCTCCCGAGTTTGCGACACAGCTCTTCGGCTTCAGGAGTGAGTTCATCTTCAGGAAGGCCCGTCTCACCGTTTAACTGACACTGGAAGACAGACAGAAAACTTGATTCATGAGGAATTCTTTTTATCTGTATATTAAATAGTTTTTGATGAAGTCAAAATAAAAACATTACAACTATTAACTGTTCAGCCAAAATAAAACATGTCTTGCTATTTGTTTATCTATATGCCACACCAGATAATCCAAATGACTCAAAATCGGTTTGGTTCTTAATTTATTTTGTCCCGAACACTTCAAAACCATTGAGATCGAAAGTTAGCAATGTTCTTTTTTGCATTTACCACTCATATTGAATTTGATTGTTTATTTTATTGATGTTGTTTTTATTTCTATTTAAATTGATCAAAATAACCTAAAAATATATATGGGGGTGTAAAGAACCCAGTAAAATGTTTTTGCATTGAGCCTTTGTAGTTACACACATTGTCCATTGGATGGCAGCAGCTTTAAGGCTATGAGTTCATGAAAGCGTTAACACAAGATTTATCAGTGACTGATAGGACTGTGATCAAATTTAACTTGCGTATCTGCAAATCATATAACCATACACACAAAACTTTGTATTGGAGCCACCAGATCAGATACGCAGATTAGATTTACGTCATTAAGTTATCCATATCTTTCATAAATATATAAGGCCATAAATGGATAAGTAATTCACATTTACACACACACCCTAGATTACCTTAATAGTGATCAGCATAGACAGGAACTTTCTCTTATCTCCGATAAGCATGGCATTGCTTATCAGTGGAACAGCTTCTTTAACTGCATCTTCAATGGGCACAGGAGGAATGTTTTCCCCTCCGGCTGTAATGATCAATTCTGGAAAATATACAAAGATTTTATGAAAAAAAATCACATTTAAATCTGTGACCACATTGTATTCCAGCTAAGAATCCACCGTGATTACCTTTAATCCGTCCGGTGATGAATAGAAAGTTGTTCTGGTCGTGTTTGCCGAGGTCGCCCGAGTGCAGCCAGCCTTCTGCATCTACAGACTCTTCAGTTTTATCAGGCATGTTCAGATAGCCCATGAACACATGACGACCCCAGAAACAGATCTCTCCATTCCCATCAGCATCGGGGCTGAAGATCTTTGTTTTACAGCCTGGAATAACCTTTCCACAGCTGAGAGAGCAAGCAGGAGATGTTAGATACACGCTAGGTGAATTGAGGTCATTTAGTTTGTTTTAGTTTTGAGGAAAAATGGATGGAAGCACAAACTTGAGCTTTAAAGAAATGACGTGTTTGTGTACCTTGTCAGTCTGAAGGCATCGGGCAGTGTGATGGTGTGAGGTCCTGAACTCTCACTCATGCCATAGAGCTCCAACAGTGGAATGTCCAGACTGAGGAAAAACTCCAACGTGTCTTTGGTTATAGGAGCAGCTCCAGTGTAGCATTTCCTACAGCGATCCAGACCCAGTGCCTTCCGAACCTTCCGGAACACCAGACGCTTCGCTAACCGATAGTTAAGTGGATTTCTAGTCATGTTGCCATTACTGGAGAGAAAAGTCAATTACTCTCTATTAACACCGTATTAAATGTATACTACTGTTCTAGCACCAGTACTATTTTATTGTATAAAACATCAACGCATATTTTTTTATTTGACATTTTAATACATGTTTATGCTAATTACGTTATCAGTGCAAAACATTTTTGTAACACAAAAAATATATTTTGAGAAATGTCCCAGTTTGTGTCCGTTCAATAGAAGTCAATGGGATCTAACATTGTGTGGTTACGGAAATTCTTAAAAATCTTTTTTTGTGTTCCACATAAGTCATACGGGTTTAAAATGAGGGTGAGTAAATTATGAAAGAATTTTCATTTTGGGGTGTACTATCCCTTTACTCAAATGGAGCTTTGGCTTTCTAGTGAATATTTATAAATACAGACTCTTAACTGACTCAATTCTGTGTGTGTGTGTACATACAGCTCCATTTTGTTCAGGTTGGTCTGCAGACCCACATCTTTGGCCCAGGATGCCACTTTCCGGCGTACGGTGGAGGATTTGGCTCCGACAGACTTCATCTTTTCCTGCATCTTCTCCCACACTCGCGGGACGCCCATGAAAGCAGTAGGACGAATCTCACGTAAGGTGTTGACCAAGGAACCCTGGGACACAACACCATTTCTATTAATACCTGTCTCAGGAAGGTTCACGTATGCAACATCACATCAAGTTAAAAATAATACATTTGTTTTAAATATTTTTTCTTATTTACAGATTAATTAATTGTATTATTTACAGATTCATTCAAATAATAGCACCAGATCAGTAGACACATATTGGCTTGGATTTGAAAAGGGCTGAAAATGAAACATCATAGAGGACTTTTTGTAGATGAAAGCATTGAAATCATGAAATGATCATCAGGGAATGGTCACAATGGTTCACTTCTATTTGCCTTATTTTTATTCTTTAACACTACTGTGTAAACGAATTTTCCCACAGTCAGTTTTACAGTGATTATGATCAATGACGCTCAGCTCAGTAAGTTTGGCTAATAGGTTTACCGCTGCTAAATGTCATGTATGCATCATTCACGTCATACTGTCATTCTGAAATGTTTTAAAGGCAGCACCTCTTAGTGAGAGAGCACGTGCAGAAGCGCACACTAACCTTTAGTGCATCAGGCTGTGCAAAGTACGAGGCTCCTCCTACTTTCATGGTGATCCAGATGTCAATCATCTGTGCAGCGACATGGCTAAGCGGCAGGTAGCTCACTACGATTTCCTGCGATTTGTCTGCATTTGTCAGACCCACATCTTGGCTCGTTGCAAATGCTGTCCATGTCAACTACAAAAGAGAGAGAGAGAGAGGTTTGTGCTTTTCACCTGCTTCCTAATAAGTGTACACTACTACACTCAGTAGTGTAGTCACAATCAATATTGCTCATGTTTGGGTTTTACTCACGTTGTCGTGACTGAGCATAACTCCTTTCGGCTGGCCCGTGGTTCCGGACGTGTAGATCAGCGTGCAACACTGATTGGGTTTCTGGGAGCTGATGATGTCATCAAGCTGTGTATCGGGCTCATCGTGGCCCAGCTCCATAAACTCCGCCCACTGCATATTTCAGAGGTTTGTATAGCGAATGTCAGATTAAATGAAGGCATTTTTTAACGTTGCGATCTGAGAAAAGACGCTATTTGTTTTATTAAATGTACCGTATAGAGATTCGGCTTCTTCTCTCTTAGGTCACCTTTGAACTGGATAATGGCTTTGAGGTGGGGCAGTTTGTCCTGGACCTAAAATGCACACATTGGTGAATAAAAAACAAATTTAGTGATTTATCAGCTCAGATCTCAATTAAGCAATAGTAGGTTGAAGGTCTGATCTGGATTGTTGAATATGTTCAACACATTAATATCTTACTATTCTAATCGTACTATTATCACCTGTAGGATCTTTTGTAGCTGTTTGTTGTTTTCCACCACCAGGATATTGGCCTGGCAGTTCTCGGCTACATACTGGCATGCCTCTGGGGAGTTGGTGGTGTAGATGCCCACAGCAAACCCTCTGTTGACAACACATACATATTCTCTATTCAAGCATCCTAAAGGTGGTCACCACAGCAAACACCATCAAACACAAACGTCATTCCCACCTATAGGTGTTCCAACCCACTCCATGTAAATGTTTGCAAACGAGTAAATTTAGGCTGCTATGTAGTGGCACAACAGAGCCACCATATATCCCTTATGCACTGATAATGTAGGACAAAGCCTAAAACACATTACCTGCAGATAAGCGGCACAACACGCAACCACACACACATGACACGCAGGTGATCAGGACACAGAGCACACTCTTACCCAGCTAAAATAGCTCCGATGTCAGCGATAAACCACTCGGCGGAGTTGAAGCCAAGTATACCGACTCCATGATATCTCTCAAGACCGAGCTGTGAACACACAAACACATATTACCTGTAGTTTGCACACATTGAAACTGATAAACAATGCAACAAATTCATCGAAAATTTCAATGATCAGAAATAGTGTTTTGACTTTCGATGCTCCTGAATGTGCAGTTGACTCAAATAAAATAAAGATTTATTTTAATTATAAGTTTATTTCATTTTTTAAGAGTGTTTTTTTAATAGTTCATTTACAAGAATTATGTTTTGTACAGAAGCCTTGAACAAATTAGGTAAGTGGATTATAAATATAAATATATTAAAATATGTAGGGTTTTGCTGTAAATTATGGATTATATAGAATATTTCAAGATAGAATACTTACAGTTTCATTTATAATATGGTGGAAGGTTAAATGATTGATTTTATTGACACAAGCACAAAAAAACTGAGGATCATGACTTCCTAAACACTGACTTTAATCTTTGACATGGCCTTACTCAGTCAAAATGAAATACATCAAGGTTCTACTTTCAAATAACCGTATGTACATTATGTATGATGATTTTATGTAGAAAACAAACAAGTAAATTCTCACATAAAATAAAGAACTAGTTTACATCACCACATTTTTTTGGAACTAACTGTTAATTTACACCTATTTTTTAATAAGCAAAAATATAATGACATCTGAAAATCCGGCCTTAGTATTTCAAATGATTTTTTGGCTGTTGGGACATCTTTTGTAAAGTCTTTTCTCTGTGTATGCTGCCTAGAAAAAACACACCAAGACCTGTATTGCTCCCACAGGGTCAGAGTCTGTCACGTTACATCTAGAGTTTCCTAACTCCCAATAAACAAAACCATGGAAATCTGCCCACATCAGCCGGCGGGCACGATGTTCTGTTCCCCACAGGGAGAGCATGACCAGTCGGGAGTTGACGTTCACCCTAAGCGACACGTAACTTGATTCAAGGTCATTGAAAAACAAGCTGATGAACAATGGCCTGTGCGTACAACAGTTATTATACATCCCATGCTCATTACTCTATTGTATCACTCTCAGGGGGGTCAGAACGGCACAAACTAGACTCGCTGATGCTGTAATTAGTTCCATGAGTCTAAAGCTGTTTTCAAACGCATATGTGAACGGACCCTTTTAGCATTGCTGGTGCTTTCGTCCTGCAGTTACCTTAAGTTCAATGTTTTCAAGTACATCACTTTACAAGCACTTTTATGCTCTGTTACCAAAGCATTCCTCTTATCAGGAACATTATAGGGTCATTTCAGTTAGCAGTGTAAAGGAATGGTAAACTGTCGCTATCCCAATAACACAGATGAAGATAATGAGAATTACTAGAGTTATCTACAGCATCAATGAGCAGGAGTTTGTTGTGATACAACAGTGCTTGACTCAAAACAAACGTGTGTATGAAACCTTTTAAATATGGGCCGGGTTTATGACATCATGTCTTGTACATGGTATTATGAACTATGCCATCAAGATTATGTTGTAAAACTGGATATAGATCAAGTTTTGCCAAAATTGTATGAATGAGCTGCATACCATAAGTATTCTGCAAAAGTAAATGAATACACGGAGTTCGCCGTAGATATCATTTCAAGAATAATTATAATGTAATATAATATGATGTAATTTCAAGACTCTATTGCAAATTGGAAATTAAAGTAAATAATCTAATAAAATAATCCAGAAAAAACTAAATGGCCTGAGGTCTCAGAAGGTCACAAATAGAGACAATCTCATGCGCTCACCTTCAGAAAACTCTTGGCAGCAGTACGGGAAGCTTTGTAGTATTCACTGTAGGTCATGGTTTTCCACTGTTCCCCTTCTTTCCAGCCCAGCGCGGTGTTTTTGCCGTAGAGTTTGACTGCAGTGGTGAACATCTGGTTCACGGTCACAGGAGCCTCGGCCTCTGGGCCAGAATCACCCATCCTGAGCTTCACCTCTCCATCCTTGCATGTGGTCCAGAGCTCTGTCCCCTGAGGCGGAAGGGAGAGAGAGTCGGGACGAGGTGTGGCACCTAAAAACGAAAGAGAATAGGGATTATTATTTCTATTGAACTTTCATTATGTATATGGAACACTGATCTGTTCAAATAACTGGATTGGCACATTTGTCATGTGTTGAGCTGTCCTAATCCAGCAATATCTTGAGCAATGGTGTCAGTTAGTTCTGGGAATTCAATTTTTTTGCCAAGACAACTTTGCAATCATTGCTTTCACAGGTTCATTTGGTGCTGAAATTACACAATGCGGTGCAGAAATAAAACCCTGTACCTTTATAATAAGTAAAACAGTTGCAATATTAACAGGATTTTATATTGACTGATTTTGCAGATGTTGAAATAGGAATAATGCACCTTGCCCACACATTGTACAATATTCTGTGAAGGGTCAATCTGATACCAATAGCCCCCAGCTGCTCCCAACTATATGTTGACCACACACCTTGCCAAACACAGCAACCTGACCTGTAAATCAGGGTCATGTGACTTCACGACGGGGTGACCTCATTCAAAGCACTGTTATCTAACGTAAACACGACAGAGCGATGTAACTTCAGAGAGTTCACATAAGTGCTCTGTAACTGTTTAACTTGTGTAAAAACTTAAACGTGCCTATTAAATTAATATCATTTTCCATAAAACAACGTCTTCCTGCTCAGAGAACAGGAAGTTGGCTAGCGCAGGGAAGGCCAGCTTCCTTTCCAAACACTTCCTTTAACGCGACGTGTTGACTGCGAGTTCTCAGACAGTCGAAGTTTCATAATACTGAGGCACATCAATGTGCGTGTTTTCAGTTAGTCAGTGCACCAACCAGCTTTCCATCGCTCTTTATCTCTAAAATGCAGGACTGCATGCAGATGCGGTGGTATTGGAGTGTAGGGCGTGTGTGCTCAAAGTGGCTGTTAAGGATTTGTGTGTGTGTGTGTGCAAATGGAAATTTGCCAGCAGGTTTGCATGTTTGCATGAGTGTTACATCCACAAGCGGGTGTGTTTGTTTGTAAGGGAGAGAGTGTGTTCTGGATATTTTACCCCAGTGTCTGAAATGATTTGTGAGTATTTGAGAATGTGTCTCACCTGATTCAGTCTGCACGCTCTGTTGGGCTTTAGTGTTGATCTGCTCTTCTCTGGCGCATGCCTCCTCCTCCTCCGATGACTCACTGTGAACAATTCAGCAAGGGAAGATAATGGTCAAATAATGGATTTTCCAGAAGAGCAGCATTCTGTAACGAACTTCTCTTTCAAAGATACTTATAGGTATCGCCCTGCACAGCTCAAAACCAGTTTAAAGCAAAGTGTAAAATGTTGTAGAAAATATGCAATGATCTAGAATGGCAGAAAGAAATGTATTTTCTGGTTTCTTCATCCACTGTGAACAGTGTGATTGTCTTAAAACATTTTTGAAAAAGTATTTAATTCGGGGTTGATTTATGGCATCTGATGCACTGTCAGCATATCATGTGGTTAAAGCTGCTGTAACTTTATCTGGTTAAACATGAACAAAAATCACTTATTACGGGACAGTTAATTTTTTACCCAAAAATAAACATTCTGTACCGATTTCCTAAACCCTTGAATTGTTCCAAATCTGTATGAATTCCGTTGTTCCGATGAACACAGAGGAATATATTTGAAGGAATGCCTGTAACCAAACAGTTCTTGGCCACCATTGACTGTGGTAGTAGGAAAAATTACAATGGTAGTCAAAAGTGCCCCAGAACGGTTTGCTTTCCTACATTCTTCTATATAGAATATATTTGTTTGTGTTCAACAGAACAAAGAAATGTATAAACCCTTCTTTCCTACTATTTTAGTCAATGGTGGCCAAGAACTGCTTTGTTACAAGCATTCTTTCCAAATATCTTTCTCTGTGTTCATTAGACAACATAGTATACAGATTGGGAACAACTCCAGGGTGAGTAAATGAAGACAGATTTTTGGGTCTTTTTAAGCTAGTACTCAAAAGTCTTTTCTCAATGTAAGCTTTTAAGAATGTTTTTTAAAGTTGAGCTGTCAGGTACGAGGTGACATCATTCTCACATTTACAAACACTATCCTGACATACCTAATGTGTCAATATTGTCTCACTAACTGAGGCGAGTTTTAGCAAGCATGGCTGGTATATTTAAACATGAAGTATATCTGTCCATAAAACAGAAGATATTCATTTAGACTGACTTTGCCATAGACTCAGTGTTGATGTCCTCGAGGGAGGCGAGACTGTTCCCTGCACCACAGGACTGAAGGTTCACATCTCCTGGATGATCCATCACTACAGCTGTGGACATGTCTGTAGCTTCACAAGTGGTCACTAATGAGAAAAGATGCACGGTGTTAGAGCTTAAACAACTTTTGTTTCAAATGCATGTCAAATGAAAAGATCTGAAGAGAGCAGGGTGGACAAAAGCAGTGTAAAAACAGTGAAATTATAGAAGAATCACTTCAATTAAATGCATTGAAAGCTTAGTGTCAGACAGTCAAGCCAAAGTCTAAAATTGAAAGTAGGCAGCTGATGCAGTGAGCATGCGACATGTGAGAGTCACACATCCAAACACAACACATGCCTCTGTCAAAATAGACTAACAGAACCATGACTCATTTTTATCAAACATGGTTTTGCTTTCGTATTTCTTCACTACAATCTTTATCACCTTCCTTAAAGAGACCTTTTTGAATTCACTACGGCGCTTTGTTTCATAAAACCCTGTTTTGTTTATCAAACCCTTTAGACAAGTCCCCAAAATCTCCAATCCCCATTCTTACATGTTTGTAACTCTATGAATAAAACAGTCTGATTGAAAGCCTCTCAATTTTGCAGGCAAATGAGCATGTCATTTCTTAGCACTTCTGGCTTTTTATTTATCAGAAAGAACATTGTTTCCAACAATGTTGTGTAAAAATATTTCTGCCCACTGTTGTATCATTATCCTCCCTTTCCATTCCAAAGCGTGACCTTTGCAATTTTGAAGCAGCGTTTTGTTTTAACACATGACGTGACACATGCCAGCAGCTCTCCTGGCGTCTGAAATAAACTCTGGCATAATAGGAAATAGCCAACAGTGAGAAAACATTCTAAAAATGCCAAACCACACATATAACATGTTTAACATCTTTCTATAAACGTTACATGACATTATAGGAGTTTCCAGGTCTGGAAATCCAAATAATAAATTCTATTTACAGGGAAATATGCATAATTATTGCTGTGACTTTGTGTGTTTCTAGTCAATAAGATTGATTTAACCTCTCCCCTCTCGTTTTCATTCTATTCACGTTGACAACTAAACCCTGACTCCTCATCCATCCTCACCAGGCATCAGCGTGTCATGTCAGACACAAACAAATCCACTGCTCATCACCTCTGAAAATGGTTAATAAAATCTGTAATTGCAAGATGTTTACGCTTTAGTTGGGCGATATATCTTAAATTTGATAAAGCGATATCTTCGTTTTACTCAACCTGTGATGCATAATGTGGGAGTGGTATTGCCCATTGGTGACGTCCTGGGCACATTAATACAGTATATATATTCTGTAAATCACCCAGGTTGGTACTCGTGTGAGCTGGCTGTGTGTTTTAGAGCTGGTGGGCAAGAGGAAGCCATCAGTTTCCAAGGCTACATGATGAACGTAGTTTACTCCATCTGGTACTGGCGTTTTAGGACTCCTAAATGCAAATAGTTCTAAATTACAGCTTCATAAACCTAAACTCCCTCAACCAAATACTGTGTATCATTTCCTAATCTAGAATTTAACATTCCCTACATTTCTGTTTTTATCTCCCGCTCGGTGCCTTTATCTCATTTCAGCCATCCAATGTCATGTGGTCCATCTGAAGCTGTGAATTTGTGGTTGTACTGTGGTCATTCCTTGCTGTGTTTATTCAATGGGTAGTGACTGTATTCACTGCACTGCATTCTAGATTCAATCACCAGATCGACGTGGAGTTTCTTTCTGAATAATTAAAATATTTCTCATTCTATCAAAGTGTAACATTTGCATTTTGTCATTTAGCAGATGCTTTTATCCAAAGCGAATTACAGATAGTTCAGGGAGCAATAACGATATGTCATATAGGAGCAATAATACAATAATTTAATAATAATATTAATAATTTAATAATAATAATACAGTTACATTAGTTCTCATCAGCTGGCTTTTATCTCTAACTTAACATTTACAGGTGTCCAGCGAAGATCTTTTAGTCCTTGTGGGTTCTGTAATGAGCACACTTGACTATTTTCCACCCTGGCACTGCTTTGGGACCTTCCCACAGGAATTCCCATATTAATCTGTTGATCCGAGGACGTTCAAACTGAGATCTGTGTTTTCAGCACCTTTCTTCCACAAGATAATCACCATACATTTTGTGTGACTCACACACTTGTGGTTAGACTGGATGAGGGTCCAGTTTTTTCCTGACTTTCATCACACATCCCAAGTAGTGAGACACGAGGATGTTGAATACTTATATATAGTAAATAAAGATGCACCAATAAATTTGCCAATAACCGGTATTGGTCGATAAAAGCAATTTGGCTTTCGGCTCATAATACAAAAAAGGGCAGATGTTCAGGGCCGAAAAGAAGACAGGAAAATGCAATGAATATGTGCTCCGTATAAAGAAAATAGTAGGAAACATCACCAGTTTGATGTTTAATATTAATAGTCATAATATTAATTTATAACATTCAGAAAGTAAAAAAATATCAATTAAATCTTCAGAATCGCTATAAGCAGATATCCCTCTGAAAAAACGGTTATCAGTGGAGAAATTTTGTATCATTACATCTCTAATTGTAAATGTTATATTTTGTGATTGATATGAATTATGTGGCTGACATTTATTATTAATACCATCGTTGTTGTAGGCAAAACCTGTATTTTCAAAACTGATGGTTTTCAGGAAATAAAAAATAATAATAATTAAATCATAATACTCGCTAGAAGTTGACATGGTCGTTTTAACACTTTTTATTGTTTAAGTATTTGCAAAATATATAAGTTTTTCTATATTTCTTTACTTAAAATACCTTTTCCTATAGAATTAACGTTTCCTTCATAGATTTCATTTTCTATACAGTTATGAATATGAAAAGTGTATGACAAGCATCTTCTCTACAGCATGTTTGAAGAATAACACCATGTGTACATAACATGATGGCCACAACACAATTGTGTCATTGATTCACAGTCCCAACCTCCAAACATACAGGACTCAACAGGATGCTTGGGAAGTGTGTGCGTTTGGCGGGGGGGTTGGTTCACATAGCTAACCCGGCCAGGATCAGCCCCCGCCCAAGAAATTACCATCTGTACCGAAAGCCGGGTCCCACTGTATTTACATTCAAAGCTGTTTATATGGCATATACATTTGACCTGAAAACAAAGTACCCTCACCATTTTGATGCTCAAAACATCATGTCATCCGGCACACGAGAGCCACACCTTTAGATTTACATCCCTCACGTCCAAACACAAAAATGACACACAGGAATATACCTAACAGAGATCTGTTGCTTTAAAGACACACATCAAGCCTTCATAATGCAATTCATCATTATCAGCTTCTATAAACCATTAGCCATCAAACCATGATGCTATAAAACCATCATTCACATTCATCTTAAAAACAGAAACAGTAACTTACAGTGCATCCTTACAGGTGGAATAAACTATGCTCTGTCTTTGGAATCCCTGTATGTATAAAAGCGTATCGGTGGTTTCCTTTGGTGTAATTCAAGGTTCGGTTTAGACACAGCCGGCAGACTCAGAAATGGTGGCCGCTTCCTCACGCCCTACTACTGTGCATCAAGCACATTCATTTTCAAACACGAAGCTTTACCCCTCCGTAACCACACCCTCATCTGCACCATCGACCCCCCTCCTTCAGCCCCCACCCTCACAAAAACACCCTTCATTTTCTGATTGGCTCAAATCTCTCACACCACAAGACTCCCTCTAGATATGGGCATGCTGGCCTTTTGAGGGGGAGGAGCTTCTGAACAAACTGAGCACATGATGCACCACTTTCACTTTAATATATACAGACTCATGCACACGATTGGTTGAGGTTACTGCAGGCCAGAGTAAGCTTGAGTACAACACATCATCTCAACAAATCCAAGCACAGCTGTGTCTGACATCAGTTCATAGATATTCCATAGACACGTAACCCCCGAACACACATCTGTCCTACTTAGACGCAGCAACTGGCACACTTTAAAACATAATGGTGATATTGTGCTGCTTGAATTTAATTCAATTTCACTAGGAATGCCACAAGATACAGAAGTAAAACCAATCGCGACTTCCAGTTCACAAGGACTTTAATGGAAAAGTTCGACCATTGAAAATGTTTGATTATTGTTTCAATATTTCAATTTCTGAACACGATAGCACAAGCCCTTATTTATTGAAATTATATAAAAAGGAGAGACATTCTTATTCAAATTTGCTGTTTCATAGATTAAATAAGTCACATAATTGAAACTAATAAAGAGGGTGTTTAAATTTTTAAGATAACTTCTTTAATTCTTTAATTGTTAATGTAAAGTTCTCAAGTGTTCTGCAACCACCACAATTTCCAGCCTTCACTGCATGATCGCACACAAGTGACGTTTTATTTTATATCTGAGCCTAACCAAAGAAACCAAAACCTTTAGATAGAGGGGGATGTTCAGGCCTATAAAATGCTGTTAAAAGAGTTTTAAAACTTTGATAAATGTGCATGATGCTAGCAATGGTCAACAAAACAAAATTAGTTCACAGGGAAGCTACGTGCGATTTTAACATCAGGTCTGACGGACAACTCCATCCTGTATTTCTTGTTTATTTCTGTAACAAAGGTAACTGGGAGATGTCTCTGAAGGAAATGAATGTGACAATTGCATTAACATGCAAAATAGAAACTCACTGCAGTGGGGAAGAGCTGCTGCTCTATGTCTTTAAAATGGCATCATTTTTTTCGTAAGGATTTTGAATGTAAGTGAAGAGGAGGCTTTTGAACCCGAAGGACAGCATAATCGTGTTAAAACTAAATTTAGTTTCTCTAACAGAGCACTTCACCTCAACATGAAAAGTCTGTCATTGTTTAAAAACCAACCAACCAACCAACCAATGAAAAAACACCATTAAAGTATCATGAAAGTATTGCATGTGAGATTTCCTAGTCTTTTAAAGGCAAACAACTGGAATAATGAATTTGAACTATTTGCTGATTTGAGGCCATGTTTGCCTGCATATTCATATGCGCGATTTCTGGAAAACACAACCTCTTGAGCTTAAAATAATGGTATGTTCTTTAATAAAGTACAACTTTTCTCGCAAATCAACCGATTGGCAAAATATTGTGTGTGACATTCCATGCGACATTTTCCCAGTGTCACGGACAAGAACAGGAAGTTCTCAGAACACGTGAACAGGAAAATCCTAGTTTCCTCTAAAACAAGAAAGCTCATGATGACATCACTCTGCAGCCTTCACATGTAAACCAAGGCATTCTCTGTGTACATGCACTAGAATACTTGAAAGGATATTTCTTTCTTACGGAGTCAAATCCTGCTGTCACTCTTTGAATATGTTATATGAATGTTCACTATAGGAGGGTCTTACACTACCAACCATATGGTTTATTCAAACCAAGTTTTCAAACCAATCTAGAATGCATGAACAGCATTCCCGTTGACTCATGAGCAACATTAATCTTTGAAATCTTGAATATACACGTGCACTCAAACAAAACCTCAAGCGTCAAGGAAATTACCTGACATCCCATCAGTGTGGTCATGTGACCTGGCAACGACCGTAAACGTCATGGGTCATTTGATTCAGGCTTGATTCGTTGGCTCCACAGCAACATACAATTTCTGTGTGCTATTTCATAATCCTTTCGTTTGTCTTACTTGAAAACCACATTTGAAGATCATTTGAATTTTCAGGAAGCTGTGCTACTTTTAGCATCTCTGCAAATATATACGAAGCCTTGAGGATCAAGGGTAATAGAAACAGCACTCATTTCAAAATCAGTGATGAGTGATGCTGGTTCTCCTCCCCAACGTTGTCCGACTCTCTGACAGCCAATGGCAGTGTGTTTGAATGCCATGCGATCACGTGACCGTTGACCGAACATCCGATCAAGCATCTGGCGCGAGACATCGATCGCAAGCTCGCAGAACGCGCCACAAGAGGTTACTGGCGGTCACTGACATGAAGCATCATTGGTGCGTGTGTGCGCACTTTGTAGTGCTCTCATTAGTGTACGCCACCGATGTTCTTTTAGGGCTATTGCTGGTAGAGTCCGGTAATTATAACGTCAGAAGTTAACATGGAGAACACATAGAACCATAATAACGTAATGTGTTAGGCTGATCCATTATTATATACGTCGCACACGCTCGTTAAAACAAACGGAACCTAGACAAAGTTTTATTGTTGTCAACATTAACAAATGTGCACATATTTAAGTTATGTAGTGTTGTTACTACTTCCGTTTCACACGTTTCATTCGTGAACCTGAGTAACTCGCAAAGCAGCTAAAACGAAGCTACATGATAACCGGCAAGAAATTACGTTTAGATTGAAATCACACTAATATCTTTTCAGAAGAATCTGAAAGTACTTACCCTCTTCGCAATATCAGGACTGTCATGTGTTTACTTTGTCACTTCAGCAAGCCACATACAATTTTTGATTTAAAGATCTAAGATTTAAATCGGTAGCCGTGTTGAGAGACAGATAATGTGCGATTACGTTTCTGTGTATGTGTATGTCTGTCAGTGTCACAGACCGGCTCGGATAAGGAAGTTCGGATAGGTAAACGC
This sequence comes from Barbatula barbatula, assembly GCF_947034865.1. NCBI lineage: Eukaryota > Metazoa > Chordata > Actinopteri > Cypriniformes > Nemacheilidae > Barbatula > Barbatula barbatula. Next base: position 17,613,840 of record NC_136774.1, read on the forward strand.
ACGAGCAGTCTCTAAATCATTTCAATCAATCCTCAGGCACACGCCCCATCTCTCACCAATCTAAAATGTCTCTCAAGCGCCACCTGGTGTTCACCGTACGGCACAGACGACACACCAAAAGCTCGTCACAGGCAGTCACGTGCATTAAGTGACAACATTTTAATTTACTGAAATACTTTTTACGATAAGAAATTCAATAAAGATTAAGGTCATGAATAAGTAAGTTAACGAATACATAAAATATATGGCGATAAAATGAACTCAACTGCACAATTACACAGTGAAAGAACATTTTATAGTGTGAGGAAAGTACATATAAAGCAATAATAACACCGTTTTCTTCATTCTGTAGGTTCAGACATCTACACACACTGGGGTTATTATTTTTACAAGGTAATGCTGTTGAACACCACCTTTAGGTTATACTATTTCGCATATTTTTAATGAACACTGTGCAAATACAGTAAACTTTACAATATGCAAATATAATGTCTGCACATCCTTAACCTCCTCGCATAACCATGCTCACTCTTTTTGACCACAACATTTGAAGGCCCCCCACTCAGAATTTCCATTCTGCAAAATATTCTAGACTTTGGTATAGGCTAATTGAAAAAGATGTTTGTTATAACAAAAAGTAGGTTATATCTTGATAGTAAGTTGTTTTAGCTTATTTCAAATTCTAATTTAATTTGTCTTAGTGTGTTGTATAACTCTTAAGCCCCTTTGGAAGGAGCTTTCGAGGGGTCCTTGGCGCCGGAGAAAACACTGTTCCATGATGCAACACTGCCACCGAGCGGTGATTATGAAGAAGTACAAATTAAATGTATCCGCGTGCTGCTCATCGATGAGAAGGGTTTTTCTTGCACAACCGGAGGCCGCATTTCTAGGACCCTAGTTTTTCGTAACAGGCTACAGCACCAGCTAAAGAACGGATGATGTAGCGGTGGCTGCAGTTTCAGGGCCGCATTTCTACGACCCTGGTGGTTTAGTTTGTAGGCTATATTATGTTATCAAATATAATGAATCTCAGGAGCATTATTTATTTTTATTTAAAATACACCAAATGTTAGTTACAAAGTATGTAATACCTGCTTAGAGTCACAATTGTAAATCTAAATAAATGAATTTACTCTAAAATATGAATTTGAAAGTCTTAGTTTCTTGAAATGTACTGTATATTGATTAACCTCCTTAAGTTTAAGTTATTAGCTCATTATCAGGTGAAATGAAGATGGAATCAAACAGAACCAGCAGTTACTAAATTACAGCCGGATTCTTTTAAAAGGTTGTAGAGAGGAAAGACACAAGAACGATTCAAAAATGTATCTATACATACATACATACATACACATATATATATATAATGTTTCCATCAACAACACAAAACTAACCCCTATTCCATCAGTTGCTGACAGAGAGAGATTTGCTTTAACATGTTCACTTTAACATGTATGTAATGTTGGGGCTGTAGAGAGAGAGAGAGAGAGAGAGAGAGAGAGAGAGAGAGAGAGAGAGAGAGAGAGAGAGAGAGAGAGAGAGAGAGAGAGAGAGAGAGAGAGAGAGAGAGACTGTCAACACACACAACAAAACACACAAATGGGTCCTGGAAATGCGGTCCTGGAAATGCGGTCCCGGAAATGCAGCATACTATTGCCCTGACAGCACGAACAGTTCTAACAAGAGACGCATAAAAAGACGATTTTAAGACTTCATGGATTGCGCCCCAGATTTTTAAGGTTGTATACACACACTTTAACAACATTGCTGCTGAAAAATGGGTGACCCATACCGGTTAAACACGTAAATCATTCGAGAGTCAGGTTTATTCTTTTTGTCAGTTAATCTGGTATCTTCGCGGTAAAATCACAAAGTTTTGGCGGACAGAAAGGAAGCGCGCTTTTGCGCGGCTCACTGCGGGAATCAAACATTAACCGGTTAAGCCAAGAGTAAAATGGTCTAGGAGGAGCCTGAGCGTGGCCCATCCCACTCTCGCATTTTAGCCTTTGACGTACGAGGAGGACGATAGCAACAGTTGCCTCGAGACCCCCGCTCGCCATAGTGACTGTAGTCGTGGAGACAGTTACTTACCAACGGGAGCAACACTCAGCAACAGCAGCAGCAGCCGCAACTGGAGGAGAGAGAGGGAAAAGAACAGTAAAGCCAGGGCAGATCTAAGCAGGAGCCTGAGGTGAATATCTTTTTACTGGTTAGAGAGATCGAAATTAATTTCATGTACATTAAACAGGCCACGAAGGTTAGGTAATGTGCAGCTGGACGTGTTTTCACGCCCTGATCTCCTCGCTGTCTGTTAGAATCACGTTAGCGCGCTAGTTGGTTAGCTCATCTGATTCGCCAACTTTGATCAGTTTATTTAACGATACTGGGCGAAAACCCCAAGTGATCTGTCTGTATGTCAAATGTCATACGTCTTGTTTATTACGTCTGTGAGACGTATGTCACGAATTGATGGCGTAAGGTACGAGCTAACTTGCTAACCAGCTGAGAAGGCAAACTTTTCGAAAAGCTAAAACTGTTTTAATAACAGCCAAATCTGTTAGAGGAGACACAGGAGCAGTTCAACAGCCTTGTTCCGCAATCGCTTCACTTCGCGAATCGCTTTAATTTCCTAAAGCGCGTGAATTTCCGCTGATTCCGAGAGACAACTTACGTTAAAATGCTTTTAATATTCAAAAATGGAAACATGACATCGTAGATTGTTTTGAGTCATGTCTTGTTTATTTGAGCCAGAAGTTGCAGGATGGGACGCATCAACAGGTTGTTAAAGAACGAGAAGCGGTGGCCATCGAAAGTGATCTGTCTGATATACAAGCGTCATCGGGGTTACAAACTTCGTAAACTATTTAGACAATGGTATATGTCTGTTTGTATATTGGCCGGTTTTAATGTATTTCCGTCATTTACGCAGATCATATCAAGATTGTTATCTCAACTCTTGTCTTGCAGCCTATCGTTAAAACCCGATCTGTAAAACAGATATTTGTTATAAATCTAATAACGAATCAGACTCGAGAATTGACGGTGAAATGCAATCGGTGCATGTATGAAATATAAATTGAGATGAATTGTATTATCCTTAAGGATTTCCTTATGGGTTACAAGACAAGTTTATTCTCAGACAAGAATAAACTCACTGAACTGTTTTAAGCGGCTATTGCGCATGCATCTAAATTTGTATTAAACTTTATTGTGTAATGCCTTATTGATTTGTGCGTCCATTTCTTTTCTTAAGCAAATAGGAAATCAATTACATTTATTTAATACATGTGATGTGTATTTGATACCAGTTACATGTCACTGGTTCACATCCCCCTCCGCCTTTTCAAAGTTCTTAATGACGTTAGTGATGTGCAGCACCATACTGTAGTAATTGTGAGCAAATGAGATATATATTTGCATGATCATTCTCCCTAATGAGATCAGACTGGCTGTTGACGCTAACAGCTTGACTGTGCTCATCCAAAGCTGCTGTAATTTTTCTGAAGTTGCAACGTGTCGCCGTGGTGATGTTACACCTGCTCGGCAGAGAGTCTGGTAATGAGCCCTCTTCATGACAAAAGCTTGCGGTCCAGGTGTCGGCCCTCATTGGGCTCTGCCTCTCTATTGATCTCTCTTCAGCCGAGAGTGTCCGTGCTATTGAAAGCCTGCCCGATAATGATGATAATTGGCATAGAGACAGATCCTGATGCAACATGTACCTCAAGTTGACCATCTCTTTCCTCACTATCCATAACATCATGCTTGGATGGTTTCCATTATTTCACTCTCCCTGCAGCGCTGGTTGTGGGATGTTTAAGATTAGGTGTATTCGTCTGTCACATTGAAAAGGGTGTGTGTGTGTGACTGGTCCCCCCTGAGCTCAGCTTCCGACGTGTCTGTCAAGGGCTTCACTGAGCTCTGAAATTCTCCCCAAACACATCCTTACGATGTGACATCTCCAAAAGCCCAAAGATCCGGTTTCTGTAATAAAATATATGTTGTTACAGGTGCATTTCCAGGCAAGAGGAGAAATTATTCATGTAATTGAAGTTAATTATTGATGCGGCTGGTCTCTGCTTCCTGGGCTGTGTGATGTCCAGTTAGGTCATTTTGTGTGGTTCGCAATGCATGCAACACTATTGTAGAACTGACCACTTCCTCGGTTTGACGTAGATGGCCAATCAGAATCAAAATTATTTTGTCAGTTTGCATAAGCTTGGGTACAGTAGTTTGGTGTGTTGCCAAAGGACGTCGTAACCCAATGGGCAACATGTGAGGCTCTGCCCCCAAGCACAAGGAACCCCAGGAACAAGAGATCAAAAGTGTGCGCCACCATTGGCAGTAGATGAAATTGCAAAATAATTATGATTTCTGCACAGGTTTCCCCCAAAACACAACAAGGTTGTTTACAAGTCATTAACAGATTCAGTGAATTAAACTAGACTGATGTGTTTAATGTGTATCAATGCTGTGATGTAATCTGAGGACTGTGTCATGCCAGCTTGACAAATATTACTTGAGAACTTTGCTTTCAAGACAACAGGATGCAGGGGTTTGTGATAAAGTGACATTTAATTAATTGTAGTTCTCCGCCTTACTGTTTCAGTGGTTTTAATGTGATATTACAATACATTTATCCTATTAAAAGGCAAGTAGGATATTGAAAATGTATTAGTTCTCGCTGACGCTACTATATTTTGCGGTTACTCTCGGTCATGTGACTCTATTAACATGAACGAAACTTAAACCATCATAGTTGCTGTGAATTGCCATAAAAGCATATCATAACCAGTGTTTGTTAAAGTTTTGCCTTAAACACCACAGATATCTGTGAAGTTTATATATCTCTAGTTTGTAATGCACATCTGAGAAAGAGATTAGCTGTAAATCAGATGGCAAATTTAAAAACATTTGTTCACTTGTTTTGACAAAGCCCCATAATGCAACATAGTCCAAATCAAGCTTATAATTTGCTTACACACCCACCACAAAGAAAAATAAAGGAATGGGAATGGAATTCTGTGCAACCCAGATCCTAGCAGCTGTTATGTTTACATGGCAACTTGATACACAAATACAGCCTTGGTTTTGGAATCATAGGGGCTGGGCTGGGGGTGCTGTGTTATTCTTTTAAAAGTCAGTGGTTTTTAATCAACTCTTCAATCTGTTTGTGGTGATGGACGTACAGTCCCAGCTCGCAAAGGAGGTGAAGGTCTAGCATCTAGACTCTAGATGCATATACAGTAACAGAATTACTCTGATCACTGAATCACCCATCACTGTTTTATGCCAAATATCTGCTGTGATGTGGGTTTTGATGTCTCCGGTTTTCTCTTCCACGCCCTGGAAAAGCATCACTAGCACAAGCAGGTGTTTTACGTATTGCTCTCTTAACATCTGTATGGATGATCACTTTTAAATCATTTAAGGAAATCAGGCCACACTATCTACGTTTATACAACAGGAAGTGATAACATCAAGTGTATTCGCGAGGTAGTATACCTACATCTGAACATGCACGTGTATGCATGGGCAGTCCCCAGTACATCACGCTAATCTGTCTGCGCTCATGTAGAACCATTCCTGCATCCTGTATCCTGTGTCAGAGTTCATCTCCTCTCCGCTCCCCTTCTCAATCTTCTGCCATCATGGAGACTTCATGATTGTTTTACCAGGGTCTACTGTAATCCTATACCGTACTGAGCTTTTAATGGACTATAGTACATGCAAACAGCTGCAGTGGTCCCCTGTGAAAGGTATTTGTGCATGTGGATGCATCATGGGGGAGGGGAGGCAGATGACCAGATACAGCTCTCCCGTGTATATGTGCGCATGATTAAGCTGGTGCTGTATTTAGCCCGTGTTGAAGATGCCGAGCCAGAAGCAGATCACTGCTGTACCCGTCCGGCAGCTGCCCTTGTGCTGTGAAGGGTCACTGTGAGGCCTGCGCCCTGCGTGTCAGCGTCAGGCCTGCTCTAGTGCAATAATACTCAAAACTAGAGATTAATTAATTGGAGGAAAAAATACATTATAGCTGCAAAATTGAATTGTTTTTAAAGTGAAACCTATTTTGGCACTGTGATGTGTTTGTTTAATGTGTATTTAGAAATAAAGAATTATTCCTGGCAGTGTGACCAATACTGTTGATCATTGGTCTTTTTTGTCTCTATAGATATCATAATCATCATGTTTTGTTATCCTGTTTATGGCTGTAATTATCTCATTATCTTATCATTTACACAGACGTACAGAAACAGCTTCTCTCTGTAATGTAATACAGAATTGACTGGTTGAGAGAGAGCAAAGAAGTATGGTCCATTGCTCATATTTAGTGTGAGGAAACTTAAAAGAGACAGTTTACACAAATATACAAATTCTGTCATCATTTACTCGCTTTTGTGTTGTTTCCGAATCCGTGTAACTTTCTTTGTTACCACAAACAAAGAGAAAGATATTTGGAAGAATGCTTAAAACCAAATATTTATTGGCCACCATTGACAACCATAGTAAAATAAATTACAATGGTAGTTAAAAACAGTGCCCCAGAACTGTTTTCTTTCCTACATTCTTCAAAATATTTAAATTTTTGTTCATGAAATCAAAGACATTTTCATTCTATTCAAATATATGTTTCGGTGTTCCTCTGAAAAAAGAAACTTACACAGATTTGGAACAACTAAGCAATGTTCATTTTTGTGTGATTTGTTTCTTTAAGACTTTAAAAGAGATTAAAATAGGTGGACAAATCATCATTGAAACATCAAATGTTTAAAACCCAGATTTTGGGGTGCTTTTTTACTTGGGCTAGTACTTAACAACCCAGAGAACCTTAGCAACTGATCTGGCAGCATGCCAAAAACATTCCCTACCAACCATATAGCAACACCCTGGAAACCAGCCATGAAACCCTACTTGTTTTTCTCAATAGTTTGAAAGTCTTGTTCAATATAATTTTGTTAATCATATTAGTGCCAATACCTCTGTTCGCCCTCAGGACTACATTGCATTAAGCCACTCTTTCTGATGAATAATATGTAAAGTTGATAAAAAACACGCTGTCTTTTTTTGAAGATAAGGAAAACGTGTGACTTGGCTGTGAGATGTCTGAGAAGCAGGTTGAGACTTGTTGAAGATTGAAATGTGTTGCTCACGAGAGCCTCTCCCTCAGCGTTTAAACCCCCCCCCACCCTTTCGTCTCAAACCACTCCTCGTCGGGCGTTCTTTACATTCCACCTGCTTTGTATCGTAGCCGTACAACTGCTAATTAAATTTCCTGCCACAAACAGCACACTGGGCAGTGACATTTGCATCACAATGGCCTTGTCTCTCTCAGTCTCTCATGATCCTCAGACGTGGACAGTCCCTGTAATGTCCTCCTTTTTAACTGTTGCATATTACACAAAGCTGTTTTTTGTCCTTTCCCCAGTTTTCTGTTGTCGACCTCAAAGGAAATGTGACTCAGGTCGAAATAGCACGAGGGTGATTAACGTTTGGATACATTTTCCTTCAATTTTCTTTTAACGTTGTCCTTAAAATCTGATAAAGTTTTAAAACTAAATATTATGTCTTATTTTACTGACTTAATTTCTGTCTTCTGTTTTGTTTAATATCCATTACTATGAGGTTTGGCACCCTTTGTAGCATCAGGATTCACCCACTTATTCATCCTTTAGAAGGTCACTTCGTTACATTTATACCCACAGAAAAACAGCTCTTATTCAGCACTTTCTCTCCACCTAAGCTAACAAACTTGTATTTATCATGCTTTGCTCAAACTATGCCTGACTACAGATGTGCACTTTACTCCATGAATACCCATTCACGTCTCTATATGCACCTGAATAGAAGACGAGGAAGTGCTTGTTGATTCTGTGGGGGCCAAACCTTGCGTGACTCTCGCTTTGCCCTCTATGCTATTGTATGCAATACTGGTCAAACAGTCAGCTTGGCCCCTTTTCCCCCATCGGTCAAGGCCAGGTTGTTGAGGAAAGTCTTTGTTTATTAAAAAAAAATTCCCCTGTTTGCAAGCAGTCAAGTTCTCAATCGTTTTTTATGCAGCTGCTCACAGGAATTCTCATAACAGATATTAAAAACCATCATGTCCTTCTAAAGATTTGGCCAGCATGATCTAGAGAAACCTTCCATTAGATCGACCACAACCATTGATGTGAGTTATTGGATTGCCTAATGTGATACTCAAGGAAAGACAGCTTATGAGCCGATCTTTCTATTAAAATGTGTGTTGGGTAGAAGCGTGTTGACAGGCAAATTTCATCCAGGCTGTTTCCTTTCAGACGGTAATAATGACCGACTGTAAGTCAAGAAGTTGAAATGTCAACAGCACATGGAGTCTAGCTGACGCTTTTCATTTACAGCTGTAGAGATCGGTCATCAGAGCATGTTAAAGGGCGTCTATTCAGATGCAACCGAATGAATCGCAGAAGGTATGGAGAAGGCTGTGTTGTTTTTTCAGATTAATAAAGAAAAGATTACTTTGCCTGCGCGGCTCCGAAATCCCAACGTGGAGGTTTTTCTCTGGAGAGCAGACGTAATGTGGAGACAATGTGGTGGAACAGAATCACTTTAGGATGTTTTTTTCTCTCTGCCTTCTCTTCGCATCCCACTTTATAGGTAACCATTGACCTGATGCCATTTGGCACTTATCTCTGGTCGTCTGGTTATCTTCTTAGGTTCTTCAAACAGAAATGGCCAGATGCATACAATATTAGCTGTATTTTATTGCACATAATAACAAATGTAGATATGCATACAAAAACAGCTGTTGCATTTGATGCATTTAGAAGTCTTTTTTTATCTGGTGGGTTGTTTGCCAGCTGGAACTTGTTGCATCCGTGCAGCAGCAAGCCCGCTGCAGTAACTGTGATCCATCACATTCGTGAGGTAATTTTCCCTCAACAGGTTTTCTAATGTGTCACTGGGTGTAGTAACCACTATGTATATTTTTGCGCCCGAAACGGGCACCTACTTGGAGAACATTGTGAAATGCGAGACTTACCCTGAAGCACCTTTTTGTAGCGAGAGACTGTTTTTGTATCACCATGGGCAACAAGATGGTGTGACAACAGAAACTGGAGTTCCACCATTTTGTCAGGGAAATGACTCCTACAAAACCATTAAACAGTTTACTTTAATGACCGTGTCTTTCCCCTTGTACTCTTTTTCTGTCTTTGTTTCTAACGTAAGCTTTCGGTTTTACAATCCACTTTCTTTATTCTCAGAATCATCCTCTGCTCCGAGTTGGGGGTGGTGCGGAAATCTGGAAAGGGTTACCGGGGGAGGGTGGGGGGGGGGATTGTAGAGTTGTAAGTGTGAACAAACGGTCTCCATGGCAACGCTCTACCGATTCTCCCTGGCTGCAGTGCAGAGCCCTTTGCTTGTGGCGTGCTGGCGATGGATGGACTGGGGTTGCGACGGCAATTGAAGATTGAGGGTTCTGCGTATGTGTGTGTTTGGTGGACGATTAAGGAGAGAACATCAAGTAAAAGCTGCAGGTTTTTTGGAAGAGCTCGAATGGATCTAATCTGACAAAGGGTCCAGATGACCACTTACATTGTGACCATCCACTGCCATCTGCAAACCCTTCTCTCTGAGATACTTCCTCTCTTTGTGTGTGCAAACAGTGCTATGTGTGAATTCACACACATTACTAAATAAAACTGCAATTTAGTTCTAACCAAAACCAGTCCCCACGACACATCTTGGTAAATAATCTACAGCTTCAAGATTTGTTTTGTTCTGTCAGCTGGTTTAAACGGATGTCTATATTTTAAGCGGTAGGCAGCCTGCTGTGTCGTTTGTGTGTGTTTTGTTAACTGTGTATCTGTGAAACATCAGCCGAGCTGGTTGGACGCAGATGTACAGTATAGACAGCCCTTTAATGGCAACAAGTGCTTCTGCTTTATTGCACGACAGTTTGAAGCTTCCGGTGGGTCATAAAAGCAATCATAGTGTATTTCCAAGCTGCAAATCTGTCAGGACAGTCTGGATTACTTAGTAAACGAAAGCCTTAAAATACTTTTCCAACTAAGTGTTTGTTGTGCTTGGAGTGTCGGGTCGCTTTTGTTTATTCGTTTTTTGTCTTAATGTTTTCTTTAAGATGGCTTTAACATTCCCTGTCAGCTTGACCACGTAACTTACCAAATAAAAAGACAAGAAAGTTTAGCTGTACAGTGTCTGTAAACGTTTTGCTGTAAAGGCACATGGTTTCCCCCTCCCAGTCCCTGAACCCCCCGTCCCCCCTTACAGGGTCAGAGTAATAGCTTATGTATTTATTGTTCTAAGTTTCTAGTTAATGTGAGATAGAAGGATCACTTGGGGGATGGCATTGTTTGGTTTGGGAAGTATTCTGTTGGTTGCATAGCAACAGGCTCCTGGAAACGGGAGTGGACGGTGTTGCCACTAGCAACCGTTGTTGCTCTGCAAACAATGTGGGCCAGTGCAAACAAGAGCCAAGACTGTGGGCTCCTGTTTTTAATTGAACATCTGCATGTGCTTTTGCCCTGATCGAGTGCTGTTAAAGTTCGATCTGTCTTTGACGGATGTCTCTAAACCTTTTTCTCAACACTAACTTATTAACAGGTAAAGCGGTGTGTTTTCTTTGTTGTTTAATGCTAAAGAAAGGATTTCGGTCTCACTCCCTTTAAACTCAGGTTAATGAGAACAGAAGGAAATCGCTGCTGTGTTTTGGCGGTCTTTAATAGCTCATTTGTGTTTAGCTGAGGTGAGCGGTTGTGTCGTGCGGCGTGGAGTCTGGGCTGTACTGTAATAAAGCACAACCCTATTCAGGACGGGCCTCTCTTGCTTTTCACACCAAAGTGCCGGGGCTCCCACTGTTTTTCTGCCTTTGTGCGGCTCGTAGCTGCTGGTGGGGAATTCGTGTGGCTTTTAACCTTCTCTTGGAAGCTCACGCAAAGTCAAGAAAGTGGCGCTGCTTGTCAAAAACTGCCCTTAATTCACTATTACTTTATCTTAGCTTTACATTAGGCAACAGTACGCTGATTGACAGGCTGAAGTTGATTTCTCTCGGAACACCTGAAGGCTTACAGTAAAGAATATTAACAGTAGGAATAATAGCGGTAGGCAAGATTCGCCTCCAAAGATAACTGCGTCTGGGCCAACCAAACGTATTTATATCCAATGCAACACCCCTCGGGCGAATTCCTTTCTTTTAAAAGATCTAAGCGTGCACTTACTATTTACTCCCAGAGTTTTGATGAAACTTTTTTTAAAACAGTCTGGCTCAGGTGAGAGTTAGACAAAGTCTTTTGGATTTTAACGGAATAAACCCTGCTGATTGATTGGATTTAGCACAGTCTTTAGTTTATTTATTTATTGTTTATTTAGTCAGTGTTGAGGATTACACTACTAACATATGCACGTGGTTTAAAGGGATACATCACCACCCAAAAATGAAAATTCTGTCATCATTTATAGAGCTGCAACTAACGATTATTTTAATAATCGATGAATCTGTCGATTATTTGTTCGATTAATCGATGAATCGGACACAAATTTTTAAAAGCATTCATTTTCAACCCTTTATTGAAAAATAGAACTGACATTGCAAAACATATTTCAAAAGCTTTATTATTACTTATTATATCATTATTACAGCTGGCTGTGGTTTACATGATGCATTTCCCATCAAGAAGCCTCTCATGGTTTGCTGTTTTTTTCTGGAATTTTTTCGGGTCTCTCTGATGGTCTTTCCTCTACCTCCGCTCTGCTTTTTTAATTTATTTTTTCTCCGCTATGCTGCGCGGCGCGATCAACTTTTTTTAGTCCCGTGACACACTAGATGCGTGGCGTGAGCGTCTCAGAAGCCTGGCGTGACCGTTTTTAAATCGGCTCCCATGTTAACAGGTTAGAGCTTGCACACTGCCTGCGTGAGATGAGCCGCACGGAAAACGCGTGCATGCTAGGAATTGAATCGACGCCTATTTTTCACGAGACACGCAAGCGTGTTGGAAGCGTTTCCAGGCAAAATAGAATAGGAAAAGATGTTTATATGTAATTTTGTACACGAATACATATTAATGAATGCCATTTTGATGTTTGAAAGCTAATCATCATTTATTTGAACGTATTTTCAAATTGAATTTCATTAAACCAACATCTACACGTTACGGGGTTTACATGTCCACTGTAGAAAACATCAGGACTTAAATCATGTTTATAATGCATTTTTGGAGAAACAAAAAGTGAATATTGAAATAAATTATACATTAATATTCCTATTAAGTATGAGATATTATTACTAAAATGTTGCAAATGAATACTCCAATTAACTACCTTTTTCCATAAAATCTTCCTCCAAGAAAATGCTTAGGCTATATCCAATGAAAAGATACATTGCATTGAATGGGAATATTAATTTATGTCCATCTTAAACACATATTGCATAAAGTAAACTCGTGCATCAATTGATTACGTTACATCTTTAATAACATATCTGAGAATCATCTTAATACGAATTGTGGTTCGTATTAAACCCCAAAAAGTATTGGTGACTGAATTATTTTTGTTTTTTATGCTCTTAACAATGTGATTAAAAATGGAAAAAAATATGACACACTACAATAACAACGTAGTCTAGTGTGTCATCTGAGTGACGGTCCAACATCAGGAAATAAAGCTACAAAACATTTGGAAATGTTATTTAAATAAACAGACAGCCTACTTACTCATTTTTCGGATTTTGGAAGGTGTAGGTTATGTGAAAAAAGTTTAAACTTGTCGTGAATACAAGACCCTTGTCTGTCGGCGGCCTCCCTCTATGTCACCTATAGCAGCAGCAGCGCGCCAGCGCCGCGTCAGGCACGGTGCTGGTGTGCAAAGATACAGAAAACACGACGCAGCCGCCACAGAGCTGACACGCTGCTGACCCGCTACAGAAACGCCACGCTCACGCCACTCAAACATGTGGCGCGCGTTATAGTCGCGCGATACAACGAATCGATAATGAAATTCGTTGCCAACATTTTTAATAATCGATTTTTATCGATTTTATCGATTCGTTGTTGCAGCCCTAATCATTTACTCACCTTCGAGTTGTTCCAAATCTGTATAAATGTCTTTGTAGGTTTGCTGTCCTACATGCTGCAAGATCTGTTTGGTTGTAAGCATTCTTCCAAATATCTTTCTAAGTGTTCATCAGAACAAAGAAATGTATACAGATATTATATATCTTCATCCTCTGTGTCAACATACTGTATCTACATCAGCAATGTTTTGCTAATAGCAGTAAGGGAATGATTATGGCAGAAATATAGTACTGTACTGTATTTTAACTGTGAGCAGTGTGCAGCCGAAAACGTTTAACTAGAGGAAATTATTTATGATTTATCGGCTATAACATATCGACCTAAATTTTATAATGTTTTTATATGTTCACACCGATAACATAAAAAATTTGTCGGCAGATACCGATATGGCCGATTATTTATCGTGCATCCCAACTAAATTCATCTTCATTCACTTCTTTTATTTTAGACACTGTAGACAGTTTTATTCGTCCTTATTCAGCTTCAATTAATTTACCTTTGAATTGAGCTTGACACTTGAGAATTTATTATTTCACATTACTAATCTCAGAAACACAATTAGCCGCTTTTCTTTATTCCGCAGATGAAATCGTGCATGTTAAGCGTATTGTTTTTGTGTGTTGCTCCATTGTAAGCTTCAACTACAAACTGTCAGTCAGGGGGTCTCTCCAAACGCATGAGGTCTCTGATCAGCCTTCGCTCTTGACAGCCCTCTGGATCGATGCAGGGACGCAGTCTAACTGCTGATCTGGGACCAGTTGCATGCTCTGCCGATTGCTTTTTTAAATGCAGAACGAAAGATCTGTGTTGCTGTCAGGCAGGTTAAGAGCTTATTTAGATGTACAGAGATCGACAGGCCTCCCATAGCTCTTTTTCCATGCTTCTGAGTCCGTCTGTCTCTCCTCCACTACAGAGTTCCTGCGCACGAGCTTAAAAAAGAATAGCGCTAGAGATGGGGGGAGGTTGGGGTGGTAGAGTTAGGGATGGTTGCTATGGATCCCTCACCATAGCAACCGACAAACGTTTACAAAGCATTGAGGAATTTCCTCATATCAGCTGTATTATTGGAGCCCCTAGAGACGGAGTTCATTCCAAACAACTGCTGGAGATCATCAGTATCATGGCGGGGGGGACCAGCCTCATTGCCATTTTAGTTTTTCTTTTTTTTTCAGGTGTGGGGCGTTGTTTTTTCCACCCCTTAACTCTTTCCAAAATCCTGTGCTGTCTCCTCTCTTGTTCCGTTTAGTTTTTCTCTTGTTCCATAAGAGGCCGTCTGGTCTCCATTTGTGTCACTATCCTCTTTAATCTTGCATCAGGGCTCGTATGAGTTGAACTGAGCTCCTGACTGCAGCGTAAAACTCTTTGGCTCTACGCTTTAGCTGGATCCCCTCCCAGCCGGTAGGAGCCCAACCGGGGTTGTGATATGATTGTTAATGTCTCCTTTGTTCATTTCCACATAATTGAGTTCAGAGGTGAGTGGCCTGCTGGGGCTGTGGGTGACTTGGTCTGACTTGGCTGGTTCGAGCTCTTCCTTCTCCTGTAATAGAGGCTTGTGTGAAAAGGCACAGTGATGATGGCTGACGAATGTGCAGAGTGTTTCAGTGAGCTGCTGTGATCCCTCTAGCAACTTGATGCATCTCCGATTCAATTATGCAACCCTGGCTGGGGCATCCCAATTTGCATTATTATAAAGACGTTTTATTTATTGTACCTAGTGTTTAAATTTAGGATGTGGTGTTTTATTGTCTTTTAATTCTTTCTTAGGAGAAACATGCAGCGGTCAGAGGGCAGCTCAGAGACGGCGTCCACGGTGGCACTAAGGACGTCCACCTCAGCCCAAGCGCCTGTGGTTCAGCCTGTTCCCCCCTCACAACAGGTAAACGTGTTCGGTATGACACGCTATCACACATCGTAAAACAACAAGGCAGATAATAATTATTATGAATCCTCTGCCACCTTGAAGAAACGCAGAGCTTTAGTGTAGCTCTTCTCTCATCGGTCTGAATCTCGGTAAAGATGACTTCAGTACACGCTGGATCCATCTGAAGTGATGAAAGATCTCTCCTCACCCACACCCTTCAGTTGTCAGAGCCAATTGAAATGATTTGCAGTGACGTTGAGCTGAGCTGTGACGGACATGTTGGGTTGGGTCAACCACATGGTCAAATAAACCCATCTTTATATTATTTAGGTTCATGTTTTGAGTATTACATAATATTTCTTCTGACTGACACCGGTACAAAACTTTAAGCCATGCTGTTTTCGTTGCAATTCATGCTCTGTGTATAGATTCAATTTCGGTTGTCACACACGTACAGAAGAACATTTGAGGTCCCAGCAGTCTGGAGAGATTAAACCTGGCTCAACCAGTGGTTCTAAACAGGGGGGCCGGGGCCCACAAGGGGGCCCCAGCTGACTTCAAGGGGGATCAAGGTGACCAGTATTTTAAAAGTAGACAAAATTAGCATTGAAATACATTTAAAAAAAGATATTATTATTATTTGCTCATTTTTATAGTTGGTATACGTTTTTACAGTTAACATTAAGCTCTAAAAAATTGTATTGGGTAGAAACGCTGAGGTTTATTTTCAAAAGAAGATATTTTGAAGAACGACAATACTAAATAACACTGGACCCCATTGACTTTCGTTGTATGAACCCAAGACCTCGGAGACCTTTGTTAAAATATCTTCTTTTGTGTTCCACAGATAAAAGAAGTGGTTCATGTGATTTTGAATCACATGATATGTAACAAATGATGACAGAATATAATTTTTTTATTTTATTTATTATTACACTTACATTTTTTCATTTAGCAGGCACTTTTATCCAACACATTACAGTTGAGAAATACAAGTGATTTCCTGGCCCCCAAATTATACTGATATAGAAGTATTTTAACCTCCAGAATAGATACGCTTCACCTTTCAAGGGACATTTCAAGAATTAGAGGCTCTTATTCTCAAGTTTGTGTGTATGTGTGTGTCCCTCACCTGCAGCGTGTGTTAGTTCAGACCACTGGTTCTGCCCAGAAGGGTGCTCAGGCGCAGCAGCTGCCCGTGCCTAGAGTTCAACAGGTCCCTCAGCAGGTACACACACACACACACACACACACACACACAGGACAGCCAATCACTGCACATCTTGACGACCCGCAACATTTCCGGCTTATCTCTTTCACCTCTTCGTATCTCTGTCACTCTCACGGCTGTCTTTGTCCCTGCATCACCAGCTCTGTAATATCAACAGCATACTGCCAGAGCCCCGAAACACAGACACGCTTCACCCTCACGCATGTCATGCCCGAGCTGTCGCGACTAACACGCTAATAACTGCTTTTCCGGCCTGAGGGGGTGTCTCTCATTGTCGAGGTGAATCTTTGTGCTCACTGCCCTCTGCTGCCTGCAATCTGAATGTAGAACCTCAGTTCACTTACAGAATGTATATTTGCAGACGTCAGAAGTCACGCAGTGGTTTTTGAATCTGATCTTCATATGCGTGTTTCTGTGTGTCTTTGAAGGTACAACAGGTCCAGCATGTGTACCAGTCTCAGGTGCAGTACGTGGAGGGGGGAGAGGCGGTCTATCCCAATGGAACAATGTAAGTAATTAATATGGGTGCCTGCTCATGATATTTTATTTATTTAATTTGATCTTTTTATATATTTTGTCACCTTTTTGCTAATTTGCTAGTTCAACGATATTAAACATTTGACAGTTTAATAGGTTAGTAGGTAAAAGCTGAAGTTATTTATTTTCTATGAATGGCTGTCGAAAAATGAGTTCATGGGATCTGTGTTAAGTTTCTGAACATCAAGAATACATGAGTCTCACGTGCACACTCTCTTCTGTCTTTCTATAGTCGCACTGCATACTCTTACAACCCAGACTCCCAGCTGTACGGACAGGGCAGCGGAAGCACCTATTTTGACTCCCAAGCAGGGGGCACCCAGGTCACCACCGTTGTCTCGTCCGCCAGCGGAGTGCCCTCTCACAGCATGGTGGGCATCGCCATGGATGTGGGCGGCAGTCAAATAATTTCCAGCGGCAGTGCTTACCTGATCCACGGTGGAATGGAGAGCGGCCGTCACCACTCCTCTCACTCATCCCGCTCCTCATCTGCAATGGTACGGTCCTCTCCCCTAATAGATTGTAAGACTGACCCATTTGTGATATGCGAGAGGGGTTGAGATTTTGTGAAAGTTTGAGTATTTGGAAAATACTGAAAAATGCTAACTCTGAAAAATGCAATTCCAGAATTATGTTTTGCCACTGAAACAAATAGCACTCATCCTTCAGTTTATTTCAAAGAATTTTTTTTTCCGATGGGGCAATTTTATAACTACAGGACTTTGACATTATATCTGTTCATTAAATGTTTAGTAAGCTATTTTAAACTCTTATAAGTTATATCCAGTTTTCTATCTCATGTTATAGCTTAAACCACTAAACCCTGTGATATCATTTAAATGTTGCAAGTCATACCAGGACCATTTAGACAGCTCAGGTACCACAAATTTTGGTAATAACCCCACTAGGAATGCTTTGTCCATAGACTTCCATCATAAGTGGATTACAGTAAACATGCATTTCTAAAAAAAACAAGTAAAAATTGTACTAGCAACATGTCACTAAAACGGTCAATACTGAATGTTTTAAACCTAAACATTCCTTTAAAACACCAATATTTTAGCATTTTTCAGAGTGTCAGTTAAATCTGTACAATACTACAATAATAGCCTCTGTCATATAGTCTTATCATATCATCTGTCATATAGAAGTTTATGAGGTGGTCCTGGGGCAGGAATAGAGCTTGAGAAGGCAAATGCCTCTAAATAATTCAGCTCTACCTTGTTTTAGCAGTTTTCACAGACACTTGAGTGGCCTCCGAAACAAAGCAACCCCTGGGGCTCATTACCATTTGGCCAAGAGCCCTCGGGAGCCTTTTAAACACTTGGCGGGATGCCATTTTTTTTCTTCCACCCTGTCTCTTTCTAAGTTTGCCACTCTGCCAAATCTTTCTCCCAGTTCCTTCTATTATTCCTTTAATCTTTTTAGGCCTCACTTTATTTCAAGTTTAGAGAGACATCCTTTTACCTCATTGCTGAGAAACTAAACCCCGTCTAGTATTGGAAACTTAAATCCTTCTCCCATGCAGGTGATATGTTTATAAACAGGCTGTTTATAACCGTGCGATTTCAGAATGTCTCGTGTGTTTGAGGGTAGCGCGTGACCTTGTTCCCCGCGTGTACAGTTCATTACAATATATGAGGCCGAGACAGACGGAAGAGTGGCGTAACCCTCCGACTTCCTCACATTTGCATGCGTTTTGTCCACCTGTAATGAATGTGGCTGCAATTACTGACAGACTGTAATAGAAATGCTCAAAATCCGGCTGCAGCTAACAGACTGATTTCCTTTTATTTTTTGTGTGTGTTCTCCTTTGTTGTCCCCCCACACATCCCACCCCCTCCATTCTTTCTTCTCGTCCCCCCGTTTCATGTCTCGCATGCCCTTACTTTTCCTCAGCTTGAAATGGCGATCGAAAACCTCCAAAAGTCAGATGGGATTGCCACTCACAAAAGCAGCCTGCTCAACAGCCATGTAAGTCAAACCGCTTGATTCGAATCGGGAAACAAAATCTGTACGGGAGCTTATTTCTCCTGCCTGCTTCTTTTGCTTTGCTTTTCACCGCTGATGCAAGCATGCTTTTATCAAAACTGCCCATTTGGGGTTAAACTGCCCTCGAACTTTTGCATTCACATGTACACCAGAGACATCCAGTTAGCATGAAAGGGGCTGAACGTGTGTGTGTGTGTGTTTCAGCTCGTGTGATGCTAATGAGAGTTTAAGGCCCAGAATTTGAATATCAGAAGAAGTTGCTGTATGTTCCACCCCTCCACCAAACACACACACATAAACCTTACATTAAAGGATTAATTTCGCAAGTTCTAATTTGTCAGGGGTTTTAGATCCTAGTCGAAATGTGTTAGATGTTTAACAACCTGAAGTGGCTCGGAGCTCTTGAGACCGGCACATTTGTACAGCTCAGCATAAAGACAGTCACCTCAGCCCACGGTTATGAATATTTACACATTTTCAATGATCCTCCTTTTAAGAGTGCTGTATTGGCTCAACAAAGCCTGAGGTAACTCCGCTGTTTATGCTGTCCTGCAGCTCTGTGGTTAGAGCATGGCGCTAGCAACGGCAAGGTCATGGTTTTGATGCCAGTGATTGCATATACTCAAAAACCAAATGTATAGTTTCATGCAATGTAAATCGCTTTGGATAAAAGCGGTTGCCAAATGCATAAACGTAAATGTATGTTTGTGTCGGTGGACGGTCTAATTTAATCTTCACATATTAGGTTATTAGTTGTTTTTGCTTCAAAGTCTGTAGATATCTCCCACATTTCAAATGTAACCATTTAACACTCCCTCTCTCGTGTTGTTACCTCGGTTATTGGTTGGCCCAAACAATCCACCCCTGCAGAAGTCTTTAAATATATTTGCAGATTCTAAAGTCACTTATGCCACTCGTCTTTTTGTTCATATGTTCAGATATTTTGGCTAATATGATAATTCCATCGGTGCCCATTCCCTTCTATTTTATAGACACAAAACCAATTTCCTACATTCTTCAAAATATCTGCAGATATGTTCTGCAGAAGACAGTGGCGGGTTTGAAATGGCAGGAGGTTGAGTAAATGGCAGAATATTCATTTTTGGGTGAACTATCACTTTAACAGTTTTAAACAAAAATATAAATGATGTCATCATAATGGCCCTTAAGTTGTTTCAAACCTGTATTCATTTTATTGTTATACTGAACACAAAGAAAGTCAAAATATCTTCTTTTGTGTTCAACAGAACAAAGAAATGTATACAAATAAAAAGAACGACTGAATTTTCATTTTTGGGTGCACCATCCCTTACGAATATGTATGATAATAAATACGAATATGTATGAAGTGTTTCGTTCTGTGTGATTTGTTTATTTATGCTTGTTTTGTTGTTTAAAGTTAAAAAATGACTGTGGTATTCATGATCTGGTTTGAGATCGCTGTCCATTTGTGTTCATTGTTGCGCAGTTGCAGTGGTTGCTGGATAACTATGAGACCGCTGAGGGAGTGAGTCTGCCGCGGAGCTCTCTGTATAACCACTACCTGAGACACTGTCAGGAGCAGAAACTGGATCCGGTAAACGCTGCCTCGTTCGGCAAACTCATCCGCTCTGTGTTCATGGGTCTTCGCACGCGTCGACTTGGCACCAGGTCAGATAAAGAGCTACAACCCGAGAACCCCACTAAATCCACAAACACTATCAGACTATAGCCAGGGCTACAACCACATTTCAGGCTCTGAATCACTAATAGATTCAGTCACAGCAGCACAGAGGAACGTTTATTCGGTCTGCTGAAAACACTGCTGTAATACTTAAAGTATGATCATGAGGTGATGTGCTGAAATAAATCACATTCAGTCTCAAACTGTGGTGTGTTGATGGAGAGATTGGGGTTGCCGGGATAATGCTAAGGGGATAAAAATGCAATGGCTCATTCTGCGTGTGTGTGTCTCAGGGGGAACTCAAAATACCATTATTACGGCATTCGTCTGAAGCCTGACTCGCCTCTCAACCGCCTGCAGGAGGACACACAGTACATGGCAATGAGACAACAGCCTGTCCATCAGAAACAGAGGTGAACACAATCGTTCTGTCGGTCTCTCTTGTTTCCCACTTGCACTCAACGTTTCATGTCATCATCATCTTGGCTTAATTGTTTGCATCCAGCCAAAGTTTTTTTTTTCAGAATAATTTGTTGGATTTGAGCGTAAAAGATTCCCTTCACTGATTCACACTTTCGTCTTCTCTTCTCAGACACATAAATCCCAGCATACGTAGCCTTCATCTCCCTCTCTCTCCCCAAATCTCTTTTTCTCAGTTGTGAATTCTAGTCTACTTGTAAATTTTGTGACGTATTTTTATGTCCAGGTTTAAGCCCTTGCACAAGATGGATGGGATGGGAGACAGTCTGAACAGCAGCTCTCAGCACTTGTCCAGCACCCCAGAGCAGAGTGTGGCCGCCCAGAGCCAGCATCACCAGCAGTACATTGGTAAACCTCCCGTGGCATGGTGTTTTTTTTATCCGGTCTCTTAGGAAAGATTCAAATTCATCTACACTCACACCCACTAGTTTACAATCCTTCTTAATTGCATTTTAACTTTAGGAAATATTCACATTGTATGTATGTGTGTATTTTGGCAGATGTGTCCCATGTCCTGCCGCCCTTTCCCTCTCCTGATTTCGGCTCGTGTCCTTTGCCTGAGTCAATCAACTTGAATGATGTTAAAAAACTGCAGAACAACTATAGGATCCACTGTGAGGTATTGCATACATTTGAGATGAAAACCAATACATTTTTAATGCCTCTTTGTATCGTTCCACTTGAAGCTATAGTATATATAAAGTATAGATGAATCACGCCCGCTTTCCAGTGCTGGACCAGAGCTTCTGCCCAAAGTTGTACCCGGACATGCGGTCTGGAGAAACCCCTAAGACCTGGCACTAGGATTACGTTGTTATCGCAAAAGGTTTAGACAACAACAACAACTTAGTCTGGCTAGCCTTATGTTAGAAAGAAACTGAAACTTACAAGGGCCTGATAGCTAAAGGTGATGGGTACGGACTAGGGATGCACGATAAATTATCGGCCATATCGGTATTGACTGATAAGTAATAATTAATAAATTAATAAAATTTAGGCCGATATATTATAGCCGATCTAACAAAAATAATTTCCTCTGGTTAAACTTCTTTAGCTGCACACTGCTCTGTTAAAATACAGCACAGTACTGTACAGTATCTTTCTGTCGTGATCATTCGCTTGCTGCTATTAGCAAAACATTTTTTATGTAGGTACAGTATGTAGATAACGTATTTATAAATGTGTAAATCATAGAAACAAAAGCCTATTGTTAGAATCAAACTGCTCTCTGAATGCTGTCTGTTTTGAGACCTGCTAGACATGTGACTATAAAGAAAACTTTTCTGGGTTGCTTTAGAAGAACATCTATAATTTGTTTATTAAATAAAAAATAGACCAGAAAAGTTAGAAGGTTAAAGAACAGTTAACAAGTGTAAATAGGTTTGGAACATGATTTTCAGGGGACAAAAAGACAACTAATGTTTAGCTTGTTTTCTGCAGTCAATGTTTTCAAATAAAAGCAGTTGTAAAGAATTATCGGTTATCGGCCAAAAATGTACATATCGGTGCATCCCTAGTACAGACCATTCTGTTTCTTATTCAGGTTTGGAACGGGGAGGGGCTAATTTATGACACAATTTTCATTTTCGGGTTGAGTGTCCCTTTATTTTGCAATAAACAACTATTCATCACATATTTTCCACCATGAGTAACGGCATAAATAAGCAAAACACTATTAACATTTACCAGAGAATGTCAAAACTGTTCATTCACAGCCTTCTGTAAAACAGTTTTCTGTCACAAATCTTATTAGGTCGGTCAAAATGAAACATCATGCAGTTAACACATTTGACATCATAACTTTCATTCTGTTGTGTGTCATTTTTCTAAATAGGATCACACCACAAACACCTCCACCTCTCACAGTTGTCAGATGTTTTCCATGTCTAATTTACTTTGGTTAAACATCCCATGATACATTAAAATGATCATTATAGTTTAAAACTAAACTAAAACATTTATATAGCTTCTATTATATATTCTCACTAAATGCTTTAAAACTGAGATGTTTTTGCTTTTAATTTATACTTTCACTTTCAACAAGCTATAAAGAGTGACAGGACAAACAGCACTACCTTTCTGTTGCCAGAGCAGTTTAACAGCCGAGGATGAGGTTCAATGCAGAAAGAAAAAACTCGTAATTCAGTTTCAATTTAAATGTGCTTTTTTGGCATGAGAAATAATCATTCATATTGCCAAAGCTTGTGCAGCCAGGCTGTGTACAATGGATATCTCTCTCCCACTGCCGTTGATGGATTCCTTCTCAGTATTCCTCTTCCTTCTTGTTCTCCGTGCCGACAGAGTTTTTCTGGTTTGACATGTTCCTTGAGCTGGTCTCATTACAGCACTTCAATATTCTGACAGATGGATTCGTCCCATCTTCATTTCGAGCTCACGGTCTTAATATTATTGCTGCCGTGCTCTCATGCACTCTCTCTCGGCCTCCCTGTCCACCGCACATCTTTTGTTCTGTGTTTATTAATTCTCAGGGTTTTTTTGTCTTGCCAATTAACCTTCGCTAGCAGAATCTTAACCGTGCGTCTGTAGCGAGCTGCAGGTTTTTCTCACCGCCTTCATTATTTGGCTCTTCTCATACCCTCTGAATGGACAGATTTAAGCTTACTCTTGAGCTTTACTACCAACAACAAGTACAAGTTGGACCAATTCTCATACCATTTGTACTAAAGAAATGAATATGTCCCAGATCAAAGCAGGACGAGTTGTTTACGTCATGCTAAATTGTCTGTCGGGTTTGTAGCAGTAGCAGTATTAATGCTATTTTGGGAAAACATATAGTTTGGCCGATCACGGATCCCTAAATCGGTAACAAATCTGACGTGTCGACTTTTGAGGAAGTGACTTGCTTACGACTCATAGCGGTCTCTGTGAATGTCCTTTTGTAAACTTACGTTTTTTGGTGTTAAGACACGACTGCCGTTTGTGATCTGAGATTGGATGTAAGTTTAAAAGCACACTTTAAAATGACCGTTTGTCTCCTGGAAGTCAGGGAATAGTGCTGTTCTTCCTCTTTTTGATGAAGGTACGATGGCTTGTTTGTCGGAGAAAGAGAATTTTCTCTTTTTTTGTTTTGGAGTGCTGTGTTTAAACGGTTGCCGGGGTGACGGTAAACAAGGTTGTCATGGTGACCTGGCGTTGGAAGCCAAAACATAGCATGTGACCAGCGAGGGGAGGAGGGCGCTGTGTAACTGGATACAATAGTGTGTGTCCTCATCCAGAATCTGAAATCTAAGTGTGAATCACTCTCGAGACGGTTTACCACACAGTCTCACTTCTGCTCTGAAATAAAGCCAAACACCTTCTTTTGTTTCCTCGTGCCACCCGTACCACACCGTCTAAAGTTTTAGTTCAACCTAAAACTGAATTTAAGATTATGTATGTGGTTGTGTTCAGTTAGTGTTAGATCAGAATCTCATCACACAAATGTTGTCTTAACCCATTAGAGAGCGTTCTCGAGATCATTCGGTATTTGTCATCAAGTTCCACCTTTCTCTTTTAATATATTTGTTTTAACAGGTATGGTTTACAAGACGTTTTACTGTTTGGATGTGTTTTTTTCCAAACAAATTTTGTTTTTTCTCCATCAGGCGACTCTTGATGTTGTGATGAACTTGCAGTTTCATCTCATAGAGAAGCTGTGGGAGACCTTTTGGTATTCAACAGCGCCATCTAGTGACGGAGCAACCACTATTTCCAACAGGTGCCAAATATTCTTACAAATAAGACTACAAAAATGTTATATTTAAACATTTGTAAAATGTAAAATTTTGACATTTTAATATTTTAATTTGGAAAACATGTTTTTGTGGGCATTTGTTATTTGCAGTGAAGAGGATATGGAAGACATCAGAGGTTTCCCCAGAGAGAAGCTGATCGCTCTGTGTAAATATGAACCAATCAAACAGTGGATGAGAAGCTGTGATCACATCCTGTATCAGGCACTGGTGGAGATCCTCATCCCTGATGTACTGCGGCCTGTTCCCAGTTAGTATTTATAGGAATACACTCGCAGTGAGCTGTTCCAGGATCAGTGTTGCAGATATATTGTGAGCAGAAAGAATGAGCATTACTTATGACAAATGTGATCCTGCAGGTACACTCACCCAAGCTATCAGAAACTTTGCAAAGAGTTTGGAGAGTTGGTTAACATCAGCCATGAGTGACTTTCCGCAGGAGATTGTTCGCACTAAGGTACAGTGTGTGTGTGTGTGTGTGTGTACACTTTAAGGAAAATATGTTTAAAGAAATACAAGCTAAATCTAACAAAAAAATGTCAATGATTAGAAAGAATGTATTAAAATATTATGATATCATTTTATTATAAAGGTTAAAAAATACTGTGTTTAATAAAGTGATCAAACAATATTTCCTTTAATACAATATTGAAAATAATACAATCGAAAAACATTGAAAATACAAATGAGCAAACATGTGATTCTGAAATGGGAAATAATTGTAAAGTGTTATTTGCATTTCAGTTGGTTTGCATTAGGTATAATTCAATAATGCTGACTTTAAACAAACAAAAATGCACAGATAGAGTAATTCAATACTCTCCATTAGTATTATTTGATGTAATACTCTGTTACTCTGTATGCGCAGGCAGCCGTAGTGAGTGCGTTTGCGCAGACCTTGCGCAGGTACACCTCTCTGAATCACCTGGCGCAAGCGGCCCGTGCCGTCCTGCAGAACACCTCCCAGATCAACCAGATGCTCAGCGACCTCAACCGAGTGGACTTTGCTAACGTTCAGGTCCTTTGACTTGTGCCTGTGCTTAAATGGTTTTAAAAGCATTACAGTGTATTGTGAGTGTCTCACGCTGTGTGTTTTTGTGTTACAGGAGCAGGCGTCCTGGGTGTGTCAGTGCGACGAGAGCGTCGTCCAGCGTTTAGAGCAAGATTTTAAAGTGACCCTGCAGCAGCAGAGCTCTCTGGATCAGTGGGCCACCTGGCTGGAGAATGTCGTCAACCAGGTGCTAAAACCTTATGAAGGCAGTCCCAGCTTCCCCCGCGCCGCCCGCCAGTTCCTCCTCAAATGGTCTTTCTACAGGTACAGTAAAGTTTACCCAACCATCATAATGTCTCTTAAGTTGTCCCTAAATGATAGTAAGATTGCTGAACTTGTTAATAAACACAAATCTTGGCAGTAATGGGTCTTATTAGAGTGTTAAGTGTAATAAGAGGCATCTTCGCCTGTGCTTTTGATTTGTGGCTTTTTTATGTGTGACAGTGTTTACTATAGTATGATGAAATTCTCCCGTTGCCCTGGTTACAGCTCCATGGTGATCAGAGATCTGACTCTGCGCTCGGCCGCCAGCTTTGGCTCCTTCCATCTCATCCGTCTGCTCTATGATGAATACATGTTCTATTTGGTAGAGCACCGTGTCGCCCAGGCAACCGGAGAGACGCCCATCGCTGTCATGGGGGAGGTGAGAAGATCAGGCTGCTTGATTTGGTTTCATATTTCAGACATTCACACATTAATAATGTAATAACAGCTCAGTGTCAGATTTAGCCTGTGAATGTATTAAGTTTTTTCCAAAATGTCAAAAGAAGCTAGTTTATTGAATTCGTTCACTAAACTCAAATCTAATTGGACGGTGCGTTTAATGGCAGGTCGACATGGGGGAATGGGAAAAAAAACATTGCTCTATCGCGTGTAGTCTGAAAACTCTCTAACACTATTACATTGTATATTCAGCTGTGGAGAGCAATTCAACATTATTTTCAGTTTTTCTGACTCTACTTTTTATAGGTATGTGTTTAGGTAAAATGATCATTTTTTGTTTTCCTAACAATATTTGAAATAAGATAATTTTTTCTATTTGCATGGAGAAACAAGTTAAAATAACAGAAAAGATGCACTGTGTTTTCAGAGCTCAAATCCTGCAAAGAAAACAAGTTCAGGCTCACTTTTAAGCAGTAAATCAGTCATAAGTGTTTTTAGGAAAAGTTCAAAAATATGTTTTTTGTGATGACCTTGTGATTTTTATCACAATTTGTCTTGCTATGAGTCTTTCACAATGCTGTTGGATGACTTGTTGTTTTGTTAAAATTCAACAGACACTGGACTGAAATGGCCACAATACATCTAGAAATGCGGATTAAATGAAAACTGGAATGGTCTCTTAATTTTTTCTGCGGCTATATACATGAGAATCTTTGTCATTTTTCAGGCATGTCATGATTAGGGATGCACCGAAATAAAAATTATTGTCCGAAGCCGAATAAAAATTAAACCGAGCATTTCTTCTAATGAAATAGCCTTTTTTTCACTATTGCATAAACTGAATGGTCAAAATGTGCTTTCTATCATTTGCTTGCTTTTCAATAAAATACAATATAACTTCTAATAAAATTTAGCAAAACAAAGTCAATTAAACAAAAGTGGAGCCCTTCCCTTCATGCATGGCCTATAGCAGACTGCTAAAAGAATTTAATGTAAGTTACTCTGTACTACGACAACAAAACAGTTCATTAAAAAGTGTAATTCAACATTAGGCCTATAAACTAAAAATACATTATAGGCTACATTGCAATATGATTACATTTTATTTAGTGCATTTTGAAGGGTAATGGAAACTGGCTTCTGTCTCTCTCGCTTTCTCTCTCCACTGCACTGGTTGCTACTTGATCGTATCACAAGTCATGTTCAGTAAAATGTATTCGCCCATTTCACTTATTCAGTCGAACATGCGTTTTTGCCCAATATGTCCGGTTGCCAAACGTTCGGTGCACCCCACTATAAACTTT
Organism: Barbatula barbatula; assembly: GCF_947034865.1. Lineage (NCBI taxonomy): Eukaryota > Metazoa > Chordata > Actinopteri > Cypriniformes > Nemacheilidae > Barbatula > Barbatula barbatula. Next base: position 17,641,438 of record NC_136774.1, read on the forward strand.
CTACCATGTCTCACATGTTGTGATAATTTAGACAATTTAGTTGCACAAATGATGGTGATGGAGTTTTCATGTTGTGTTCATTTTTAATACTTTTTGCATTATTTCATAAAACTTTTCTGAGTGATTTCACTTTTTATTTTTGACACTGAAGTAAAAAGTTGCAAATTACTAAAAAATATTTTGGAAATTACTAAAAACATTTGCATTCACAGTAAGCATAAACATGTAACGGTGCCCATAGCTTAAAAAAGACCCTCCATGTCACTGCCAGTTTTAACAGTTTTCTTTGTTTATATTTCAGTTCAGTGACCTCAGCACAATGATGCCATCAATAATGGAGAAAGGTAACAGATTTTAAAGCTCACCAAACACGAGTTGCTAACTTTCAAGTTTTTCTTCTTCGTGTTCTCATATTCCCTTTTTTCTTTTCCTAGACACCTCCTTCTCAGATGATCTGGCCAGTGATGGAGATATGTCGAGAAGCATGAGCGAGCCAGCAGTGAAGAGAGAGAGAATCGAGATCAATCACTCTCTGCAGGAGATCTAAGAGCCTCATGCCAGACCACACCAGCACCGACCCGAGCCGGCCGCTTGTGTGTGTATTCTCAGCAGTGAATGTAGGGCTGCTTGTGGCCAAGCTAACAGTATGTGAGGTTTTGGTTTATCTTGAGTGTATGTCAGTTTCTCTCTCTCTTTCTCGCTTCACCCGTTAGGTTTTCTGCGACTGTGAATAAAGAACGTGTTGGTTTTGTAATGTTGTTCTTTTTTGTTGACGTGCCATAGTCTTCATTCAGTGCCTTAGAAACACTAGAGCAGAACTATCTCTATTTTCGTCTCTATCTCTCGTTCTGTCGTTTCTCGGCCGTGCCTCTAACCGCAGAATGAATGTATCGTCTCAGAACCTCAGATGTCTACAGCACCTTTTACAGATGGTCTCATTTTTAGTCGTGCCCTTAAAGACTTTCAGCCTCCGCTGATACCTGCGGCTCTTCAGGCTTAGATGCAACCCGCTGACCCAAAGCCGCCTGCTCAGCTGCACCGCGGCATTCGCCCAAACCTGCTGCACATGCAAATGCCTTTCCATGATGACATGGAGGGTCGACACTTAATCCTTGCAGTTTTGTAGATTTAAAGCCCTGGCCATATGAGATGACTAGTCTATACCTCAACAGTTTTTACTCCTCAATGTTTAACTGTAATGTTTTTTAAATCACTATCGAATAGCATCCCAATGTCAAGTTTCTGGATGTACATACGCCTACTGTGTTGATGGTTATTACTCTGATAGAGCCATTTTCTTAGACACCAAGTAGTGCAGATTTCACCAAATATGGTTTGTAAAACTTTGGTCTAGTTTTGTAAAAGTTCTTAGTTGTTTGCAGTGGTTATAAAGAGCCTAGATGATTTGTGAAATATATTGTGTGTATGTGAGTCTCTACAAGGCCTAATGTAACTGGAAGTGAGTGCATTCACCAGGTTATGTGAATATTTTGTGTAATTATTTTTTAATTGAACATATGTAGGCCTACCTGAGCTTTTTAAATAGCCTCTTTTTATAAAGATTAAAACCTTCCTTTGCATAACAGACTGAAGTAGATATTGTGTATATGTTATAGCAAAAAACATATGGGTGACACATTAAAATTCTATGAACCCTCACATCTCGCTTTTTCTACATGATTTAGAAAACCCAAAGTAGATACATGCAGTAACAGAAAATATGCAGATACTTACAGAAACGCCTCATCACCTGGTGCTGTACATCTGATATGTTGATTTAATTGTAATGCTATAGATGGAAAGCTGTTGATGTGCCCAACTGACCGATGTAAAGCTGGAAATATTTTCTAAAGATGTCGTTTTATGTTTGTAATCGTTTGATTTCCAATGTTGTGCTGAATCCAGATGTAATCTTAACCGGTGCCTGGTAGCGGCCCGTAACGGGCACCCTACACACCCCTCTCTGCTATTTACAAAGAGAACTGTCCTTTCTACTCGCTGTTTTGTGTGTTCTGAGAAGTGATTGGCTGATGTTCTCTCACTGTGGTTGGTTGTGAGTATCAGACTCTGTATTCTAACGCCCGTCACGTTTGTTGCCTTTCGTGTGCTTTTGGGATGGGAACTTTGTGGTTTCTAGTTTTCTTTTGTAGCGCTGTTTTAAAGCTTCTGGCTAAGGAATATTTTTATGGAGGTAGATGCAATTCTTCTCACTACTATATTGATACCTTATTTTTGTGTCTTTAAAAATGTTCTTTATTTAGCTTCAACCGCTTAGTTGAACTGTATTTTGTACTGGTAAAACGTGTAATAAATTTGTGTAAACCACTTTTGTGTGATGCTTGCCGTTTAAGTGTAATGAATCATTACCTATACATGAACTTAGAACTCGCACAAATACACAGTTTTCATATTAAATCTTCCTTGAATGAACAACATAATAATTTTATTTTAATTTTTTCATACATACTTGTATTTATATTTGTTCGTTCACAAATTTGCACCTAAATGACAAATTTACATCGTTTTATAAACTTCAAAAAGGTGCACAGACCAAACACTATATACAGATAAGAGTACACATTCTTGAATTGATCATCTGTGGACCAGGAAATCCCAGATCTCAAGCTGGTTGTGGTCCCGAGTTCCAGTGCATGTTTCCTAGAGTGGGTAATGTCCATTTCCTATACAGGTCCCATTGTATTGTAGCTCAGGGGTTGAAAAAAGTGCAAACATTGTGCCTGTGGTGCCAGACCAGGCACCATCATCTCGCTCACAAAGAACATCCAGCCATGTACTTTCCTAAACAAAGTGAGAAAATATTGCAAAAAAGTATTTTAAATCACGACTTCTGCAACTTGCAAAAAAATACATTTATCGACTGCAGTGCATTACAGCAGCAAGCTTTACAATGTAAGCATTCAACCAAGGTTGCCAGTAGGGCCAAGGGCTCTGGGTATTCACCAGCATATTTGTGCATGTAATGTAATTTAACATATTCAGTACAACATTTTCTGTGATTAGTCACAATAAATGTTTAAAATGGACAACAAACATGAAAGCGTCAAAAATCCAGCAAACACATGTTTTCACCATGTGATTAGCTTTCAATGAACAGGTGGACACAGCATAGTCATGAAGGATGCAAAAAAACTAGGTCTCACCTGTGGCAAACCTCTTCTTCACCAGGGACATGCGATACCGGCTGCCCACCAGCTCGACATTCATGCCTGAGAGAGACGCCCCAGATCCAACAAACTGAACAGCCAGGCTTGGGGGAGGACCCCGGGGCACCTCAAGGCACTGCCAACTGGCGCACAATGTGCCAGACCCTGAGACCCAAACATAAATAACAGTGTCATTAGCTGCTCTTTGATTTAATAGTCTCTTTAACACTTATTTTCTTTTGAGATTGTCTCTGAGACCCCCATGACAGAGAGTTTGGAAATAAAACCTCTAGTTGCTTTCAAAATGTTCTAAATTCAAAAATCTCCCATGATTCTCTGATCGGATCATATGTATTTGCTTCATGGCCTCTTGCTCTGAGCAACTCCTCTTCCACCCACTGTGTGAACACAAGATGTTTTCTTTGGTAATCTAAAACGAACACTAAACTTTATATAGAACCTGACTGGCACAACTCAAAATGCATTATTTTGGGTCCAGAAAGTCATTATTTCCTATCTACAATACTCTTCGATTTAAGCACAAAGTAAGAGAGAGGGGTAAAAAAGAACAGGTGGCAAAAATAAAAACCTTTGCTGTGATTGGTCGGAGAAAGGTTGGGTATCTTCCATAAGAGTCGTCTTTCTTCAGCGTTCCTGTGACAGAAAACAGGTCTTTACTCATTAGCTCTTCACCTTTACTTCTCGCTGTCATGAGACTTCACCCATCCCGTTTTTTTTTCATATTATATATGTAAGTAATCTACACCACACTCTCACCAGGATGCGGGTGGCTGACACTGCAGGTCCGTGGCAGTGTGATCGAGGGGCAGCAGCACTTGTACGGAGGTCAGTAGTGTGGCAGGGGCGGTTGCAGGGCAGCAGTGGTAATCCAGAGACACACGGGTGACTGTGCCACTGCGCTGACACTCAGCAGACAGCAGCAGGGGGGCACGACCCGGATCCTGAGATGATGCCTGTAACATACAATATAAATCAAATTACTACCAATAAAGTCAAAAACTAGCCAAAGCGTCAATGTGAGGCTCATGCATCTAAGTATAGGAACGCCTTTAAAAACATCATTAAACCAGATTCAGTTGCAATTCAAGTATTATTAGGGTTTGTGATGACTGACCTGGTATTTGAGCAAAGCCACATTGTAATAAGAGGCCTGTGGGTTGAGCTCTGCCTCTCTCTGCAGATGAAGCGTTAAGGCCTGCATGTTGAACCAGAAATCTTTAGAGTCGGGGTCACTCTGTGATGGATCACTGCAGGTAGAAAAACAAAAATGAAAGCAACACGATGTCCATTACCACAAAAAAAATGTGGACTCTTTCAAATAGTTTGATAAATAAACTAAGCATGTACTGTAATGTATTATACAACCCGAATTCCGGAAAAGTTGGGACGTTTTTTCAATTTGAAAAAAATGAAAACTAAAGGATTTTCAAATCACATGAGCAAATATTTTATTCACAATAGAACATAGATAACAGCAAATGTTTAAACTGAGAAAGTGTACACTTTTATCCACTAAATTAGCTCATTTTAAATGTAATGCCTGCAACAGGTCTCAAACAAGTTGGGACGGGGGCATGTTTACCATGGTGTATCATCTCCTTTTCTTTTCAAAACAGTTTGAAGATGTCTGGGCATTGAGGCTATGAGTTGCAGGAGTTTTGATGTTGGAATTTGGTCCCATTCTTGCCTTATATAGGTTTCCAGCTGCTGAAGAGTTTGTGGTTGTCTTTGACGTACTTTCCGTTTAATGATGCGCCAAATGTTCTCTGTATGTGAAAGATCTTGACTACAGGCAGGCCAATTTAGTACCCGGACTACGTATGTTGTAATAGCTGCAGTATGTTTTGCATTGTCCTGCTGAAGTATACAAGACCTTCCCTGAAATAGACATCGTTTGGAGGGAAGCATATGTTGCTCTCAAACCTTTATATACATTTCAGCATTCACAGAGCCTTCCAAAACATGCAAGCTGCCCATACCGTATGCACTTATGCACCCCCATACCATCAGAGAACTTTTGAACTGAACGCTGGTAACACGCTAGAAGGTCTCCCTTCTCTCTTTAGCCCGTAGGACACGGGGTCCGTGATTTCCAACAAGAATGTCAAATTTGGACTTGTCTGACCATAGAACACTATTCCACTTTGAAATAATTATTGTAAATGAGCCTTGGCCCACAGGACACGACGTCGCTTCTGGACCATGTTCACATATGGCTTCCTTTTTGCATGATAGAGCTTTAGTTGGCATCTGCTGATGGCACTGCGGATTGTGTTTTCCGACAGTGGTTTCTGGAAGTATTCCTGGGCCCATTTACTAATGTTGCTCTTGTTGCCCCGTTCCCAACTTTTTTGAGACCTGTAGCAGGCATTACATTTTAAATGAGCTAATTTAGTGGATAAAAGTGTAACATTTCTCAGTTAAAACATTTGCTACGTTATCTATTTTCTATTCTTCAATTATTGTTATTAAAATTTAGAACTTTTCCGGAATTCTGTTGTACAGTAACTGCCCTATAGACTGCCATACGGTCAAAAGTGTTTGTTAGACGCCATCATACCTGTAGAGTAACTTTTGATTGGGTAAGAAGTGGTCCACTCGAGCGATGTTGACCAATCTAAAGCTAAGCACAGGTGCGTTGGGGTTGGCATTGAAAATGTGGGTGATCCCAGCAGGAAATGACATTGTGAGGTCACCGGTGATCTTAACAAGACAGCTGAAACATACACAAGCAAACAGTTGGATTTCAATTAAAACAATGAACAGCAAGTCACTTGAGGTAAGTCCAGGACAGTATGGCAGAGGGTTTTGTCTTCCAAATGGGGTGAAAGAACCGAAAATGGAGCTTTGGGTGATCTGCAATTCTAAACACAAGCGTAAATGTGTTGTTCTGGCTTTATCAAGAGCTTTCCCTTAAGATCCAAAGACTGACCGGTTGTGTTCTCCTCCTTTGAAGTAAGCATTGATGTACTCTGTAATGGCTGCGGCTACGGGCCATGATTCCTGTGTGCTCAGAGAAATGGGACTGGGCCCTCGAGACAAACCTGCAGGGTCACACAAGTAAAAATATCAATATTTACATTCAATGAGGATACAAATTTCCAGACTCTCTATGGTTTTTTATAGTGTGGGTGCTGAGGATATCAGAATCACCTCGGGCTGGACTGGGAACACGGTTTTGCACTCTCCACTCGCTAGGGCTAGAAGATGATGAGGAGGTAAGGGAAGGACTGGGATCAGGCAGCGGAGATGAGCACAGTGACCTAGACTAAGACACACAGGTCGAAGGTCAAAGTTGTTGTACTTTTGCAAAATTATGACAAATAAAAAAGTAAAACTCCTCGCACACAAGGCAGGTGTGTGTTCAAATCACAATAATTATTTTGTTATCTAAAACTTTTTTAAAACAACTGGTCAAATGTTTATTATAATATCAAATAATATAGTATACTATATTTAAAATATAATATAAAATGCGTTTGCGCATTTTATGTTTAATGTGACCAATAACAAAACAGTAGATAATTACAAACAACTTTTAAACTTGATGATTATAGTAAATCTAAATTAATTAAAATATTTCTGTTAATTGAAATGAAATTAAAAAATTTATTATTTTAAAATAACAATAATATATATTTTTTTAAATAATAATGATTAATTAATTAAACCTATAGAGCAATATTAAAAATAAATAAATAACAGAATGACAACAGCTAATAATGCAATATCTAAAAATTATAAAAATTAAAATAAATTTAAAATACTAATATAACTACAATAAAACTAAAAACTAAACTATAATAACTCTTATTTTAGCCTTAATCTTAATAATAGAAATAAAACAACAAAAATCTGACTACCGGCTTCTTTTCTCGTCTTTCAACATAAAATGTGGCTGAAATTACTTCTGTGGCTGAAGGACTTTTTTCATTGTCTTGTAACAATATAATTGTTTTCCAGTGTAAAGCAGTTAAGCTCTTCAATTGAGATCTCAATAGTGCTGTTCATTTAGAACTGAAGTAAAGAGAAACCACATCTCATAAAACAAGATTCAAGACAAAGAGTCTGCTGATGAACGGCTTTGTTTTTGTGAATGTAAAGACACTTGAGTGTTGCTAGTTGGACGGGTGGTATAAAGAGGTCTGTGGAACATATACCCGCTCACAGCCACTGAGTCTGCCCGAGGTGCGGTTGGACCGAACGGAGCGAGGCGGAGCCAACACCAGACGCTCACTGCTGTCCTGCCTGAAACTATGCTTGGAGACTGAAAGAAAAAGAGTGAGATCAATCATCCTCCCTAAATATCAGTATTACCATCATCCATTAACACCCCACATCAGTTTATACCTGGTTGTGTGTTAATATCCAGGAAATTCTGGTCTTTGTCTGTAGAAAAGCAGAGGTCCTCCTGTGGCCCAGAATGCCGTGTGAGCGGTGGTCCGTTCCTTCGAGGCTCATCATTAAATGACCTTTGTTTTCTGAGCTCTAGCGTGACTGAATTGTTGGGAGTACCTTCGCTAAAAGGGTTATGCACAGAGTTCCAATGCACCAGCTCTTTCTTGGGCTGAGAACTGGGGGCGGGGTTTGGACTGGGCGTCGGCCTATTTCCATTCACCTGCGCTGCTATAGACGACTGATGCGTTGGGCTGCCAATCATAGTAATAGCGAAAGGATCTTCTTGGGACTCTGAAGGCGGAACACTACGATCTCTCTTCCTCTCTCTGTCCTTGCGGGAGGACGATGACGAAGATGGAGGAGGAAGAGTTTTAGTGTTGGAAAAGGGCTCAGCTCGGTCCTCGACGCCGTCCCTGGTGGGCCGAGGTGGAGGCGGGGCCCAGGCATTAGGCAGAGGGATGTTGTCCTTGGAGGTCGACCGCTCAAAAGCAGCCAGAAAGGGGTCTTCAGGAGGGATGTGTTTACAACTCCATACTGACGGTTCCAAATCGGAAGATGCCAGGCTGTGGGAGAAGGCCGGGAAGCTGAAGGTGGTGGGCTCTATGTCGGGTGGGGCACGTGGGGAGCGTAGATTGGAAGACCAGGCGTTGGCTGGGTCAGCCTGTGGTAGAGGAGAGCGGCCAGGCGAGGGGTCGTGGAATGCGGCTAGGAAGGGGTCCGAAGATCGACCCAAGCTTAAAGAGTCTTTAGACTGAGAGGGGGGCCAGGCTGCCCAACCAGTGGGTTCTGGGGACACCCCAGGGGGCTGATGGGACGGTGAATCCAGCCCAGAATCCTCCACATTCTCAGGAGAGGATGAATCAGAGGAGAATGCAGCATCTGGGAGAAAAAAAAGAGAGTCAATTATTGATCAGAAAATACATTTCCAAAGAACGTATATACAAAAATTACCATTGAAACATAATTTATCCTTTAGAAAATATAGATATAGAAAAGTGTAGACAGTCAAAAACTGTAGTGTGCAAGTATGCATCAACTACAGTAGTGGCGCAAGTATACATATAATGCAAACAAGTCAATGCTGTAGTAGTGCAAGTATGCATAAGAATAAGACACTTTGACAAACATTGGGCCTACTCCTGGTTTAAGATAATCCTTGCCTGGGAAACCACCCAGGTTTTAATTATTTGTTTGGTAAAAGAATTGCTTGTTTAGTCGATTCTCAACTATCACTGTAATAAGTCTGGGGTGGTGTAGCTAAAGGGAACTTACATTCAGATGCAGCGAAGGCATTCTGGAGTTGCTCTCGGCCGGCGAAACTGTGAGATTTGAAGGCAGATTCTAGAGGAGGTCCAAACAGAGCGTCAGAACCGGAGGCTATTGAGCTCAACCTGCAGAGATGAAGTGATAGAGAAGACCAGTGAATGCAGTTCTGTCATGACAACTCTCGGAAGATTTAGCATGGTAGTGTACATGACATATAAATGTATTTGGTCTTGGCGGAATAGATCTGCTACAATGCCGCTGTGGCGGAGCAAGTTCGGAGACTAGCTACTGCCAATGCATCCACAACATGCTGCTGTGTGCATATAAGGAATGCTGCTGCTGCACATATAAAATATATGAATTATCCCTGCGTAGCTTACGTGATCACCTTGTAGCAGATCTATACATGTGGAGCTGGGGAAGGAGGAGGGTTTCTGAAACGCACTGCACTGCTACAACAATCACTAGCCTAGATTTAAACATACAGCAGCAAGCTCGCCGTAAAAGTAAAGTTATTATGTCAGATTGGTTTAGACTTTAGTAGTGTGCCATCTAGAGTTTCATGCCAGAACTTTCCCTGTCATTATAGTGAAATGTGCTTTGGGGAAACCCCTGACAATTCAAAATACCCGATGTTTAATATATAGTTATTCTACAATATACAGCCACAAAAACATTAAGAGACCACTCTGAAATGATTATCAGTTTTTCTGAATCTTCTATTTTTACGTATAATAATAATAATAATAAATGCAAATAGAAACAATATTTGTATGTTTGTATTTAGGAAAAATATTGTTAGTCGTTCACAGAATTAAACAAACTGATTACTTTACCTAAACACACCTATAAATGGTAAATAATGAAAAAAAACATTTTGACATGTTCTCTTATTTTTTCCTGTGCCTGTATGTAATACAATTATTTTTGCCCGCATCTATATTGTACCTGCTGTGATTTGGGCTAGAGGTGGATCTGCGCAGACCCTCCTGTTCTCCATCTACAAAACAACACAGAATTACATTATATAAATGAGCCAGCCTACCCCTCTATGTGACTAAATGTTGCCATTAAAGCCCTTTACACACAGAGACCCTGGAAAAAAAACAGAAAATGTGTCCAGGAATTCGTTAAGTGATTGTTTGATTTTGTTCATTCGCACTGCCAGTGATTTTCTGAAATCTGTGCGTGCGTTCACACATATCCAGGGAAGTTCCTGTGACGTAATATACTGCAATGTAATGTTATGTGCATTTTTTTATATGAAAGATATTTTCCTGCAGTGATTTTAGGTGGCTAAAAAGCGCAATTTGTTATTATTACTGCCTTCCTTTATTTAGTGCCAAATAGGCCTTAATAATCTCTCTTTTTTGTTATTGTTCAGTAGCATGACAAACATTTACATTTAGTCATTTAGCAAACGCTTTTATCCAAAGCGACTTACAAAGAGTTCGGGGAGCAATAATCGATATGTCATACAAAGAGCAATAGTACAATAGGTGTTAATTCAAAGTAACTAGTTTCAACAAAAGCAAGACCACTACCTGTTGAGAGAAGAGGGTTAGTGTACGTTTTCGTTTTTTTCAATTTTCAAACAAACTTATATTTATATTTTTTATTGGTAAATGCAGAACACAGAAGAAGAATGAGACACAAGAATGCAAGGTAGGCTATAGCCCACAAAATGAAGCTTGATATAAGATAAATATAAAATGTCATAAGAAAACAAATAAAAGCAAATTGTTCATGATTGTTCAGTGCAAATTGAAACAGCCTTAATGAAAAAATATAAAGAAATGCTGCGAACTAAAAATTTGCCAGTATTTTTGCAACATAGCCTAATGCAATACAAAAGCCACGGTATAATAATTTTTCTGTAATATGTAAATATGAGTTTAAAAATAAGTTTATCGTTTTTGATAAACAAAGTTTTAAAGTTAGTTTTTTTAGCATTTAGATTTTGTAACCATTTCGGAATAAGCTCACGCAGATCAAATGAAAGACCCTTTAACAGGACCTAAAGCATATTGCACAAAATGCTATTAAAAACACAATAAACCATCACGTTTATATTCTTTACAATGTTTGTTGAGAAAAACAAGCACATAAATGTCCGGGTGAAAGTTTGGAGTAAGTCTATTAACAGTGTCTGCACAGAAACTAGCGCATCACGAGACCCAGGTGCACACAGTCATGTTTTAAAGGTTGGTAAGCGACCAAGTTTATTAAAGTGCTGTGTATTTGTCATTTTATTAGTTTCAATTTCAAGTTTATACTGCATTAAGAAGCAGACAACGCTAATCTCGCATCCGACCTTAAGTTTGGTGATAAGGACTCCAAGATTTAAATATAAAAAAAAAATCCGATTTACCAACGAACAAAAATTACTTGCTTAACTATATTTGTTTTCATAGCCAAATTATTTACGATTTATTAGAGATGTGTGTCATCACTACACAGCTTTTACGGCATCGTTTCTGCCTTTTGTTCACACAGGGTGCGTTCCGGGACTGATCCCGTAAATATTACTAGGTCCCCTTTCCGGAATAATTTTTCGGATCAATCCGGGATGCGTTTGCGTTCACACAGATGGCACTCCGGCAATTTTCTAGGATCAGTGGTCTGTGTGAATGGGTTAGAGACAACAGTCCACAACCATTTTCATCAAACCACACAAACATGGCAAATTATTTCCAATTTTGCTGGAATTGTTTGATCCCGTGATACCGAAATAGAGCCCTGTCTGAGGCTGTAATTACAGCAATCTGCCATCCAGCAGACCCGAGATCAGTATGTCAATCTAAAGCAATAATGACAGTGCACTCATGAAGTATGACTCTGATGCCAGGTCAGCCCGATGGCAGATTGCTGCGATTAAGGCGTCAGATAGAGCTTTGTTTGTGGAATAATGACTTCTATTAATGTGAACAGAGAAGGAGATGGCCATTCGTGTCAATGTGGCCATTTGAGACGGCTGGGTAAAAATATCACATGAACAATGTATGAACGCTTAAAAATTCATGATCTTGGTAACTGAAGCTGTAAAATACAGACGTTCTACAGAGGTCAACCAACCTCTCTGAGGAACACTTTCTCCTTCACCTTCAGACCGACCCGCTAAACTGGAGTTTCCTATTGCAGAAGAACAACGACACATGAAAAACACAAACTTAGATAAGAAATATTGTCTAAAATTTCAGAAGTAGGCCCTGCTTAGTTATTGACATCTGTAATTCTCCTTATTCTCCGTAACAAAAAATGTATGTAAATAGTAAAAAAGACATAAATCGTGTAAAATACAATTTTCTCTTAAAGGCACAAAATGGAGACTTATAGAGGACAAACTGAACTTACGTGAGAGCTGTTTCTTAACTGACAACTGTGCAATGAGGAGAATAAAAAATAGACATCTGTTAAATACATTTTAGTCGATATGATGCTAGCATGCATGAGTCATTTAAATAAAACACATTATGACAAATAAATAACTACCTTCCATCTAAGGTAAAATACATCTTTTTAATGCACCTGAAACATTAGCATCAGTCACATGTTAACTAGCTCTTACCGCTCTATTAGGGGGCAATGTCAACGCCCCCACCGTAGCCTTCAGCTCCAGCTCATTGGCTGCTGAGTTGCTACGGCTACTCGTGGCGACCGGCCGGATCTGAATGTGAAATTTCTTGGGTTCCTCGTCATCGAAGTCCGAGTCACTGGAGTAAAAATTGCCGTCCTTGACCTCAGCAGCACAACGTAGAAAGCAGGTTAAGGAGCGAATTATGACAACAGAGCATTCATAAATAAAAGTGTAGACACAAATAGCGAGAAATGCAAACACACAAGCAGACTGGAAAGTTGTTTACAGACAATGAAAAACCATAGGGAAGTGCAGAAATATCTGTCCTATTTAGAGACACATCCTGAGTTTCGCGTCCTAAAATACAACTGATGGGGAACTTAACATTCATGGGAATCTTAGAAAGTCACCAGATCTTTATCAGAAGGATGTTTAAGAGAAATTGTCTTCTGGCATTTCTGGCACTGGATAGGCCTGTAGACCCCGCCTAACATACACACAAATAGTCTCTTTGCATTTATTATTCTGAAGGATATCATTCTGTTTGACGTCTGCACGTATCACAAAGCCCTCATCGTCCACTTCAAGGGGCGAGTTCTACAAATACACACAACACAAACAGACAACACAGACTCACAATAAGAAACAACATTTTAAGAGACTTATGCTGTTGCTATGATTCATGTTTGAAGAAACTGTCAGTTTGCACAGTTGTACATAAAAGCCCTTAACAGATAGTGAAGGATCTGTGGCACCCGGTGTACTATCACACACTTAACTCTATTAAATACTCTGAGTGACGACAAGGTTGAAAATAGAATAATGAAGTAACCAGACCCTGCCGCATGCGACACTCATATACACAAACACACACACACACACACACACACAAACAAAGGTTCGTTTTTGGAATGGGACTGTGAAATAGAATATTGGTTTTTGTTCACTGTTATCAGATGTTTTATCCTCTACCCCTAAACCTCAAAGTTACTATGCTTGTGGTGGAGACATTAAGACAAAAAAGAACACACATATGGCTCTGTGCAACAATGAGATCTTTAAAATTAGTTTTCCGGACAAACATGTACCATTTGTGGGAAAACAATGTGTGTAATTGTGTAATTGAGAACTCACAAGAGAATCTGCCACAGCTGAATCCCTAAAATAAGACAAACAGAACAGTTAGGAAAACTCTTGACAAAACCAAAAACTATTTATGACAATACTGGCACTGACAATAATACAAGTTTGAAAGCCCATATTAATAAACAAAACTGCAAGGGCAGTGTTCGAATTGTGCCAAAGCTCTTGGGGGTTCCCTAACCAGCCCTAAAAAAATTGAAGGAGCTACCAATACAGGATACATGATAGTTTGGGTCACAGTTATTTAACAACCACCCATAAATATCCTTAAAATGTTGATAATCCATTAAAAGAGATCCACATTATTGTTTATTTCTTGTCATTTGATTCTTGTTCTTTATATAATTGCAATGCAGTGCTGTTCCCTTATATTTCTAGAATATTAATACAAAAAATCCTTGGAGCGAGTGAGGGAGAGGATCGCATCAAAGTCAATACACTGTTTCTACACTGCTGCCAAACCAGCCAGTCACCACCGTATGTAGAAGCATATGAGCATTTTAAATGCGATTTATCTCCTGATAATGTAGATCAATTATATGAAAATAATCCATATGAACCGATGCAGAATAAGAGAAACTAATGTCATTCATTTGGGTGGAAGCCTTCTCGTCAAAGTCGGAGCTCATGTTTGCAGAAGGGACAATCTTTGGGAAATGCAAAAGTTTTCTGAGGGAATATTCTTGGGAAATGCAAATGTTTGGCAAATGAACACAATGTTCTTGGGGAGAGCAAAAGATTAAATATTTTTGCTCCCTTTCCTATTTTTTCCCTTTAGTGGCTCGCCTCGCATCTGATTTGACAATGTGAGATAACAACGTACATAAAGAAAGATTATAGTACATGTTGAGTTTTAAGATAAAACCTTTCAATATGAGAGAGCCCATGTCTGTGTGTGACGTCTCTGTACATGTCTTCGTTGTGGCTCGCTTGAGCATTCATTGATTTTTCAGATACATTTTTTTATTTCGATTTCAAATCGTTTTCAATTTGAATAAATAATGGACAATATTGTGTTGTTTAAGCGTGATTATTTGACAAAAATAATTCTGGGTTTTTAGTCTAGTTTAAATGAGAAACCAGGGGACCCCAAGGTCATTATTTTTGACCATATGAGGGGTCCCATAAGGCTTATGAGGCTTACCACACCCCCTCAACTTCGAACCCTGTGCAAGGGCTTGTCCCCTTCAACATCACATATGTTCTTACGTTGAATCAGGTTCCTTGTCTCTCTTTCCTAATCCAGGGATCCTGAAGGCTTTAGCACGACTCTTTTTACTGTTCTCAGGTAAAGACAGATACTCCTCAAACCCAACGGGACCTTTCACACACACAAAAACACACAAGGTTAGTTTCATTATATTTGGTGCGGAGATCTCATATAGATCAAATTATATTTTAAGTCAGTGTCAAAGCGTACTGAAAATTCATTTTAGTTTTGGACCAGCCTTTATTTAAGTCTGGGAAATTGTGCCTTGAAGAGTTTTTAAAAAATGTCAGTCTCACCGGGTCTTTCCTTCCCTGTTGCCTTCTGCTCTGTAAACTTCTGAATGAGATTCTCAACGCCTATGTTCTCCACGTTCTGCTTGAATTCCTCATGGACCTAAATGAGATTTAATCTCGGATAACTAATCAAGCCCACATCAAGCAGAACAACTGTGAACCGCAGGGGTGATTCGGCTGGACTCACAGTTTTCACAACAATTACGGGATGAAAATATAAAACTGAGGTTGATTGAAATTATTAATATCTCAAGAGAGATCGATGTGAATTGGCTTAGAGTTGTACCTGTCCAACCTGTACGTGCGTGTCTTCGATGGAATGGGAATACGCTTTGATCAACAGCTTCATTTGTCGCAGATATGCCTCCTCGATATCCTGGAATTTCTGCATTTTCGGAAAAACAAATACAGAGAAACCATTTATTTTCTGTCGCTGGCGTGGTACCCTTAAAGATTTGTTTTTGTACATTTACGGGTATACCCAAAAAACATAAAATGTTGTACCTTTTTGGATACATTTTAAGGACCTATTGAGTACCAGTTAACTATTAGGGGTACAAAACATTTAACTGTACCTGAAAGGAATGCTTAAGGTGCATAAGGTACCGTATAATGTACGTAAAAGGTACAACATTATATAATGATTTTGAATACCTTTAAAGGTACAAAAAAGAACCTTAGGCCAAGGGACAGAAAATTTACCATTTTAAATAAAATAAAAGATAACATGCTTTGTTACAAGTAATCTATGTTGCAAATAAATGTTTTGAGCGGCTTAATGTTTTTATAATTTCCGCCATAATTTACTGACCCTCATGCCATCCCAGATGTATACAACTTATTTTCTTCGGCTCAACACAAACATACTGTAAATGTCCCAAAAAAGCTGAATCTCCAAAAATTAAAGAAATCCAAAAAGCCTCCAATAAATAATGGGATTTAAAAAATAAATTTGGTCAAATAATAACTATATGTTTCAAGTTCATTAAACAAATTTATTAAAGGTAGTTCAGAGGTGTACAAATTCGTTTCAGTGCAACTTTGATCCAAGAAAACAAACTTCCTATTGACCAAAAATATGTGCCACAAAATCCTCTTTAAATATGGGGGCAGCCTATTTACACATGTTCCATTTTACACAAATATTCTTGGTGAACCATTCACCTCCAATTTCTTAGACTGCACAATAGTACCCTATATTTGGTGTATGAAATCACTTAAATTAGAGTTTACATATATCTGTCATTAACATTTGACACTGTTCATCCTCATGAATTTAAAGATTATTGCTGAAGCCATAATTGTGGGATGCCATGACCCGGCTGTTCCCAGAGTAACGTCTAAACTCATTTCACAGACCCATTCTTTCATCAGTCTCAAATTATTCATACGTGCCGGTCGTCACCAGGCAGAATAGACCACAGGCATGTCATTATTTTGTCAGACGGACTCCTAAAGGGTTCTTGTAGCCATGGTAACTTTATCACTTTGTTGAAACGCGGTAAAGGTTTTTGCAAATTCACACATGTAATTTGGGGTCTGCACTTAACAGCTCAAAATGTGCAGTTTGGCATATTTTACTTCTGGTAGACCTTCGCAAAGAATCAATAACTGTTGAGTAGTTTAAATTCAATTAAACACAATGAATATACAATAAAATATGACTATTATAAAATAAATGTAATTTTTATATTATAACCAAACACAAGACCATAAGTTAACTTCGGACAAGGCGCGTGCAATGAAACCTTCTATAATGAACTCAGATATTCACATCACCAACCTGTGCCGATTCACTCATCTTCTGTTCAAAGTCAGCTTCAGCACGATTGAACTTCTCGATAGACCCTGCAAAAGATTCGGCTGCTTTCTTAGACTTCAGCTCAGCCTGAAAAACACAAGAGCGGGACAAAGAGAGAAATAAGAAAAGTGGGAAATATAATTTTTCAAGATCACAAACACATCATGCTTGCAAGAAAGCTACCGCAGTTCACACAAAATGGAATAACCTGTCATCAGTTACCCATCCTCGTATCATTTTAAACCCATTTTCTTTCTCCGGTGGAACCCAAAATGAGATGTTCTGGATTATCAGATTATCATGTTCTGGATTATTTCATGCAATTGCAAGTATTGGTAAACAAATCTTTCAAGCTTCAACAGGATGCAAAAGTACCATAAAGTAGCATGAATGTGGTCTATATGTCTGCACTTCAGCAAAGGTAAAGTAGTCCTTAAATCATACATAGCTTTGCCATGAGGTTGTTATTCAGTCAGGCCAGTAAACACAAAAACCTTTTCCAGCTCTTTCTGAGGCGCTCCCTCTTTGCGCAGTCGCTCCAGCTCCACACACTTGCTGTGATATCCTTCTCTGGTCTTTTGGAGGTGGGCATTCTGAACCTGAACACACTGCACGGCCTCCAAAGTCCCGATCACTTCCTCCTTGGTCTCCATAAAACACAACATAATACAGTGTTAAATCTACATGCCTGTTTATTTCATATAACATATCCAGCTTTTATAAGAGTTTAGATTGAAATAAATTTGAATGCGTATGGTTTTTAAAACCTAAAGAGAACCGTCGGTCTATTTAAAAAATGTAATAAAAACACTCCAATTTAGCAGTCTGAGTGTTTGGGAGACCAGTGATGATGTCAACAAAACAGCAATGCATTGTGGGTACAAGGGCCAGTCAAATACACATACGATGTATATTTTTACCCATTAAAGGATCTCACCACGAGACCTTAAATTACCTTGCGGTGAATTTTGACCTGCTCCTCGTTGTATTTGTTGATGTCACGGATGAGGTCGTTCATCTTCTTCATGAGCTCCAGGTGGCAGAGGGCCAGTTTGTCAGAGGACACGCGAAACACGTCCCACATGGGGGCGAATGTGCTGAGGAGCAGAGCAGGTGGTTAGATGTTGACGTGCCGTGCGTAAGCCGCTCAGATTTGTAACAGCAGTACTAGAAAAACAACAACGACAAGCTTCCTTGTCTTTGTACATCAAGATCCCCACACACTTGCCCACAGCTCATACGTTTACATGAAAACAGCCAAAACTAACAGTTGTAGGACAAAAACGTTTGAGTTGGTTGTGCTTAAAAACTGAAAGGATAAACAAAAAACAAAGTCATGAATTGAAATGACCTACTATAAGCTGTGTGTTTGTGCTCGTAAAACTTTTTACAAGTTTGGCTTACATTGCAAAGCCAGTTTCACCGGTGTTATAACACTGTGTGATTGTTGTTGAGACAAGCACATTTTGCAGACAGGAAGTGAGGTAAAGAGCACAAAGGAAAAGCTAGCCATAGCGACGACTTTTAAGGCCAGCAGCACACAGCCAAACACACGTGCATGAAAATACAAGCACGCATGCGGTGACTCCGAAAGCACAGTTCCTGTTGATAAGTATCTCTGCAGACTGCACCCACTGCTGCCTGCCACTAGAAAAGCAACAGCAGTCAAAAATTATCCGTTGCTGTAAAATATTTAAACCCTGATCTGATAAACACAGCAACAGCTGCGAAAAAAATCCCAGAAAAATAAATATTTTTTTAAAAATACATGTTTGTTTTTTAAATGTGGTTGATTCAATGTCGATTCTCAAAAGCTGTGAATTCATTTTTTTTGTATAATTCAGCAAGCACTGAACATTCATTAACGTGTATGTTATTTCTACTGCTATCCACTAGATGTCACTTTTCCTTTTACAACAGGTGGATGTTACAACAGGGAGCATAGCCTTCATTCATTGCTTAAATAACATGTACGTCATCCGAATTTAACATCACCTTCCCTTAAAAGACAGTGGTTCATATGATTGCAGCCTCTCTTTACAGCTAATTCTGTTTGTTATACTGTATGTTAAATGTAAAATAACCTGATCCTGTTTGATCAAGGTATGCGACTGTTCTGTTTCAATATACTTAAGTGTGTTTAAAGTTTAATATACAGATTTGTGGCTCTTCATTTTTTTTATTCACCATAGTAATCTGATATTCACTGATTTTTTTTAGAAATATCCATCGATGCCCAGCCCTAGCAATGACATCACTCACCCGAGAGGGCTTCCATTGCTGGCCATCTTGGCCAGTTTACTCATGGATTTCGAGTAAGTCTCCTCAACGGCCGTCCTTTAATGCAAACACAAACACAGCAGGTGATATGTTAGCTTACACATATAGAAACACAGGTGATGTCTAGCAAACGTTAAAGCCTCAATGTTTAAAGGGACCATTCATCCATAAATAAAAATGATGTCTTCATTTTCTCAACCTAAAGTTGTTCCAAATCTGTATTCATTTCTTTGCTCTGAATCTGATGAACACAGAGAAAGACATTTGGAAGAACGCTTATAACCAAACAGATCTTGTCCCCCACTGACTACCAAAGTAGGAAAAATTGGTTTATACAATTCTATTTTCTGTGGAATAACTTGAGGGGGAGTAAATAAATACAGAATTTTCCTTTTTGGTGAACTGTCCCTTTAAGAAGAACTTTCACAATAAACAATATATTGTTCTGAAAATCACATGTCTATTGCAAGCTCATTACACTCTAAGAAACATCTGAGAACCTTAGAGAGAAAAATTACTCTCATTTTCAGTATTTATACCTAAATACCACCTTTATTGGTGGTACTATTAAATTATGGAAACGTGGTATTATTAGCTACTACTGTCATTAAAAGCAAATCTGACTCTGAATGTTTCTTATAGTTTTACTAGTAATATAATATTTTATATACAACATTCAGCCAAAATCTCTGAAGAGGTTGATCACATGATGGTTAACAACTCAAGCATCACTGTTCTGACACTTATAGGTCTGCTCATAGGAAAAGGATGTCTCATTCTCTTCCTATTGACTCTGTCTGGACCTGGGCTTATCTTCGAGAATACATCTTATATTATTCTTATAAAGGATGTCTCATTATCTTCCTATTGACTCAGTCTGGACCTGGATTTATCTTCTAGAAGACATCTTATATTATTCTTACAAGTGAAATTATGTTTTTATAGTAACTAACGGCACAATGGAAGGTAAAGAAGCCAAGAAATAGAGCCACTTTGAAACATGATGTACTGAGTGGATACAAAATAGCCTTTGAAAATTTATTCATGTAATTTATTGCACAAGCTCTGCTTTTATCACTGGCATATTTTGTCTCTCTCAATTTTCTTCACACTCCCCTCAGTATTTTCCTGGAGAGATTCCCAACAACAATTTATTTTAATTCTCCAGCCTATGACGAATGGTTCCTGGGTCCAGTCGTACCATAATGGATGGAAGAGACTATGAATATTGGCAGGAGGCTTGTATGAGCTGTAAATAGTCCCTGGTCTCTCTGCAGAAGTCTTTACAAGGTTTCAGTATAATTATTCTAATAAGATATTAGCCTTGACTTGAACGTCACTCACAGACCCCCAGAAAATACTCACACTTCCCACATACTCTGGCAGTAGAAGGCGAGACAAATTCGTCATTTGTTTAACAACGTGCATGTACAAGTTTGGGATCCTGCTGCACTACCTTGCGTATGTGAGTGTGTTTGAGTGAGTGAACAGTAAAAACGTTGTTGTCTGCACTGCTTCTCTCAGGTTAGTGCGTTGTAACACTCTAGTGTTGTGTGCAGACAGCACAGTGCTGTGGAGTGAGACAGAGACCTACAAAAAGAGAGACTGGGATGGTCTTATAAGCAAACAAAAAAAGAATATGAGATTCAATAGCACACACTAAAAATATCATAGAATACGATTGAATAAAATCAGATAAAGCATAACGTCGCTGCCCGTCCGAAACAGTTTTTCAGGAAATAAAAAAAACACTCTACTCTACTTTAATGATTAAATACCATGTTGTCAAAGTTAACAAGCACTTTTAAATAAGTTTTATTAGTTAGATATTTGTGCAGTGACAAACATAAAGGGTGATTTATGGCAAAAAAATATGAATATTTTCAGAAGGACAGCAGCCATATCATTACAGTCACAGCATAACAGAGTACAATAACGTAAAATAACAATAATATAATACAGTAGATAATGAAAATAAGACATCAATAACAACAAAATAGTGCATAAATAACATAACTTCTTCCATTTGACATTAAGAACATCCCCGTGTTCAAAATATATCAAATATACAGCATTGGGAAATAATGAAAGCAACTCATAAACAATTAACACATTTTTTTATGGTACGATATCATAAGATATGTTAAGATCAGATAAAACATAACAAAATGACAGCGTTACATAACATATTTTTACTCTTACCATAGTTTGTTTGAATACTCGATTCTGATTGGCTGGAAAGTTTGCATTAAAACCGTGTATTGCACAGGTAGTTCCAGTCAGTTTGATCATTAATGTTTGAAATTAGCTGACAAAATTAACTGTAATTTTCACCCGATCAAAAATTACACTGTAAACATCCATTACAGCTTTAACTTGGCTAATGACCATGGTATAAGCGGGCTAATCAACGACTAGCCGTGCATTAAAGTATTTTAATGCACTTGTGGCCTTCACGTCATTCATTAAAATCCTTTAAAGCCGGCAAGCCGTGGTTTATCCCTTACACGTTACATGTAATCAAAATTGGCAAGCAAGACATTTCGACTTACTATTTAAAATTTCGGCCAGTGGTTGTTGTAACTGTTTAGTTTAAAAGATGAATTAGGGTTATTTAAACGACTTAAAATTATAAGTTGAAAAAACAATTTGATTGTTTTTAAAAATGAAGGCAGAAACAGAACAAACAGACAATGTTTGTAGCGCAAGATGTTGAAGAAATGACATCTGCTGCTTCAAAGATACAAGTGTGCGTCAGAGTGATGAAGAAACCAAATTCCATGTTCCCTTTCTGTCAGTAACAGTCACACCATATCACCCCTCCCATCACCCTGACGACTCCTGCCAAAACAACACCTTACCTCTCGCGCACAAACTCGGCCAGCTCTTTGGTGGCGATCTGTCCATGTTTCATGTTGTGGTAGAGGACGTCAAACCCAGCATTCTTCTCTCCCTGTGAACAAACAAAACACCAGCATGAGGTCCTTTACCTATGAGTGTTAAAATGATTCATACGCTAAAAACAAACTGGAAGTGTTCATATCAAAATAGCAAGAAAAACGAGAAAAGAAAGTTGGAGTGTAATACATAGAAATTTTGGGTCTGTGTGTTATATCAAACACAATATGTCATCTCAGAACACATACGGCTTGCTCGTAAGTTCCTTCTATACTTCACCCTAAAAACGTCTTGGCATTTACTTGGAAAAGATGAAAAACTGAGATGCTACGTGAGCGAGGAACACAACATTTCTCCCAGACTCCCCTCAAGCATGGAGATTCAAAAGGCGATAACCTTTGAAACAAAGTATGAGAACATCCTGTGGTCAAAGTAAGCAAGTACAAAAATAGCACCCTTTCTTTTAGCCAAAAGAAAAATGTCAACAAAGGAGAGAGTGATCTGACAAAACCAGGACAGTCAGTGGCCATAAAAGCTTCCACAGAAAGTACTTTCAAGGTAAGAGACTGACAATATTCTGTATCACACGAAGTAAACAAAGCCCTTCATCTTTAAGGATCCACTGTGGACAAGTTACACGTCACTTTTAAGAATGCAAAAGTAGTAATCTGAAAGTGACAATCCCATTAATCTTTCTAAATGTATGAGAATTCCTTGAAATTCCTTTGAAGGAAGTATGGTCTGTCACTCTTGTGCCTACTAAGCGCAGTCAGATCCAGACAGGGTATCAATGCACCCTTCTGAGGTTTTATTTCAGTCTTTTATGTAGAAAATAAACACAGAACGGCACTGTTTAAATAATAGAGATCGTAAAAACATAGTAGACCTCAATAGTTGCTCAACTTCACCAACATGTAATTTCAGTGTTTTGTTGCCAGTATGCTTGTTGAAACATGACCTCATTGGAAAGCTGATCTCCCATGATTCTCACACAGGTACAACAGCACCCTTTAACACCACCTCACTCTCTTCTGCATGTCTTCACTATTCTGTTTTAACATGTTAGTGTTGGTAAACATGAATTTGGCAGGCATAATTCCCCTGACACTTCCGATGACAGCAAATCTGCAGACGTCCAAAGTCTGCTTTTAACTTTGTTCCCTAATGTTCATTTGCATAGTATCCGGAATTTGCCTCATCTAATTTAATGCCAGCTGAGAGGACACTTTGTTTGAAAAGAACTTGATAGACGAGAGAGAGAGAGAGAGAGAGAGAGAGAGAGAGAGAGAGAGAGAGAGAGAGAGAGAGAGAGAGAGAGCAGGATAAACTGAAGCAGAGAGAGGCAAGGGAGGTAATAGGCAGGGCTGAAGGTGTTGAAAAAGGAACTCCAACGCTTCCCGAATACACTCGGTATAAATGTGTCTCCACTACGATAGCGGTTGCTAAAGCAAAAGAGTTCCCCTGGGAACTGTGAGAGTGGGAGACATGACAGCTTGTTACAGGTGACAGCATATATGCGTCTGTTGGTTGGTATAAGGGGGATAAAGTCAAGTCAAGTCAAGTCAGCTTTATTTATATAGCGCTTTTTACAATTTTCATTGTTACAAAGCAGCTGTACAAGAAAAAAATGACTATAAGTAAAACATAAAAGGTTATGGAATTCAAAACACAGGTCAAATATCAGACACACAATAAATTCCTATATGCAGTGTTAATTAAATAAGACAACCAAATTCTAGCAGCCCCCCCGGCCAGGCAAAACAGTGCAAAACAGTATGCAAACGGTGGCGAGGAACCCAAAACTCCATTGGAGGAGAAAAAAAACCTCGGAGGGAAACCAGGCCTAACCAGGGGATTCCAGTTCCCCTCTGGCAAAAACTGCAGCCTCTGCACAAGCTCAACAGTGCTTGCACAACAAGGCGAAAATAAAAAAATTAGATTTAAAATTATCATTAATAATCTAATAGTGGCTGAAGTTTTGTAGGGACGTCACTTCCTTCGTCCAGCATTTGTCAGGTCTAGGAATGGATTGCGCCCTGCCCGCTCCGCTCTTGTAACCTTGGAACAATGAGACAAGACTGGCTGAGAGTAGAGTACTGTTCTGCACTCTTTGATGCAACAAATGCATCAGTTGTTATTGGAAGTGTCCCTGGTTCCGGTTGATCTAACTAGTGCAGCCTAGATCTTTGAAATACATGAATTATGATAATCTAGTGTATGCAAGATTAAAAAGATGCGTCTTTAGTCTAGATTTAAACTGACAGAGTGTGTCCGCCTCCCGGACATTGCAGGGAAGACTGTTCCAAAGTTTAGGCGCTAGATAAGAAAAGGATCTGCCGCCTGCACTTGATTTTGAAATTCTAGGTATTACCAACTGACCTGACGCCTGAGAGCGTAGTGCACGTGATGGACTATAATACGTAAGAAGTTCTCTCAAGTAGTGAGGAGCTAAACCATGCAAGGCTTTATAGGTAATAAGCAAGATTTTAAAATTTATGCGATGCTTTATAGGTAACCAATGCTTTATAGGTAACCAATAAAGAAGGGTAGCCGCTAAGTTAAGACTGTGTCTTTACATCTAATCTCACTAACTAGCAGTCGGCATTTAACATTTTAAACTGGTTATAAATGTTGGTTGTATTTTGTTCAAATTTTTTATGAAGTGGAACAGGAAGTTCTTCTGGACCAACAATAAACCAGCGTTGTTTACATCATCTGAAGTGGCCTATAGAATAATACATTGACTGTATATAAATATATTGGCTATATATTTAAATAAATAAAATGAATATATTGAATAATGCATTAAATACATTGCTATACTATACGGTATCTTCCATTAAATAACAAAATAATGCATGGAATAATATATTGTATAACTTGTATAATAAATATAATATAAAAGAAAAATAATATATCAAATAATATATTGAAATTTAAAATAAAATCGAGTGTCAAATCTTTGGAGACTTTCAGTGGCTCCTCTTTAATTTAAAGCTTCAAGATCCGTTCAGGGAACATGAAACTTTTTTTCAAAATGGCATGAGGCCAAACATTCGACAGCAAAGCTAACGGTTGAGCAAACCAATCTCACTTGATTTAAATTACCCCTCCACTGTAAACACATGCTGGGTTAACAACTTTAACAGCGTCTAAGCAGGACTAATCCAGGGCTTGATGAATAAGGCAAGTCTCATAGAAGTTGTAATTGAATGATGGGTGGACATTACAGTACCATGATGCTCGGGGCAATAATCACGTGAGACCAACCTCATACCCCCCACACACACAGTAAGCAGCAGAACAGAGGGACATTTTCACAAATCCCTTTAAAAACTTTATTGATGACACCGCAGGTCCATGAGTTCAGCATCTACAAAGGCCCAAGGCCCACTGACTGAGATGTCCAATAATGCTGGATTGACTGAGGACATACAGTAGCATTACACTGTGCCCTTGGTAGGCATAAAAGTAACTAGTACTTCTAAAAAGTCATCTCTTCATTGAGTATCTTTTGCACCATCATCTGAATCTCAAACAGCGGATTTCCCAGTGTTCCCTGCAGAGGTACAGTACTGTTAAAGGATTTAACTGCTGCCTGTGCACAATGGTTAACACACACACATGACCCAATCCTGTCACCTCACCTCTGATGAATAACTGTATTAGCTCTTAGGTAAGAAAGAGAAAAATCATTGACCGACCAAAAGTACTTTATCCTCCTATCATTTACCCTCATCTTCACTTCTCTTTATATAGCTACTGTATATCAATGTTCAAAAGACTAAGAACGCCGGTGACACTCAGCGACAAAGCAAGGCGATGTCATTCATTTAAATGGAGAACCGGCGACGCGAGTGACTGTAAGCGACAGGAAGTGGGCGTGTCAATCGACACGACAAAGTTGAGATTAGCTCAACTTTATGCAAACGATGGGCGACTTTTGGGAGCGACTACCAATAGGAGTAAAGCAGCGTAGCTCACGTCATCCTGTGAAACAGTCGCTGGTGTAACAGTAACAGTGTTTTCAAACTCGGCACGATTGTGGTGTTCCGAACACGAGTGCGATTGCGTTCATCTACGTCATCACAACACATGATAAAAAACAGAACATGGCTTAATATATAGTTTTTTTGGGTAATATTATGCGCAGCAGAGTCACGCCAATATAATGCAGGCTCACTCTCACTTGAATCCGTGGTAAATCATAAACGCTATTATCTCTTCCATGTTTTTTATTGAAGTAAATACATCATAATCAGCTAAAACTTTCCTTCCTGAACATTCGCTTGACAGCTTTCACATTAGAGATTTATCATGCGAACCGTGCCCAGTTCTGAACTAAACTTTAAGGGCCCTATTTTAATGATCTAAGAGCATTGTCTAAAGCGCATGCAGGTGCACTGCAGACCATCTACAGGACAAGCCGGATTTTTATCTTTATGTACACAATAATAATCTTTTACATTGTACTCCCATTTATTTTTATATTTGGCATGTTTGTGTGCTGCTGCGCTTCCCTCTGTGTAATAAGTAAAGTGAAAGCACGTTGTGGACCTGCCCAGATGCACGTTGCGCCGCTTGTCCGATTGGGCCCCTAAGTGTGAAAGCCACCCAAGACAGGATTCTATCGTTATTCTATCATTCTTTTTTGAACCGATCATAAAATACATGTAAAAACATGTTTATTACTATTCAGGATCTGCAAACATTGCATCTCTGCAAAGAAATACTATATTTTCAATTGGAATTCATGACAAATGTAGTTCACACAGAATGAAACACCTAATAATAAATTCATAAAAGGTGAGATTTGTATTACATTAAAAGTCAGGCCAACCTTTTGTTTTTTGTTGAGGCCTAGAGGGACCCGGCCCCCAGGTGAGACTTTACAAAGTCTTTAATGGTTTTATCAGTGTAGCAGCTGAAAAACCCCAATGGTGATTTTATCAAGTTACAGCGAGTACATATCACAGTTGTATCGATACTTGCTTTTGCAATGAACTAAAATAAGAAACAGATTCAGTGAGAGAGGAAGTAATGAAGAGAGAATATTTCTCAGCAGGGTCTGAATTCATATAAATACGAAGCGGTAAGCCTCATCATTCAAAGCTCTACATACACTTTAATCCACAAATGAGTAAAACCACATGTAACCTCGAGAAATTTAACTAAATGGAGTGATTAGGCTGCTAAATGAGCTCTCTGTATGAAGGCCCTCAAATAGTGTTTGTTCGGAGACTGAGAGAAAAACAGACAGAAGACATTCTACAAAATGAAGACATACGGCCTAAATTAGGAATGTGCTTAATCACTGCGATATAGCAAATTCCCTCTCAGAGACTTCATTCATCACACGGTTTAAGTAATTACTCAAACGTGTCACCTTAATCATTTGACACAGGGCTTTATATTCAGTGCTGGAGGAAACTTCACAGCACAGATTGAACTAACACACACAAAAAATAATCAGAAATAGGTGGCAACTTCGGGCAAAAATTATTCATTCAAATTTACAATTTGTCATTTAGCAGACACTTTATCCAAAGCGACTTCTGGGAGAAGAATTCAGGGAGCAATAAGCGATATGTCATAAGTTCGATAGGTGCGAATACAAAGTTACTAGTTTCAACAAAAGATAGACCACTACCTGATGAGAGAATAGAGAGGGTTGGTGTACTTTTTTTATTTGTCTGTTAAGTATTCACAGAAGAAATGGGTTTTAAGTAGTTTTTTGAAGGTTGTGAGAGATTTGGTTTCTCCGGGCCGTGTTAGGAAGAATGCTCCACCAGGAGGAGTTGTGAAGGAGAATGAGCAGGAAAAAAGATTTAATGCCCTTATGAGAAGGCAATACAAGGTGCTTGTTTGCTGAACGCAGGGTTCTTGATGGGGTGTAGGAGGGTGTATGTCGGTGCAGATCCAGTGATAGTATTGTAGGCAAACATCAGTGACTTGAATCTGATACAGGCGTCAACCGGTAGCCAGTGGAGAGAGATTCAATTGACAAATTGTGGGTCATGAAAGTTATTGTAACTTATTTCTTATTTGCATTATCTAGTGTATTTCCTAGTGAAGCATATATTTTAGGGAATTGACTATGCGTCTGCCATGATGGCATGCTGTGTTATTTTATAAGATTAGAAAAGATATGTTCTTAAAAAAAGATTAAAATGCCCCTGGAAATCAATTTACAGTAAACTTTGAATGACTACTGCCCTCCTGAAACACCACTGACACCCACAAACATATTTGACCTCGGACAAATGTCTATTACAGATACAGAATAAAACAAATTATATGATGAGAAAGATGACTATAAACGTTTTTCTTTCCGATTACATCCATTAATGAATTGTGCACAACGAGACACATTTTTTTATAAAGAACATTTTTATATTTAGAATATAAATATTTATTTTCATGTTGAGATTCAAAAGACCATGATTTTTAGATTAGCAAAGATTCAATGTCGAGATGTCTATGTGTGCATAAGAAATGAGAAGATCCAGAATGAATAGTTCTGCGTTGATGGTTAGTAGTTTGGGGGATGTTTTAAACAAGCTTTGTTTGAGACCACAATAGGGGAGGTCCCTGAATCGACAATAGTCCAGCGACATGACGTGCTCCATACTCTGAAACCAAACAGATGAACGTAGCAAAGGCACCTAAAAATACAAAACCTCAGTGCACACGGTAAAGAAAGTGCTAAGATTTAACTACAGGAAACGCACAAACAAATGAACACATTAGTATTGTGTATCTACCATATACAAAGTTGTTAAACTAGTAGGATGACCTGTTACATGACAGTATTTTCTTGCTTTTCCTCTCCATTCTGCCTCTTTCTATCACTCTCTCATTCTCTGAGGTGAGACTGACTAGGTATTAAAGTAGGACACACCTGAAATAGCCCTGCCAGCTGTGTGGAAAGCACAGAGCACGGCTGTCCTCATGGGAATGCTTACAAAGCCCTGCCCTGTCCCTCTCCGATTCGCTCTCTGGTTCTCCTCTCGCTTACTATTTTGCTTTGTTCTTTACTCTCTCCATCCATCCAGCCCTCTCTCTAATCTGATCAAAGCTGTCAACATATGAATCTCAAACTGCTTGCCAAGCAACGGACGGTGTAAACACGGAGTCTATTTCACACTGCATGCATGCAAAGTGGTGTGAATGCATTTTGACCCCCACAAGAACCGGTGCATGAAGATCCCATTACATACCGTACAAAATGCGTCAGACTTACCCAAAAATTTTTCTTGAAATACGCCATCTCCATCGCCATCTTCTAAAGTGTTCTGAAAGAGAGACAAAGGTCATGCCATTAGTATGACGGTAAATCAGTAGCAAAACTTGAAAGCATGTAGATTTTAATTTGTGAACTTGTAAAATACGTATTTGTACCTGTACACTAAATGTACACTCACAGCCCCAATGTGAAAACTGAAGTTGAGATTTGCACCCGTGGACAAAACTCACAAATCTGCCTTATGAATTTGAAGTTGCATGAAAATAGTCACAAATGTGTAAACTGGCATTTACAGAATAAATTGACAGCTACAAATGCATAGCACATACTTACAAGTCAAATCTGAATCTAGGAAAACATGTAGCCTAACCACAAATAGGCATCTAAACTCTCAAACCTGTCACTGCAGTTTCAAATCTTCCTACCTTGACTTTTGCTATACTACTTTCGCGATGAAACCATTGCAAAACTAACTTGTGCACTTTAAAGCTCAAAGGCGAGAGAATGAGTGGCATTTGATGACGTCATGCAGCTGAGCCACACCGCCCCCTAATGGCAGGAAAATCACAATGAAAGGGTCCATCAAATAATAGTTTAAATTGTTTTTAAATAATACTGTTTTCAACTTAAGCGAAACCATCACGCTTATGTATATGTTCATGTTTAACTATTCCGTGAATTATAATATATTGTATAGAACATTCCTTAATGTATTTTAATGAAATCACTCACGATATTCCGTAGTATTGGGGTTGTGGGTTTGACTGGAAGTTATTTTCTCATGAAAGGTTTGGACTTTTTACAGATGAGTTTAAAAATATTGAATCAATATTTAGTGTACAATTATGTACTCATGTGGTAATTACTAGCCGCAGGACAATGCATCCAGTCGGTTGGTATCGCAGAATAAACTATTCCAGTGTGATCCAAGAACTGACAGTACGTTTTCTGTTATTTAATATTGATCGTTATCATCAGCAAACTTGCTTCAGCTAAATTAGATTGTTAATTAGGTTGCTAATTTATACATCACCCTAATCAGATTCAAGATCTATATTGCCATATATACTTGAAATTATATTTTTTTGCTTTTCTACCCCATCTGCAAAATATTAAATAAAGGACAAACTAAGAACAGAGATATACTACAGTAAATGTTGAAGAGAATAAAATAGAAAAGTATCTTTTTATTAAAAATAGTGGCAGTAAGTGGTATTTAAGTAAAGGAAAATGTATTTATTGATTTATAGTTTCACCTTCAATTAAATACTGTATTAGTGATCTAAATACCTCCTTTCATTGTGATTTTCCTGCCATTAGGAGGAGGTGTGGCTCAGCCGCATGACGTCATCAAATGCCACTCCTTCTCTCGCCTTTGAGCTTTTAAGTGCACATGTTAGTTTTGCAACAGGTTTATCACGATAGGAGTAGCAAAAGTCAAGGCGGGAAGATTTGAAACTGCAGTGACAGGTTTGAGAGTTTGTAGATGCCTATTTGTGGTTGCAATTCAAATCTGAATCTAGGAAAACGTGTAAATATGTGCTATGCATTTGTATCTGCCAATGTATTTTGTAAATGCCAGTTTACACATTTGTAACTTTTTTACTGCAACTTTAAATTCAGAAGACAGATTTGTGAGTTTTGTCCACGAGTGCAAATCTCAACAATCAACTTTTTCACATTGGGGCTGTGAGTGTACATTTAGTGTACAGGTACAAATACTTACTTTACAAGTTCACAAATTCAAATCTACTGTACATGCTCTCAAGTTTTACTACGGATTTACCTTCATACATAAGTTTCCTACAGCTACTCTGAAAGTCTGCAATGAGGTGTTACGATGAGTAATAAGTGTCTGGAAGACAAGAGGGTTAGTCTCGCTCTCTGCATATTGCATATAATCAACTGATATTAGACATGTCTTTGTAAATCTGCTAAATGAATGTAATGGAGAGAGCAGTTTATGGAGGGAAAAAGGTCCACAATCGAAATGAGGTTAACCAAATGAGCAGACATGCAGAGAAGGCTGATATATGGTAGTGGCAAGAACTCAAGGTGCTTTAATAAGATCAAACCCACGCTGAAGCGCACACACACACTTTCATAACTTATCCCTTTCATGGCTTTGCTTGAAAATGTGACTATGAAAGTGTCTCTTTGTGAATATAAATGTCAGCCAACTCAGAAATATAAAACCTGTACTTCAGCTATTAACACAAGCTTTGTTCAGATCAAGTCTATTCATTAGTACAAAATGTAACTTTTTATACTAAACGGGTTATAAAGCTTACACGTAGGATCAGATGAACCCAGCTGTTACATAATGCACTACTTTGTATAGTTGGGTTGTTTGGTTGAGCGCCTCTGAGGTGAGATGATATCCTGACAGCTACAACAGGTGCAGAGAGCTGAGTCATACAGGCCTCTTCTGTAATACTCTAAAAGGTGTAATTTTTTGGAGGATCTATTGACAGAAATACAACATAATTGACATAATTATGTCTTCAGGTGTATGTAGAACAATTACCATAGAATGAGCTATTTATATCTACATACACCGTGGGTCCCCTTGCATGGAAAATACCATGTTGTTTCTACAGTAGCCCGAAATGAACAAACTGCTCTACAGGGCGTATTTCGTAAACCCGTTATGGTCTTTGGAAAGAAGCGAAAACATGACAACATATTAGTTCTGTGTCAGTCACTGTAATGCATAGAAAAGAAGGGGTGAGCGGTGCAGTGAGCCATTGGTTGCAATTTGCAATCTCACTGCTAGATGCCGCTCCATTTTATACACTTGCCCTTTAACACACACAGACCTTAGAAGTTATATTAGTTGAGACCTCTCAAAGGGACAATGGTTTTCATACATACAGTATGACGTATTTGAACCTGAACAATAAACTTGCCATTTTGGGATTTAAGGCTATACATGACGACCACTGGTAAACTCAAAAGTTTCAACATGTTTTACTACATTTGTAAGGACAAACTGGCCAATAAGTATAGCCCTGCAAAACACACACAGATAGACACTCCAACACATCCCAACCTCATCTCATCTTTCCTCAGCCTCTATTGTAAACATATCCTGCTAGTGACTGTGGCGCTTGTGACCGAGGCCACAAGTTCAGGCATCACTGTGCATCAGCTCTGTACCACACTAAGGGGCGATTTATTTTTCACATATTTTGCGTGTGCAAGTTCTCACCCAAATAGGGATACAGTTTAAATATAGGCCTAATTATAGTGTAAAAGTGGCAAAAATAGATTTACTACTAAAGTTCTGTCATCATTTATTCACCCTTATTTTGTTAAAAAGTAGATATTTTGAGAAATGTTACCAACATGATTGACAAGGTAAATAATTTTTTAATGACAAGGTAAATAATAAATCTACACCAAGTTGCACAGTTTAGCGATTAGCATTGAGGTAACAGCTGAATGATAGTGCTGGCTGTGTCCTTGACTAGATGTGTTTTTGTGTCCCTCAGCAGAGAGCCAGTTGAAGGTGTGATTCCTGTCATGTTTATGAGAGCTGGATGTTGGCAGGACCTGTAGCCCTTACAGTGCTGACCACAGTGCTTTTCTCTGGCCCGTCAGTCCGCCCTCACCCTTATCCTGGCACCACTGAAGGCCATCAGCGGGCTCCAAATCGACCTTTCACCAGACAGGGAAACACTCATGCTTACCCTTCACACTCTCTCTCTCTCTCTCTCTCTCTCTCGCTCCCCCACACCCCTTTAATAAACCGGCCAGGCCAACGTTACACCCATAAGGATGACAAGAGCTTGGCAGCATGGCTAGTTCCAAAAATAAACATCACAGTCGCCTGTTTAGAATGCTACAAACAGACATCAGGGGGTAATGTGGCAGAGAGGGAATACAGTCCAACTGGGACCAAAATAAAGTTTAAAGTTGGCGTCTTGTACCTTGTAATTAGGTCTATGTGTCATCGATGTGAAAGTAAAGCATGACGTAATGAAAAAATGGTTAGAGTGTTGGACTCGTGACCAGAAGGTTGCTGGTTTGATTCTCATGGCCGGCGGGAAACGACTGAGGTGCCCTTGAGCAAGGTACCTTACCCATACTTACTCCCCGGGCGCTGCAGTGATTGCTGCCCACTGCTCCGGGTGTGCGTGTGTTCACTACTCTCTGGATGGGTTAAACGCATTTTGGGTATGGGTCACCATATCTGACAAATAGGTCACTTTCACTTATAAACCAATGGCATGTAGTAATACACCAATACATTACATGGACCGGTCAAATAACAAGTTATCGCTGTATTACAGGCATTTGGGATTTTTTGGGGGGTTTGGCCCCACATAGTGACACAGCATCTAATTTTTCATCTAAACACTGTCAGCATCCTAGAGCTGTTTCTGTGGTCACTGTGGAGTGAGACCTGAATTCATCTGGTATTCAGCGAGTCTGTCAGGACCAGTGAACTTCTAATGGAAAGATAATAGACAGACCAAGGGAACTACCGTTTTTTTGTGCACCATTCTGTACAGTAAGCAAATCACAAGTGCTGATGTACTGAATATCTGACAGTCAGATAAAGACAAACAGAAGATACTTGGACAAAGAAACAGTCGGGCAATATGAAAAATAAGGCGCATGCATTTAGCCTCATGGCTCTCTGGAAATATTTCAATAGCAACACCCAACACTTTTCATTCTTTCACTTCGCTCTGGCTGAGAGGATTGTTACAGAGTTGTTGGCAAATGCAGATGCAACTCAGAGAGGAAACAAAGATGGGACGGGGGTCTGATTTCCTCTCTTTTAGTAACTTCATATGGTGCTGTGTCTAAACAGAAGAAGCATATCAACCCTCAGCTGAGTGCACTCCAGGATCAGAGTATACTGTACTCAGAGCCAACAATCAGTAGACAGCCTGCTTGGATGTAGCAACACCATCTGTCAAAGGGAGCGAGTGATTATACGAGAGAAAGACGAAGAGTGCATAAGTGGGGAGTGAAATTCCTAATGAGAAAGAGCCATGAGAAATCAGTAAGAGGCAACCCTGTCGATTTGTGATGATTAATAAATATTTTAAAGGTTTTGTAAGGAAGAAGAAACTGAGGAAGGCAAAAGTTTAAATGTTTTCCTCAAAAACTGATTGAAAATACATTTACAATTACAAATAAGAATTAATCAAATGTTTGGGTTTAGTGTAAAGGTGCTCTGTATTTTGTGTCCTTCGCAGTATGGGGTTTGGCATAAAAATGCACGGAGAACACCTATCAGGGGTTTTACTTTAACTTCTGCAGCACAATGCCAATCCCCCACCCACCTAAAGCCTTCCCATCTGTATCTCTGCATCGATGCTTCAAAGAAATTAACAGAGCTCGATCTGATGCGATTACGAATAAATTCTGGGGGAATTTTATGAAAAGCCTGTGCTGGCTTGAGAAAACCTTCAAGACAAAAACAAGCTTAGGCCGTGATCAGACTTAAATTATTTTCGGACAAGACAAAGTTGAAATTAAATACTAGCTATTTGTTTTACAAGAGGCCGGTGGGGGTACTGTGGTATGGTGATGGTTACAATTCTGTATACCATGGAACTGAACGACTACCATAGTAAGGTGAAAGAAAATATTTGAGTATATCGACTTAATTGTAAAGTATGTGTGAACTCCTGAATTTTTTCAAAATCAAAAATCATATCAAGCTATTATATAAGAATACAATTTCACAAAGACAACAAATTTAAGTTTTAAATAACTATAGACTAAACTAAACTATAGACTAAAATTTAAATAAATAATAATCAACACAGAATAGTTATATTATTATTATTATAGACTAGGATGGCATGCCAAAGTCCTTCAGCCTTCTAGTCACAATAACGTATTGCATCGTCCCTGCTGACTACTTTGCATAATAAATAGTCTCCAAAATAGCTAATCAGTCATCAGAACACGTTTGTACATCAGCTCATTGAACATTACGAGATAATGAAGCACCATGAAAGGTACCATGTGGACAACAGCACCACAGTCGTCTACACTAACAGAGATCAGCTCATGCTGTCTCTCGGTTCAGAGTGCAACGGGCTGAAACCACAGCCTCTACTTCCTTTTCTATTGAGCTGAATGCTGTTGTTGTCATCAGTGGTACTCGAGCACAGTCTATGACAGCATGCCAGAGATTCCCTCCAGTCGGTATGTCTCAAAGCTGTACTTTACACATTGATTTCATGAATTAATTCAGTCCATTAGGATGTGTTTGCACAGCCCCGACTGCATATTTCAATGCCATAAGGTGTCTAAAAGATGCAGATGGAGGCAATTACTTTATTCATTCAAATCTGTCATTCCTTGCTTTTGCTTTCTCAGTTTGACCTACATTGCAAATTATATTAGGGTCTCTTATTTGAGGACAGTTGAACCCTTTTCTTAGCTTGCAGCAGTCCTGAGGGTCTGCACCGACCTGATCATTACACACAAACATGGCTAAGGGGGAAAAAAGGGCAATTGACTACTTGTAATGTCTTTATTTATTCCTAGCAGTTCTTTATTCCCAGTATGCTTAGATCAAAATATCACAACAACTGGCAAAGATATTTCCAATACATGCTACATCAAATTCATATAACAATGACGCACAATCTGGTATAGCTCAAAAGAACGTGTCATCCATGTTTCCTGCACCAGGCTTCTGTTTGCCCCTAGTAAGCCCTACAGACAGAAAACCTTCATCCGCCAAGGACTGCCAAGATTTACCCAAAGGGCCTGTCCTGCTTGGCAGGGCTCTTGGTGAGCCAGCAGCACTGACACACAACTACGAAGCCGTCAATGTTGCCTACTTCGCATAACTAGTTTAATAGTATAAAACTGACTGGAATACTGGACCAGGGATTATTTGCAACTGTTGATGATGCTAAATGAGTTTCACTCAGTCTGTCTGGGGTTCCTTCACTCGGATTATCATGGAGCTCATGCTAACACAGCGAGTTCAAGTCTAAATCAACAGTACCAGCTCAAATTCAAATGCAAAGTAGCATACACCCACCGCCTCCCGCTCTGCAAGTCTCCATCCTTCTCTCCAAAGGTCTTCAGAAGCAGGGGGGTGTCCCTGGATGGTCTCTCTTAGCTCAGAGTGCACTGGCTTTAATGTGGCCATGCCTCTTTCAGTCAAAATAGCAGGGGATTGATAATGAATCCGGCTCGACTCAAAATATTCCAGAGCAGCTAAGACTCAACAGGCCCAGTATGGGGTCAGTGCATCTGCTGTTAAATGCGGTATGATCACTGCGTTATGATCCCCAGCACACGGAGCTAAAAGCGTTGGAAGGGTCCAGGACTGAGCTTATAGACATCAGGATGTCTACAGGCCAAGGAGCTTTATTCAGTCTTTTGTGTAAGGATGAATAACAAAACCCCTCCCTTTTGCATAGTTCCCCTCCTCTCTGACATCGAAAATTCAGCATGGAACTTTAACATAGAGAAAAGCTTACACTACAAAACAGAAAACAATGCATTCTGCATGCATGCGCGCCTGCACCGGCGACCCATGTGGCACTGCAGCTCTGTGAATAACTCGGGAGCACACAGAGGAGAAGCAACACCAACCATCAACAACTGTCTTCAGTTCTGGCCAAATTGTTACACTGTGCCAAAGTATCAATTTATTACCTACTACAACATAAAATACATAAAATCTGCTTTATCTACTACTTCTGTTAATGGGATAGTTCACAAAAAAAATCTGTCATCGTTTATTGCCATTTCAAAACCTTCTCTGGATCGAAAAAAGTTGATATTGCGAAATGTCTCATTGGGTTTGTGTCCATCCACACAATGGAAGTCAATGGGAATGGGGACCAACATTCTTGAAATTTCTTCTTTTGTGTCCTACAGAGGAAAGAAAGTCAGGTTTGGAGTGACATGATGTTGTGTAAATGCTTATTTTGAGATTAATGGCAAAGGAAGAAGTGTCGCGAGATTAAAAGTTCAAACAAGGTGTGAAACTGTGATAAAGGACATCATAACCATCCATTGCTAGCACTACCCCAACGACCAATATGGTAGTTATTTATACGATTGTTAATGATTGCTTTAAATTAAAATATTAGCATGGCATTAGGAACATCATATGGTTTTGAAAAGCATTCCTGTAATTATTATTATACAAGTGGGCCATACTATCAACTGCAGTAATGAGTCTTGAGAGCAATGTTTCATTTCTATAAGTGCAGACAAGGTTTGGATTTTGTGAATCCCTGATCTGCCCTTAAGCATAGACTAAACAAGAACAAGACAGTCTGCATCACAAGACCCATAATCATGAGGTTTGAATACCATGACACAAACTCTTGCATGCTGCAAAAGATCCCGGCAAAATTACACAGTGGAGTACAGTTTTCGTGAGCAGAGGGAAATTTCTAACAGTCATTTGGGTCTGCAAACTCTGGTGACTTCGAAAATGAAAACTTAGCTTGCAGCCATTCTCTGCAAATGTGAAACCGCATGGCAATGGCTCAGGATGTGACATTACGCACCAAGTGTTTCTAGAAAGAACTTATCCTTCAG
This sequence comes from Barbatula barbatula, assembly GCF_947034865.1. NCBI lineage: Eukaryota > Metazoa > Chordata > Actinopteri > Cypriniformes > Nemacheilidae > Barbatula > Barbatula barbatula. Next base: position 17,679,279 of record NC_136774.1, read on the forward strand.
AAGAGACGAACGGCCACCTCTAGATATATCTTCACCCTTATCCACTTTATTAAAAATGACTAACTGTATTCATTCGTAATTTGCTGAACAAACCACATCTCTTTAAAGCATAAATGCATTTGGCAGCATTTTGGCACAGAATTATCTTACAGAATTAGTTATCTTGATGAAAACTAACCGAGATAAAGACACTGCTGCACATACAGTTAGATCTAAAAACACGCATAATATTAAACATTGCGTAGAAAACACATACAGTATAAATAGCTAAAAAATTCAACAGTTACATGTATTTCTAAGAAGCACAAAATATTCACGTTGTCAAGCATTACTGTTGTAGAGACTTTCTTGGACAAAGCACCACGTTTAAAGTCTTTGTTCCAGACAAGGGAAATATATGCTGCACTGATGTGAAACGGCCCTAAATGTTGCTAAAAACTGCAGATACAGGTTTTTACTTCACAATGCTGACACGCTGAAACAGAGATGCTCCGCTGGGGAAAGCCTCCCCTGTCATTGTGGCATACTGTACAATTAACCACCCAGCGCTGAACACCTATTATGTTGCATTCCCAGGAAAAATGTTTCAACGCAATAAGTACAGAGTATTATTTTATAAACAGGAAGGTACCAAAGTTTGTTACCTGTTTGGGTATTAAATAAAAAAAACGTGGCTCATTTTCTTCGCTAGTAAGCTCCGGTTAGTTGTTCCGACCGTGCCGCGTTCAGTGTGTTACGGAGAGTAACACCGTTTAAACAAGCACTGGACGGTTTTCGAAACTCCCCGCCTACCTTTGCTTCTATTGGTTCACTCGTCTTGTCACTCTAGCGTCAGAGGAGAAAATCTGTGTTGGCATGGCAACTGTGTTTCCATCGGCGATATTTGAGCCAATGGGAGGGTGGTTCTATAAAACAGGCGACGCCCCCCTGTTATGGTCTAGCGTCATTGGATAAAGCGCTCGTCAGTCAAAACATGATCGTACAAAAGGCGGGAACTCTTCAGTTCAGTTATTGTAATGTATGCAAAATAATTGCATTTCAACATTCCGCTTTCCAAGTCACCACGAAGCAAATATCAAAAGTTACTTTTAACTTAAAAAAAGATAATTTGATCATATTTATAATAACAAAAAATAAAAACCATACCATTTGTATATTGTAAAATGTTGTGTATTTGTTATCAAAACGTCTTCACTGCAGTTTTTCAGATTTATGAACACCCAAAAGTAAACACAATCATTTTTGTATTAAATTGTACACACTATTTCTTACCATAAGATATAAAAAACTCAAGGCTATACTTCTAACGTTACTCACTACTAGTAATGTATAATGTCCATAATAAACTACACTAATGATAATCATTTAACAGTCTGACCTAAATATGCAAATTAAGGTCAGTTAACAGAAGCCCAGCCTCCGTCTGACAGCAACACATGACATTAATAACAACAAAAGCTCATCTGGATCATAAATAGCCATTGTATCAGCTTTTAAGCACTAGCAATATTTCATTTGTGACACTTTTAGGCTTGTGTTCCTAGGAGCAGGGATGCACAAACATACTTTTTTATAGACAAAACACCACAGATGTTATACTAGAGTGCTGTCATTCATGTAAGCAGCAGGGGAAGATCTGTGCTGTCCTGATGTCTGCGGGAGTGGGTCCGAGACAGAAGACACAGAAAAGCAGGTTTCCAGCGTGGGTGTACTATAGTCCGGGTGGCTCTTGCTGCGGTGAGCTGTGACATTGTCTCTTTTTTCAAAGCGACGGCCGCAGATCTCACACGGGAACTGGTAAGTGCTCTCAGCGTTGTGCTTACGCATGTGCCAGTTTAAAGAGGCTTTCTGCCGACAGGTAAATCCACACACCTCACACCTAAAATAGAGAGAGACTTTTTATAATGCTCAAGGTGGTTTGTAGTACTTTTCAGACTCTGAAAAGCAAAACGTGCTTTATAGTTTTGTTTGTAATATGCATCAGAGGCTCAGCAAACAAACTTTGGGAGGTATGTGCGCATGTCACCCGAGACAGACACGTTAAACAGCAGGACGTTGTGTAAAACATTAATAGAATGTTCATGCAAAAATAAGTAATGTAAGCTTGGGTATAAACAAAAGGTGTGTGTGGTGAAACCCATACTGCAGCGGTTTCTCTCCAGTGTGTATCCTCCGATGGATGATCAGGTTACTGCTGGTTCGAAAGGCCCGGGCACAGAACTCACAGATATAGTCTCTCTGGTCTTAAAGACACAAAGAACATGTACAAAGAACATTTATTTTCTAATATTATAACCTAAATGCCCCAAATGTTAAGAGACCTTAAAATAAACACTGGTTCTTTTCTGCCATTTTTAAAACTCACTGCTGTGCAGCTTCTCATGTTCTTTCAGATGCTTCTTAAAGTTGAACGACTTATTGCAGGTGGGGTGCGAGCAGGAGAATGTCTTCTGCTGGAGGTGCTGGTACTTGACGTGATGCTGCGAAGAGGAACAGTTTTTGAGATGTACTGGCTTCACTTAGCAGACATGTTTCCATTAAAACACTTTATGTTACAGTTTACACGCAAAGTATGTACTTTTTACTTTTAAACTTCCTATACACATATGAAAGGGACAGTTTACCCCAAAATAAGATTCTGTTATCATTTACTGATCCTCGAGTTGCTCCAAACCTGTATAAATTAATTTGTTCTGATGAACACAGAAAAAGATATTTGAAAGAACGCTTGTAATTTAAACAGAACAGGCCGCCATCGACTACGATAGTGGGAAACATTTCAATGGTAGTGAAAAGTGCTCGCAAACATTTTGCTTCACAACAATCTTCAAATATCTTGACAAAGAAACAGAACAAAATAAATTTATAAAGCAATTTTTTCGACTATTGTAGTCAAGAGTGGCCAAGACCTGTTTAGTTTCAAGCATTCTTCCAAATATCTTTCTCTGTGTTCATCAGAACAAAGAAATTTATTCAGATTTTGAACAACTCAAGGGTGAGTAAATGATGACAGAATTTTTTATTTTTGGGTAAACTGTCCCTGCATTCTTATTGTTATAAATCATTTGAAACTGTATTGATGTTGATGTCTCTCTACTGGCATGAGCAAAGCTAAAGTCCTGGGTTTAATTAATAGAGAACACACATATAAGGATTAAAAGTACAGCAATGTGTGTTTTGTCGGGTAAAAACATCTGCTCTTCTAAACTGTGTATGTTTTTGTACTGACAATGCAGTATAATACACAACACAGGCCTTTTCTTTTTAGGGTTGTTTAAGTCCACTGAAGATTAATGATTATGTCATGAATCCTGGTTGACTCAGCACTCACATTTAGATATTGCCGACTGGAGAAAATCTTATCGCAGCCCTCAAACTCGCAAGGCAAAATAACTTTCTGTGTTATTTTCCTGTAAGACAACAGTAACATGATAGAACAGTAAAGGGATAGTTCACCCAAAAATTTCAATTCTGTCATCATATACACACCCTCAGATTGTTCCAAATCTGTATAAATTTCTTTGTTCTGCAAAACATAAAAGGAAGAAATTTGGAAGAATGTCAATACCCAAACAGATCTCACCTGCACTCCTATGGCAGTAAATGGGGGATGACATGTGTTTGGTTACTGACATTCTTGCAAATATCTTCCTTTGTGTTTAGAAAAAACAAATAAATGTATACAGGTTTGAAACAACCTGAGGCTGGAGTAAATTATTACAGGATTTTCATTTTTGGGTGAACTATTCCTTTAAATATATTTATAATAAAGCCAAAGGCACCATATACATTTAAAAAATTATTGTATTATAACACAAAGACAATGAATTTATTTTGATATCCAGAGGGAACAAACCTTTTCTTCCTGCCACTGATCTGAGACATGTCATCTTTCATAGACTGTGGGCTAGAAATACATTTGGAGTTTAATTAATTGGAATTTGGTTGGAATAAATGTATGAAACGATGAGCTTACCTATTCTTTTTAAGAATTCCTGCTTTTCTGTTGGTGTTCTGCTTATCTCCAGCATCTTCTCTTCTCTGGGTCCCTCTTTTGGTTAAATTAAGCACTGCAGTTTCTTCAATGCTAGGTGACAGAACTCAACTACAGTAAAAATGTTCTTCTTTGGCTCATAATTTTCTGCTGAACTGACAATGTGTACCACAAAAACTGAAGAGAGCTAAACATTACGACTATTACATTTGTGAACAAGTTATTACAACTAAATAACAACATATGCAGATATTATGTACTTATGCTCTGAAAGGTGAAAGGCATCAGATTCATCATTTCCTCCCTCATGTACAGCATCCTGTTCAGTCTCAGTCAATGTAACATCTTAACACAAGATGGTAGTTAGTTCTTAAAAACAACAGCACTTTGAGTCAATTCTTAATTTTAATCTAAGTCACCTGCATTTTTGTTGTCTCCAGAAATCTCAGATCCTGCCTCATTTTTCTCTTCTGATTCATAGAAGGTAACGTCATGTTTACGTCCCTGTTGTTGTCGGGTTGTCACTTTAGTCAACTCTTGCCTTACAGTGATTGGCTCCACCAACGGCTCTCTGCCCCGTCTGAGCCTCTTGGGACTTGCAGGGGTTACTTCTCCTTTGTTATTTTTAGATTTTTTTCTTTCAATAGGAGACCACGAAAAATGATGGCCACCATCACAAGTGTATTTGAGACACATGTCCGCCTCAGATAAGTAGCCAGAGTCCTCGGACTCACATTGCACAACTGTTCTTCCAGTTTCATGGATACTTTTATTTTGCTCTGGTTGTTTTGTAAAAGTCGTAGACTGCAGTACAGGCAGAAGGGGGCATTTCTGTCCATGGTTGTGGACCAACAGAATAAGGTCCCGCAAAGATTCTGTGGTTGTTGACAGACTATTTTTGGCATCTGTTTTCTCCTTACCTAAAAAAAAGGCACAGCCAAAACCTTAAGGGGGTGGATAATCAAAAACCTGAAAACATTATTTAGTTTATTCAAAGAACATTAAAACATTTTAAAAATAAATTATTTAAACACCCACAATCTTAGGTTTACCTGAGCACTTGATACAAATTCTGGAATAGAAGCTGCAAAACAGAGCGCAACAGTTGCCGCCAGTTAGACATTCACACCACTATTAGCCAACTGAATGTTTTTAAGCACATTAACCATCATCTTTGTTTTCTGTCTGCATTCCCTCTAAACCTCACTCATAATTCCTGTCGTTCCCTTTATGATCTGGAACTGGATCAGAACAAATGGAAAGATTTAGATCTCCGCTTTAAAGCCAGAATCAACAACTGCAGATGCAATTCTGCATTTTGCATTACCCAGCCAATAAACTGTCATCTAGTGGGTATTTGGGTAACAATGATCCACATCTTTCTGTATAATTGGATGATCGTATTATACCTGTCTAGGAGATGCTGGGCGAGCTCTGAGTGAAGAGTGAAGCCCAGTTCATCTTTGAGCTGACCCCAGCTCTGCAGGCACGAGCCCAGACGCACGCGCGATTTACTCCTGCGTGCGTCCAGTTCCCTGCGCCGCTGACTGCGCAGAGCATTTGTAGAAGTCATCGCAGTGACAGCTGGCAATCAAACAACCTGGTAAGTGAAAAGATGGTATGAGAGTTTAGGTATGCAGCAACAAAAGAAATAAGGATAAATAAAGTTATTCAGCATTATAAATCTTATAAAGCCTGGTCTGCTGTGGCAAGATATATACCACATTTAAATGATCATTTATGTATTTAGCAGATGCTTTTATCCGAAGCGATTACTGTAATAATACCAATAAAAAAGATATATATGTTGTAAACAGCGGATACAGTAAGAAGTACATAGCTACTGTTGGACCTGATCTAAAGGGTCTATTTCATTTAGAATTCTGCCATCATGTCATTTCAAACCCGAATAGGTTCTTTATTCCGCAAAACAGAAAAGAAGATATTTAGAAGAATGTTGTAAAACTGGCCCCCATTCACTTGCCCTGGTTTTGTGTCCATACAGTAGACGTGAATGTGGGCCAATGCTGTTCGGTAAACCTTCTTCAAAAATTCTACTTTTTTGTTCAGCAGAAGAAATAAAGTAATAAAGGTTTGAAATGACAAGGAGGTGAGTAAATTATGACAGAATTTTCCTTTTTGGGTTAACTAATGTAATGAAATATACGTAGTAAATAAGATTAATTAGCAAAAATAAGCATTTTATGCAATTCAATAGTAAGGTTACAGTTAACAGCATAAACCGGACAATAATTGCAGACCTTCATAATGATCCTGTGTGCTACTGTTCGCGGGGTCCACTCGCTGAAACTGTTGCCCTTTTAAGGAGGAGCCGCGCCAGTCAATCGATAAACTGTGCCCAAATATTAAGAATTAGGCTACGGGATGCGTTTAATCTAGAAGGAAATAAGAATAACGTCTGAAATCATCTGGCTTGAATGGATTTAGTACCAGAGAACATGCCAAGTAAAGCGAAAAATTCAAATCGGAAGTTTAGCTTCCCACAATGCATCACGGCAAAGCTAGGATATATGGGAAATGTAGTCTGAGAATAATCTTGCGTACATTGTATTTTACAGTGGCTTTTAATTTTTTCGAACATGTGACTTCAATTGAAAGCAAAAGACAACAAAATGGATGTTAGTTTAACAAATATCTTAGTTAGTTTATATTTGATATCGAATGCAATTCTCAATTATAAATGCTTTGTAGGCTATCTTGTATTCAAAATTGTTTAGAAAAATGAAAACATATTGTTTTAGGTTAAAAACACATTAAATGACAAATTATATTTTCTATGGTATTAAGTAGATCATGTGTATAAAAAGAAGCTGATTCTTATTACTAAATATACTTTATTTTGAATATTTAAAAACATTATTTGCTTTGTGATACAACTTTACTGATATGACCCCCCCCCCCCCCCCCAACTACAAATCTGCCAATAAAACCAGGAAAGTGTGCCAGAAGGCCATGATATAGACATAATGTATACAACAAGAACAGAAAACGGAAAGGAAGCAACATCAGTTTCACATGTGTTGGGCTGAGACCACAGCTGCATCTACACGGTCGCTCAGGCTCACATGCTTAGGAGGAACACACGGCACACACTTCTTGCCTCTCATCTCAATCTATCAACCAGCATGGATGAACTTGGTGAGTTGTTCAGTATTCTGTGTCATTCTAACACTAAATATGAAGTAAAATCTTCATTATAGCCTAAAGGCGTGACAGGTTTGTATCCGATAACTGAGACAGAGATTATTCTTGATCTTCCTTTACATTTCTGCTAAACAACTGGTATGTTTTTAAACTGACAAGTTACGCAAACAGGTGTGTGTGTGTGTGTGCGCGCATAATGTACTACTGTGAGAGATATTCACTGGCATACACTTTTATTTAATCTTATTTTATAAACTACATTTTTAAAACCAGAGAGACATGCCCCTTAACACGCCAGACTTTCAATGTGGCCAGTGCTTCACAACCGTCAGGATGTGACAGAATAATGGCAAACCAAAAGTGTTCAAGTGAAAAAAGTTCTGTTACTTCAGTACAACAGATGCAGGAAGTTTAATTTAAATATAAATTAGTTTGAAGTTTTATAAAAGTACATATGCATACATGCTACTTCGTTCTGCATAGAATTATTTATCCAGTTAAACAGATAGGGATAAATGTACTTTGCTTCCCTATTCAAAGCAATTTGCTGTTCTTGAGAAATTGGGCAGGGGCAAAAATGTAAAATGTATATGCTCCGTGTTCGATCAGATTTCATATTTAATAATACAGCTGAAATTGTGTTCATAAAAAATTGTTTGGCTATTAACTAAGTGGTACAGTACTGCACATGTATGCTTTCTTTAAAAAAAACATAGAGAGAGCTTGACCATTCGTATCTATATACAATAAAAAACATTTGTGTCAGAAAAAGTATGTGGCAACATTTGCAATGCACGTATTTATTTTTGATGTTCTGTATTCATATCCGTTGTGATGATAGACTCACTCGCCTTTTCACTTCCTCAGGAAATGACATTGATTGCTGTAATGGCTTCTCATTGCAATACTCCCACACTGATTGCTTCAGTACAATATTTTTTCAATAGGTGAATTCAGGAGTGTGATGTGTGTTTTTTACAGACATGCTTTTAGAAGAGTTGGCCAGCAACTCCTCACAAACTGCAACTGGGCCTAAAACTATATCACCCAAAACTCTCATGACGGGAGCTTCAGTTAAAATGGACAACACAGCTAAGCATGAATCGGTAGTTAACACACAGTATCAGACCAATTGATTTCTGTTTTCATTTCTGCTGTAAAGCATTTAAGTTTTTAACTGTCTCTATAAAAAAGAAAACATATCCAAATCCATTGTAATGCTGTTGTCTCTTTATTACAGACTGATTCCTCTGGACCAGCAACAACCTATTACAATCATACATACAGGTATTGACGCCTGCAAATGCAGCCTAAAGTCTGTCCCCGGTTGAGAACTAATGTGGAACATAAACATTTGGAGTTTCAGATCCGCTGAAACTAAATTTTGGCATGCATGCCGTGGTTTGCAACGTTTGCAAATTAAGAATATAACGTTCCATAATGTACTCTGTTCACTAAATATAAGAATCTCTTTCTAGTGTGCTTCCAACGCCTGTGGAGGCAGAAGTGATGAGTCCCACCACGGCCACACGAGAGTTAGACTCCATCATGAATGAACTTTTGGGTTTAGATCTTGGGGTAGGTAAATAGTTATTATAGTTTTGATTTTAGTTTTATTTATTTTTATTCATATTTTAAATTAGCTTTTATTTTTTTATGTTTGTTTTTGTAATAAGCTTTTGTCATTTTATAATTTCTTGATTTATTTTTAATGTTGCTATATAAGATTCGTACATTTTTATTTTATTTTATTTTATTATTATATTTTTACTGCTTTAAACTTCAGTTTATTTTTGAGGCAATATTTCAAGTTTTACTTGAGTTAAGTTTTTCAGATCCTTTTTAGGTCAAAATTTGATTTGATTTCAATGAACAGGAACGTTTTCTAAGTTTTAAGTTTAGTAAACTAAAATAACCTCGATCTAAGGTTGCTGACCTTTCTGCCCCAGCTTAATCAATTTTTATGTTAATGTAGTTAACAAGTAGCAACAGTAGAGGGCAGCATAGGCACATAAGCGTTTAGAAAAAAATCTTAAGTCTTACATAAAGTCAAGCTAATATACTTGCATTTGTTATGTCACAACAAAAAAAGCCCAAATCTGTTTTATTTTGTAGCTTCCGGAAAGAGCACCCACATCAAACCCCCCTCCAATAGCTCGCAAGTCGATAAAGGACAGAAATCCAGTGGCAACTACACAATGTAATAGTGAAAAACCGCCAGAGGAAAATACAGAAGCTAAGAAACAACAGCATCCACCTCTGTCTGAAAAAATACCTAAGAGTGTGGATGCCATAGACGACTTGCTGGGCTCTCTCAGCTCAGACATGGAGAAGATGGGTGTCCACACAGCTGGCAAAGGCCAATGCGCTTCCTGTGGCAAGATCATCGCAGGAAAGGTACAATAAAAAAACATAGAGACTGATGTTGTCCCTTATTTACAATGTGTATCTACCTTATGCAGATGATCACAGCTCTGGGTCAGGTGTGGCATCCAGAACACTTCGTGTGTATGGTGTGCAGGGCAGAGGTTGGCACGTGTGGTTTCTTCGAGAGAGATGGCAAACCATACTGTGAGAAAGACTACCAAAACCTCTTCGCCCCTCGCTGTGGCTACTGCAAGGGTCCTATCATTCAGGTGATCTGTCTCTAACCACACTCTAAAGCTTGCATTTCTTTTGTTTTAATATGGAGCCCATGTGTCCTTTTATACTTATTCAACTTTTATTTTATTTTATACCCAAATAATAACTAAATATATAGGAAAGATGTTGCATTTTCAACAGATATTGATTCATTAAAGCAATTAACATTATATTTGTTTTGCTCAGAACATTTTAACAGCGTTGGATCAAACCTGGCACCCAGAACATTTCTTCTGCTCCCACTGTGGAGATCTTTTTGGACCTGAAGGTAAGACATCTACTGTAGCTGGGCGTAAAGGTTTATCCCAATACCCCACTCATGCTTCTTTTTTAAAAACTGTGGTTGTCATTTCAGCATTTGTAATTTGTCTTGCCAGGGTTTATGGAAAAAGATGGTAAACCATATTGCCCCAGGGATTTCTACCGCCTATTTGCACCCAAATGCTCTGGTTGTGGAGAACCAGTGAAGGAGAACTATCTGTCTGCAGCCAATGGAACCTGGCACCCCGACTGCTTTGTCTGTGCGGTGAGTGAGTTAGTGAGGTGGAAGACTGGAATGCAATACAATCATTCACTGCTTATAAATAAGGAATTTGGAGTCAGTCAGTCTGTTTTATTGTGGTGAGCTTCAAAGGTGAATTATTAACATTCTAGAAGTGAAATTTATATTCTTTTTAATTTAAATGTTGCTTTAATATCCATCTTTCTTATTCGGACTCCTGTCTTTATCCAGAAGAAAAAAAAATACTATTGTGTTTGTCGTTTCAACTTTCATCAAATTCATTAAGTTAACTAATATTTTTAAGTTGAACCAGGTAATTTATTTTTCAACAAAGAGTTTTTTACTCTGTAGCTAAGAAAAGTTAACAAAGGTCTCATATTACTTTTCATATGAATAGCTTTTGAGATGTTTCTAAAATTCTTTATTTTAACAAGAAAAACAAAGAAAAAAATAGGAATGAGACAAAATATGTTGATTATTTGGTCTTTGAAAATGTTGAAGATAAATGTTTATGACATTGTTCATAAACTGCAGACTTGATTCAATTCTGTGTTTCTGTCATGTTTCTAATCTCATTGCAGTATGAACAATTAAGACATTTTGAAGTTCCCTAATGGGTTTTTTTCTGTCTTGGGTCTCTTCTTTTTCTCCAGGACTGTTTGAAGCCATTTGAAGGTGGTTGTTTTCTCGAGATGGATGGCCGACCGCTCTGTTCTCAGCATTATCACTCTAGACAGGGGACTTTGTGTGGGACCTGCGGAGAACCCATCACTGGCCGATGCATTGCTGCTCTCGATCGCAAGTTTCACCCTGAGCACTTCCTGTGTGCGTTCTGCCTTCGACAGCTTAGTCAGGGTGTGTTTAAAGAGCAGGGAGGGAAGCCGTACTGTTCGGTATGTCACACAAAACTCTTTCTGTAAAATCCTGCAAGCATCCTCTGAACGTAAAGTAAAAAGTAAGTGTTATTCAAAGTTTGTTCTATCTGCTTTATTTAAAAAATGAAGGCTTTCAAAATATTTTTTAATGATCATGCCATAAAGTTTAAACTGCACTCAGGAAAAACTATTGTTTTATGATGTAAACTATTTAATGATGTACAAAACCATTATTTTATTTAATTATCAACTCAACTGTTGATAGTCAATGTTTTACCAAAACAAGTCAAATGTGCAACGGTTCTAAATAAAGATTGAACAACAGTGCTATGCTTCCTATAACATCTTTGTTTGTCTCAGTTCTGCTTGATCACATAATTAAATATTGACTGTGACTTCAATTGTGTGCTTAGGTGAATACCATATCATAATAAAATAAACAGACATAATTGCAGTCCATGAGGAGGTGGTTGGGTTTGTGATTACATAAGGGTTGGAAGACACAAGATTCTAATTGACTTAATACCATCTGTGTTTTCATAACCACTGCATTACAATGACACCAGGGAAATGTTTTCCATAAACATTTAAAAGGGTTAAAATAACACCAGATATTATTTTAAATTTTATAAAATACATAAATACTACAGACGCAAGGCAATATTGTTCATGTCAATGAGGTGACAGCCCATATAAACTGCATTATAGTTGACTTGACAGAACATACAGTACATATACATATTAGCTTTGTATACTGTGCTAGGCTTTAATAGACTAGTTTGATGCACTTATGTATTTTGTTGCCTATGTTGTTATAAATGCTTCTAATGTTTCCTTATCTGTAAGTAGCTTTGGATTAAAGTGTCTGCTAAATGACTAAATGTAAATGTAAATGTATATACTGTATATGCATACATACTTAACAGTATATAAACAAGCACTTGTTTTTAGAAAATACATCTTCAATATAAAATTAAAAATTGTATTTTTTCAAATATATATATATATATATATATATTTATATATATATACCCTCAATATATTATTTGCCATTTTGTTAAATGTACAGTACATTTATTGTTTGAAGGACATTTCAAAATTTTAACTGGAGAACAAAAAACTTTATATACAGTACATATGCTTTCTTTACAATGTTGCTAAAAGTACATTTACTCTTTTAAAGGATGCATAATACATTACCTCAAGAACAGGACATTGCTCAAGATTTTTTAGTTCAATGCACTTACTCAGTTTAGCCAGGCAGTAACTTAAGGATGAGCGTTCTCATCTTCAAAGAATGCTCTCTGATGTTCTGCTAAGAGATGACAGCTGCTTTCTGGGAGGAGGGGTCAAAGATCAAGATGTTTATCACGCCACGAACAGTCACAAACCAGGGAAACCTCCCACAGCGTGTGGACAAACACGAACATGCTGTGAACTTAAGATTTTAACGTGTTGTTTGGATCCAACTGCTACTTACCATAAATGGTATGGATTGAGCAACAATACTTTGTCTATGCCAAAGTGACATAAAGTAAAGCACATTGAGTGGATCGTACCCTCATTATAGAGTTCAAGAGAGAGAGAGAGATCATTGGGAGGAACAGGGAAAAGAAAGAGGAACGTGCTGAAGAGAGAAGTGTGGGTGTGATGTAAGGTTTGAGATTATAAATCAAGTTGTCATCACTACATGAGAACTTTCACTTCCTGCTTCTGCAGGCGGGTTAAAATAAGTTGCTGTCAAAAAACACAACAAAAATTGTTTTCTTTTTAAAAAGCTTCTCTTTTCGTTCACTTTCTCTTTCATTTACTGTCCCTTTGCTCAAATAACTGCTAATCTTTCTCTAATATAGAGCTTCCTGAATGGGGTTTCTGTGTGGAACCACACTGTATGCAACCTGAATTTGGATCCAGACATGCTGGTTGCTTACATGCCCAAATTAAAAGAACTCATTTCTAAATCTCTATGACATTTTGTTTCCTATGGGTTCTTTAATCACTTTAGATTTTTCATTCATTTTATGGTTGAGAATCACAAAGTTTTATCTCTTAGAAAGTTACAAAATACTTGAGATGAGGAATCATTCATGTCCACAACACAAATATCAAAGGAAAAATAATGCTCGGAGGTTTAATATTTAGATATAGGGATAGTTTGCCCAAAAATGAAAATGTTCTCATCATTTACTCACCCTCTTGACATTTTAAACCTGGGAGATATTCTGAAAAATGTTGGTAACCAAAAACCGTGGGTCCCCATTGCCTTGCATTGATTTTGTGCTCATACAATAGTCAAAATATCTTCTTTTGTGTTCTGCAGAGGAAAAAAGTCATACAGGTTTTAAAAAGAGGGGGTTGAGTAAATGATGACAGAATTTCCATTTTTGTGTGAACTATCCCTTGCAACAGCACTTATGCTTGCAATAGCATGCACCAAACTGAGCCAGACCAAAGCGTACATCCATCTTGTGGGTGTAAACTTCACTGATATGAGAGAATTATAGGGGGGCAATGGTGTTGAGTGCACACTTGTAAAGGCACAGGGAACGAAACAGGATTGTTCAACCTTGTTAAAACGGCAGGAATAAAAGGCCTGTGAGTAAGTGCTGGTGTGGCGGGAATCAAGTGACATTTACAGCTATGGAGCTGGAGGAAGCCGCTGGGTGAACTGGTCCGTGGATGCTATAGGGAAAATAGAGAGGGGTGAGCAAGTCATTGCAGAGTCAGTCTGAAACCCTAGCCTCACCTGAACCAGACCGTGGCTTCTCTGTCACCCCACCGATCCACAAAGCAACAGCACGGGTCACAAAGCGCTATAAATACCAACCTGGAAACACTGAGACTAGACTTAAAATGAAGCCAGTAAGTGTCCTGTATGACAGACAAGCCGCTGAGTGTGTAAACTCAACGAACAAAACCGCATTCAGAGGGCCCCTGCTTGCCTTAAAGGGCCTGTAAGACGAATGTGGAGCGCTGGATGCCAAAATGATTAACTATATACGATATTTAATGAAACCAACGAAGTAAAAAGTAACATAATCTATTTATGGAGCGAACGTGAAATGCTGAAGTGTCAACAGAGCTAGGTTTTATTGATTTATTTGCTATGTACATATTCCATCACCGGGGAAACACATTGTAACATTTATTCTTATATAAACCAGATGGCTGCCAGTGTGTAGTTAGATGTTAGAGAAATGACGCAGAAGCTTAATTCGGAAATGTGATGTCATTTTTATGAAATCCTTTCTGACAAATGATTTTGTTTAGTCTAAATTATCTGCATACAAAGTAATGAAAGTGAAGATAATAATTGTGTATTATTGTATAATGTATAATTAATGGAAATTATTCTATAACCATACCATACAATATTGGCCCCCCATTGAATTTCATTGTATGGACATAAAACCACTTTCTCAAAAATCTTCTTTTGTGTTCCACACCGTTAGATGTCACAAAATTTCATACACTGGACCTTTAAAGTGTCCAAAATTACAATTAAAATGCTACTTTAAATATTTAGATTAAAGGTTGTAAAGCTTTACAATATATAAATTCAAGTCATAGGTCTGTGTGATAAAGCAACGGCCCTGAAGTCAACGTCATTTTTGAACGAACACAAGAAGTGACAACTTCAAAACTTTCTAATTGCTTCCTGGTGACACAGGGTCCATATATTAATTAGACAAGCTCATTCACAGAAGGAGGAAAAGGGTAGGGGAGCATTGCCCCCTTCACCTATATTTGCTTTGGCCTACAGCCAACCTAGCACAGGTATCACACCAGATTGATGACTGGCTACTCTGTACCGAAGGCTTCCTGTAGCGATTAACCGAGTCTCCTGGTGCCAGGCGACTCGTTTTTTTACTTTATCACTTGATCTGTGGTTTCACGCTCTCTTTCCTTCAGCTTTGGCCTCTCTCATTCCCTATCCCATGTACTTGGGGACTCATGGTTTAAATACCAATGTTCTGAACTGTTGTGACCTCTTCTTTTTCTTCTGTATGATTCTGAAAAGCATTTGTATTTGATTTTATGCTTTATTTTAGATAACATGTTAGTTTGTGCCAACTGGAGTTTGAATCCAACTTTTAAAGAAACAGATTAGGTTTATGCTGGTTAAACTTAGTGTTTATCTTTCACCCTTTTTGTCACTCAAAAGGGTTTTTATCAAAATATAAATGCATTTTTTATTTTTGTTAAACAAAAATGAATGCTAATGACTATCAATATTCAATATTAAAAAATGTATAATAACAATAGATTTTGATTTAACCAACGCATCTCCTTATATCCAACAAAAAAATTACCAACTCCCTTTTAAAAAACGAAACAGTGCATGATGCCCTGGTCACCGACAGAACCCCCCAAAAAAAGTTACTGTACAGACAACAGCACCTGGAGGCAACCTGGAGGAGCTTCAAATCAACCTCAAACCGCAATCCTCCCACACTTCAAATCCTCCTCTCTCTTCTTATTTCGCTCTCATCTGATACTCCTCCCACTCCCTGATCTTGAAAGTGTAAAGGCTGAGAAAGACGAGCTCTCCAGGGCAATGCTTCATCGGTGTTGATGGGAAAAGAAACGTTGACATTTGTCATCTGCAGGATCTGACTCCACAAAGTCCACAAAGAAAGTTTATGCAAAGTTATAGCATCCAATTGTACTGATTTGGCTTTTTCCACAAACTACACTTGAAAAGACGGATCCACCTCACAAACTACATTTAAGATTAAAGCTATATTATTGAGATATACATTTTTGAAAAATGGTTAGCCACATGAGAACTTGTTTGATGGGCCTGTGTGCGCTAAGTTTTGAGGCAAGTGGTTTGCTAAGTGATAAATCACAGGCTCTGTCAGGGGAGACTTGGCCTGGGGGTCTGTCTGGCCTCTGCCATGGAAAACTTTGAGAGCCACTCTTACACACATGATGTTAAATGAATGTATATAAACACCCACACCATCCGAAGCCATTCATGTGAAAAATAGAAGAATCTGCTCCTATCTAATCTAATTAACCATATCCGGAATCCCCACAACTAATTCTTGAAGACCCCAGCTGACTCTGAACACTGACTGGAGGGTACAACTGCTCTTTTGTTTTGATAGCTCTTTGTTCAATACAAAAATCCAAACTTGAACACGAAATATAATTTTTTAAATATAACATATAGTTATCCAATCTTTAATATTAAAAAAAATGTGATTTTGTTTTATCAACACTATTTCTTCTAATTCGATATTTCTTCTAATTCGATCCTCACACTTTGACATGTTCAAGGACACCGTTTTCTTGGACATTGGAAACGTTTATTCCCTGCATCAAACACGGTTCTTTGTTTTATCAGCATATCACATATCTTCCAACGGAGCCAGGATAAACAGGAAAGCCAGGATTATTGCAATTTTTCATCTCCGTCTTGCCTCTTCAGGGTTGGCATGCGGTGGTCAGGCTATGAAATTGTTTCCACTTAATAACAGTTTGAAAAAAAGTTGAAGCTCAAGGGGGATTACTTCTCCAATTATCTACATCATGGCTTATTTACTGTCTGAGTCCCGCATCTTGAAAACAGAAGTTGTGTCTCTGCAAGCACAACTGTATGACAGCAAAATGAGAGAACACATTGAAGCATTTGACCCGACGTCTGACATAAAAAAAGAAGAAAAATAAGCATAAGAAAACGGTTTGGTCTGTTCGGTTCTTTGTGTGGACATGATATTAAAGCTTTTAATTTAAAAGTACTGTATATGGCATTCTTTGCCATTCCATTATATACTGTATAAATGCAAATATACATTTTGCAATATAAATGCAACAATGTACAGTAAACAATGTCTTAATATTACAATAAAAAAATATTATTCACCACCATCAATGAGATGAATTATTAGTAGTAACAATATTTACCTAATTTATTATGCCCAATATCACTTAATCATTTTGAATATCTACCCATTACTGAAATACACAATAAGGCGACATTCTTTAAATTCTTTCTTTTTCCAAGATAAAAGTTTATTTAACTTAACAACGATACGTGACGGTTAATTAGATATGGTCTCATTCTGAATGCGGGAGACAGATAGCATCTTCAGCACCTGCACGCATCTCACCACGTATGCATCATTTAAACCCGACACGTATGATAAGAGATGATGATGATGCATCAATCGACTGTAGCTTTTCCTTAGAATAAAACAGAAACAAATAAAGGGTTTCATAACATGCCATGTGGATGAATCTGTGTTTGACAGGAGAATGGAACAAGGAGATGTATCATCAAGGCCAAATGTTATTTGTTATGTCTGAGCACACTGTGCTCATCTCTTTCAAATCAAATGATACAGAGCTCTTTCGCATAAATTGAGGGAAACGGCGATATCATGGAAAACGTCTAGATGATGTGGAACTCGACACCCATAAATCTGCAACTTTCTGGGATTGATTCAACAGGGATCAGCATCTTATCGAAACAAATCTGTCTGAGCGCAGCCATCGTGGTCATTAATCAAAGACCTGTCTGCTTGTGGGCCATGCTGTGTTTTTTACCCCCTGTTGAGGGGTGGGTTTTAGGCAAACAGAGTACATCACCTTTAAAACAAATCCATCCAGGGTTTGGTGGGGGTCTGGCGCACTTGAGCACAGTTAAAGCTTGACTTGCATGAACGCCTATTAAAACTGACAAAACCATGAACATGGATCTTACAGGTTTTGGTAAAAACCTGGATTTAAAGTTGGCTGTCACAATTGTACAGATGTTGGCAATGACTGTGATATAAAAAACATGATTATTGATATCGTGATCATTCTATGTGAATATATCATAAAATAAACAACAAGCGTTTAAATGTTTAAACTTTTGCCTTGAGAGCCACAATGGTCACAAACTCTCTTTCTGTAATGTTTTTACTCGAGTTTTACATGCGATTTGCTGGCCAAAAAATAGAAAACGCAAAATAAACCAAATTAAAGATGAATTGACTGACAGCTAATTTGTTCATAAAAAATATGATATATATATACACAGACACGCACACTATATATTGTGATAATATAGCTGCGTGTAGGCGTTTTGGCCATGATAACCGTGAAGTGAAAACCTGATATTGTGACAGTCTTGACTTACCTGTAACTGTGAGGTATACACATACACAACTACACACATGATATATGTAAAAAATATTCATGTTATAAAAAAATTCATGTTTTACACATAATTACACAAACCTACATAATTTCTTCCATAACAACATGTGCTAGAATGTATGCGCACGCCATACAAAGGTGACCTGCCAGGCCAAGGCTCTTGGCAGAACAATAAACAAATGGCCAAAAAAAGAGCATATTTTAGATTACAGTAAAAGCCTAGACACATGCACAGAATCAAAGGGAGATGCAGAAAATAGGAGTTGATCTATTCCTGGAAGCGGCCACACTCATTGTAAGCGAGCTCTCGGCTCTCATAAAGATTTTTTTCTGTGTGTCTGTCATTCATTGGGAAGAGAGGTAAAAGAGCACCGAAGAAGTGGAGAGTGGGATGTTTTATGGGCTTTACCGAGTCCCCACTGACAGCTTCTCTTCACTTCTGGGTCGTGCCAGAGAGTAACAACTGTTTGCGAGCTGAAATTGAAAACATGCAGCGGTACGAGAGACGGCAGGATTTCATTGTGCTGTTTACCGACAGCACTGGATGAGAACAAACTGTAAAGTATTGTGGCACGGTTGTGATGTCATAGTGCCGAAATCTGTCAATGCAACCAAATAATGGCTTGTTATTTTAACCTCCTGGGAGCTTTTTCTTTGTTTTTCTCTTGAGGATACCAGAAAATGACTTGCACTTCTAGCGTCCCTGGAGAGCTCCAGTTCATATAATTTGTTTTGGTCTTCAGTGTGGTTCCATGTAAGACATAAAATGCTGGATAACAGATTTATTTGACTTTTATTTATCCAGTGCAATTACACAGAGGACATCTTCTCTTGCGCAAAGGTACAAAAAGAAATCACAGCGTGAAAGAGATTAAGGGCAAAGACAAGAAAAGTATATTTGACTGGATCCATGATCCACTCCTCCAAATGACAGCAGGCTTTGATAAATGCCATTGCAATTCTGTGCACTTGACAGAGGAACCGGACATCTTCTCTCTTATGGCCAGATCACCCAAAAAAAGGACATTCTTTCATCCTTAACTCAGCTTCTTGTCATTCTAAACCTGTATGACTTTCTTTTGCAGAACACAAAAGAAGATGGAAGAATGTTGGTAATCAAACAACATTTCCCCCATTGATTTCAATTGTATGGACAGAAAAACCACTGAGACATTTCTCAAAATAACGTCTTCTGTGTTTCAAAGAAACGTTTTGAATAACCTGTGAATAAATGATGACTGTCTCATTCTTAACATCAGTTACCAATGATCAACATTTTAGTCTTTGTGAAATGTAGTTCATAAATATTGTTTGTGCTTCATTCATGCTAACTCATTCTTTGAGCGTTCAGTTTTATTTTAAACATATAGACTACTGGTAAGTGCTGAAAGTAACATATAAAATGAATAAAGACTGTAAAAGTATTGTTCACTATTGTTTAATATCAACTAAATAAGTGTAAAGTGTTACCAAGTTAACATACCACTTGTTACAAATGTGTATGCGGACAAGTCACTTTTATTTTTGTGCAGGAGCGAGAGCCCTACGATCACGAAGTTCAGCTGTGTTTTTGTTCGCTGCATTTGTGTGACGAATGTTATAAACACGGTGGATATAACACTGGATTTGGAGATTGTTTTGAAACTGATAGATGTATCGGCGGTCTCAGCTCCGAAAAATGCCAGACATGAACCGTACGCGGTAAGTGAAACTGATGTCTGTGTTTTTTTCTTGGCAATGTGTGCGCACGTGCTTTAGTTATGCCCCCCACGGGTCGCACGTTTTCGGAAATAATCGTACAGCTGTATCTGTGTTTTATAAATGTGATCAAACTAAAGACTCTGCGGATATTTGAAGGGCGCGATACTATTCCGTACGTACTCAAGATTAACATGAGATATACAGAAACTGTTATGGACGCTTTAAAGTACATCTCTATTCCGTAATAATATTCTATAATTTAAATCTGGCAATCAAAAATGTTCAAAATCTTTATCAAATATAAAATGTATTCATTATTGATTAAAACATACTAGGCTTCTTTGTAATATTTTTAGCATTCATGTACACATACGTTAAACTTGCATTCGGCCAATGCCAAAACATTTCAAACCTGACAAGCAATTCAAGTCAAGAAACTAAGATGTTCTTTAAGAACACTGGAAAACGCTGGATAAATATGGTTAAGATTTCACCACTCATAAAATCCCCTCACAGTACACGGCAGCCAGGAAACAGCCCTCTCTGTATTTTCTTAGGCAGCACTCTGCTCACTCCCACCCATTTCTGTCTCCCCCTCTCTTAAATATACACACACACAAGTACATTTTAAAAGAATGAAGATGATACACTGCATCAGTAGTCAGTGAATTTCAAATTTATTACAATAAATATTAGCTTGCTTTGGTCAGATTAACTGCATCTTCAAACCATATAATTACATGGACTGAGAATATCAGATATACACAAGCCTCAATATTAAGTATGTCTGTCTTTGTGGTACGATACGGAGCCCTGTTGTCCTATTCTTTACAATGTCTTGGATAAGCTTAATTGCGGAAAATGTGAATGAACTGTTCTCTGACAATGATGCTGCAGTTATTTCCATATTATTATGATTTGAACAGTGTCTCATCACATTCTGGCTTTGGACTACCACAATCTTTGACCAGTGGTCATTGGAGTCTTTTAATAGTTGTAAAATGGTTAGCAGCGGAGATAAAGGCAGTCTATTAAGACTGTAACACCACAAGGCCAGCAACAGATGATGCCATAGCAGGGGTCCCCCGGAGATCATCACACAATTACACATAAAATCTATGATCTGAGAGAAAGCGCTGTTGCATTATGGCAGCCTTTGTCTGCAAACACTTTGATGTGATTCTTCAGTGTCTATTGAGGTTATGAATACAGAAATGTGCAACAGAAACATTCTCTTTTTTGCGTTTGGATTACAACACTTTCTTTCACGATTAAAAATATTTCAATGTAAAACAGACAAAAGAAATCTAAATATATAAATAAATATTTCCTGGAAGCTAAAACGTTTGTCACTTTTCCACTTAATATCTGTGAAAATCCATCACAATCTTTTAGCATTCAAGCTTATCATCATCCACATCTCTCCACCCCGTCTCACTCTCTCAGTCTCTCCCATATTGATTCATGAGATAGCCTGACAGTCCTTGGCTGCATGTGAGTACACGCCATGAAGGAGTTGCACAAGAAAAGATTTGGGCAGTTTTGTTTTGAATTTACCAGAACTAGACAACGTTTTTTGGTTCAACCCTGGCTTATAATGAAATCTCGAAAGGGATAGTTCACCAAAAAAATTCAAACGTTGTACTCGCCCTCATGTTGTTTCCGAATACATGTTTTTTTTTTTTCCATGGAACAAAAAAAGGTGTTAGGCAAAATATTATTACGTATATGATGGCGTCACCATTTACTTCCATTTTGTTTACATTTCATTACAATGAAATAAGCAAATAGTGACAAAGCGGTCAGTCAATAACATTTTGCCTTTTGTATACAATTTATCGATAAGTAAATTATGACAGAATTTAGAGATTTGTAAAAACTATCCTTTCAAATGGAGTTCTGAGTGGTAGTTCAGAAAGTTCACAAATGACCCTTGACAAACCCCCCCTCTCTCAAGAAGACCGCTGCACAAACAAATAGCCATAAACCACAACAATACCTCAATATTGACAAGATGTCAGTTTTATTTTGAGCTTGGAGGACAGTTTGTAAGGTTACTGCCGGGGTGCACAAGTAGTAGAACAGACACTGCATTCTATCTGTCAGGATGAATCCACATCTAATGTGTGAAAACAGTCTGGGCTGCACTGTATTTTAACTATTGTTTCTTCAAAACACAAGAACTTTGAAAATGTGTCCATAGGCTACACAGAGAATGGCTGTCTCTGTCCACTCTTCACAACCACACGCAATACCATCAGTGGGTGATAGAGGGCGCCCATCTCAAGACAAACAATACAGCAACATGTATTAGAACAAACACAGCAGGCAGTTGGTAACATATCAAAAAAGCATAAACTCAACCCAAAAGGTGGTGGTTTGGGGTGGGGGTACCTTC
Organism: Barbatula barbatula; assembly: GCF_947034865.1. Taxonomy (NCBI): domain Eukaryota; kingdom Metazoa; phylum Chordata; class Actinopteri; order Cypriniformes; family Nemacheilidae; genus Barbatula; species Barbatula barbatula. Next base: position 17,701,709 of record NC_136774.1, read on the forward strand.
GCTTGAATGGAAACCATTCTGTCTTCACTCAAATATGATTCATGAGCTCAGTCGAGGGTGAGCTGTGAAATGTCACGGCGTCAGTCCTCGACTCATTTGGCTTCAGGAACAAGAAAACACGAGTCTTGTGGAACCCGGAGGTGAAAGACATTAAGCACTCCGTCAAAAAAGCGGTCTGAGAGCATATGAGAGTGCAGACCAATCTGTCAACACGTCTGTTTTGGGTAAAACGTCCACTGAAGTGTTCTGAGGATGAGGTGAACAAACGCAGACACGGACGATGACCACACGCATGGTCATGCAAAAACACACAAAGAGGCACATTAATGCATCCCAAGAATCAGTTTCAATGTTTTTAGTCATTTGCAACTAGACCATTACCATTTAACTTTTTTATTTTCCCTGCACAAAGCCTACCGTAATTTCTTGGCACAGATTCAGATTTTGTTCAGCCAAGAATGTGGAAATCGCAGTCAGATCTGAGCTTCAAGGTGTGGTTTCAACAGGTAACTGCATCTGCAGGTGGCCAGGGGTGATACGACAGACTACTTTCTCCCATATGAAGGAAAGAGCCCTGGATAACAGAACACACACAATGAGAGGGCAGACGTGCTCAATTATCATTCACTGTAAGAACACACAGTCAATGAGCCGCAGAATTAAGAGGTTTCATGGAATTGTCTATCATTGAGCATTTTTATGACCTGATATGCCTTTAACTGTTCATCGACTGTAACAGGGGGCACCAAATTTTTGATGCTCCAAATAATTAAGGCCCAGTAATAAGCTGACTCACACTCACATAAACAAATATAAGTCTGTAATCAGTGCCGTGTAATCATTGAGCCTACAGAAAATATACAGTAGGTAAGAGCAACTACCACACTGGAGACTCATAACGGACCTGCGGAGAGTCTGGAGATTGAGACGTGATGTAAACACAAAGGAGCTCTTGTGTCGACTCTTACCGGTGTCACCAGCCGGGCTGTATGTGGCACTTGTCTTGAAGGATCCCTATGATTAATTGCCCCATACTTGACACCGTCACTCGGCCGTCCACTCGGACAATAACACGGGTCACGGCACCGTGGAAAAACGACAACTGACTTTCAGCACTGCCATTCATTCTCAATCCGTACTTTCCAGAATGACACATCCTAACAAGACCGGGAATGAAAAATAAACTTAAAATGTACTTTTGCGAGCATTACTTCCTGCAATGTTTGGTTTCATTAATCATAGTCGGGCCTGCTATCCAGTGAACGCCATTGCGAAAAATGATTATAGTCAAAAGCCATGACGCATTACTGTCAAATATGCGGTGACAGTGATGAATTGAGGGTAAACGGTACAATATGTCAAAACAAGAATGATTTAAGCGTCGAAAGACATCCATCGCCTGCGTTCTATGCCAAATGTTAAGCATTTTGACCAATAAACGAACTATGGGGAAGGAATGTGTCAAACATGTGGAATAGTAAGCAAGAGAAAAGGACATTTATGTGTCTTATTTTGATTGCCAGTCCTTATCTAATGAAGCATTCAATATTTGAAGGATGTAAAGATGAATGTCCTACATTTCCATCGTCACCGAACTGTTATACGCACTCGTCCTCCAAAACAACCTGTTCTCCCCTCCTCTAGTAAAATAAGCAGAGGGGGGGACACGCAAGGCGTTGCGAGTTCTCGGCGCAGTTAAACCGAAGCTTACTAGGCGCACCGCGGAGTTTGTGCTCGATACAGCTGGCCGGTTTGAGAGTGAGGAGACACGGAGACAACTCAAAAACAGTTGAAAGTCTGGAGAAGGAGAATGTCGGAAGGGAATGCCTCGTGCGCACTTTCGAGGCGGCAAAAGTGAGCCGATAACCACCGGCGAAGAAGGCGATCTGCGTTCAGCAACAGGGAGAAACTTCTAAGAGACAAGAGAAGGAGCTGTGGAGTGTGCGAGTTATCCCGTGACCTCTCATCTCGAAATGAACTGTCACTCGGGACTGCGATGGTTGGTGATTTTATGCGCTTTCTTTCAAACGGACTCATCCCGGGATACGCACGAAAGGACGCGGCAATGTGACAAGCATGTGTCGGTGAGTTTGTGAAGTGTGCGTTTTATGAAGCTGCCACAATGTAGCTGTAATGCATGCACCTTTGCTGGACCTCGTAAACGACACGACATGAAACTGCAGTGTAACGCAATATATTGCGATTACAAAATAGGAGTCTGATTCACTGTTTTAATGACGTTTGGATGGTTTTTATTTCCAACAAACGAAATCAATTGAATTGACGTCCGAAATTATTAGAATGTTTGTATACTTCAACAACAGAGCAGTCAACTTTAAATGGTTACATTTTGTTTTAGTTTAAGTAGATTCAATGAAAGAATATTAATACAATGTAACACGTAATCGCTTGAATAAATGCTCATCCCATTTTAAATGCTAAATTGTTACTAATTTACAGAACAATTATACGTAATTCAGTTCTTCTTTTGTAGACTATTATTGTTATTAGATTTTTTTACTGATTTTATTATAGCCTACTATTATATAATCGTATTAAAACAAAACGATTATTCAACAATTGTATATTCATTTCATTTTATTAATATAATAACGCACAACAAAATATTAATTTTAAAGCAATAACAATTATTTTAGAGGCAGGCAACCGCTTGTAAATTGTCGTGTAAGTAGAAATCCGGGCCTAAAAAAAGCCTTTTTTTGTGCCAAGTAAAATGCTACTCGGGCTTACCAGTGCGATGCCAGTGTGTGTCAAAGTAAAACGGTGAAAATCCACGGGTGAACTGACTTCAAGTGCATTTATATGGAAAAATTTCACTGACCCTCATATAAACCAATCCAGTTTCAGTGAGACGAGAACTGTTAAAGTTGTTATCTGCCGTGTTTACTTTACTATGATTTGGCAAGTGCAGCAGTCCCGTTAACGCAATTAACTTTTGATCGCTTGCATGTGAGCTATTCGTGCAGTGCATTCATCATCAGCCGAGGAAAATATCATCATTAAATAAAGATCCAGCAGCACTAGCCTTCATTTTATTAGCAATTCTTCAAGCAACTTATATTAAACATTTCACATCTTAAAACGTTCCGCGCCCGCTCCGTCCTTCACTCATTCAGTTCATATTTAGAAAGAAATTTAACAGGCATAAAGTTACTCGCATGCATGCAGAAGTCGTACTTTTCAGTCTGCTAATTTACTTAATTTGACATTCATATTTTTATGTGACATTAAACGTGTATCGTTTCCCGGAGATTCGTATCATTAATGGAATCGTTGTCCAGGATATGACCTGTGCATTCTTTGTGTAATTCATAATGCGCAAGTACAGCGCGGCCTGGTTTTGGTTATGAAATTACTCCATAAAACGAGGCAGTGCGCGTCAGAGAGGGTCCGTGAATGTGACCTTCTCATACAAAATATGATTTCAGCTTCTATCCGGTAAAGCTGGTCAGTGTTTGTGAATATGAGCCTCGTGTCCATACCGCGAGGACGAAAGCAATGGCAAAGATTTCTAAGGATTTTAGGCCTGAATGCATAAATTATGTTTTTAACAACGATAGCAATATTTTTCAAACAAATAAAAACACAAATAATAAACTCCGTGACTTTTTGCGTGGACTTCACACATACTGTATAAGCATGTTATACGGATAGTCATAAAGTATAGTGCAGTTCATTTTGTTAAGCTTTGAGTGGTTAATAAACTCTAAACTGCTGTTTCTTGATCAAGGTCAGTTAAATAGTTCATTACATTTAAAGGCTGACCCTTTAAGAGCGAGTTGCACATTGAAGGTTCCATCTTACAAAAGTAGAGCTATCGACAACCTCAGCAACCAGTAAATACTGGAGAGTTTCAGTTCAGAGGGCGATAAACAGCAGAGTTTTGCTACACTGCGGAGTGTAAAGACTCTATTTTACGAGGCACACTGTAAACTAAGAACCCCAGTTAAACATTTCCACCACAGGTTTAATTCGGCAGCTCTATCAGTGCAGTGGCATGAACTGACTCCTCTGTGATCGAGCTGCTATACGGGTGCTTGTTTTGTGTCCTCCTTTTGATTAATTCGTGGAAAAATGATGTTTGTGGAATCCAGTTAAACAAACATTGCTTGAGTTGTTATGGTTTTGAGATGAGCCTTATACTTAACTGGAGTGGTTTAATTTGATTCATGTTGTTTTAAATGTGAAGTTGTGAAATTGTTTTGCAAATAGCAATTATATCATATCTGTTCAGTCTTATGTTCAGCTCTCTTCCCTTTAACATTTAAATATTTTCTTCTACATTTTTTCTTCTGCTAAAGCAAAAAGATATGAACTCTTTCCTGTGGACCGTGAAGCGGCCTCCTCCTCAGCCTCCATCCTACTTGTTTGGAACAATCCACGTCCCCTACACCCGAGTCTGGGACTACATCCCTGAGAGCTCCAAACGTGCCTTTCAGACCAGTACCAACGTGTTCTTCGAACTGGATCTCACAGATCCGCTAACTATCTCAAAACTAACCAGCTGCCAGCTGCTACCCAATGGAGAAAACCTGCAGACGTTACTTCCACGTGATATTTACCGCCGCCTTAAGCGCCACCTGGATTACGTCAAACATATGATGCCCATGTGGATGACTGCAGACCAGCGTGGTAGGGGGCTTTATGCCGACTACCTCTTCAACGCTATTGCGGGCAACTGGGAACGCAAGCGGCCCGTTTGGGTGATGCTGATGGTGAACTCGCTGACGGAAGCAGACGTGCGTTCGCGGGGAACGCCTGTCCTTGACCTCTTCTTGGCGCAGGAGGCTGAACGTCTCGGGAAGCAGACAGGGGCTGTGGAGAGGGTAGAGGAACAGTGTCATCCGCTAAATGGACTCAACTTTTCACAGGTAGGTGAGCAACCAGACATACTTTAGATGGGTATGTGTGTGTGCTTGGTGTTCTGCCAAGTGTGTATGAGAAATCCATCAGTGGAAATAGGTGTCCGGTTTGGATTAAATGATTATGATTATCCATCAACAAACCAGATCAATAGGAAAATGAAATAAATTACTAAAGATAAATCAAAGGGTGTGGGAGGTGAGCTGTCCGGAAGACCAATTAGAATGGAAATCAATGCCGAATAAAATTTATGAGGTATAGTGGGAGGAAATAGAATGACTGTCTGCCTGTGGGGTCTTGCTATCGTATGACACATCTTGATTATCCTGTTGCTGCCTGTCTAGTGTAACATTAGAGTGAAAGATTGACAAACCTACCTACGGTAATCATTTGATGACATGCAGGTGGAGGTCATCAAACTGTTCTTTCTACAGCATCAGGATATATGGGTTTTATACAAAAAAAATTATATGCAAACATTGACTATACTTTTTACAGCTATTAAATTAGGCTGTTGATCATTCTTGTAGTAATATTTCCAGTATCGTGTGTCTTTTCTCATGTTGTGTTTTGTTTTTGCCAAACTTTAGTTTACACTTCAAACACAACTAACACGCATATAAAAGTTGTATGGAAAGTCATTGCATGTGTCTTTGGAATTGAGAGGACATTCTCTTCATTTTTTCATTACATTTATTTGCAATGGTGAAATTTCCAAATGAAAGTTTGTGCAGAGGTTCTAAATGTATTTTTACACCACTTAAGTTAACCCAAAAAGGATCCCTCATATCACCTCAAACCTGTATGACTTTCTTTCTTCTTTATTTTTTAAAGAATTGGTAACCAAACAACATTAGTTCACATTGACATTTCTCAGAATATCTTCTGTTGTATTCCACAGAAGAAAGAGTCATAAACAGGTTTTGATCGACAAGAGGGTAAATAAATGATGAAAGAATATTATTTTGGGTGATCTATAACTTTAAATATATAATTTAATGAATATAATAATATTTAGCAGCATTTTAGCACGCTTACTGTAGGTACAAAATTGCATGTGCTTGAAAGGGTGGTTAATCCCCACAACGTTTTACTTTGCTCTGAGTTTATTCGCCCTGATCTCACTAGAATTCATTACAATTTTACGTTGGGGTAAAGTTGTATGAATTTGTATGATGCATATCGTACAAAAACTCATGGTTATTAGCAAAAAAACAATGCTGAAACCACACCCCTAACCTAATGTAATGTAAATGGTGAAATGTAATGTAACTAACAGAATGTAAACATTTTCCACTTTGTAAAATAGTTTTGTTTTGCTGGGACATTGTGTTGCTTTATCACTATCACATATTTCACCACAAAAAGGTTAGTTTAACACATCTCTAGGACTAACTCTGCTAAAAACACACAAAAAACACCTCAATGGGTTGCACCCTAAACACTACTGACAGAAAATCCATAAAAAAGTCGGCCCTTTGAAAATCAGAGAAAAATTCGCCTCAGAACCTTTTGCGTTGGTGTCAAAAACAAACAGACACTAATGCTCAGACTGCAACTTAATATGTGAGCCGGGGCCTCTGTGTGACAGGCAACAGGTCTCCTGTGCTAATTTGAGAAGGAACTGAGGCAACATAGCCTCTCCACTTTCATCAGCACCTCCTAACTATGCTGTCAAAGGAGAACATGCCTGCAGGCTCTGCCAGGCAGCGTGCCCTGTGAGGAATCGTGGGAAATGTGGACTCAGCACAGGGCGACAGATCTCTTGTCTTCAATGTGGGAGAGGTCAAAAAACTGTTTCATTCCCAGGCTGGGAAAGTCAAAATATCCTTTTCAATACATGTAGTTCATAATACAAGGGAAATAGATCGAATTCTACTCTCTTACTTGAGAAAAACAAAATGAAGCACATTTACTGCTTCAAATACCAAAAAGTAATTTGTTTCTTGAGTTATTCTTTACTGAATTACACTCATAAGCTAAAAGTCATTGGGATGGGCAGAACAGACCTATAGTTATGCACCACAATACGAACTGCAAAGTGCTCTTAGCTATTGTAAAAGTCTCTGCTTTATATTCTGGCTAAAGCTCAGCCAGCGATCCATTTTAATCACAGGGCTAATCAGCAAGCTTTTGAACATCTGAATTTCCTACAGCTCTCCACCCCACAACAGTCCCAGAAGATGTAAAGACTGCTAAATGAAATTGACAGGCAAATGATTATGCTGCATTAGAATCTGAGGGATAATTTGAGCGCCTTACTCGCCTGGAACTCGAAAGTAAGAGTGAGGTCAGCCGGAGAGATCATGCGTAGAGGCAAAGAAAAGAAGGAAGGGCTGGATGATGTGTAGGCTGTGGTGTCGCTGCGAGGTTTAATCTGAAACATGAGCCATGGGATTGTTGGAGATCAGACTTGGGAACGGTTCCAAATGCCACGAGCTGGCGTATTAATCCTTCCCAATAAAAGTAACTGCCTACAATATCCTTCAATTTACCGTGGTCTCTTTTCAGGGCTCAGGGAGTGCTTTGCAAACGTGTCTGGCATCTTCACAGTGTAGTTCAACTTGTAGAGCGTTGTGTTTGAAGTGCAAAGGTTGTGGGTTCGATGACTAGGGAACACAAACTGAACAAATGCATAGCTTGAATGGACGGTAAGTTGCTTTGGATAAAAAAAGAAACTGACCCATTCAAACATAGATTTAAACATCTGACCTGTTGCATTGTGGCCAAGATCTCTGCAACTTCACAGGAAGTGATTTCAGCTCAGAAGGTGTTACAGAAAAACAGGTCTCCATCTCAGCGCTGATGCGGTTCCTTGGGGGAAAATGGAGTGTGATGCCTGGTGTGTAGAGTGGTTCACGTGGCCTGGCGCAGATCCACGTCTGGCTCTGGGATGAAGTGCAGGGGACGTTGAAGAATGATGGGGAGGTTTTCACTTTTTGGGGGGGGTTCAAAGGCAGCAGGAAGCTCATGGTTCATCTCTAGCTCTCCACAGGGGGATGAACGTAGACAGCTGGGCATGCAGGAAACAACTCACACTTGCTTGAAGCCTTAATTATGCAAAATACACAGAGGTACAAGACAAAAGTTTACAGTAAACGGAATGCTTTTTTACAGTACCCACAATGCATCGCCTGAAAAAATGAATTTATGCACATTCATCTTGGGGTTGCTTTGTAGCCAGCATTGAAAAGTTGGGGGAGGTGACCAAAGACATGACTTATCTGGCACCATGCCCTGGGCTGAGGTCAAAGGTCATGGCCGTGCTGACGGCGTAGACAGTCTTCTGGAGACTAGAGTCTGTGTGTGATACCGCTGGCCAGCAAACAGGGAAAGTTACATGGCTAATTTAGGTCTGAGAAGTGATGTCACATCAAATACAGTTTTGCTACATATCAGATTTAGATTTAAGCTTTGCAGCATCCCCATCTGTTTTGAGCTGTGAAGAAGTGTGACAGTGTTGAGGGAGCATGAAGGGCTACAACATGCAAAAATTTATTAAAATAAACTAGGTTAATTAGTAAATTTTTAGGCTATTAGTTAATTTCTTATTAACATTTAGTTCTGATTCGCTGATTTGTTTGTATCCCTGTCGTTGCTACACAGAGTTCCCGTTTTATTGTTCGCAAGATTGTAAATGAGGTATTTTCGCTGGTGGAAGGAGCAAAAATAAACAAGATAGTTGGCTACATTGTGTCTGAAATGGGATTTAATGCTAGTTCACACTAGACCCGCAAATGGCAACAAACACTGAATTCCATGCAATGGTTGTTGGGTTTTCTGTTACGCTCTTACTGAATCATACTATGTGTGGATGCAAAATGCAACAACTGGCATTTGTTTAAAACAATTAATCATCATCATTAAGCAAACAAAGAATTACTCAACACTTCATGTTGTGGTCATCTGATGGACCTGAAATGTCAAATCATTCAAATTTAAATGATTGAGTATTGGACAGTCGGAGTATTTAAATATTTACATTCCAGTCTTTGTGTGTAAGACCGGAAAAGCAACTTGTTGGAAAAGTAGCCACCTTTCTGCCCCTGTTGGATAACCTCCTAGCCCAAATTATACTCTCTCTTTCTCTCTCTCTCTCTCTCTCTCTCTCTCTCTCTCTCTCTCTCTCTCTCTCTCTCTCTCTCTCTCTCTCTCTCTCCCTCTCTCTCCTCCTGGAAGCTTTCCATGCACCTCTGTGCCAGTCTACCTGTAGAGTACATTGGATGTAAAGTTTTCCTGTGGCTCAGTGGTTAGAGCATGGCGCTAGCAACACCAAAGCCATGGGTTCGATCCCAGGGGATTGCACATGTTTAGTGCAATGCAATGTAAGTCATTTTGGATAAAAGCATCTGCCAAATGTGTAAATGTAAAGGCCCCAGAATTAAAATCATAGGATGTCGACCTACTGTAGCATGAGAACACACGCAGGACATTCAGTTTGGTGGACGGAAAAGATGTTATCGTCAAATTCTTTCTTCATTGTTTCAAGATGGAGCTTTGCATTTTCACGTGGCTGATTGCAAAAAAATCTTTCGGATCACGTGTTCAGCGTGTCTCTAAATATTAACTAAAACTCTGGAGCTTTCTATTTCATAAATGTTGCCAATGACCACCGTTACAATGCTGGTTTTCTTTTTTCACATTTAACCATCGATCTCTGCAACAGCCATGTGTCTGTGTCCACTAGGGGACCTAAGCCTTCAATAACATCGAGAGCAAATGTGCGTAAAAGCGCCAAATCAGGCAATCTTCAGGGCCCGTGAGCATACACACGGCAGTCAAACCGCCGCTCTAATTACTTAATTGGCCTTTCTAATGACTAAATTGGCCCCTGCTGTCCAGAACCACTTAGACAATTATGGACTGGCCTGAAAGCAAGTTCTTGCTCTGGAATTCAGCGAAGTGGAAAAGCCAAGCTATGGACACCATGAATGTTTACTTTCAACAACTGGGAGGTAGTTACCTACATCAAAGTGCCATCTTACCCCACGGCGTGGCACACGCAGAGCGAGGAGGCAGTGGACTGCAGGCCATGCGTCTGTGGTGTGGGTACGCCCTTCCTCGCAGAAGTAATTAGCCATGAGATGCGCACAAACATCCTGTTCTGCAAGATGAAAATAGAAGAGTGAGGGGAATTTACATTTTTACTCCTATACAGACTTCACAGTGACATTTGTTGTATTTAAAGTGATAGTTCATACCAAACTGAAAATTCTATTATATTCTACTCACTCTCTTGTCATTTCAGATGTTTCTTTTTTTTAGCAGAACACTTTAAGAAGATATTCAGAAGAATGTTGGAGACCGAACAACATTGGCTCTTAATGATTGATGACACAAAACTACTGAAACTATAATGTGTCTTATGTGTATTATAGAGGTTTTAAATGACACGAGAGTGCGTAAATGATGACAGAATTAAACTTTTTGGGTGAACTCTCCTTTTTAAGAGAATCTGAAGACACTACTTTTCAGAGAGGGTATTAACCGTGCTGACAGTTTATCGCTCCCCAATGTGCAGAATTCATTACGGTTGGAATAGTACAGACAGAACTAGCTTTAAAGAACTCCCACGAAAAACAATATACCTTGGAAAATCTACATAAACACGCTATTCGACTATCCATATACAGTACACTTGGATTGTAACAGACAGGATTAAATAAACATGCTTCCTCAAATCTTCTATTTGAAACTCCATACATTTGTCTAAACGTAAATTTAATGTAATGTCGGTAATAGAATGATGTACTTTATGCTGCATTAAGTGAGTAGTCCCTGATGTTTCCTACCTGTATTGATTCATGAAACATCTCCATAACTGAATGGTCCCATCTTGCTAAATCTGTTGAACTATTCCAGCTCTAATGAATTCTGCACATTGGAGAATTATTGTGTTCAGGGCTGTGAGCTCGCTCAGGAGACACAGCAGCTGTGAATGCAGAAGACAGACTGCTATTCCATACAGCTGTGATCCTTGCGCCAGGATCCACCTTTCTTTCCCTTTCTTTCTCTTCATCTTCCTTGCTGCATTCCTCTTTAAGAATGGAACAGTCATTTCATTTTAGCTTTAATGGCCTCACGTCACGCAAGAGGTCATCCACCGGCTGTCTTACCTATCAGCGAGAAAAAGGTCTCTTTTTTGACAAAATCATCCAGGCATCAGTATACCCACAAACACACATGCGGACAAATTAAGAATATGATTATAAATTTGATCAGATGTCATTCGGAGGCATGTGTGTGTGAATTTAACTTTAATTTCAGCTTTTTAATAAATAAGTTGCACCTTCTTCTGATCATTTGCTTTGAACTGAAAGTTTTTCCTTTAGATGTTTGTCTTCAGTGGAATACATACTGAATGAAGTCATTATTAAAGGGATAGTTCACCCCAAAGTTTTTTTTTCATGATTTACTTACCCTTTCGTCAATTCAACCATGTAGGACTTTCTTCTGCAGAACTCAAAATAAAATATTTTGAAGAATGTTGGTAACCGTACAATGGCGGTGCCCATTGACTTGCATTGGTTTTATGTCCATACAATAGAAGTGAATTGGTACCATCGTTGTCCGGTTACCACCATTATTCAAAATATATATTTTCTGATTTCCCCTCAAAAAGGCATGATGTCCACCATAAAATAGGAGAGTATTTTCTCATTTATTGGAAAGATTTCTGAGGCAATTGACCACAAACATGGCAAGCTTTCATAAATATGAGGAGACTTGCCTGCAAGGCAAGGTTTTGTTAATGGAAGAGAGAATAGAGATAGCAATGAGACAGAAACATATTCATCATGTGTACGACAAAAACACATACTTCCAGACTTCAGTTCCAAATAAAGCAGAAACGTTCAAAGGCAACAGAAGAAATACTTCTAAAAATGTTGATAAACTGGGAATTATGTTGTATTTTAATAATATAAAATAATATTATAAATAATATCATAGGCTAAAACTATATTTTAAGAAATACGTTTTAAGGTTAACAGAACACATTTCTTAATATTTGGCTTCACATTACACACATTAAATATGTTGCGAATGCCATTTAATGTCGTCTTTAAACCCGGAGACCTTTCATCTCGGGTTACAGTGGGTTCAGGGGTCTTTTTCTAAGGCTTCATGTTGGCAGCCTCTCAGTGACCTGTGCTCTAATACAATCCATACTCTCCCTAAACACTCCTTTGGGTCCTGCCTGCACATATCCAAGCACATCCCACGAGACCAGTAAGGATGGAAATATGGCTACTATATTGACCTGTGACAGACACGTACAGGCAAGCATGCACATGCACTTTCTCTCTCTAATGCTCTTTCTCTCTCTAACACACACGCAGTCCAAGAAAATCATTCTCCTTAACACAACATTCATCGTCCTAGTGGATAATTTAGCGTCATAAAAAACTGTCTGGCTGCTATTGTTTGAACAGATGCTACTAGCCACCGACTAAAACATGCCTCCGTCTTTCTTTTATAATTTCTAGCAATTTCTCAGACTAAAATTTCAAAGTTCGCCCCCGTCGGGCTGGACTGATGTAAAAAACGCCCGCTGGATCGGTTGAGACGTAGCTCCTCTCATAAAGTTTTACTGGTGTCCACATAAATTCCCTGTCAACCCCACCAAACTGGTTTCTCCCCATTCTGTCACTTCATCATTAACCTCCACGTCCCGCCTTTTGAAAGACCCCTTTACAGCAGCGCCCAAGGGGCAGAGACAAGCTTGAGTAATCTTAACAAGGTTTTCTACGCAGGTTTTCAATTTTTCGGAGAAATGCGTCATGATTGGATGGTATTCTCAAATATTCCCTCCATTCATTTTTTTATGAGATCAGAATAAGATCAGGCTAATTCAGCCCAACTTCATCAATACAACATGGATGTAATACTGTCTCTGTTAGAAAGTGGATTAAAGATGCATGTGGAAATAAGTATTTGTTTATGACATTCAGAAGTTTTTTTCCCCAGTCCATCTACGATGACGGCAGATACAGTAGGTGCAGATTAGCACCCTATTTAGTTTCAGCACTAACACCAGTGACATCACAGAGGAGACAGTCACAGCTCATCAGCATTTTTTCCTATATTGGCCTACATTGAAGTCAACGATGTTCCTTAGATGTCAGTTGCTAACATTCTCCCAAATATCTTTGTGTTCACCATAACAAATACATTTATACAGGTTTGGAACAACTTAAGGCTAAGTAAATGATGACAGAATTTTCATTTTTGTATGCTTTTAAAATCCAATATTATACACAAAGTCGGATTCAGCACATCAAATTATTATAAGTTTACCATCGCGCGTCGGTAGGGGACAGTTTTGAACACTGATTTTTTATGCATTTATTGGTTTGCTATATCTGTTTTTTGTTTATTATTAACCAAACAAGTTACATATTGCAGCTTCAAACACCCTCACTCCGTTCTTTTTTCGGAAACCACTCTGTCTGTTGACCCGTTTGTGCATGTTAAGAACCGGTTTGATTTCACAGGTTCAGCGCTTCTGGTTCGCTTATTGTTGTATTGTTTGGGTCAGTTGTGGAGATAATGGGGTTTTGTTTGTGTCCTCGTGTATGCTCCTTGAACTTTCCATGTTCTGCCCTTAAAAGGGAAAACAGGATGTTCTCACTTGCACATGTAAAAAAACTGACTGTACTAAAGATGAGATCTTTTACTTTCGTCCTGTTTGTGGCCAAAATGAGAAGAGTTGTTCTGGCATATTGTTACTCTCATTCTCTGCTCTGTTTTTCCTTCGCCTCAGATCTCGCTTGATTTCACCTGCCATTTAATGCTCTGATTCCTGTTCCTCTTTTGCTCTTGGCACCCACTGGAACAGTTTATACGCAATATCAAACATATGGCAACGTTTACAGAAGGCAAATGAGTTGAGAAATCAAATTTGCTTAAAGAGTCCAGCCCTGGTTCCTCAGGAGCCGGTAACTATGGGAGACGAGGATGGGCAGCTGAATTTACAGTCATTTGACAGAACGAGAGGAAAAGAAAGAGAGAAATCTTGGGTTTTGGTTCAGTGAAAATACACCCCTTGATGAAAAAAAACAGTGAACCCTAAACAAAACACAACGGAAAACGTTATAGATTTACTGGTTATAAATATAATGGTTAAATATAATGGTGTCAACTGGTATGTGATGAATTATATTGGAGGCGAGGCTTGTTATCTGGCAGATTTAATCATATTGCAAAAATTCCCAAAACAAACAACAAAATGAATTTAGTAATGGAATTTTAATGGAAACCATTAGCATTTCTGTGATGGTTTCTATTACATTTTTATGACTTTTTTAGCAGGGACAATGAGAAAGAGGCAAACGTCTGAAGCTCTTTTGAATCTGATGATCTCGGTAACTACAGGCTGTGGTGAGACCAGAGCAAACAGATTAGTGGGCAGCTGTGGGTAAAACCTGGAAAACTGGATCGGTAATGATGAATATGAATGTAGCGGAGAAGCCACAGAGGTGTGTGTGTGAAAAAAGAATTATTTTACAGTATCTGTGTTCAGTGGTTGTGTAATACATGGCAAACATTATGGAAAATTGAGGTGTGTATTTTCACAAACTATTGACAGAGCAGTCATGAGCTCCACGCTCGAACTTTGGCACCTCTTCCTATAAACACCTACAAACACATTAAACTTTCAGTGCATCTTTCTCATAACATACTCCTCTGAGAAAAATCCCTTACACACCCTCACTTTATAAATATAATGTAATTGCTAATAATTGCTTAATGGACATCCTGAAGGTACGTCAGTGCTTAATGGGAATGAAGAAAAACAGAAAGACTGCGCGCAGGGACATGATAGAGTAACATCTCACATTCCTCCTGCTGTGAACTGGACACGAGAAAGAGAGTGAGTGGGGGGACACGTGAGCTATTCAGAGAGTATAGTTTGGCTTGGCAACGAAAAGCCTGTGTGTAAGCAGCCTGGGTAATTGGTTTCTGATGCCCTTGTCAGACCACCTGCCCGAGGGAGAGAGAAAGAGAAAATGAGACTTGCATTACGTCATCTTTATCCTGCCAATCAAGACTCTGGCACCTCCCGCAGTAACCCGCTCACGCCCTCACGTCTTACCTTCATTCACCGTGCCTATGTGGAGTATAGTGAGGGGGACAGGTCTTCAAAGTGAGTCTAGATCATCCCCAAGCAGGTTGCCAGCAGATATAACCGCAGGGCTAAGCACCACAAGGCAACCTCTAATGTGAAAAATATGGTTTCAGGCACTTGTTCGTGCCAGGGAACACTTTTCCATGGCTGGCCGTGTTATTCGATCGACATGAGTTAGCAAATCGCTTACTTTGAATATATAAATCACAGTTGCCGTGCTGGTTCTCACAGGTACGTTGTAATAGCTTCTTTGGGTTGGTTTATGAAAAACACGTGAAGGGACATTATCAGCTGCGTCTGAATGACTACTCAAAATGTGTTGTGCCAAAGCTGTTGTGCCAAAAAGTAGACATGGAGAATGAGAGATGAGTGAAAGAGTATGTGGATTTAAGTGTGTGTTTAACATGCTCCTTCCAGACGTTACAGACCAGCTATTATGGCGGCCAACTCAAGCACATGGCGGTGGTGTGAATGGTTTTTTAATGCCTGCTAACAGGAGTGGTATTTAGCGCGGCGGAGATCAGGAGAAGAGAGTGGCGACGGAGCTGCAGTGGCTCTTTCCACCCAGCAGCTTTCCCTGTCGCCCCGTTACTCAGAACACTACACGTACACTCGCTGGATTTAGTCAGATCCATGTTTAAATGCGATAGTGTTTAGAAGGCCAAAAACACCTTGAGAGACGTTCAATTAAAAGTATAATTTGTTATTGTTGGAAAAACTCCTGGTTATGTTGAGGAATTAGCTGAATGTTTTAAAACATGGGCGTGGTGGTAAGAACATTGTTGTGATTTCAGGGAGTCTGTTATTACAATGCAACGGTTGGCCAGACAGCTGAAGCAATTATACATTTTCATGCTTTTCCGTCCAAGATTTACATATTTAAGAGTGTTTGACTTGAGCCCCGAGATGACCCCGACAGCTCGGCGCACACAAACGTGTCCTGTGTTTGGATATCTGTGTGCTTCAGTCACTCTCTGTCGTATGCTCTGTACACAACCTGCTCCAGTAACTTCAACTGTAAATTCCTGAAAACACAAAAACAAAGTTCAGTGGAGGGTGAAAAGGGTCACAACAGAGATACTGGAGAATAGGAAAATTTTGAATGATACCCAAAAGAATGCCGCAGGCTCTGTTTCGGATGCA
Organism: Barbatula barbatula; assembly: GCF_947034865.1. Classification (NCBI taxonomy): domain Eukaryota; kingdom Metazoa; phylum Chordata; class Actinopteri; order Cypriniformes; family Nemacheilidae; genus Barbatula; species Barbatula barbatula. The sequence continues at coordinate 17,717,865 of NC_136774.1, forward strand.
TTGTATAGGTGTGCACACCTGTACATAATTTTAATTCCTTATTAATAAGCTAAGTTCGCCTCAAAGAAAACAACAGAGATCTATCTTCCAGGGGCTCCTGTGCCTGAGTGTATGTTATCTCCCATAATGTCTTTACCGGCAAATTTCAAATCCCCACCCACTTTGCGTTCTTCAGGAGCCGTGACCCCGCAGCGTGGCGGTTCAGTGTGACAGCACTCTGTATATTGCGAGAAAAGCACACAGGAGCTTGTTAACTTTACCACAGCTGACCGGGACACACAACCCCTGCAGATCGCTGTGTTTGGAGTGCCATCCGTCGCCGGGGGTAACAAGTCCCATCACACTGTTAGAGAAAAGCAACGTCTCCCCAAACCTATGCGCTTTCTACAGTGAAACAGCCATCCATCAACCTAGAGAATAGAGGCCTACAGGGGCCCCTCTCAAACCTGCCAAGGGTCGGGGCCGAACTCAGGAGGAAACATCCCTCTCCAAACAAGCCTTTCAAGAGGCACCCTGCACCACAGGAGAGAGACAAAGAGGGATGAAAGAGATGTGAGGTGTCATTTGAAACACATTATCCGTAGAGGAAAAGTAGGAGTTAATGGTTTTCCTGTGAGAGAAAAAGAAAGAGAGAGACAGAGAACCTTTAGTTTTGGGTTCGAACGAAATATGTTTTTCAGGGTAGATGTCGATATCGATTATTACAGATCAAATAAACCGATATTTTGAACCGAAAAATATGTCTGGTGTAAAAATGAAAAATATGTGCTAAATTAAGCATTAACAAGAGCTCTGCCCAAAAACTATGGTTACTACACGTTTACTAAAGTAACACTATAGTAAACAGTAGGGACAGAAAGAACCAATACTCGTCAAAAGGAGTGCGCTCCACTTGATGCAGTCGCTCTTTACAATTAAACCGTTTATCATCAGAGTGGTGATCTTTAAACGGAATGTAAACTTTTCCTTTTCGTTTAGGACTGTCTGAAGATGCACATGTGCAGCATGACATCGGCCAAACGCGCAGTTGAATCTACATATTTGACAAAGAATCTTGCTGTTTGTTGTGCCATTGTTCGGGGCTTGCACAGATCATGTGAAATAGGATGTGATCCGATAATGAGCTGATGCGGGAGAAACTGTAACTTTCTTTACTTTCATACATATTACATAATCAGAGAATATTAATATAAATTGGATCATTTAAAACTAGACACTTTAAGCTTTCTTTAGACATATGCTTTACGTTTCTATAATAAGTACTCACAGAGTTTTAGTCTGTTTTTATGACGCGTTTTAGAAATATGCACGCGGAGACAGTAGGCCGAAAGTTCATCCTCTATATTTCCATTGCTTTACAAAAGCAAAACATTTTGTAGATATTACGAGTACACAAAATCAAACCTCAGGAGTGACAAATTCATCCAACAGCAGTGTGAAAAACTGACAGCATGACAAGACACATGAAAACTGTGGGTTGTCACATAAAAAAATATTTTTTATTTTTCCTTGTAGTATTTGAGGTCTGTAAAAAGCAGAGCGTCTTTTCTGTTATTTTGACCTGTTTCTCCCGATTTCATTTTTTGCAAATAAACTGAAATAAAAACCATTTTTTAAAATTGGATATTTGTGAGAAATATTGTTAGTTTACAGAATGAATTTTACTTACCTAGTAAATTCAGAGAAACTGAAAACAATTAGAATTTTTTATGCATCTGTATATTTTTTCTATGAAGGTCAAAAAACAAAACACTATACTAAAGTGTGTTTAATTGTGAATTGTAAATCTCTCCATTATAACCTGATCGTTGAAATACACTTGTACATTAAATAAATGTCAAATTCACTTATATTATTTTCATGAATGGCAAGGAGCATGGGCCAATCAAAAGGTCACAACAGGCCAACTTTGGGCATCTCTGCTGTATAGCATATTTATCACTCCCTCTCTTGCTTTCTGTCTTCATATGGGAGACACATTCATGGTAAAATTTCTTCTGAAAGTGGATCCAAACCGCCTGCTAACCAGGATGCCAAGCCTAACAGGCACTGACAGCCTTACAGAACGTCTGTATATATGTGTGTTTTGAAATGGCAGGCTGCCCCGCCAACTCCCCATTTGCCATTTTTTCCCGGAGGCGAGCAGCCCACACATTTACAATGTTAAATCTCTGTTCGGGCCGGTTGTCCGTGTGTATCTATTGGCTTGTGAAGTGAGTGCTATTACGGTATATCATGGGAATAGATAACCTTCAATTCTACATGGGAAAACGCTTTGGAGTTCAGAACTGACACACTAGATGTGGTTTAATTCCAAACTCCCCGATTTCACTTTCCCTCGATGACGGGAAGCGGATCAGAAGCAGATGAGAGTGGGTGAAAAATGAAGAGAGAGAGAGCAAGATGGGGAGAGATAAAGGTATAGAGGTCACAGCGGGGTTTAGGAAACAGACAGTCACCCCCACATGACTGGAATCCACAATAATACACCCCCTCAATAATAACCATGTGTCCCAGTCACTAAAGCTAAAAACTTGCCCATCTAACTAGATTTGTTTAAATAGACAGACAGAAAAATTAGGCTTAAATTTCCTTTGAAAGGGGGGTTCTGTTCAAGGTTAACTTTGCATTTGTGCTTTGACTCAGGGCCAGCACTGGACTGCCCACAAACCAAACTTTATTATGTGTGTGTTGTGGTCTGGCTAATTGTCACCTTTAACAACCCCCCAGGCCTCAGCGGCGTGTTTGGATCTGATGTCTGGAGCTCATCTTAGCTTCTCAAGGATTCTGGTAGTATGCCGTTTATGGGCCACACAATTCACTGCCTTTAATGTGAGAAGACCTTGAAAATTAAGCTTTTACCACACACAGCTAATAGTATCACTGTGTTTGTGGGCAATGTGTTCTTATTTTTGCTGGAATGGATTATTTTACCATCCTGTGTTGAAAGGCACACAAACATCAAGACACAGCAACCAACCATTCATCCAAGGCATCTGATACTTAATGGAACATGAGCTCAATCATTTTTTCTCAAACACATAAACAAAAACATATTCCTCTTAACATAAGTGGTTTGGACAGAGACAGGTTTTTTGAGTAATGTCTGTCAGGTATTTTGAAGCGGAAGGCTTTACATATCAAGGAACCGGATCTTCTGCTCAAACAGATTTAAAAAAAAGTCAAATGTCTATTTATATTTATAATTAAATTTAAATGGCTGATCTAAAACGGCGGGATTTGGCAGAAACTGAGTGTTAGTGTCAGACAGACAGATACAGTACTTTTAGACAAAAGAGGTTAAGATGTTGCCACTGTCATAGTAGGTCAGATTCACGGTGTAAAGATATACAGAAAGAATGAGAGAAGAGAGGTTTAATAACCCGCAGCATAGCCAACCCAGACCATCCCAGAGAAAGATCTGAACAGGAGATAGTGGTGGGGTCACATGACGGCCAAAGGAAGTATTGTGTGTGTGCGAGAGAGGGAGAGAAATAGAGAGAGGATTACTATAACTACTGAAAACAGATTCATTTTTGCCTCGGGTTCCAGCTGTAAACCTCCGACCTTTTGGTTCGCTGACAACAACAGCAGCGGCACGGGAATGATCAGAAAGTTTAGTTTTGATAAATATGGCTTTAGTAAGAACATAAAGTTTATCCGTGTGGCACAATAAATATAAACTAAATTAGAATAGGCATAAATTAGATGTGGCGTTTGTCCAGTTGTCTGAAAGGCATGCAAATAGGCGCTGGCCATATTTGACATTTCCAAAATCACAAACACACACCCTCTCTCACACACCTCTCACAGCTGCAGCAGCCTGTCAGAATCGCACCGGTCCCCCGAAGACTTAATCAGCCCCATCTATTACAGAAACAGGAGACTCAAAGCCAGCTTAACCCAACAGAGTCCTCCGCTCCCAAACACAGTCGCCCCACTGAAATTTATGAACAAAATCAGAGAGGACAAGAAAGAGAGTGAGAAAGAATAGTAGCGGAGAGTCAAATAAAAGAGCTCCATTGTATGCATTCCCACGAGGCCTCAGCGCAGCCCTTATGTGGTGATGGGAGGGAGTGTTGTCCAGAGCAGGAAAAAGACGACTCGTTGAATTAAATCAGCCGAGATCAGCCTGGCGGCACCTCTGGATTTACTGCTCACAGCTGGTGCGGAGAAAAGTGCCCTTTAGTGCAACCACAAAACGACCTTCTTCCTCACCTGCTCCATCACATGTTTTCAAACCTTATTAACAGGATTGATGTACATTCATGACACAATTTCCCATGAGAATAAATCAACTTGTGACAGGCCTCTTCAATCTAAAAAAGTTATTAAGATTCTTTTTAGCTTGTAATTAAACGTGTTTGTTCGGGCAACTACGATTAGTTGCTCATGATTAGTGTTTGAACCAACCGGTCAGTATTCAAATTATAGGGGAAAAAATTAATCATTCACCTTCATGTCATTCAAAACTTGAAAGGGACACTTGTGTGGAACAGAAAATCGGTTACCAACATTCTTCAAAATATTTTTGTTGTGTTTTGCAGAATAAAGCAATTCCATACAGATTTGGAATGACACGAGGGTGAATAAATGATCAAATAATTTTTGGGTGAACCATCCCTTTAAATAGACAACATTTTCGCCCACATTGTTTGTGCCATGGCCTTTAACGATACCTCAAATCAGCTTGTTATGAATACGTGTGCTATTACTTTCACAACCTGTTGGAATATACACATTTGAGAAAAGTCCAAAGGTCAAAAGACCTTGGTCATACTAAGGAGCCAGAACATCATATAGACTTATAGGTAGATTCTGGTATCCGCCCATGATATCTTAGCATCATGTCAATGAATTTTAGACAGACAAGCATTAGTAACATTTAAAGCAATAATGTAAGTAATTAGAAAAATATTTCTGGACAGCTCAGTTCTATTTGCAATACTGTATGAAGTCAGCGCATTAAACATTCATTTTACCAGAGAGAAACCACTTCTGCTGTTCTAAAACCTTCGCATCATGAGTGGTTTCCCTGTGAAAAACAGTCACGATTTAATCAAGATTTAACTAAAAACATTCTAGCGTACCGTTTCTTCTCTAGTTATTTTTATTCCATTATGCTGATGGTAGCACGCAACCTACACTTCTGTTTTTCTCCTAAATATTGATGCATTTACAGTACAAAGAACTGTGCAAAATCAGTTTTGAATACTATGGTTCCCAGTCAGCATTTGAAGTTTGTTTGTGTTGACATGGCGTCAGTTTAAGCTACTCCTAAATGGTTTCATTGGTTAAAATAAAGGGCCATACTTTCCCTTCTCCTGCTGTTTCATCAACATCAGCAGAGTTTCTGCCATTTATTCTTTCTGAAGGGTTTTCATGTAATTAATAGCTTTTTCATGGTTGTGCCATCCAGTTCCATACTAGAAAGCAAGTGTGTAGGTGGGTTTGTGAAGGTTGTGTGTGCATGTTTGCGTTATGATTAGTGATGATAGTTAACTGGCCAATTTTCGAAAATACCTCTATTCATTATTATTTAAATGTTTATGCATTTGGCAGATGCTTTTGTCAAAATCGACTTACATTGCATTATACTATACATTGTATCTGAGTATGTGCAATCCCCTGGGATCAAACCCATGACATTGGTGGTTGCCAGCGCCATGCTCTAACCACTGAGCTACAGTAAAGAATACTAGTAGGATTAGTGTCATTGTGTCTGCAACAGACGCAATCTTTGAGTGATTTTTTAAAGTATGTGCGTATGTCTACAATTGTCAAACGAGATTCCAAGAATTTAGTCAGCCGTAGGAGAAGAGATTGGCTTGTGATTGGGTGTTGGCAAAATTTGGAGGAGAGGATTGCTTATGATTGGTTGCTGGCAGTAATAAGAGCAGAGGTTGGTTTTTGATTGGTTGTTGGCAGTAGAGGAAAGAATTGTTTGTGATTGGTTGCTGCTGGCCCATCATCTCCACAAGACAAAAACAATCCCTATTTCTAATGGAAACACAAATCCCAGATCATAATGCTGCACATTATTAATGCTCTAATGAAATAATAAAGTGTTTGTTTTTCAAAGCACATAGCCACAAATGAAACACACACACTCACACACACTAACAGATACCGAATGAAGTAAACCAAGTACTGTTGTAATTTTAGCAAAAGACGCTAAGTTGCCAAGTGTATGTTACTACTGGAAGGCAAACAAAAACACGTACACCAACTGCCATAAAAGTATGCACACACAACTAAAACACACAACAATAAAAAAAATCAAGGAAAATAACTACAGCTGCAACTATACGAGAGAAACTAAATCAGCTTTGAGCTGTTGGACGGCCATGAACTGAACACATCATGAGAACGATATGAAAGCTTTTAATTATGCAAGAAACACCTATATAGTCCAAACACGAATTACAGACACGCACGAAACAGTGTGTAAATGACATCATCACCACCACCCTCTTGCATTAAAAAAACACATCGTCTGAAATTCAATCATTTATTCTGGTTTTTCTAGACCTGTATGACTTTCTTTCCCTTATGAACATAAGGACAAATACTAAAGAATAGAACAGTCCATATGAAACCTCATTTGTGTATGCGCATATTGAAACGTGGCACGTCAGATTTGGTGCAGACACGTGACTGATCCAATAGTGCTTGGCATCAATAACAGTAAACCTGGCATGATGTGAGAAGAAAGTCGTAGTGGTTTGGAATAACGCAAGGGTAAGTAAATAATGACTAAAGTCACAAACACGCGCATATAAAAAAAACGCACATGCAAATAAAATAAACCTTGACTATAATCGAAAAAAAGGTGTTGACCGATTCAGCCGAATGATTCATTAACACACATACACATAACTCAAATATAACACAAATACAATTTGTGAACCGTAATGAAGACTGAAATGACACAAGACATAAATAATGGCAAATGTAGCTACAATTGACTTAAAAAGACTGCTGGTTGATGGCTCAATTACAAATTCTTGAAAGGCAACAAAACTAGGTAGGGATGGGTGACAGACAAAAAAAAGGGAAAAGGGAAAAGGGAAAAAAACGTTGAGAACGTCTGAGAACTTTGGATCCCACTTTTTAATTAAGACCAGCATACAGTCAAGCAGACGCTCTTGTGTGTGTGCATGTGTGTGTGTGTCTGTCTGTCTGGCTTCATCCTTTGGCTGTCTCTCTCTCTTTTCCTCACATTCATCCTGTCGTCTCTCTGTCTGTCTATGCTATCCCTCTTTCCATTTGCGATTTTCCGCCTTCCCATTCTCATGCACAGATTGAGATAAGGACCCAGCCGGCTGGAAACCGGCTTATTTGTGTGTATATCTATTGCTGTATACTGTGTGTCTGTTAGGGATGCGTTTTGCTACCCAGGACTCTGAGAGCGTTTAAGTTCTTATTCGTGCTAACATTGGCTGTGACTTCACATATTCATCTGCTTCTTATTCACACTTTCTCGTCTCAGCTTCCCCCTTCAACCGTTTCGTGTTAATGGGTGTGGAGGAGAGGAAAGGACCTGACATGATGTATTTTGGTGATCAGAGGAAGAGCTGGGCTTTGCCTGGCAGGGCAGCCCGGGACAGCTTGCACCTCGCTTACACATACCACTAGAGCAAAATGAATAATGACTTCTCAGATGCAATGTTTTTCAAATTAAAGGTCCTGCATGCAATTTGGGCGAGGTGAGATTGCGAATTGCAACCCACGGCTCACTCCATCCCTCTCTGTTGAAGCACTACGGAGGTTGACACAGGACTTTGCCGAAGAAGATAACATATTTACGAAACACGCTCTGTAGAGCAGTTTGTCCGTTAAGGGCTACTGTAGAAACAACATGGGGAATTCCATGCAAGGAGACCCACGCTAGAAATAGCTCATTCTAAGGTAATAAAAACATAACGCTTCATTATGTAAGGTATCATGTAAGGAAGACAGTTATGTATATTATATTGCATTTCTGTCAATAGATCCTCCAAAAATTACACATTGGACCTTTAAGATAATGATATTTACCTTCACATTTTGAAGGAATAGGTGTCATCTTTTCAATGATTTCTAAATGCATGCGTGTTATATATATGTTGCCAATGCAATAAATAAATAAATCGATGGAGCGAATGAGAGAGGAATAGATGACATAACATTGCTCAGTACATACTTTCCATGAGAAAAAAAAAAATTCTAGCCAGCATTCAGAGAGCATTGGCCGATTTACACAACCGCACAGTGTGTCTCTGTGGCAGTCCGCATACGTTCCATCTATATCTGCTCAAACTCTGGCATCACGCTCTTGTTGCTGTGTGTGTGTGGGGGGGTTTCGTGGTGTAATTGAAACTGACTGAGCGGGCTGACCCCTTCAGCACAGTGCAGTTGTCGTACACACGCACGCACACACACACACACACACACACACACATGCACACATGTTAATGCTCTTGATATGACCGCACACACACACTGCCATGTACCTTGTCATCAGGCCACATGCAGGCAATTCAATTCAATTGCAGAAAGTCAATTCAACATTTGCCTGCCATTCACCAAACACACACATTCTGTTCTGGTACTGTTCTAGTGTGCTGGACTGTTGCCTGCAGACAGGGCTGGCACTGTCTGTGTGTGAAATCAGTCTTGTCTGCACCTGATTTGCTGTGAAATGGCGTTTGTCATTTAGTTTGTCATTTTTACCCATGGTAAAATAAAGGTACAGACGAGCTATTCAATCACATGAAGGGTCCAAACCAGATGCAATTAAATGAAAAGATGTGAACTCTATCTTTTACAGTTGGAATTTTGTCCTAACTACCCGTGACTGCAACATGCAACAAAACCTGCCGTTGGTCGCTTGATTTCCTTTGCATCATACTGGCAGCGCCAGCCAGAGTTAAAACTCAGTGTTCCATAATCCATAAGTTATTATGGGTAGTTATTAATGTCATAAATATTATAAGTAATAAAATGTAACTATGTTTTTATTTCAATTGGCAACACTTCAATACCATCCATGTTCTAAAACTGTATTATACCCAAAGCATTCAGGCTTTTTTTTCAATGTCTAATTCACAATGTCTGATGTCACGGTTTTATGTATGCGTTCTTAATGTATTTGTCCAAAAGAAAAAAATGACCACAATTTTTAATAGAAATCTGAAAAGAAACAAAGTTAAAATGATGTTTAGTGGCAATTTCACAATTTCATTGGTTCATTGCATCTTTTACAAACAGGTAAATACAGAAACGTGAACTAAAAATACCCTACGGATCAGATAAAACAGTCACACTCTCACTTCCATATTCCATCCAATTTTATAGGACGGCACACACACACACACACATATACATGAAAGGAAGGCAGTTCAGGAAGGGCAGGGAGGAGATGAAAGGAGAATAAACATTATGATGAACATGAATCAGAGAGAGAGAGAGAGAGAGAGAGAGGGAGGTTGATAACACTGCAGGTTTGGGTGGGGAACGGCCCAGCTGTGTTCCAGATCTGATCTGTGACTATAAGCAGGAGAACATGACACACATCCCCAGAGTCTGTAACTCAGCCTGCTTCTAATTCTCTCCCTCTCTCTCTCTCTCTCTAAAACACACACACACAGGTTTACCTATTTGAACGAACAGCAGTGATAGGAGTCTGGACTTCTTTTCCCAGTTTCCTTTGCACATTTGTCTTCATATTAAACGTATGTGCTAAGCTCACATTTGAACACCTCCTCCAGCAAGATTTCTCAAAAATCTAAACATTTTTCAATCAAAATACAAATCATTCGGAGAGAATTACATTGTCTGAGAACATTAAATGAACGAAAGCGGGTCCTGGAGATAAGAGAACTTGGAAGGACTCTTTCTCTTCATTTCTTCACTGGAATGAGCATCATATGGTTTCGATGCTATCAGATATCTCAGGCTCTGATAAACTCTGAGCAACGGGAGACTGTTATCTCTCTCGGTGGGAGGGGTCACTATCTTCAGAATGTAAAAGGATCAATAGAGGAGTGCTGTACACAAACACACATGTTTGTTTTTTCTATCACAGTAGTAGATTTCCACTCAATTGTATAGTTTTTTACTAGGAGTTCTTCAGATCTTGTTGGTAAATATGCTGCCCTTTAATTAATATACTTAAAATGCACAAACTGTAAAGTAAAAAGCAAAACCTGACCCCCCAACACACACAAGGTTTAATAAAAGTGCTGAAGCCCCATGCAGCTCAGCTCATCTCTACCGCACTGTTTGTTCAGAGCTATGGGCTTCCAGGGGGCTAAGTTCTGTTTGACCTCTGACCTAACTCAACAATACTTCTCTCCTTCTCTAGTGTTTATACATCCCTTCATTCCATCTCTCCCTCAGCCCCTAGCGACCGCCTCGAGCGTTTTGCTTTTTTCCTCTTCTCGTTTTTTTCCTCTTCACAGCACAGAAGCAGCTGGAACGCTAAGCAACAGTTGATTATTTTCCGCTATTTTTGTTTGAAGGGAAAGAATGGCTAAAGGTTTCTCTACTGGTGCTGCCAAGTCAAATGGCAGAGTTTGTTTTTGGACAAGTGTAAGAGAAGGGGGGTGGGAGAAAATCACATGGGAAATGAGAAACTCTCTTCAGGATCTTATTAAACAGACACTGCAGAGGGTCACGGTGGCTGTGAGTGACTGTCAGACTGGAGACGAATGGATAGAGAGATTAGACGAGCAGATGAAGAGATTTATATGCCTAGCCAGACAGGAGAGAAATGTACCATGGTTGACCAATGTGCCACGAATGTCTCTTGACGGTAACACACAAAATATTGCACCTCTTGGAAAGAAAAAAGAAAGAGAGTGCTTGTGTGCACTATGTGCTTCATACAGATCTGATTTGTGTAAACTCACAGTCAAGTCAGCTTTTTTTATATAGCGCTTTTTACAATTTTCATTGTTACAAAGCAGCTGTACAAGAAAACATTGACTATAAGCAAAACATATAAGGTTATGCAAGTCAAAACACAGGTCAAATATCAGACAGACTATAAATTCCTAAATGCAGTGTTAATTAAATAAAACTATAAAATTCTAGCAGGCCCCCCAGCCAGGCAAACAGTGCAAAACAGTATGCAAACGGTGGCAAGGAACCCAAAACTCCATTGGAGGAGGAAAAAAACCTCAGAGGGAAACCAGGCCTAACTAGGGGCTTCCAGTTCCCCTCTGGCAAAAGCTGCAGCCTCTGCACAAGCTCGACAGTGCTAGCACAACAAGGCAAAATAATAAAAAAAATAGATTTAAGATTACCATTAATAATCTAATAGCAGCTGAAATTTTGTAGAGTCGCCACATCCTTTGTCCAGCTCTATCATCACAACATTTGTCAGGTCTGGGCATGGACTGCGTCCTGCCTGCTCTGGGAACCTTGGAACAATGAGACAAGACTGGTTAGCTTTATAGGTAACCAGTGCAAGGTTGACAGAACCGGGCTAATATGCTCATACTTTTTTGTACACAGTAGACATTATATAATTTGCTGGATTAAATGATTATGACAGTAGGTTCAAGTTTGGTGCCTATTACATTTTTAAAGTATTAGAGAGGGCAAATGTCATGTTTTTGTTGAGAGGCCTTTTAGATATATTCAATAAACTATTGTCCAATATTAAAATTAAGCAAGACGTAAAAGCATAGCTAAACATTTTACACACAACTCTTTTACTAGATATTTTCCATCTTTTTCCACTGACCATTTGTCAAGTTTTTTTGTTCCATATTAGTCGAAAGTGTCTACATTCACATTTATGCATTTGGCAGACGCTTAAGCGACTTACATTGCATTGTACTATACATATTTTGTTTATGACCACGCGCAATCCCCTGGGCTCAAACCCATGACCTTGGCGTAGCTAGCGCCATGCTCTAACCACTGAGCCACAGGAAAGCTGACATCTAAACATTAAACTATAGAGACAATTTGATAAAAGTAATTTAAGTTAATTTACAAAATGCACTATAACTCAGGTAGGCGGGCAGTCAAAAGTGAGAAAAAATAAGTAACGTCGTAAAAGAAGAGGTGGGGCCAACGTCTGTAATTGACTAATAAAGACAAAGTGCCATCTTCACAATGTTGGTTTGAAGTGGTCAGCTATACTCCGCAGACGACTACAGTTTTCTTCTCTTATTGGATCCTCTGAGCTGATTTTGGCACACACTGCCCACCAACTGCACCTGTGCCCCTCTGCGCTTTTCCCATAATGCCTCCGACCACTCTAAAAGAGAGTAAATCACTACCAGTTGTGGAGCACATGTGTCTGCAGCGAGCTATTATTTATTTTGCCATCTCTCTCTCTCTCTGTTCTTCACCTCATTTCTGCTTTCCTGTCATCTGCATCATTTACAGTTTACTTTCCATAAACAAAGATGACCGTGGCTGGAGAGTCGAACGATTTGAGGCAAATGGAGAATGTTTTAAAAAAAGGTATGAAAGAAATGATGCCACATGCTGTATGTTGATCGAAAGTTTGATCCAGCAAATCTGGAATAGTAACATTATGTGAACAAACAAAAGGTCAATTGCTTCCATGCTCACATGTGTTAATAAAACACATTACATTTTTTTGCCCTCCTCAGCTGGGAACTTGAAACTTAACATACTCTTATTTTTTGTTTCTTTTCCTCTCTTGGTCTTTTTCTCTGTCTATTCTCTTCAGCTGCTAATGAAATTTTGGAATGCTATACTTGGGAGAAAGTTAGACATTCCAGCATACGGCTTCTCCGAGCTTTGTTGTGTGCCAAGAGGTTTCTGCATTTAATTGAGAGACACATAGAGTCCATCTGGGCAGAACGCACACCTGACATCCTCTGAAATCACCACTACCGAAGAAGAAAAGAGATTGGGAGCTGTGGAAATATGCTTTTATTTAGCACGATGGATGCTAAAGGCTGTTCACACATCAGCACATGCTATATTTTTTGCCATCCTTCATTCCTACCTAATACATACGCAGACATGCGAAACATCGGGCCTTAATATCCGTGCACTCTCACACTCCGTCGATCAAAAGAGCAGAATGATCTAATTCTCTTTTCTGGCTCGCTCTCGTCTCATCCTCTTCTTCTCATTCTTTAATCCCTCTATCCATCATATCCCAGTCATCCTTTCATCTGCCTGTTTCTAGTATGGAATGCATTTAAGGTTAAAGGAAAATCCTTATTTTTGGACCGAGGCAAATGGGTCAGACTGTACAACCTTCTGCTAATCTGAGTATACAACGGCCCCCTCCGCAGCTGGCATTAGTAAAAAGCTCCCATGGGTGAGCACATACCACTGCACCCCGAGCCAGAGCACATCTGTGCGGGAGGGCAACACCCGACATGACGTGCAACGTAAAAAACGGAGACAATAAAACAACACATGCAATATTGAAATAAACTGCCGGCGATTACAAGGCCGGTGGGGGGTCGGCTCGGAACACAGAATGCTGGATGGATGTGAAGTGAGATAGATGGAGAGCATTCATGCTGTTCTGGTGCTGGCTTGATCACGGCCCATTTTGGGATTACCGCACTGGCAGGTTGACAAAGGTCTGCAGAGCACTTCGCTGAAATAGATTGTTTAAAAAACGTTTAATCAATTAAATATTGTTCCAGTGCACATTGAGGTCACACATGCAACGGAAAAAGACTCAAGAGTCCAATAGATTAGTTTGAAAATGGAAAACAATAGCGGGAAATTCAAATGAATGATTAAAACATGTTTAATCCATTGAATTGTTCTTGTTTAATTTGCGGTATGTAAATTTGAAAAGTGCAAAATGGTTCAAGTCAATTTTTACTCTTGAATGATTTTATTGCTCAGAGATTTTTCTTTCATAATTTAGGAAATGTCATGATTTTAGATCATTTTTATCTAAATATCAACTTTGAGTCTCAGATGTTTCTCTTAAAATTCCAAAAAATCTAGACGAAAAAAAGAAAACAATTGTCTCATTCTAATTCTAGGAGTAGTTTACTTCAAAATGGGCCCCATTCACTTTATTGTGGATTTTTTGGACATTTTGTTTTTTCTCAGGAAAAATATCTGAGATGTAGGAATTAAGACAAAGTTTCTATTTGGCTCTCAATTTAATCTAATTTAATTGATGTCTAGGAGCAATAATTGAGATATTAAAAATATGGCATGATTTTCCTTATTCTGTGCTTCAAATTTGGTCGAAAGTGTAGTGAAAAGGGAATAGGAAATAAATGGAAACAAAAAAAAACAGGGAACTGAATTAAGGGATTTACATGAGCCAGACTCAAACAGTTTTTGCCTTCATGAGCATCACAGATCAACATGTTTTGCTAAACTGCTATAGGGCTTAGGGGCGGTTCCCCGTACAGGGATTATCTTAAACCAGGACTAGGCTTTAGTTAAATTAGGATAATTAAGTCATTTTTAAAAACATACTTGACAAAGACACATTATTGGCCTTGATCTTGAGACAAAACAATTGCACTGATATATTTTAAGATATGCCAGTGCAAGTTTTTTTTCCATCAAGACATCGCATACATTTAAGTTATTCTGAGACTATAGACTTAAACCCTGTCCAGGAAACCACCCCTTAAGCTTTTAAACCTATCCCTTGCTGTATACAGATAAAGTACACAGCACATTGTGACCAGCGCTCCCAGCACTAGAAAAGGACAAGCTTTTATTTCTAGCCTTACTCTGTGAAGCACGGTCTAAATCTTCTGTAAGCTTGTATATAAATCAGTCAGCATCACTGCTCTCATAGGCAATTTTCGTTACTGTATTTCTGTCACACACGCTCACCAACACACCCTGTCTGTAAATCTCAAAGGCAATTAGTGTGATGACTCCCAGCCAGAACAGAGAGGTGTAATCAAGTACACAAATCAGCTGACCACACATGATCGGGTACCAATGTGTAAGCCAGCAGAATGCGTGAAATTTAATCTACCTTTCCTTGCCAAATAACAGAACAAATGCATTTTCCAATGGCCTCTCCTGTCTAAACGCTTAACTGTGATTGACAGCCAGAGCTGGGCGATTCAGCCACTCACGAGTGGCATGAAAGTGGAGTGGGTGGGACTTTTAAGTTCAAGCCCATGAGTTTGGGACCGCTGCTGTGTCGTTGTGGTCTGTGGCTGTTGCACACCATAAATTCTCTCTAAAGAGGGTTTACTTTTATTTTAATGGGGGCTGTAAATTTACGACCCTTGGACCCTGGAGATAGAGTCGTTTTTAAAGGTGCACACCCTGTCTTTTTTGTCGCTCTCACATTCGCTCCCCATACCTGTTTTTCTGGAAACTGGCCATTTTATGCTGCCTATTTGTGTATGCTGGCGTAATATTTGGCAACTTCTTAAGGAAAAAATCATATTCAATTGATTTTGTTTATAGTGTGTGAATAAATGAAGAGTGTGCTCATAAGTACGTGTAGGAGAACACATTGTTGCCTATTTGTGTCTGATGTGACATCATTAGTATGTGAAGGACAGAAAATGACTGAGCTTGTGTGTTTCATAAAAAATGATTCTTTCTCTTTAAGGTGCTGTTTGCTCTAAACCAGACTTTACTCCAGCATGAGAGTTTGCGAGCTGGCATCATGCAGGGCGCCTTTACCACTGAGGACCTCATCACGCACTACAATTGTGGTGACCTCAACTCCATCATCTTAAACCATGACACATCACAGGTACACATTAACTTAAAAACGACTTTATACCTGTAAGAATCTTTTACCAATGCTAGTTCATTTACTAAAATAAAAATATGAACAGGCTCTACCGTGGTCTGGTATATGATTTGTGTGATGAATGTTTTACTTCATATTTGTGAATATTCTTTTTCACTTTTTCCACGTATAGTACAAACTTTTAATTGACGTTCGTTGTTCTTATATTACCCTGTTGATATGCTGAACCTAACCCTCACAGACTGTATTGCAGTTTCATTAAAACATTAGTCTTAATTTAGTCCTGTTTCCTTCAGGGGCCTTTGGATTCAACAATACTGTAGGATTACCTTTTCTATACGAATCCATAACAAACAGTCAAACACACACGCATTAACACAATGCTTGCGTTTAGTGTTGTTCTTACACGTCACCCGAGTTGATATGTGTGTGTACATATATGTGATGCATTGGAGTCATTATGAGCTTAAAGTTTAAGCAGCAGCTGGTTCCTTTTGATGGATGGCCTACAACTCTCCACTTCACCCAAACCACACACAAAGAGAATAAAGAACACCAGACACACATAGGGAACCAACACTGAAGTAAATGCGAGGGGTCGGTGAGAGAAGGAAGGGAGGAAATTTCTCTCTGTTCTTCCATATTTCCTGCAGAGGTCAGACACAGGGCAGTGAATGGCTCTACTGTATGATAAGATATCTGTAAGCTTTCCCTTTCACTGCTTTCTTCCTCTCTCCGTATTTGTATCTGTGTTTACTACAACCAGATGCAGACCTATGCTCCCTAGATGCTGTTTTAGCCTTACAAGTTTTTGTAATGCTTTGTAATGAATATTATGAAATTAGCAAGCATGCACTGTGTTGTAGAGCAATGTGCAATACCGAATTGTTATTGCTTTTGTTAAATGGAATTGTTAACAAAAGTTGGGAAGAAGGTTGTTCATCTATCCTGTCAATCACAGCACAAGGGAACGGATAACAAAACATACACCGCCTACCTCACTTCTATGACGACTGAAAAATCTTTGTTAGACATGAAAACTATCATTATTTTCAGTTCCAATACAGACCTTAAGTCTGTATTAACATGAAGTTAGAATTAAAATTAAAACTAATAAAATAACTTAAAACAAAATCAAATTTGAAATTTAAATAGTTAAAAATGGAAAAATAGAGAAGGGTCTTTATTTTGTAGAAGTAAGATATATAAAGAGAAAGAGGACATTACTCTGAAAACCTCTGTAAAAATTTGGATCCTAACAGGGAAAGAGCAGATCATCCGTCAGTGTCAGAACACGCACACGCACGCACATATGTGCTCAGCACACACACGCAAGACAAAGGTTTGACTTCCAGGCCCGCTGTACTTCAGTTCAATTGTGATAGTGCACAGCTCAGACTGGAATCTCTCAGATAAACACACACACTCACACAGTGATATTTACCCTCTCTGCCCAAAAGGTTCACTCATTAGAGGGGTGTGTGAATAATCACGGACATGCGCACACACACACACACACACACAGTTAGATGTTCCAGAGCTCTGGGTTCTAACAAGAGGCCATCTTACTTTTTCCCTTTTAAGTCTCCCTGTCTTCCTCCGTTGCTGTACCGTTATTCCCTTATGAGGATTTCTGGATAATGTATAGCTGGTCGTGACATGGGAAGTGCCCTTTTTCCATAAATTACAGCTATGGGGCCTGAGTTAGGCACTTTAACTAGCCGAATGTGCTGCTCCTGTCCAAAAATCGATATATACCATTTCCAAAACTATTCCAGTAGACCACACTGCATATTAAATAACACAATCACGTCATGTTTAATTTTTGTAATAGACTCATTGTAAGAGACAATTTCCTTATTAATCTCTCTTTTTGTCTGAATCTACATATAACTGCACAGACAGAACCAGGCAGCTGTAGAATAGCTCTTATACATTATACAACAAATAAATAAGAGTGTATAGAGGTTAAACACATGCACACAGACAGTAAAACCATGTTTGAATTAATGTATACATGTCTTTGTATAAAGTTCCTAGCCACCTAGTTTCCCACTCAGATGCCAGCCAGGCATTTAGTAATCTCTCTCTCTCTCTCTCTCTCTCTCTCTCTATCAGCTTCCGCATTTCATCAACAGTACCCTGCCAGATCATGAGCGCTTGACGGCGCAGGAGATTGACAGTTACCTGCGTCAGGAGCTCATTTACAAACGCAATGAGAGGATGGCACGACGTGTCTCCGCCCTCCTGCAGAGAAGCCCCACACAGAGCTTCTTCTTTGCTTTTGGAGCTGGTGAGTCACATGACCTTACAACCACCTCTCTCTCTCTCTCTCTCTCTCTCTCTCTCTCACACTCTCTCTCTCAAAAACACACTCAGACTACACTGGTCTATAACATGAAAATGAGCTCAGTTACCACAGAGAAGTTATTATAACTTGAAACACACACACACACGGCCCTCAAAACTTTTCCCACAGTTGAGAAACATACACATCACTTCCATTCTTGCTCTGTGTGCACCTGTGTGCAGTTTACACGGTCTTTCATTTCATCTCACTTTCAATTTTGCACTTTTATTGTTAACATTAATATTAATATGACCTTATAATATTATTTCACGATTTCTCATGGCATGCAGAAAACATTTTGGCAATTCAATAACAACAAATAAAACACACAAACATTGACTGGATTACTGACAACTGAAATTAAGAGAATAAGTTTTCTACAAGCACACATAAATACCAAAATATCTTCCAGGTTGTGACTAAATCCAAACATGCAGTCACTGGCAGTCTACAAGCACAGTGCGAGTTGTTTGTTTTCGATTGGCGTTCCAGGTAAATACCACTAATGTTTCCTGAGCTCTGCAGCAGGTCCCAAGAGATAGCTGTGGTGTACACAGGACGCGTGTTTACGTTTGTGTGTCTTTCATTAGTACTAACAGTCTAATTCTAGACTACAGTGAATGACTGTGACAAATAAAAACCGTGTAAATGTCATAGCCAGACGCTTCACGGTACAACAATAGCTGGTCGACTGAAGCTCTAGTTTGCATCTCTGGAGTGTTAAGGCCCGACTCTAACTGTGTTTGTTTAAAACTCTTGTTTGAATTACTCACAGTTACGCTGTGTTTGCTTTGGACCATTTCACCAGGAAATGGGTCAGAGCTACTGACATAAAGCAAAATTAGGACTTAAAACCTGGACTCGGAGGGTTCTACAGTTACCATAATGTTCGTTGAGGCTTTCTGGGGGTCATTACGCTACAGTATACGCTGTGCTGGTAAAATAGTTTGAATAGATCATCCATCTTTGTTCTACAGCCGTCACCTTCCTTTTTTTGACACTCCAAACCATGTTCTACAGGAAGTCCAATGGCTCTGGCTGTGAAGCTCTCTTGGGAAATCTTACACATATGCCCTTACACATACATCAGGCCATGACCTTCATAGCTAAATAGTTCATAATGTATAGCAGGTAAAAACTGTAGGAGAAACTCAATGGTCAGCTTTAAAATTGCCACAAGTTGTTTAGGTTATACTGCCTGCTCCTTTGGAGTGGTAGGGCACATTAAAACCATATGTCATATATTTATTTGATTGTTTATATTTATTTTTATAATTACATACTATACATTTTCGAGAGGACTGACCTCACAAGAGGTCAAAAATAGCCTCCCTCTTAAAGAGATATTTTGAAAAATGTTGATAACCGAACAGGGACTGCACCCGTTGACTTTGGTCACACGTTGGTTTTGTGGCCATACTGTAGAAGTTAATGTGTGCCGCCATTGGTTGGTTACCAACATCTTCAAAATTTCGTCCTTTGTGTTCTGCAGAAGAAAGACAGTCCTACAGGTTTGAAATGACAAGAGGGTGAGTGAATGATGACAGAATTATTTTTGGGTTGAACTATCACTTTAAACTTTTTCTACCAGCATTGAAAGTAGTGCTAAAAGAGTGCTATGCAAAATATTGAATCTTGTATTTGATATTTCCCTTGTTTTATTTTTGTAGTTTATTATTGTTTTCCTTCCCCTTACAAACCTGATAGAAACTAATATTAAACCATGGCTTCATTTAGAGTTTTAATAGATTTCTGTTTGTCATCAGAAAATATATTCTTTCATCTATATTGCCTTGTTCTTTTTTCAGTGTGACCTCATGAGACTCTGAAAACTAAATAACAGTCATAACAGGTCAACCAATAAACAGTAACACACCAGCATGGCACATCTGTTTATGGTAGAGAACACGCACGCACACACACACAATAAAACGCACAAACACTTTCTCTACCACTTTTTGTTGAAAACTGTGTCTCTCTCATACAAATATATTTACGGCATCTTATTGTGATTACCAGTTTGCTAAACATGGAGTGTGTTTTTGTTTGTATGTGTGCAGTTTCAGCAGGTTCTCATTTGCCTGGTTCCTCTGTGCAACACAGTTTCATGGTCTTATTGAAAACATCCCCAGGAATTTCCAGCGATGGCCACAGCCCAGGCAACACTCTATTCTTTAATACACACTCAGCACGTGTGTGAGATAGAGATATGACGCTAATAACACAGGTGCTGAAGAACTAATGCAGTCTGTTCCGGTGAGCGCACGGACGGCCATTTATCTTTTACTGTGTTTGAATGAATCATCATTCATCAGTGTGTGTGTGTGTATTGAGAAGGAACACTTAGCACATGTGTTTTGCAGTTGTTTGTGGCGGTTGCTGCATTGTCGTTCCTTACAGAAGGGCTCGAAAATAAATGGTTCAATGGGCTCTTCAAAAGGACAACAAGGTTATTTAGACCACATGCAAATAAATGAAGACATTTAATTCCTGCACATACAAATCTTTAAAACTGTGGGTTGTGGAAAGTGAATCGTGAAATGGATAAGCTCACTACAGACCATCTCATGGGACCCATCCCAGTATTTAGGCAGCTAGATCGCCAGTGTATGGTCAGCGCCTAATGAAACCAATGCTATGACAAAAAGACATTTCACTTAGACATTTTTGTGGTAAAACTTGACTGATACCCTACAGTCTCACGCTCACTCCAATGTCAATGCTTCTGATTGGTCCATCCACCAGAATGGCACCACAATCAGTTTGTTAAGCCTGACAACATGCACCACTATAAATGGAAGGTCAGTTACCATTTCCCATTCCAATCGTTCTATCAGATGCCATTGTAAAATAAAATAAAATGTGAATATACGCTCATGGCCTGATGTTAAACTGCCGAAACCCCTCGATCACATCCTTTATCCCTATAACAAAAAGGCCACACTGTGATTCTATTTTTACAAATTATAAAAATATTTATGTCTGAGGTTCTGTGAGCCTCGAGACTGTAGTATACACTTTGAGTTTATAAACGTTCCGCTTACATGTGCGATATGAATAAACAGTGCTCATAAACGGCTGTTTTAATAACATTCTGAGTGGAGGCTTGCAACCGGGCCTACGTCCCTACGTCACGAATTAACAAGCGGATAGGCCTATATAAATATACAAACTACCGTTTAAAAATGTAGGATCACTTTGCTGAATTGTTTCTCGTGATCTTAAAACCTTTTTATCTGAAAGGGTGTGTTTAAATATAAATAATTGTTCTTCTTGTTCTTTTGCCATGAAATGATTACTTCAAACTGTCACGCAATAAAATGCCCAGCTATTAAAATTCAATTTAATTCTAATGGCTTTCGGGACCCTGGAGGAAACCCTGCGTTTGTCTTGAGGCGTGGCGCTGTGTTGGTGTGTGTCTGGGAGGATGTTTGTGCAGATGCTAAAGAGACTCAAAGTGCTAATTAGATCAGCAGAGCTCATTATCTGACTCCGCTATTACACGCCCCATTAGATACTAAAACAACTGATCTGAGTGCTAATGGAGTTTACGCTCACATTACATGTGCTCACCCACACACACTTTCTCACAATCTGTTTTACAGTGAGGCCGTACCTGCGAGTTCAGCCAATGCACACGTACATTTAAAGAGTTTGTTAGTGCACTCCAAAGCAGAGGACAAGAGACGGAGCAGAAAAATCTCTGTTTGTCACAGTATGAGGGAAAGTGAGTGATGTCTTAAACTCGTGCTCAGTGTGTCATCGGGGGGTTAAAGCAAGGACTTTACGCTTGGTTGTGGATAATCATTACTCCTCTGAGACGGACAAACAAAACCAGCAGATAATCTGTTTTTCATCTGTGCTTTAAAGCAATTTGTTTAGTTTTTAAAAGTTTTTTACTGCGTTTGTCATGCAAAAAAACCCATATAAAATTAAATTTTATATGAAAAAGGCGATGGATATAAACTATCAGCAAGAATGTGTGCATGTTACCATTTCATGTGTGTGTATCTCTAAAGGCTTATTTCTCTTGAATTATGTCTGCTGCTTCAGCATTCAAAGAGACCTGACTCTCCGAAACTAAAACAAACTCCATGGGCAATTTCCACTAAATGCTTTAACCCTTGTGAGACTGTTAATGCCCTCCTGTTCTCACTTTGTATCTTTCTTCTATTCACATTTCCCTAAACATGAAAATGGCCAGATCCATTGGATTCTTTCTTTCCCTCTCTGTCTCTGTGTAAAGTTTGCTTGCCCACAACTCCACCAGTCACTGTAAGGGAAATGTAAATATTTAAAGCCATAAAGGAAACAGTCTATGTGTTTCTGCATCAAACCCTTGAACCTCACACAGACCTTTAAACAGTTCAGCCCAGTTCCTCGAACCCCTACCACACCCAACGCCAGCCCCCTCATTAAAGAGTCTGCGTCTACCACCCGAGGAGTCCCATCGGACAGGTAAAAGACAGAAGCACCCCCTTAATTCTCACTAATCTCTCGGCTCAGCTCAGATATACTAGAGATGGCCCGAGGGCTGGAATTTCCTGATCTCACTGTGAGATTTACAGAAGGTGCGAGAGCTGTTCTCTTAAGTGATTTGTGGGTCATATACTCTCGCATACACCCGGGGCAGTACAGAAGGTTTGTTGACTCAGAGACCATGTTGAGATTTATAGATTTCCTGCTGCTGTAAAACTTGCAGAGGGCAGTTTGTGTGTGTGTGGATTAGATAGAGCTGTACTGCATTACAGGTCAGAAGTTTGTGGGGTAATCATGGGGATTAAGAACTGGATAGTTAGAATACGACTGTGGTGGAGGCTTCCCTTACACATAGGTATACACACACGCTCAGAATAACAGACAGCAAACAGAGGGAAATAACGACAAAACTACCATTATAACAACATTCATTAATGAAATTATTAGGAAAATGGCTGATTGGCTTTTCATACAGTATCACAAATGTATACATTTCATTATGTATTTCATACTTATTACAGTAATTGTGTGTGTGTGTGTGTGTGTGTCCTGTTTAATGTGTTGACAAAATGTTTATATGCTCTCCTACTTGTAGTCACTTTGGATAAAAGAGTTTTCCAAATGAATACATTTAGATATATATTCAATATATTAAGTGAGATATTTCCATATATTGAAACCAAGTCTCTATATTTTTCCATAAAGTGGCAATTCCTTATTATTCAATATACTGAAAAATAATAACCATGTATTATTCTATATATTTTAAAGTAATAATTAAGTATATACTATCAATATATTATATTTATATTAAATAATTTATATATAATCAAATATAGTTTTTCTATATTGCTAAATATATATTTTCCTATAATTATTTTACTATATAATTATACTGTATATGGTTGACAAATATAGCTTATACGGTACTGTAGTAATGTGTCCTATGGTGTGACATAACGAAAATTAAACCGTTAATATTCTTTTAATTTAGATTATTCATATTTATAATATAAAAAAGAAAAGAAAGATTTATATTCAGGGTTAGTTTTTTTATTTTTGCTGTCACAACAAAGTAACCCATTTATATTATTCAATATGTATATAGTTAATGTATAGGTGCAGTGAGTGTGTGTATGGTTTTGTGTGTTAGGAATCGTGTGCATGAATGTGCTTGACATACTTGGACACAACCCAAAATACTCAAACCAACTGGAACTGGGGGTTTTGAAAATTGTATAGAAAACCATAGAAGTCCTGCTAAAAAGTGATGAAGAACGTCTAATTACTCAGAAAAAGAAAACAAGAACTAGCTTTGGGTTTTACAGTCTCACAACATATAGCTCCGGTTATATACCCTTCTGCATAACATATCATATAGAAGACATAAATGCTCGTATTTACAACATATATCAAAGTGATTTAGTGGGTTTTTAATCAGGCACTGAACAAAGTACCTATTATAAAATCTTACAGCCAATGGAACCACTTGAGTGATTGAAATATACCAATTGAGGTTACAAAACAAATACCACGAATAACTCATGATAAACTGTATCAGCTTTTGGAGAGCTAAACTCTGTGAGTTTGTTTTTATGGAGTATGGGTTTGTTTGTTTGGTTGGTTCTGGGCGTGTATTTATTTATGATTGCCGGTGTTTTGGGTGCGAGTGTCTTTACAAAAAGAGAGTGAGAGATTAGTCTAAGATGGTTCATTGTCCATGCAGACAATTAAAGCATCTTTGGATTTTAGCATCCACCCCACATGCGGGCAATGCAAGTCCCAACCAAGAGAAAACATCTCCAGGTGTTTTGTGGAAAATGAGACGATAGCCATCGCTGAGTAGTTAGCCTTCAGCCAGGTGACCACCCACACTTCACCGCAGCCTGAAACTCAAGCTAACTACTTCCTCTGAAAGCGAATGTTCCCTCAGTAACTACTTCCTAAGCGAATGCCTGTAAGAGCAGCGGGGTTATTCATGTTGTTGAATCTATGCAAATATATGCAGCCCATGAAATAGATCACCTCACATAGAATGTGTTTCACTCAATATATCTATAAAGGCAGCTTTTAACAAAGTTTTATACGAAACTTCATTAGAGGATGTGGCCATGCAAACGTGCTGACCATACTGCCATGTCACTGAACCTCTCTGAATCAGCGGTCTCAGCTGAGGCCCGGCCTCAATGGGACCCCTGTTTCTTCCCACCTTTCCGATGGGCGAGGTGCCTCGCTGAGCGGCGTAATCTTACCGTCTGATCTGACCGACGCTCAGCGGTAGCCTCTTCGCGCTCCGTGCCAGTCGCCCCTAAAAGCCTTTGAACTTCACGGCCAAGAAAGCGCCGCCGGCCCCCCTCACCCCATCCCCCGCCCCATCTTCACGAGTGATCAGCGAAATAATGATGACAAAGAAGCATGAAAAGAGACAGCCTTGAAGATTTTCAGCGTGCCGTTAATAAGCTCGCGGAGCATGCTGAGGCGATGAGGTCAGGGTGTATTAGCGCTTATTGCTGGGTTGAGTGACACACGGGATTATCGGCCTCTCGGAGAAGTGAAACAGCTTTCATCAGCGTGGTGCTGGAGCGCGTGCGTTTGATGTCTCAAGAGTGAAGGAATTATGAGCGCATTATACGTGAGAGCTGAGCGGGGAGGCATGAACATGGGGGCGTGAGATATGGCCTGGTCCTTCAAGAAACAAGTGCACCCTAAGATGGACAAAATACAGGATAAGAGAGTGTGAGGGTTATTAAAGCCCCCACAGACATACGACCACGCATACTTGACTGTCTGCATTGTGTTTGTACACATCGTTCTGACACACAGTCTATCCTTTTCACTGCCCTTCACCTTTTTAACAGCTGCTCCATGTTTCCTGTTTGCTGCAGGTCATTTCCTGGGGAACCACAGTGTGCTCGACATTCTGCGCCAGGAGGGTTACGTAGTGACCCACACGCCAGCACAAGAGCCCATTACAGAGTCAGTACACACACACACACATGCACAAAATACAGTTTTGCATTGAGAACATGTTTAGGTTGCAATACAAAAAAAAAACTGAATTCTGATTGGATAAACTGCGTTCAAAGCCATTTTTTAAGGAGGACTCACACTCCTGGTCATATATTCTATATAAAAATGAGTATTAATACAAAATATACCTGCTGTACATTAGTATGTGTTATCTTTTTGCTATTGCCTATAGAATCAACACACGTGTGTTTCTCCAAATCACTTAATAATTTCCATTAGTATTAGGGGTTTCACAGTATAGGTTTTGACAATAATTTTGATATTAATAATGATTATCAATATTGTGTTAATACTACACATATCATAAAATTGTATTTATATATTTCAGTGTCAGTATCTGGGTGACACTCCAACAGAGTAGATGGTGTTACGTAATTGAGGGTCTCATATCACACAGAAGGGGCTTATATCGAACAGCCGGCTGCTTGTACATTATCCCGCTTATTGAACAGCTACTTCCCACTTGAAATATTTTTATTAGCAAATTTTTTCCGAATGCAGACTTTCTGAGAGGAAAAGCGGTTTACTTTCGGTTATATATACATTTAATTTGTCAAAGAAACCTGTCAAAATAATTTGCTGCATCCAGGTTATCGTGTGTTATTAGTTTTGAGCTGTTGTTATCTAGGAATAACGAACCTGCAAATGTCGCGACTTGCCAATCAGAATCAAGCATTCCAACGAGCCGTGTAATAAAAGTGTTTAACATCTTGCCTTATCAACCAAAATGATTACAAACTCTCTCTCTCTCTCTCTCTCTCTCTCTCTCTCTCTCTCTCTCTCTCTGTCTCTGTCTCTGTCTCTGTCTCTGTCTCTGTCTCTGTCTCTGTCTCTGTCTCTGTCTCTGTCTCTGTCTCTGTCTCTGTCTCTGTCTCTGTCTCTCTCTGTCTCTCTCTCTGTCTCTCTCTCTGTCTCTCTCTGTCTCTCTCTCTGTCTCTCTCTCTCTCTCTCTCTCTCTCTCTCTCTCTCTCTCTCTCTCTCTGTGCCTCACTACATTCGTATTTTGAGTGTATATCATTGGTTAAAAAAAAAAAAAAAAAAAAAAAAATTATTTATGTGCTGCCGTCATTTATTTATATTTACTACGTATATATTATTTTTATTATTATCATATTTATTAATGTATTTAGCGATAATATTATCGCAAATAAGTTTACCAAAATAATCATCTAAAAACTTATCTTGTGACTCCCTTATTACCAAAGATAATTGATATTAACAAGATGTGCCTCTGCCACAACCATGAATGGGGACGAAGGCCACTAGAAAAAGGTGATTGCAAACATGGGCGCCGAGTGTCACAACTTCCCCAATAGGCACTTTTCGTCTGTCACAATGATAGATGTGTTAACATTTTAACAATCAATATATGACAGAAGCCTCTCTTAAAAAAGGTGATTCCATAAGAAAGTTCCATAAAGAACCTTTAACATCTGAAGAACCTTTCTGTTTCACAAAAGATTATTCAGATTATAAAAAAGTAAGAAACAGATGGTTCTTTAAAGAACCTTTGACTGAATGGTTCTTTGTGGAACCACAAATGGTTCTTCCATGGCATTTGTGTGAAGAACTTTTTAAGCACATTTATTTTTAACAGTGTAGTTAACCAGGCTAATAGTTAATAGCGGAGCTAACCTTCACTTTTTCATGACTTTTGTGTCTGTTTACGACTTCTTTTAATCCCCTTCACACTGTGCCAATAACCTTGCACATGCACAAACACACACATAATCATTATGAAGTTATCAAACAACACAATTTAATTGTATTTACCAGCGCAGAAAATAGTTGACCATATTGTATACACACACACTTCCCAGTTCGTCATCTTTCACCTCATAGAAACCCCTATCACATTGTAATTCACCGGGAGGATATTCCACTTACAGTGTTAAACTGCAAACAGAGCTGAAATATGCCTTTGATCTCCCCCCGCTTACAATGACAAGGTGGGCCAGACCTGTTCTTTGCCAACTCAGATGCCTCATAGGCTTCGTCCATTTATCTTGTAGAAAGGGGTGCTATGCCAGCTCACACAAAGGCAACCCCCCCCCCCCCCTGCTGGCATATTCATATCATTACTCAACAGGCCTTTGGGGAGGGGTTGGACGGAGGTGATCCAGAGGCTGTGTAGGTTGTTCTCGTTAAAACAGCAGTTGTATTGGCTCCAACATCTAGTCGAAACAAAAAAGCAAATGGAAAAATGAAAGCACAGAGCAGGCGAGTGGTCCCAAAAACTAAGTGTTAACTTGCAAAAGACCACAACAATGGCCGACCATCGTTTGAAGAGCCTCCTGTTGCACATTTTAGTTCTAACTATTTTCCCTGGCAGAGTGCAGTATAGTGGAAGTGGTAGATGCAGACAGAGAGGGGTCTCAAATTGCTGGACATGATTAAAGTGGCAGTGGTAACAAGCTGACAGCTGTATGGACTGACTGAATGACAGACTGACTGTGGTTTAGAAACACAAACCCTTCCAACATTCTCCGGCTTGCTCCTTCCCTCTCACTCTCCCTTTATACTCTCGATACTGGAGAGGAAAAATGAGGTGATACGATGGGCAAATAAAACATGCACCATTTGATGGCAGCCAGACAGATGTTTACTAAAAGCTCATGAACCACAAACACAAGGCCCCAAATGATTCGTGCAGTGCGTTTGCGGTGCACATATGGGTGATTACGAGATTGAAACCAAACAAAATGTTTCATGGACGCATTAAGCACGACTGTTCGGTCTGACCACAGGGAGGCAGATTGTATTGAAGTAGGGTTCACCATAAGACAAATGGCATCACGGTTACCCAGCGTGTGTGGCTTTTGAATGATGTTTACTGTATTGGAATGGCCCAGTGGGCACTGAGCCCTGGATGTGACAAGTATGCGCAGGGACATAATCTTGGGCAATGCTACCCCCTACTGGTGTAGTTTAGTCAGTGTAGGCGTAGACACAAAGATTTGTATAGTTCTGAATCTCCGCTCTAATGTTTACATTCTAACTTTTTAGTATGATGAAAGACAGTTCACAATTGTATCATGTAAGCAGCTGGCAGTATGGACTGGAATGTCTAAACTTTTAATAATCTCAAGTTGTGGCTTTGACCCCATGGGTAATTTTATCTCTTCGTAAATTCTTAGCAAGCCGAAAGATTGATACGGCCCTGTTTGAAGTCCGAAGTCTCTTTGAAACACACAGACACATACATACACACACATTACACAAGAGCTTTTTCAACAGTCTCTTATCTCCCATGTTGTGTCTCTTGACGCTGCCCAGTTTTCAGATAGCCCGCATACATATTTTAAGCAAACATGTTATATTCATTTTCATCACATTGACATCACATATAATGTTACTGCATGCCACAAGTTTGATAACCTGGTCTCTCCACATTCTTACTTAAGTAAAAGGTCTAAGACTGAGGTGACCACTACGATTCCCACTGAGGGGAGTTCTGAGCCTGTGACAGATTGGACATCAGAACCTTTTGAGCTGGAGGAGGCAAGTCAGGAGGAGCTTACACACATGCTGTTGCCAGACAGTCTCAGCCAGCTAGAGGAGTTTGGCCGGTACAAGCACCCCCGGAAAACCCACCGTGCGCACAGTCGACCCCGGCTGTTTAGTGACCTGTGGGTGCGCATAGGAGACAGGTGAGGAACAATCAGGAATCAGGAAATTCAATGCTGCACAGTAAATTAGTACTGCTTTGGATTTTGGAGATTTAACCATATTTTTTACTGTGTTGGCTGCAGTACGACGCCAAATCTGAACATCAGGATAACCAATGGTTATGTGACCGTGGACCCTCCTCTAAAACAACAAGAACATCAGCTCAGAAGAACACCGCTAGGAAGCGCACTGAGGCTCCCCAGCCAGCCCACAACCCCCAGTGCACTTGACTCTGCTGTTCCAAACCCAAGATATGTGCCGACTTGCCTTTTGGTCTGTTGTCTCATCTCACAACTGCTTTTCACTTCCTGAGATGCTGAAGGGACCCTTGGAAGCTCATACCCAATCGGAGACAGATTCGTATCTGAGTGCCTTTGCAGAACAAAATAAAAGGGGTCAAAGAACTTTTAGGTGCTGCTTAGATCAGTTTTGGTATATGTCAGCAAATGCTGGTTGGAACTGTTACATCTGGCAAAATGGTAATCAGTACAAATAATCGTAGCAGAGAACATCTGGTTATACATATGAGATGGTTCCACTTAAAGCTGATCCCTGGAATGTAATAAAAAATTAGCTTTAGTGAATTACAGATTGTGCCTTTTTGTGATTGCTAAGTGACTGTTCCCTTATGCCCCATAAAAGCAGACAGCAAAATATGAATGTGCAATTTTCTAATATAAGATAATATGCATAAATATCAGTATCATGTAAAGGTTCAAGCCTAACACCTTAATTATATAATAGAGACTTTTATTATGTGATATGATCACTGATAGATAACTGATCAACTTTAAATAGTTCACACAGATATGACACTTATGATTTGTAAATTGTGCATTTGTTCATACAGAAATTTTATATTTATTATTTCATGAAGAGTATATTTTTCATGCATTTTCAAGTATTAAAATGAACAGAGATACGAAAATGAACTTCGCCTGTCCTTTCCCTTGGTGTTTTTTCAGTGTTGAAATGAATGCATGCTGCCCTCTACTGGTGGTCAAAGCATACGGTCTTGCTTGTTTATTTTGCTTAAAAGATTTGACTGCTATATTTAAATATATTTAAAACAACACACATAATACACATATATGAATGTGTTTTTTTCTATTATTGAAAGTCAGACATGAGAGTATTAGTATACCATAAATACAAATTATTTCTATAGTAGCCACCAGGTGGCAAACAACATCTTTACGAACTGCCCGAACCTTGACAAAATGTTTGTCTCTTAAGATGTTGGTTCTTGAGTTGATAATCTTTAAATTAATAACTATTTACAAAATAAACTATCTACTATTACAATGTTTGTATAATAACTATGCTGAACTCTTTAATAGGCCTACTTAATATATCAAATAACTCAACTGATTATTTAGAAAAAAGTCTCAAACATTGATCACATTTTCTGGAGAAAATATTTTATGACGATAAACGAAGACAAAACGACAAATGATAACAGACCCTATATATGACCAAAACGTCAATTTGTGTTCAAAAACGTAGCCTTTAATGGAAATAAACTTAAAAGATGCCTATTAATAAACATCATTGTTTCTAAAAACATATGGACGTTATAATAAATGAATGCAATTGCGCCATAATTTAATCTTGTTTTATTTTATACGTTTATCCTTCTTTTAAACGCAATTTAAACACTTGCGAGTTGTATTACATTTAATCTAGAAGCAAAACCAGACATCAATTCTAGGCATCGCATTTTCATTCATTGACCCCCTGTCAGTGTTCAAAAAGAAAAGGTTAGACACTTTGCAAGAAACAAGTTTTAAAATAAACAGCTATTTCGCCCCATAAGCCAAGACAGGACAATGTTTGCCTTAGCTAAAATACCATTTTCCCTGCAGCTTCGGGGTGTTATTTGAGGGAGTAGGGGTCCTGACAGGCTTTGACCCCTCCCTGGGCTTAGGGACAGAACGCCCACTGCATATTAATAAAAGATTACTGCGGAAAATCAATGTCTGAGCAAACTCATTAAAATGCCTTTTCAACTTAAATGATTTCTGCTCTTTACCTCTTTCACTCTCTCTCTCCCTCCCTCGTTCTCTCTCCCCCTGTTGATTTTCCCTAGCGGTTATTACTTTCACAAGTAGTTTTCTGCCCTTTGAGTTGCACCGTTTCACAAATGAAGGTTAAGTTTGTTTAACCGCGGTGGATTTGCCATCCATGTTAAAGCATATAATGTGGAAGGCCTGACTTGCCACACATCTTCAGGACCCCCTCGGCTTTAAAGCTCCCCTTGCCACGGTATGGTCCAAGGTTAAGGCCCACCAGGGCCAGACCATGACGAAGTGTCCAAGGGATCCTGCGGATTTTTATCATTGGGGAGATGAAAAGATCAATTAATTGCTACATTATGTTTGTGTCTAGTTTTGTTTGGGCTCTTTAAATGCTTTTGGAAATACAGAGCAGCTCTTGAGAAAAGCGAAAGAACAGTTACCAGCTCAAGGTCTTTTAGAAATTTCATGATATTGCTCGCTATGTTCCATTTGATCGATAAAATGTTCAGGGCCACCTGAATTACGAAATAACCGTGAATTAAAGGATAATTTATTATTTCACATGTGCAAACGCGCTGTTTCATTATCTTCTAAAGGACGTCAAAACACATTAGTACATCAACATTTACCTTGAAAAAAATACAGCTATACAAATAGGCCTAAATCTATTATAGCTCCCTCCAGAACGAATGATGATATCGCTTTATTACTAAATATATTTCTATTATTATTCCATAATACAACAAAATATTTAATAGTAATACAAACATAAGAATTGGCAAGAAATCTATTTAATAACATAACAATCCTATTTTTGTGCACAGTCTTTTCGTTTACAATGATAAATCAGCACCAGTTTTAGCTAAATGAACTATTGTAACAAGATTTAACAATTTCAGAAAAAAAACGATTTCCGTTTCAACAGGGATGAGATCAGAGAGAGAGAGAGAGACAGACAGAGAGAGAGAGAGACAGAGAGACAGACAGACACAGAGACAGAGACAGAGAGAGAGAGAGAGAGAGAGAGAGAGAGAGAGAGAGAGAGAGAGAGAGAGAGAGAGAGAGAGAGAGAGAGAGAGAGAGAGAGAGAGAGAGAGACAGAGACAGAGACAGAGACAGAGACAGAGACAGAGACAGAGAGAGAGACAGAGAGAGAGAGACAGAGAGAGAGAGACAGACAGAGAGAGAGAGAGACAGAGAGAGAGAGACAGAGAGAGACAGAGAGAGAGAGACAGAGAGAGAGAGACAGAGAGAGAGAGACAGAGAGAGGCACAGGTTTTCTAGACATTTCACCGATTCATTTATTCGTGTGAACAAGGGGCACTTCACGCGCTCTCTTTGATACCGACTGCTGCGTAAGAGAGTGCACTCAAAAACAGACGCCAACAACTATATTCCCAAAAATTAATAAAAAATAATAGACCGAGAAAGGAAGAGAAAGAGTTGTAAGTTTTACTGTCAAAGACTTTAATGCATCGATGACAATTACCTCACTGATAATTACACATGAAAGCTTCTGAAAAATAGTAAACATATGACTTTCTCCAAAGATACTCTCCCTGTAATGAAGACTCATTTTAATAAACATATATTTGCAAAACAAGGCATCATATGACCCCAGAACGATCTAGGAAAAAGGGTTCACAAGCATTTTGTTCACAATGAAGGTCTGGGGTAGAACAGACAGATTTTCCATCACATATTATTTTACTACATTTATGCATCTTGTTGAATTTACTGAATTAAAAATATAGTTAAATTTTTCCTGTTCGTTTTTTGCATTGTTAACTAATTTTGTAAGTTAATTTTATAAGCATCAGTAAACCTTGAATTTAACGATCAATAAATGCTGTAGAATTGTTGTACATTGTTAGTTCAAGTAAGTTAGCAAAATAATCTTAACATAAAGTTTTACCAAAAAAAGATTCTGTTTTACATATAGTTTTATGTTTCCATTCATATCACGCTCTCCCATCATTTTGACGACTCTGAGCAGGCTGTAGTGACTGATGTAAGTTTTCTTATTACTCTTTTCACATACTCAACAGATCCATTGAAAGTCATAAATCCAATCCACACATTGATACTATAAAACAATAAGTTTAATTTTCTTTCCCTAGGTGGGTGTTAGAAAATAAAATAAGAGAGGGAGGTGCTTGAACAACAAGGGAGGAAGGTTAGATTTGGTCGGGTAGACAGAGCGAAAGAAAAAGGGGATGTGTGTTTGACCATCAGTGTTTACCCTTAGTCAGACATCAAGGCACACACACACACCTTAGCCTTCATCTCTCTTGGGAGTTTGCTAGAGGTCATAGGGAAGGTGGAGGTCAAATGGGCCCGGATTAAATTTGATCAAACAGTGCTAATAGGGGAAGAGTGCTCGTGTGTGCTTGTGTGCATGAGGCTATTGTCTGCTAACTGACATTAAACGTTCACCATGTAAACACACAGACGTGCATGCACACAGACACGTCACACACCAATATAAACATGCACACACATATGCAAATTGCAGGGATGAGAATCTTAGGCACTCACAGTTCAGTGACCAAATATATTCCTGTCAGTCAAACACCTGTGTCTCAGCAGGGCACAGTCCACAGCATGTAAACTGCATTCACCTCTGTAGATACAAACAGTTCAGTTAAGGACAGATCGCGTGTCTCAAGGCCCAGAAAACTAACAGGGTAATGCACCTCAGACACACTTTGACGATGAACCCGGAAACTAACTTGGCATGGGTTTAATTTAAGCTCATTGACTTCATTACTTAAGCCTTTTATCGCCTCTCCCAGGTGTATCCAGGTAACCTCAAGGCCAACCAGCTCTTAAAACCAACACAGTCAAGGTAACAGGTAATTGCATTGCAGTCTCATAAAAACATCCTGTTTTCCAAACCTGACTCCGCCTCTTTCTAAACTAGAGGATGAATGAGGAACTGCATCATAAGTTTGTTTCAAACAGGTTCCATCTTACACTTCTCTTTCTCTCTGCACCTAGGGGCCTCCCTGTTTCTCCACACATGCTTGTTTTCTTTTCTTTTAAACATCATTTTTTCCCTTCATACTCTCCCTCCCTTGAGCTCTTAATGTCACATGTTCGCTCCATTATTCTGTATTTGTATCTCATTCCCATCTTTTCCCCAATGCCTCCTCACTTCCTCATTCTGCGTGTTTATTTCTCGTTTTAGTTGAACATGAGTAAAGAGTAAATGTCTCTGGTTTCGAATGTTTCATGGTCTGGATATGATTAGAGGAGCAATGATATTGAAGAACTTAATGTGGTCAAAGGCCATCCCAGCTATACAATGAGCAAACAGAACTGTCAGACACATGCACGTCATTTTCCAGTAGTCACAGTATTGTCAGATATACGAGGCACCGAGAAAACAGTCACATCTTGAAATAAACCGTCATAAGCAGACACCTGCACATTAGCACTGGTTTCACACATACGTATGCACACACGAACAACAGTTCCATATTACTGCTGGCTTTGCTCAGAGTCTTTTTTCTCACCTTCAACAATCACTTTATTTCAATCTGTTAACAAAAAGCCGCACAAGCAAAACAGGAGCCATTGACACCGACAGCATACTCGTATCCCAGCACGGCAATACTTTTCACCTCCCACAAGCTTTCCATCTCCCTCTCTCTCTCTCGGTTTGGGTTTGATTTTGCTCATCTGCTCTTTGCATTATACATTCATTGTGCACAGCTTGTGCTTGTAAGCCTGATTGAAGTGACGGGCTCTGATTCCTCCGGCTTGCTGGCTGGAGGGTGCTATAGCAAATGGCCCAATGGCACTGTTTGGATAACACTGACCTCTCTCCCGCTGCCGCCGCGCGCGCCTAAGTGAGCGTTTTTTTATGGGACTGCGCCGCTCGTAAGTGGAAGGGCAAAAAAGGAAAAAGGAGGCAAATTGATCAATTCAGAACTGGAGAGAGGGAAAAGATCGGGGCGATGGTTTGGGAGCACATTGTAATTTCCACCTGCCCCCTTTTCCTGTGAACAAAAGTGACAGCTATCAAACTCGATTGCTGAGGAGAACACAAGAGCTGCGCGCCTGATCTGCATTCTAGAGGCGCCGTTTCCAGGGCGACGTACTGTATGTGGCGGCGAAGCACTTGCGCCACTCCTTAGAAATGGATATTCGGGTCTTTTGTGCCATGTCATAATTATATTTATCAAACCAGTCCTGATCGCGCGCCCTTGTGCCACATATTGGTAGCCAAGTGCCAGTGGGGTTAAATTGAGAGATGAGTGTTGATCAAAGACAATGAAATGAATTGAGGGGACAGCCTACGTTAGCATAAAGAGATGCGTGGGTCATTATGAGCAAAATCCCGGTTGAGGTCTTCGACCGCCACAACGAGCGTTTCACTTTGACTCGTTTAGGCGAGGACACGCGGATTCACCTGTTTTTTTCCTACCAATTGGTGTCCTTGTTTTTGAGTGCAGTTTTATGAGGGAATGAAGATACGCGGCCTCTCTCGCTCTCTCTATCTCTCTCTCTCTCGTTCTTTTAAAAACAATGTTCTTTGGCGTTATGCAACTTTGTGCACACAGAAAGTCTGTTAAAAAGTTATGGGGATCGCAATTATGGCTCGTCCCTAGACGGAGGCGATTGTAAAACGCCACCGCAACTCTCATGACAGGTGTGTGTAGACCTAACAGTGTGATCAGACCTCAAAACTAACGTTGTGTTTTAATTAAATCATTAAATCGACAGATCCCTCCCCATTTATCCAGAGGCAGAGATGTAAAGGAGATAGACTTCAAGCAGGTTTAGTGATTTGACAATGTGCCGGGGACGCAGTCAGCTAAATCTCCTGCAGCCTGCACACGCGCGCTTTCGCAGATTGTTTGATGAAGAGGAGGAAATATCATAGATTTCCATTTTAAAACCAGGTTAAATATACATTTTATCCACTAATCGTTTCCAATAAAAAAGATTTGACGTTATGATGACATAACATGTCGCCTAAAATATCGATTTACTATTTTTAATTTCCCCCCCAAAAAAAGCTTAACTTCTTCTAAGCTTCTAAAATTTGCTTAACGAACTATTTTATTTAATTATAGTTTGGAAATAATAATATAAGGAATTTTTAAATTTGTCTTGTTTTTTGCAAGAACCAAGAAACTTCATAACTGGAGCCGTGGTGTGTTTTGGGATGGAGCTCGAGCATAACATTTTATTCGAATGTCACTAGGAGGCGCTGTTGAACACGGCTTTGCATCGCTCACTCTTCAGCACCTAATCTGTCTGCAGGACGGGCAATTTATTAACCACCACAATAAAGAACAACTAAGATGGATGAAATGCTTTTAGTAGCTTAAATGAAACATGACAGCTTATAGACATTCAACACAATTTTGAGGAGAAAACTAGATGCAGAAAGGCATGTAATTTAACACAGAAATGGCTATATATATGACCGAATTACATCTCCACATACACTGAAATATTAAGTCTTTATTTTTTTATTGATTTAGTGCGTCAATGTGTACATCTAGTGAAAATGGGTTCACATCTACTGTTTTTGATTACATCATTTGGCTACAAATTGTTGTCTAAATCCAAAAATCGAATAATATAAAAAAATATTTAAAAAACGAAATGCACACCATAAACAAAATAGAAGTATTTTACATTAAGAATACAATTATGGTTTAATTTGTGGTGTCTTATACATTTTTCCCAAACCACTATTGTTTGTCAAAGCGTATATTTAAATTTCCACTATCAATGCTTGTTATTTTTTTGTAATTTATTTTATTTTATTTTGTATTTGCACAGCAACTTCTACAATCAAATTATTTGCCAAACGACTGCAGGATAATAAACTTAAAATCTAACTCGCAAAATTCATGTCAAATAATTACGTGAAGTCTCTGATGAGATCAAAGAAGGTGAAAAAACAGGGATTCAAGACTTTTCACGCAGTTCCCTATAGAAACGCCTTAATACCACTGAAGGACATTGTCCTCCTGGTCAACTCTCGGCGTCGATATTTCAATGGAATGCAAATCTCGGGGTCTACAGGGCTTGCTTTGGGTGATCCATTGATTTGGGATGAATACAGTGGCTACTTTCAAACACTTCACAGTTATTAGGCCTAAAAGAAAAACATAAAATAAAGGGGAGAAAAAGAAGAAGGGATCCGCACAAATGGTGCGAATTGCTCGTCTCCTCCAAGCCCTCTCCAACAGTTTGGCCAGCAATTTGCATTCCTTTGTACGACAACTTGTAATCCTCCCCTCAGCATCCCAAGAAACACACAACAGATTTATTGTCCCAGTCAACAAATCGTTTAGGTCATCCCAAACCTATTACCGCCTAATGCAGCGAGAGAGAGAGAGAGAGAGAGAGAGAGAGAGAAAGCCTCTAGATCCAGCTCTCCCCTCGGTCTCATCACAAGAACCACTGGTTTCGAAACACCGACGAGGAGCCCAGAGCTCGGCCGCTTTGTTGAGACCCGAATCTATTCATGCCAAATACACTACTGAGGACTAAACCACTTCTCAAAGTGGGCTATGAACACAGCGGATTCTCAGGCCATGGCTACCCTTCTGTTGCATGAAGACGAGCTTTTACACGCCACTAGTTTTTAAGTGAAGGTTACACCTTTTAGATCATGATTACGTCACTTGGACTAATAAATAAATACATATAGCCAGAGACCGACAGACAGATCGGCAGAAAAGACCGGACCGAAGAATTCAATCACCGCAGACAGTCCATATAAGAAAAATGACATTATTGTTCAGTCAAAGTGTCTAATTGACCTGTGCAGTAATGGTGACAAGAGAATGTTTTCAAGCAACGTCGCTGAGATGCGTGTTGGTTTTGCGTGCACGGCTGTTAGTGCACAGAGAAAGAGAAAAGAGGAGGCTAGAGCCCATCTGCTCGCCTTTGTGTCGCACAATCCAAGACTCTGAGGGGTCATCTGAAGAAGAGAGAGATCGCCTGCGGAGAGAAGCACAGAAAAACTAAACACGTCTTTGATTCCATTCGTTTTGTTTGGAAACACACATTGATTTTATTCTCTCGTTTGCCTTGGTCTTTTTTTCCAGGTAAAAAGACACTGCTTAGCCCTTCTACCAAAGCAAACAGTCTGGCAAATAAAGGCTAGTAAAAACACCACAAAGAGTTGTACAAATCAATAGAGGAAGTCTTCTACAAATTAGCATATACTGTCTTTAAAACAATTAAAGTAAACAAGTATAAGGCAAACTGGATTCAAGTCAATATTTTTATAACATCAACTCACTGTGTATAATCATATTGTGACCTATCACCATTTGTTTTAATAAGGTACTCCCTGCACTAGGCCCATACGTCTTATTTTATCACAGGAAGCAGCTATATGTGATTTTACAGCAATCGAGCACCATGCTTG
Source organism: Barbatula barbatula (assembly GCF_947034865.1). NCBI lineage: Eukaryota > Metazoa > Chordata > Actinopteri > Cypriniformes > Nemacheilidae > Barbatula > Barbatula barbatula. Next base: position 17,756,507 of record NC_136774.1, read on the forward strand.
CCAAATAAATTGCGGGCTTCACTGTTGAAGCGCTTGCCAAACGTTCTGGACCACTGAGACTTTTGATTCTTATTTCGTTGTTATTGATTTTTTCTCCCACAACTACGTTGCTTGTAAAACAAAGATGCACTGTAGGGCTCTTGCAGCAGCCAAAATCCGGATTGATGTAATGGCGATTCATTCTGATTTTAATTGTGCGTTTCCTTCCTCACACCAAAATTGTATCTTCGGCGATTTCATTACATTACATCACATCACATCACATCATTAAGGGAGTACAAAACGGATGAAACGTCAGCGGCATCTTCAATTCGGTGTGTTAGCCTGCTTGGGAACAAAGCTGAAACACATGCTCTCTTTTGGGTTTTCTTCCACACAACCACATACGAAGTGTGACGTTTCTAAGCAGACTGTGAGATTCGGGAAATATACGCGTACTTCTTATACATATAAAATAGAATAACGAGAAAAATAAATCTTATAATGAAAAATCTTGATATCGATATGATTATAATCGAAAAATTACAAAGAGTATTGACCAAATAACAACAACATTATTATTATTATTATTATTAATAATTATTGGTATTATAATAATTATAATAAAAATAAAATGCTATTATTATAAATATATAAATTAATATTATTCAATTTTTGTATTATTTTATATGAAAGTATATGAAAGAATATAGAAATAATATATACAAGTAACTATCTATATTAATCAGTGAGATATTATCCGATTAAGAGGGCAAAAAGCAATCAAACGACTGCTAAAAATCAAATTGTGCAGTGTTTTTGGAAAAGTGTCATAAAAATCCAACTAAAATCTGTCTGTGATGCCTCCTGTCAGGTAATTCATTTATCTTTGTCAAATTATATTTTCCGTCTTTCTGCGTCGAGTCTTATAAACCGTAAGGTTTCAGGAGCATGTTTGTAAATTGTGCTTGGCAACAGATTACGGAGCTTTTCACGATTTAACTTTCTTGCGTTTCAAAGGCTTTATTTATTAATTTATTTTATTTACAATTATTTTTTGTCCCCGGACAGTCTGTAAAATATTGATTCAAGCTGAGGACGATTATATTTCTGTCCAAACGGACAACTCACAGCTGCTTTATTGAAAATAAATCAGGTTTGGACACAGACAGAAAACAGAAAGCTTTGAAGAAACCTGCTTTGGATGTGTTTTGAATTAGGCATAACCTTTCACGCGTGGCAGACACTAAAGGAAAACTTGAAAACGAAAGAAATATTTTCCACACACCCGATTATATTCCAATACGTTTGTGCGTTAGCCAAACAAATATTAAAATCCCACACTTTAAAACGTTTTTTTATTTCCCTCTATTAAACACGGCTGGGTTGGGGTAAATTGCATTGTCGGATTAGGAATATTTCCCTCGTTGACAGAGATTGCAGAGTGAGCTGTGCTGCTATGAGTTATAAAGCAAATATAAAACTATCAGTGCCCAAAATATCTGAATATCATCGCCACGCGCACATATGCGCCTTGTTAGATTGTGTGTTTTTGAACAGACTTCCCACAAAGTCTCCCAAACAAAGTATGTCTACAATAAACAAGACATGCCTCCAGTCAATTGAGCAAATATATGATTAAATTATGTTTTGTTCTCCTACTTTACAAATAGATGCAGACAAATCTGCAATATGCAAACGATTATTTTCTGCTGGTGTCTCTTTAACTTAACCAAAAGTTTATTTGGTTTATACATTATATTTTTCTTCAGTAAAAGCAATACAGAGAGCGCAACAGCATGTTGCTGCCATAAGTAGGAGAGCCCATATCGGTTGTGGCTAGTAGGGATACAGCTATATGGCCTGAAGTCATGCAAAATATCACCATAAATTACATTAGCTAATGCCTACACTTACCCCAACCTTAAACCTTAACTTAATAAAATTTACGATGCTGCATTGAAGTGTGCATGCCCAGTGGAGGTAGCTGTATATCTTCTAGCAATAACCCCCATATTGCTGGATGTCTCAGTGAGTCTAGACAGTGGGCAGTGGGCAGTGGGCTTGGGGATGGAGAAGGTTTGGAGTAGATAAGCAGGTGTTTGTTCTTTCCAGTGCTAGTGTACCTCAGTAGTGAGCACCCCCATCCAGCCCCTTCCTCAATGATCACAGCCTGCATTCTGCAGCCACCTCCACTTGGCTGTTCGCCTCTAGCTTTGATCAAAGCCCTCCCACACACACACACACACAGCTGGTCTTGTGTGAGTTTCTGCCATATCTTCAAGCCTCCCCTTACACACCCAAAACCTCAGATCACCCCCCGAGAGAGAGAGTCCTCTGGGTGGGATAGCTGTGTTTGTGCAGTAGGGTGGTATAGATAGAAAGCGCGAGAGATTGCCACAGAGCTTGTGTGTCCCCCAGTTTGTGTTAGTAGTGGCCACAATGGACTAAAACCAAAGGATCTCTTGAAAGAGAATCTAAGAGAGTGAGAGTGAGAGCGAGAGAGAGAGAGAGAGAGAGAGAGAAAGAAAGGGAAAGAGAGAAAGAGAGAGAGAGAGAGAGAGAGAGAGAGAGAGAGTGGAACAGAGTTGTACTGCTGTTTTGTTTACATGACTAAACATACATATGTTTGGGGGTGTTTTTTAACACGCAAAAAGACAAGACCGCAAATGAAAGGCAAAAAGCTCAATACCAGTTAACATATGTGAAATGTACAGCTATTTGGCAACACCTGTATGTTATTAATATTCCCGACCAAAACTAGATCGGAACTCTTATCTTGCACTGAAACAGAACTGAAATTGTAACTTTGTTTGACAGATACATTGAATCAAACACTTACAACTTTATAAAACGGTTTAATGTTATTTCTTACAGAAAAATATCTGTAACAACAGGGCACATTATATGTTAATATTAATATGAATGCATTTTCCTTATTAATTCTTCACACCTGTTTCACCCCATTTCTATTTTATACAGCACACCCTGTGGTGTTTTAGCTTTAATGGAAATGAATGGATAATATACTGGAAAATTTGCCAGAACATTTTCTATCATTTTTTACCATGTACCATTAAGCATTACTGATGTTAAATTAAATTGTTTACGACTTTAAATGTAATTTTGTGATTGCTTTTAAATTGTTAGTATTTCAGCAGACAGTAAGCATGAAGAAGGATTTATGGGGCTTACTGTATACTAACAATTTAAAAACGATCACACAATTACACGTTCAATGATTCTGAATATAAGAAAATCATTTTTTTAAATCAGCTTTTAAAATGATTATCAAATTAAGTAGTTGTCTGGTGTCCAAAGAAATTGTTCCTTAATGTTTTCTCTTTTCCCTGAACTTTTCCTCGAATCAGCCTTTGGATGTCAATCAACTTATTAAGTGCCATTAGACCATTAAATACTTCCCCATATAAAGCAAATAAGTAAGCGAACCATACGAGTGTTCTTCAAAAAGAGGGAGCCATAAATAAATTCACATATTCTAAGAAACAAAAATTATTTGTTGCGCAATTGCGATACATTATGCACATGATTGACATCAATGATCCATACGTAAAACACACACACACACTACAACAAATACCTATCTGGAGGCTTTTCAAGACAAAATCAACTGGCTATTTTCTTTACATCTCAATCTTGTAGTCACAGCTCACAGATCAAAGCAGATCATCCAGAAAACAGCCCAAAGGCAGACAAAGCAGGAAGGGAGTCATCAGAGAGTGGGCAAGAGATGTATTACACATAAGACAGTCATGTCTGTACACTCTTTACTCTGCAGTAAAGCATCACGTTTTGCCACAACAATGGTCACTTGGGATACGAACTCAGACTGGCTGTGTTGGTTTTTAGGCAACATCTTTGTGCTTCTTAAAAGCCATCAGATGTTTTTAATGGGCCAAGGCTCGCAAGAAATAGCCTTCAGCTGTTCTTCCTCTTTCATTGAGGACAGATCTCTGTTTAGAACTAGCTTCACAAACATTGCTCTTTATTCAAGCCTTTTTCTTACTTTTTAATCATAATCATAATATGCAGCCATCACAGGGTTTTAAATCTTATTGCAAAACTAAAACAAGCAATGTTAAATGCGGTACTTCCCAAATTATTACCCGACAATAAATCCGACACAGGACGTTTACCTAAACCATATTCTATTCTTACCCTTTAGCTGAGGTAATAAAACGTGCAAGTGTGTGTAAAAACATGCTATTTTGATTGACTACCGAGCAAGTACATAGCACAAACAAATAAGAAAGACAAGGAACAGTTCAATGCTAGTCTTTGCCACATGGACGGAAAGTCTATTCATCCATAATGCATGATGTGACGTTAGTCGGTTGCTCATTTCTTCCAAATGTTTCATCTGGTTCTCCTGACTCTCTTCAAGTGCTGATACCAGACAGAGTCCCAGAAACTCATGAAACTCTAATCCCTTGCCTGTTTATGTAAGCTCCTGCCAGTCCAGTTAAACAGCCTCTTATTTTTGCTTCAACCTGTGGTGAGGCCAAAGCCCAAACTTTTTGGTTGGGCTGAAAAACTGTGTGAATGGGAAGGATATGACAAAAAAACTTAAGATTGCTTATTATTATGCCATTTGCTGCTACATTGTGTCATAATCATTTTCAAAAGGTTAATGACTGTCTGATGATGCGGTAAGAAAAACTAAAAGTTAATTTTGATTATGTGTATGTTAATTTGAAATGGGGTGATACTTTAATACGTTCACATAATGAATGTCAGACTTACGTCGGTGAATGCCTGTGCTTACACAAGTTCAACAGGATCTGATGCGCATAGAACCCGCCAAAACATGACATCACAACATGGCATGAGTTCATTCTTATTCTCCTGTAACCACACAAACATGCACACATCAATCTTACTCATTATGTCCACGTCTCCTGACATGGTGAAACATTTCAGGTGACAAAACAAAGCAGCACAGTCCTGTATGACCACACTGCACTCTATCTTGTGTGTACTAGGACCCCTTAGCCTTTCAGTGATGTGATTTTAAGAGATTCTAAAGCTATAATGTACTCACCACTCTATGAGCTTCATGGGTGATGGAGGACTGGAGTTTGGACTAGATCACATGCACAACCTCTGAGTCCCGTAAATTGAGAAGGCAGCATTGGGACAGTCAGTTCACTGCAAATACACCATTAAAAGCATGTAAAACGGTAAGATATACTGCTAATGGGAGAAAGGGAGCTGGTGGAAAAAATAAAGGAGCTGGAAAAAGAGAAAATGGAAGATGAAATGTGAGGTTTGTGATGCAGAAGAATGTAAGGTTTTCCTGAGCACAGCTTTTATAAATCCACTAATGTTTCTCGTGGGTTGAAATATCGAATGTTTTAAACACTCACACACACTCACACACTCACATATTGACATTAAGTCCAATGGCATAAACTTTACATTATTCAGGGAAGATGACAACAAAGAAATGCTTGGAATGGAGCAGTATAATAAGCACACAGAAAAAACCTCCAGAACATGTCATTGTGTGGTTTGATGTGTGTGCATTTTTAACCCACAGTGAAATATTTTCAATCAATCATCAATTTGGCTTCCGCATATGGATGCTCAACCAATTATAATAGAGACTATAAAATGACTTCTCTGTCAGTAACCAGACAAAACTGAAGTTTAAATTCAAGGTCAGAAGAAGGTCACACACTAGCCACTGACCCACAATGGTCAAGCTATTTTCATATTTGACAGTGATAGTTAATTCTGAAAATGTGCATGTAAAACATAACACAACTTTAAAAAAAAATAGAATTACAGGATTGTACATTTTATTTATTATTATTACAAATACAGAATACATTTTTTTATAGAGAAAACACTTCATCTTACCAAAGTAGTTTCTGACAGACATGTAAATTCCTTACTTCTTCATGAGCTTGAGATGAGATGTTTCCAAAAATGTCAATAAAACGAATTGACTAAAAATTACATGAAACAATTAGCATGAAGCAGCAGGGTTAACCATAATATCTGAACATTATTTTTAAACATGCATGCATTTCCATGTTTCATTTGCATTTCATTGTTTTATGGGACTATTCATATACATAATGTCTTTTATATTCCACAAACTGTAAATTAATAAAAATATTATAAACTGCATATAATAAAAAATTTACTTTAATAAAAACTTTTACACTAAAATCTTGAAGTGTCATGTATATGCCGTTTTTCCAAGAATGTCCCGATGCAAGGTAAAAAATGACTTATATCTTTGTGGGGACACTTGGTCCAGGTAGGACCACAGACACACACACACCTCTGCATCAACAAAACTCAAGAAACAAGCAACTGTATAAACAGATGGAAATAGTCAATAAAATACATGCACACAAATAGTTTCTCCGACACATCTGTTACCCAGCATTAGAATAATCCTCCGCACTGCAGAGACCCTGGCCTGGGACAGCAGCGAAGGAATGGGGGGGGGGGGTCTGAGGCCTCTTTCACTGGGAGTAAATAACAGGCTAATCCCCCTTGTTGTTCTGGAAACATTGAAAATCCCCTTGTAGTATTTATAACACATTTGGCACAGGGATTTGTTCACTTAATTAACATTGCAGCTCAACTCAGATACTTTTAGTTCATTGTAAACTACAGTAACAAAATAATAAAAAATAAAACTACGGACAGCAGGTATAGTGCAAAATGTGTCAGAGCTGAACTGGAACTATGGCTGACCTCAGGAACACAGCTTACAATACATACTGGACCCGGCATTTCAAAGCAAGGAAATTCCCATGATTTAATTCACTGCGGCTCTTTTTAATCCAATGAGTCATAACTGGCTTTTCTACTGAAAACTTTTGTGCTATTAAATGTAAATTAATAAACCCCGTAAGGACATGACCTCAAAGCCATGATGGCACCATGCTGATAAAAACAATGCTATCTTTGGATAAGAAAATCAAGTTTTTGAACCGGCTTATTTTTGAACACACAACCTCTTTACACATGCACGGGACATCTATAAATGTACCGCATAAAGTATCTATGTATACTGCAAATGTTTTATGGACAATCTGTCATTAAATTATGTTTATGACCTCCCCTGTCATAGTAAACATAACGGTTGTAAAACATTGTCTGTATAATATCTGTGAGGGACAACAGAACTATTACTGAAGAAAGAGGGATTTATCATTCTCTATGCGTCTGCAGGAGTGGCCTTTAGACAAACAGTCACCACATGCTTAACTTTCAAATAAGCCATTATAGATCAAAGGGCAATGAATGTGATTAGAGCACGGATGCTCGCTCTCTTTCCTTATGTCTGTGTGTTTAAAGGGGCCGTTCCAGTAGAATAATCATCACCCTCACCTGGCTTTCCACAAAGTACCTGAACCAAAATATATCATGCAAGACACAAGCTGACGCACCACCACCAAATAAAATCATTGTGGAGCAAAATACCAAAACATCAAACAGATTTAATCAGAAGAGGTCGATAAGCATCCAGCCTCGGTTAATTCTCAACAAATTATCTAATCCAGATGTTGCACTTTGAGTGTAAACACAGTACCCTGCAGAATCATAAAACAAATAAGCATGAAAAGGGTTTAGAGTTTCAAACAGAGCCTAACCCGGCTCGAGACCTTTCCACTGCAAACCCACCGCTCCCCCACCACCCTCCCTCCTGGCTTGGCCTTTTTCAAACAGGAAAATGTAAATATGGTAATATTTAGCACGTGTTCTAAAACAGATCGTTTTTCTCAAGCAGGAAAAAAAGGAAAAGCAGGCCCACACACGATTCCAGGCCTCCCCACATTTACTGAGTGTTCCTGTTTGGTTCTACGGGGATGTGCTTTGTGGCTCTAGTGTGTTTGCAAACTGCCCCACCCAGATCTTCCACACTTTCAAAACTTCATCTGGAGCAGAGAAAGCGTCTAATGCCACAGCAATTTAACAATAGAGAAAAATACACCAACAAGTCTTCTAATCTACTCATGCTCAAGGATAATGTTTCCGAGGAGGGAGAGAGAGAGATTGATCGAGAGACAGAGAGAGAGAGAGAGAGAGAGAGAGAGAGAGAGAGAGAGAGAGAGAGAGAGAGAGAGAGTAGGAGTGGGAAGGAAAACACTCAAGACATATGGATGTGTTTAAGGACCACCAAGGAAGGGAAACTTGTGCATTTTCGCATAAAGCCAGATAAACTCCAAATATGTAATTACACGGGGTTTAGGGCTTGTCTGTTGACAATTCATTCAGGAATCTTATGGCTATGTCTCTTGGTTTTAGTTGTAGAGCACTTGGAAATATGTTGCAGGATGGAGTCACTGCCTAATCTACATTCTATGCCTGATCACTTACAGCCAAGAAGAGAGAGAGGGAGAGAGCCTCGTCATCTGGCAGACCGAGAGAGAGAGGAATGGCTGAAAGTACATAAAAAGAAAGGAGGAAAAACGAGGACGCTCATAAAATACCTGCAGCACGTTTTAAAACTTTCATCGCGTCTAGTATTTATAGTTCTTCGATTCCATGTCAGTGTTTGTAGCCAATTTGTTGTGTTCCAATAAATAGACTGGCCTATTTATCAGGAGACCACATGGCAGCCATTTATGAAGACTAATGAGAGGCAGATGTGCAGTGTGTATATTTTCACATGCAGGTTTGACGCGCTGACAGCCCCGGACAGATAGCTGAGATGTACGGCCCCGGCCCCTACTTCCGTATCAGCTGCACGCAGCCACAGTGATTCTGCAGCACCGCACAGCAGCACGTCCGTCTGCTCGTCCGCTCGCCGATGACTGATGATCGTATTAATACGTTCATTCCAGGTCGTTTGGTCCTTGGACATTGGAAAGATTTTCTTTGGCAGAAATCATGAGCGTACACAGCCTAAACAACTTCAAAGCATCTTCGTTTTGGAGAGGGAGGATTGTGCGTAATCCCTTACACATCTGCGCTATCAAACTGTGATGTAACATGAATCATAATTTGGCCTGGATCTTCCCTCACACTTTGTGAGAAAAGTGCACCACAAACTGTATGTGTGTGTGTGTTGCCAATTACCTCGGCTATAAATACAAGAGCCCCATCCGTCACCGAGTCTTTGGGTGGCTCTTGCACCACCCTAATTGGTTTCAGATGGTCCCCCAGATTTCTTCGCTTGCAACAGCGCCGTCACACAGCCTGTGTGTGAGAGAAAAGCCGCAGGGCAGAGGGAACAAGGGAGGAAAAAAGATGAGTGACAGTTCAGAAGTAAATATGGGTAGAGGACAGGAATAAACAAGTTCCTTTCCCTTTCTTCTTAGAGTATTCGTGATCCAGATAATCTCTGACTGTGAGCCAGATTCGGGGAGGCGGGGCAACACAGAGGATTAAACATGTTTTTTTACCTCAACTATACATTTTCTGTTTCCTATTTTGTGAGTTGTTTTATGTGATTATGTTTATAAATGGTAAATCATCTCCTTGCAGAGAGGGGCTTGTTTAATATTGAGCATCAGCCAATACAAATGATCCCCAGGGCAGGCTTAGCACCATAAGGATATAAGGACCACTAGCCCAGGTACAGCAGGGTTTTAAGACAGTTATTATACAATCATCTAAACAGCCTTAACTTTTGTGGTGTTTTCAAGATGTAAGCCAAATTCTACACACCCAGTTTTTGTAAAGTAAACGTTTTAATGACTTTCATTACTGTCACTGTATTTTTAGTCTCAAAACAAATCTAAACTTTAACTGCATATAAGTTATACAATTTACTATAGACAGAAAAAAAATGTTTACTCTAATTTGTAGTGATTTAACATTGTAATGTTAAAAACAATTGTAACCCCATCTGTGAAATCCAGGCTAAAATTATGAGCATCTAAGTAGTCATAGTCATAAAAAGGATTCAAATGTAATATGTTTTATTGATGTTTATATCATTTTGATAGATTTCAAGATACAGTACCCAAAATGTTATTTATTGTATTATTTATAAAGATTATTTGTAGATTTAGTTTTTTATAAAGATTGATTACTTAAACATCTTTGACATTACCATAGTCTGTGTGAAAATGTGACCTTGATGTCTTTATTGATAATGTTATTTATCTACATTATGTGGATTTATTTTACATAGAAAACAGGAAATCACTAAAAATGACTTCATCTGAGTTTAACAAAATGGATAACAAATTATAAAACATGAAAAAACATTAATGTTTTTAATTGGAAATTAAAGTGATAGTTCACCCAAAAATTAAATTCTGTCTTCATTTACTCACACTCAGATTTGTCCAAACCTGTAAAAATGTCTTTGTTCTGCTAAACACAAAGATAACCGATCAAATCTTACCCCTATTTACTGCCATAGTAGTGAAAATAAATACTATGGGAGTCAATGGGGGGCAAGATCTGCTTGTTTACTGACATTCTACCAAATCCAGTCCCTTCCTTTTCGTTTAGTAGAGAAAATACATTTACACAGGTTTGGCACAATCTTAGGGTGAGTAATTGACGACCGAATTTTCATTTTTGGCCGATATTAAACCTGTCACTTTTGATGACTGTGGACACAAAAACGTACCTGATAGGGTTTCATTGTCTTCAGGAAATACCAACATCACAGTTACCTAGTGTAGCATTGCATTTCTGCATAGGCTCCTCTCAATTCCCTACACTTTTACAGGCTAGATGTCAAACTCTGTGTGTGGTCATGCCACACCCCTGGGACATCAGATCAATTGACATCTATTAACACTAAATTAGTATTGATCATGGAGCTAGAGGACGAGGCTGATCTGACAGCTGGCAAGAGCAAACACCGAGCCCAAATGACTTTCAACTGCTGTGGAATACAGACAACACGCCAGATGGATTTTAAAGTTATGTTCTTCAAATAACCTTCAAAATCCAGATATAAACTCACCATTGTCTGACAAATGATTAAGATGTAATAAAAGTTTTTTATAATAATTGAAGATTGAGCATGTATCTTCTTGTTAGTTTACTTTATTTCATATTATAAAATGTGTGCAGCAGTATATACAGCCACATCATTTTTTATTAATTTAAACCACAGTATGCTTTGTGCTTTACAACAGCCTACAGGATCTGTCAATCATCAGGTTTGACTGCGCATTGCCGTCAGGCGAGTGAGTAGACGCGTTGACAAAAGAAGGGACTTTTTGGCAAACTCCATACACCAATTAAAGCCATTTGACATCAGGGAGCCATGTAGGTCTGAGCCCTAAACGGCAATAAATCCATTAAATCCTGCTCATTAGAGCAGCAGGCTCATTAGGTGCGCGCGAGAGAGGGAGGAGCGTCGTGTATAACTCACTGCATGCGCACTATATCGCGGTCATTAACGCAAGCTGAGATAATTACCGCCGCCTGTTGTCAGCTAATCAAACCGCGAACATTAACACCGAAGCGTAATTGCGCTACTGTGTCGACTTAAATCCAGCAACTTAATCAAACCATCATTAACATATTTGAAGGAAAATAACATTTTAGAGGGGATCTAGATTTGGAGGGCCTACTTAATCAGGTATATGTTTTAGTCATATCTCTTTAAAATCTAAGTGTATCTATAGGCTACTCAAATTTTTAATAGAACGCAATTTATCAAATAGATACAGTACACATGCTTATTTATTAAAGGTTAGCTGTTTTGTTAGATTTTTTTTGCAATCTAACAACATAGGCTTAATATGTTACTGAAACATTTTGGCCTGGTTTTTGTCATAAAACCAGCTATTTGGGACGGCAAAACTGGTTTCTGGCAAGCCAACGTTTCATTAAAATGATTGCATTAAAATAATTTGGTAAAGTTGTGCAATGCATTCTGAAACATCCTGACTCAACATGGCAACGTTAAAATAAAAACTATATTCAGAGCAAAAAAGCTAATATTTTCCCCCTGCATACTGTAAACACAATCTCTCCAGAACTAACATACACACAATAGCTGGTATTCAAACTCCCAATTTAACAGTGTATTGAAATTTACGACAATATTCATAAAACAGTGTGACATTTTGAACACTGGCAGCTGAATCAAATTAAGCATGGTTCACACTACCCCCATGAAACGCAAATCCTTTATCAACCATTAAATACAATTGATGCTGTTTCATCTTAAGGTGTGGAGAATCAATCCGCTGAAAAAAACAACAGTTGGTGATGAAAAAGCTATGAGTTAGAAAGGGATGGATCGAAAGAGGGAAAGAAAAGAGACAGGTGGGGTTAAGGAGAGACAGGCTATGTGCTAAACCTTTGCAAACCTGTATCGCCCAAGATCAAATATTTATATATGCTATTGTCTAATGGAGAGCTTGGAGGCGAGTGCCTTAATTTGTTTTTCTCCGCCGCAAATTAATTCCATCCCCATCATCAGTGTCCTTCGGGTGACAGCGATTATCTCGCCTCTATCTTTGGACCGTTGATCAAGCATGCTCTCCAGACCTTGTAATAGTCAAACTCCACTTTACAATTACTTCTCATCTGATACACACATTTCCATAGATTAAAGGTGAGCTAGACAAACTTGAGGTAGATGCTCGGCACCCCCTAACTAGCTCTCTCTCTCTTTATTTCTACTCTCTTCTTTTTTCTCTCATCCAACCCCCCATCTCATAACATGGTTCTAATGAAGAGGCAGATAAAAGAGAACATCTACATAAGAGCGTATCAACTTAAGAGCTCCACAATTTAAACTCTAAGTACATCTATTTTCTATACTCTATATAATGTACAGTTAGAAAGCAAATGCTCATATATATATATATATAGAGAGAGAGAGAGAGAGAGAGAGAGAGAGAGAGAGAGAGAGGAGGAAAGTGCAGTGCATGCAGGAACATCGCTCAGTGTAAACCAAAATGTAAAGCAGAAATGTGCTGGCACACATTGAGGAAAATGTTGGCCCCTCCGGAGCAATAGAAAGTCAGATTTAAAGTCTGATTGTGGTGCTATTACAGTCAAATGACAGCACTTCTATTCTATCTCTGAACCCTTAATAATCAAAGTCATTGATAGAAACAGAGAGAAAGAGGTCAGGGGCTCTCAGACAGTTCTGCTGTCACCTCTATCATGTTGTCATGAGTGGATCAGAGGTTGATCGTGATGAACCTGAACGCAACTCGCTGAATCTCGCTGATCAAATGCAGTACAAAGACAGATTGGTCTTTCATCTTGATTCAAGAAAATCAAGTCAACAACCGTCTCGCATCAAACCAACAAGCCCCCAATTTCAGGCCAGGGGACACAAACATCAAAGTATCCGACATTATCTGAGCAAGCTGTAGCAGAGAGAAAGTGGAGGGGTCAGTAGTTGAGACCAAGATTATGGTAGCTGTGAAATAAATATACGGTCAACTACAAATTAAACCTAAAACTAAGCCTCAAGGTTTAGAAAATCAAGCATTAATCATTGTGAAGATTTGCCACATGGATAATTCCTTTAAGACAAAATCCTGTACAATCGTCATCCGAAAGTAATAGTAGCAGGTTGTGCTGATCCACAGTATTAGAAACAGGTCTGATATCCCCAGAAAACACACCTAACAGTTGTTTTTTTTACTGCAAGAAGATGTCAAGAGAGGAAAAGAAAGAGCCGTAACTAAACTCTTTAAAACATTAACTCAAAGTATGATGTAACTTAAGGGAATCTAATTTTCTCTAACTCAATTTGCGTGTATCTGCACCAAATCTGCATCAGTGCAACTCAATTTGTTGAGAAAATTCTGAGGGCGAGATATCTTGGAATAATGTTTACAAAGTCACCCAGATGAAGTCTAAAAGCCTGTGGAAAGACAAACTATGTTGTCTTTGACTGATACAGCGAGATCCCAAAGAAAGTTTAATTTGATCTGACTGACAGGTTTAGGGCTGGATTACACGGCTGTAATTGTGGCTCGAGCATCTTCAGCGTGAAACTGTTTCAGGTTGTTATTGGCCAGAACATAAAGTTCTGGAAGATGTGTCCTCACCTACCATGAAGCTGAATGAGTAAATCACCCAAATATTTTTAATCGGTCTCTTTAGTGACTTCAAACTATTAGCAACATTTTTCGGAGAACTCCCATATTTTATAAAACAACATGGAAAGTTCACCCAAATGTCTTAAATCACATTAGGCAAACAAATGTGGTTCTTTGTTTTCAGACTGATACATGCAAGCCACAGTTCATCCTGCAATTTTGTGCTATCCAGTCCCTTGATCTTCCAGCTTATGTTCCATTAGTTTTTCAACATGTTTTCATAAGTTAAAGTAAGATTTGGTGTTGATGGGGTTTGATTAAGTTCCTGCTCTGCGATGGAAGACCTTTTAAATGTACTCTGAAAGAGGCACAGCAATTAATGCTTTCTGACACGAGCGGCGGTGAATTTCGTCTTCATTTACACTAACAATCTCTTTCAACTCTCCATTACTACCATTAACCCTGGTCCCACTTTTCTCCTTACAGCTTTGGTTTCTTAGGTTTCATTAACCCAATCGACCCGCTTCCTTAACCCTGTGTCCTTCAAAGCTCCCATGCCCCCGCCAAGTGGCACCAGACTCACTTTAGAAAATAAAACGTGAACACACTAAATGTTTATGAAATTTCAGAGGCTCGTATAAACTATGTAATCGTTTCACTATCAGCCCACGCAGCTTAAGTATAACAGTATGCAAACCATGTAAGGATAACTTACAAATGTAGTCATTCATGAAAGAAAGATATAGAAAGATAATTAACTAGAAGTATCAGTTGAGAGGTATGGAGATAAATATAGGAAGACCGGGAGAGATAAAGATAGAGATGAGAGATCTAAAGAAACTGTTATGAGAGGGAAGGAGAGAGAGTGATCACTGTCAGAAACAGGTCTCAATGTGTGTGTTGTTCCCTGGCAGGCTTCAGTGGAAGTTGAAGTCTGTAATGGGAACAGTGTGTTTTCCCTTAAAGTTCTTTGCCCCAGCTGCCTATCAAAAACTAATATCCTCAAATTTGACGCTTATGTTGTCCTTTGAAATTAGAAAGAATCTGTGTCTAATGCTATAAGCCAAACCCAGCTCCCCTGAACTCGGCTTCACTTCCAGCACAGTTTGCCTGACTCTTTTTCTTTCTTTGTGCCACTGAGAGCCTCGATTTTAAAGACCTACAGCATTTTCCTTCCAATCCCTCGCCCCTGCTCCCCTTGGCCTCCCTCACTTTCTCCCTCTCGCCTCTACTGTCTGTTCTTTTTTAAATACAGTAACACAATCTGCGGGAAACTGATATAATCTTTTCAGAACTATAAAAGTCAGTCACCCAGAGAAACATCTGCATGGTCAAATTTAAAACAAACTGTCAGGGAATCGGGTAACCCATAAAGAGAACGCAGAGAGGTGCCATGAGAGGCTCCCTGATGTTTTTAACTTCACCTCTCCACAGACGCTCCTCTCTCCATTTCTTTCAGCTTGTCCCTGCTTTAGCCCATCACTCCATACCAGTAAATTCTATCACATTTCTCTTTTTCATCTCAGCTGAGCCCACCCAGGGAACGCTATTCTTGGAGATTGATTTTATTAACCATTAAAGACACGCTAAGCGTTAGGTTTTGACTTTCCTCTTTTGCTAGCTATCAAACTTTCACAAATGCTTTAATTCTGTAACAGTAGACGGGTGTAACAATCCGGGTAACAGGTAAACATCCACAGGTGAGTAAACATACGACAGGTAACATCCCCAGGTATATATATATATACCATATATATCCAAATTACAGGTAACATCCACAGGTATATATATATATATATATATATATATATATATATCATATATATGCAAATTACAGGTAACATCCACAGGTGAATATATCCAAACAACAGGTAACATCCACAGGTAAATAAAGTCTGAACTAGTAGCGCACATAGTACAACTAGACATGACACCGAGTACAACTAGACACGACAACGAGTACAACAAAAGACATGGGATATGACGTGTTCAGGGGATGAGGTTCAGTTGTGAGTGCAATCATGGTGATAATCATGTGCAAGGGATTATGGGAAGTGTAGTCCATGAGTTCAAAAAGTCAGGTGAAAGGGAACGGGAACGATCAGGGGAAGGTGCTGACGCGTGTCAGACAGCGGTGAGAGAGACTTTAGAGGTTTCCGTAAATCTCAGTTGTGGTAGTTGGAAAGGGCCATTTTTGTTCATGTAACATATCGTCACTGTTCATCTGAAACCTTCGATGTCCAAATGGATGTTGCTCTTTTTAAGGAAATCAAATTATTAAATACTGTGTTGTCAAGAATTTATAAATACTTTTTATTGGTAAGATATTTGCAAACCAAGTGACAATCATAAAGGGTGAAAAATATAAATCACAAAATATGGAGGGTTCAGAGAGCCAGCTGTGATATATGGCACGTGCTTCTGTTAAATTCCCAAATTCCTCCATCACATATAACGTCTATACTCTAAAGAAATGCCAAACAATGTAAAAAAGGAACAAACCCAACCAATGAGCAAAATTAACCCCTAAAAACATGTATATTCGACCCAACCATTAGTTGAAACAACACAGCATAGGTTCTTTTATAAACCAACGGTTGGGTTTGTCCCGTTTTGACCCAACCATGGGTTGAAAACTATTTAGCATTTTTTTGGGGTGTAGTCTAAAATAGATTTTTGTGAAAGATTTGTAATAAATACATATGTTTACTATGAACATTATTAACTATTATCTATAAGTGTGCACTACATAGGCCTACATTTTTATACATTGGATTGTTGCATTATTGCGTGTGTGTCCTCTTTCCTGTTGAGTTACACTTTTGATGGGTTTAATTGCCACAATGACCCCTCGCTGTCAAAGAATGAACCTGACAAAATGAACAGACAAACACCTCTCACAAACACTAAATGCTTCAATCCGTCAAGTGTTCTGCTTCTGTCTGAGCGCGATCCCGACGTTTGAATGCATAAATACACACCCTGCTCAGACATAAAACATATTAAGAAACACATGCCAACTAAAAACACACACGCCCTCGTCAGCTCACTTAGTCTCTCTGTCACACCAGGCAACTAATCTCACCACAAATAGGTTGAATAACACCCGCTGCGTGGTGTTAAATTGGTAGTAAAGAGTGTGTGCGCATGTGTGTCCTTTGTGCGAGTCAATAACAGTGGATCAGGCTAATGCCGGTTCTAAATGGTGTCTCTAATTACTTGGCCTGGAGATGGCTTTTAGCTAAATCACATGCTTTCTGAAGAGCCTGTATCAACAGAGACAAGAGCTTGAACAATTACGCTAGTCCTCTCCCATCGGCAGGCCGTGTGGCTTTACCCATCAGCCCCCTGGCTCACCGACGCTCCCTCATTAGCCGCTCTCCTGGACCAGGATGTTTTCCCCGGTATCTCTGCAACCGCACACGGCTATGGAGGCCTGCCGTGAAGAGAGCTTACTTATGTTAATGTTTTTACTGGCTGTGAGAGAGAGAGATGGATAAACAGAAGCAGAAGATGAGTGCAGAGTGGACTGCTGGTTTTAATTGATACTAGAGAGGTGTAATATGATTATTCTGTAGAGGATACTACTGTTGCGCTTACAGATACACAGGCACACACTCTCCAAGCGAGTGCTGTGGGCCCTGCTCTCATGTTTAATGTAACGTGATAATACAGAACACTTTGACTTGGAATTATAACCTCCCCACAGTATTTGATCAGCTTTTTTATAAAACACTGGCTGAATGTTTAAAAAATAAAATACACATGGAATGTGTATTTACTAATAAACACATTTTTATAGCGATAGTGAACTTTTTTACACATTAACATTTTCTTTGTCTATTTGTGTCACTTTGTTTTGTGCATTCTTGCAATTTGCTGAGTCATCATTGCACCATCGGCTTAATAATGACTGCTTTCAATCAGGTTTGCCAAACTATCTACCTATTCTCTACTGTTTAGAATAAACCAGCAATCCACCCCAAACTCATGACATTGGTTGAACCAATGTTGGTCCACTCAAACAAACACAGTAATGTTTTGAGGTTGCCACCAGACCACAGTGTTTACACTTTTGAGAGAAGTCAACCAACAAATGGGCTACTTATACCGTAGCTGTCCTCTATCAATTCCAAAATGTACATTTACTTTTTTTAAACACAGCAGTTACACATTTTAGCCAGATAGTGGCAAAGCAATTAGTTGACATAGAAACTAAGAGACAAAACAGAGAGAGGGAGAGAGAGAGAGAGAGAGAGAGAGAGAGAGGGGCGAGTAAGGAGCTAAGTGGGGTTGGCTCTCTCAATACTCATACTGCTCCACCCTATTAGCCTCCAACCATCCTCTTCATCCAACAGCACCATCCATATCTCAACACTGACTCCAAACGCTATCTCCCTCAGAGAGCAAAAGAGGCGGGTGAAGGGGGGGCAGCCTCAGAGTGGCGGTGGCTGTGGCTCTTCAGTTAAAGAGCTTTGCAATCATTGTGCATATTTCATTTTGCACCATTTCCAAATCAACCGTCTCTTTCGCTTCTGAAGCCCATGTGGCAATCACAAGCACCCCTCTTCACTACACTCGTCTCTGACTGGAACAACATGTACCAGCTACACACATCTTATTTTATAAAGTAGTTTAAGGTAAAGGTGCAGGGTGTCATTTCTGTACCACCAGCAGCACATAAAAAAGAGAGCCTTTCAAACATGTTATAACTGAACAGGTAACAGGCTTGTGTGGTCTGACCTTTACACTGATGGCAGAAGGTAGACTCCATGAATCTTTATTAGCCCAAAACTGCTAAAGACGTTGTCTGACTGATATTTTAAAAGCAATCGATCACAGTTTGTTCTGTTAAGCATCATGTTTAGGGGTGTGACAATGTAAAGTCAATGTCCCTACTGTAACCTTACTCATTTAACCGTGTGTAGAATTCAACCACACAAACTTTGAAACTCTTGAACTTGTGTTGTGTACCTAATGCATCAGACATTCAGCCAACAAGATGACATTGAGGCAGCATAATGGGTAATTACAGTTCTGTTCCAGAAATTAAATTTGCAAACTTTAATTAACAAAGAAAGTCCTACCGTAAGTAATGCCATGTTGGACCATTCAAAAAATTCAACAATGCTTTGAAAGTCTCACAGAAGCATTGTTTTAACTCTCTAAAAGAAGTGAACCTCCGAAACTTTTGTAGTCTCTGCATACTAGGATAAGAGAATATTTTGTAACGTAAAAAAACACACTTCACCTTGGAAGGACCATGGAAGGAAGAGACCATGAACATCTTTTGAAAACCTGTGGGGTCCGCTCTTTCAAAAGGTGAATTCATAGGGGTCTGAGACAATGGCACCAGCCAACAACAGTGGTACCCTCTCTCTCTTTCCCTTTTTCTCTTCTCTCTCCATCTTTCCTCTCTACCTCTTCTCTAACACAAAAGCCAGCTGGTTGGATCACTCAGTGGAGAAAAGAAAAGAAGGACATGGCATTTTAATGGGAGGGCTAACCGAGATGGGGAAAAAGCGACAGAGCGAGAGAGAAAGCGAGAAAGAGAGAGAGAGAGTGTGTTCAGAGCCTAGTCGTGCTGTTTCTGAGCCTTTTTATCTGAGTGATTGCCCCCAATTAGATCCGTGTTCGCGGGTATGTGAGAACACGCTGGGTTCAGAGAGGGGGTTTACTGTGATAGTGCCCGGTCTCCTGCTCATTAACCCCAGTCAAACGTAACGGCAATGCAAAAAGGACATAAAAAAACACATTATTTTGTTTAATTGCAGGTTTTCATTTTAATCATGTAAACAAGTGTTCATGGACAGACACAGGCTCATTTTGTATCCCTGGCTGATCTAGAAAGGGCCATTCTTTTTTACATGTGTTTGCAAGGGTAACACTAATAAAATTATGACCATTTTAAGAGTGCAAAAAACCCAGCCACATAACAGAAAACGATAAGCAGAAATTCTAAATGAGAAAACAAATGACGTACCAATTGAGTCCAGGTGAGAAGTTCAGACACTTCTGATTACTTTTGTACTTGGTTCATGGTGTTATTACTGGCCCTCAAAACCCACAAGTGGCTTCCTGGCAGAACTTTCTATTCCCCTCATATCATGACTGAGTGAAAAAATAAAATCTCTCCATTCATCCCTGTCTGTCCTCATGCACCCCACGCAAACTCTCATCTCAAACATACAAGTGAACCGCAAACAGTGGGATTCCATTTTTATCGAGGTGCAGGGTATACGCTGTCAAATCCACATTGATTTACAATACCAATTTGCATGGTTTGATATCACTTTATGGCTAAATTATTGGGCAATAAATTGGTTCCATTGCTCACCAAGGTGATTGTGGGACAGAAGGGAGGCAGGAAAGAGGTAAATCTTCACCAGCGACGGCTCTCTCACTTTCATATTAAATAACATAAGGATCGTCCCTACAGCTGCCCTAATGCACATTAAGACCCACATACATTCACAGATTGTCACTACCACGCATCAACGCATTCAGTCTTTCGATTCTATATTGACACAACAGGTGTGGAAGGGAAAGAGGGCAGAGATTACTGCTGCGAAACCTCGTCTCCACTAGCTTAGACAGTTAAGGGAGAGAAAGACAGAGAGTTGAGGAAGCCAACATCCATAAATCGCCATGAACGTGTAAATACCTCTGCTGTGCATTCCAGCAGAAGAACAGCAGTCCAAACTGCTACAAGTTCCTTTTTCTCCCTGCTGCTGTTGTTTTAATGCAGCTCTCCCACAACCTCTCTCTCTCGCTCTCTGACCCCTAGGAGGCTAATAGTTTAATATGAGTCAGGGCTTTCCATTGAAACCCACCCTAGTGATTCGAATGAATCTTATGTTTGAGGAAATACTCCCTCGCTGTCATATACTTTGAGAAGGGTAAAGAGCAGTAATATGACAGCGTGTTTCCAATAGCTAAAGGGAAGAGGCTATGCAATCACTCTGTAACACCCCACAGTTGAATCGAGAGGGAGAGTTAGTTTACATTATCATCAGTGTTGCTAGATTTCTGTTTATGTTTAAATAACCACTGTAATTATTTGCTTGGACAACACGGTTACCTACACAGTCGGCTGCTTAAACTTGTTTGAGCGAGACTAATTGAGTGTGTGGGAGAGAAATTGAACTCCTAAATGAGCAATGTTTATCTTTTTTTGCATGTGTCATGACATTCTTTGTCATCTCAGAAGCTAGATCAAAACAGAAAATAAGGTCTCAAAATAACTCTGAATTATGCAATATTTATGGCTACTGGAAATAGTCTTGGAAATTTGCCCTTGATTTTCACAGGCAGCATTCCAAAATATAGGAAGTTGATTCTAGAGCACACGTTTCCTCTGACTGTAGCGTTCCCATGACTTTCAGACACAGAATTAAACAGAAAACGGACTCAAATCTGTTGGCCTAGAAACCATAATATATTTGCTTTCAGTATTTTGAAACACCCAAATAACAACACGGCACCTGCCTACTACGTGACATCCTTGATAATATTTTAGCAATGTTGTCACGTCCCATATTTTCATCAGTTGATTAAAATCAGAACCACAGATGCCCTGTTCATAAATAGCCAGTTAATAACAATACATTTGACAGCTGACTGCTGCTTTTCTCACTATAAATATCTACATAAGAGGGGGCTCACAATATACTGCTATTGACAACAACCGTGATAGTAAAAATCATGATTAATAATAATGTTGTGTTAATACTGCACTTATGATAATATCACAAATAATTTTACATCCATTTAAAATTTCCCCTAATAGCTTGAATAGTTAAAACTCGAACTCTCTGCCTCACTACTCTCGTATTTTGAGGAAGATTCATTGGCCAAGAAAGAGAAAACACAAAATAAACAAAGAATTATAGATTAATTTAACTAATAATTGCAATAATATTTTGCCAACAATAATAGTGTAGTAAAAATCTGATATCTTGATAATTCTATTAAGCAAAATATATACATTTTATTTATATTATTATTAAAACCAGCATAGATATAGATTCCTTCAATATTTTTGAATGCCATGTAAGACCTTAAGAAAATGGCAAATAATAACGAAATAAAAGGATAAAGTAAAAAATATGAAAGTAAAATATGGGGTAAATAACTATAATAAAAATCATACAAGCATTAAATCATATTTTTATATAACCTGTTAGAATGTACTTGGAATTCTAGATGGATTAAAAACTGCCTTTTAATCTATTTTAGGTTAACATGTCCATGTATGTTTATGAAGGAGCTCATGCATACACACACACACACAGTCACACAAAGACATACACCATCAGCCGGTGTTCTTAAACCGGGCCTGCCTGCCAACTTTCCCTTACCCCCACATCAAAGGCCATCAATCTCTCCCCATACAGAGGGAAAGCCAAATATTTAGAGAAGGCCCAAGCCCCCATAAATCTGTTGTGGGAGAGAATGGGGAGAACACGATATACCCCAAACACACACACATACACACCTAACTCCCATCCGCAAGCTCTCCTCACCTCCATCACACAGAGGAAGCAGGGACAGAAAAGAAGGACTCTGACAAAGAAACAAGAAAAGAAAGCACCAGAAAGAGAGAGAGAGCTGCACTGTGCCCAAGTTTAAAGGTGCATGGGGAGTCTTAAATTAGGTTGAGAAGTATATAGTGCCCCCTGTCTTTTAATATACACATGCAGACGTATGCAGAGACACAAACATGCCCTAAAATACATTACTGCCTCCTTAAATCTAGGTTACGGCCCACATACTAACACAAATACAATCCCCCAAACACAATACACACACTCTTGCCATGCGGAAACTTTGCTCCCTGACTTTGATTTACAATAACAAGACTCGGTTCCACTCGAGCAGGCTGGCAAATAATCTGGACCATTTATGCCTCCATTCATTGAAAAACAATATGGTGTTTTGTATAATAAAGAAAGGAATGCTGTACTGATAGGTCAGAGGTCGTGGCAGAAGTAAATTGAGGGCAGATGAGGCCTAGTGGAGATTATAGTTTGTGAATGGAGCAGTAGGGAGAAGACATGAAGATGTTTGGCTTGCTCTGAGTGCCTACTCTGAGTATGATATTCCTATACAAAAAAAATCTCATCCGTCAAGCTGATGTGTAACAAACTGGGATTAAACTGTGTGTTTCTACTCAGCCATTAGGAGATCCAAGCATGTCCCTTAAGGTCAAAGAAGAAGATTGATCCAGAAACAACACAACAACCTCTAGTCCTGATAGACGCTTGGATCAACTACAGCCTTCCTCTGGGACCCTGCTGGGATAAAGAGCCACCTCAGGCCTTTCTGAGAGCAAGCCAAACCTGTCGGCCTCCACCGGAGCATCCAGCAAAAGGTGAAACACTAATGTAGGTGCTTTGCCATCTCGCTCTGCAGTTTGTTGGTATTCCTGGCTGTCCCGCCCAGTAAAATGTCACCTCTCTGAAGGCCTTCGTCTATTTTGTGTATAAATGTCAATAGTGAGTTATTCAAGCACAATATGGCAGAGGATTCTTTGCACAAGCGTTCCGTAACCTTTTTTCAACGCTGCCACTTTACTTAAAAAAATTCATGTATGTCTTGAATGTTTCCCCAGAGCTGCTTCGGCTCCCCTCACTGTTATTTAACTAACCGCTTCTCCCGTGTTTCTTTTCCCTGTTTATTCTTACAGCATTAATTCCACCTTTTCTCTTTCCTCTGCTCCTGTGTGGCCCGTGCAGAGAGAGCTCCCTTGTCTCACTGTTTGACACGCGCCTTCCTGTGCGGCTGCCAGGACCCGCCAGGGACAGCGGAGGAACAAAGCTGTCCAGAGGTCTGCCCGATTCAATTACACACCTTGACCACAAAGAAAACTCAGACCGTCTGCACTCACAGACACAGTGGCCCGCGCTTCCAAGACTCTGAATGAAAAAACTTTCTGTTTTTTTAACTTACCCAAAGATGAATAATAAGTACGGAACATTAGCATATTAGCTTGGATTTGCAGAAAATAATAAAACATCTTAATAATCAAACCATACAGTCTGTATAAGGCATAGCATGAAGAGGAATTAGTATTTTTATTCATTATAATTTTTTCAGAATAATTTTTACTTACTCAAAATAAATTGACAACATTTTTTAATGTAGTTTTTAGATTTAGATTATAGATAGAGTATTACGTCATATGAAAGAGATAAGAGAGAACTATAAAGTTGAAAACTGGCTGTGAAAATACTACATTAAACTATATTATAGTTATAAATTATATAGACATAATTATATGTTGCTGTAGGTCATTGGTATCGCATTGAGAGCATTGCGTTAGCAGTGAAAAGGTCATGGGTAAACGCACACAATTATCAAATGTATATCTTGAAGACACTGTAAGCCACTTTGGACAAAAGCTTTTGCAAAATTCATAAGTTATAAATATATTAAATATAGCCAGATTCACTTTGTTATCTGACTGCAGAATGCTAAAGAAAAATCCAATCAAATCACAAATATGTGATGCATGTGATCACTTTTCTGTTTCCTGTACTTCGTCAAACATATCCCTCTAACTTTCCCAGTCTTCACCTCATTCCACTCATGATGACAACAGTCCCCCACAAGGCCAGGGAGGGTCCTGGTCACATAATTACTCTTTGCTGATCCTAATAGCACATCACAGATGCCGGCACTTCAGCTACCCTCCGTTCAGATGCACCCGGTCAGAGATGTTCGTTACCCTGTGACCCCCCACTTCAGCACCCAGCACCCGGAGAGGGACCCCCAACAATCTTCTACCCCCAACACCCAAGCACCGTTCTCCCTCCACATGCATTGTCCCCTGGGGTTTAATTGGAGCGATGTTCTCTATTGTGCTCGCACTCAATGGCAGTGGAGAAGCCCATTGTGGAAGTGAATGAGGCCAGGAGTGTTCATTAGGTCCTGCAGCTGAATGGGTCTAACTGGGGGTGAGGGCCACAACACACAGCATCCTAGACCTCCATGGAAGGTGAAACCACAGTCGGTCTGACATAAACTGACGGTTGGCCCCCTGAAGGGCCTGAAACTACAGCTGTATTTGTTGTGGCGTCTTTTTTGGTGGCTTTAAGACTAGGTATAAAGAAGGAGATCATATTTGAGAGAAGCAGGGAAAGACAGAGAGAGACAAAAAATGAGAAAGAAGGGAAAAGAAAAGAGGAGAGCAGAAG
This sequence comes from Barbatula barbatula, assembly GCF_947034865.1. Lineage (NCBI taxonomy): Eukaryota > Metazoa > Chordata > Actinopteri > Cypriniformes > Nemacheilidae > Barbatula > Barbatula barbatula. Next base: position 17,781,654 of record NC_136774.1, read on the forward strand.
GTGAGATAATAAAAAAAAATACCTCCCATACAGAAATGTTGCTCGACTAAGATCGGATCTGGAGGAGCTGTTGGGAATAGGTGGAGAAGAACGTTTGGAACAGGACTTGGGTGTGTTCAAATGATTAAAAACATCCAGGGCTGTCAATTGTCTTTATCACACGCTTAGCAAAAAAGCCACATATTTTCCATTTAAGGGATAGTTTACCCAAAAATGAAAATAGAAATGGATTGTACCCATTGACTCCTATTGTATTGACACAAATCCAAATCAAAGGTTTACCAACATTCTTCAGAAATAGTCATACAGTTTTGAAATGACATGAGGGTGAGTAAATACAGACGAATTTTCATTTTTGGTTAAACTATCCATTTAATCTGATATCGTTCATTTTAAACGAAAAACATACTTTGAAACGTTTCAGGGTCACGCAGGTTGAGATCCAACATTGGCCAACAAGATGTGTTAATGTGTATGTGAACTTGTAAAATGTGCAAAAATGGTAACTAGAAATTTTATACCAAACATTCAAGAAAATGCCCACTGTAGACTAAATGAATGTGAATGCTGGGCACGTAAACACCTCTGCAGACAGCAGCTGGCGCCATGCCCTTCAACTGGCATATCGCCAGACCCTTTATACGAGTCAGCTATGATTGGAGGGTTGTACTTGCTGTAAAAAGCTGCAGTATGTTTATTGACTTTTAGTGCAACAAGTGCAGGTTGTTTATAGGTGCAATTTTGCAATTATCAAACAGAGCTTCCTGTAAATGACTCTGTGAACAACAAAGTCCCATAACAATGGCACTTTAAATATTTAGCGTGCATCACAGGTCTATCCTGATATGATGTCATATACAATAAATCATTTACTCACCCTTCTGACAAACAATCATGCTAGTTGAGGGTTTAAGGCTAAACAGTGTTTAGGTCCAACTTTGCTGACCCAGAACGTAAACCGAGCCGCTTAGGTAAACTTACTAAGCTTCCTCCACCCAGACGGCACTGCCTTTAGCCCTGCCAGACCCCGGCTGCCCTGTCACTGGAGCCACAGTACCGAAACTGCCCTGACAAACTCCAGCTCTCGTCCTGATCAACGCTCCTCACGTCACCTCTCACAGCCCTGCTATTGAAGTTCAGGCTCTCCCTGTCTTACACATACACTCATGACCAATGTTTATGGCTTGGAGACCAAAGTCAACAGTGGAGGTCATGCAAATGAACGCACACGTGTACACAAAAGCGTGACTAGATCTTAATGTTAATCTGACATCATAACCATCCTGTCTTGCTTTTCATCCTTTGGTCAAGAGGAGCATGTGTGGGCACCATGTTAGTCCTTTTATACACAAACAGGCTGTCTACAACGCTGCCACTCAAAACACACTCGCACGAACGTGCACAATGATTCATGTGTCTCGAACGTAGCAGGTTTCAGGAACACTTTACCAAGGTTGTATTTGTAAACATTGGTAGCTAACGTGAACCAACAATGTGCAATAGTTTTCAGCATTTGTTTTTTGTTAATGTTAGTTAATGCCTATAAAATTATTCATGTTAGATCACTATGCCTAAGCTATGTTGACAGTTACAACTTTTAATTTGTAAAAATGTAAGGAAACTCATAAGATTAATTAATAATTAATTAGATTCATAAATACTGCATCATTCAGTGTTGCATAAACTAATGTTACAAAATGCAACCTTATTGTAAAATGTTATAAGATTTTTAAGGTTTTACTCTGTGTAGAATGTGTGAAATAATATTAGTTTGTGGGACGTCGACACACATGCAAACCACTTCCACAATCAAAATGACACCAACACATTATTTATATCCCTGAAGTCCTGGGATAACACATTCTCCCACATGTTTCACAGTCTTTTGTGTGTTGGTGAGACACATATACACACTGCTGTGTCTGCCTCGATGGTCTATCCTTTCCTGTTTAGCCTGGGCGTCTGTGGGCAGTAAACAGAGGAGGGCCATGTAACCGCCGTGGCATGCTCACAGACACAAGATGGTTTTCATTGTGCCAGAAAACACACGGCTGATGCAAACACCGCCTTACTAAGATTAAAATATTTTCAGCTGTATCTGTGTCATTGAAAGAACATTCTCACAGAGGCTCTCAGTGGTAAATAATGTGCAAAGACAGAAAAATATCATTAAGAAAATACATGGCAGCTTTTGAATCGTTTTTATACATTTTCATATAGCTTTATATCAGTTTATCTTACAAATATGGTTTCAACTTAATTTTATAAATTATAAAATGCAACTAGATTTATTAAGTCAGTTTAATATAATTAAAAAAATTTCACCTAAAATAATATTTTTCCAGAAGGATGTGTTGTGATAAAAATTATGCAAATTCCGCACATTAAGCAACCAAAATTTAATTTTTTTTTTTAATCTGTCACATTTTGTGATAAAGTGAGATTGGTCTCATGTATACAATATAACACACCAGGTATGATTAGCCATAAATTCATACAAAATTATGCAAACCACTATAGTTTTAGGAAACCATATAAATGTTGTATATGTATGTAATATTAATGCCAACTTTTGTTCTTGACAGTTCAATTACGACAACAGCTCTGCTATTTCTAACTTGCTAACTTATTTTGGTATTGAAGTCAAAACTTTCCTTATTCTAATTTCCCTGCCTACAAATTCTTCAAATCTTTAATTTCATTTTTGCCACTCTCTCTCACACTACACAGATTTAAACCCCCATTTAATTTTTCACCCAGTCCCTCGACTGAACCCCCCCTCACCCGGATTGATCAGCATTATAGTCATGTGATCTTCACTCATATAATGACATCTGTGATCGGAAACAGTGTATCCTCCCACCCATGCGCTGCACATCACACAGAATAAGCTGCCGAAGATGTAAAGCCATCTTGTTCTGCCAAAAGCATGTGGCAGCGAGTACAAACGTCACTGTCTGAACCTAAGATCTGTCTGGGAGAGCTGTCCTGGGATCATATGGTGGGGCGTGGGTTTTAATAGGCAGAAAGGCTGTATAAAACTCACTGCTTTGGTTGTGTTGCAGGCAGCCTTCATACTGTAAAATCCTAAAGTCATTCTCAGCTCCACCCTCTTTCATTGAGGAATATCTGTAGAACAAATGTTTCCCACACTAGAGCTGTTAGTGGCCACACGACGGAGGATGTCTGAAGAGAGGAGAGAGAGAGAGAGAGAGAGAGAGAGAGAGAGAGAGAGAGAGAGAGAGAGAGAGAGAGAGAGTGCTTGAGTGGTTCAACACAAACTGATGAAGCACACACTCAATAGAAGGCAGACCTAGGGCTGTGAGGTGTGTGTAAATGAGCATTGTCCTCTCCGCAGTTCCTCACATCCTGACTCGCACCACATCACAGAACCAGACCACAGCCTGTCCAGCTATACATCTGTCCCCGAGCATCTCGGAGAAAAACAGACAAACAAAAAGCAGGAAGACAACAACAGAGAAACAGACATGTCGGCAAGCCAGATAAAAGAGAAACTGAGTGATGGAGGAAGGATGGGTAAAGCGAAATGTATTCAAAGAAAGTAAGTAAAAGAGGAGAACAGAGAGAGAGGGGTGTCCAGCTGCGTCCCATTAGAGGTGGAGCACAGGAGGTGGTTGGGGTTGGCAGGGGGCAGTGTCCAGGAAGTGCTATGAGGGACATACAGCAGTCTGGACAAGGGATTTATTAGACAAACTGCCCTCTGTCTCTCGCTCACTCGCTCTTTACGCCCTTGGGCCTAGCAAGGGCTACACCAGTAGAAAACTATTAGAGCTTTGGAATTGGGGCCAGACCACCCAGAGACGCACGTATCATAATGGCTACCAGGAGGAAGTCCGCCATCAGCCCTGCAGCTGGAGAGAGACTGAAAGAAAATGTAGATGACAGAGGCAGAGAGAGAAAAAAGAGAGATAAAGAAATAAAAGAGGCAGACTGCTGAGGTTTTGCCACTTGTGAACAAAGCTCTCTTTTGATTTATTTTTTGTTCATTGAGCCTGATGCATTAAATCAAATGATCCCCCAGTATCCTTACTCTCGGTTTTCGCACACTCTCTCTCTCTCTCTCTCTCTCTCTCACGCCCTGGCAGGTTGGAATAGCTCGCGTGCTTGGATTACGAGCTGTATTTAAGAAAACGCGCCCGGAATCCTAGGCCGTTGAGAAATGCGCGCGCTTCGGAGAACGGACGTCCCGCGTTTCTCCGCACAAATTAATAGTTATCGTCGCAAGCCTGAGGGGTAAAATACATATTCAAGGCAAGTCCGAGTCATTTCAGTGGTATGTCCGCATATTAGCATATTCATCACCGTCGCCTGAGGTAACGTAACCAAAGTTTTTAATAACGGCATCTCGCTTTGAAAAGTAACTGAACCGCGACGAGCATGTGTGGAGAATTTGACACAGCCATCCTCCGTGTTAACATTCCGGAGCAGGATGTGTATACTGATAATGATGGTTGGCTCGGACTTCTGAGATCTTTCCTCCATTGTCTTTGATGTTCTTCGACTGAGTTGTATATTGTACCATCCAAACACGCGCACCATCTCTGCAGGCCGCAGGAATGTTTGACTAGATGTGAGGGTACACGTTGGCTCACAAGGTTGAATTAGAGAATGCTGAGTGGAAATACATTGCTCCAGGTACAAATCCCTGCATCCTTCGTTTTTTTTCTTTTCTGATGATGAAACGCAGGCAGAGGTATTTCCATTGAGCCTAGTCCATACCATTTTATACAAATTACGGTTAAACTATAGTCATTTTCATGACAACATAGTGAATTTGTGGTTAGTGTGGTTTTACAACAAAGCCAGAATACTATATTCTTTTAGTCAAATCATGGTCAGTTTTAATTCTAGAGGTTGGCTGAGTTGTTGTTCCGTCATTAATGTTGTATGCAGCTAGCCATGGCCTAACACAAATATTTGCCTTTCATTACATGAGAACCGCACCTACCAAATGACAGTATACATTTAATAAATAATCAAGTTAATAACCACAAAATTACCACATTAAACTTGTGTCATGATCGCGTTGGTGAGACACGGACAGAGGACCCAGACGCAGACAGCGGGTAAGGGGTTAACAAACATTTATTACAAAAAGACATAACCAAAACCCACGAGGGGCTAACATAACAAAACAGGGACGTATGATAACATGACAAGACAGAACTAAGATTAACAACACTAAACAGGACTAAAATTAACTTTACACGTGGACTACAAATCACCAGACTAGACTAGACACAGGAACTCACTAGACTAGACACAGGAACTCACCATACAATCACAACGAACCAGCACAGGTCAGAAGACAACGGGGCATTAAATAAGGGAACAAATCAAGAGGTGAACAGGTGTGGGGCTTGAAATAATTAACAAGCAATAATGAGGAGATGAGAGGACGGGAACAGAGACGAGACTGGAGAGAGTGTATGGCAAGCCATAAGGGCCATAAATCACTCTCTCCACATTAAACATGAGGTTCTGTCATGATCCTGCCACTAGACCAAGAGAAACCTGACATAATGCGGCAGAATCATGACAGCTTGGAAGAAATGCTTCTGAGATATGGCAGCTTTAAAACTTTTTTAATATTTTAAAAACAGCTTTTGGAGATTGATAGATTATTCTGTGTTGTAAGAAGGCATATCATTTTCTAAAAATTATTTTAAATGGGTTTAGTGGCTTAAGAGACATTTTTTAAGATGACCAAAGTGTTGTATTTCAAGGAAAGAGCAAGACGTGCAATTCACATTCGTTTATGCATTTTTCACCCAGGTCTCGGAGTTCACTTTAAAAAGTGAAGCGTATTCATGCGCAGGTAATTATTAAACCACTAGAAGCTGTCCAACACAAAGATTTACAGAGAGAGTGTCCCTGCCAGAGAGTGCGAGAGAGAGAGAGATCAAAATTATAGTATGGGGAGGGTTTATTCTCCATCTGACCACATTGTCATACTCACATGGTTGGTCATCATTGGCTTTTATGCTACAGGCTCCGGTCGGGAGATTTAATACTTAAGCTATTCAATCATTAAGGTGTTTTATTCTTTTTGCCTCTGCCTTCTCTCTCCCTCGTAAAAAATAATATTTGTCTTTCCAACTGTACTGTGAACCACAAAGTCCTTATGTTTTATTTTCATCTGCGCTGTAAAACCTTGTTCTTGCCCTCAGTCCCACCCGGTTATGGGCAATTACCTTGTTCTGTAACTGTACTGTGGCGTGTATTCACGTATATGTATGTGCGTCTGAAGATGTATGAGCTAAGCTGTGGGGAAGCCACACTCTGGGCAGGAGGTCAAGGCTACTTGAGATTGCGAGTGTGTGTAATATGTGCTTTAACTTCTCTTGGCCTGGCATACACACAGAGAGGGAGAAAGGGATAGATATTTCTTTGCTGAAGACAGGGTAAACCCGGAAATGAAGTTTAAATACATTTGAGAGAAAGGCCAACATGGACTCATTACCAAGGTTTCATCACTAAACAGCCAAACCTAAGAAACCCAAGTGAAACAACTTATACCATCATTCTCATGCCTGCTACTTGAAAAGTATTTCACTGCAGTGACTGTCAAGATGTTTAACATCACATGGTGCTTGAGTACTCTGTCAAATCAGCTAATATTATTACTGCCTCGTTAGCTAATCAAAGCGCTAACTTATGACATGAGCTGAGTGATGCTGTTAGCATTGTGAAGAGGCATCTTCAGTGCCGGTCATTTCTCTCCTCTACTCCAGCAGGCTCATTAGTGGACTTATTGGATGATGTGCTCATTAGGGATGCAAGCAGTGGACTTGAATACAACAGCCTCGTAGCACAACGCTATTGCTATGTTCGGAATTGGATGCTACCACTCCACTATTTTTTCAATATGTACACTGTTTAGAATGTAGATTTTATAAATGCAGGGACAGCCTGAGCCTAATTCCCCACCTAACCTTTTATTTCCAATATGACAAATGTGTAATATTTTTCCTGACAAATAAAGAATGTTGAATAACTTGAGAAGATAAATATGACAAATGGGGTCAAATGGGTCATCTCTGTCACGGGTCAAAAATTTCAAATAGATTTGTGCTCCTATTCAGCAATACTGTTTATTGTGATAATCGATTAGCAAAATATTGTTACAGTTGTAACATTGTTACAGGGCAATTAAAAAAACAGTGAATAATTCTAGATTACATTAGCATTATTGTTTACATTTCTTTTTTCTTACAAAAGCTTACTTTATATCAATAATACTATTTTTTTATCAGAATACTCTACAATATATTGACAATGTATAAGAAGAATGTATTTAGCTTTTTAAGTGTGTTAACCTTTTTTAATTCAATAAATAACAGCATAAGTGTTGCTGTTGACAATAGTAAATATAGCAGACGTAATGCAACAGAGTATTGTGATACCGTGAAATACCTTCATGATAAAAATCTTAGCAATTATTGTGATGCGAAAAATTAGTGTTATCACATGCCTATACTTCCAAACATGTTATGCAGGCTCACACAAAAATGATAAATGTAAGCTGGAATGACATGTCTCTACTGCTAACAAGTTATAAACCTGGTTTGAAACCAGGTTTATTTTTTCTGGCTAGAAAAAAATATTGATTTGTTCAGTATTCAGTATGCAAGAAGCTAGTATTCCATTCTTAATACCAATGCACACGAGGTTGGTAATGGTGTAAAATCGTTTAATGGAAAAATAGTAATGCTTTTACTTTTTTGGTTTGTTTTTTGAAATGTGTTTGATCGCATCTTAAATAAAGGTATACAATGTAAATTTATCAAACTATACCCGATACTGTATATTATCATCCAATTTCTCAAATTTACTTAAGGTGGGAGGACGTGCTGATAACGGTTCATAGGCCTTAAACGTATAAACGAAGTTGTTAGATTTATAACCTGTAGTGTATATGAGCGTTTCATGGCCTTACAAATACAGAAAAGTGAGCATCCATTTGACCAGCTCCAAATTAAACATTAACTCCTGTTCTCTTGTTAAAGCTTTTAGCACGTCACTCAGTAGGTCGTAAATACCTTCTCATTGCCTCTTCCCCACCTCAGTGTGTATACCTTACAGTAATGAGCTTTGCTATATTTGTGCATGAAATTTGATTATCACATGTCCCTGACCACCATCAAAAATAAATCCATCGTCCTAAATATAAACACATATTTTCACAGTGCCCTCAGTTACTACACTTACACTTATTGTTATTACTTAAGTCTCCTCAATTAAACACACACCGAATGCCCATTTCACATTCTCTGAAAACATCTGTTTTTCATTCAAAATAATCCATAGATTATTTGTTGTTGTTAAGATTTGAGTTTAGATTTTTTATATTTGCCTTCAAAGTTTTGAGAATGAGCCAGTATAATGAACAATGAAAAGCAGCAGCTGAGGTAAATCAGTGAAGCACAGAGATGACCATGGGCATGGAAAGATGGTGTATTCAGTGTCAGCATTAGGTTACAAACAGCATTGTCAACACTTCTCTCTCATTCTCCCCTCCTCTCACTCTCTCTCTCTCTCTCTCTCTTTTCCCACCCTGCAAAACCCATCTAATGTGCCCTTCACTATAATTGGCACCCTTGGTAAATAGGAACTTAATTAAAGTAAAACTATTTGAAATTGGGAAAATATAACATTGTGGAATTGTTTTATCTTAAACACCCTGGTCACAATTATTGGGACACTGTTCCAAAAACAAATATTCTGCTCTCATGCGAAGACAAACTCCACCATATGAATCTGCCATACTGGAACTTCAAGACTGAGGTCTATGGCCATGAAACACATTTTTTTGCAGCAGCAGCACTAAAACAAGATAGGTTTGGTGCACATGGTGCCCCATGTCCACAGTTAAATACGTCACCAGATCTTTATAGTTGTGAACCTACTTTTATACCAGACGTTCTGGACACATCTTGTTCAGATACATGGCATCATGTTTTATATCAAATACTAAGAAATAAAAAAAATCTAAACCTGACTTGCTCTGCTAGAAATATTATAATGGGTCATTAATAAATCTTCCATCAGCACACTGGTTCAAAATAAACATCAAAATCAACAAGAAATGTGTCACAGGATGCAAAATCAAGAATTCTGCCATAGCCATCCCAGTTCTCTGATCTGAACACTATAGAAAATGAGTGGGATGAACTGAAGATAATAGAGCACCAACATTTGAAGGATTTTAAGAGATTCTGTGTGAATGAATGGACTCGGATGACTTGCCATATATTCTCAAACCTTGTCAGACATAAAAGAAAAGAAGAGCTGTTTTTCATACAAATGTAGGTTGCAGAAAGTTTTGAATACAAGGGTGCCAATAATTGTGACCAGGATGTATTATAGAAAACAAATATATTCACAATGTGATATTCTCCCCACTTCAAATTTCTTTACTTTAATGAAATGTTGGAATATTGTAGATTTTTGTAAATAAAAGATCAAAAGGAGAAACAATGCAGATTTATTTTTACAGCCTTCTTTGCTCAGATTTAACAAGAGTGTCAATAATAGTGGAGGGCACTGTATTCCTGGGCTCCTGCTTCATTTTGGCTATTGAAACACACCATAGGTTGTTATGTCTTGCACACTTTCAAGCTCTCTAGCCATTAAAAGTTTGACACATTTACACGATATGCATCATATGACTGCATTGGTCAATAATGCATCAGTAGGAATTTCCCATCCGTTCCTGTCCTGTCTATACACTCTTCTAGGAGGATCAACAAAAATCTGATCTGGCCGTGAATAAAAGCCGTTCTCTCCCATTTTCAATTCTTTTATACTCTTCTCCTTCCATGTATAATTAATGTCCTGAGTCTCTCCCTTTCCCCCCTGCTTTCTTCCTCTGCCTACCATTATCCTGGATTGTCTATTTTCCTATGCTGCGTTTGTTTTTCTGCTGCATTCCAGGGTTCCACTGCCGCGTTAAAGCCGGATTCTTGAGTATAAATGGATTACATCATTGTTATTGAATAGATATTGCTAATTCAAACGTGCTGTATGGATTTGTTTTTAGAAATCAAGTACAGTAAGTGTTTGGGGAAGAGCAAGAGAACCAGACAGGTCAAGCAAAAACAGAAACGGAGAGAAAGCTGCAGGAGCAACTTAAAGAGAAACTTAATCTAAACTTTATTTCTGATCGCGACTGTTGGGTTTGGAGGTAGAGGCGAGCTTTGTGGCCGGCTGTGTTTGGGTTTCTCTCCGTCTGCTGACAGCTTTCTCTGTCGGATCGTGGCAGGGCGCTTCCCAAAGCGCCACAGCCAATCATGCCAATCAGAGTTGACATTTAGAGTGGGCCTCAGAGTTAGGCCGAGCTACAGACTGACCCGTGAGCTCTGTTAACAATACAACTCAGCAGATTTCAGCACCCGATTAGCTCCCAAACACTGCTGTAGTTTGATGTTTTCGAAAAGTACAAATTGAACTGGGCTTTAATTGAGTGCTGGATGAGAAAAACATAAGGTTATATGCCTGCATTCTGCATAGCTGGGCAAATTAGCTCTGTTTTGGGACGTGTTACAGCACACGATTTCTGAATCTGTTCCCTCCCGTCCAAACAGGGAGGACAACTTGTTGAGGACAAGTTGCATTAACAAAAACACACAGGCGTGTGTAATACTGAGAAAAAATTATAGCGATAAAGCAGGAATAAGAGAAATCTGTGATTATGCCCATGAGTTTTTCGAACCACCCAGACCCTAAAATGGAAAAAAATCGACATTGTCCACTTCCTCTCCTCAGTCCATTCCTCCCACTCACTTTCTGACACTCCCAGTTATGTTATATCCGCTCGTAAAGGTGAGAGACTTTGAACCCTGTTGTTAGAGAGTCTATTGCCCGTCCACTGTAGACAGCTACAGGCATTGCATGGCCATTTAACATCAGGAGGTAGAATAAGAGAATGGTACTAGTTCTTGAAAATCGATTTTTGTATCACATACCTTGGCTTTTGGCTACAAAGCGTTCGAATTGTTGGTGGGGCATGTTGTCACACTTGTTGATACCATTATTAAACACTGCCTGACTATACAAATTTCTATTTTAAATGTAAACCGTTTATAAAATAAAGCTTAAGATCCTCTTTGTCAGAGGATTACAGTAATGATACACATTACAGTCTCAGCCATTTTAACCGATCACACCAAACAGTCACAGTCTTTTTAAACAGGGCGTGTGAAAAAAGGGCAGCACCGTTTCTCTGACCTCTCATTCTCAGTGTAACACACTTGGCTCTTTTCGTTTTCCATCTCCCACGTTGCCCCAGCTCAGTGTCTGTTCCTCTTTTCTTTTTGGTATCACACTGTCCATCGTTGTCTTTTCCTTCTCTCCTCCCTCTATCTCTCTCTAGTGCAGATGTTGTAGCAGTAGCAGAGGTCAGAGGTCAGTAAGGGTTTGGGTTTCCTGAGCAAAGCCTCCTGCAGCGCTCGGTACGAGAGCTTCCTTCAGCACAGCCCACTCACTGCAGCCTTCTCTGAAAAAATATAAGTCCTCAAGAAGCACAGGGGAAAGAAGACAGAGGGAAATTATTATTTTTCTTCACCACCTATTATGATAAAATCTATATTTTGCATAAAAACGGTATCATAGGAATTTATAGTAAATTATTTAAATTCTTAACTTAATTATCATTCATAGTAATGATTCTCTTTAGTTAAAACATTTTAATACAATGATTTTTGTATTAACATAAAACTACAAATACACATGAACTATGAAAATAAAAAGTATTTCATTGTAATTACAGTAATAAAAATTGTTATGTAACAATGACAAAATCATCAGGTACAAAATTAATCTACTAAAAAACAGGCTAAATTTATTTTATATAAATTATTTAAAAATATATTTTTACTTTATTAAATTATAAAACATGAATACATTTGATTATTTATAAAAAAAAACATAAAAATGAAATATGAATATGATAATAATATGATACTGTCTAATTTTGTTTTTTTAGGGTGACAATCCTTTATTGGATTGACCCATATCTTTAAAGAAGTTAGATTTTTTGCTAAATGTGTTTCTTTTCATATGTTCATGTTTGTAAGTCTGTGTTTATGAAGAGCTCGGAGGTCCAACTGCCCCGCTCTTTATAAACACATCAGTTGGGTTGACAGTGCACAGTAGGAGTGAATCACGAGGCAGAGAACTGCAGCACAGCCCTCATAAAAAATCACTTCTAATTTATTTCCCCCCAAATTGGAAAGTGCACGCTCACACCTGACTAAATCATCACGCGTCAACAGGAGACGGCCCCCCGCTGCACACTTGCGAAACCTGAGCCCAGCTTTGCTGCATGGTCTTAGGCCGGCCAGGCAGAAAAAACACACAAATACATTGCACACCCTGTAATGGATTGTGCAGATGTGCCGGCCCAGATAGCCCCATTCTCAATATGGGCCCTACTATTCAAAGAACCTTTATCAAATTTGTCATGTCTTTTTTCTTCTCCATATCTTTCTGTTTCTGGTCGGGATGGCCTCAGAATGCCCTCTAACTCTTTCTTGGGTTTCCCTCTGCCCTATTACCCTCTCTTCTCCTCTACCATCTCCCCTCCCTGAATTCCCCCCATCAAGCTCATCTGTCACTTTGTGTCAGTTGTCATTTCCTAGAGGGGCGTCCATGCTTGGCATGCTTTAGAAAAAAAAATGTTCATGCTTGTTCATCTTTATTTTCTTCATGACCGGTTTGCTGATCAGATCATTTCCCCTGTATGTTATTTCACACCTTTTCTCAGTTTCTCCAGGTCCCGTACACTTCGCTTTGTTCACACTTTCTTTCATTTTCTCTATTTTCTTCTGCCATATCAGACACAGCTTACCACAAACTTGACATATACCAAACAAACTGCACAGGTGCCCATGGGAAAGAAAGTAGAAAGAGAGGTTGAGGTCTGGAGGCCTGATCATTCACTATTACTAGTACCATGCGATAATGCAAATTCCTTGATATGATATGCATACCCATGCCCCATCTCACAAAATTACAATTTAATATACACGATTAATATTGATTTTCTGTTTGTGCACGCTTCTAAACACCAAATTATTTGGAAACCCAAATAAACATCTAGTAAAACAGGCTAGTCCTTACCTTAGACAGTGGTGTCATGGGAGTTTGGGGCGAAAGAGAGATTCCACGGCTGACTGATGTTCTGGCTTGGCACAGAGTGAGGGACACCAGGAGTCAAAGGTCAGACAGGGTTAGACTGTCAATGCTAAGACATAGGGCGTTTTTACTCTCTCTCTCTCTGCCCTTTCTCTCTAGGGCCATGCCAGATGTTAAAATGTATGTAACTACTGACAGGCCTACACAGATATTTCTCTCAGCCTGTGACTGACCCTTATGACCTCTGTTTCTCACAGCTGTTGTACTGTAGAGCACTGCTTCCAGAGATGGCACAGAGAACAGAAGATAAATGATGTTACAACATTTTTGTTAGGTTTATTTTGCTGCTTTTTGCCGCATTGAAGGAAGGTGAGGATAATGTTGAAGACAAAAATAAAAATGTGAATAATTACGAAAATATGAAGTGAATTCCACAACAAATGTTAAAATATGTTGCTTCACAATGTCATCACGAATGTCAAAAGAAGGTATATATGCTTATTCAATGTATTTATTATTTATATGCATAATAATAAATATGATAAATAAACTATAATTTTCAACTCAGAAAAATTATAGTATGTCAATGTAAATAAATTCTTGGTTCAACAAAAAAAGTTACCGGTCGCCTTTAATAATTTTAAATTGAATTAACTCAACTCAACAAGTTTAGTCGACTCACAAATTCATTGAGTCAACTAAGTTGAACTAACATTTTTAAGGCAACCATTCTAAAGTGAACCAAAAAAATATATATATATATATTTTACAAAATATGTTTTGTGAGAGACTAGGAATTTTCCTGAAAGCTACAAAGTGCTGTAATTTCTTGAGACACCATGTATGGTGTCCTAAAGAATAATACATATCCTTATCCTTTATTAAAGCATGGATTATGAATTACTTGGTACTGAATTACTTTATCCTCACTGAACTCACATAGTCTGCTGACATAAGAAAATGCTGTGCTCCTAATATAATACTTAAAGGTGGTAAATGAATTTGAATTTTAGCTGAGAGCATGGAAAGATAAGGGTCTGGATTTTGTCACATTCAAATTGCGGAAGTGTTTTTACCCCTTCGTCCCTTAGGCCACTTTAATCTGCAAAACCACTGTATTTCAAACTTCATGTAGCAACAAGCCAAACAGAAATGACACTCAGTGTTGTCACGACCACGCAAGGCGGTTTCGACAGGAGAAACACATTGGGATGTGATTTCCATGGGTGACCACTGAGGCTAATAAGACAAGCAAACATTTTTACAAACAAACACATCTGTTAAGGCACTGTCTCGGGTGATTAATCACCATAGTAATTGTAGTGTTGTTCCCCCTACCAACAAGTCAGGTTCTGTGCTGTAGGAAACGTGATCTGGGCTAATACAACCTGCAGAGCTGTGCTAAGTTGTGTTTGTGTTATTACAGCTTGTCCAGCTGCATAAGCAGTGATGCCTTGAAGAACCAAAAACACCCCGAGACAAATCCAAAGCCATACATCACCAGATTTAATCATCACGATACACCATCTTACCAAACTAAACTGACAGACATTAGCAAATACAAGTATAAGTGTATGCAAAATCCAATTTAAAGGATTAGTTTATCTTGTCATCATTTACTCACCTTCAATTTGTCCAAATCCATTTGATTTTCTTTTTCTTGTGAAATGTGGGTAAAGCATTAAAGTGAGTTATAATGTACTGCCATTGTATTGAATCCATCCAAACAGATTAAAAACTAATAATTAATGAACCAATTCGAATAGGTTTCAAACCCATGACATGAGAATAAGAAAATGATAACAGAATTTAACTAAACAAATGTAAAATTAAAATCAAATAAAAAAATCTCACACTACTATATCAGACTAAGCTTAACATATTCAAATGAAATATAATCATACCAAACCAAAGACAATCCAATATTATCATAAGATTTTCATATCTAAGTACATAAAAACACCATGTCAAACCATGACATGACATCATTTTAAACAAGCAAGGGTTTTGTTGCAAACCTGTTCCACTTAATTTAAAGGTGCTGTGCTTTATTTTTGAAAGATTTATTGACAGAAATACAATGCAATATAATGTCACTATGTGTTCAGGTGTGTATAAAGACCTTACATAATGAAGTGTTATGTTTATCTTACCTTAGAATGAGGTATTTCTATCAGCGTGGCTCCACTTGCATGGAATGTAGTTGCAATGTCGCCATGTTGTTTCTACAGTAGCCCTAAATGGACTCTACAGAACGTGTTTAATAAATGCATTACCTCATTCAGGAAAAAACATCTTAATCCTCTCTCAGCCTCCATAGTGGTTTGAAAGGGAGGGGATGGTATATAAGCCATTGGTTGCAATTTGCAAACCTCACCGCCACACGGAAACTTCTTTCATCATTTGCTCACCCTATTCCTTTCTTTATTCTGCAGGACATAAAAGCTAAACAACATTGAGGCCTATTGACTTCCAATGAACACAAAACCACTAAGACATTTCTCGAATATTTTCTAAGACATTAATAAAGTAAGTCATGCATGTTTTTACTAACAGGTGTGACTCCTAAAGTGCCTTGTGCATACTGATCAAAAACCTTCTGTATTGGTTTGGTAGGTATAATTATCAAATAACGAATATGTTGGAAAAAGGCACACTTTAATTGCACAGTAAGTAGCTTTATATGAAAGCATCTGACAAATAAAAGTGTATATTCAGCACTGCAATCAGGTTTGACACCCCTATCCTGCTGCTGTGTGAACACAGTCATAGAAGCTGAAGTTACGGCCAAATCCCCATTTCCCACCTCTCCTCCAGCATCACTGGAGACCTCCAAAAAGACTCCAAAATGTGGCGATTAGAATCTGTGTAAACCAACTCTGCCTCCTACGTTTCTCTCTCCTCTTTGTCAGTCTCTAGCGCTCTATCTCTCTCTCTCTTTCAATCCCTGTGTGGTTGTATGTAACATCAGTAAAGCTGTCAAGCAGCACAGCCAAGATAAACAGGCCGAGGGCTGGGTTCAGAGGTGAGAGGGGCTGAAATGTTTTTCCTAAGGAACTGAGGGACCCCTGGAGAACCACAGCTGGGGCCAGGCAAGGGCCAGCGGGGAAGACGATCCCCTCGATCGCCCTCTCCACACTAACACATTGGCCAATCTTCTCTCTCTTTCTTTCTCTCTCTCTCACTCACCCTCTCCCGCGTTCTCTCCAATCTGCATCTGTGTACACAAATACTCTCAACAGGATCCCCTTCACACGTACACACACGCACACATTCATTCACTCGCCGGCTTGGCTCTTTAAATCACCGCTGTGTCAACACAAAGGCCAACACTTGCATACACTCTCACACATGCAGGTACACATATAGTGTTGCGAAAAACCTCAGTCTACATTAAAATAAAAAATCATAATAAAACTTTTGGGATTTATACATTTTTAAGGTATTTTTATAAATATTGAAACGAATATTTAATGAATGCTGTGGAATGAATAAAACATACACCACACTATTTCTAAACAATGCCTGCTCAAATTCTTTCATTCCAATTTTCTATTTATGTTAATTCATTCAAAAACTATATGCAAGAAAATATCTGTAGTTAATAAACTAATAAACTATAATAAACTATATTAATTAAGTAAAATGCACAAGCATTTACACAAGTGTACTGGATTGTTAAGCAGCAATAAAATTGTCAATTATAAGCACCTCTTACAGAAACGTATTAAATGAAATAACTGCTTGTTCTTTTGATGAACTTTGAAATGTCTATGCAAGCATTCAGGACAGAAGAGCTCTGCATCCTGTGAGCATATGGTACAGGAGTGTCTTGGGAGGGGTGAGACTACTCACCCGAAAGTGACCTTTCTCCATCTCTCTGGCTCCCTCTCTTTTCATAGAGAGTAAGAAAAGGTCCACACAGAAGTAAAGGGAGAAAGGGAAAGCATTCAGGTGCAAAAGGAAACCAGAAGCACAATAACTCAACTAGAGTTATAGCAGAAAAATTAAGCTCAATTTACTTCCACAGAAGAGATTGAAAAACAAGTTGCACAAACATTATACTTAAAAAAAGATGCAAACTAACTGCTCTTGTGGAAAGTTATAATAAAGACGGTTGACCCAGTTTACTAATAACCTGTATGTGACTGTACATTAAAAACAGTGGTGGGAAATTAATTAACGAAGTGAAAGAGAGAGACCAAAGCATGATATTGATGTCCAGAAAAACATGGAAAACTGGATTAAAACAATAAGAAAAAACAGAGAAAGAAGAACAGTGGAGGGTGAGAGAGTTGACTCAACAGCACTCATACCCTGCCATCTGGATCAGCATTCATACATGTAATGTAGTTCAGAACAGAAGAACTCGTCTAGGATCCAATTCCTTTCTGGTTGCAAAAAGCGGATACTGGTTCAGCGCTCCAACCCTGGGATAAAGTGTGAAAAAAAATACTTACAGTTAAATAAATAAAAAATACTTGGTTAAATGGCAAGACTATGAGTCAAGTTTAAGGCAAGGGTTTTGACCTGCAAAAAAACAGCAGGTTGAAAAGTAAAACAGAGTACAATGGGAAAGTCAAATCAGTCAGGAAGTTCTGGCCCCGCAGTGTCCGTATCAATTAACCTCTTTACCTTTCTGTGTTTTCTAGCAATGTGAAAGCAACACTATCTCTCAGTCACTGGTGAGTGTGTGTGATGTTTTTGGATATGGTATTTAGCTTGGTGATCAGAAGTGTAAATATTTTTTTAAATAATAATGCTTCACTGCTTTAAGAATATGTTAGAAGACACTGTCAATGGCGACGTGAAGATATCTCCTTTTTAAGAATTTCTACTTTCCACTTCATTATTTTCAACCATCTTCAGACAATTATTTTATTTAAACCTGAAAAAATCATAATTTTTTTTTTGTATTTTACAGAATTTCATTTTGAATAAATTAAACAATAATATGCATCAATGCTAAATTATTGTAGCATAGTACTTTATTATTTCCTATTCATTGTATTGCTAAAGTGTAGCAGGGTACTACAAAGAATAACAAAGATGAGTAAAAATTGCATATATTTATGATGGAAATGAGGACATGAGAAAAAAGTGGTGCAGTTTATTCCTTTACCTGGCCCAGGATTTTTCTTTCCCAGCGCTCAGTTTCCTGTCACTGCTCCCCATCAATCTGCCTGGCCCACAATGGTCTGTGACAGAGCCAGGCAGGACCGCAGGGGAAGACAAACAGTGGTGGACACGCAGCTCACTTCCTCTTCCCCCCGTCATGGTACACACATGGGGGTCTGCCACCCTGCTGGACTCCCTCGTGCTGCACGCCACATCCTCTCGACACATAAATACCTAGAAAAAAAACTTCCTGCCCTTCACCAAAACATGATCCAGGAACAGTAGAACATGAGAAGGCATGGGGGAGGGGGAGATTAAAATAAGAATATTTGGCAGCAAATGTATGCATTAATATACAGACATATTTTGTGGCAGAATTTTGCTGTTCCAATGTGTCACGGTGCATGTTGCACCCCAGCAGACATCCAAGGCTGCGAGTTCAAACACCTGAAACTGTAGAATATGGAGAATCCCATGCAATTATATTATTTTCACTTCAGCTTCTCCCTACGCACAGCCCAAAGACGTCCTTTCATTCTCTCTATCTCACTCACTCAGCATCTGTTACATCTAAACAGCCCACTTAACCTCATCTCTGTCACTTTCTCCACCGGCGACGGATCTCTGAGGTCTCTCACAATGCATTCATGACAGAAAAGGAGAGCAGAAATCCTTAGCAAAATTACTAGAGGACATTAATCATTAGGGCAGATTATAAGCAGACCCTGTGCTGCCAGATGCCTCTCTGTTTGAGCCTCTGCTCTGCAATCTCAGGGCACTTCACCTCCGCTGCTTCTGCCTCTCAGGGAGGAAGGCCATTGTTTCTGGCCAGCTTTTATTTCTTTATTCCTAACATTTTTTAAATAAGGCGCATTAGAGAGGTCTCATCATCTTTTCCCGCTTTTCAGACCTCCTCAGCTTTGAACTTGGGGGCTGAAAACCGCAACCCACTTCAGAACCTTTAGCCCTGTGCGGCCACACACACGCACACTCGTATGCACACGCAGAAACCCATGCGCATACATCACAAAAGACTTTTTCCTCCATAACATGGTGCTTCAGCACAAAAAATAGTCCCAGAAAAGGTTCTCCAAAGGCAACAAAAGGCTAAGGGGAATATCACACACACACACAGTCCTCTCTTGAAGGATTAGGGCAGTATTTCTAAAAAAGTAGGGTTGCTACCTTACAGAGTCTCTTTAAGAGTGATAAGTAGTCTCCACCTCCTCTCGTCTTTCGGTTAAATTAAAAATGGTGGTAAGTTTTCATGGTAATATTTGGTTCTCCACTGCTTTATGTGGTGTTTGGTGACACTGGAAAAGTATTAGGGATTGACTCATACCTGTCAGCTGGGTGAACAAACAGAAATATCAGACAAAAACCTCAGAGCATCAATACGTTGGAACTATATTGCATGGCCTGAAGGGAAAAAGGCTCCATTGCCTGCTATTTATTAAACTAATATTAGCAAATACCATTTGTCCTTAATCAAACCCTAAGACCCCTTCAACAAAGGCATCAAAGGACACAACATTTAATAGTTTTAACTAATACAGCTGGGTCCAGACAGTTGTTCCTGTTTCTCATTTAATGTTTTTCCTTTTTCTAAATATATTATCTACATAACAATTACGAGATATTTATAGTATTTGGTATGCATCTATACTTAAATAAAAGTAAAGAGTTTTGACCTTGGGCAATGTAACAAATATGCTCAAAACCCGAAATACTGCAAAATCATAAATATTCAGATTTACTTTACATACGATATTTTTATATAACTGTTTAAGAATAATAATACTTTATTTAGTTCCAGGTATTCATTGAATTTGGCATACGAAGTTATTGAAGCTATGTATTTTACATCCTTTTATATTTATCTCAAGACACAAGTTAAATCCACAATGATATATTATACATAATGTTGCCATTATGTTTTATAAAGACCCTGTTTTAACTAAACTACTTTTTACAGAGAGAGTACATATTATTTTAAAAATACCGCTGGTGTCAATAAACGGTGTAATGTTAAGCAAATAAATAATTTTGTTAAAATGTAATATTAATTTACAAATATAAATTCACACACAATTATATTTTTAATTGTGAAATACTCTTCTTATTTTTAATCCACTTTTTTATTTGCTTTCGACACACGTGAGCAGCTACTTCCAAACTGTGCTTATAGTTTCCTCTCCTCGTTTCCTCTCTTGCACACATCTACAAGCATGAGCAAAATGACAGTAAATGCATTCACACCAACCCAGATCCTATACTTGGAAGTCAGAATAAGAAGTGGTGCATAGTGAAGGGCAGCATCTTGAAACTATGAACGATCGGAAAGGACGCATTTGGACAGCTTCTGAGCCACGGCGTTAAACAAGTAGGTGCAACAAATCCGGATTAGCCCTGTTTTTCACTGGATTATCTGGTATTGTTTTACTATCGAGTCCAACACACACACACAAACTCTCTCTGCCTCTTTCATTACCTCACACCACTAGGCTGTGTAGAGTGGGGTGGGGGAAAGGTGCTCGAGAGCGGTGGAACATTAAGTGTTTCGCGTCACCCGGTGAACTCGAGACTATTGTGCCCGTATGCTGGCCCGTATCTGGGAGGCAGGGGCTCTGCCGTGTTAAGATCCCTTAAAGGTAGTACTAGGAGAGTGAAGTGCGGAGAGGCTTCATCCTGCTCTCTCTCTCTCTCTCTCTCTCTGCCCGCTGCCTCTTCACTTGAGTATGTTCTTTGGTATGTGTTGCTCCCCAGTCATTGTGTTTCTGGTCTCTCAATGGCCTTATCTCACTGGTGTGGCATCTGTCCAATAGTTTTAACGCAATAACACTCGAATTGACAGCAACATAGTGTGTTTGACAATGTCGTTCGTTTGTCTATATAGGCACAAATGCTGCTTTAATGGATATCACCAAACTAGTCCAAAAAACAATTAGTATTAGTATAAAATCTGCTTAAGCACGTCCTTTCGTACGATAACGCATTGGAATCAAATAATTAGTGATTTAAGTGAACCTAAAGAACACTGAAAATGTGTGCTGGTCCAGAGTTAACTATCCTCCCTAAAGTCCGTGTCGGTGATGAGGCGCGGCCGAGGAGCGTGAGACGGGACAGCCATCTCAGGAGGGAGCGAGGCAGAAGCGGGGAGGGAGTTAGACGCGGAAGACCAGGACTGGCTGTTTGATGGCCATTCCAGCTGAGCAAACAAAAACACCCCAAAACACGATGGACCTGGGAGTTGGAAAAATGTACAGGTCTGCTTAGAGGTCAGATTCCTAACCGTATCTAATTCAATTTCACAAACTGTAAGAAAACACAGATCTCCACGGAGCCTCTCCTTACAAACAACACACGGGCTTTCATCCGTTATCACAAAGGCATCAAGACAACGGGTCAATTCGTCCCGAAGCAAGTTACTCGAGCGCGGAGCGTAACAGTTACAGTTTCAAAATAATAAATGTGTTGAACCCAAATATTGTGATTTGTCCGTCTCGCTTTTTAACACACAAGTCTCCTCGAGGGGCTCCCGCCACGGTGTCAGTAGCCCGGAGAAGCTCGCGCGCTCGTGTGGTCCGGTCAGCTCTGCTAAAGACATTAGTGCTGCGCTCGAGGAGAGCGCGGGAGGCTCATAGACAGCGCTCACTTCTCTAAATAAACATTAGTCTTAAAAAGTTTGGCCCCGCGACCTCTCTCTGATCGCATTTCACTCTGGATAGTAAACTTCGTTTTTATCGCGGGACTTTCCCGTTCTTTCCGAAAACAGTCTTCGGTTTGAAAAGATATATACCTACATTGAAAAAGTTTCTCTTTCACCTGGCTCTAGAACAGACACGTATCTAATTTCTTTATGGGTGGAAAGTAGACCCCATAAATGTGACACGGAATTCAGTTTACATTTTCAAGATGAAAAGACATGCATGCGGTTGGTAAACTGGATGATTCCAGAAAACCAAAAGTCATTATTTTGTTTAGACAGACCTCAAAATTTCACACTAAGGAGTCTCTCGAAAGTGTGACAGAGAAACTATAGAAGAAGTCCACGTTTCCCTTGAATTTTTCATTGCTTAAATTGTCTGTTGCTGATAGTTTCCTGGGGCTGTCTAAATTGAAAAATCACAAGCTTTGTTGCGACC
This sequence comes from Barbatula barbatula, assembly GCF_947034865.1. Classification (NCBI taxonomy): domain Eukaryota; kingdom Metazoa; phylum Chordata; class Actinopteri; order Cypriniformes; family Nemacheilidae; genus Barbatula; species Barbatula barbatula. The sequence continues at coordinate 17,804,075 of NC_136774.1, forward strand.
TCTGTATTTAAATGCAATTTACTAAATTGGAAAAGTGCTGGAGTTTATTTAGTTCTGCTTGCTAAAAGCGAACACTCATTATTATATGTAATATGCCCGTGAACTCATTTTGAGAGGTGCCCATGTACGACTTTATTTGCGCGTAAAGCTGAAAAAGAGCCATGCTGCTCAAAGGCTGCAAATGTCTTTGTAAACCAGTAAATGAGTTAAACAAGATAATAAACCACCTTCAATCAAACGCAATAATTTCCGCCAGAAAGAAGGTCCAGCCTACTGTAGAGATTTTTGCGCATGCACGTTGCAACCCCTGTGTTGCGAACGAGTGGTGGTATCCTGACCGGATGAGAGGAGTGTGCACGCGGACATGCGACAGCTGCCCTTCTCCATCAAGCTTTAAGTTCTTAGGTCATAACTTAAGCCTTCGGGCCTCCGTAACGCCAACACTAAACCGTCACTAAGCCGGGGTCCGTTTCAATATCCTCAAATCACATCTTGGAGGAGTGTGTTACTGTTTGGGGCAAACAGAGAAGATGCACTGTTGGCATGGATACTCTTTTTTTAAAACGGAATATACTGTATACCACCTTCGCTCAGCAGCCATTTTCGGGAAGTATAAAGAAGCTATTGTGTTCATCTGATGACAGATCAGATTTAAGATCATTCTTCAGTAATCGGTCATCGGTCTCTTATGTCCATGTGCGTCTCTGTGTGTGGGATGGCAGGCCAACAGCAGGTGTCCTTCAGCGAGTCCCAGTGAGTCGAAGTCGATGGGGCGAACACTTCCAAAGTTAATATTTTGTTTCCAGAGAAGAGGGGAGGCCTGTATCTCTGCTTTATTTACACATTCTAAATTAATTAAGCAGAGGATTCCTCGGTGCGCTAGAAAAACATGGAGGGGGAGATGCTGCGCTACGAGGGGAGGGCTTAATTTATTATGGCCGTACATCTCTGCTTCATGCCGGGTGTCAAGGGACTCGGCCGTCGGCATTCCTTCACAACGAGGGAGAAAGCTCCCATCATCCTTTTCACCGCTTTAAATAAAATAGTATATGTGAGAGAGAGAGAGAGAGAGAGAGAGAGAGAGAGAGAGAGAGAGAGAGAGAGAGAGAGAGAGAGGCAAGCCTGCTAAACAACAGAAAAAAATATGGTTAATTATAGAGCACGAATAGTCCCAAGCCATTCAGATGTTTTGTGAAACCTAGCGTTTCGTAATTTATGAAGCGATTAACAGAATTCACCAAACACTTTGATACATATATAACATTTAAATTTGGCTTTTTTATCTTGATTAACAGACTTGAATTAAATGGACCAGTTTATGCTAAAACGCACAGAAACTCTGTGGTTGATGCAGCAGGTGCCCCAGTTCATGTAAGGGAATATGTGAGGTCAGGACCGCTCTACCATCAACCAGATACAAGTTATGACCATGTAAAATGTTAGAATAATACAAACAATCGTGCAATAATAATTATAAAGCGCTTTAATAAAGCGTAAAATCTTCCTAAAATATAGGCTATATTTACAATCCCTCAGAATATAAAGCCGTATAGATCATTATATTGTGAAAAATATTTCCTTTATGAAAAATGTAAATAATATGATCAATAAAGGAACCTTTTTGTGAAAATAGAAAACCAAATAAATTTCCACATCTTTTGATTCTGAAATTTGGATACTTAATGAATGAATAAGCCCATGAATAAAATACAAAACAAACAAGTTTGCATTGAAAGTCAAAACGACACATTTAACACCCATTTTCAATCCATAAATATGGATATCTCGTGATATGCCTATTATTTCCACAGAAACCGTTTCAAAATAAAACAGAAATGCTGAACGGTTAATTCGAGCGCTATGAATTTATCTAAAAAATAAATAATGATAAATATTGTTTGTTCACTTGAGCTGAAAAAGGATTCAGATACTCAGCACAGCAGCAAAATCTAACAACCCCAAAATAATACAAGTTAAAATAACAAAAAGAAAACACCGCAACCTCATAAAACACATAAATAGAACATTCTGTATAAATATTAAATCTTTGTGCACCAAATACTAGCGGAGATATTAAATCCCATCTCATACATTTATAAACAATTTAAGAATGAGTAAAGATCAGCGAGGAAAATAGAAAAGTCACTGCACGGAAGAGTAAAAAACGCTTGATCAGTCTAATAAAAGAAAAAACAACAAAAGCTGACTCCCTCGCAAAACGCAGACAACACATAAGCACACCAGGCCTGAAGCAAATCTATGGAGTTGTTTTAGAGATATCCGTTTTTAAATTACAACGATAGAAAAGGAGATAAGTAGAGATATGCTTTGCTTCATGCCAAATCGTGGGTGGTCCCCTCATGGTGTAACTAACGCGCCACAAGGAAAAATGAAAGCGAAATGAACGGGCAATTAGAGGGATTTAAGGCCGTAACCCTTGATTTACACTTTCGATCAGATTAAAGGACAGTGATGTAATTTCTCATGGAGCGACTACAAGAGTCAAACGTTTTGAACTAGAAAGTTTTTCATGAACGCCCAACAAACTCGCATTTTGCGCACTTTTTTGCGCACTGTCATTCTCTCTAAAACTTAAGCTGATTGTCACAAACGCATGAGCTGAAAAGTATGTTTAGAGTCACGATAGGATGTTAACAAGTGTGGGGCTGTGGATATTTCTATAGTATGTGAGCCAGGGTGTTTTATTTGCTGTGTGCGATCAAAAGTGTCTTTCTGACTTTGGGTACAAACTATGACCTCTGCCCTGAAGTCAGCCTGGAGTGCTACAAGGAAGACACACTCACAAATTATTATTATTATTATTATTACTACTATTGTATTATTATAAAAATAATTAGTTTATAAAATAAAAGTTCTAAATAGGCATCACATTTCTGCGTAATATTTGGCTAACAATGAGGCCTCTCGGTGTAGCTACCTTAATTCCTTATAACGAACCATTTTAATGCACTTAAGTATAGATTTAGAAAGAATAATAAATTCTAAAAAAACTGTATATTGTTTTTGTTTATTATTTATATCATGTGTCTTCTTAAACGTGTGGTAATATAGTTTAAAACGATAAGTTTAAACATCATTTGTTTTCATGGTATTTTCGGGACAATATACATGACATTTTGAATTGATGGGCTACAACCACAAGCAACATGTTTGCATTTGCTTCAAACGGATTTGCGGATTTAAAGACGAGGAAAAATACGGTGAGTCAGTCAACCCTCCCTTTATGCCTAACAACCAGTTGTCAAAAACACCCCACGAAGCAAATTTACCCATTTGCGCACGAACCAAGTAAATAAAGGCAGCTTTTTATACCACCTTCAGAACACTACCGTGTGCTCGGCCAACTCTGAAATGGATTCATCAGTCTGTTTTGGGCACAAGGGCGAATTCCCGCTGCTTCTTTTGTATATGTCTCGAGACATTACAGATGACATGAAAGCGGACAACCGAGAGTCTTTAGACGATCGCCTTTCAGAAGCAAATGTGTGTGGCTTGTCTCGCTAGGGACCACTTGCTGGGTGCTCATTCAGGCCTTAGGGACGAGGTCTTCAGTGACAACATCAACAAATGGGCAAAAAGCTGCATTATTGTGGATTAGATTCCAGATGAAAAAAAATGCTACCACAAATTAGCAACGAATCCTCAAAAGACTTCGTGGGTATCCATGTAGAACCCTCGCATTCAATTATAGGCTTTCAAACGCTGATGTTCCCATTGCTTTAGCTCTTTGTCGTTTGCCAGCAACTGGTCAATTATCACGGCTCGAAAGCGCCACACAAGAGGAAACATGTGCTTTGGGCCCTCTGAATATGATGGGCAAATTTCACACGTTTATTTTTCACATTTAATAATTACGTATTTATCTTATTTCATTTAAAAGAGAATGAAGTAGATTATACATTTTGATAAAGTAAATAAATGTTATTTGCCATTCTTATTGATTGTCTTAACACATTCATTCTTAATAAAAGCCTCTGGGCACGAACTATATTCTTGAATTAATTGTTAATTATTTTCAATATAATTTACATTTACAATTGTCTGCTGCTTTAACAATGTACTGTCAAAACGTTGAACACTCCGATGTATTTCGGTTAGGCTGAATAGGTCTGTGGGCCTGATCGAAAAAAGTAGTTAAGCATAAACATAGTTAAAATTCACAAACATTTATTGTTTTGTCATTACAACAAAAATGACCTATGGACATTGTTTTGTCTCTTTACATAGAACAACATTCTTTTCACAGATTATTTAAATGGAATAAGGAAATATGACGTATGCACAAGAGTCAGACAGAAAGAGAGGTAATGCGATTTACACCAAAAACCACATAATCATCTATCAACAGAAATAAAATAAGAATAAATTCACCAGAACACGTCTGTTGAGAGAAGGAGGGGAAGTGGGACCTTAACCTATGTAATCTATTTACAGCCCCCATTGTCTCTGGAAATCCTGAGTTTCAGTCTCGGTATTGACAGTGCTTTTCACAAACTCACAAAATATACAAAATAATAAAATAATTAAAACAATCTTCATTTAAGTTCAGCCAACGAGAATAATGTATGTCAATGAGTACAAACTATGTTACTTTTTGAACAGCGGCAAAGGTCCACTGGCCGTCCAAAGGTGAACTCTTAACCTCGTATTTAGCTTACTATTTACATCGTCTTAATTCCCTCTCTTCGGCGCGTTTTTCTCGTCAAAATCTTACATATGTACAGTCCATAAATATAATTAATTATCATTTCATTTAACAATTCAGAAACATAAAACGGGAGGCGTTTTAATCTTGCAAAAGTGTAAATCCTACCTTAGCAAATGAAGGAACAACCATATTAAATTGGACTGCTGCGTATTCAATTTGCTGCCAGTCTAGAAATGGCAATTGTTAAGGCTTGACGTTTTGCTCGAGAATGTCTGTGTGCCATGCTGAAGCATAGTTTCTGGTGTCAGATTCAAATGATTCGTGGCCGACGCAAGTGAAGGAGTCAGCATGGCCAAGATCTGAGCCTGTCCACCCGGTTGCGCAGTGTAAGGAGAAGCCGGTGAGCTAGCTGCACCAATAATATTGTCTATAGAGAAGGAAGGCCGGCTTGAGGCGTTACTGTCCGTTTTAAGTGGCCCAAGAGTAGGAAGAGTCGGGCTGAGTTGGGGATAGAATGGCTTTCTCAGCTCGGTACCTAAAAATGAAGGCAAGGAATGTGGCGTGGAGAATATTGAAGATGGGGTCGGGAGCGCACAAGGTGCGTTTTGGAAAGGGAACGCGCCTCCTGCTTGGTGTGGGTGATAAGGGTGATGTGCGTGGAAATTCTGCAGCTGTAGGCCGTAGTTGTAACCGTAAGGTCCGTAGCCGAAGCCAGGTAGAAATCCTCCTGCGTCCCTAAGTATCTCGTTGGTCTGGTGTCTTTTGAAGCGCTTCCTTCTGCGCAGAAAACTCCCATTGTCAAACATGTCGGCAGACTCTGGGTCGAGGGTCCAGTAATTGCCTTTGCCCGGGTTACCGGGTTCACGGGGGATTTTGACAAAGCAGTCATTAAGAGACAGATTGTGACGGATAGAGTTTTGCCACGCAGGAAATTTCTCCCGGTAATACGGGAACCTGTTGCTGATGAACTCGCAGATCTCGCTTAAAGTCAAACGTTTCTTAGGGCTCTGCAGGACAGCCATGGTTATCAAAGCAATATATGAATACGGGGGTTTTACCAAAGCATTTTTCCCTGGTTTTTCCCCAGTCAACGCCCCAGTGCTGTTTTCATCTCGTGGTCCTTCTCGATCACCCGGACAGTCTACGCTGCTTTGACCCGGAGAGATTGCGCCCTCCCCCGCGTTTTGGGATAGATTGTCATCGGAGTCATTGTCCAAGTGAAAACTGTGATGATGGTGAAGATATTTACCATCTTTAACAATATCCCCACCAACAACATCGATGTCCACGTCGTCGGACAGAGCAGAACTATCCGACATGTCCGTCCCCAGAGTCATCTTTGGAGAGTCTTTTTGTCTTCCTCTCTCGCGTTCCGTGTCCAGTCTCGTGTAGCACCCAGCACAAGCAATGCGCCCTCCTCTCACTCACTTGTGTGCTCTGGACCGTCAAACTCCCCGTCCTCCAAATGTAAAGAACAAGCGTTCTTCAGGTCCTGGAGCAGCATAAACTTGTAGCTTACGCAGCTGTAAACCCGCAAAGAAGAACACCAAACTCGCATAACACAAGAACTGCCCGGAGCTCAGTGCGCATTCAAGGCGAGCTGGACAGTCAGACCTAGATTTCCTTTTCACGCAACATATAGTTGGCCCATATGCAATAGAAACATTTAGAACTGTGCATCCACTAACGGGTTTATTTTCATTTTTCAAAAAATCGTTATCGAGTACAGCTGTAGCGCGGCGCTTGAGTGAGTCTCCAAGTATACCCCCTCGCGGCTCTCAAAAACTATTTATCCAGACACCACAATCACGTGACCAACATGTCAGTAACCAGGAACTAGAGGAAGTTTAGCGCAGAAAACAGCAGCACGGGAAAAGACAGCAAGTGCGTGTAATATATTCTCCCTCAGTTGTGCGTTAGTCTGGAATCAAATGTATTTAAATTAACATTCGGGTCATGGTAAAAACGCATTAGAAACGAAAACGATTCTGATGTGACAGTTTAAATTCTTCATTTTACTGAAATAAAGCATTTTTTTGTAAATATGACCAACTTTACTTTATTACATTAATTGGCGTTTAAGTATAATTTGGTGGCTTTTACACTGGACTTGTATTCTTTTAATTTTTGTTTTGTTCATTTTTTTCAGCAATAGGCTACTTTTAAGCGATATTAATATATTCATATATTCAGACAGAAACAAAGAAAACATTTTTTCATTGAATTCCGATATGTTTATTTTTTTAGGATGACCGAAAGATATTCACAATAAATCAACCAAATGAATTACTCACCCTAAAATGATTTATCGAATCAAAAAAATCTTTAATAGACACGGTTTGTTATCACAAACAACAGGGCTTTCATAAAATCTTTCTAACTTTATAATTTAAACAAAGTGCATGATTACTCAAAAACTGTGCTCATAAATTATAGATCATTCCACATCTGGGCATTTCGTGATATTTGTACATGTAAATAAATTTGATTATCATTTTATTATGAATACAAAACAACATAAATAAAAAACAAAGTTTACAGGTGCCTGGGCTATTCAAATAAAAATGACAATCGTACGCTAAATTAATTTTATAACACGCGATCATTAAATTATGCATATTAATAATTGTCTATAATCATCATGCATGTGCTCGGTTGGAATTGAGCTAAGGTTTCTCTTTTATTGCCGTCTCAGCTTCTCGGGTTTATGTTTTCTCGGTCCAGATTCTGCACTCCACAATTCTAAACATCTCGGTTTACGTTTCTCATTATAACTAACATACACTCCTGTAGCCTGTAGAAACGGTAAACCTCAAATCTGCTCTTATTCATCAATGCTTATGTTGTGTGTATGACAAGCTATGCCACAAAAGGTTGGTTTGTAATTAGCCGTCGTTGTACATACAAATTGCAATGCCAAGTTTGTGTCTCAGACAGACTGTACTCCTTGGTATATCAAATATCATTAAATGGGTTCTGCAAGTTTTTTGTTTATACTTTCTTAATCATCCATTCTCTTTTCAATTCCGATTGCAGTTTATCGATTGAATGCTCTTAAGACGGTGTAGTTCATAATAAACACAGGTTGAGGCATTTAAATAACAGACCAACTACTTAAAAAAATAAAGTTACGTTTTAAAACCAAAAATAAAAACGTGGCCCAATTGTTTGCATTCACATATTACCTGCTGGTGGTTCATGGCTAACATCGCAATATAAAGGCGTCTAAATAAAACTGAAAAAAGAAATAGCCTAAACATTTTATTACAGGAATTAAATAGATCTGTTTGACTGAAATGGTCGCAGGGACTCAGCAATAGTGTGACACTTGAGCTGGTATTCAGAGGTCAAGTTTGCATCCCCTGCAATGCCTTTATCTCACCAATTGCATTTGATTTCTGATTTCTATAGCTTAAAATAGGATTTGCTCTAATTTGGCTATCGGTTTACTGGAGGATAACTGAGGAGTGCTTTTTTAATTGGGCCTTTTGTCGTGCGTGTAGTCTTGGGTTTCTTATATAGGCCTAAGAAATATTATGTATAACTATTAAGTACGGAATAAACCTTTGATATAACTTCTATTTAAAGAGAACAATGTTTGGAAATGTCTGCAGACTCTGAACAACACGAATGTCATAGTGGAAATCATAGGCGATCAAAAAACGGACTAAAAGGGTTTCGCTTACTATTGCCGCTTTTAAGTGGACTCGCCAGTCGATGTGTTGAGGGCTGTCACGAATAAATCGACTTTCGCAAAGGATACTGTAACGCAGCAGCAACTTTTTTACCACGTCACTGCCTCCTAGCGGTTGTCTGGTGCACTGTACAGCTGCAAAAAGACAAATTTAAAAGATGTTGAGCTTAAACTTTGCATACAGTACATATAATAATTGCGTACATGCAACCTACATTTCATTTTAAGTATTGCAAAGCTGTAATACAGACTATAACTTTGCAGAATTTAGAGAATTAAAGAAATGTATTGTAAATGTTTTGTTTTTCAAATAGTTTTGCCATTTGTTCCCACTGTAGAGAGCCCAAAACGAGTGATAAACGTGGTGAAATTAGAAAACAGAAGATGACCTATTTTTATTATTATTATTAATTGAAACGTTGTGGCGAAACCCCTACCATGGTCTTGACTTGATGGTGCCTGACATCTAGTGGACGAAAGGAGAAGTGCACCAAATATGGACAGATTAACCTTTAAGCCCATTAGCCATTTTAGCCAGTTGAGGTCGCCCCTTCATCAGCGAAATGAGTGCACATTTACACAATTTGTGATTATGGGTGAAGCCTTTCAGAGTTATAAAACTCAGCAATGATTAAAAGCGTTTCATGCAATTCAGTAACATTTTAAGCACTACGATACAGTGTTACATCGTATTGCAATTATATTTAGACTTTATCTACGTTTCTATTTTGGCAAACTTAACACAACTAATATTATATTATTTTAGGTGCGTTATAAAGGCTACTGGAAAAAAATATATATATATACATATATATATATACACAATACCCTCGTAATAGCGTAATACTAAATCAAACAAAATAATGTAAATAGGGTGTTTTTAAAATAGTAGAGGCACAAAAATGTAACCAAATAAAAATGCTATTATACATTGATAAAGTTTGACGACAGGTTGTTACAATAATATAGGCGTAAACTACAAACTTCAGAAACTATTTTAAAAGTTTAAAAGGCGTTCATTTGTTGCGGAAAATAATACGGATATAATGATCTAAAGACAGTACTAGTAATATTATTATTATGACTGATCATTTACCATATAAATATATATTTAGCAGGTAAATCTTAAAAAAATACCATAACAATTTTTGAATTATTTAAAAAAGATGACAAACAGAAAGAATAACAGGAAACACATTAATTTATTTACATCTACACCTCGAACAAGAAGCTGTTTTCTGGTTCTGAAAACCAATGTTTTCGACTACATATAAATATGATTACATTACTTTTTATTTTAGCTAACAAGCAGGCCTATATATAGCCTACTTTTAGCTCAGTATTAATTATTTTTACTACATACAGTCCACTTCTGTTACATAACATTTGTCTAAAATATGACACTTATTCACAATTTGTGAGTAAGCAATGTGCCGTAAACTTAAACCACACAAATTTAGTTAGTTAGTCATCAGAAGACTAATATCTGAAACGTCATATTGTCAGTGCACGAGTTCTGGTCGCTCTTTCACATGTATCGCTCCAGTCCAGGTGCAAAATTTGCTTGTCTCATATATGTATTATTGTAAGAGTTCATTGCTTGTCCAGGGAGACCTAAAAGGGATTCCGTGTGCTCGGCGCACGACCCAGAACGCACAGATGAGAGCGCAATTCTATTCCCTGAACAGTACACTTGTGAACCCCCTGAAGAGTAGTTGGACTGCGTGACCCCGGAAAGGTGCGTAGGTGATGCTGATGTGGGGTACGCGTAGCTGGTGGTCATGTTTGAAGCAATTCCAGTGTTCCTACTTGTGGGATTCATCAGTTGTGTCTGAAAGCATGTAGGGTCGGAGTTAGATACGGAACAGGTGGAGGTCATTGTACCCATGTCTCCCGCGCCGAGTCCAAGCGACTGCATATTGAGGTCTACTCCTGGTCCACTTTGCATGGCCGTCTGACTAATGATATTATCGATGCTAAACATCCTAGTCTGACCTTGCGCCGATACCTGATAATGATGCAGCATCGATGGATGCGAAGATCCAGACAGCTGAGACCCGTAGCCCGACGTCATACTGGGGTACAATGTGTTGGGGTATGTCTGTCTACCCATAGGTGTGGGCGTAAACGCGCTGGAGCTCTGCATGAACCCAGGGTACGTGCTCACATCTGTCCGCTTGAATCTTTTTCTTCTTCGTAAAAAACTGCCATTATCGAACATGTCCTCAGCGGCGGGGTCGAGCGTCCAGTAGTTTCCTTTGCCGGGCCTACCGGGCTCTCGAGGGATCTTCACGAAACAGTCGTTAAGAGTGAGGTTATGCCGTATTGAATTCTGCCACTTTTTAGAGTTCTCGCGGTAAAACGGAAAGCGCTCCATGATAAATTTATAGATGCCACCTAGGGTGAGTTTTCTCTCGGGTGAGTTGGCGATGGCCATTGCTATGAGGGCGATGTAACTGTAAGGTGGTTTTCCGCGCTGCACCGGCCTTTTTCTTCGCCGGCTCCCAGTGGCAGGCAGATGTTCCTCGGTTTGACCCGCTGAAATCTCTTCGTCTCTTTCTGAGCTTGGACTGCGGCCCCGTGGCTCAGCTTTGATCAGAACACTGTCATTCGCTCGAGCTTGGTGGTGGAGGGGAGCAGGAGAAATCGGGGAGTCCAGGCTCAAGTTTGGAGACATCACCACGGGACTGGCCGCATCGGCAGGCGAGTGGTGGGACTCTGCCGTCACGTTGCACATGCCCGTGAAATAAGAAAAATTTGCAAGATTCATAAAAGTTGTATCAGTTATGGATTTTGGTCTAGTTCTATGTAGCCAATAATAGGCTTTAAAAACACTCAAATTAACAAAGTAAAGTTGCGCGCTCTCAGCTGGAGAATACAGAGATGTTTGTCTAACCAGGTGAGTGGGACGGGGGGAGTTTTATACACCGGGTGGAGTGACGACATGGGCTGCCTCGTGACGATCGCTTGGGCGTTAGAGACAGTTCAACGAATAATGTAAGGTCAAAAGTTTCAGTTTGGACATAATGTATGAACTTAAAATAAATGCGTAATTACACCATTTTAATGTTAACACCAAAACTGAAGAACAACACAATTAATTAATTTCATCATGTATCTATTTATGAATGAATAAACCGTCTATGCTTCTTGTTAATAATAGCCTACACTTAAAAATAAGGTGCTTCACCGTGCCATAGAAGAACCACATGAATGGTTCCTTGAGAAGCTTTAAAATCCAAAGAACCTTTCACAAAAGTTGTAAAAAAAAGTTGCCTTATAAGACTATTAAAAACAACAATGAAATTGTACTTATAAGTACCCTTGGGTGAATGGTTATTTGGGGAATCAAAAATGCTGCTTCTATTGCTTTACTTTTCTAAAAAGTGCGTCCTACCTCTCCTATAAGGAAGTGGTACCTGATACTTGATTTTGACCCTGGAATATACATCATAAGATGTAAGATAAGGCCAAAGTGGCTGACATAATAACTTCCACTGTCCTGGAGGTCTTAAGATTGACAGGATTAGAAACTGAAGGTTGGGGTTTACCACCTAGACAACATAACAGTCCTCTTACAAAGGAATTTCTTGAAAAATCACTATATCACTAAAGATCTGAAACACTTCAGTAGCAAATTTGTTGAAAGAAGGAAATCCACAAATCGCAGGACAAGGACTGACAAAAACAACAACTTTGAACGATCTTGATCAACCTCGCCATTTGCCATTCAGTGTGTATCTAGGACAGAATAAACACACAGAAAGGCTGTAAAAGACTTCTCAAACTAACTCTCAATCCTCCAATTGAAAAATAAAACCAAGCTTCTAAAAACAGCAATTGAGCTATGAAAGCGTCACAGTACGTTAAGAAAATAGCTGCTTTATTTATACTCTCCATGAGACACGAGAGGAAAAGAAGATAATAAAGGAAGTCTTTGTTACAATGATTAAATTATAAAACGACACAAGAACAAAAAGAGTTGACGTGCCAATATAATTATTCACATATGTACTGACTATCTAAATCTATCAGAGAATTTTTTTTTCAACACAAGAGATCTACCAGAATGTCACATACTATAAGTCTCTCAACACTAACGCTTACAGAAAACTTTGAATATAAGTTATATAGAAGTTAAACTGATAAACGGAGTGACGGTGAGCAAGATTGAGACAGATCGTATGTTTTTAAAGCGAGACCTAACCCAGCAGGGCTCTGACTGGTATGAAAGAAATGGTAGGATGAATAAGACCAGAGTCATAAAGAATTACAGCGTCTATAGCACAAAGCATGTGGCGGCCTCAGCCCACACTCCTCCCAGCACCCAGACGCACTAAGCCCAGCTAGCCCAACACAGTGGCTGGCTAACAGCTTCAGACAGGCGTGGGATCAGGGTTGTATCCAAGCAGGATCTGCCTCTAGTGCTGCCAGGTCAGGCAGACAAACAAGGGCTATAGCCAGGAAACAGCCACTCATCCCCCACCCTCATCCACCAGCCCCAGGGTCTACCATCTCACGGTAATCCCTGTAATATTACTCCAGCATCACACACACACACACCACAATACACAGTCTCCCAACTCCTGTTAAGTCTGAAGTAAAGTATCACAGTGTTTACGTGTTAATAAGCATGCACACAAACTCTCACCGTATTATTCATTGATGGATGTGTCCATAGTAATTCCGTAGTTTTGATGAGTTTAGTATTAAAAAATTAAGAAGAAAGTGTTTCTGTCATTTTGAATGGTAGTGTGTAAGCCACATTCATAAATGTTCAAATTTCATTGCATTGGATGATACAATTTTAAACAATGAGGCCAAATGAATAACATCCTTTTGCTTCCAAAGTGTGCCGCCATTCTTTAAACGAACAAAAGAAAATGTCATCACTTTCCCACTTTCTTCACATGCACCAGCATGTCATGACCTTTATTTCATGAAACACAAAAGGAGACATTAAAAAGACACAATAAAGACATTATTTTTGTTACCAATTAAAATGAAGAACAGCTGAAGCTTTCAAAAAAGAACCATAAAAAGGTTGATATGACTTGCATTATTTTACATTAGCGAGCTCTCCTTCATAAAAGTTCAAAAGAAATGTTGATCAGTCTTATTGTCTTGAATAAGTTACATTCTACACTCCCATAAAAATAAATCTATAAACATAGGGCAGAATATACTGTATGAATATGAAGGAATTTTCTGTATTCCTTTTTTACAGTTGTTTTTCCTGTATTTTACATTTTGCACTGCATTCAATTATTTTAGCATTAACGGAAATGTCCATAAAAAAAGAAAATGTACTGGTTATTTTTTGCCAGTACTCAATCTGTGTACGATTTAGTTCCTATTCAGTTTAATTGCAATAGATAAAGTTGTATGGGTGTCTCAGAATTAATTTTTTTTTTGTAAATTATTACTTTAAAATGTATTCTATTTGGTTTAATATTCTTTTAGTGCAACAAAATGTATATTTCTATGTTCAAATACCACACTAGTTTAACACTATTTCATTTCATACAGTCACACAACTCTATATAATAACCTTTGTAGTTAAAAGACATTTTTGATATTGAGTCCGAGATCTGTCATTCCATCAGATCAGTTCAGGGAATGAGAGAGAGCTGAAGGAAGAGGAGTTAGTCAGAGAGAGAGAATTGCTGAGTAAACACTTGGAACTCATTCATTTGCACACTGGCTCCAGGCAGGGTTGGGGTTCGAGAGGGGGGTGCATGAGAAAAAGAGATAGAGAATGAAAGAACGAGAGGGAATGAAAGAGTGCAAAGCGAAAGAGAGAAAGCGCTGCCCCTTTTCTTGCCCAAGCTCATCAAGTACGGGCCAGGGCTCCTGAAAACAGCAGGATTAGTGGAGGGCTGGGGTTCGGTCATGTCGGCTCAGCCCACATCACTCCTGTACTGCACGCTACGCTGCTTCGCTAAAGCATTTCAACATGGTTCTCACAGAAACACGCAGACACAAACCATATAGATACTTACTAGCACGCTCTCAAAAGCATGCATCTCGTAGGTCACTGATGGACATTCTTCAAGTACAAATCAACACACCTTTATTCCATTTATATGTTTCTACTTAATTCCCTCTTGTACGACTGCATTCAGAGGATATAAGTGGATATAAGTAACATGCACTTATGTTTATAATCTTCTATTAGCACAAAGTCAGTTCACATCTACAAGTTTACCTCTAAGCTACATGTTTTGGTCAAGCTCTACATGCATTGCTTGATCTTATCACTAAACTCGTAATGACAGCTCTTATTGATTTTGACCCTTAGGGCCTGCGCTCATGCACAGAGATAATTTACTTTCACTTGCACAAATGCAGTTACAACCTGACCTAAACCCCTTTTACCTCCTTTTTTGAATCAAGCCATTATTTTTGCTGTGCAGCAATAGTAAAAATATGCCAACATTGTAAAATAAACTTCAACTTTAAAAAAATAAGTTACCTGGTTGCCTTAACTTTTATTTTTAAGATTAAATAATAAAAATGTTTTTAACTCAGTGAATTTGATGCAAATTCATGGTGTTGACATCCTAACCAAACGCAATTAATTCCCTGCAAAATAACCTTAAATTAACTGGGCCCTGTTCTCCTGACTTCAGTGATGCCCCACAGGATGCTATGCTATAATTACAGAACATAAACGTACAGTATGTTATCCAATGTATAGAGCCTGTCCTCATCCATGTTTGGCGATTAATTTTCACGTAATATTTCACGTAAATGAAATGACAGCCTAGACAAAGATATTACTCTGAACTAACTCTGTAAAAGTTAACCCCATGAATGCCTGGACCTGTCAAACAGGGATTTCTGTCAACAAGCTAATTACATAAAGCAGGGATCATTCAGTGGTCCCACATCTTGCAAATCCACTGGGTGTTACAAAGAATCTCTATTTGGACAGAGTAAGCCTCAGGATGACCACATCATAGCTGATGGGAAGAACCAGTGTGACTAAGGGACAAATAAACATAAACTGTCTATGTAGGATTCCTGTATGTTCATTGCACATTTACAGCCCACAAAAAATGAAAAATGCCTGCAAAATGTAATGTAGTTTACTCTCTTTTGTTGGCAGTTTAGGTTTGTTGATATTGAGAGGTCTACTGCCCCGAGTAGGAAGTGTCCTGAGCAGGCCCGAGATTCTTTGTGTGTTAGGTGGCACAGACTGCAGACTGAGAGTCTATAAGAGAAAGGGGGTTTTGAGAAAGCGAGCATGTGAAGTATTTTGAAGCACTGCGGAAAGTTTAAATTAGACACATAAACCTACCGTAGAATTTTTTATATATATATATATATATACAAATATTTTTTAATCCAATAACAAATGCTGCCACTAAAATAATGGGTTTATTGTGTAAGTTGTATGAGAATGAAACCAAAAAGATTAAAACACAGATAGTTATAGATAGAAAACCAAGTAAACGTAATCCATTTTCTAGGGGTACCCACCGATCTAATTCAGTGGAAAAAATGAACAAGTGACGCAGGAGAGGCCACAGGGGTATGAGAGGCGAGCCAAAGATGACCACAAAGAGACAAGAGCCTTCTTTCTCATTCCAGACTTATCTTTCAACAGACACTTCTCCTTGTCTTTACCTGCTTATTCCATGAAAAACTCTAGGTAAAAATCCAAAGTAACGTTTTCGATATGGGATCTGTTGAACTATTTAAAACTAAGATTTTATTACAAGCTTTCAAAAAACATGCAAACACTTCACCAGCCCGAAAGTCTGGCATGAGTAGTAGCATTGAATAGTGATGAGAGATGGAGCCTCAGTATCTCAACCCTTCATTACATCGGGAATAAATGAGAGAATGGACAGTGAGAGATAGCACGACAAGGCAATGGCACGACAACATAACATACACATCTGCGTACATTCTGTTCACACTCACAAACTGGTCCACACACTCACAACTCAGCTTTTATCTTCATGACATTTCATTAAAGCAGAAAGGTCAGATGCAAACAGGTTTCTGATGAGTTCCTCACCTTCTATGCTCCACCCACTATTCATCCAGTAACCCACACACACTTTTCCTGTCACCAGAAGACACCATCTACACCCACACATGCCATCGGGTGCTTAGATGTTTCAGGAATTTCACAATTCCTCTGCATGGTCCCAGCTCCTTCTACACTGCATGGATTTAAGTGTATTGTACTTGTTTACCAAAGGAGGATTCCAATGCATGTCTTCAAAAGTCCCATCACAGAGTCACATTACAGGGATTGAATAGGCGGTAAAGTGGTCTAGACCTGTGCTGTATAGGTGAGAGAAGTCCTGGATTATTTACCCACCCATATAAGGATTACAGACCATCTTAACCTGTCCATTAGTCCATTAGTATTGGGCTATCTTAGACAGACAGGCTACCTTACAGACATAACCCACCTCGGTTACTCTCATTCTCTTTCTTGACCTAAACTCTAATCCATACCTCCAGAAACCAGAGTCGGATGACTGAACATAAAATCCTGCTTCCTCTCTTTTCTCTACGTCTCTTCCTCTGATGACTAACTCTCTTATTCTTTTTTATCATTCTGACCCTCAACCAGGCAAAGACAGGCGAGATCTTGTCCCCCAAAAATACAGGAAAAAATCGTAAAATGCTTATCTATGGCTATATGTTATTTTCCCTTTCTTTCTTCTTATTCAAAAAAAATACTAACCTCACTATTCTTAGCTTTGTATACTGTGCTAGGCTTTAAATGTACTCGTTTTGATGCACCTATGTTTTTTTTTTGCTTATGTTGTTATAATTGCTTCCAATGCTTTGGATAAAAGCGTCTGCTTAATGAGTAAATGTAACCAAGTTGACAGTGCACATTCTACTTTTATACAGCCTTAATATCGCACTATAGAATATATTTTTATAAGAAATTGTTGTCATTAAAATAAGAAACAAGACAATGTTGCCAAGTAGACATAACACACACGAAAAGCAAACATGTCCGATCCACATTCGTCATAAGCAACATGGCCCCCTGCTGGACAATTTAATAAATGCAGAAAATGCCTTCAGAAACGGTAAGTTGTATAGAAAATAGGCCAAATAAGAAGCATATATTACAAAAAATATAAAATTTTGTCTTAATGGCAAATAATATACATTTCATATTTATTGAAAGCTTACATTTCATTAAAAAAAAATGCTTGGTGTCTACATTCTTCATCATTGCAATGGCAGATAATGTGTCTCTGCAAATAAGTTTAGCTTTAGTTTAAAGTATGAAACGCACCCAACAATGATTCTTCATTTCCATGTGATGTCACTCACACCTGTACACAAAAATCTACACTTTATTTTGGGGTGAATTTAGATAATCATCACCACCATAATACTGCACGGCGATGCTCTGTGATAGTGAAACGGATAAATCCGACATGAGATCGCCTCAATGACGACAGTCCATTCCTGCCGGTTGTCATGGTTACACGGAAAGCTATCAATTAGGAAGCGGAACATGCTTCGCTGCTGAATAATCTCCCCTGCGCGAAAATGTAAGAGCGAATAAATATGAATCATAGTTACCTAAAGGTAGGCTAATGGTTATTTTGATTTCCGCAACTAAACATTTATCTATATAAAGGGAGCAGCAGTACTGCTCCTTTAATCCAAGTATTGTATGAGATTTTCAAAGTAGGCTATCCATACGAGTTCATTTTGCTTTAAAGTACACGTTTCAGAGACATCCGAACGATCACGTGCCATCCGATGAAAAAAGCTGTTAAAATGTATAAAACATATTTCCATACTCTACGTGACCACAATATCACGACATTTGTATTCCTAACAAAGTGTAGCTAACATCCCGAAGGAATCAAGTCTTTAAACCCCTCTTCCATTACAAATAACCTTTTGTGTAACAGATAGATTTTGTGAATGTTACAGGTTCTTTGTGGAACCACAGTATAACAAAGAACCTTTTAAGGAAACGTTTTTTTATGTGGAGAAAATAATGATGATATGTGTTAATAAATATTTAACAGCAAACATCAACTAAGAACAACATACTCATGCAATATTAGCCCGCCTTTTATTGCATTTAACAATTGTCTAATTGCAAGATTTCACAGCAATATTGCACTATTTTCCCAGATTTGACAATCTGAAAAGATCAGCGGAGTACATCTACGTGAGCAGATCTATAACGCACTCCCACGCGCCTCTGAGCGTTCATTCAGCACCACAGCAACTGAACAGCGACAGCGGCGCGCATGCCAATAACGGAGACGCGCACTGTTTATTCAAACGGTAAGGATGAAAGTGCACAGATGAAGCCTTTAGATTCAAAGTTCAGCGGTCTATTCAATTTCATTCGGATGCTTTGCTTGTCCTTGTGGATTATTTATGCTTACGGGAGGTTTACGCTATAACGTAACGTAGATTCAGATGCGATGGGATCGAAAGCAACATTCCACAGGCGTACGATACTTTTCGCGGTTCTTCCTCTGCCGTAAATCATGCGATACTTTGAGAGTGTTTGTTGTTCGGAAAGGACAAAAATCAAGCAAAAGACGGAGGATCGCGAGCATCTCTCGTCGAGGCGAGAGATCCGCCACACCTGACTCTTTCTGCTCTGCCTCCGGTTGTGAGATGAAAACTCGGACCAGAAAGAAACTGATAAAAAGGCACAGAGCTGCAAAAGGACATGTGGATTTAACAGAATAGATATACAATTAAAGTGGGGCCCAAACAACCCTCCCATGTTAGCGAGTGACAATCACAACCTGGTGAATGCCAAAGATCAAGAAAGGATCTTGCAACCTGTGGAGATCTATAGCTGTTGGTTTAGAGTAGCATAACAGTGATTTGATGTGTTATCTTTTTTTTCTTCACTTAAATGTATTTATTGTGAGAAATATCTGTATTAAGCGCCTGAACTGGATCAGACACCGGACTATAAAGCACACCCCTACTTGCTGGTTAGCCCAATTTTGACCCTCTCCAGTCATGGGCTGCCTACAGAGTGTCGCCTGTAAGCCACGCATTAAGCGTGAGAACATTGTTGTGTCGGACCTATCAGCTACAATTGACCATTGCCCAACAGTAATCGAGGAAAACTCACCCATAGTGCTCCGCTACAAAACCCCATACTTCAAGGCCTCCGCCCGGGTAGTGATGCCCCCGATCCCTCGAAATGAAACTTGGGTGGTGGGTTGGATTCAAGGGTGCACTAAAATGGAGTTCTACAACACTTACGGAGACATTGGCATGTAAGTTTATCTTCAACCTGTCAAGTATTAAGTCTTTGCTTGACTACAATCATCCTATGTACAATACATTTTCCACCAATGAGCAGGTTTACAAATTTAGGGACATTTAACTATGTTTATGTATTCACCCTCATGGCATTTCAACCCTTTATGACTTCCGTTTATCTGCAGAACACAAAAGAAGATATTTTGAAAAACATTTGTTACCAAACAACATTGGTGTCCATACAGAGGAAGTCAATGGAGTTCAAAGCAGAGACATCACGTTTCTCAAAATATCTTATTTTGTGCTCCACACAAAAAAAGTACAAAATTCAGGTTTTCGAGGGTGAATAAATTATGACAGAAATGTCATTTTCCTTAAGGTAGCGTGACTGTAGGTTAAGTCTGAATCAACAAAGGATAAGTTCAGTGCAATGCAACAGTGATTTATATTCACAGTGTGTCTTCGCATACATCAGCTCGCTGCCTGACGGGTTTAGTGTTTGCACCTTCATTATTCACTGCTCTTTCATTCAAACTTCCACAAATGAGTTTCACAGCTTGTTAGTGGATCAGACCAGTGCTAGTGGATAAAAACTGAACAGATGCTCTGAAACACGAACGTGGTAGCACTAAACACAGAGCGCATTGCAGGGGAACACGCTTCATGCCTGATCTGCAAACGAAGACAGAGCATTCTCACACCCACCCACAATGCCTGTGACGTGGGCCCATCAGATGCTGCCGGAGGGCCTGTCTGTGTGAAGGTTCAGACGTGTGTGGGGGTGTGTATCACTGACTGCGTGGCTGCACGCGTGGGGCTGTCTGTGAGACAGATGGTACCGCACCGAAATGCCAGAACTGGGTTATACCTAACAACACCCAGATACATTAATGTCCTCTCACACTGAGTCATTTTACACTGCCAGCTGGGATCTTGCTAATGAATGTCATTACCACTACTCCTTCAGTTACATGTGCAGCAACACCAACACATTAATTTGTTAACCTCTGAACTTTAATCTTTGAAGGTCAAGCTGGGAGTTGCCTGAGTTAAGAGAGGGACTCGTGAAAGCCATCAGCGACTCGGACGGCGTAAGCTACCCATGGTACGGAAACACTACGGAAACAGTGACCATCTCCGGACCCACATCCAAGCCTTCACGCTTCACAGTTAGCATGAACGACAACTTCTATCCTAGCGTAACGTGGGCCGTACCTGTGAGTGAGAGCAATGTGCCTTTGCTAACAAGGATCAAACGGGATCAGAGCTTCACCACTTGGCTGGTGGCTCTAAACATGGCCACACAGGAGAAGATACTCCTCCAGACAGTAAAGTGGAGGATGAAGGTGGACATCGCAGTTGATCCCACCAAGCCACTGGGCTCCCGAGCGAGACTCACTGGACGGCTGCACCAGGACCAGCCCAAGGTATTGACCCACATGGAGCCAATCCCAACTAACGCTCTGGGCAACCCCAACGCCAATGATGCCCAAGTGTTGATGTGGAGACCCAAGCGAGGCCCACCGTTGGTAGTCATCCCATCTAAGTAGCAGGTCAAGAAAAAACAAGCTAAACAAGGAGAACTAGAAATCTGTAAATCAATGACATTTCACAAGTAAATTTGCCTTAATCCACACTGATGCCTTTAAATAGATAGTTGTTTTCTAAATAGTTTTTTGACACTAAAGTCTGAAATGTACATATGCCTCTTTAGACTCTTTAAAGAACTAAAGAGAAAAGGCTGACATACAGTACCTAAAGGCTGTTGATATTAGGATATCATAGAGTTTCTCAATCATTTTCTTCAGCCCCAAAACCAAAAACTGGGACATATTTACAATGTTGTGAATAGTGGGATTATAACACCTAGTCCTATTAAGCGAATCGGGATTAAATAAAATAAATAAATAAAACTGAATTCAACCCAATACAATCAGGAGAGTAAAGTGCTTACTGTCCTGCCATTTTTTAAAGGATTTATTAAATTGATAAATACAATAAAATTAATACAATAGGTTGCAGTCAACTACACAAAGGGATGCTTCACCCAAAAATGAAAATTCTGTCATCATTTACTCACCCTCCGATTGTTCCAAACCTGTACAAATGTATTTGTTCTGCTGAACACACAGGAACAATGTGGAACAATGTCAGATAGCAGGGGAAATATTTTCTTTACAATGTACGCTTAAGAAATGGAACAGGCTCAAGTTACGTTAATTTTAGAACATGCAAATTATAATAATTTCATAGAGAAGCAAATTTTGGAAAACTGTATTGTTTCACTTAAACACACATACATTTCACATTTTAAGTATTTTGAAAATGAATATTCAATAATCTGATTTATCCAGATTAATGTTGATGTATCTTTGGTTTGTTCAATTGCAGTCTTACAAATAAAGGTACTACAAAACAGAGATGCCATAAAATAACCATTTTTTTTGGTTCCCCAAAGAACCAATCTTATATTGCTAAATAAACCAGTTATATATATTTGGAATAATACGTATTTATATCGAACCTTCATGCACGACAAATAACTTTTTGTCAAATATATTTGTGGTTGTTAAATGTTCTTTATGGAACCATACAGGCAATAATGGTTCTTCAATGGCATTTTTTAACACCTTTATTTTTAAAAGTGTAGTGAGACATCTGAAATGTAAGTGTGCTGGGGGGTCTGTAGGTTATTCAGCTTCAATAATTCAGTGTCTTTAAACTGATATGAGCTTCAACACAGCAAGGTTTTAAATGAGAACGCCAGAAAAACCTCCTCATGTAAAACACAAGGCTCCTGTTCCCTACGAGAGGAACATTTGGACAACACAGAATAATTAGAAATTATACTGAAACTGGGCTGATTTAGTTTGCATTGCAATTCCAGTTTAACTTAAAGTTGACCATTATAAAATCCTACCTTTGCATAAGGAGACCGAAGCTCCTACCACTGTATCAGTTTGTTGTTTATAGTAGTAGAGAAAAAAAGAAGTTCCACCAAGCACAACCTGGATTTGCATACTGCTGCTGCGTTTGCTACCTGGAACCCTAAAGACTCCTGAAGGTCTATACATAACTCCAAAACTTGAAGCTTTAGAGGAAATGTCTGGAGCTACAAAATCACAGTTCTGCACACCTGGGAACAAAGTAATTATGTTTGCACTTAAAATAACTGCCATGATAATCCATCCATACCTTCCTCCTAATATCCAACACATAGGCCTTTATCCAAATTCAAAAGCACAAAAACCACTCACCTGTTTTTCTTAAAAGGACCTCTCCTCTTCTGCCTCTCAAGCACCCAACACCGACAAAAATTAAGCTGAAGTGACTTCTTGATGATAAAAATATAAAACTGTCAGCTGACTTGATCATTAAAGTCACTGCATTTGTACAAACTGAAATTATGATGCCATATGGGACATGCTTTCTTCAAAAACAGCATATACTAAAGGACTGGAATGCAAGAACTGACTGAATAAATGCCAGACCAACCTGATGTAGGTACAGAACAATTATTTTGCCTTTTTAATCATTTTTTCAAGCTGTGCTTGCATGCATTGTTTTTACAGTATATACATCTGGAAAATGCCAAACTTTCTTCTTTAAAGTTTTGTGCTATCCTGGTGAAAATGCCTATATTGCTTGAGGGAAAAAAAAGACTATATAACACAACACCTGATTTAATATTACTCATCACCAGCAACTTATATAGAGTCATACAAAGTTCAAAATCACTTAAAAAAGCAATTCCTTGCATATATAGCGTATATATTAAATCAAGTATTATTTATTGCCTGGTGACAGAGGTAATTTGTTGAAAAAAAGTGTAATCACGGCAGTGGAGACGGTCCACAAACTGACTTCCCAGCATCATTATTAATTACAAATATATGAAAAGTTTATATCATATTCACAAAATGTCCATCATTCACCTCTTTCACCTGCACAAACCTAAGCCAGCAACCCAGTTAATAAAAATAACCTAAAAAATCTTTTTTCAGGACTGAAGCGGTTGGATTTGATCAATGAAAAATACAGTGAAGCAATGACGCCATCAGTAACCTGAAATTCACAAGTTTTTGTGAGATTCAAGTTTAATTTGTGGCAAATTACTGCAGGCCACTGCAGCGACCCAAAAGCAGCAATCACCCCTTATGGATGAATGTATATAAAACTACTGAACACGAACGGAAACTGGCAAAGTCGGGCGCTACATTTCCTGGAAAGTCATGATTGTCCAATACAATCCTCAAAAAAATCTGACAGAAAATGGCACATTAGGAAACGGTTTTATTCCACACACTGATGTTATTAGCGTAGATGAATACTTTTCACGCTAACTCGACTCGAGTGTTTCAGCTCAGCACTGCACAGCAGTGGCCCATCCTGTTAATCCAACCTTGTATCAATCTGTTTTTCTCCTCTCAACGCCTCCTCTTCTGCGTCCTTTCCATCGTTTTATCCTTTTGTTCTGCTGCACTTTCACCTCAGCTCTCGTCCACTCTCTCTTTCACGCTCTGCTTGGGTTGGCTGCCGGTTTGCCCTCGTAACCATAGAGAAACGTTGCCGCTATCACCAATGCCGCGCCCATGAAAAACACACTGCACAGGTAGAACATTTTCAGTTGGATACAGTTAAAACAATTTAATCTCTAAAATCAGCACAGGGGAAAAAAATCCCAGTTTTTGTTACCTGGTTGGTTCGAAGTCCTCGAGCAAGAAATATGAAATTAATGTGGAAAGAATGATGGAAAGTGATGTAGCAAAGCCTTTCAGTATGTTGTCAGCATATTTGATAACAGCAGCTATCACCAGCCCTCCAAGAGCCTAAGGAAATAAAATTATTTAATTCATAAGGTTGCATTTTATAAGTTGCAAGGCAATAACTTGGAACAGCTTCCTGTTATTCTTAACACTGAATCGCATGTTAAGAGCTACAACAGGTTTGTAAGAATCCGAAAACCACTTAGAGTCACCTGCAGCGCAACAACAATCCAGGTGAGCATATTGTAGCCCTGGAACATTCCGTGTTCTTGGACTCTTGCACCATCGTAGGCAAACATCCCGAACAACCCGAACACCAGCCCAAACATGCCTGGACAAAGGAGACAAAGAGGGCATGTAGTTATAATTTATATACAACGCAAACCCCAAAGATACATAAAGCCAAATGTGTGCAGTGTAATCAAAAATTGTGTTGTCACAGTCAAGCCCTTAAAGGAACAGTTCACCCAAAAATAAAAATTCTGTCTTTATTTGCTCAGCCTCAAGTTGTTCCAGATCTATATACGTTTCTGATGAACACAGATAAAGATGTTTGGAAGAATGCTTGTAACCAAACAGTTCTTGGCAACCATTGACAACCATAGTAGGAAAATTTGCTTTATAAATTACTTTGTTCTGTTGAACAGAAAAGAAGATATTTTGAAGAATGTAGGAGAAAGCAAACAGTTTCGAAGCACAATTGACTACCACTGTAATTTTTCCTACCATGGTAGTCAATGGTTGCCAAGATCTGTTTAGTTACAAGCATTCTTCCAAATATCTTTCTCTGTGTTCATCAGTACAAAGAAATCGATGTAAAGGCTGTCATATAAGCTAGTTGAGTTATCGTGATGGTACTGCATCATAGGTGTGTATTTATATAGGTTTACAGAGCAACAGGGTGGCTTATTTTGGCTCAGTTCACAAAGAAGAACAGAAGTTCACATTAGGAGGTGAACCACTACAGACGCTCAATTCACACATTCCAGTTAAAAATAACTCGACACCGAGGCGCCACATGGAAGAAGAACACATTGGATAAAATGACTTGAGCATTCAAATGTTACCTGCAAATTTTGTGTGCAAGGTTGCTTAAATGATTTATCTGTGGGTGGATATTGGATTGATTTCAATAAACGTCCAAAAAGTCTGAAATTCTGATAACGGTTATTTTACAAAAACAGCATTTATCCTAGATAGATGTCATGGTGTCGTTTTGTTGACAGTTGATTTTTACTTATGCAATTTGAAGTGTTACATAGCTCTGACTCAATGGGTTAATTGACATGTTCAGCGTTAGAGAAAAACATTGTACATCTCTGACAACTTTAGTTTCAGTCATGCTCAGAGGGGGCAAAATAGTGGGTGGGGTTTGAGAAAGTGAGAAGCACTTTTGTCCAGTTGTGTGAAGACACACAACTGGACAAAAGTGCTTCTCACTTTCTCAATACATCGAGGGAAATAATTATTTGATCCCCTGCTGACTTTGTAAGTTTGCCTGCATACAAAGGGGGAAAATTGTATGTAAAGGTTATAGATTGATTTGCATTTCACTCAGTGAAGAATCAGTTATCACTCAGCTAGAATTCTGGCTCCACAGATTGGTGATGTGCCTATATGGACCACTTATTAGTCCCGTCACTAAAGTACTCCTAAGTCAGCTTGTTGTCATATGTATATCTCCATTCTGCTTCAATGACTAATGTCCAGTTGCACTTACTCCTATTCTCATGAAGTTGTTTGAACGGCTATTCATGCTCAACATCAAGTCTGTCCCCCTCCCTGGACCCCTTCCAATTTGCATATCGGTCCAAGCTCTCGATCGATGATGCCATTGTCACTGCCCCCAATGCTGCACTCACTCATCTGGACAAAAAAAACTTGTACGTCAGAATGCTGTTCATAGACTTTAGTTCAACATTTAACACAATCATCCCTCAACAGCTCACTCACAAATTGGTCCAGCTGGGACTAAACCCTTCACTGTGCAACTGGCTGTTGGATTTCCTAACGGGAAGTAACACATCAAGTACCATCACACTGAACACTGGGGCCCCCCAAGGATGTGTGCTTAGCCGCCTCCTCTACACCCTGTTGAACCAAAACTGCAAACCGTCAAAAGACTCCAACCTTACTCAGCAAGTTTGCGGACTGGTGTGACTGAGCAGAGAGTGAGCAGCACCAAGTTACATCACTGAGGCTCCTCCTGGACTAACAACAAACACGTCAGTACTGGCCAAGAAAGCACCAGCGTCTCTACTTCCTCTGCAAACTGAGAAGAGCAAGTGCCCCAGCCCCCATCAAATGCTACTTCTACAGAGGCACCAGCGGTCACTGTGTGGTAATGCACCTGCAACGGGTCCTGCCGCAAGACCCTCAAATGCATAGTGAGAGCAGCTGAGAATATCATTGGTCTCTCTCCCCTCCCTTCAGGACATTTATGGAACTTGTCTCAACCGTAAAGCCCTCTGCATTGCAGGTGATCCCACTCGACCCACAGCTTCTTCAGGTTGCTGCCATCAGGGAGGAGACTGCGAACTCCAATACATTTAACTTAAAGTCCCTGTGAACCGGTAGTTATGATAAGTCTTACTTCCGTATTTTGACGCATTTCCAAGTGAAATAGAATTTCGAATGAGAAAAAGTGGCCATGGCTTTCGTCTTTGTCGCGATTTAATTGGATGTATAAAGATTTGATTTTAATGAAAGTTTATGAGGGCAAACTAATTTAAAAAAAAGAATGACCCACATTGATAAACTATTTACAAACAAACTCTGAAAAATATGGAAGACACATTTCTTCACAAACACACTGACCCAGCTGGATGTTCCGAACCCAGACACTTTGTTTGGTCTCCTTGAGGATCTTCTCAAAATAAACTCCAGCAAAGCCACTGGAGCAACAAGCCACCAGTACGGCCCCCAGTCCCACGAACTGTGAGCCCGCAGTCAGCTGCTCTTTCTGAGGATCCGATGGCGAGTCAGCAGGCCACTGTCAAACCAAGAAACACAGAGGTCAGCCAATAATTTCAACGACTGCATTTTTTAGTGCAGTCGAAGACGTATTGCTTTAGTGCAGGGGTCCCCATGTTTGGTCCTGGAGGGCGGATGTCTTGCAGAGTTTAGCTCCAACCCTAATCAAACACACTTGACGCAGCTAATCAAGATCTTACTAGGCACAGCAGAAACTTGCAGGCAGGTGTGTTGAGGTAGGTTGGAGCTAAACTCTGCAGGATACCGGTCCTCCAGGAATAAGTTAGGGGACCCCTGCTTTGGCGGATTAGCGGCTTCTCATTCAGCTTTACCTGTACAAATGCAACCCCAGCCATAAGAATTAGCAGAGACAGCCACTGGTACACCCCCAGTCGGCGACCCAGCATGGACACTGAGAATAGGGCTGTGGTGAGGATCTTCAACTGATATGTCACCTAAAAGTTCAGTAGGGTGAAGAAGAGGGATGGATTTTTTATGGCGAATCAGATAAAACAAAACTTGGATGATGATTTAGGATGATGGATAGTTGAATGGCGACTCACCTGGTACGTAGCAGCATCAAGGTTTGACAGCGCTGCATAAAGCAGGTTATTCTGCAGAGTGTAGATACCTGAAGGAATCGCCAGCTTTAATGTTTCTATAGGCTTGTGAAGAATCTCCTGTCTCAGTAAACTGCTCAGCGCTCGGCCACTGAAACCTGCCGAACACAAACACAATATTTATCCAAAAATAATTAATCAAATTCACAGCCATTGTAATGAGACTACTTTCTGACTTTCTCCACGCAAACCAGAAATCGCTTGTGAAAATTGCACGCTTTCATCAACTGACTAAAATTACAAATGATTGGATTTGCCAAAGTTTATCACACTTTTTTTAAATAAACGTTTGGCTTTTAATTGTTTTATCGTATTTCATAATGTTTAAGTGCTTGTGCACTTTTCATCATCAAAAATGATTTCAGGTAAGGAAAATCCATTTCAGTGCAGTGGAAGGATTCTGCGAATGAGACCTTAAAATAACCGACACGCCGATCAGCGCCCTTACTACTTTCACACACTAAAGCGTACACTTTGTTTAGTTGTCTGTACTGAGAGAATTATTATGTAAAGACAGACAGTAATTCTAGACTATTTTCCATTCACAGGAAATCTAATTCAATAATTAACCTGTCTAGTCTATTATTGAGATAGTCTAATTTTATTTCAGCTTAACCTGCACCCAAACAGCAAACAGGTTGATGAATTTACATGTCAAACAGATGGTTTCTTCCTGTCTATGTGGGTGATTATTGGCCAGAATACACTGAAAACCGTCTTAAGTCAAATGTCTGGCAACACTAGATTTCCCTGATGTTACTCAATCGTTTGTTACCGTATTCTGTCATTTCCTATTGAATCGAGCAAATTTCTAAGAAAATGATCAGAGACAATCTGAGAGGTTTAGTTATAAAAGGGGAGCTCTATAAAACAAGGTCATGTCTCATGCATTTTCCTCTCCGCTTGCTGAATGCATGGTTTAATTATAGAAATACATCGCTGCAATTCACACTTCGTTCACTATAATCTCGCTGTCATCCAAAGAACACAGTGAGTGATAGAGACATCTTCACATGCTGTGGTGTGTTAAAAGAATACAATAAAAAGCCAAAATTATCTTCAGCAACCAGAGCAAAAGCAACACATGGTTTCACACCAAACGCAAATTATGCGTTTGGCGCAAGTAAATTACATACAGAGTCGCAACGTACACATTTTTCTAGAAGAGTCGGTGCCTTATCAAGATGGAAACACTTCAACTTTTCGGAGTGCCGCACGCGAGTCGTTCAAAGAGAGAACGCGGCGAGGCTCACGTTTTCCAAGCGGTTTTAGACGCGAAATGTGAATCGGGCCTTACAACATTACAGCATGGAGTAAACATTATAGGGGTTGTTCATGAAATGTATTCAACTTCATGTCTCCCTTATGACTTTCCAGAACACAAAAGGTGTTTTGAAAAATGTTGGTTAGCAAACAATTGTGACCTCATCGACTTCTATTGTACGGGCACAAAACAATCGAGACATTTCTCAGAATTTAATCACTTGTGTTACACAGAGGAAAATGCCATAAACAGGTTTTAATTTGTTATTCATGGGCATCCTGCTTAAAACCACAAGAACAACCAAAGAAATTATAATAGAATAGAACAATAAACACAGAAACCTGTTTGAGAACTGACAAAGGTCGAAAAAGTAGCTTTTTTCAAGGTAAACATACTGTGCTCTTTGAAGACCAGTCCCACACAGGTGAAGATCTTGAGGAGCTCTGCGACCACCACAGCAGAGGAGGCCAGGTACCGCGGCCCATCGCCCTGTAGGGTCCGTGAGTAACGCATGGTCAGCACCAGAGAGGTGGTCTGGAAGACCAGGACCCCCAGAGAGAGATACTTCAGATTGGCTGATGCCATTTTCACAGTCTCTCTGTGATGACATGATGAAAGAGAAAAGGGCAAAGAGCATACGGATGTTTAAACACAATATTGTCTCAGCTGGATGGACTCTGTCAACATTAATTCCTAGAAAGTACAGTAAAGCTTATGTACACATACTCTATAGTTTTCTTCACGAAGAAATCAAACATGAACCCTTAAGTTTTCTTAAATTGTGGCCACATATTAGAGACTGAAATGAAGAATAAAAATACGAGTTTCAATGTTTCAATGAGTTTAAATAGTTAACGTTATATGTGCTAGATTAACAGTAGCGTTAAATACTAATTGTAGATACGTCATTATTTCCACAAGTAAAAATGTCAACCTATGAACACTTTATCTTAAACAAAGATAGAATCTCAATTGAGTTTTAGTTTTATGTAGACTCACCCTCGCTGAAGATTAGTGAGGAGATCCCGGAAGAAGTGAAGTTGCAATTCGAGATAACGAGTTTGAAAACTAACATAAACGTCTGGCCGCCCAAAAACCCTCAAAGATCCATCCTTACAGTTAAATTCCCGCGAATATATAACGTTAAATATCCAGTTGAGTCGTGTCTTATTTTGACACCTTAAGGCTGGGAACTAGTGCGGCTAAGCGCTTGACTGAAAAAGCCGTCAGGATAAACAGGTCTCCATAATATACAATTGTTATGTCAATCTCAAAGCTTTTTCGTCATACATCAAGTATAAAAACCGGACTGTCCAGTGTGCTGTACAAAATCTTGCGGTACTTCCTAGTGTCCTGTTGTTTCGTTGCTCCTCGTTGTCGCCACCTGTCGACCGGCGGACAGAACTATGCCGGTTTATTTCTTTCATCTTCTTTCATTTAAATGAATAGATATAAAATATCATTTTGATTCAGTGGTTACTGTTGAAATAACTATATTATGTTTTATTATATACCATGTTAATGAATTATGTTCACAGTCTGAATTTACAGTCTTCACTGATAAATATAAGGATTTGGGTGACTACAGTGCATTCAAGTGTCCTGCCATTAACTGCACAGAAGGGTGATGAATAATAAACTTTATCAATGTGTGTAAGCTGCATGAAAATGACTCATTTAGCCAGATACAACTGTAAAGCTCTTCCTTTATTGTTGTGTTTCATCACTATTGTGATCAATTTGTTTGTTTCTGATACACAGACCTTTGTTCTTTAAATCAGATTTTCATCTACGAAATCCTAAAATGAAACAATCACTTCATTCTAGCATGTTTTATGCATATATTTGGTGAGCAGGAAAAGAAGATACACAATAAGCATAAAAACAATATACAGCACATATAAAAATAGCTTTGCATAACATTTGCTTGAAAATACAATGGTCCAGAAGCTTTGCAATGATCTTTTGGTGGACAAACCCATTCATTAGATTAAATTACACCAAAATGTATTCTGTTGAAGGGGCCATAAGTGCTACAACAGGAACATATTGTCGGTTTTACATTGAATAGTGATATTTTAGCCACATAATGATGCCAATTGATTCCAAAAAGAGCCTATGGAACATACTGCAAAAGACTTTGTTTAGACATGTGAATGTAAAGTCGACACTCTTAATATTGAGCCATCCAATCAAATACTGGCAGTTAATAAGACCTTATAAAAAGTATTTTATCATCTCTGACTAAGGTATGCGTGGCTTTCTATATACTACTTTGAGTGTTTATTTGGTGTTTAGGAGATATAGGGGCATTATTGTGCAAAACAGAGAAAAGTGTGATTGTACTAAACAGGCTTATAAAGCTTTGCTCAAAACATGAATCATAAAAAGCAAAAATAGTACATTTGAATTTGTATAAAGTATGATTTCTAAATTACCAAGTGATTTGAATGGTCGCGCAGACAGGTTGATTGCATTACAATAAAGAGAATACATGGAAATACATGTATTTAAAAATCATGTAAATGAAAACACAAAACGAACCAGTGAAACTGCTCAGAATATTAATGTAACACAAAGCAGAACAACAACAAAAAACATAGTAACAATGATTACAAACACATTTAAAAGGCACTGATAATATTTGTCTAAACTTTTCCATTTGCTGGAATTCCACTCATCTGTTATATTTGTGTGGACACAAAATACTGCATACCATAAAGAAACTAAGTTGAACCCTTTCATATTTACAAACATCATTTTACCTCTTTTATTCATTGGCAAGGCAGAAGATACAAAGTAACAGACGGGCAATGAGATACATAAAGTAACATTTTACAATCAACTATTTACACCACAGTTTAGCTCTGAACCACATATGAATGAGATGTATGGCATATGTGGGAATAAATGTCGACCTCCTCCACTTGACATATTCATGCCTCCAATCTAAATGCGACACCACAAAAGTATTCTTTAAGAAACATTCCATCAGTACAAAAAAGGTGAACGATAAGAAAACACATGCAGCTGATGTCTTATATAAAAAAAGACAAATTGGTACCACCTAAGCATATCTGGCAAAAAGATTGCAGATTAAATGAGAAAATTTCCTTCAATTCGTAAAAGTTCCAAGAAAAAGTCCCACGCTGGGACAGTAACCACAGATAACTTGCCTGATCCTCCATGTGTAGCAGTGGATTTCAGAGTTTTTAAAAAATATATTGTTTTTCTCTGCTTTAAAGACAGGTTCTGTGTAACTTCTGATTCAATTTTATGATCTTTTGGGTAACCAAAAATATGAGCTTGTGGAAATTTCTAATATGCAAACATCACAGTCAACATGCATAAAGATGATGGGCAGAGAAAATACAAGGAAGACTGATAGTTGGCCACTCCTTTGACACCTAGACAGAGAAAACAAAATGGCCGTGCAATTAAACTCCAAAGGTTTGAGTCCACCACTGAGGTCTGTTCTTACGCATACACGCTGCTGCGCTGTGACTGATGTGACTGTGCCGGCTGCACAGGCTGCAACTGGGGCTGCAGCTGAGCCTGTTCGGGAATGTGTTTGTGGCAGGAAGTAGGCAGTGAATGAGGGTTTCCTAGAGGGGTGGGGCTTGTGGTGACATCGGACCAGTCTGAATTGGAGTGTGGGGATGAAGAGGACCAGGGATCAGGCGATTCGGGCGAAGGTGTGAGGTAAGGGTGTTCGCTGGGAGGGTGTGAGGGATGACCCGGGGTGGTTCCCTCGGAGCCAGCAGTGGCGTTGCTGTGCTGGGACGGAGGGGTGGGATATTTATCGACAGGGCTCTGACGTGGCTGATAGGATGCCACTTGTCGTGCCTGCCCCTCTGCCAACCCGTGCCCGTGAGGGAGGCTATGGTTGTGGCCATGGGGGTGCTGAAGCGTGTGTGAGAGGCCGTGAAGCATTCCTACGTCAGGAATGGGGTACATCAAACCCTGGTTGCAGTGCAGGTGCTGGCTTGCATGGGCCTGGCTCCGGTTCTGCCCTTGAGCTTGCATCTGCCCCTGTTGCGGCTGCTTGAGGAGGCTCTGCCCACTGCTCGTTGCCATCGTCTGGAAGGTGACGATGGACGGCAGCTGTTCTCGGCTCATGGTGACATTCATCGGAGTGAGCATGCCAGGGCTATGGTGTTGCTGCTGCATTCCAGTGTGGCCCATGCTCATCTGGTGGGACTGCATGATACTTAAAATGTGGCCGTTGTAGGGGTGTTTAGGCAGACCCACCCAGCTCTGCTGCTGGCCAAGCATGTGACTGACAGGGGGCAGCATGGGCCTTACAGACGGGCTGTTCAGCAGTGGGGGAGAGTTTGCCGTGTTGGACGTGATGGCAGGCTCTCCGGCGTACGAGTGAGGAGACTCCAGAGAATCCACAGGTGACATGGTGACGGAGCTTTCGGAGAGACCGCCGGCTGCTTTGGTGACATTCCCCACAGGTCTGCCCACCGCCACCACACCTGGTCCCTCTCCGCCAGCAGGCTTCTTCCGCCTCTTGGCTTTCATTTCCTTCAGATCTTTGGCTGTCCCGCCTGTAACGCCGCCTGCTTTGCCTCCACCACGTCGATTCTTTTTGCCCTGCGGTCCAGGACGCATGCCAATGAATCCTGTTCCGTTCGGCCCGCAGATCATAGAGTGTCCTCCTCCATTTCCGATGTGGTTAGGCCCGGAGTGTGGGCTGTGTACCAGGTTGTACTGGTCCAGGAGACGCACAATGTCGTGATGCATCCTCTCCTGGGCGGTATCACGCGGCAGGCGGTCGAGGTGGTCGGTGATGTCGCGGTTTGAATAGTGATCTAGTAGGACTTGAGCTGCTTCAAAGCTGCCTTCTCTGGCCGCAAGGAATAGGGGGGTCTCCTCCTACAGCACAGTATACACAAAATGTAACAAACAGCATACATTTAGCAAATTACCAAACCTTATGATTACATGAATACTTGTTATTTATTATTAATAAAAACAAATAATAACTATACAATATTACTTATATAAATAATATTATTTAACAAACAAAAAGTAAATAAAAGCACCCAAATAAATAAATGCACACAGAAGCTCTTACCTTGTTGTCCTGCATGTCTCTGTTGGCTCCATTCTTCAGTAGCACCAGTGTGGCTTCTACATTATTGACAGCAGCTGCCCAATGCAGAGCCGATTTACCTAAGAATAAAACGAGACCAAGCGATAAGATTAAATAAGGCTGTTTTTGTATTTATGCAGTTTAATTGTTAAAAGTTCAAATCTGTTTTGTGAAATATTTGTGTTCATGTGTTTCTCACCGTGGTCGTCCACAGCGTTGACATCTGCATGGCAGTGCACCAGCTCCTCTACCATGCCCTCCACTGCCAGTCTGGCTGCCAGGACAAGTGGTGTGGTGCCATCATTCATGCGGGCATCAAGATCCGTAGCACGGTTTCGGATTAGAATCTAAAAATGTTTACAGTAATGATTAAAATTCTTGAAAGTACACACATTTCTTTTGTCTTCAAACAGTGTCAAAATAATAATTTTTGAATTATTTTCAAGTTTAAATGACCGTGAAAATTCTATTTAGAATTCCCTCACCTGGAAGACTCCCTGGGCATCTGCCGCAACAGCCGCATGCAGAGGGGTGCGGCCCATGTTATCGTGAGCGTTGGCATCGGCACCGGCATCCAGGAGCCTCTTGGCGGCATCAGCGCGAGCATATCGTGCAGCGAGATGAAGGGCGGTCTCTCCGGTGCGGTCTGTCTGGGCATTGAGAGAAGCACCCTGTCCGATGAGGTCGGTTATAACATTTGTGCCAGGCTCATCTGCACCGCTTTCTTCCTCCTCATCACCCAGCATGCTGCCACAATCAGAACTGCTGCCATTCCGCAATGAGGCCAGCATGAGGGGAGTGAAACCATCTGAGACAGAGAGAGAAGACAGACTTGGCCAACCCCTTAACGGAAATGTGTTCCTGTGGAATACTGGTGGCGCATGGGTTTGATTCACAGGAAATCCACTTACTTATAAAATTTACTTTTAACAAATAATTAATAAACTTCTATTCAACTTCTCAAAGAATAAAAAAAATTAGAAGTTACATTACCTGGTCCTTTGACATTGACGTCCAGGCTGTCCATATCTATGTCTGCCTGAGGAGGAGTGAGCGTGATGTCTGCAGCTTTGTGATGCTGCACGGTCCATTCTCTTCTGTCCACCCCTCCATCCACTCCAACAGGAAGCAACGGCTTATCCTCCATCTGCGGAAATGAGGCGTTCAGTTTGATAAAAAATTATAAAGTAGTCTTTTTACCCTGGGGAAAACTTAATTCTGGAATAATTTGTTCCCCAAATGTTGAGGTTTCATGATTTAATCATTAAAAACAGTCCTAACCCCCTTTCACAATGACAAGTGTAAGTTTATTACTTACGGTTCCCTCTCTTACCCTGGGTTTCTTAGCTAGATGATCCTCCTCTGACCAGTGATGGGTAGAGCTGCCATCCATCATCCCAACATCCTGTGGCTTCTGTATGTCCCTGAGAGAAGTGGAACAAGAAGACAAAATGAAATCATTCCAGCTTCCACCAGACATGAAACACTGCCTAGATTCACATCAGGTTGGAATTATTAAATCGTCAATGTCAGACTGAAACCTTGTATCTCCAAAACTGCACCTTTCGGGAATGGAAAAAACTATTTTCAAAAATTAAACACTGTGTTTGCCAAGTTAACAATTACACACTGTGTTTGCCAAGTTTACAATTAAACACTGTGTTTGTCAAGTTTACAATTAAACACTGTGTTTGCCAAGTTTACAAGCTCTTTGATACATTTTATTGGTAAAATATTGGCAAAATCTACAGACAAACATGAAGGGTGACTGAAAAGACTTCTGTTCTGAAAAGACTTTCAACTGCCACACTTACTTCATTCCAAAATCATCCTGGCCCACTGGTTCCCTGCGCTTGCAGTCCTTTTTTGCCATAAAGCCGTCAGGAAGCCACAAAAATCCTTGCTTGCGTTTTCGCTTGGCAACCAATACACCCAATATCAGTATCAACAAGATGATAGCTGCTGCCACGGCAACCAAATACAGCAGAGGGGGCACGGGATGAGGATCATCATGACCACCTAAAAGGGAGCAGGGTGGTTAACAAAGTTGAATTTAAGACTGAATTTCAGACCACAGAATGCATTCTGGTAGTATACGTACTGCTGACGGAGATTAGGGGGTACGGCAGCTCCGATTTCAGATACTCGGCAGCTAAGTAGGCCGCAGCCTGGTCTGCGATGGAGAAGCATTCACTTGAGTGCTGTGAACACTGACGATTGTCAATCTCAAGGAAAACCTTCGATCTAAAGCACACAGATTTACCGGTTACTAATGACTTATTCGTGACATGACTTTGGAAAATATGGTTCATATTGATATTTCCACAAGTGAAAAACATACCCAAGAACCTCCTTCCCCAACTCTCGTTTGCCACGTAGCTTCATCGTGGAGACACCATCTTGCAAATCCCCTTCCTCTTTTCCATAATAGGGGTACACCATAGGTCTCTGCTGCTGGTCCATCTTTAGCCGCACGTTAGTGTGCAAGAGCATCCCCAAATAGCGCAAGAAACCCTGCCTGTCATCCAGCAACTCTTGGGGCTGCAGCAACACCACGATCACCAGTGTGCCGTCAGCCAGTTTGGGAGGAGCGTCTGTAGCGCAATCCAGTCCATCCCAGCCACATGCTTCTGTGTTACAGCCCTGGTTACAATGACCATTGCCGTAATGGTCTGCACAGTATTTGTCATACCTGAATGGAGAATTAGGGTAAAGAGACAGAAAGACCATGTGAGAGAGAGACAGAGAGCTACAGCTACTATAAATCTTAATAATGGTGCACGTTCCAAGTATAGTAATTCTGCAAAAAGTTGTGAGAAAAGTTAACTATTATCTAACCCAAAAAACATACTACTAATTTCACTAGTAATAACTTGTACTACTAACAATTTACAGCATACTTCAGACACACATACTTGCAAGTGCTCTGACCCGAAGTACATTCAAAGCTGTCAAAAAGGCAGCCGGCATTGTTACATTCTTGGTCACAGCGTTCATTATGGAAAAGATCCCAGCAGGGCACAGAGGCTGAGCAGTTCTTCCAGGGCTTTTCGAAATGCAATGTACAGTCACCTCCATCCCACTCGCACTCTGCAGTTTTGCACTGTGGGTCACATACTTTGTCTCCTGCCCGTTGTCCACACTCCACGTGTTGGCAGGTAGGTGTAGTTCTAGAAAAAATCTGACAATCCGGCCCGCTGTATCCATGCGCACAGCGACAGCTAAACTTGT
The DNA here is from genome assembly GCF_947034865.1 of Barbatula barbatula. NCBI lineage: Eukaryota > Metazoa > Chordata > Actinopteri > Cypriniformes > Nemacheilidae > Barbatula > Barbatula barbatula. The sequence continues at coordinate 17,841,637 of NC_136774.1, forward strand.
TGGAATCACGTGGATCTGGGATGCAGGTGCCTCCGTTACGACACAAGCAGAGATTTTGGAAGATCTCGCAGTGTGGGCCGGTAAAACCGTTTTTGCACTGACACTGTGGCCGCCCCAGCGTCTCCATGCACCGTCCACCGTTCAGGCAACGGACGTTGGCACAGGGGTAATCACCACAGTTGAAGCCAGTGAAACCCTGCAAGAGAGGAAACAGCTGTCAGATGCAAAAAAAAGCCCCAGAGAAACTGAATTAGAGAGGGGAGATATAATACAAAAGAGTGGCTGGAAAAGTGAATCATTGAGTTGAGAGTGTAGGGCTGGTGTCAATACAATTAGCACAAATATACTGTACATTTTCAGTTGATCGCCTGCTTTAAGGATCTTTTAAGATCAGTTTTTTTTAACTTCATACCTGATGTATGCAGCCTCTGTCTTTAGCGCAAGCATGAGAATAAAAGAACAAATAGCCTTAAGAAGAGGAAACAATTATACCCGAAGCAAAGCAAAGATCAGACAGCACATAAGACAATTAAATATTCTTCATCACCTCTCCGAGAGCGATTAGTAAAAATTGGTGAGCAGCTTTTTTATTCACTGTAAATAAAGTAAATTCAGTGACTGGGAAAAAAGACAGGAAACACCTTGCAGTTGAGGAAATATTTAAGCGCATACACACAAGTATACATACTTAAACAGCACTTACGGATTGGCAGGTGCAGCTGTAACCATGCACCGAACTCATGTTCATTGAACATCTGCCGTTGCGGTGGCACGGCTTGGATTGGCACAGATCCACCATTGACTCACAGTGTCGACCTGCAGGAGGATAATGAGTGCATTTATGCAAACATGTTACTTTGAATATTCTCAAACAATAAATTTACTGAAAGAAATACGTAAATATCGGCTTTTGAGTCTCACCGGTATAACCGAGACGGCAGCGGCACTGATAGTCATTTGCGAGCGGGACACAGTCGATGGTTCCAGGGTGGTGGCACGGTCTGGACAGACACTCATTTATATCTCCCTCACAATGCTCCCCGGTAAAACCAGGTGGACAGGAGCAGGTGTACCGTCCCAAACCATCCACACACTGGCCGCCGTTCAGACAACGTGTACTGAAATCCTGGGCACACTCATCAACGTCTATTTCACACCGCAAACCTGCAGAACAAGTGAATATTTACATGACAGTAGGGTGCTAAAGATCCATTAAAATAGGCAGCCACTGGTTCATACCTTTGGTGCCAGGAGGGCACGAGCAAGAGAAACGGTTGACCAGGTCAATGCAGGTGCCTCCATGGAGACAAGGATTTGATTGGCACTCGTTAACATTGTATTCACAGTTCACACCCTGATAACCTGCTTTACACTGATAGACAAGGAGAGAGATTTGGATATTAAAAGACAGTTCTTGAAAATACCTTTGCTAAAGTTTTTTAAGGTCTTGATGGACATACTTGGCAATCGTATCCTCCCTGATAATCCACACAGGTTCCTCCATATCTGCATGGGTTGGACAAACACTCATCCACTTCCAGCTCACAGTAACTGCCATTGTAACCTCTCTGACAGTTACACTGGTGTGTGTTGTCTTTGTTCACACAGAGTCCGGCATTCTTACAGACCATGTCCTCTTTAACACCTAGACCACATGCAGGACCATGAACATGTATTATTAGACTTATCAATATGGTTTGAGATACATTAAAGACTCATGCATAAATTACATAAACCTACTTTCTATTTTTAATATATATTAAATTAATATAAAGAGTTTAAACTTGAGCTCAAAGTGCTAAAACAGTTTCTGATATCTCACCATTGCTGATGGCAACAGCCTGGCAAGACACGCTGGGTATGTCGCAGTACAAGCCAGTCCAGCCTGGGTTACAACTGCACCTCCAATCCATCTCCTTTTGAATGCATCTGCCTCCGTTCTGACACTTAATCTGACTGCACACATTCACCATTGACTGTTGAACAAAAATAGTCAATGATCAGTTGGGCAACAATTACCAAAGAACAACAGACTGAAGAAAACTATACTTACAACACTTCATTATTAAACTGTATAATATGAATTTTCACACTTCCTGTGTTTTTATGAAGAAACAGTGAAATCATAATTTTAACATAAATTCTTTCATGAAAACAAGCTTCCTCATTTCAAAGAACTTGTAATGGAACTAATAGCAGATTGTGTAGTATTGAGGTGTGGTTTAATATCTAAGTGGTTTCGAAATTATCTAGAAATTGTGCCACACCAACTAAAGTTGTTTAATAGCACCTGTTCACGTTCCAAGACTGGACAGACTGTTCGTACCTCACAGGTTTTCCCATTGTACATCAGCGGGCAGGTGCAGTGGAAAGTCCCCAAGCCGTCTATGCAGGTGCCTCCATTTTTACAAGGCTGAGAGTCGCACTCGTTCAGCTCAAACTGGCAAAACTGACCCGTGAAACCATGTCGACACCGGCAGAAGAAACGGTTAATTCCATCCACACACGTTCCGTTGTTGAGACACGACCTGTGGAACATGAATGAACAAACACTTGGTGGAATATTTCCATGCCACAACATCACTTAAATGAAATTTCTAATTATAAACTTGAAGGAAACACACGCTTTCATTTCATTTATACAGAAAACATACGTGTCTGTGCAATCTGGGATGTCGCGTTCACAGTTGATGCCATCAAACCCCGGCGGGCACTCGCAGGTGTAGCTATTCACATAGTCTTTACAGAGACCTCCATTCCTGCAGGGGGCGCTAACGCATTCGTCATTCTCCTCCTCACAACGATCTCCATAGAAGCCAGCTCTGCATTTACACAAGAAATGGTCCACTCCATCCACGCAAGTGCCACCGTTACGGCATGGATCTGGAGAAGAGAGGGAAACGGAGATTACAAACTAACAAAATAAGATGATGGTTTGTCAAAATATGGATATGCCATTGTTTATCAGGATGTGGATCAATGTGACTGTGAAAATGACACTTACTGGAGCTGCAGTCATCAATGTTGGTCTGGCAGTTGACTCCACTGTACCCAGGTTGGCATTCGCAGTTATAGCTGCCCAGCGTGTTCACACACTGAGCCCCGTTCTGACACGGGCCCCTCCTGCACTCATTGACATCCTCTGTGCATTGGGCTCCTACATTTATATAATACACAAACAACATTTTTACATTTAGCCCCAAATATATTTTTGAGGAATAAAAGCAAGAAAACACAAAGACTTAAAGCACTTGCCTTCCCAGCCGCTAAGGCACTGGCAGGTATATGCAGTGTAATCTGAAGATGGTCGACACACACCGCCTCTCTGACATGGTTGAGATGCACAGGGAACCAACTTCTCCTCACAGTGTCTCCCTTAGTGTGTGAGAAAACATTCAAAGAATGAGTCACATTATACGCCGTATAATATACGGTGTGGTGCATGTCGCTGAACTGAACCCAGAGGGGATATTGTGTTACATGTGGATGTGTGTCACCTGTGAAAGGTAGAATGCAGTGGCAGGTGTAGCTGTTGATTCCATCCACGCAGGTTCCCTGATTCATACATGGGCTTGACACACATTCATTAACATTAATCTCGCAGTTGGAACCTGAGAGAAAAGGGCATAGAGATGCAATCAAAATATTCACATTCACACATAGTAAGTTTAACTCCCAACTGTCTGAAACGTTTGCAATGTAAGTCTCGCTTTATACCTGCAAATCCACGGGGGCACACGCATATGTAGCTGTTCAAATGGTCATTACAGGTTCCTCCATTCTGGCATGGGTTTGACAAACACTCGTTCTTTTCTCGTTCACAATTCTTGCCCTCCCAGCCAGCTTTACATGCGCAGTGGTACCTACATGCACAAACATACTTAGAGTTTAACAGAAAATGGTAAACGGAGAGAAATTATATCAGAAAAGCATATCGGCTGTTCCTACCCGTCCTGCTGCTCGACACACTCTCCGTGCAGGCAAGGCTGAGGACTGCAGTAATCTGCGCCAGAGTGACACAAGGGACCGTGAGTCCCTGCCGGACACGAACACTGAAATCCATTGATCTTGTCCACACATGTCCCTCCACTCAGACATGGTCTTGAGCTGCATTCGTCTATGTCCTCTGTACACCTCTCCCCTAAAAGAAAGAGCAAACAATAATAAATGATAGAGAAAACCTATGTACACAGAAATCTCAAATAAGGCTCTGCACAAATGTTTTTATGTGCATGTGTGTGTGTGAACAGACCTGTGTATCCAAGTTCACATACACACTTGTACTCGTTAATTCCATCTTGACAGATCCCATGCTGGCATGGATTGCTGGAGCAGTCATCGTGATTGATCTCACAGTTCACACCTATATAGAGACAAAGATCAAATCAAACAGCGAATGTGACAAAAAAGATTTTTTCCTGTTATTTCAAATGTTTTTTCTGGGTGTGTAGTAAGGTTGAGTGTCCAGCAGGGGGATGTAGTGACCCTGTCAGACCTCAAAAACCAACCACATTGCAAACTCTAGGTCTGACCTTTTAACAACTCACTAATACAGGTGGCCGGGCAGTATGTCGGGACTTTTGGAGGTCTTTTAAAACAGACATTTCTTGTTTTTTATTGACAGTTTGCTATGCTGTGTAGACATTACTGCTCCCATCCCTTAATACCAGATGTTAACCTCATTTTTATAAACTAAGTTGCAAAAATTGGTCGTTCAAAAATTGCCATTATATAGTCATCATGTGCAAATTAACATGTATACTTTTTATCAGTTAAATGTACAATAGCCAGTAAACAGCATGTTTAATCCCAAACAGTTGAAAAGACAAAACTATGACTGTTGTTGCAAATAAACTTCATTGATAATATAATTGGACTTCTTGAAAATAAAATGATACATAGATGTAAAACACAGCCTGGACCATATTTTGGACTGACCTGAGGTGCCTGGCAGGCAGTTGCATTGGTACATGTTGACCAGGTCGACGCAGCGCCCTCCATTTTGGCAGGGGTCACTCTGGCACTCCCTTATTTGCTCACTGCAGATGGGGCCCATGTAACCCGGCTGACATTTGCAGAAGAATGTTGCAATTCCGTCTATACAGTCGCCATGGTGACAGCGCTTAGGTTCACAGTCATTAATGTTTTCCATACACAGCGGCCCTGTGAAACCTACAGAGATCAGCGAATAAGACATATGAAAATAAGTCGCATGCTTCAGGAAGGTCATATCTGTGAGCACAACTTAAAGAGATAGTTCACTCAAAAACGAAAACAAAATGCATAAATGGAGATTTATATTTACACAATTGAACAACAATTCAACTCCCGAATAAATAAACCACCATAAAACAGCCCATACTTCTCAAGCATTTAATCATTTAATATTTCTTTTGAAGACATATGTGCATGAGTCATTATTCACCCAAAATTCGTCCACTGCAATCAAATCAAATATGGCACACAAATATCGATTTGTTGCAAGCAAGTAAGGTTCAAACAACTATTACGTTAAATTAATAAATAATTACATAATTTTTTTTATTCCATGAAATATTAAAGTAATTTGTTAATTTGTAAAGTTTACACAGTAACACTAAACAAATGTTTACTTAATCATTTTTATGACAGTTTAAAACAGCAGTGTAAAAGTTAGTAACACCACCTTCAGCACATTCACACTCATAGCCGTTGGGTCGGTCGAGACACTTGGCCCCATTATGGCAAGGAGTGCTGGCACATTCGTCAATGTCAATCTGACACATTTCCCCAGTGAAACCTGTGGTCACACACACATTTACAATCAGAATTAACAGTATCAACATTAACATCACATTAGACATTCTGGTTGATGGTAGTCTGAATGACTACCGAAGAGGATGTCATCACATACAGTATCCACACAGAATTATGTAGCACTTCACAGCATCTGCATGTTGCAGCAGTAATGAATTCATCTTTCAGCATGGGTCAATTTTATGCTCACCCTGAGGACACTCGCAGACGAATCGGCTGACCTGGTCCAGACATTTGCCATTATTAAGACAAGGTGAGCTGGCACACTCATTAATGTCAATCTCACAGTGAACTCCCTCAAAACCTATGAATGGGAAACACACACATACAGTCAATAAATGAATGAGGGGACGCTGAGCCAAATCGGTGTCATCATACGTCTGATTACAGTGTGTGTGTACTGGTATTAATCACTGTGTGGGGACTCAGAAAGGTTTGTGTGATTATTAGGTTTAGGTGTTGGGGTAGGGCTAGGGGATAGAAAATATCATAAGCCTGATATAAAATGATGATGGAAGTCTATGGAATGTCCCCATATGTGTGTGTGACTACCTGGCATACAGATGCAGGTGTAATCTCCTATCTGGTCCAAGCAGGTGGCGTCATTCATGCAAGGATAGGAGATACATTCGTTGATGTCTGTCTCACAGCGGGGGCCCGTGTAGCCCGGAGCACAATAACAGGTGAACGAGCCATCTGTATTCATACATGAGCCACCATGCTCACATGGGTTTGGCCCTGATAGACAGCAAATGAAACAACGTCAGAAAAATGCTTAAAATCTTCACATACATAGTCCCACATACAGTACATAAATCTTTGCATAGATAACTTGCAACTGATTTTATTGCCATCTAGAAGATCTGAGCTACAATTATTCTTATTTAGTTTTTTATTGAATATGATTGTTTCAAAATGTAATGTCTTGTGTTTTAATTTACAAAACAGTTTCTCGCCAATTTAAGTTGCACTATACGTTTTTATTCTCTCATCAATGGAAAATATGTAATGCTCCTTAAGAATTTGATTAAATTATAGCAGTAGGTTTTAGACAAATTAACACTGTAAATGAGAATATTTAACCACAACAGTAATGCATGCAAGCGATACATAATATATCTTGCGTATGCAGGACAGGAAGAAAATAAGAGAGAAATAAAAACAGAGCAAGATGAGGAAAGTCGTAAGGGCTTCCAGTGGTCTTACCGATGAAACACTCGTTAATGTCGTCTGCACACGTGCTGCCCTTGTAACCCGAGGGGCAGTTACAGTTAAACTTGCCATTGACCGGGTTTGTGTCGCACTGAGCTCCCATCTTGCAAGGGTTACTGGTGCAGGCATCATCGATGTGACACAGCAAACCTTTAATTATCAAAACAATTGCAATGGTTCATGTCTGGTTTAATATGCGTTGTGTGTATACTCCAAAGAGTATACTACTTTATAAAACTGTCCATACTGATGAACCAGTATTATTTATTTTTGACATACAATTATCTTTAATTATCAACTATTATTGCATCACACCGTGCATGGTGAAGTAGATCCCCTTCACATTTTGTTACTCACCAGTTTTGCCAGGAGGGCAGCTGCAGACGAAAGATGCAACACGATCAATGCAGGTGGATCCAGCGGTGCAGGGTGACGCGGCACAGTCATCGATATTCTCAGAGCAGTCGAGACCGCTCCAGCCGTTCACACACACGCAATTGTAGCCGTTTAGTGTGTTACTGCATGTACCTCCATTCTGACAGGAGTTGGGCTGTAGTCTGCATTCATCCACGTCATTGGTGCAAAACTGACCTGGGATCACAAAGGTCCAGATTTCAACACTTACTTATTTATTTCTTTTTGGAGTTTTTGCCTTTGTTTGCAAGGAACAGTGAGAGCAGGTGACAGGAAGCGATGTGGGAGAGAGAACAGGGTGGGATCGGGTCTGCCCACGAGGCTATCAGCTCAGACAGATTTCCATTTTAATGGAGGGTCTTATTACTTCAAGCAATTTGTTGGTTTCATTCAAATTAACTGTATGGCTCAATACAACAATTTACAAATTTAAGTAAGTGGGGGGTTTTATTGACAGTAATTAGAATGAAAAGACACAAAATCACTCAAATGCAACACAGATAAGAAAAGACCTCCACGTTTCCATACCGGTCCATTCAGGTGGGCATTGGCAATTGTACGTGTTTACTCCATCCATGCAAGTAGCTCCATTCTGACACCGGTGATTTGGACAATCATCAATGTTCACCTCACAGTTTGTTCCATTAAAACCTGATCAAAGAAAGAGAATGGAGAAAATTACATCAAACTTGCTCTTAATTCTACTCATTAGCTGGTTTTAGTGTCATAAAGGAGCTCTGTCTCACTGTGGCAATATTAAAATGTAATTGCTCAACTTTAAACCACGAACAGACATTTCTCACGTTTCGGGTTCACTGCCTGAGGTCAGAGACTGGTTTTGGCCTGTTGCTGTGTTGTGCCAGCACATCTATCATTAAAAGCTATACTCTTAAAGATTTTTAAAGTCTCTCTGTGTGTTTCATCCCCAAACAAATACAGATACAACCAGCGTCTCGGATAAGGGAGTGACCATGAGGACATTTAGAAAACAGCTAAATGCTTTAGTCTGAGATAAAAACAAATTCACCATTAATTTTAATTCTCATTTACTCTCACCCTCATGCCATCCCAGCTGTATATCAATATCACTTCAATTTAAATTCAGCTGAAGAATATTTTTAATATAAATTGACTTCTGATCTAAGTAGCAAGAACAATTTAATTTCTGCTCCAATTTATCAGATTGTCATGCTAGGCTTGCAGCCGTTTCCTGTTTACTCTTATGGAACTAACCTGGAAGGCAGTGGCATACGTAAGTTGTGTCAGTCATCTGCCGGCATGTTCCACCATTGAGGCAGGGTGATGGAGAGCAGGGTATGTAAATTAACTCGCAATGACGGCCCGTAAAACCGGGCGGGCAGTTACACTGATATGACCCCGGGGTGTTCACACACAAGCCTTCATTCTTGCAGGGAGAGGGGGACGAGGCACACTCATCAGTGTCATTAAGGCAACGGGGGCCATGGTAACCAGGGGGACAGGTACAGGAGAATTCCTGGTTTGGGAGAGCTTGGCAGGCACCCCTGTTGGCACAAGGGCTGGACAGACAACTGTCCTCATGTTCACAATGTTGACCTGGAAGGACAATGGAAAAAAACAATACTTACACTTGAACAGCCAAGATTTATATTCATCCATGTCATTACTTTTTATTATTTGTTCAATACTTGGATTACAATAACTATATAGACATGGACAATGTTGGCATAAATGATTGGCACTGCATGATTCTCTGAAGTTTGACTGTGAAGCACAAATAGTTTATATGGCTTAGACTTTGTGTTTAACTGTTTACACATTTACACAAACTATGTAATCCTTATATCAATCAGTTACATTATATGTACAAAGACATAACTGGCTGTCTTCATTGACATTTCACATTTTGAGAAAGAAGCACATGTGGCGCTCACGTGTGGTGCTCACATGTTCATGCGCTCTTCACACATGTGATTCCACATGTTAGCATTTTAAAGCTGCCACTGGCCAGTTAAAAAGCAATATTAGCTAAAGCTAAACGTTTTATAACTGATTACAAAAGAGCAAATGGATGAGCTGCCACCTAGACAGCATAATAGGTCATCTCAGGCATGTTCCAAAGAATTAATCCTATAAAATTCAGTTAAATTAGAAATCACACGAGCATCCTAGTGAGGGAGAGAGAGCTGACCTGTCCATCCAGGGGCACAGCGGCATTTGTACTTGTCTTTGGGAAGGAGCGAGCACGTCCCTGCATTGCTGCAGGGGTTTTTAGGGTAGCAGGCAGATTTTTCCTGGATCTCGCAGTGGAGGCCTTTGAAGCCCAGAGGACAATCGCAGCTGGGGCTTACAGGAACTCCAGGCAAACTCACAGTGCACTCTCCTCCATTCAGACAATACCCCACGTGACACGGGTCTCTGTGCTGGCAGTACTCGCCTAAGAAACCAGGAGGGCACCTGAAAGACACACAGAAAAAGAGCATGACTTTTGCTTCATGAAATAGCCACAAATGGACATTTGCTTATACAAATTAAAGTGTGTGTTAATGTTTTAACTACTAATCATCACAAATAACTGCAAATTCATTTGTTTTTATTCCACTGACAATCGTAAAAGAAACCTTCACTCTCTTCTGCTCTTGAAACCTTTAAGTAAAAACCTTTAAGTAAATCATTCTGCCTTTTCAACCAAATCCACTCCACTTCTCTTGAAAATATTTCACATTACAAAAGGTAAATGGGTTCTAAAGACCATTAAGTCAGATAGGATTTGATGGCAATAAAAGGACAGAATGATGGCAATACCAAATGCTAAATCCTACAGAATGTATCTTATTGTGCGCATGTGTGAAATGATGCATGTCATGAGACAGTGGGACACATTTCTCACTGCAGATCTCCGGAGTCTGAGCACATGATGACTAGAGCTCAAGAAAAGAAAATTACATGATTGCAAAATGAGTTTGAAAAAGCATGACATCTCTCTGCCCACACTTCCCCCATCTGACCTTTTGAGTTATTGTGGTCTAGACTTCCCAAAAAGACTGTATGAATTTGACAAAGCTAATACGAAGGCTCCAGTAAGTCAAGTTTTAAGAATTGTAATAGTACATTTAGATGTCTATGAAAACAATAGTAGTCTACAGTATATCCTATGGTAAGGAGGCCTGTTTGGGTGTGTGTACGACTATACCACAGCAGGCTGCCATGCGGGTGCCGGCATCCCAGAGGACGGTCAGGTAATAGAGATGAGGGACAAAAAAGCTCCTTTAACAATGTCTGTGCTTGTGTGTTTAGTCCCGCCCGTATGACCATGTGAATGCACCTACTTGAGATTCTAAACAACCCGTTTCTCAAAGCGTGTCATACACAGAACACACACATTCAAGACACACATTCTCCTGTCGTGACAGGTGAGAAGTGGCAGTCTTTGCTCACAATCGGAAATCTTTATGCCACACACACGAGGAAAAACACAACGTTTTTGCCACAGATGCCAATGTGGGTGAAATAAAAGAAAACGGGCAATAAAACCGTATTTTGCATTTAATCTAAGAAAGCATATACCCACACGTACATGTACTCAATAGCCATAGAAATACTACATGCAAACACGCATCCTCCAAGCATTAAAATGAGTGAGCGTGTGTCATAAATTAGCAGTCTTAGTCTGACCACCCCGCACGAGTGTGATCTGGCCCCGTTTCCAGCTGTGTGTGTATGAGCTCTGGGGAAAGAACACACCCACAGCGACCCTCTGGTCACAAGATCACAGCGGCGCTGACAATAAAACAACAACAAACACGCTTAAACTCGGCGCAAGCAAACAGCCTGGGCTCAGGGGAGCGAGCCTCTTTCAGCTTGACTTACAACTGCTGTCACTTTATACTATTCAAAGACATGTTTCTTTCTTTATCTCCACTTGAATTCACCAGGTAAACCTGAGTAGAGCACCTTTTCTTTTCTCCAGGATACCAAAGCATTGGATTATACAGATCGAATTACATTTTTGTTAAATTACTGAATCGGCTGCGCCATACAAAGTTATAATAAAATCTGTCACAATGGGATAACAAATGGTATCTTTTACTCTGGACTTCAGTGCGTTGTATCATTATATTCTTTGTTAAGGCTATATTACAATTTTGTTTGAATAAAAATTACTTGCGTTTGACATGCGTACTATGCTACAGTACGTTTCAAAATTCATTTTCTCCAAAAACACTCATGTCCAACTGCTAATTCAGAGTAAAAATATTTATACTTATAGTTTAGCTTATTATCATTTGGCAAAAATATAAATTCCCTTCCCCCGGTGTGATGATGATTTACACACACATCATACACAGATTTTAAACACAAAATGACTAAACTCTGCAGCTAAGCTCATCTATAGATTCCTTTGTTATCCTTCCTGCATTTTTCTTTCTCTCCGTCTCGTTCTCGCTGTTTTGCTCGAGGTGTCAGATTTCTACAGATGGTTCATATTAGCGCGCCCCCCCTCTCTGGCTCCCTGACCTCTTCATGTGCTATCCACGGGGCCTGGGGTGAGTGGGTGGGGGAAAAGCTCTTTCTAGTTCATATTTTTACGAGACACCTCATCAGGATTTACATTTCTGCCCACTCACTTAATTCGTACAAAACGTCACCTCTGAGTTTTTACCTCACCCCCGAAACCACAGTACTGAGATTATCTAATACCAACCGGCCGAGGGTCTAGTTAGTTTCACAAGAAGTTGTCAGAATGTGACATTAGACAAAATATCACCTCTACATTTTTACCCCACCCCCAAAACCACAGTACTGAGATTATCTAATACCAACCAGCCAAGGGTCTAGTTAGTTTCACAAGAAGTTGGCAAGATGTAACATTTTACATTGTGCACAAACTGCAACTAAACATAGCTTTTTCTAATTCTACTGTCGTTGTTTTCTTTATTTTAGAGAGTCCGACATATTTATAGAAGCAGACAGCCGCCCTATGTCTGCTCTCTAATCTATCCATCCATTTTAAGCTTTCTCAAATTTTTGCTGGAGAGGCGAACAAACGCTGAAAAAAACCCAGAGGGAAAACAGAGCAGATGAAAGGGGGAGGGGGACAAAATGAAAAAGTAACACGGTGAAAAAAAAAATAGAAAAAGAACAAAAGCAAGTGAGAAAAGAGAAGAGAAAAAGAGAGAAAGAGATGACAAGAGTGGAGAAGGGTGGAGCCCTCTAGGCTAAAGTGTTATGGTCAAACTAAGCGCGGCTTTGAATTCATATGTGCTATAAATCTGATCTGAGAACCACATGTCTCACTAAAGGGAGGGTTATCCGCGCTTTATATACTCTTTCTTAATATACTCTTCCTCCCTATGCCTCTCTCTGCAAGGCGCTTTTCAAATGAAAATAATTTCAAGTTTAAATTTCATATCTTGACACTTCAGGGCATGGGACTTCGTAAACATAATTATTTGTAACATGTATCATAAACAACAATGGTAACAGATTCAATATGAAATGTTACAAAAACAAAGACATTTCCTGTTGGTGCAAACACATTTAAAAAAGCTCATTTTGAAAGTGAACTACTCCTTTAAGCAAAACAAAAGGCAAACATTTAGAAATTGGTTAGGAATGAACTGATTCATAATACTGAATGGCATTAATAAACAACAACGTTTGAATTCCAAAATGTTTTAGTATCTTGTTACAGAAAGAAAACCTTTTACTGGATTCCACTAAATCAAGATGATTATCTGCAATTATCCAAGGGGTCTTTGTTCTAGATGACAGGAAAGGTGGTCTTTATATATCCCCAAGAGGTCCTGGGTCAACAACACGCCCATGTCCGCAACCATGGCTTTTCCAAAATGAGCGGGACTAATCACAATTTGTTTAACAGATGGAAACATTTATTGTGACGATTTTAGAAAGTCATGTGACGTCCTGATGTGTGATCTTTTTCAAACAAGGCGCAGCATTTGCAAAGATTTTCATCCTTATTGATTTGTTTGATGAGCTGCAACAAAGAATGCAAATGTTTGGGTTGTATTTCGATATCAGCAAACACCACCAACTCTGCTGTAGTTTAATGGAATGCTAACAAGCGCTAACTTCCCAAAGAGAGAGTTAGTAAATTACTTGCAATTTACCAAAGGGCTCTCATTCCAAGAGCCCCCCTGTCTTTTAATTGTAGGGCGATTCCCTTCAAGCAACCTTGGGTTAAGCACCTTTCTCAGGAACACAATGCGGATTAGGTCACAGTTCAGAATTGAATCAGCCACCTTTGTGTCTGCATCCTACAACTGTAATAATCACCTCCACCCTAGTGTGACACTTAGGAAAAGCAACGCAAGGTTTTAAATAATCACAACAAAACTATGCTGTGTTACCTAAAACCGTTTGTGTCTCATTGATTGTTCTCAAAATCACGTCACCTTTCTGTCACTCAGCTCCACTTGTCAGCATGATGTGTCGTGGGTTTAAGGCCTGGTTGCCACATTTCCCACTACTGTGTGAAGCCTCCGGCGATAGGAAACATTTGTGAGAATTTGTGTGAGTGTTCTCAATAGACTCTGGTTCATCTTGAAGTGGGACGGCCCCGTTCTGGCCTGCAGCAGTTGTTGACAAGCCTCACACAGGTAAGCTGGCAAGGATGAGTAACTTTCTTTCATGATGAACTGTTTTGTACCAGTGTGTGGTTTAGCACATTCAACACACACACACACACACACACTTAAAAATCACACATTTTCACATACACCGATGCCATGAAGTACAGGGACTATCCTAAATGAGCTATAGCAGCTAGTTTATCTTTATAGCTGCCAAAACATAATGCTGACATAAAAATAAGTATGCAAGAGTATTAAAGAAGGATGGAGAGAAAGTAGACTTTAGTCATTATTATTAGCTTATATAAAACAACAAATATGTTCTTCTGATGTTTGCTATGTTGTTTTAAATGCTGCACAATTCTTTGTAAAATATAAATCTCTTTTATGTAAAATAACAAAAATTGCTACTCAAGAGGCTAAAAATCAGTCCTGTTTCAGTATAAGATTTATTTTAGGAGTATCATTGTCTTGTGAAAAACCATTGTGTCTATGAGCGACCCTCACTAAATACAGCATCTGAGTTCCGTGTTTGTGTAAACGGTGCTTGAGTAAATCACGACCTCTGCTTGCCACTCTTCACACACAGTTGAGCTGTTGACTTTAGCCGGAGTGTTATCAACAGTACTGGCTAAATGTTTCCTACCCGCTCTCTCTCTTTCGATCTCTCTCACTTTTACGACTAGAGTTTCTGGTTGGCAGTCTTCCTGAGGCCATCACACATTGAATGTGGCTTTGAAACAAATCAGCTCAGCCTGCAGGCATACAGAGATGGAAAAAGAAGTGAGGAAAGACGTGCCAGAACAATAGAACATGTTAAAAGAAAGGGATGGTATAGCACGAAGATTAAAAAGGAAGAGAGAGAAAGAGATAGATCGAGAGAGAGAAGGGGAGGGAGGGAGAGAAACTATCACAATGAAAATGCCCAAAAAACCTACAGAAGAGATGATTGACGGATAGATGAGGCGAGAGGTATTGACAGGGTAATCTCTCTCTCTACCTCCTCTATCTCTTACCAGCAGGCAGGCTCATCTCTGGTTTCACCCTCTTGAGCACTAAAAGACGTCTCTATACTGTTATGCTCTCCCCGCAGGCACATTCTACCTGTCAGATCAAACAAGCGGCAAGCAGACTCTACTCTCTCTTCCGACTGAGGGGGGAGAAACGGGTGAAAGGAAGGAAGTGAAGGGTAAAAATTAATAAGTTTTCACCCCTTACACAGGCCAAAACAAAGAGTTCTTGTTTGAAATGGGGGAGGGAAAGTACACTTTCTGCAAAGCTATTCAATCCAGTCTTACTTCACCACACTCAAAACACATATACGTCGCCAGCTACTCCCTCACTGCTCCCTTACTCGGGCTGAATGCATATTCATTAGCGAGCTGCGAAAGTCTGTAGTTGTGTTAGTTTTCGATTCTTCTGAATTGTCACACATTGCACAAGTCTTTATGTTTTGCGCGTTTTGAAACTGTGGTTCTTCTAGGAAGACGCTAAAATGGAAATTCTGCAAGTTGCTACCTCACATGCTTCTATTTTTTTTAAAACACAACTGCAACTACATTGACACACAGGCACAACTGAAACAAGAAACATTTGACTACACACGACACACAAAAAATGACATAGACATTCAGGTGACACACAGCTTGGTTCTCACACCCTGGCTGGAGGCTTGCAGATACACCGGTCTGACCGCTCGCACACACACACCCTGCTCTGCCAGGCTCTCTCACAGTTCTCTTCCTGTACTGAGCTCTCAGTGTCAGAGAAAAAAACACTGAAAAACACCTTGTTGACTTTGGTTCTCGGGTGTCACCTCACCTACACAGAATGTATTAGTAACTCCTGAGAGCACCTTGTGTCAGCCTGTTCCATTTTGAGACTGCACGCACACCCAGGCAGCCATTTCAGGTGGCTGAAAGAGTGCATTCTTCCAGTTAGGCAGAGTTCTTCAACTTTAAGAGCATTCCAGCACTGTGCATTCGAGCTGTGGAGACCCGAGAGCTATTGGATCCGGCATCCACCGGTTGTACATTTTGTGTTTCAGCTGTGTGGAATTTCAGAAAGTGGATGACTTCACTCATCCTTCTTATTTAAGCTTATCTTTTTAAGACACCTTTCTTTCCTCCCTCCGTTAGGTAAAAGCAAATATGGATCTCTTTAATTCTTCTGGATAAGATCAGGAGACAATTTGAGTCAGACCTGGGCTGGAATTAACAATCATATCAACAATTGCTTAATTTCTTTTTTACGTAGGCTGAGTAGGGCTGAACGATTAATTGCATTTGCGATTAAATTGCGATGTGGTGAAAGATTAATTATGGGGATACAGTGTGATGCGACCCTGCTCGGAGCTGACCAGTTCCATCTCAAAAGCATAAAAAATGCACAGCATTTTCAAAAAAATTCCCAAGGTGCATGGGACGGAA
Source organism: Barbatula barbatula (assembly GCF_947034865.1). Classification (NCBI taxonomy): domain Eukaryota; kingdom Metazoa; phylum Chordata; class Actinopteri; order Cypriniformes; family Nemacheilidae; genus Barbatula; species Barbatula barbatula. Next base: position 17,858,063 of record NC_136774.1, read on the forward strand.
GCTTGCTCTCTCGTGGTTACTGCCTGCGGGTGAGGAGAACGAGTTGCATCTCATTAGCGTTGCAACTGCTTCGCTCTCTATTTTACCGTGCTTCGCGTGTCTGTATTTGAACCATGAGCCGTGGCTGAAAAGCACGTTGCACCCCATGCGCGCCAAGACTGCGCCTGTCTCTATTTAAGCGCGCTTCCCGCACATCTGCATTTAAAGTAATGAATATGTACATTAACCTGTTGTACAATGGCCTTAAGCTAGACAGGATGTGGCACTAACGAAACTTAAGTGTAAAAGAGCAACAGCATGTCAGTTGTGTGGTACTATTTTAGCTGCGCAGTGTCAGGTATTGTGTGTGCTAACATTAATGCATCTTAATTCTACTAACGTCATGCAGCACACAATAATAAAAGTCAATATATAAGATAATACATACATTCATAGTTTATATTTTTACTTCAATCAACATGTTTATCATATGTTTATTACAGTGGCATTATTAAATTACTGAGTGTGATAAAGCTACAGTTTTGTTTTATATTTATGTAATCTGCACTGTTGTTTCTGTGATTAATGACTGTTATGTTTATTTGTCAGTTCTTTATGTCATGATAATAATTACATGATTACTTGGCTAGAAATTGTATAAATCATTCAATTTATTAGTATGATTGGGGTAGTTCTATAAAAATATATATCAATCAATTCGTGCATCAATTTATATCATCTTAAGTCTGGTCTATAATTTATGGTAAATCTGTTTGATATTGCGTAGGTTACCATGACGTATTGATTTTCTTTATTAAATAATACATAAGAGAAGGTTGTTAAAAAATAATCGCGTATTAAATCGCAATAAGTTTAATACAATGGAAAACAATTGTTAAAATCTGATACTGTTTTCCTCCTCTTCACTGCACATACCATATTATCTTAAATTGAAACAACCCTACAGTATAATGAGTATGATGTTTTTTCTAGTTTCAGCCCAACGCAGATAGAATTTTCCCGTTCTGCGCTGCGTTGTTTAAATAGCAAATGCATTTGCACTCATTTGTGCGCCCATGGGCGTGTTGGTCTAAAGAAAGAGTTGTGCTCAGGCTAATTGTTGACGCGTTGCTATTTTGAGGAACTTTTAATAGACAGCGCAATAGACCAATTCAAACCTGGTCTAAAGTCAATGGAGCAATATTTTTTTTGTTATATAAAGAGCGTGTTAGGAATATCCGCCTATAGGCAGGTGCACAGCCCTAGTACAATCTGCTTATTACACACATAGGGACGTGCAGAAGCAAACAATAATGCCAAATATTTATAAAAATGAATTACAATGTAAAAGATTATTATTGTGGACATAAAGATAAAAATCCGTCTTGTCCTGTAGATGGTCTGCTTGCGCGCTTTAACCTCCTGCACGGGCAGATGAGTTTCATTTCTGGAGAAGTGTCTGCTCTTCCGAATTCCGCCGTGTAAATAGCGAATCCGCAATGCCGCGAGAGCAACTGGCTCTTAAAGGGAATGGAAGATGACACTCTGCACGTTACGCCCAAAAAACACCCATTACTCATTAAGAGAATCGGGAAAACCTGTCACAACCATGCACCCAGGCGTGCCGACCGTTTTCCCGTCGTTAAACTGGCAAAAGTGGACTCGGACATGCCCTGAGTGCACCTGCGCTGTGCGCTTTAAACCATGTACTTAGATTGTGAAAATAGGGCCCAAAGAGTTTTAAGACCGCGTATCACAAGGCAAGGCAAGTTTATTTATATAGTACATTTCATACACAATGGTAATTCAAAGTACTTTACATAGAAGAAATTAAAATATCCATTTGATAGAACAGTGAAGAGATAAAAAAGATGTATAGAAAAATAAAATTTAACCAGTTAAGAATATATTTTTTTAGAATAGACATTCTAGTCGGACAGTCAGAGGCACAGTGCACATTAATTACATGCAAAGTCAAACAGATGTGTTTTGATTCTGGATTTGAATGTGACTACTGTGGGAGCACATCTGATCTCTTCTGGAAGCTGGTTCCAGCTGCTGCTGGCATAATAGCTAAATGCAGACTCTCCTTGCTTAGAGTGAACCCTTGGTATTTCCAGCTGATGTGATCCTAATGACCTAATGATATTCAATGAGCATATCTGCAATGTATTGAGGTCCTAGGCCAGGGTTCCTCAATTAGTTTTCACCAAGGGCCAAATTCTACTAACAATAGCAAGTCAAGGGCCACCGACTATAATTGGATAACTACAATGTTTGTTCTGCTATTATTATTATTATTGTCATTATTATTATTATTATTTTTTTTTACAGTTGTTTATTTGTTTTAAAAAAAATCACAATATAAATATGTTTTTATTAGTTCTATTTCCTCAGTTTTGATAAAACAGTAACATTATATTCACAAACTCTCTTCAGCACACGACGAGCTCGGAAACGACGATGTGGCAGACTCGAGCTCTCGCGAACAAAGTTTACCAGCCTCATGACTGCATCCATCGTCTCTTTCATTTTTCAACACCGATTTATGAAGCTAGTGCTTATCAGGCCTTTTTGATGTCCAACCATTGAGGGAGCCCCGTCAGTAATGACAGAAACAACTTTGCTCAAATCTAATTCATTATTTTTAAAGAACTCCGTTAGTTCATAAAAAAGTATTTCACCGGTTGTGCGGCCATGCATCGGCAGCAAACAAAGCAGCTCTTCGCGGAAATCCTTCCCATAAAAAAAATCGGACAAACACCGCTGTGCAATGTCGGTTAGTTCGCGAGACGAGTCTATTGCGAGTGATATGGCTTCTGCTTTCTTTATGTCTTATAACAGATTAGACAGGCACTCACCCGCCAATGGCTCCACTCTTCTTGTTGCTGTGCAATCAGATAATGGAACCTGCTCCGTTACCATTTTCTTTATTTTCGCGTCGTGATTTAGAAGTTTATCCACCATGTCAGTTGCACAGGTTTTAATTAATTCGGCGTCAGTGAACGGTTTTTTGGCCTTTGCCAGGTTCCAAGCCACACGTAAGAATGCTGCGGTTACAGGCTTTCAGAATGTTCCGGATAACTGCATTTGAAATTTCTGCGCAATGCCCCGAAATGCCGTTTCAAGTTATCATTCTTGCAGACCGCCACGGTCTTGTGCATAATAAACACGTTGGCTTTGCATTGTGGTGGTCAGGCAAAATAAAACAAAACTGTTAAGTCCATTGTTTTAAATATTCTGTGTCTACCTTTCTCTTTTTTACAATCGCCATGATTTCGCTGTCAACCCTTGTCACTAGCTGTCAATGAACCTGCGCCGTTTGCATTTTCGCGCCAGCATTGTGATTGGCTGATGGAGTACCGCGAGAGCTATGTGAGATCAGAGTGCTTCGTGTGTTTTCGTGCGGTGTTGTCATGCCAACCCAAATGAAACTGAATACACTTTTAGTGCATCAAGCAGGCCAAAAAAAATCATTTGCGGGCCGGATGTGGCCCGTGGGCCGCCTATTGAAGAGCCCTGTCCTAGGCCATTGAACGATTAATATACCAGTAATAATACTAAAAAATCTATCCTATATATAACTTGTAGCCAGTTTAAAGACCTGAGGACTGGTGTGATATGTTCATATTTTCTGGTTCTGCTCAGAATTCTTCCCGCAGCGTTCTGTATGAGCTGCATCTGGTCTTTTTGGGGAGGCCAGTTAGGAGTCCATTACACTAATCCACCCTGCTGGTGATGAAAGCATGCACAATTTTCTCTAAGTCTTGACTGGAAACAAAGGATCTAATTCTTGCAATATTTTTCAGATGATAATATGCTGATTTAGTTATTGCTTTGACATGGATACTGAAGCTAATGTCTCACTCGAGAGACACTCCGAGATTCCTGACTTGATTTTTAGTTGTTTGACCTTTAGAGTGAAGGTACGCGTTACCTTGAGAACTTCATCTTTATATCCAAACGCAATGACTTCAGTTTTGTCTTTGTTTAACTGAAGAAAGTTTTGGCACATCCAACTATTTATTTCATCAATGCATTGTATCACAGGCAGTTTCTGCCAGTCTCTCATTAATCTTGAGTGTCTATACAGTAGTATTGCATACGTCGTATTTTGGAGGAGTATTTAGTTTGATACATTTATAAAACAGAGATATTTTTAACACTGGGAACGCAATTTCCAAATCGCATTGCCGTGCTTTTCCGGTTGGAGTGCTGGGGGAGTGCATCAAGTACAGAAATTCTACGTCATACGTCCATCTCGTTTTTTTAACAAGTTAACATACCATGTTAAGCATGAGAAGCCAGCACGTTTAACAGAGCAAAGAAGTCAGAATGCATGACATAGCATGATACCCCGATCTTTAATCTGACTCATATTTATAAATCAAAACAGGTGCTAAAAGTCTAAGCAGTGACTCACTTTCTTTCCTTGTAATTTGTTTTGTGAAAAACACAGAAAAGCCAATGTTGCAAATTACCAGAATAAGGAAACAATTTCCTAGAAGCTGAGGAATTCCACAGATATCACAAATAATTTCAGAATGTTTTTATCTTAAACGTGATGCTGAGGTTAGCTATCTGTGCATTCCTGTCCCGATTCACAGAAAGACCTTGTGGTTTCAATTTCCGGATGCCGTGTTTCGAGATGCAGTGGTATGGATGTCCTTACTGTAACCCAAACCCACAATGCACAAGGCAATTTTCAAGGTAAAAAAGAAAAGAGGAATTTGTAAAATATGTTTCAATGTCTGTAGATTGTAGGAAGAGGATTTCTTCAGTACTGAGAAAACTGACTCTCTGTGTTTCACAAGCCTTCGAAATGTAACATGATAGGTTTACATGAATGTTTATTTTGGGCAATGTGATAAATGTAACCTTCAATCATACATCAGAAAAAGCACAATTACAAGCTGGGATGTGCCACAAGTAGTGTTCAACTACACCAACAGTAAAGGGAAACTTGTGTGTGAGTTCAACTCTGGAACCACAAGAACTGGATGCATTTTACCGTTTTTCCACTCCAGCTGCTACTGCTCTTTTTGAATCCGCTTTGCATAGTTTTTCCTACACTCAGAGCCGGTTTTAAATGCACCATACACACATAAAAAGCAATCATTGAACCCATACTTCTCAATGCATTGTGGGAGCAAAGGATATTTGGCAATATTTGCAACTCAGTAATATTTGGAAATTAGGGTATTTACAGGAATCATGACTTCATTGCCACTTCAAGGTTTAACCGGTTACATTGCGAACACTTAGACTAACATTAGCTATATCCTGATTGTAAGATAGCTCAACTAAACAGTCTTAGTTTGAAATAACTCCTTAGTAATGCAACATAATTCAGAAGGGTGGGAACAAAGCACATGAGATTTAATTGAGTGACAATCCCAAAGCAGGGTTTATTAGAAAATATGGGTTGAACAACCTCAGATGTTTTGAAGTCTATTATGTGATAAAAGTCACGTCGACTAGTCGATGGTGTCATAAATGAATAAAATAAGAGCTAGGGAATGTTCTGCAAAACGATTTGATGGGTGGTCAAAAAGTCTAATGACCCATGATTAGTCAACATCAAGCTTTAAATGTCGTGCAACCCCTATTAACAGAAATCAGCTATGTGGCAAGCACTTAGCATGTGGGACCGGACAGTGTTGAGCCCATCGAGGCTACACTTATCGCCTTCCGACACACAGAGCAGTACAACTCACGGTTATTCCCAGAGACGCCCCTCAACCATGGCTCCATCTCCTTATCTTCCAACCATTTGCACAAAAACGTGCATTTCCCCATTAGTCAACGATGTTAATGGACCTCCCACTACATTCGCCTACACAATGATTAAATTCAGGCAAACTTTAGCATATGACCTCTTCCGACAAATATGAAAAGATGATACACAATGTAATACCTTGAAAATAGCATTTAAGACTTTTTAATACTTTTTAAGGACCTTAATTTTCTCTATTGATTTATCAACTTTTAATTATTTTTAAGACCCCACGGACACCCTGGAAATTAGAGACCAAATTTCATTATTTTTGTGGAGAAATTAAATTAGGCAACGCAGCGTTGTGACAAACATCCTCCCTGCTGGACTGTTCAAGTTCCCCTTGAGGGCTTTCTCTCATCAAGTTTTTAGAGGAGATTCAGACTCGGTGGAATTTAACTCTTACCTGCAGTAGCCTGTTCCATTTTGGAAGGTGACACAGGTAGCATTGTTCACACAAGGCTTCACAGGATCCACACACTGCAGAGCTGTGAAGGAATATGAAGACAAGGACAAGATTAGGACTGCCCCAGTTGAGACAACATCAGTGACTTTTATACAATATTACTCATTTATATTAACAAACAATATTAAGTTTTTACTACTTAATACCACTAAAACAAAATTTGCTATTCATATTTATTTAGCTGTTACTGAAGTACACAAGTGACAAGGTGGTAATCATGGATTTTGAGTAGGTCCTATCGCTCTTTATTTTCCATTACAAAAACACTTTTACTGCTGCGGCCCTTTTGGTATATTTGATTGTATTTTGAGCGAGCAGCACATCAAAACTACATCGCTCCAGTGCCACGGGGCTTAGAAATATGTAAAAATGCATTTTGTTTCATTGCAGCTATTAACACAGCGTCACTTTACAGAGACAAAGAGAGAGACTGAAGTAGTGCTACAGTAGTGTTGATTCACTTGTTATTAAGTAATCATGAAAGCTGCACTATTAATTCATACTGTTTTGTTTCATACATTCTTAGAATTATTTTCCCCCAATTTGTATAATAAGAGAACTCAAATAAGAGAACTCAAAATCAATCGATGACTACTTAGTTACCCATTTAGTACTTCATGTGCAAAAAAGACAGTTATGACTGATACCAAAATAATCCCAATTAAAAGAACCAGTTAACTGTATTACAAGCACATAAAAAAATTAAGGTTATTTTTCTGAGGTCACAAAGCGGAGAATAAAAAAGCCTTTGCAAACTCCACAGCACTCCCTCTGATTCAAACACTACAGGTGATGGAGCTGTCAGGGAAAGAGGTGCCAGATAGAGGCATGAAACAATAACCCTTTATAGTAGTGATCAAACCAGACAGTGAATTTAAAATGGAAAGTCCGACTCCAGACTGATCAAAAACTTTCACTCATTTCCTCTCAAAACACAGGAAGCATGTGGACGTCACAGTTTAAGCAAACAAGGACGGCGCAAAGCCCAACATTTTGCTATAATCTAAATTGGTATGCATTTTAGTAAGTCAACTCTTTAAACACATAGTCTAGATGTTTTCTGGTTTTGATAAATCTATAAAGCCGATTTAATGACATCAGAAGCACATTTCTGTAAATAGAAGCAGGTTGCAGAGCACACTTCCCTCAGAGACACTGGGTGGCAGGTCATATGATTTCAAAGCAGTGCTGAGGAACACACTACTATAGCTCAAGACAGGAAGTGTATTGAGTGCTAATACTGACTTCCTGCACTCTGACCAGTGTGCAAGAAGTCTCAAAATATATGATTAGGTTTATTTAAAGCTACAATAAACCTTATTTAACAATGTTGTCATTTTCCACCGTGCTGAAGACTAGTTTTTTGGTGTAAGACACCCAAGTGTTTTTAAAGAACTGTACCAGGGCCCAAAGTTAAAGAGATTTGGGGCATTTATGTTAAGCCCGTCTTTAGCAGTTGGCTTTGTGCCCAGGCTGTGCAGGCACTTTCTCCGCACTCTTGCACACAGTGTCATAAAACTCAAACCATACACAAAAGCATACCGCACCCAGATATAATACAAAATACATATTGAACATGAACCACTTAAGACCAGGATATGGGGGTTGAACGGTGGCATATGTGGTCTTGCCAAACAACTCCTGTATTTGAACTATGATTCCCCTGGAAAAAACTGTGGCGCTATCAAAACATTGCCATGTTTATTTGAAAATCAGAGCAGATAGGGGATACAATCCGTAAAACTGTATAAAATGTGGCAATGCCAGCAGTGCTTAAATGACCCGACGTCCATTGAAACTCAAGTGTTTCCCCTACCATTACCTTAGGGGGGTGCAACGCCTCTCCAATAGCAACCCCCTACCCCCATTGAAGGTCAAGTTAAATTATATTTTCTATATAGCGCCAGATCACAAGAGAAGTCATTTAAGGTTACCTTTCCAATAGAACATGTCTATTCATTGTTCTTTTATTAAACAAACTAAATAGCATCATTATATTTATCTTATTTACACGGCAGCATGTCATTTCTGTTTCTACATGATTGCGCGTTTACAATTCTCCTCTGTTCTTCGCCTGATATGCAAAAGCACACAGACACGTGCGCACATACACAGGTAAGCACACTCCCACCAGTGGACAGAGAGTATGTGTCTATAAATATGCCGCGTCAACCACCTGAAAAGCAGATACAAATATTTACGCTCCCAAGGTGGTGAAAATGGCATCATTGCTCTACAGAAAAGACGCACACCCTGCCCCTAACAAGCAGCAACAGACAGTTCAGTCACCACCGGATTACAGGTGTTCACCTATCTTGGCTTTGTTCCATCCGGACCGCGCGACATAATGAACCTACAAAACAACAGCCTATTTATGTCGTTTAAATTGAGCAACATAACTGTTGGTAACTTTGTAAGTACTTCTGCTCATGATAAATTCATTTGAGTTGTTACATTTTGTTATTATAGACCACTAGGACTATAGACACTTTAGCACCTAAAAGCCTACAACAAATTTTCTCAGTCAAGATATTTTATACATACTGTGGGAAACCAATATATGTAAACTTTATATATATATATCAGTGTTTCCCTTAACATTACCTTAGGGGGCACCCCGCCCCTCCAACGGCACTCCCCACCCGCTTGTAGGTCAAGTTCATTTCTTATGTAGCGTCAGATCACAAGAGAAGTAATTTAAGGTTACCTTTTCTATATAACATGTCTATACCGTGTTCTCGTATTAAATCTACTAAATAGCATTATGTTATTTATCTTATTTACTTGGTGGCAAAGCAACAGTCCAGTTACCACAGGATGACAGGTTTTCACCCAGTTTATCCTTCGTTCCGTCCGGACTGCAATGTACATAACTGAGATGTGCACATCACGCGCACTCATGGACATTTATGTTGATTATATTTTTCCGCTATATCTTCAAATATCTTTATTTAGTGCCACACGCCCTTCATTTGAACACATTCCACTCCGTGAGCGCTGCTTGTCCCACCAAAGAAAGGTCGCATATAAATATCTGCAGTAGTAAACGAAAATGCAGCAGTAATTAAGTATGTTTAGCTGTCAGTCAGTTTACTGTTTGCTGTATACTGTAGGTTTGAGACATATGAATGTATGTACTGTATGTACATTTGTATCTACATATAGCAGTTGTTACATTTTGTTGTTAAATATTGATAATTAGAAAATGTATTGTCTGGACCTCCACTGCAAAGAAAATATTAGAGACCGCCCCCAAACCCTTAAACCTACGGGGGACCACTGAAAACTTAATAATAATAATTAATAATAAATAGTAATATTATTGAATAATACAATTAATCACTATAAATATTTAAGCCAATTAAGAAATTTCCCTTACAGTTCCTAATAAAAAACATTCACACAATATTTAATTGCCTGTCAAACACTAAACACTAACTTTATTTTGAAGCATTTTTTGTTTTGCAGCCTGGGCACCTTGATACCCCTACCGGGGGGATAGTAATCAAATAATGTTTTTATATTCATATATACAGTAATTATGTTCCATTGTTAAAGGTTATGCTTTTACTTGATGATCAGTTGCAAAAATGCCAACTTGATTCAATACCGTACAAAAACTAAACACATAAAAGTGCAGGGGGTGAATTATTTCTATAAGCACTGTATTTAGAGTTGTGGCAGGTATCTAATGCCCTGGGAGGTCAAAACTTTAACAGAAGAAAGTGTTTGGCTGCACCCATCTCTGGCAGGAGCCAGGGACTGTGGTGGGAAATATTTGGGAGAAGTGGGTAAGCTGAGTGTGAAATTGAGCTTTCACAGTGATTTAAGAGGCGAGAGGAGGGGAGCTGGAGTGCCCGAGATGTAAGAAGAAAGAATAGAAGAGCAGGAGTCAAGTGTGCTCAAGAGGTAGAAGCAATAATGGAGGACAGAATGAGAGAAAGTAAAAGACAACAGGGTTGGGACCTACTGAAATACTGAATGTGCATTCAAAAAAAGATATTTTAAATAAGGTTTCTATACAAGAATCCCCTCCTTATCAAGACATTTGATAAAATTGACAAAGTAAAATTGTTTCCTTTTCAGAAAATACATTAGATTCATGTTGGTCTCTTTCACACACAACCTATTATTTAACTGTAATAAACAATATAAAATATAGCAATATAGTCCCTTTCACAATACTAGTAGTACAAACTAGTTTCAGTACCTGTGTGTTGTCACCTCAGTTACATTTAGTCATTTAGCAGACGCTTTTATCCAAAGCGAATTACAAAGAGTTCGGGGAGCAATAAGCGATATGTCATAACAGAGCAATAGTACATTAGGTGCTAATACAAAGTTACTAGTTTAAACAAAAGCTATACCACTACCTGTTGAGAGAAGAGGGTTCGTGCACCTTTTTTTCAACTGAAGTTAAGGGTGAGTCATGCACAGAGGAAGGCTTGGCCTGACTGGTCTGACAAGCTTTCCATATGCTCTATCAAACCACCAAAGGAAGAGATCATTCAGGATTTGGGGACGGACTGTCATGAATTAACACTTAATCACTCCTAATGCAGCTGTTCCCATTCAGTTTCAGCCCTACCAAAAGCAAACTGTAAATCCTCTCACTTCTCAATTCTTCTTCACTCATGAACATGTAAACGTGTGTTAAAGGATCTGACAACTGTACAACCAGCTTAATCCAGCTGAAAGCCTGCACACGTATATATGTATTCTAGCCGAAAGTCAACAAAAATAATTTCCCTGATCTATGATCATGCTTTATACTACACCTAATTTGCAATAATATAAAAGAAGGGTAGAAGTTCTAACACATGTGGGCTGATCTGTTTACTTAAGAGCCAACTCTTTCACGCAAATGAGAAACCACATTTATGAGACCCAGGCTTTCCTTAAGGTGTGAAGAAGAGAAGTGACAAATTTGGCAAATGTGAGGACAAGGTGAAAAAGAGAAGAAAAACCTAATGAGAAATAAGCAGGGGGTAAGACGCAAAACAATAAAGCGAAGTGAAATTAACGTTTTTGCATCTGCTGTTAAACTTAATCTTTTCAGGAGAAGGAATTAACATTGATTTGTTAAAAAGAAACATTACCTCTGCCCTTTTGTTCTCAATTCTCAAATCCCATCTTTAATTCTCTCTAAACAGATGGAGGACAGACACAGAGATGTGGATGTCGTTAGACAGGGAGTGGCGAAATGGAAAAACAATAAGATGGAGAATAGGAAAAGATGTAGGAAGTGATAAAAGGAGGAGAGGTGGATCGTGTGATGATGGGAGTGAGGGCTGATCCCCGTTGATGAGCACATGAAGGTGGGGAGCTCCAAAACGGGGAGAGACTCCAGGGACCCGTAACACAATATACTTCACTAGTTCACTTGAGTACCTCTCATTCCCTTAAAATTAGTTTTTATTTCCTGTCTGTAGCCTGTGTTCTCATTCTCCATATCTTGTTCTTTCAGATGGTGCTCTGAACTCAACTCCAACAACAGATCTGAAAAAGTGATTGTGACTCTTCCAGCCCCCAAAATCAGATTTATGACTCAATGTGTGTGTCTTTGTACACCCAAGCACCCAAGTAATTACATTGTGCATGTGTGTATTTTTTGGCACTGATTGTTTATCTGTATGTCCTTAAGCCAAATAAAACCTGCCTTCAATCAAAAAAGCAGTCCCATGACCTTTTATCCTCACAAAATGCTGGAATGAGATTAGGAACTCTCTAAACTATATTCAGGGACTTATAAAAACAGTTTTGAACACAAAATCTGCATTGAATTAGCTGGTAGGCGTTGCTGATTTTAGGAAATTCCACAGATAGTCAACAGCACATAAAGTACATTTTGATATCAGTAGCACATATGCAAATCGCATTAAAAATATTTCGATGCATCTTTAACCAAGCCCGCTGGAAGTTTTACAAAGAAAATAAGGTCAACATCAAGGAGTGTTTCCAAATCAAATTTGTTTCTCCTAGTTTCAGATGGGATTCAGATGGCACTATAGCGTCAGAGCTTTTGTACAGTGCAGCTGTCTCACAGCTGTAGTCCTTGTTGCCTGCACGCCTGTTTGAAAGCGCTGCCTCATCCACGCGACCAAACCCAGAGCCCAAGGGAGATTTGTGCTCGTGTGTGTGTCTCTCTTTCTGGTGCTAATAGCTGCTGAGAGAGATGGGGAAGTAATTATGAGAGTCTGACGGGGCTGGGTTGAGTGGAAAGTGCTCAAGAGTCATAAGAGATTTGTCGGCATTGGACTACATCCATGCTGGACAGTAGAAGGAAGTTGTTCAAGCTGAGTGAGGAAGTAACCCCATTTCCTGACATTTTTGTAAATACAACAAGTGCTCTCTATTCCGCTAAACGTTGACATGGATGGCAACAAACGATAACCCCTCTGCCAAACCCAATCTCTAATGAGACGCGGTCCTAAATGCATGCTGAATTGATAATCTAAATACATAGGGTGGTTTTCAGCAGTGCTCATTAAATTCGTATGTCATGTGGGATTGGAGAGCACAATGGTAATTTAATGATAGACTGTGTCAAGTTTGGGAGGAAACCTAGCTAATTATGAAGAACAAAAACAACATTCCAAAGAAAGTTTCTCAGACAAACCCTCAGAGCTGGCTGTGTACAAAGCCATCAGACAGAAAACTTTCACTTCTTAACCCCAGTCTCTATTACGTGCAAAGGAGATTTTAAATGTCAGGAGGATGTTAATTCATATTACTACATCAACGGCACAAAGAAGGAAATGAGGCTGTATAACATGGGACTGTGCTCAGATCAGGGGCCTCATTTCTCAAATGTTGCATCGAAACTGTCCTAAATTTGGTTTTACGTTCATTTCTAGAAGAAAACGCATGTACACCTCTCTATCAGATGTGACATCTATAATCGCAAATGAGTGTGAAGTTACATGTAGGTGAACAGTTTCAGATCTCCGCCTTTCAAAGATGTCTAATTATTGTCATTGATATATGTAAGAGCACCTGTCTTGCAGCAGCAAGAATGACAGCACTCGGATAAGCAAAAGTGCATAGTTCTGCTCAGGTTTATAAATATGAACGTTGACGTGGATTTTTGCGTACGCACGTTTTATAAATGAGGCCCAAGGTTTGTAAAGTTTGTATGCATACACACACTTGCCCTGTGCATATGGTTGTGTTGCACTGGTGACTTGGTTTAGTAGCCTAAGGCAGGAATGCAGAATGTCTTAATTTCTACATTTTTAGCCTGCTCTGCAGTGAAGCATAAAGGTTTTTAATCCATAGATTTTAAAAGCTTGAGTATCTCACTATTTTCTGACTTAGTGTTGGAGTTAAATCCAGTCCAGGTATGGAAATTGAATGTTTAAATGGGACAATCGTTTTAGGGTTCGTTTATGCAAGCAACCAAGCTCACTGATCCAGGCTACATATAATACTGACCGACATAGTAAGAATCACACTCACATGGACATCGCATAGAAAATATATTAAATTATGAACATATCACCACAACACAGATCATTGCTCTGCGACCCTGTCGAACCCTCCACCCCACCAGCTTGCTCGATGTGGGCATTCCAAAGATATGCACAACCGTAGGCCATTTCATAAGCAACCCGTTGTGTTCTGAGAAATGGGAGCTTGCCAAACATAAATCACATTTCACACCAGAGAGCAGGAGCGGGTCAGAACCACGCAGCTCGCAGGCGGAAACAATAGGCCAACTTCTCACAAAACGTGCTGCAACGGCTGACGTGAACAAATACATGCAGCTGGTAGCAACCTACACAACTGAGGCAATGCAATGTCGTGTGCCAGCAAAGAAAGGAGGAATCAATCCCACCCCAAGGAGTGACATTCAATCCAGAGAAAAAAGAAACATAATCTGTCAGACACAATGGGCAAGCTCAGCGTTGTGAAAATCAGTGCATCCACAGGGAAATGTGCGTCTGTGTGTGTATAAGGGAGGAAAAGAGGGGGAGAGAGAGTAAATGATAAAGGCAAGGGAGAGAGAGTGGAATGCGAAACACCAACAGTAACATTCCAATCGCTTCTTGCAGAGCCTGCAGTCGTTTTATATTGTCTTGTTTTCTTTTGTAAGGCTCAATTTTGGAGGGACCAGGTCTGACTAAAGCATGTGGAATAGGAGACATATGTGACCTTATTCAAGTCTTTAATGCAACAACTGGCACCCTTTGTGTGTGAAACCTGCTGAGCTGCTCAGCATAAATAAACAGGCGTCAGATGGAAAACTCGTTGGCCCTGCTGAAACCATGGATGCAACCATTCTGTCTTTTGGGTTTTACCTTCGTCTTTCAACAAACATTGAAAAATCACGATTCTCTCACACAAATACACAGCCCAAACAAATGGGTAAACCCTTCCTTTTAAAAAAACAAAACTTCATTTTGATTACGTGCTATTTTTAGCTTTGCTTCTCGAGTTGAAGACGCATTTCACGTTTTCACTATTGCTAGAAAGCTACACATGCTAAAAAGTGCCTCATATTTCCCCCTCAGCAGAGTCCATTTTGAATTCGCCTCTGCTGCTGAATACATCACATCTGGGCAGCGGTGCCACAGACGAAAGCTACACTCAAAATAAAAATTTAAGTCAATTGAAAAGCTCATATATTATACACAAACCATGTCATTTATAAAAAAAACACATTATTCAATTTTGAAAGGTTAAATAAAGAGGTTTTTAAACCAGAATTCTGCTAACAAGTGACTACAGTTTCTATTGCCAGTTTTGAAGTATTACAAATACAATGGTAATAGTTACTAACTTATAGTAAGACAATTATAAACCAGTGGTTACTATGGTTTGAATACGAATACCACATGCCACACCATTTTCGTAAGGATGTTTTCAGGCGAGCTTGCAACAGTTGCAACTGACTCGTCAACTTACGGTAAAAGAGACACAAAAGCAATGACATCTATCAGAAGCGATCTGATATCAAATATGAGCAGTCACACGCCATTCGAGGTCGAGCAGAACTTAAACATGTCCACTGATGCTTCAGACATCCGTACAGACATCCGTACAGATGCGCACTCGCGGCGAATGACTTTTTAAACGAACAAAAAAAGTATTATTATATACTGTTAAATGTTAAAGTACTTACCGTATGACAATGTAAGGCAACAAATAACTAGGAGGATGACTTTGCCCGAAGAAACACCGGGTAATTGGCCCATATTCTTTGTAAAATCCACATAGAGTCGCCAGCGCGAGGCTGTGCTCCGTCTCAGGTTAAAGCGCAAGAATCTATAAATTCAAGCGACCACGAGTCGAAAAGCGAACAACACTCGATAGAAGAGATGTTTTTTATCCCGTCAGAATCTGTCGTTTGACCATATATATCCGTATATTTCTGTCTTCGTTTGAAAGGTCTTTTTTCGTCTAGCTGCGCGGTGATCAAACTTTCTCAACTTCTCTTCTTTTCGTCCCTGTCACTGATCGCAGACAGTGTTCTTCCGCAAACCCTACGGGTGGATCTATATTTGACACTACCTACATAAATTTAACAACGTTTGTTGTTTACTTACAACAAAAAACACAGCTCACGTTAAAACAATTAACCTTTATATTTTTTACTGAGAATGCGTTTTAGATAAATGGCAAGAAAATCTTCCAAAACAGGTTCTTTAACTTTCCGTGGCGGAGGAATTTACTTGCACGTATTCTCGACTCCGCAAAGCAGAGTATGACTCAAATTTAACCCGTTCATACTTTTTCCTCTCCACCCGCTGACGTTATTTTTTCGAATATCCACCCTTTTCCATGGGGTTTTGATTTATCCTGCAGTTTATTGTCTTTCACGATAAAAGTATGGCAGAAAAAAAAGTTTTTTTCGTTAAAACCTTTAAATGGCCAGGACCTACATATTCTCCTGAGATATAGGCTACATTAATTGATCTGTGTATATAAGTATTCATTCTAATAAATGAATCACTACCCAATTTAAAAAAGAATTTCGATGGCACATTAAAAGCACAGATGTTTTAACATTCTCACAACGAAAATGTGTATATCATTGAAAGCATTCAGCACACCTTTGTCCTAACAACAATGATCAAACAGCTATTGTGACCGGATGACATTGTGCTCTACTTGTGTCCTCCACTTGTGTCCTGCAATCCAATTCTTTCCACCACATCAAAACATAACAACACAATATATGATATGACTCAGGTACTGATCTACCTAGAGATCATCAATGATGTTTTAGAGGGACTCCATTGTTTAAAATGTTGCAATAATAGGCTCCGACTTTAAAGGCAAAGTAAACAAATCAACCCTCCTGTGTTTTCCTGTGAAAGACTACATTGAAAAGAACAAATTAACCCTCCCAGTTTCCCTGCAGGGGGTCATGCTTTGGTTGGCTATTTTTAAACGCTCTACCCTTAGACCCTTCTCCAGATTTTGTTTAATGCCAGTTTTTCAGACCCAAGTGATTTAGTCTCATTTTGTAAACAAGGATGAGACATCTTTAGATATATGGTGTGATATTACTGTTCTGTAAGTATTGTAAATATCAAGGGATTAATTATTCAAACTACAGTTGGATTAAGAAAAACTTTGCCTGACATTATACTATAAATTCTTACCCGTAAGGCAAATTTTAGGCAAATACTTCATCTTTTGAATATATCGTTTTATGTAGTCAAATGTACAGTATTTTAGAGATTAACAGTGCAAAATTATTACTAATTTACATTTGTAATAATTGCTGGAATCTCCCCAAAAGACCATATAAAAACTTTATCTTTTGGGTGTGCCATCTTTACCACTCAGCTCTGATAAAACTCATTTTTAAAGTGTACATGAACTAATACATTTATTGTTATATCAGAAAAAAATTTAACAGTTAAATCTTGAACAATACAGAGACCGGAAAGGAGTTACACTACAAATGTTTGTGCATAAAAAATACAGATAAAACATTGATACAATCTTGCACGCGTCACAGAACTGACCACAGTTTTGAGTTGTGCACGGGTATTTCAGTTTCATGATGAGCGAGACCCGCTTGCCATCAAGATTATTTGTGCTGCGCTGGCTTGCTTTTGCGATAGTAACGTTTAGGTGTGTCTGTTTGTTCATGGCATTTCAGTGATGGATGCTATACGGTGGATATAAAGCTGGATTTGGAGATCGTTTGAAACTGATAGATGTTTTAGCCCCAGTGTTAAAAGATGCCTAAAACGATGTATGCAATACTGTATAGGCATTTAAGATTAATATAAAATATTTATTTCACTTAAATGAAAATATTTTCTTGCACCCTTTCAGAATGGAAACAAAAAAATTTCAGTGTAAACCAAGAACTCGTGCCAGGCCTGCAAATAAACATATCTGCATAAACGAATGTACCAATGACAGGTCACAGGTCACATGGTGAATACTAAGACAATTTTTTAATGGCCTGCCATCTAGAAGGTGATTTATCCTAGTAAGTATACATGTCAAAGTGGCCAGATAAAACAGTGATATATGATGTGAGATGGTGGCATCAGAAGAGTGATTGCCTCATCATTGGTCACCTACCCCCCCAGTCCATGCTTATATTTACCGTGGGAAACTGTCACATAGCTACAGATACAATTTTTACAATAAAACCGTCTTGACATTCGAGGAGGAAGCTGCCAGTTTTTATAATAGATAGATAGATATAGATAGATAGATAGATATAGATAGATAGATAGATAGATAGATAGATAGATAGATAGATAGATAGATAGATAGATAGATAGATAGATAGATAGATAGATAGATAGATAGATAGATAGATAGATAGATTACATTCCCTATCTTTTAACCTATTAAATTAAAATGAGGGAGGGGCACAGGAAGTGAGGGGTATATTTAGTGGTGGAATATCTCTCTCCCCATGACCTCTATAAACTTCCTCATTACATGATCTCGATGGCCCTGCAAAAAGTACAGCAGTGGCTGTAACAAGAGATAGTGTTGGGCACTACGGCTTAGGATGTGCTCTATTAACTCAAAATAAATAACAATCAAGGGATTACTATGTTTTTTGTATAACTATACTTGGGGGTTTCCTGCAATGCTAGCCTCATAATGTTTAGATCAAATATTGTAGCACGTACATTCAGTAACTTTTCTATAATGTGGTTATGTAAAATAAGGTTTCATAAGAAAAAAAGCATCATCCAGAATGATTAATCACGAATTGTTCATCAAAATCTGGTAGCAAATGTAGTCAGCAGACGATTACACCTCTTACTGCATGTGGTTAATGTTAATGTACAAGCAGCAACATACACGTTGTCACAGATTGGGCTGGATTTAAACATTTACAAATTCAATCTGACGTTTTATGTCTTTGATAATGTGCATAGAACTCCCTTTATGTGGTAAGACATTTACAAGCAAATATGAGCCAGTAATTACAAGGCCAAATGTGAGATTTCCCACTGTGTCTTCAGACTAAAACAGCAATAGCCTTGGCATGCGTTAAAGACAAGTTCTCAAGCATCAGGTTCACTTTGCACAAGTGTTGGGATCACCGCAGGACCTCACAGCTTCTCAACGTTCCTCAGTGGTCAGGGCTTTGGCACAGCTTGGCACAAAATCCATGCTTGTCCCCAAAAGGGCCAACACAGTACAGGTTATTGGAGGAAAAAGTAAGAGGATAGCTGACAGCTAAAGCCATGAGGCTCTCGAGGGGTAGAATACTCTGTGTCTTGTAAGGGGACCGTGGGTCTTGGCCCGGGCAGGTGGGCAGAATTTGCTGTTGTGAGTGTGAGGTCTACCAAGCAATCACATACACGGCGAGAGGGCTATTTATACAACACTGTGGGAAATGAAGAGCACACATGTTTATGAGACGTGGAGAAACGAAGTCCATGCCGATCAAGCTGTATAGGCCACCATTACTCACACCAGGGTCAGTGTCAGCTTGGGGACACTTAGAGGGGTCCTACATTGAAAATCTAGTATTCAGAGATATTATCTTTCAAAACATTGTGACATCAAATAGATAAGAAATATTTACAATCATGCACTATATAGACCACAAAGTAAGTATCCATGTGACCACATGAGAAGCACACATCATGCTCTTTGGAACATTCTCGAATCATGGTGAAGTAACAATTATACAAGTCAATATCAATTCGAGTGCAACAAAAATCTTAGCAATTTCCAAAATAATATCTCAACATAAAATTGTAATAGGGATAATATATCAGACTCGCTTCTCAATCCTACTGTAAGGGTATCATGTTTTTGAAGACAATGATTTGTGATGATGCTGTGGGTGGTGTACAGTTTAAGGGTATATGGCAAATCGCTTTCGAGTTCATGCTTAATAAAGCGCCCTTTGATTTTCTGAGGCCAGTCCCAGTGGCTTAAAAGTGCTCTGAGGTTAAAGTAATTCACTACAGTTGGTGGCCTCTCACCCACTACAGAGTATGTGAGAGACCGAGAGAGATTAGGAGACTTAAAAATTCTAGTTAAAAAGCTAGAACAAAAGTATTATCAAAATGCATATTGACCTTTTCTTCAACATCATGCATGCTCACATAAACATGTATACAGAGGTGCAAGACAGTGGAGAAAGTGTAAAGTGAGTAAACCTTGTGTTTTTCCTGCCAAGGGTTAATTGTGTCATAAATCCACCATGAGGTCAGGCATGAGTGGTATTCACACCTCCGTCTGCAACACAGACTCCCACAGCTGCGCAACTAATCTAGACAGAATGCTATTCATTCTGCCATCTGCAGTCATCAGGTTGACATAGAACTACTGCAGGTAAACCCACTTGTGGTATTTTTGCAATGCCCTAAAGGAATATCCCAGGATGATCAACAACAAATCCAACATATCGTGACAAAAAACTACATTAATGGCAAAATATTTCATTTTAGAACTTCACAAGTTAGATTTCTAATAGTAGAATTTATTACTTTCAAAAAGATATGGGCTTTGAATTTCTGTTTCAAACCTCTGTTTACTTCTATTATTAGTCTCTTAATGTAAAATCAAAAACAATGCTTTGATCAATACATTTAGGAAGGTGCCTGACATAAAAATGTCTTGGGAATAAAAAGGAATCATGTCCGCACATTGTTTTACCAAAAAAACGACCAAAAAAGAGAAGGATGAGTTAAATTATTTTAAATGGTTACTAAGATTACCCACAAAGGCTGTCAATTGGCCTTACTTGCAATGCACCAAAACATTCCTTCATAGCCTAACCAAAAAGATGAGTTATCCCTATAGACCTTAACCAATTACGGTCACACGCGGTTACTACATACGCTCCCATATGGCTGATGAGCTGTGCAGATGAAGTTTAGTGCGACCTTAATACAAGGGTCACTCCCTTTTGTGTAGGTAATGGGGACTGTGTAAACACAGGGTGAAGGGGCATCGAGCTTTAACCGTCAGTCTTTTTTCATGCATGGTGCGGGAGGAGGGCAGTTCCCAGGCCCCCATGTGTACGTTGGGGGGCAATAACTCATAAGCTCCCTCTGAACTTCCTCTTTCGTCCTTGGTTTTTACAACCCCTGTAGACCGAATCACAGCTGGTCGGGTTCTGCGCTGCGTAGTGAGAGAGCGTGAGAGAGACAAAACAAGAGGAGAGAAAAAACAGCAGGAGAGCTGATGGTAAGGTGGATCAAAAAAATCACAATGTCAATTTGAACAGCAAGCAGGAAAATGTCGAAACCGTGATACTGTGATTCGAGGTAATTTGGTGATCGAAAGTGTAATCAAGCCAGAGCCTTGGTGTGGTTACCAAACAAGCTATAACAAGTAAGAAAGGTGCTTATTGTGGTTATGCTATCACCACAGCGAATGAGAAGGGGTTATTGAATTTCACACCTATATATAATGGCTGAAATGTAAACATGTGTAATTTATCAATGTTATAAACTCTACATTTTTTTATAGATGCCATAGTCATTAAAACCGATAATTAATCCAAAGAAAATATCTTAATAAATAATAAATACACAAAATTAAGGATTAGAAATAGATTATCAAATATAAAGATAAAGTTAAATCACTAATGCAAAAACATTAAGTACTTTTTTCCCAAATCACCATCCCATAATCTTATATTGCTCAGAAAGATTGGGATGTTATACCTTTATAGGGAAATCATCTGGAGCTGTCTTGCAATGTTAAAGGGATAGTTCCAAAATAGAAATGTACTCACCGTGGAGTTGTTCCAAATCTAGATAAATGTATTTGTTCTGATAAGCACAGAGAAAGATATTTAGAAGAATGCTTATAACCAAACAGTTCTTGAACCCCATTGACTACCACAGTAAGAAATAACATTTTTTTTGTTCTATCGAACGAATAGAATGTAGGACAGAAAACAGTTCTGGGACACTTTTATTCAACCAAACAAAAAAATGTAGACAGATTATTATAAATTATCAGATTTTTACACAGTGAGTAATTCGTTAAATAATTTTAATTTTTGGGTGAACTATCCCTTTAAGAGAGTAAAAAGTCTAAAAATTTAACAGGAATTCATTTTTACTTCTCTGACATATAACTAACATGCCTACAAACTGTTCAGGGCTCTCGACAGCCTGTGCGCACCCATAATCAGTTTATAGTGTGTTTAGTACAAGCGCTGTATCTCCAACTCTGATCACACCAACTATTTTAATCCAATCTGCTTCATTTTCACATGACTGTCACGCACCCCAGCCGCCATGGAAACAGAAAAGAGAAGGGAAGAAGGCAGGCGAGAATGACCAAAAGAGGGAGTGGCAAAATGGTCTTACCGTCATAACGCCTCCGTTCTGGAGTCTTCTGGTGTGAATGCAAACCCTATTTAGCTCTGCTCCTGTCATGTCTGTAACTGCTGCCATTCCGCAATGAGGCCAGCATGAGGGGAGTGAAACCATCTGAGACAGAGAGAGAAGACAGACTTGGCCAACCCCTTAACGGAAATGTGTTCCTGTGGAATACTGGTGGCGCATGGGTTTGATTCACAGGAAATCCACTTACTCATAAAATTTACTTTTAACAAATAATTAATAAACTTCTATTCAACTTCTCAAAGAATAAAAAAAATCAGAAGTTACATTACCTGGTCCTTTGACATTGACATCCAGGCTGTCCATATCTATGTCTGCCTGAGGAGGAGTGAGCGTGATGTCTGCAGCTTTGTGATGCTGCACGGTCCATTCTCTTCTGTCCACCCCTCCATCCACTCCAACAGGAAGCAACGGCTTATCCTCCATCTGCGGAAATGAAATGAACGTTCAGTTTGATAAAAAATTATAAAGTAGTCTTTTTACCCTGGGGAAAACTTAATTCTGGAATAATTTGTTCCCCAAATGTTGAGGTTTCATGATTTAATCGTTAAAAACAGTCCTAACCCCCTTTCACAATGACAAGTGTAAGTTTATTACTTACGGTTCCCTCTCTTACCCTGGGTTTCTTAGCTAGATGATCCTCCTCTGACCAGTGATGGGTAGAGCTGCCATCCATCATCCCAACATCCTGTGGCTTCTGTATGTCCCTGAGAGAAGTGGAACAAGAAGACAAAATGAAATCATTACAGATGCCACCAGATTCCAAGATTCACATCAGGTTGGAATTATTAAATCGTCACTGTCAGACTGAAACCTTGTATCTCCAAAACTGCACCTTTCGGGAATGGAAAAAACTATTTTCAATAATTAAACACTGTGTTTGCCAAGTTTACAATTACACACTGTGTTTGCCAAGTTTACAATTAAACACTGTGTTTGCCAAGTTTACAATTAAACACTGTGTTTGCCAAGTTTACAATTAAACACTGTGTTTGCCAAGTTTACAATTAAACACTGTGTTTGCCAAGTTTACAATTACACACTGTGTTTGCCAAGTTTACAATTAAACACTGTGTTTGCCAAGTTTACAAGCTCTTTGATACATTTTATTGGTAAAATATTGGCAAAATCTACAGACAAACATGAAGGGTGACTGAATCGTTCTGAAAAGACTTTAGACTGCCACACTTACTTCATTCCAAAATCATCCTGGCCCACTGGTTCCCTGCGCTTACAGTCCTTTTTTGCCATAAAGCCGTCAGGAAGCCATCAAAATCCTTGCTTGCGTTTTCGCTTGGCAACCAATACACCCAATATCAGTATCAACAAGATGATAGCTGCTGCCACGGCAACCAAATACAGCAGAGGGGGCACGGGATGAGGATCATCATGACCACTATTGAGTATTTTCGTTAAATATATTGAGTATTTTCGTTAAATATCTCACATATCTCACCACCATTCTCACATTAGTTAACCACAATTAGTATTTTCTATATCTTCATTTATGCATGCATTTGAATATTAATCTACATATCATTTCGTTTCGTTAAGAAGTATTCATAGGAATAATAGAATAGAATATTACTTATTAGAGTTACTAGAGGTATAATCAGAAACCATATTTAACCACATTTAATTCAAGATAATTGTGAGCAAATGATTAAGATGATTTAATGACTTAATGTTACAATCAGTATACCAGTTTAATGATTATTTACATAAAAATACTTATGTAGCATGTTTAAGAATACATACTTTTCAACGTTTTACAGTAATATAAAATCCAGTGTTGTCTGTAAGGCCTAAGGTTCAAATAAAGTTTAGAGGAAGACATGCAGAAAACACTTTTACATAGAGCACCTGCACGTACCTGTACGTACCCCGCACACATTCTTGTAGATGAATTTAATTAAATTTAACTTATTGCATGCAGTCAAGGATGCTAGACTGCTCATTGTTACGCTAAAAAACATTACTATATCAAAAACATAGGGTCAGTTTTAATAAAACCTTATCGTATGCTAAGGACAACTCATATGATCAAGGGTGCATGTAGCAAAGTTCGTAAGAAGGGAAGGAAGGAGGCGGGAACCGGCGAACATTCAAATAATAAAACTTTAATTAAACATAAACAAACAATAAACACGGAAGTGGCCGACAGCCACCTCACGGTAGACTGCCGGCCATAAAACCTACATAAACTAAACACATTTCCGGGCCCGGACCTCTCTCGTCAACAGTCCTGCCGAACATCCATTTAAGCTCCCAATCTCCTCCGTGATGAGATGCGGGACCGGTGCGCGCACAGCTGATTGCACTTATCACTCACGCCACCGGCCCCGCGTCACGGCTCTCGTCCCGCCTTCCTCACCACATACCCCATCACCCCTTACAGGCCGGGGGGCACCCCCGAGACTGTACCTACTCCCCCCCCGGGGAGCCAGTCTCGGAGTCGGCAGCGCCTGGGGGTATGCACCGGCGAGACGAAAGAACGGAGACGGGAGCCCCCGGAACGACAGGGACGAGAGAGGGGAGAGAGGAAAAGAAAAAAAAATTGTCCGGTTCCCTGACACGCTGTCACTCGGTCCTCAGCCCAGCCGAGAGGCTCTTCCTCGCGGTGCGATGCGGTAGTGCTGGACGTCGGGGGGACGGCCCGATCCTCCTTCGCCTCCTGGCGGTTGGCGATGGCCCTCAGCGTGAGGGCAGCCAGCAGCGGGTCCCCCGTTTCCTGTTCCTCACCCTCATAGTTGTTGGACACAGGATTCCGGCCCACGGCCAACGGCGACGACCCCTCCGCTCCCTCCTTAAGGCCGCCATTCCACCTCGGCCCAGGAGCACGGCAGCGGGCTCTCCGTCCCAGCCGATTTTTCTTGCTCCAGCACCACCGCCTCGGGCAGCGCGCCGGCGGACGTCCCTTGTCCGCGCTGCCCGAACTCCTCCGCACCACGATGCCTCTCGGCAGCGAGGGCTCTTCGACAGCATGCCCCTCCTTCCTCCCGGGTTTCGGCACCAATGTAGCAAAGTTCGTAAGAAGGGAAGGAAGGAGGCGGGAACCGGCGAACATTCAATAATAAAACTTTAATTAAATAAACAATAACGTAACTGACCGACAGCCACCTCACGGTCGACTGCCGGCCATAAAACAACATACACACACTAAACATATGTCCGGGCCCGGTCCTCTCTCGTCAACAGTCCTGCCGAACATCCATTTAAGCTCCCAATCTCCTCCGTGATGAGATGCGGGACCGGTGCGCGCACAGCTGATTGCACTTATCACTCACGCCACCGGCCCCGCGTCACGGCTCTCGTCCCGCCTTCCTCACCACAGTGCATTATGAGTTCACCAAGTGGTTTGCCGGAAGAGAACCGGAAAACTGTTCAAATATGGGCACATTAATTATTTGTCTATGCGCCAACCAAGATTCCACAATTAAAAACATATCCTGTTGCCTAGGATCTATTGGTGGCAGAAACAGAGTTATTGGTCATTAAAAATAAGAGATAACGGGAACTTACCTGATTGGTGTAACAGACAAACCCCCCTGCACAAGTTTTACTATAACTATGAGCTTGAAAACACTGTATTTTCAGATGCTTTGGGAAGATCTCACTTTGTTTGGCATGCACAAATAAAGTTTACTTTTTGACACCTGGACCTTCTTTGTTTGAGCAATTTTTTGAAACTACAAGATCAATTTTCCACAACATATTTGGCGACCACGAAGGGAAGGTTTGCTGTACAGATCAAGTGAAGGTGAGCATGATTTTTGCCTTATAAATTAAAATACTCAGATAATCTGTGCAGTCTGCCGGAGGTGAGTCCCATATAGCAGTGATGTTTATAAAAAGCTTCTCCGGTCCAAAGAACTTAATTGATATGTTAAAATGCAAAGAGGGTCTTCAGGTCTCAAAGTTAAAAGTGAAGGATTAAAAAGAGAATGAATGAAGATGGTATACTGCTTAAGGCAGTTATTATTATTATTATTATTTATGTGACCCTGTTTCGAGAAGGGCAGAAGAATTGACCCGGTTTGAGAGGGCAATTATTATTTATGTGACCCTGTTTCGAGAAGGGCAGAAGAATTGACCCGTTCTGAGAGGGCAATTATTATTTATTTGACCCTGTTTTGAGAAGGGCAGAAGAATCGATTCAGTATATGTTATGTGTATGTTTAAGTCCGTGTCAGAATGAATGTTGTTATAAAAAAAAAAAAAAAAACTACCTCAGAAAGCTTGAGTGAGTGTAGGGTGGGGGCCGCTGGCCACGGTCCAAAATGAGTGATTCTATGAGTGTCCAGTAGAGTATGACAGAGACCACAGAAAGAGAGAGTGTGTGTGTGTGGATGAATGGAGAGTGTGTGTGTGCAGGAGAGCATGAGGAAGCACAGAGAGAAGGGGAGAGAGCTGAACGGAGACATTGCGTAATTTGTAAACCTTAAGAAAGTTAACCATTGTTGAGTTCTTGTTTTTTTTCCCCTAAATAAAGATTGAATGACCAAAAAGAATATTATAACATCTTAACATAAGGAGCGTAAACAAGTACCGAAAACTACCGATGGTCTCAGTGTGATTTCATGCATAAAGCAGTTTAAATAATAAAACTTTCTAATATTTTTCTAACTTTGAGAAACACTTTGCATCCATATTTTAGAACCTTTTTCATGAAGTGCACGTTTCGAAACCATTTCTGAATTCATATTTTGGAACATTTTTACTGACTTAAATTTAATCTTTGAACCTCATATTTCAAAGCTTTTTCTTTGATTTGTTTTTTAGGGAATAATTTCTGTCTCCATGTGTTATGAATCACCCTTCCAAAATAGCAACTTTTTAGTGACAGCCAGTTGACATTTCACTTTGTTGAATTATTATTGAGTTATTCAATTATTGATTTTAAGCTTGAATTCCTTTTAATATTGGTTATTAAACTAGTCTTTTAGTTAAGTTCTCTTTCACTTTGGTGAATTATTATTGAGTTATTCAATTATGTTTCTTTTTAATTTTGATTATTAAACTATTCTTTTGATTTACTTTCTTTCAGTTTATCAGCTATTCAATTGTTATTTACTTTTAAATTTGTTTTCTTTTGATTTCATTTTCTTCCAGTTTATTAAAGCATTCAGTTACTTTGAAAGTTCAAGTTCCCTCTAGTTTTGTTTATTTTCTTTCAGTTCTGCTACTTTCTTTCAGTTTGTTAAAACATTCAATTACTCTGAAAGTTCGAGTTTCATTTTGTTTTGCTTACAATAAATCTGAAACTCCTAGATTTCATTGAAAAAGAAAGCATATTATGAAGACACTGATTTTTGCCCCTTTTTATTAACTTATGTGAACATAAGTAAGTTTAACCTAATAGGACTTTTCCCACTAGTGATATTTTGCCTTATTGTTTTATTTTTCAGTTCACTGAATAGCCAGTTGCATGGCAGAGGAGGAGCCAGGTCTTGCTTATGAGAGAAACATAGCCATTGAGGCTAAGTTACAGACCTTTCGTACTGTGTTCTCTGAGACTAAGGGAATTAGGAATCACTTTTGGGAGGAGGAAACGTATATTGATGTACAAGGGGTAGAACAAGTTCTGACTGAGGAGAGGAAAAACTGGTACCTGAATCAACTGACTGAGGTTCGAAACATAGATCCTGCCCAATGGGAATGGCCATATATTAGCTGGGGGAAGATTGTGCAAAATTGTTGCAAGGTGGGAGTGCTGAGACAATACTTGAATGAAGCATGTCAATATCAGCATAATAAAATTGGCAGTCTCCCAGGCCCCTCAACAAGAATATTTTTTATTTCAAAGAATCCTCATAGATAGAGTGGTAGCCCACTATTTTGACCAAGGAGAGGCTCAGGGATTTGCTCTGGGGCAGGGAAACACTGGACGGCTCATTACTCACCCCGAGCTGAGAGTCTTTGCAGAAACTCGGTATGTAAGCTGGAAAAGCAGGATACTGTGCACCTGCAATGAATTTGGTAGAATAGCCCCCCAACAGTTTATGGCAGTAACTTTGAAGAAACTGGTAGTCGAAATAGCCCCAGAAAACTCCAGGGGCCTCATGTATCAACCTTGCGTTCGCACAAAAACTTTGCGTACGTCAGCTTTCACGCTCAAGGTCGGATGTACTAACGGTGAAATTAACGCGAGAATGTGTGTTCCTCCAAGCCAACTTCATGTCTGGCGTACGTACATGTCTCATTGTTTTTGTTCGTTGGCGACTCTTACAGGCAATGAAGTGAAGTTGTAAACATTACACAATAATTTGTTCTACAAGTCTATCGCACCACCACCTGTGGGAAGCATTGCTATTAATTAGCAATTTATAAATAATTGACATATATTGTCACACAAGCCTTATGGGATTATATATTAATTATATCAATTATGCAATTAAATAAGAACATATAAAAGCATACCGGTATGCAAATTGACACAACCCTTAGTCTATGGCAATGGCAGCTTTGGCTTTATTAGAGGACATTGCTAATGGCAGAATCCGAAGAGAACGAGTTTTTAGGGACCACAATGATTTTCTTGCTCAGGATGATGACTGGCTTATCAGCCGTTTCAGATTTCCAAGGGCTATCCTCTTGGAGCTCTGTGCTGAGTTGGGTCCGAATATAGAGAGAGAGACAGCAAGGAGCCACGCAATACCCGTTCCCTTGCAGGTGCTGACAACACTTGGTTTTCTGGCAACTGGTTCTTTCCAAAGGGAACTGGCAGACCGCTCAGGAATAAGCCAGTCGTCTTTGAGCCGCGCAATGCCAGCGGTATGGGACGGTATCATCCGCATGTCTACCAGGTATATAAGGTTCCCATATGATATTTGTTAGGCGCCTAACAAATGATTAGGTTCCCATTTAAGGTTCCCATATGATAATGCGCCTAACAAATGATGCAGTTGACCAGCCAAACATTAAAACGCAATTTGCAGCGATAGCCGGTTTCCCTAATGTAATCGGAGCGATCGACTGAACACACATTGCTATAAAGGCGCCATCTGAAGAAGAATTTGCATATGTGAATCGGAAACATTTCCATTCAATAAATGTGCAGATAATATGTGATGCACAAATGCGCCTAACAAATATTGTGGCAAGGTGGCCTGGGTCAACCCATGATTCATACATCCTTACAAACAGCATGGTTGGGATGAGGCTCCAAACTGGCAGGGTGCGTGATGGGTGGATTCTTGGTAAGTGATGCATTTAAAGTTATGCTTTATCTTATTGTATATTATATATATTTTTTTGCATTTAATTATTGAATAACCCTTCAGGAGACCGCGGTTATCCACTAAAGACGTGGCTTTTAACCCCCCTCATCAACCCACAAACTGACCAAGAGCGCAGATACAATAATGCCCATTCTCGCACTCGGTCAGTTGTAGAGCGGGCGATTGGGCAGCTGAAATGTCGGTGGCGCTGCCTTGACAGGAGAGGGGGGATGCTGTTATACCGCCCTGACAAGGTGTGCCGCATTGTGCTGGCCTGTGGTGTGCTGCACAATGTTGCGCACAGGCATGGCATACCACTTGGTGAGGTGGCAGCACCGCCAGATGACCCTGACCCAGGACCAATGTATGTGCAGCCCAACCAACAAGCTATTCAGGCCCGTCAACATGTGATTGCAACAATATAAATGGTAATCGGAGACAAAGTTCATTTTTTGACCAATTCCTTTAATGAGTGGCTTATGTCTGTGAGTGCGTCAGTGATATTTTTAAGGTGACTGTTGATTTCGCCGATGGCCATAACGATTTGCTGCTGTGACTCCAAAACAGCATGCGTCAAGACGCGGCCAGACGGACGGGCGTCAGCATTGGTGGGAGCACTGGAAACACTGGGCACAGTGGGCGCTGGCTGCTCAGGAGGGGAGGATTCCGAGTGCGTGCCAGTGGATGTTTCAGCTATTGCACCATATGAGTCTAAATAAACACAGGCACATGTTAACTTTGATTTGAGTCCGTTCCATTTTTAAGGGGCACACGCATTTGCCATAAATGCAATGGATATGTAAAATCTCTGGTGTAGTTTTGGTCAACTACATTGCATGCATTTGATAATGAAAAAGGCTATATATACCAAAGTAAAAACAAATGAGAAATTGTTACCTTCGTGGCAGTCCTGTAGTGAATCTGAGTCTCCCACAGCAGCAGATACCACTCCAGAGAGTAAAGTGTCACCTATAATTGAGGCAACTCTCTGCTCAAAGGGTGTTAGTTCATCGACCCCTTTACCACTGCCTGTTCTGCCCACACTTTGTCGGTGCGCAACAGTTCTCCGTTTTACGTCCACCTTAATATCAGACCATTTCTTTTTAAGGTCATTTACAGTGCGACTTTCAGATCCCACCGCATTGACGGCTCCAGCCAAACTCTCCCACTCATATTTTTTCCTTTTGTTGTTAATTCCGGAGGACAAAGTTCCAAATAAAATATTTTTTCTGGTTTCTACCTCCGATAGTAGCACCTCCAGTTCACTTTCCGTAAAGTTTCGTTTCTTGCCGCTTGCTTTAGCCATTTTCTTACTGCTATCGTTTGCCAAAGTGAACTCATTACCATATTTAAATTGATTTAATTAGGGGAGGAGACTGGGTGGGGAGTTGTGCTCATACATGTGCGCTCAATTCTACGTTAATTGGGATGTACAAAGAGAATATGCGTGGGATCCTTCGTACGCAGAGATTCATACATCTGTTTTTTTTGTGCGTACGCACATTTACAGCTTTGTTGCAATAAATGTTACAATAAATAAATGGTATGCTGCCTCTTAAACATGTTAGAATAAATAAATGAAATAATCTGAAAATACCTGAACTTTGTATTATTGTAAAAACATTTCTTTAAACATGGCATCCACTCCTGTAGACCTGTTGGGAGCCAGATACCCGGTATGCAAAGACACGATAGAAAGAATATCTAAAAAATGGGCCACACGAACCAAAAACCTAAGAACAATGTGGCCAGAGAATGGTACCTTTGAAGTAACAGTGTGTGAGGAAATGGAGGGACTGATAAAAAATTATAAACCAAGAGACAAAACCAAGAAACGAGAATCGAAAAGGAAAGTAGAACAGGAAGTGTTGAACTTGTTCAAAAATGAAGGAATTAGTTTCCTGAAAAATATGAGAAAAATCAGAGCAGTGCTAAATAAGGATGATGAAAATGAGGAAGGAGCTTTTGAGAAAATGACTTTACCACCTCCCTATGAATCTCCTTAAGGCCAAAGGGTAGAAAAGACACAAACATTGACACAAATGCCATTGGTAGCAATATCAGGAGACGTTAAAATAGACGGGGTAGTTGACATGGATCCAGAAGTAGGGACCAATGTTAGGAGAAAGACCCTCACAGGAGCAAGAGAAAAGAATGACAAGGCCGGACAAAAATCCCCGGTAGGTAGGGAGGATCACTTAGAGGAAGAAGAACAAGGTTTACCATGTTCTGGTCCTTATGAAGCCCTAAGTGAAGCATTAAAGAAACTAACAAAACAACATGGAGAGTCCTACGATGTCGCCGCAGACGGGCTTAGAAGTATACATAGGAATGCAACTACTGCTCTGGAGGGTTCCGCAAGCGTCCATACCGAAAGCGAGAGCGAGGACGAAGAGTGCAAATCAGAGTGCAAGGATGAAGGGAAACATCAAGACGAGGCCCAATGTATGCGAGCCAACAACAAAATAACATCAGGTTCAACTCTGAGAGGCCTCCCAAATGGAGAAGTAAAGTTTGTGACGGGTAAATTATTCCTCCAGGACTCAGAGATCGAAGAATCCGAACTCTGGATTAGGGGGTCAGGAGGAAGACTTAGAAAGACTAAAAGCCTGTCACACTTCCCCAGTAAAGAACAACAGAAAGGCTACTCGGCTGCAGGAGGAAAACAGTTCCCGATCTTGGTAAAAGGAAGACAAGCGCAGTATGTGCCTTGGGCGTCTCAGGATCTAGAAGGACTAATTGCTCGTCTACCCGACCTGCATGAAGGAGCAGGAAAATGGATCAGAATGGTGGAGGACGAAACAACAGGAAAACTCTTGGCGCTAGGAGACATCAAAGCACTCCTGGCCAGATGTGTGGGAAGTTCTAAGCTGAACGAAATGTTAGAAGCGGCAGGTCTCCAAGAAGCAGTGGATTCACCCTTTCTAGATGGTGATCCATTCAATAACCATAGAGGGATGGTATGGGTGGAATTAAGAAGAGAGTTTCCCAACCGCATAGACCCCCGAACACTTAAGGGGGAACAGATGGGAGAAGAAGAGAACCCTGCTGCTTTTATACAAAAACAACTAAGAAAGTGGAAACAAGAGCTGGAGAGAGACCCAGAAGGCGATATGGTGATGGCAGCACTGTTCCGAAATGCTATCGTCTACGCCATGTCACCAGCGGTAAAGGCCAAGCTAGAAGACGTAGTGGGCCTGAATTCTAAACCCATAAAGAATTCTGTGATTATGTGACCCATGCCGTGGAACAACATAGAAGAAATGAACTAAAACTGAGGAACCAAGAAAAAGATCTACAAAGGAAGCTGGTACAATTACAACTTGAAGAACTGGCCAGAAAGAAAAAGACGCAAGCCGTGGTTAAAGACAAAGACAAAGAAGAAGACTCCATAGCAATGATGGCTCCGGTAAGCGTTCCAGCACCTACGATACAGCAGCCAAGCATAGGAGCTGTACCACAGCAAGCACAAGGAGGAGGGCCACAGCAGCCGGCACCTATTGTCATTTATGTGAAGCCTAACCAACAGAACAGATCTGGGCCGAAACCCAAGCAAGGAGAGCATGGAAGGCCGAGAACAAGAAACCCATGCTGGGGATGTGGTCAAGTGGGGCACAACAGAAGGGATTGTCCACCCAACCCCTGGAAAACAAGTCAGCAACAGCAGAGCTCCCAATGGCAAGTAGGCCAACAACAACAACAACAACCCCAATGGCAAGAACAAAGACAACAAGGACCTCTTTGGCAAAACCAGCAAAATCAACCATGGCAAGGCCAACAGCAACAACAACAAGGCCAGCAACAACAACAACAACAAGGACCAGTCAACCCATGGCGAGGGCCGGATGTCGGATACTAGGGATGCCAAGAAGATCCTACAGGGAGGGGTCAGCACCCAATGATAACTGAAGATGCTGATTCTGAACCTATGCTGCAGGTTAATATTGAAGGCAAAAACACACCAATGATGATAGACACTGGAGCAACTTATACATGTATAAACTCAAATTATGCCTCGCACCTCCCCATGTCTGGCAAGTTCACAAAGACAGTAGGATTTTCTGGAAAGACGCAGCTAAAAAAAGCCAAGAGAATCCAATGGATAAGCACAGATAATCCCCTAATATTTATCTCAGAAGACAAACAATTTATGAAGATTGCATGCGCCACAATAATGCAGGGAGCTCCTAGAGAGGTGGAGGTCAATAATCAAAAGAGTATTAATTTGGAAAGCATCCTTGAAACAGAAATCAAACAAACGGAGCTCCTCAAAGAAATGGAACAATTGGTTCCAGAACAGCTGTGGTCGAAACATGACACAGATGTTGGGCTGATAAAATCTGCCAGCCCTATAGTCATTAAAACAAAACCAGGAACTAAATTACCTAACAAATACCAATATCCACTAAAACCTGAAGCCATAGATGGTATCAAGGGAACTATAGAAGGACTAACTGAAGCAGGGGTGCTCTTTAAAACATCTAGTCCGTGTAACACTCCTATTTTGCCCGTTACCAAAGCTGATAAAGCAAAGTGGCGGTTGGTACATGATTTGAGGGCAATCAATGAAATAGTGGAAGATTGGCCAGTAGAGGTCCCAAATCCTCACACCCTGCTCACAAATATTCCACCAGATGCCAAGTATTTTACAGTAATTGACCTTTGCTCTGCCTTTTTCAGTATCCCATTGGCGGAAAGTAGCCGACATTTGTTTGCCTGTACATATGAGGGAACTCAAATATCCTATACCAGAGTCCCGCAGGGATTCCGCCATAGCCCCCACATATTCAATCAACTGTTAAAAGCTGATTTAGAGGATCTGGTATTGGACAGCACCCTTCTACAGTATGTGGATGACCTATTGATTTGTGCCCCTACCCTTGAGCAATGCCACAGAGATTCTATCAAAGTTTTAACGAAACTGGCAGATGGAGGTCATAAGGCCTCAAAGGCAAAGTTACAATACTGCCTCCCACAAGTTGAGTACTTGGGACGAATAGTCGCATATAGAACCAGAGCGATATCACAAAGCCAGTTAGAAGGAATAAGCAGAGTACCACTTCCACAGACTTTTGGACAAATGATGACATTCTTGGGCATGACTGGGTTTAGTTCAGATTGGATAGAGGATTATGCAATCAAGACTGCCCCACTAAGAGCAATGATGAAGCAGGCAGGGCAGCAAAATTTGAGAGCCACACTTACATGGGATAGTGATGCTACAATAGCATTTGAGTCAATCAAAAGAGAACTGCAAAGTGCCCCAGCCCTGACAAGCCCCGACTATTCAAAGCCCTTTCACTTGTATGTAGCCAACAGAAAAGAAGGCTATGCCTCTGCAGTACTGATGCAGGAAACTTGTAAGGGAAGAGGGAAACAACCTATTGCCTTCTATAGCACAAAATTGGATAGCGTAGCACAGGGATATCCACCTTGTTATCAAGGCCTTGCAGCTGTATATTATGCTTATGAAAAAGCTTCTACCTTGACTATGGGATACCCAGTGATTATTTACGCACATCACAAGGTAGTAGAAATGCTGGAACAGGGCAGATTTGTTTTAACACAGGCCAGAAGCCTGGCATATTCTACTCTTTTAACATACCCAGATGTAACAATAAAGCATTGTACCACTGTGAATCCAGCTAACTACATACCCTTAGAGGGTGAAGGCAAGCCACATGATTGCATTGCTGAGTCACTGGCTTTCACCCGTCTGAGGCCAGACCTAGAGTCCACCCCAATATTGAATGCAGTGGCTGATTATTTTGTAGATGGCTCCTGTTTTAGAGATCATTTGGGTAATCATGCAGGATTTGCTGTAGTTAAGCGAGAAGGAAGTGGATTCACCCCTGTAATTTCCCAACATTGTGAGCAGCCTTGCTCAGCACAACTGGCCGAATTGAAAGCATTGACTACTGCCTGCCAGTTGGCAAAAGGACAAATTGTAAATATTTATACAGACTCTGCTTATGCCCATGGAGTATGTCACTTATATGGAGCAGTGTGGAAGCAAAGAGGATTTAAAAAGAGTGATGGGACCCCAATACAACATGCTGAACAAATTGTACAGTTAATTTCAGCCATGATGCAACCGAAACTGCTGGGTATCATTAAGTGTCAAGCACACAAAAAGGGCAATGACTTTGTAATACAAGGAAACAATGCTGCAGACGCAGAGGCCAGAAAGGCATCAGGGTGTCAAAATGCTGTAATGGCTCCCATGGTGTTGGTACAGCCCGAGCCCCGCATTACGGACCTAGCTCGCATACAAGAGCAGGCAAGTGCGGTTGAACAGTCAGTATGGCAACAAAGGGGGGCCACAAGGGATGTAAATGGGGTATGGCGATCTCATGAAGGACTAATAATAGCACCGCATGCCTTATTAACTGTGTTAATTTCAGAGACACATGGATTTGATCATTGTGGTCGAAATGAGATACTCCGAAAAATCAAACAACAAGGATATTGGTCACCTTATTTACAAGCAACAGTAGATGATTTCCTCACAGGGTGTGACATTTGTGCTCAGAACAATGTAAGAAAAGGGACTTCAGCACCAATTGGACACATCCCTGTACCAGAGGGACCGTTTAAACACCTGGTAAAGGATTATGTTGACATGATCAAGTCAGTCAGAGGCAAAATATACATGTTGGTGATTATAGACAGATTCAGCAGATGGGTGGAAGCTGTGCCATCACCAGACCAGGGATCTGGAACGGTGATTAAGTTTTTGACACGAGAAGTGATTCCCAGGTTCGGAATTCCATCTGAAATCAGCTCAGACAACGGCTCCTCCTTTATTCAAAGAACTGTAAAGACTGTCCTACAGCAGTTGCGCATAAAACAGAGGCTAGGGTGTGTCTACCATCCCCAATCTAAAGGGATGGTTGAGAAGGCTAATGGGACCCTGAAGGCAAAGATAAACTAAATCTGTGCTGACACTAAATTGAACTGGGTAGATGCCTTGCCACTGGCACTGATGAACTATCGCATGCAAACAAACAGGACTACTAATTTGACCCCACATGAAATGCTCACGGGCAGACCCATGCCAGTGCCATATTTGAGGGGCCCTTATGATGGACCCCCCTTGGAACAATTGCAAATTGATTAAGAACTTACATGAGACAATTAACTGCTATACACGAAGCTATATATTCACAGGAGCAGCGCCGAGGACCTAGAGAGGAGGAAGAAGCTCCATGCGCAGTCGTTCCTGGGGACAAAGTTTACCTAAGGGTCTTCAGAAGAAGGTGGAATGAGCCACGAAGAGAGGGTCCCTACACAGTAACACGAGCAACGGCAACAGCAGTCCAAGTGGAGGGCAGTAACACCTGGTACCATTTGAATCACTGCACCAGAGTACCACAGCTCCGACGTCGAGATCCTGCACAGGCCAGAGAAGAAGCTGAGGATCAAGCAGAGATTTCAGACGAGGCCCAGAGCCAAGATGATAGTCAGGGAACACCTGAGAGGGTTCCGGAGCCAACTCCAGAACCACCTGGGGCAGGCGCGACGCAGCAGGAGCAGCTCCCGCAGCTCGAACCAGAGTCAGAGAGACCAAACCAGGAGTCGGAGCCGACACAGCACCAGCCAGAGCACGAGTCAGAACAGAGAACACGATGGGACACGGAGATCAAGACAGAGACATTCGGAGGAACATGCTGGCAGGGCTGCATACGATCCTGATATACATGGGGAATATGCCACAGACCCAGGGGAGTCCCCTTCAGGACTATCCCCTGAGCAATTGCTGGAACACGACTTCCCAACCATCAATGTGTCAGACCTCAACTGGTCACCCTCAGACTTCAACATATGGCGAATTATCCAGGCCTGAGAGACTATGGGATATGGCAATTCACAATGAGTTGTACAGATGGGCACATTTCACAGCAGATCAATTGTACATGGACGGATGTGTATTTTGCACTCCATCACCAATGAGCAAACTCATCGTTGTGCCAAACCCATATGATTATAGACATTGTGCTGGACATTATGCAAAACGTTGTGATGAAAAGTGAAACACTGTTCCTTTTTGCCATGCAGAATGTTTGGCCCTGGCAGGTCGGGCGAATAGGGAACGATACTATAGTCATCCATTATGGGGAAAAGAATGCATGGATATTGACGTAAATCTCCCTGCAGGAATGATTGAGATCCCAGCTGTTTATGATATAGACTACACATTGCAATATGAATGCTTTAATGGAACAAACAAAAAAGAGGGCAATAATGTGGGAATTTTTGGAGGGAAATGTATAACTGTTTGGCATTTGGACAATATGATGCGAGAACACACGGGTGTAGTAAAACATTGGGATAATAAGTTTGCTTCTGCCACACTCACAGACAATTATACAGCAATAGGATGGGAAGATTGTCCAAATATGACATTGGGATGGCCATTAATAGAATCTTACGAGACCCAGATCAGTGCTATAGCAGACTATTTCTGGGTATGTGGAGGAAGCAAACTAAGACCAGTATTACCGAATAACTGGATGGGTTTATGTGCAAGAGTAAAATTAATAAAAGATGTCACTATGATCCCATGGGACCCAAATGACAAAGTAAAAAGCCAACCAAACCATAGAATAGTGAAAAGAGCTTACCAAAGTGACCCCAATGTTTATTTAGATGCTATAGGCCAACCCAGAAATATACCACATCAATTTAAAGCAAGAGATGAAGTTAAATCTGGTTTCGAATCTATACTGGTATGGATAGCGACAAACAAAAATACGGAATGGATTAATTATTTATATTATAATCAGCAAAGGTTTATTAACTATACAAATGATGCACTTGAAGCACTTGGAGAACAATTAGCCCCAACAAGCAAAATGGCCTGGCAAAACAGACAAGCCCTCAATTGGCTATTGGCTGAGAAGGGAGGTGTCTGTGTAATGTTTGGAGATGACTGTTGTACATATATTCCTAATAACACTGCCCCCAATGGGTCTTTTACAAGTGCTATGGAAAAATTGAAAAATTTAAGGGA
The DNA here is from genome assembly GCF_947034865.1 of Barbatula barbatula. Classification (NCBI taxonomy): domain Eukaryota; kingdom Metazoa; phylum Chordata; class Actinopteri; order Cypriniformes; family Nemacheilidae; genus Barbatula; species Barbatula barbatula. Next base: position 17,896,329 of record NC_136774.1, read on the forward strand.
TGAAGTAACTACTAATGCAGGAAGGGACAAGGCATTTGGTACATGGCTGGATTCAATCTTTGCGTCATGGCAAGGATGGGTTGCAAAAATAGGAATAATGATTATTTGTGTCTTACTGATATTTGCAATATTGTTCTGTTGTATTCTTCCTACACTGAGGTCGCTGATGTTTAAGACCACAACTAAAGAAATGTTTATGCAAACTGATTTAAATATGCAGCATGACTCTGAGGCATTTATGTTAGCTATGGTGACGACAATAGAAAACTGTAATGAAATACCTTAACTTAACCAAAAATAGGGGTGCCATTTTGTTTTACTGTTATGACTCTGTTTTTCTATAAAAGGGAGACAGCATAGAGTTGTATTTCTTTTTGGGGATACGTAGTGTAGTTATAATCTGATAGATACCGATAGGCAGGAAGACATCTTACGTTTTGTTTGTTATTTTGGCATACAACCCCTCCCCCTTTTAATTTACTCATGTTAAGGTAACACATTTATGACCCAGAAAAAGTAATGAAAAGGATGTATACGATGCAGTTTTCTTTCTCTTTCTTCTTTTTCTTTTCCTCTCTCTCTTTCTCCTTCTTATCACAAACAGGCCGCGGCCAGGAGTGGTCTAGCAGATTCACTACGATAACGTTCCTGACCTGAGTTGCATCACGGACGTGGCAATTCTCCGGAGAAAAGACATTAAACTAGCCTGGAGACGTAAACTCCCATTGCAACAAGAGGAGTATTCATCAAGACGACCCCAACGATGGAATGAGAGAGTGGTGCTACACCCAGCACGAAGGGATGTAATACAATTCTTGAGACAAGCAGCAAGCCCAATACTGGAGCAGGACACCGCTGTTTTGGCTGTGGGAGGATCAGTTGCTGCTCCAGCCTACTACAACTACCGTTGTGGAATAACTGTGTTCTTCTTCGTGTCACAACCTGGACAACGGCCAGTTATACATCGTGCAAAAAAGGCTTTGACAACTACACACCATAATTGACCTATCACGGAATGGGAGTACAAATGCATGCATTACCCAAGAAACTAGAACTGTGAGTAGGAGTCCGAGGGCTAAGTGCCAGTGGAAGAACCACCTCTTTTAGTGACGGTGGGGGCCACCCACTGGACGAACATAGGTCGCCTCAAAACATTAGTTACCCTGTCAGGACTCCTTTAGCGAGCTCACTCATGTACTTTTGAGCATATGGACTTATGTGATCAATGTCAGCTGCATTCCAGCAACTAATTGGAAAATCGACACAGAAAAAGCCTTAACACAGAATTACAGGCAGCTATGGCAGAGATAATTGCTAACGGATTACGGATACCCTCCATAGAAAAGACTATGATGCATTTACATTTACATTTACATTTATTCATTTGGCAGACGCTTTTATCCAAAGCGACTTACAAGTAGTTTTTTACAGTGACACATTACTGCAGAGCAATCAGGGGTAAGGTGCCTTGCTCAAGGGCACTTCAGTCATGACCTGCTGGCACTGAGTTTGAACCTGCAACCTTCTGATCACAAGCCCAACGTTCTAACCCCCAGGCCACAACTGATGCATGATACCTGGATTCCACAAACCCTTCCTGGACGACTCTTTGCTCAGATAGCAACTGTTAAACACATACCTACCAATCTTACCTGCTATGAGAGGACGTCGGGACAACGTTACTTGCGAACCATACCAAGAGGGAAATGTTCGTAGAAATGTCTACAAATCAATAACAGATTCAGAAAGGAAAAATTGCATGGCATGTCTTCACTATGCAGATTACATCAATCCTCCCCCTGGTCCTGTTAAAGTTACCCATGCAACTTCACAACCAGCTGTAGCCTACCAATACATTCTTACTTCGGAGAACGGACGAGCAAAATGTCCCTCATGCTCAGGTGTACACATTCCTGACGAACAAGGAACAGGAGTCATTGAAGGATACTACTGGCTTTGCGGATTTCAAGTATATTTGTCATTACCAAAGAACTGGACAGGACTATGTGCTTTGATCCAACTACATGGAGGGGCTATTATCGTGCCCCATTACTCAATGGGACGTCAACATCGACAAAGAAGAGGCTTATTTAACTTTCTGCATGACAGCCCAGTGCCTAAAAATCAACATCTATGGATGGTTGCAGAAAAACTTGCTGCAGCCTTTGCTCCAATGTTAGGAGTAACGACATTGATGCAGGAAGTAGAAATCACTAGATATGAGCTGTCATCGTTTGTTAACACCATGAAAAACATGATGGTAGGAATACAAGAAGAACTCAGAGGATTATGTCTCGCTGCTCTCCAGAATCGTTTGGTTCTGGATCAACTGACTGCGGTACAAGGAGGTGTTTGCGCAATGGTTGGACAAACTTGTTGCACATACATACCCAACAACGACGACAAAGGACATCTCATTGCACAAGGAATACACAATGTTTCCATGCTATCTGAAATGATTGCAAAGGGTGACGTGACTTCAGATCCGTCTATATGGGACTGGTTCACCAACATTTTTCCCAGTCTGCACCACATACTGATGTTGGTGGCATGTATTTTGTCACCACTAATCATATTACTGTGTTGTTGGTCATGCATAGTTCAGGCTGCGAAGCGAGTTGTCTCAGCTCCTCAGACACATCAGATGGTTGTCTATTCGATTAGTGATGGCCACCTATATGAAAATGCATAGACCTGGTCACCCTTATTGGCTGTGGGTTACAAGCAGGCGTTGTCCGTGTCACGAGACAACCGAGAGGATACAATGGATTTTTATTGTTATGCATATATATATATAACACTATAATGAGTATTTACGCGGTCTGTCAATGACCTTTGATTGAATTTTATCGTTTTTTAGGATGTGGGACTCCTTGTAGAGGAGCCCCAAAGGGGGGAATATATTGAGTATTTTCGTTAAATATATTGAGTATTTTCGTTAAATATCTCACATATCTCACCACAATTCTCACATTAGTTAACCACAATTAGTATTTTCTATATCTTCATTTATGCATGCATTTGAATATTAATCTATATATCATTTCGTTTCGTTAAGAAGTATTCATAGGAATAATAGAATAGAATATTACTTATTAGAGTTACTAGAGGTATAATCAGAAACCATATTTAACCACATTTAATTCAAGATGATTGTGAGCAAATGATTAAGATGATTTAATGACTTAATGTTACAATCAGTATACCAGTTTAATGATTATTTACATAAAAATACTTATGTAGCATGTTTAAGAATACATACTTTTCAACGTTTTACAGTAATATAAAATCCAGTATTGTCTGTAAGGCCTAAGGTTCAAATAAAGTTTAGAGGAAGACATGCAGAAAACACTTTTACATAGAGCACCTGCACATACCTGTACGTACCCCGCACACATTCTTGTAGATGAATTTAATTAAATTTAACTTATTGCATGCAGTCAAGGATGCTAGACTGCTCATTGTTACGCTAAAAAACATTACTATATCAAAAACATAGGGTCAGTTTTAATAAAACCTTATCGTATGCTAAGGACAACTCATGAGTTATTACATATGATCAAGGGTGCATTATGAGTTCACCAAGTGGTTTGCCGGAAGAGAACCGGAAAACTGTTCAAATATGGGCACATTAATTATTTGTCTATGCGCCAACCAAGATTCCACAATTAAAAACATATCCTGTTGCCTAGGATCTATTGGTGGCAGAAACAGAGTTATTGGTCATTAAAAATAAGAGATAACGGGAACTTACCTGATTGGTGTAACAGACAAACCCCCCTGCACAAGTTTTACTATAACTATGAGCTTGAAAACACTGTATTTTCAGATGCTTTGGGAAGATCTCACTTTGTTTGGCATGCACAAATAAAGTTTACTTTTTGACACCTGGACCTTCTTTGTTTGAGCAATTTTTTGAAACTACAAGATCAATTTTCCACAACACAACCTAAAAGGGGGCAGGGTGGTTAACAAAGTTGAATTTAAGACTGAATTTCAGACCACAGAATGCATTCTGGTAGTATACGTAATGCTGACGGAGATTAGGGGGTACGGCAGCTCCGATTTCAGATACTCGGCAGCTAAGTAGGCCGCAGCCTGGTCTGCGATGGAGAAGCATTCACTTGAGTGCTGTGAACACTGACGATTGTCAATCTCCAGGAAAACCTTCGATCTAAAGCACACAGATTTACCGGTTACTAATGACTTATTCGTGACATGACTTTGGAAAATATGGTTCATATTGATATTTCCAGAAGTGAAAAACATACCCAAGAACCTCCTTCCCCAACTCTCGTTTGCCACGTAGCTTCATCGTGGAGACACCGTCTTGCAAATCGCCTTCCTCTTTTCCATAATAGGGGTACACCATAGGTCTCTGCTGCTGGTCCATCTTTAGCCGCACGTTAGTGTGCAAGAGCATCCCCAAATAGCGCAAGAAACCCTGCCTGTCATCCAGCAACTCTTGGGGCTGCAGCAACACCACGATCACCAGTGTGCCGTCAGCCAGTTTGGGAGGAGCGTCTGTAGCGCAATCCAGTCCATCCCAGCCACATGCTTCTGTGTTACAGCCCTGGTTACAATGACCATTGCCGTAATGGTCTGCACAGTATTTGTCATACCTGAATGGAGAATTAGGGTAAAGAGACAGAAAGACCATGTGAGAGAGAGACAGAGAGCTACAGCTACTATAAATCTTAATAATGGTGCACGTTCCAAGTATAGTAATTCTGCAAAAAGTTGTGAGAAAAGTTAACTATTATCTAACCCAAAAAGCATACAACTAATTTCACTAGTTATAACTTGTACTACTTACAATTTACAGCATACTTCAGACACACATACTTGCAAGTGCTCTGACCCGAAGTACATTCAAAGCTGTCAAAAAGGCAGCCGGCATTGTTACATTCTTGGTCACAGCGTTCATTATGGAAAAGATCCCAGCAGGGCACAGAGGCTGAGCAGTTCTTCCAGGGCTTTTCGAAATGCAATGTACAGTCACCTCCATCCCACTTGCACTCTGCAGTTTTGCACTGTGGGTCACATACTTTGTCTCCTGCCCGTTGTTCACACTCCACGTGTTGGCAGGTAGGTGTAGTTCTAGAAAAAATCTGACAATCCGGCCCGCTGTATCCATGCGCACAGCGACAGCTAAACTTGTTGGAATCACGTGGATCTGGGATGCAGGTGCCTCCGTTACGACACAAGCAGAGATTTTGGAAGATCTCGCAGTGTGGGCCGGTAAAACCGTTTTTGCACTGACACTGTGGCCGCCCCAGCGTCTCCATGCACCGTCCACCGTTCAGGCAACGGACGTTGGCACAGGGGTTATCACCACAGTTGAAGCCAGTGAAACCCTGCAAGAGAGGAAACAGCTGTCAGATGCAAAAAAAGCCCTAGAGAAACTGAATTAGAGAGGGGAGATATAATACAAAAGAGTGGCTGGAAAAGTGAATCATTGAGTTGAGAGTGTAGGGCTGGTGTCAATACAATTAGCACAAATATACTGTACATTTTCAGTTGATCGCCTGCTTTAAGGATCTTTTAAGATCAGTGTTTAACTTCATACCTGATGTATGCAGCCTCTGTCTTTAGCGCAAGCATGAGAATAAAAGAACAAATAGCCTTAAGAAGAGGAAACAATTATACCCGAAGCAAAGCAAAGATCAGACAGCTGTGGCGGAGGGTACAGATCCAGGATCAGCATCACCTGGGAAACAGCCTGGCAGCTAATGCTGATCGCCCACACCTGATGCTGATTAGCTGCCGGGCATATAAACCACATTTACACATCACTCGAGGAGCTGGTACTCCTCACGGCTAATACTGTGTCTTCTCTTCCTATAGACTCCAGCGAGTAACGGAACCACAAAGAAATCATCTTTGCACGAGCACGGACTGGCAGGCAATTGGTTGAACACGAGCACCTCGGGTTGTCACCAGTGGATTGAGTTTTTCCCCACGTGTGTCAATAAATTCCCCTCCGGGGTTGTTTACACCGGCTGTCTTGTGTCCGTAGTGTTTCTTACCCTGCCACACAGCACATAAGACAATTAAATATTCTTCATCACCTCTCCGAGAGCGATTAGTAAAAATTGGTGAGCAGCTTTTTTATTCACTGTAAATAAAGTAAATTCAGTGACTGGGAAAAAAGACAGGAAACACCTTGCAGTTGAGGAAATATTTAAGCGCATACACACAAGTATACATACTTAAACAGCACTTACGGATTGGCAGGTGCAGCTGTAACCATGCACCGAACTCATGTTCATTGAACATCTGCCGTTGCGGTTGCACGGCTTGGATTGGCACAGATCCACCATTGACTCACAGTGTCGACCTGCAGGAGGATAATGAGTGCATTTATGCAAACATGTTACTTTGAATATTCTCAAACAATAAATTTACTGAAAGAAATACGTAAATATCGGCTTTTGAGTCTCACCGGTATAACCGAGACGGCAGCGGCACTGATAGTCATTTGCGAGCGGGACACAGTCGATGGTTCCAGGGTGGTGGCACGGTCTGGACAGACACTCATTTATATCTCCCTCACAATGCTCCCCGGTAAAACCAGGTGGACAGGAGCAGGTGTACCGTCCCAAACCATCCACACACTGGCCGCCGTTCAGACAACTTGTACTGAAATCCTGGGCACACTCATCAACGTCTATTTCACACCGCAATCCTGCAGAACAAGTGAATATTTACATGACAGTAGGGTGCTAAAGATCCATTAAAATAGGCAGCCACTGGTTCATACCTTTGGTGCCAGGAGGGCACGAGCAAGAGAAACGGTTGACCAGGTCAATGCAGGTGCCTCCATGGAGACAAGGATTTGATTGGCACTCGTTAACATTGTATTCACAGTTCACACCCTGATAACCTGCTTTACACTGATAGACAAGGAGAGAGATTTGGATATTAAAAGACAGTTCTTGAAAATACCTTTGCTAAAGTTTTTTATGGGTCTTGATGGACATACTTGGCAATCGTATCCTCCCTGATAATCCACACAGGTTCCTCCATATCTGCATGGGTTGGACAAACACTCATTCACTTCCAGCTCACAGTAACTGCCATAGTAACCTCTCTGACAGTTACACTGGTGTGTGTTGTTTTTGTTCACACAGAGTCCGGCATTCTTACAGACCATGTCCTCTTTAACACCTAGACCACATGCAGGACCATGAACATGTATTATTAGATTTATCAATATGGTTTGAGATACATTAAAGACTCATGCATAAATTACATAAACCTACTTTCTATTTTTAATATATATTAAATTAATATAAAGAGTTTAAACTTGAGCTCAAAGTGCTAAAACAGTTTCTGATATCTCACCATTGCTGATGGCAACAGCCTGGCAAGACACGCCTGGTATGTCGCAGTACAAGCCAGTCCAGCCTGGGTTACAACTGCACCTCCAATCCATCTCCTTTTGAATGCATCTGCCTCCGTTCTGACACTTAATCTGACTGCACACATTCACCATTGACTGTTGAACAAAAATAGTCAATGATCAGTTGGGCAACAATTACCAAAGAACAACAGACTGAAGAAAACTATACTTACAACACTTCATTATTAAACTGTATAATATGAATTTTCACACTTCCTGTGTTTTTATGAAGAAACAGTGAAATCATAATTTTAACATAAATTCTTCCATGAAAACAAGCTTCCTCATTTCAAAGAACTTGTAATGGAACTAATAGCAGATTGTGTAGTATTGAGGTGTGTTTTAATATCTAAGTGGTTTCGAAATTATCTAGAAATTGTGCCACACCAACTAAAGTTGTTTAATAGCACCTGTTCACGTTCCAAGACTGGACAGACTGTTCGTACCTCACAGGTTTTCCCATTGTACATCAGCGGGCAGGTGCAGTGGAAAGTCCCCAAGCCGTCTATGCAGGTGCCTCCATTTTTACAAGGCTGAGAGTCGCACTCGTTCAGCTCAAACTGGCAAAACTGACCCGTGAAACCATGTCGACACCGGCAGAAGAAACGGTTAATTCCATCCACACACGTTCCGTTGTTGAGACACGACCTGTGGAACATGAATGAACAAACACTTGGTGGAATATTTCCATGCCACAACATCACTTAAATGAAATTTCAAATTATAAACTTGAAGGAAACACACGGTTTTATTTCATTTATACAGAAAACATACGTGTCTGTGCAATCTGGGATGTCGCGTTCACAGTTGATGCCATCAAACCCTGGCGGGCACTCGCAGGTGTAGCTATTCACATAGTCTTTACAGAGACCTCCATTCCTGCAGGGGGCGCTAACACATTCGTCATTCTCCTCCTCACAACGATCTCCATAGAAGCCAGCTCTGCATTTACACAAGAAATGGTCCACTCCATCCACGCAAGTGCCACCGTTACGGCATGGATCTGGAGAAGAGAGGGAAACGGAGATTACAAACTAACAAAATAAGATGATGGTTTGTCAAAATATGGATATGCCATTGTTTACCAGGATGTAGATCAATGTGACTGTGAAAATGACACTTACTGGAGCTGCAGTCATCAATGTTGGTCTGGCAGTTGACTCCACTGTACCCAGGTTGGCATTCGCAGTTATAGCTGCCCAGCGTGTTCACACACTGAGCCCCGTTCTGACACGGGCCCCTCCTGCACTCATTGACATCCTCTGTGCATTGGGCTCCTACATTTATATAATACACAAACAACATTTTTACATTTAGCCCCAAATATATTTTTGAGGAATAAAAGCAAGAAAACACAAAGACTTAAAGCACTTGCCTTCCCAGCCGCTAAGGCACTGGCAGGTATATGCAGTGTAATCTGAAGATGGTCGACACACACCGCCTCTCTGACATGGTTGAGATGCACAGGGAACCAACTTCTCCTCACAGTGTCTCCCTTAGTGTGTGAGAAAACATTCAAAGAATGAGTCACATTATACGCCGTATAATATACGGTGTGGTGCATGTCGCTGAACTGAACCCAGAGGGGATATTGTGTTACATGTGGATGTGTGTCACCTGTGAAAGGTAGAATGCAGTGGCAGGTGTAGCTGTTGATTCCATCCACGCAGGTTCCCTGATTCATACATGGGCTTGACAAACATTCATTAACATTAATCTCGCAGTTGGAACCTGAGCGAAAAGGGCATAGAGATGCAATCAAAATATTCACATTCACACATAGTAAGTTTAACTCCCAACTGTCTGAAACGTTTGCAATGTAAGTCTCGCTTTATACCTGCAAATCCACGGGGGCACACGCATATGTAGCTGTTCAAATGGTCATTACAGGTTCCTCCATTCTGGCATGGGTTTGACAAACACTCGTTCTTTTCTCGTTCACAATTCTTGCCCTCCCAGCCAGCTTTACATGCGCAGTGGTACCTACATGCACAAACATACTTAGAGTTTTACAGAAAATGGTAAACGGAGAGAAATTATACCAGAAAAGCATATCGGCTGTTCCTACCCGTCCTGCTGCTCGACACACTCTCCGTGCAGGCAAGGCTGAGGACTGCAGTAATCTGCGCCAGAGTGACACAAGGGACCGTGAGTCCCTACCGGACACGAACACTGAAATCCATTGATCTTGTCCACACATGTCCCTCCACTCAGACATGGTCTTGAGCTGCATTCGTCTATGTCCTCTGTACACCTCTCCCCTAAAAGAAAGAGCAAACAATAATAAATAATAGAGAAAGCCTATGTACACAGAAATCTCAAATAAGGCTCTGCACAAATGTTTTTATGTGCATGTGTGTGTGTGAACAGACCTGTGTATCCAAGTTCACATACACACTTGTACTCGTTAATTCCATCTTGACAGATCCCATGCTGGCATGGATTGCTGGAGCAGTCATCGTGATTGATCTCACAGTTCACACCTATATAGAGACAAAGATCAAATCAAACAGCGAATGTGACAAAAAAGATTTTTTCCTGTTATTTCAAATGTTTTTTCTGGGTGTGTAGTAAGGTTGAGTGTCCAGCAGGGGGATGTAGTGACCCTGTCAGACCTCAAAAACCAACCACATTGCAAACTCTAGGTCTGACCTTTTAACAACTCACTAATACAGGTGGCCGGGCAGTATGTCGGGACTTTTGGAGGTCTTTTAAAACAGACATTTCTTGTTTTTTATTGACAGTTTGCTATGCTGTGTAGACATTACTGCTCCCATCCCTTAATACCAGATGTTAACCTCATTTTTATAAACTAAGTTGCAAAAATTGGTCGTTCAAAAATTGCCATTATATAGTCATCATGTGCAAATTAACATGTATACTTTTTATCAGTTAAATGTACAATAGCCAGTAAACAGCATGTTTAATCCCAAACAGTTGAAAAGACAAAACTATGACTGTTGTTGCAAACAAACTTCATTGATAATATAATTGGACTTCTTGAAAATAAAATGATACATAGATGTAAAACACAACCTGGACCATATTTTGGACTGACCTGAGGTGCCTGGCAGGCAGTTGCATTGGTACATGTTGACCAGGTCGACGCAGCGCCCTCCATTTTGGCAGGGGTCACTCTGGCACTCCCTTATTTGCTCACTGCAGATGGGGCCCATGTAACCCGGCTGACATTTGCAGAAGAATGTTGCAATTCCGTCTATACAGTCGCCATGGTGACAGCGCTTAGGTTCACAGTCATTAATGTTTTCCATACACAGTGGCCCTGTGAAACCTACAGAGATCAGCGAATAAGACATATGAAAATAAGTCGCATGCTTCAGGAAGGTCATATCTGTGAGCACAACTTAAAGAGATAGTTCACTCAAAAACGAAAACAAAATGCACAAATGGAGATTTATATTTACACAATTGAACAACAATTCAACTCCCGAATAAATAAACCACCATAAAACAGCCCATACTTCTCAAGCATTTAATCATTTAATATTTATTTTGAAGACATATGTGCAAGAGTCATTATTCACCCAAAATTCGTCCACTGCAATCAAATCAAATATGGCACACAAATATCGATTTGTTGCAAGCAAGTAAGGTTCAAACAACTATTACGTTAAATTAATAAATAATTACATAATTTTTTTATTCCATGAAATATTAAAGTAATTTGTTAATTTGTAAAGTTTACACAGTAACACTAAACAAATGATTACTTAATCATTTTTATGACAGTTTAAAACAGCAGTGTAAAAGTTAGTAACACCACCTTCAGCACATTCACACTCATAGCCGTTGGGTCGGTCGAGACACTTGGCCCCATTATGGCAAGGAGTGCTGGCACATTCGTCAATGTCAATCTGACACATTTCCCCAGTGAAACCTGTGGTCACACACACATTTACAATCAGAATTAACAGTATCAACATTAACATCACATTAGACATTCTGGTTGATGGTAGTCTGAATGACTACCGAAGAGGATGTCATCACATACAGTATCCACACAGAATTATGTAGCACTTCACAGCATCTGCATGTTGCAGCAGTAATGAATTAATCTTTCAGCATGGGTCAATTTTATGCTCACCCTGAGGACACTCGCAGACGAATCGGCTGACCTGGTCCAGACATTTGCCATTATTAAGACAAGGTGAGCTGGCACACTCATTAATGTCAATCTCACAGTGAACTCCCTCAAAACCTATGAATGGGAAACACACACATACAGTCAATAAATGAATGAGGGGACGCTGAGCCAAATCGGTGTCATCATACGTCTGATTACAGTGTGTGTGTACTGGTATTAATCACTGTGTGGGGACTCAGAAAGGTTTGTGTGATTATTAGGTTTAGGTGTTGGGGTAGGGCTAGGGGATAGAAAATATCATAAGCCTGATATAAAATGATAATGGAAGTCTATGGAATGTCCCCATATGTGTGTGTGACTACCTGGCATACAGATGCAGGTGTAATCTCCTATCTGGTCCAAGCAGGTGGCGTCATTCATGCAAGGATAGGAGATACATTCGTTGATGTCTGTCTCACAGCGGGGGCCCGTGTAGCCCGGAGCACAATAACAGGTGAACGAGCCATCTGTATTCATACATGAGCCACCATGCTCACATGGGTTTGGCCCTGATAGACAGCAAATGAAACAACGTCAGAAAAATGCTTAAAATCTTCACATACATAGTCCCACATACAGTACATAAATCTTTGCATAGATAACTTGCAACTGATTTTATTGCCATCTAGAAGATCTGAGCTACAATTATTCTTATTTAGTTTTTTATTGAATATGATTGTTTCAAAATGTAATGTCTTGTGTTTTAATTTACAAAACAGTTTCTCGCCAATTTAAGTTGCACTATACGTTTTTATTCTCTCATCAATGGAAAATATGTAATGCTCCTTAAGAATTTGATTAAATTATAGCAGTAGGTTTTAGACAAATTAACACTGTAAATGAGAATATTTAACCACAACAGTAATGCATGCAAGCGATACATAATATATCTTGCGTATGCAGGACAGGAAGAAAATAAGAGAGAAATAAAAACAGAGCAAGATGAGGAAAGTCGTAAGGGCTTCCAGTGGTCTTACCGATGAAACACTCGTTAATGTCGTCTGCACACGTGCTGCCCTTGTAACCCGAGGGGCAGTTACGGTTAAACTTGCCATTGACCGGGTTTGTGTCGCACTGAGCTCCCATCTTGCAAGGGTTACTGGTGCAGGCATCATCGATAAGACACAGCAAACCTTTAATTATCAAAACAATTGTAATGGTTCATGTCTGGTTTAATATGCGTTGTGTGTATACTCCAAAGAGTATACTACTTTATAAAACTGTCCATACTGATGAACCAGTATTATTTATTTTTGACATACAATTATCATTAATTATCAACTATTATTGCATCACACCGTGCATGGTGAAGTAGATCCCCTTCACATTTTGTTACTCACCAGTTTTGCCAGGAGGGCAGCTGCAGATGAAAGATGCAACACGATCAATGCAGGTGGATCCAGCGGTGCAGGGTGACGCGGCACAGTCATCGATATTCTCAGAGCAGTCGAGACCGCTCCAGCCATTCACACACACGCAATTGTAGCCGTTTAGTGTGTTACTGCATGTTCCTCCATTCTGACAGGAGTTGGGCTGTAGTCTGCATTCATCCACGTCATTGGTGCAAAACTGACCTGGGATCACAAAGGTCCAGATTTCAACACTTACTTATTTATTTCTTTTTGGAGTTTTTGCCTTTGTTTGCAAGGAACAGTGAGAGCAGGTGACAGGAAGCGATGTGGGAGAGAGAACAGGGTGGGATCGGGTCTGCCCACGAGGCTATCAGCTCAGACAGATTTCCATTTTAATGGAGGGTCTTATTACTTCAAGCAATTTGTTGGTTTCATTCAAATTAACTGTATGGCTCAATACAACAATTTACAAATTTAAGTAAGTGAGGGTTTTTATTGACAGAATTTAGAATGAAAAGTCTAAAATCACTCAAATGCAACACAGATAAGAAAAGACCTCCACGTTTCCATACCGGTCCATTCAGGGGGGCATTGGCAATTGTACGTGTTTACTCCATCCATGCAAGTAGCTCCATTCTGACACCGGTGATTTGGACAATCATCAATGTTCACCTCACAGTTTGTTCCATTAAAACCTGATCAAAGAAAAAGAATGGAGAAAATTACATCAAACTTGCTCTTAATTCTACTCATTAGCTGGTTTTAGTATCATAAAGGAGCTCTGTCTCACTGTGGCAATATTAAAATGTAATTGCTCAACTTTAAACCACATTTCTCACGTTTCGGGTTCACTGCCTGAGGTCAGAGACTGGTTTTGGCCTGTTGCTGTGTTGTGCCAGCACATCTATCATTAAAAGCTATACTCTTAAAGATTTTTAAAAGTCTCTCTGTGTGTTTCATCCCCAAACAAATACAGATACAACCAGCGTCTCGGATAAGGGAGTGACCATGAGGACGTAGTATTTAGAAAACAGCTAAATGCTTTAGTCTGAGATAAAAACAAATTCACCCATAATTTTAATTCTCATTTACTCTCACCCTCATGCCATCCCAGCTGTATATCAATATCACTTCAATTTAAATTCAGCTGAAGAATATTTTTAATATAAAATTGACTTCTGATCTAAGTAGCAAGAACAATTTAATTTCTGCTCCAATTTATCAGATTGTCATGCTAGGCTTGTAGCCGTTTCCTGTTTACTCTTATGGAACTAACCTGGAAGGCAGTGGCATACGTAAGTTGTGTCAGTCATCTGCCGGCATGTTCCACCATTGAGGCAGGGTGATGGAGAGCAGGGTATGTAAATTAACTCGCAATGACGGCCCGTAAAACCGGGCGGGCAGTTACACTGATATGACCCCGGGGTGTTCACACACAACCCTTCATTCTTGCAGGGAGAGGGGGACGAGGCACACTCATCAGTGTCATTAAGGCAACGGGGGCCATGGTAACCAGGGGGACAGGTACAGAAGAATTCCTGGTTTGGGAGAGCTTGGCAGGCACCCCTGTTGGCACAAGGGCTGGACAGACAACTGTCCTCATGTTCACAATGTTGACCTGGAAGGACAATGGAAAAAAACAATACTTACACTTGACCAGCCAAGATTCATATTCATCCATGTCATTACTTTTTATTATTTGTTCAATACTTGGATTACAATAACTATATAGACATGGACAATGTTGGCATAAATGATTGGCACTGCATGATTCTCTGAAGTTTGACTGTGAAGCACAAATAGTTTATATGGCTTAGACTTTGTGTTTAACTGTTTACACATTTACACAAACTATGTAATCCTTATATCAATCAGTTACATTATATGTACAAAGACATAACTGGCTGTCTTCATTGACATTTCACATTTTGAGAAAGAAGCACATGTGGCGCTCACGTGTGGTGCTCACATGTTCATGCGCTCTTCACACATGTGATTCCGCATGTTAGCATTTTAAAGCTGCCACTGGCCAGTTAAAAAGCAATATTAGCTAAAGCTAAACGTTTTATAACTGATTACAAAAGAGCAAATGGATGAGCTGCCACCTAGACAGCATAATAGGTCATCTCAGAATTAATCCTATAAAATTCAGTTAAATTAGAAATCACACGAGCATCCTAGTGAGGGAGAGAGAGCTGACCTGTCCATCCAGGGGCACAGCGGCATTTGTACTTGTCTTTGGGAAGGAGCGAGCACGTCCCTGCATTGCTGCAGGGGTTTTTAGGGTAGCAGGCAGATTTTTCCTGGATCTCGCAGTGGAGGCCTTTGAAGCCCAGAGGACAATCGCAGCTGGGGCTTACAGGAACTCCAGGCAAACTCACAGTGCACTCTCCTCCATTCAGACAATACCCCACGTGACACGGGTCTCTGTGCTGGCAGTACTCGCCTAAGAAACCAGGAGGGCACCTGAAAGACACACAGAAAAAGAGCATGACTTTTGCTTCATGAAATAGCCACAAATGGACATTTGCTTATACAAATTAAAGTGTGTGTTAATGTTTTAACTACTAATCATCACAAATAACTGCAAATTCATTTGTTTTTATTCCACTGACAATCGTAAAAGAAACCTTCACTCTCTTCTGCTCTTGAAACCTTTAAGTAAAAACCTTTAAGTAAATCATTATTTTATTACATCAGAGTATTAGAGTATTACATCATCAGCCTTTTCAACCAAATCCACTCCACTTCTCTAGAAAATATTTCACATTACAAAAGGTAAATGGGTTCTAAAGACCATTAAGTCAGATAGGATTTGATGGCAATAAAAGGACAGAATGATGGCAATACCAAATGCTAAATCCTACAGAATGTATCTTATCAGTATGAGTGTGCGCATGTGTGAAATGATGCATGTCATGAGACAGTGGGACACATTTCTCACTGCAGATCTCCGGAGTCTGAGCACATGACGACTAGAGCTCAAGAAAAGAAAATTACATGATTGCAAAATGAGTTTGAAAAAGCATGACATCTCTCTGCCCACACTTCCCCCATCTGACCTTTTGAGTTATTGTGGTCTAGACTTCCCAAAAAGACTGTATGAATTTGACAAAGCTAATAAGAAGGCTCCAGTAGGTCAAGTTTTAAGAATTGTAATAGTACATTTAGATGTATATGAAAACAATAGTAGTCTACAGTATATCCTAAGGAGGCCTGTTTGGGTGTGTGTACGACTATACCACAGCAGGCTGCCATGCGGGTGCCGGCATCCCAGAGGACGGTCAGGTAATACAGATGAGGGACAAAAAAGCTCCTTTAACAATGTCTGTGCTTGTGTGTTTAGTCCCGCCCGTATGACCATGTGAATGCACCTACTTGAGATTCTAAACAACCCGTTTCTCAAAGCGTGTCATACACAGAACACACACATTCAAGACACACATTCTCCTGTCGTGACAGGTGAGAAGTGGCAGTCTTTGCTCACAATCGGAAATCTTTATGCCACACACGAAGAAAAACACAACGTTTTTGCCACAGATGCCAATGTGGGTGAAATAAAAGAAAACAGGCAATAAAACCGTATTTTGCATTTAATCTAAGAAAGCATATACCTGTCAGGGAAGTGTGAGGAGAAGAACCCAATTGCAGGCAGACGCGGGGATGAAGGGGTTAACAAAGGGATTTTAATAATATTAAACAGAAAACAAAAACCCACGAGGGGGTAAAACAAGACAGGAAAAAAATGACAACTAGGACACAGATAAACTAGACTGGAAAAAATAAACACTAAGGACTAAACTAGACTGACTCACCAAACTACAAAGAACAAGAACAAGATACTTGGAAAAACTAGACTCAGAATACACGAATGAGGTACAAATTACAGGGTACAGCAAACAATGAACGAGCACAGGACAATGAACACGAGGATGTTTTATAGGGGAAACAAACACAGGATAATTGACAAGGGTCAGGTGCGGGTAATGAAACACTCAGGGAAGGTAAACGAGGAAACGAGATGGCGGGAACAAAGACACGGACCAGAGAGAGAGCATAGAAAGCCGATAGCCAACATCTCTCTCTCACATAAAACACAAGACTTTGTCATGAATCTGCCTCAAGACCAAGAATAGACATGACATGAAGGCAGATTCATGACAGAAGCCCCCCCTTTAATGAACACCTCCAGGTGTTCATCAAGGGGTAGACTAACAAGACAAGGCAGACTGGGAACACGACAAGACAAGGCAAAACATACTAAACAAGATCAAGGGAAGACACGAATACATTACAAAAGGGTTGGGATGAAATAATAAAAATAACAAACAAGGGAGGGGGAACAACAAAGTTCATGGGGGGAACACCTGAGTCCATGGGGGGAAGTCCAAAGGGAGTGGGACAAGGGGGAACAGTCCTAGTTCCCGGGGGCGCTCGCGAGCGTGGAGTCCCCGGGGACTTGATGGGAGAAGTCCTCGGGAGAACTGTTCTTGTTCCCGGCATAACTGCCGGACTGGGTACCGGCTGGAAGGCCGGCTGAGCCGCCGGCTGGAAGGCCGGCAGGGCAGGACTGGGTGCAGGAATAGATTAGAGAGCAGACGTAGGGCGGCTGTCTGCTTCTATAAATATGTCGGACTCTCTAAAATAAAGAAAACAACGACAGTAGAATTAGAAAAAGCTATGTTTAGTTGCCGTTTGTGCACAGTGTAAAATGTCACATCTTGCCAACTTCTTGTGAAACTAACTAGACCCTTGGCTGGTTGGTATTAGATAATCTCAGTACTGTGGCTTTCGGGGTGAGGTAAAAACTCAGAGGTGACGTTTTGTATGAATTAAGTGAGTGGGCAGAAATGTAATTCCTGATGAGGTGTCTCGTAAAAATATGAACTAGAAAGAGCTTTCCCCCACCCACTCACCCCAGGCCCCGTGGATAGCACATGAAGAGGTCAGGGAGCCAGAGAGGGGGGGAGCGCTAATATGAACCATCTGTAGAAATCTGACACCTCGAGCAAAACAGCGAGAACGAGACGGAGAGAAAGAAAAATGCAGGAAGGATAACAAAGGAATCTATAGATGAGCTTAGCTGCAGAGTTTAGTCATTTTGTGTTTAAAATCTGTGTATGATGTGTGTGTAAATCATCATCACACCGGGGGAAGGGAATTTATATTTTGCTTCACGGAGCAGGAGTTGAAGAGCATATTCAACCGCTGCCTCGCAGAACCGCTCTCCCAGTCGGAGATGAGGAGGCTGAGACCCCTGTGCTTCACGGATCTGGTCAGCTGGATTTGCGATCGGGATTCGCCCAGGGTCTCAGCCCATCCCAACTCCACGGCCCTCTTGGACTCGGGCCCTGAGGGTCGGGTTTTGCAGATCGGGAACGTGTGCCTCTCCTCACCCTCTGCACCCTTTGACTTGTCCAGCCCGAAGCTCCAGCCGGAGGAGAAGACCTTCCAGCCGGCGCCAAGTCCTGCCCCCAGTCCTGCCCAGGCGTCCTTCCAGCCGGCGCCAAGTCCTGCCCCCAGTCCTGCCCAGGCGACCTTCCAGCCGGCGCCAAGTCCTGCCCCCAGTCCTGCCCAGGCGTCCTTCCAGCCGGCGCCAAGTCCTGCCCCCAGTCCTGCCCAGGCGTCCTTCCAGCCGGCGCCAAGTCCTGCCCCCAGTCCTGCCCAGGCGTCCTTCCAGCCGGCGCCAAGTCCTGCCTCCAGTCCTGCCCAGGCGTCCTTCCAGCCGGCGCCAAGTCCTGCCCCAAGTCCTGCCCAGGCGTCCTTCCAGCCGGCGCCAAGTCCTGCCCCCAGTCCTGCCCAGGCGGCCTTCCAGCAAGCCAAGTCCTGCCCCCAGTCCTGCCCAGGCGTCCTTCCAGCCGGCGCCAAGTCCTGCCCCCAGTCCTGCCGGCCTTCCAGCCGGCGCCAAGTCCTGCCCCCAGTCCTGCCCTGCCGGCCTTCCAGCCGGCGCCAAGTCCTGCACCCAGTCCTGCCCTGCCGGCCTTCCAGCCGGCGCCAAGTCCTGCACCCAGTCCTGCTGGAACACGCCCATGTTCGCAACCATGGCTTTTCCAAAATGAGCGGGACTAATCACAATTTGTTTAACAGATGGAAACATTTATTGTGACGATTTTAGAAAGTCATGTGACGTCCTGATGTGTGATCTTTTTCAAACAAGGCGCAGCATTTGCAAAGATTTTCATCCTTATTGATTTGTTTGATGAGCTGCAACAAAGAATGCAAATGTTTGGGTTGTATTTCGATATCAGCAAACACCACCAACTCTGCTGTAGTTTAATGGAATGCTAACAAGCGCTAACTTCCCAAAGTTAGTAAATGACTTGCAATTTACCAAAGGGCTCTCATTCCAAGAGCCCCCCTGTCTTTTAATTGTAGGGCGATTCCCTTCAAGCAACCTTGGGTTAAGCACCTTTCTCAGGAACACAATGCGGATTAGGTCCCTGTTCAGAATTGAATCAGCCACCTTTGTGTCTGCATCCTACAACTGTAATAATCACCTCCACCCTAGTGTGACACTTAGGAAAAGCAACGCAAGGTTTTAAATAATCACAACAAAACTATGCTGTGTTACCTAAAACCGTTTGTGTCTCATTGATTGTTCTCAAAATCACGTCACCTTTCTGTCACTCAGCTCCACTTGTCAGCATGATGTGTCGTGGGTTTAAGGCCTGGTTGCCACATTTCCCACTACTGTGTGAAGCCTCCGGCGATAGGAAACGTTTGTGAGAATTTGTGTGAGTGTTCTCAATAGACTCTGGTTCATCTTGAAGTGGGACGGCCCCGTTCTGGCCTGCAGCAGTTGTTGACAAGCCTCACACAGGTAAGCTGGCAAGGATGAGTAACTTTCTTTCATGATGAACTGTTTTGTACCAGTGTGTGGTTTAGCACATTCAACACACACACACACACACACACACACACACACACACACACACACTTATAAATCACACATTTTTACATAAACCGATGCCATGAAGTACAGGGACTATCCTAAATGAGCTATAGCAGCTAGTTTATCTTTATAGCTGCCAAAACATAATGCTGACATGAAAATAAGTATGCAAGAGTATTAAAGAAGGATGGAGAGAAAGTAGACTTTAGTCATTATTATTAGCTTATATAAAACAACAAATATGTTCTTCTGATGTTTGGTATGTTGTTTTTAAATGCTGCACAATTCTTTGTAAAATATAAATCTCTTTTATGTCAAATAACAAAACAGAACTGCAATTTTAAGACAAATTCCAAATCAAATAAAAAATGTGTAATACAAACGTATCTTTAAAATAAACAAACTAAGACTGTCTGAGCTTTTCTTGGATTTTCTTTGAGGAGCTCGCTACTCAAGAGGCTAAAAATCAGTCCTGTTTCAGTATAAGATTTATTTTAGGAGTATCATTGTCTTGTGAAAAACCATTGTGTCTATGAGCGACCCTCACTAATACAGCATCTGAGTTCCGCGTTTGTGTAAACGGTGCTTGAGTAAATCACGACCTCTGCTTGCCACTCTTCACACACAGTTGAGCTGTTGACTTTAGCCGGAGTGTTATCAACAGTACTGGCTACATGTTTCCTACCCGCTCTCTCTCTTTCGATCTCTCTCACTTTTACGACTAGAGTTTCTGGTTGGCAGTCTTCCTGAGGCCATCACACATTGAATGTGGCTTTGAAACAAATCAGGTCAGCCTGCAGGCATACAGAGATGGAAAAAGAAGTGAGGAAAGACGTGCGTGAAAGAAGGGTAAAATAACAAAAGAGAACAATAGAACATGTTAAAAGAAAGGGATGGTATAGCACGAAGATTAAAAAGGAAGAGAGAGAAAGAGATAGATCGAGAGAGAGAAGGGGAGGGAGGGAGAGAAACTATCACAATGAAAATGCCCAAAAAACCTACAGAAGAGATGATTGACGGATAGATGAGGCGAGAGGTATTGACAGGGTAATCTCTCTCTCTACCTCCTCTATCTCTTACCAGCAGGCAGGCTCATCTCTGGTTTCACCCTCTTGAGCACTAAAAGACGTCTCTATACTGTTATGCTCTCCCCGCAGGCACATTCTACCTGTCAGATCAAACAAGCGGCAAGCAGACTCTACTCTCTCTTCCGACTGAGGGGGGAGAAACGGGTGAAAGGAAGGAAGTGAAGGGTAAAAATTAATAAGTTTTCACCCCTTACACAGGCCAAAACAAAGAGTTCTTGTTTGAAACAGGGGAGGGAAAGTACACTTTCTGCAAAGCTATTCAATCCAGTCTTACTTCACCACACTCAAAACACATATACGTCGCCAGCTACTCCCTCACTGCTCCCTTACTCGGGCTGAATGCATATTCATTAGCAAGCTGCAAAAGTCTGTAGTTGTGTTAGTTTTCGATTCTTCTGAATTGTCACACATTGCACAAGTCTTTATGTTTTGCGCGTTTTGAAACTGTGGTTCTTCTAGGAAGACGCTAAAATGGAAATTCTGCAAGTTGCTACCTCACATGCTTCTATTTTTTTTAAAACACAACTGCAACTACATTGACACACAGGCACAACTGAAACAAGAAACATTTGACTACACACGACACACAAAAAATGACATAGACATTCAGGTGACACACAGCTTGGTTCTCACACCCTGGCTGGAGGCTTGCAGATACACCGGTCTGACCGCTCGCACACACACACCCTGCTCTGCCAGGCTCTCTCACAGTTCTCTTCCTGTACTGAGCTCTCAGTGTCAGAGAAAAAAACACTGAAAAACACCTTGTTGACTTTGGTTCTCGGGTGTCACCTCACCTACACAGAATGTATTAGTAACTCCTGAGAGCACCTTGTGTCAGCCTGTTCCATTTTGAGATTGCACGCACACCCAGGCAGCCATTTCAGGTGGCTGAAAGAGTGCATTCTTCCAGTTAGGCAGAGTTCTTCAACTTTAAGAGCATTCCAGCACTGTGCATTCGAGCTGTGGAGACCCGAGAGCTATTGGATCCGGCATCCACCGGTTGTACATTTTGTGTTTCAGCTGTGTGGAATTTCAGAAAGTGGATGACTTCACTCATCCTTCTTATTTAAGCTTATCTTTTTAAGACACCTTTCTTTCCTCCCTCCGTTAGGTAAAAGCAAATATGGATCTCTTTAATTCTTCTGGATAAGATCAGGAGACAATTTGAGTCAGACCTGGGCTGGAATTAACAATCATATCAACATTTCTTTTTTACGTATGCTGAGTAGGGCTGAACGATTAATTGCATTTGCGATTAAATTGCGATGTGGTGAAAGATTAATTATGGGGATACAGTGTGATGCGACCCTGCTCGGAGCTGACCAGTTCCATCTCAAAAGCATAAAAAATGCACAGCATTTTCAAAAAAATTCCCAAGGTGCATGGGACGGAAGCTTGCTCTCTCGTGGTTACTGCCTGCGGGTGAGGAGAACGAGTTGCATCTCATTAGCGTTGCAACTGCTTCGCTCTCTATTTTACCGTGCTTCGCGTGTCTGTATTTGAACCATGAGCCGTGGCTGAAAAGCACGTTGCACCCCATGCGCGCCAAGACTGCGCCTGTCTCTATTTAAGCGCGCTTCCCGCACATCTGCATTTAAAGTAATGAATATGTACATTAACCTGTTGTACAATGGCCTCAAGCTAGACAGGATGTGGCACTAACGAAACTTAAGTGTAAAAGAGCAACAGCATGTCAGTTGTGTGGTACTATTTTAGCTGCGCAGTGTCAGGTATTGTGTGTGCTAACATTAATGCATCTTAATTCTACTAACGTCATGCAGCACACAATAATAAAAGTCAATATATAAGATAATACATACATTCATAGTTTATATTTTTACTTCAATCAACATGTTTATCATATGTTTATTACAGTGGCATTATTAAATTACTGAGTGTGATAAAGCTACAGTTTTGTTTTATATTTATGTAATCTGCACTGTTGTTTCTGTGATTAATGACTGTTATGTTTATTTGTCAGTTCTTTATGTCATGATAATAATTACATGATTACTTGGCTAGAAATTGTATAAATCATTCAATTTATTAGTATGATTGGGGTAGTTCTATAAAAATATATATCAATCAATTCGTGCATCAATTTATATCATCTTAAGTCTGGTCTATAATTTATGGTAAATCTGTTTGATATTGCGTTGGTTACCATGACGTATTGATTTTCTTTATTAAATAATACATAAGAGAAGGTTGTTAAAAAATAATCGCGTATTAAATCGCAATAAGTTTAATACAATGGAAAACAATTGTTAAAATCTGATACTGTTTTCCTCCTCTTCACTGCACATACCATATTATCTTAAATTGAAACAACCCTACAGTATAATGAGTATGATGTTTTTTCTAGTTTCAGCCCAACGCAGATAGAATTTTCCCGTTCTGCGCTGCGTTGTTTAAATAGCAAATGCATTTGCCCTCATTTGTGCGCCCATGGGCGTGTTGGTCTAAAGAAAGAGTTGTGCTCAGGCTAATTGTTGACGCGTTGCTATTTTGAGGAACTTTTAATAGACAGCGCAATAGACCAATTCAAACCTGGTCTAAAGTCAATGGAGCAATATTTTTTTTGTTATATAAAGAGCGTGTTAGGAATATCCGCCTATAGGCAGGTGCACAGCCCTAGTACAATCTGCTTATTACACACATAGGGACGTGCAGAAGCAAACAATAATGCCAAATATTTATAAAAATGAATTACAATGTAAAAGATTATTATTGTGGACATAAAGATAAAAATCCGTCTTGTCCTGTAGATGGTCTGCTTGCGCGCTTTAACCTCCTGCACGGGCAGATGAGTTTCATTTCTGGAGAAGTGTCTGCTCTTCCGAATTCCGCCGTGTAAATAGCGAATCCGCAATGCCGCGAGAGCAACTGGCTCTTAAAGGGAATGGAAGATGACACTCTGCACGTTACGCCCAAAAAACACCCATTACTCATTAAGAGAATCGGGAAAACCTGTCACAACCATGCACCCAGGCGTGCCGACCGTTTTCCCGTCGTTAAACTGGCAAAAGTGGACTCGGACATGCCCTGAGTGCACCTGCGCTGTGCGCTTTAAACCATGTACTTAGATTGTGAAAATAGGGCCCAAAGAGTTTTAAGACCGCGTATCACAAGGCAAGGCAAGTTTATTTATATAGTACATTTCATACACAATGGTAATTCAAAGTACTTTACATAGAAGAAATTAAAATATCCATTTGATAGAACAGTGAAGAGATAAAAAAGATGTATAGAAAAATAAAATTTAACCAGTAAAGAATATATTTTTTTAGAATAGAAAATAAATAAGATAAATTACAGTACAAACAGTCGGACAGTCAGAGGCACAGTGCACATTAATTACATGCAAAGTCAAACAGATGTGTTTTGATTCTGGATTTGAATGTGACTACTGTGGGAGCACATCTGATCTCTTCTGGAAGCTGGTTCCAGCTGCTGCTGGCATAATAGCTAAATGCAGACTCTCCTTGCTTAGAGTGAACCCTTGGTGTTTCCAGCTGATGTGATCCTAATGACCTAATGATATTCAATGAGCATATCTGCAATGTATTGAGGTCCTACCTAGGCCATTGAACGATTAATATACCAGTAATAATACTAAAAAATCTATCCTATATATAACTTGTAGCCAGTTTAAAGACCTGAGGACTGGTGTGATATGTTCATATTTTCTGGTTCTGCTCAGAATTCTTCCCGCAGCGTTCTGTATGAGCTGCATCTGGTCTTTTTGGGGAGGCCAGTTAGGAGTCCATTACACTAATCCACCCTGCTGGTGATGAAAGCATGCACAATTTTCTCTAAGTCTTCACTGGAAACAAAGGATCTAATTCTTGCAATATTTTTCAGATGATAATATGCTGATTTAGTTATTGCTTTGACATGGATACTGAAGCTAATGTCTCACTCGAGAGACACTCAGAGATTCCTGACTTGATTTTTAGTTGTTTGACCTTTAGAGTGAAGGTACGCGTTACCTTGAGAACTTCATCTTTATATCCAAACGCAATGACTTCAGTTTTGTCTTTGTTTAACTGAAGAAAGTTTTGGCACATCCAACTATTTATTTCATCAATGCATTGTATCACAGGCAGTTTCTGCCAGTCTCTCATTAATCTTGAGTGTCTATACAGTAGTATTGCATACGTCGTATTTTGGAGGAGTATTTAGTTTGATACATTTATAAAACAGAGATATTTTTAACACTGGGAACGCAATTTCCAAATCGCATTGCCGTGCTTTTCCGGTTGGAGTGCTGGGGGAGTGCATCAAGTACAGAAATTCTACGTCATACGTCCATCTCGTTTTTTTAACAAGTTAACATACCATGTTAAGCATGAGAAGCCAGCACGTTTAACAGAGCAAAGAAGTCAGAATGCATGACATAGCATGATACCCCGATCTTTAATCTGACTCATATTTATAAATCAAAACAGGTGCTAAAAGTCTAAGCAGTGACTCACTTTCTTTCCTTGTAATTTGTTTTGTGAAAAACACAGAAAAGCCAATGTTGCAAATTACCAGAATAAGGAAACAATTTCCTAGAAGCTGAGGAATTCCACAGATATCACAAATAATTTCAGAATGTTTTTATCTTAAACGTGATGCTGAGGTTAGCTATCTGTGCATTCCTGTCCCGATTCACAGAAAGACCTTGTGGTTTCAATTTCCGGATGCCGTGTTTCGAGATGCAGCGGTATGGATGTCCTTACTGTATCCCAAACCCACAATGCACAAGGCAATTTTCAAGGTAAAAAAGAAAAGAGGAATTTGTAAAATATGTTTCAATGTCTGTAGATTGTAGGAAGAGGATTTCTTCAGTACTGAGAAAACTGACTCTCTGTGTTTCACAAGCCTTCGAAATGTAACATGATAGGTTTACATGAATGTTTATTTTGGGCAATGTGATAAATGTAACCTTCAATCATACATCAGAAAAAGCACAATTACAAGCTGGGATGTGCCACAAGTAGTGTTCAACTACACCAACAGTAAAGGGAAACTTGTGTGTGAGTTCAACTCTGGAACCACAAGAACTGGATGCATTTTACCGTTTTTCCACTCCAGCTGCTACTGCTCTTTTTGAATCCGCTTTGCATAGTTTTTCCTACACTCAGAGCCGGTTTTAAATGCACCATACACACATAAAAAGCAATCATTGATCCCATACTTCTCAATGCATTGTGGGAGCAAAGGATATTTGGCAATATTTGCAACTTAGTAATATTTGGAAATTAGGGTATTTACAGGAATCATGACTTCATTGCCACTTCAAGGTTTAACCGGTCACATTGCGAACACTTAGACTAACATTAGCTATATCCTGATTGTAAGATAGCTCAACTAAACAGTCTTAGTTTGAAATAACTCCTTATTAATGCAACATAATTCAGAAGGGTGGGAACAAAGCACATGAGATTTAATTGAGTGACAATCCCAAAGCAGGGTTTATTAGAAAATATGGGTTGAACAACCTCAGATGTTTTGAAGTCTATTATGTGATAAAAGTCACGTCGACTAGTCGATGGTGTCATAAATGAATAAAATAAGAGCTAGGGAATGTTCTGCCAAACGATTTGATGGGTGGTCAAAAAGTCTAATGACCCATGATTAGTCAACATCAAGCTTTAAATGTCGTGCAACCCCTATTAACAGAAATCAGCTATGTGGCAAGCACTTAGCATGTGGGACCGGACAGTGTTGAGCCCGTCGAGGCTACACTTATCGCCTTCCGACACACAGAGCAGTACAACTCACGGTTATTCCCAGAGACGCCCCTCAACCATGGCTCCATCTCCTTATCCTCCAACCATTTGCACAAAAACGTGCATTTCCCCATTAGTCAACGATGTTAATGGACCTCCCACTACATTCGCCTACACAATGATTAAATTCAGGCAAACTTTAGCATATGACCTCTTCCGACAAATATGAAAAGATGTTACACAATTTAATAACTTGAAAATTGCATTTAAGACTTTTTAATACTTTTTAAGGACCTTAATTTTCTCTATTGATTTATCAACTTTTAATTATTTTTAAGACCCCACGGACACCCTGGAAATTAGAGACCTTAAAAGAGAAATTAAATTAGGCAACGCAGCGTTGTGACACACATCCTCCCTGCTGGCCTGTTCAAGTTCCCCTTGAGGGCTTTCTCTCATCAAGTTTTTAGAGGAGATTCAGACTCGGTGGAATTTAACTCTTACCTGCAGTAGCCTGTTCCATTTTGGAAGGTGACACAGGTAGCATTGTTCACACAAGGCTTCACAGGATCCACACACTGCAGAGCTGTGAAGGAATATGAAGACAAGGACAAGATTAGGACTGCCCCAGTTGAGACAACATCAGTGACTTTTATACAATATTACTCATTTATATTAACAAACAATATTAAGTTTATACTACTTAATACCACTAAAACAAAATTTGCTATTCATATTTATTTAGCTGTTACTGAAGTACACAAGTGACAAGGTGGTAATCATGGATTTTGAGTAGGTCCTATCGCTCTTCACTTTCCATTACAAAAACACTTTTACTGCTGCGGCCCTTTTGGTATATTTGATTGTATTTTGAGTGAGCAGCACATCAAAACTACATCGCTCCAGTTCCACGGGGCTTAGAAATATGTAAAAATGCATTTTGTTTCATTGCAGCTATTAACTGTCATGATTCCGCTATCATGTCATGTTTATTCTGGGTCTTGCAGCGGAGTCATGGCATAGCCTTAGGTTTTGTGTGAGAAAGACATGGCTTTGTTTTGATTCTGACCTGCCATGTGCTTTCTCGTGTCTCGTCAGTGTTTCCTGCCCTTTTGTCTCGTTAGCCTTCCCATTAGTGTTTCATTACCTTCACCTGCCCCTTAGTAATTATCCTGTGTTTGTTCCCCTATTTAATGCCCTCTTGTCTATTGTCTTGTGCTCGTTCGTTGTACTTGTATGCTGTACTTGTTACACCGTTGTAGAAGCCTGGTCTAGTGTCTTGTAAGCCTTATCCTGACCTGACATTTAAGTTGAGTTCTTGTTGAGTGTTTAGTTTTCAGTTTAACGTGTTAGTTATCGTGTACTGTCTTGTTACCCCCTCGTGGGGTTTTGTTCCTGTTTCATTGTTTATTAAAGTCCTTGTTAACCCCTTCATCCCTGTTTTGCTGCCTGCACTTGGGTTCTCCTCACCACGTTCCTGACATTAACACGGCGTCACTTTACAGAGACAAAGAGAGAGACTGAAGTAGTGCTACAGTAGTGTTGATTCACTTGTTATTAAGTAATCATGAAAGCTGCACTATTAATTCATACTGTTTTGTTTCATACATTCTTAGAATTATTTTTCCCCAATTTGTATAATAAGAGAACTCACATAAGAGAACTCAAAATCAATCGATGACTACTTAGTTACCCATTTAGTACTTCATGTGCAAAAAAGACAGTTATGACTGATACCAAAATAATCCCAATTAAAAGAACCAGTTAACTGTATTACAAGCACATAAAAAAATGAAGGTTATTTTTCTGAGGTCACAAAGCGGAGAATAAAAAAGCCTTTGCAAACTCCACAGCACTCCCTCTGATTCAAACACTACAGGTGATGGAGCTGTCAGGGAAAGAGGTGCCAGATAGAGGCATGAAACAATAACCCTTTATAGTAGTGATCAAACCAGACAGTGAATTTAAAATGGAAAGTCCGACTCCAGACTGATCAAAAACTTTCACTCATTTCCTCTCAAAACACAGGAAGCATGTGGACGTCACAGTTTAAGCAAACAAGGACGGCGCAAAGCCCAACATTTTGCTATAATCTAAGTTGGTATGCATTTTAGTAAGTCAACTCTTTAACCACATAGTCTAGATGTTTTCTGGTTTTGATAAATCTATAAAGCCGATTTAATGACATCAGAAGCACATTTCTGTAAATAGAAGCAGGTTGCAGAGCACACTTCCCTCAGAGACACTGGGTGGCAGGTCATATGATTTCAAAGCAGTGCTGAGGAACACACTACTATAGCTCAAGACAGGAAGTGTATTGAGTGCTAATACTGACTTCCTGCACTCTGACCAGTGTGCAAGAAGTCTCAAAATATATGATTAGGTTTATTTAAAGCTACAATAAACCTTATTTAACAATGTTGTCATTTTCCACCGTGCTGAAGACTAGTTTTTTGGTGTAAGACACCCAAGTGTTTTTAAAGAACTGTACCAGGGCCCAAAGTTAAAGAAATTTGGGGCATTTATGTTAAGCCCGTCTTTAGCAGTTGGCTTTGTGCCCAGGCTGTGCAGGCACTTTCTCCGCACTCTTGCACACAGTGTCATAAAACTCAAACCATACACAAAAGCATACCGCACCCAGATATAATACAAAATACATATTGAACATGAACCACTTAAGACCAGGATATGGGGGTTGAACGGTGGCATATGTGGTCTTGCCAAACAACTCCTGTATTTGAACTATGATTCCCCTGGAAAAAACTGTGGCGCTATCAAAACATTGCCATGTTTATTTGAAAATCAGAGCAGATAGGGGATACAATCCGTAAAACTGTATAAAATGTGGCAATGCCAGCAGTGCTTAAATGACCAGACGTCCATTGAAACTCAAGTGTTTCCCCTACCATTACCTTAGGGGGGTGCAACGCCTCTCCAATAGCAACCCCCTACCCCCATTGAAGGTCAAGTTAAATTATATTTTCTATATAGCGTCAGATCACAAGAGAAGTCATTTAAGGTTACCTTTCCAATAGAACATGTCTATTCATTGTTCTTTTATTAAACAAACTAAATAGCATCATTATATTTATCTTATTTACACGGCAGCATGTCATTTCTGTTTCTACATGATTGCGCGTTTACAATTCTCCTCTGTTCTTCGCCTGATATGCAAAAGCACACAGACACGTGCGCACATACACAGGTAAGCACACTCCCACCAGTGGACAGAGAGTATGTGTCTATAAATATGCCGCGTCAACCACCTGAAAAGCAGATACAAATATTTACGCTCCCAAGGTGGTGAAAATGGCATCATTGCTCTACAGAAAAGACGCACACCCTGCCCCTAACAAGCAGCAACAGACAGTTCAGTCACCACCGGATTACAGGTGTTCACCTATCTTGGCTTTGTTCCATCCGGACCGCGCGACATAATGAACCTACAAAACAACAGCCTATTTATGTCGTTTAAATTGAGCAACATAACTGTTGGTAACTTTGTAAGTACTTCTGCTCATGATAAATTCATTTGAGTTGTTACATTTTGTTATTATAGACCACTAGGACTATAGACACTTTAGCACCTAAAAGCCTACAACAAATTTTCTCAGTCAAGATATTTTATACATACTGTGGGAAACCAATATATGTAAACTTTATATATATATATCAGTGTTTCCCTTAACATTACCTTAGGGGGCACCCCGCCCCTCCAACGGCACTCCCCACCCGCTTGTAGGTCAAGTTCATTTCTTATGTAGCGTCAGATCACAAGAGAAGTAATTTAAGGTTACCTTTTCTATATAACATGTCTATACCGTGTTCTCGTATTAAATCTACTAAATAGCATTATGTTATTTATCTTATTTACTTGGTGGCAAAGCAACAGTCCAGTTACCACAGGATGACAGGTTTTCACCCAGTTTATCCTTCGTTCCGTCCGGACTGCAATGTACATAACTGAGATGTGCACATCACGCGCACTCATGGACATTTATGTTGATTATATTTTTCCGCTATATCTTCAAATATCTTTATTTAGTGCCACACGCCCTTCATTTGAACACATTCCACTCCGTGAGCGCTGCTTGTCCCACCAAAGAAAGGTCGCATATAAATATCTGCAGTAGTAAACGAAAATGCAGCAGTAATTAAGTATGTTTAGCTGTCAGTCAGTTTACTGTTTGCTGTATACTGTAGGTTTGAGACATATGAATGTATGTACTCTATGTACATTTGTATCTACATATAGCATTTATGATATGAATAGTATGAATAATCAGCATGTTAAAAGCATGTTTTATTGAAAAGAATATTTAGAATCAGTTCTTATGGAAAGGCTGTTAGTAACTTTGTAAGTACTCCTGCTCATGATATATTCATTTCAGTTGTTACATTTTGTTGTCAGTTTTTAAATATTAAAATATATATATTCAACTGGGCTCAACTGCACTCAAAAAATTTATTTAACCCCAAAAGTTAAAACTTATGTATTTCAATTACATGTCAATTTTCCATCCAATTTAATCACATAAATCCAACACAAGTTTTCATTTTATATAAACTTTACAATCACGTTCAGTTTATGTGAATAAATTAAATAAACATTATGTGAACTGATGAACTGTGATTTATGATTGTGTTTTAAATAAACTTTACTCATTTTAAATACATTTTTGTTACTTGTTTTATATAACTATTTTACATTTCCTTATTTCTATTAAATTAATGGTCAAACACGTTTAATTCTCAAACATTTATTGTGTGCAAAAGAAACATCAATGACAAATTTTATATAATCCTTTTTTTTACATACAACAATATAACAAGTTTTCAACACTTTTAACATATAACAAAAAAACAGTTTTTTTAACATATAACAAGTTTTAGACCAGAATTTAGACCAGAACCAAGTTTGCTACTATACTTCCTCAGCTGGCTGATCAAGCTATCCATGGAGTATGCTGCATCTTCAAAGATTAAAGATCTACCCCAAGAATGTCTGATCTTAATTTGGTGGTGGCATTAAGTAGCATTCAACTGTTGCTTAACTTTGTGAACTTCAGAAGAACACATGAATAAAACTTTTTTTAAACAGAATAAAACAGTTTCTGTGCTGCTGTGAACATCTCTTGTGTCAAAAATATTAGAGCTAGAGAAGCAGGAATAGTGAATTAGGTGAAGTCTCTTGCATGCTGAAGCTAGTGTCATCCGTCCTTTGAAAAATTCCTTTCAGGACATCACTCACCCTTTCAGCTTAAGTTCAGTAACAGCTCTTTAACGTTATAAGCCTTCTTTCACCTATCTGTATAGGTGGCTCTCAGCTGGCTGATCAAGCTATCCATATGCTGCATCTTCAAAGATTAAAGATCTCCTCCAAGAATGTCCGATCTTAATTTGGTAATGGAATTAAGTAGTTAAGTAGCATTCAACTGTTGCTTAACTTTGTGTCAGCTCTGAGGCTGAATTTCAGCAGAACACAGGAATAAAACAATTGTTTTTGAATATAACAGTCTCTGCGCTGCTGCAAAATGAGAGATCAAATAAATTCCTGGATTGAGTCAATAACAATATTTAACATCTCTTGTGTCAAAAGAAAAGCAGGAATGGTGCATTAGGTGAAGTCTCTTGTATCAGTCTGTTGAAAATTCCTTTCAGGACATCCTTGAAAAAGTTTTCAATCTCCTTTCAAAAGTGAATGTCATATTCACTGAAACATTTTTATTTTAAGTGCCTGAACCTTTGGGGAAAGCTTGCTGCCATCCAAATTCATCAGTACCTTCTGACAGAATTCAAATGTGAATTTATGACTCTGGGGGTAGCTCAAGTTGAGAGCGTAGATCAGTCCAAACAGCAATACAAATCCAAAGGAAACACTCTGTAAATTCTGTAGCAGCTGCACACCTTCTATTACTACTCCAACATCTGCTGGTTCCTCCTCAGCACCAGCACCTTCTTTACGGATCACATACAGCCCCAGAGTGGTCTCAGAAATGGCTCTCTCTGCTTCTTCAAGATTGCAGTCCTAAGCCCAAAAAAATTAAAACTTCTTCAGTTTAACTGAAATATTGGTGATATACAGGCTGGCAATATGTTTAGGTCAAAACAAAAAGTACATATACAAACCTCAAATTCTCTGATGAGTGTTGTAACGTCCTCATTGAAGTAAACACACAGACTTTTTATGACACAGTCTCGCTTGATGTGTATGTCATCACACTGAAAATTATGACAATATAAAAAACACATTATAGTATATTTAATATATATTAGGATATATTTGACTCGTGGATTTGGAGAATTGTGACACCCCTAAATATATATATATATATATATATATATACACACACACACACATTTTTTTGCTTTTAAAACAAGTCTCTTCTGCTCACCAAGGCTGCATTTATTTGATCAAATAATAATAATAAAAATAATATTTAAAATTATTATGACAATTTAAAATGACTTTTTTTATTTTAAATTGTAATTTATTTCTCAGATGAATCAGATATTCCGCCTCTGAATTTTCAACATCATTACTCAGTCTTCAGTGTCACATGATCCTATAGAAATCATTCTAATATGCTGATTTTATGCTAAAAAACATTCATTATTATTTTAAATGTTAAAAAAGTTGGGTACAATTATATCAAAATTCATTAATGAATAGAAAGTTCAAAAGAACAGCATTTATTTAAAATATAATATTTTCTAACATTATAAATGTATTTACTGTAACTTTTGATCAATTTAACTCATCCTTGATGAATAAAAGAATTGGTTTATTTTAATTCTTTCCCCCCATAATAAAATAAAAATTTCTAACTGACCCCAAACTTTAGAATGGTAAGTATTTAATGTTATAATTTTTTTCCATTTCCATTTCAGATAAATTCTGTTCTTTTGAATGTTCTATTCATCATAGGATTATGAAATAAAAAAATAAAACTGTTTTTAACACTGATAATAATCATAAATGTTTATTGAGCATAAAATCTTCATATTAGTGTGATTTCTGAAGGATCATGTGACACTAAAGAACGTAATGATACTGAAAATTCAGCTTTGATCACAGGAGTAAATTACACTTTAAATTCACTGTCTATTCACAATAGAAAACAGCGGAGAGGAGGAGACTTTTAAAAACATAAAAAATCGTACAGAATCCAAACTTTTGACCGGTAGTGTGTGTGTGTATATATAACATTTGTAATTAGTTATACAAAAATGCAGTTTACCACACCTTGTCTGCAATTGCCATAATGCATGATATCTTCTGTCCAGAAGCGCCACCTTTGCTGCTGAATACCTTGTGTAGATTAACAGTGTATCTGTCCAGCTGTGCCAAGAAATTTGACAGAAGTGGCACAGTTGTTATCCTCAAGAATTCTGCATTTATCTGGGGTAGGGAGATAAATAAAGATTGGCATGATTTATAGGAATTTATAGTAATTTTACATTTATTCTTGTGTAAATATCAATAACACTTACTTCATTTACTGTGAACAGTGCCGTTGTGACAAGTGGTTCTAACTCACTTAATTTAAACAATGTGTTATATTAAATATATATTAAGTTCGTCGCGTGTGTTATATTAAATATATATTAAGTTCGTCGCTGTTAAAACTAGACGTGTTGGTAATACCTCGGGCTTCCGCAGGGGGATCACATGCGCGTGCTTCTCTCCCTCATTCAATACAGACGAGTGAAGGCGAGAGCTGCGTCACTGTGTGTTCTTTAACCTTCGCGTTACTTTTTCCCTATTTAAGGTAGTTACCACTCACAAAGCAATATATATATTGAAACATGTCTATAATATAAATCGTTATGATATTGTGGTTTCATATGGGTAAATAAGATGGGTTCTTGCACTGTTTAAAGAGTTTCGTGCGTAGGTGTGTAACTTTATGCTAGCGGCTAAGTATCTCGTGGCTCCATCGTGTCGGAGTCTCGACACATACAAGTGTTACAGTGTGATTGGTGTTTAAGCTAGTTGCTGTTATGTACACGTATTTTTGCTGTAAAGTTCATTGTGTAATTATCATTATAAGGGTGATTTAATGTGATGCTGAGATACTGAATATTTTTTAAAAGTACAATTCATTATAGTGTTACTTGAGAATTAATTTAGAAAGGAGTATTAAAATGTATTTTGATAGCTTTGTTTAAAGCAATTGACATTTTATAGGGTAGTTTAGTTAAAAGGGTAATTTAGAAAGCCAAAATGTGTACAAATGCAAAAATTTATGGTTTATTGTATACATTGTTCAATACTCATTCAATACAGACGAGTGAAGGCGAGAGCTGCGTCACTGTGTGTTCTTTAACCTTCGCGTTACTTTTTCCCTATTTAAGGGTACAACACCGCCATCTGCTTTGTAAATCAGACATAATTGCCAAGTCTTCAACCAACTCTTGCCGTCTATAAGAGAAGGTCAATTGCATTTTTTCCTTAATGACTGCCTCATTATTTTTCTTTTTCACTTCAGTTAAGAGAGCAATTCTTTCCTTCTCCATGCTCTCTGCTGTTTCTCCTTTTGGGAGGCAAGGAAGGAAATTTACCTCAGCTTTTCTTGGTTTTTTGATGTTTGATGCTGCTTTACCCTGACCTCTACGCTTGTTCCTAAGAGAATTCACAGAGATTTCAGGATGTCCAATCTTGTTGAGTTTGGAGCGAAAGTTAGACATCTTAATCTTTAGATAATGTTTCCATCCTTCATGGCCAGTGCGAGTTCCTTTTTCTCTCAAGCAAGGATGTGCATTTATCAGGGCTTCAGCTGCCTGATCAAGCTGACTATCAGTGGGGTATGCTACATACCTAAAAATCTCCTCAGCCATGCCTTCAAGAATGTCTGATCTTAGTTTTGGTGGTGGAATAATTAGCATTCCACTATTACTGAACTCTGTGTCAGCTCTCTGCAGCTGAATTTCAGCAGAACATGAAAAACGAGGAACTACAAAAACCTGAGGCCAAGAACTGGTTCTTGACTCAGGAGACGTAACAACAGGCTCAGCACTGCTGCAAAATGTAAGAATGACAGTCTCAGAGCTGCTGCAAAACGAGTCATCAGATAAATTGATTTGGACTGAGTCAATAGCAGATGCGTTAACATCGCTCAAGTTGGGAGTATCAGAGCTACAGGTTGAACCGGATGAAGGAACCGGAAAGGTGGAGCAGGCAGGTGCATCGTGTGCAGTCTCTTGCATGCTGGAGTCATCATCAGTTGTTAGAAAAATTAGTCTCAGGGTATCCCTGTCTTCAATTTGACTGGTTGACATGAGATTAATGTATTCATTTCCAAAGTCCTTATCTTTGTACTGGAGCCTGAACTTTTGCGTCACCCCAAAAACAGTCATTATTTCAAGGACAAGGTCATCCACAGACTTTGGGATTCCTGTGTTAAGTGCAAGTTTTCTTGCATCGTCATCCCCACCAAAAACAATCCTCAGAATGGCTGGACGTGACATTTTTCTTTACTTTTTACTAAAAGAGGAAACAAAGCAGAAAAAACATACATCAGTAATAAAAATGCTAACATACAACACTTAACACTTGTTAATTAACAATTTACCTTAAATGAGGATGTGCCTCTTCAGGGTTACCATTCGTCTTCCTCCTACCATATAATCATACAGTGGATAAGCATCAGTTAACTGTTCAAGATCAACCAGGGCAACCTCTCTATCAGGAGAGACAGTCAACTGAAAAGCTCTGAAATGTTCTTGATACCATGCACACAGTATCTTCACCACAAAATTCAAACGGCTCTTGACGATACACATTTGAAGAATTTCGGCAAACTCTGGCAGGCCACCAGCTGACCCAAATGAAATGAGCATACCAGTCCTATAATTGATCCCATTGTTTGTGACATTTTTTGCCAGATGGACCGCATTAATTCCTGGGTATTTCTGTCTTAAACCTGCTACTACATCCTTGTTTAAGACATCCACAGGAAGTGTGGAGACATGTGTAACTTCTAGTGCGGACTTCTTAAGCCTACAGGAATGGATGTGATAAGCAATCATTTGCTGGTGTTTGGCAGCCAGTGTGAACATTATGTTTCTGAAACAATTTGTGTGGCGAGCAACTTTCTTAAAGAAACTATGTTTTGCCTCAAATCTCATAGTCCACTGCCCAACAAGAGGTCCAAAAGATTTAATCATTTGCGGATAGTGTTCCACATAATGATGTTTTGGTAACAGTCGTTCTGGAAAAAGTTAAACAAAACGGTATCTGTGCTCTGTAATTTTGCTGTTTAAGTAGGCTATCGTGTCTTCGTTATGAATGGGGGCGACAGCAAGCTCAACTATTTCTTTCAAATTAAGAAGTATCAGCCAACCTGGCTCAGACTCTGGTATCAAATCTCCAATTATGAATGGAAGCAATCTCAGTAAATTCCAATTCTCATGTGCATTACCTCCAATGTTCCTCTTTGAGGCATATGTACATGGAATAATGTGAGGTCTATTGGTTCTATCACCCCACTTATAGGGAAAGTTCAAGATCAATGTGTTCAGAGTACTTCTTGGAAACAAATTCTCTTAAACAGAGTGCAAGTTATTCAAAATCCAATAGACTTCACAAAGTTTGTGTTTCTTGCGGGAGGTCCCAAGAGGATTACAGATCTCAAAATCGTCAATGTACAATGACAAAGATATTTTCAATTCCTCTCCACAAAAAAAAGAGTTTTCCTTGCAATAAAGACCATCTCTTATGGACCTATACTGCTGTTCTTTCTCAACCCCTGAGCCAGTGGTCTGTCTTTCGTGGTCACCAGTTACACAATTTAATATATTACTGACACTAAACAACAGCTGTAGAGAAGGCAAAATAGGTATATACTGATAGGTCTTTCTAGTTTTATGATCAAAAATAAACTCAACTGGCTCTACGACACTTACATGTTCCTTGTAGAACTGCTTCCGCTTAAAAGCTGTTGCAAGGGGACCACCTTTTTCTATGGCTTTAACCAAGGGATTTGACCTGCCCACTGCTTCAGTAAGCTCTTGAATTACAGAATCATCAATTTCTATGTTGTGATTTCGAAGAATGTCTGAAATTATGCCACAAGTGCCTGGAATTGATGCTGAGGAAAATGAATAATGCAGTTCTTGAAGTAACTCATCAACAGCTGTGGCTGGAACATGCAAAATGTTTTCCAACTTTAATAAAACAAGGGCAATATTCAGCACACTTGCATTAGAAATATCTTCATCATTATTGTCATCACTGCATGATTCTAACAAAGGTTCTGTTGAACATGAGGGAAAATCAATGGTAGGACTGGCTGACTCCTGACAGTCTGTTGTGATTTTGACAACATCTAATTTAAAGTCAGTTAGACCATGAGGATTGTGCTTCCTATTTTTGTGTGTCTGGAAGGTATTGTAAATGTTACTTTTAAATGTACACCCTTTAAACACACAAGTCACAGTTTCATGTTTGCGCAAATGTTCATTTACATGACTGAAAAAATCTCTTTCGTTTGATTCAATGCACGCATACAACTGACATGAAAAGGTGGCTAACTGTTCTTGTTTTGGAGATGACTGATCACGGTGGGCACGGTATATATGATTTAGGAGATTACTCCATGATTTAAAAGTGCAAGGACAATTTCTGTATACACAAGGATGCCTAAACCTCGCCCCAAAATGGCCATGTTTAAGCTTAGAATGTTTCAATAACTCATATCTACTGGATAATTCTGTGCCACACACTTTACATTGCCACATTCCCAAAACTCACATATCTGAAATAAAATAAAAAAAGAGAGAAAACAACAGTCATCACACTTTTGCAAAGAAATTCAACAAGTCAAGTTTAATTTTATTACAAATAAAAAAATACACATACCGTAATTGACTGGTTGTTCCAAACGGGAGCCAGAAATATAACTTTCATATACAGTCGATTAATTATGTTTTCAGTGTTTGTTTTAGCATATTCAAAGGATTTTTCAAGCAAAATAAAATGAAAGCCTGACTTGCATCTATATATGACAGTTGCAATTCAAAATGACGCACATAATAAGTTAGTCAGTTGATTCTAGGCCTAACGCAGGGCTATTCAAATACATATACAGGGGGGCCAACCCAGGAAATGGCAAAATTTGTGAGGGCCGGACAGACAAGTTGATATCAGCTAAAGGAAATTAAAATATACTAGACCTATATATGCTATTCGTTATATTAAATAAAATATAAGGTACAATTTCCTTTATTATTTCAACACATTCAATTGAATTGATTAGGCCTACAACAAACTGCAAAACTACACAGCTTTTACCCTTAAAACAGTAAATATAAGTTTACTATACCCCCCCTCATTAACGTTACGTGACTCCAGAAGTGACAACGATTTCTTTTTTCAATTTGCACAGTAAACACACACAAGTCTATCGGTCTCTAGCTTGCTTGCCGCAGTTGGCACAGTAAATAAGTTCTCCTCTGTCCATTCACTCTGAAACTTACGAATATGCGGTTTGGCTTGGACAACGCCGTCAGCGTGAGAACATCAAATCAGCGAGAATGAGTGTTTGTCACCATGGAGACGACCTGCTCTGCTCATTGCTCCGCTCTAATCTGTCCTGTGTTTGCACAGCGGCAGATTCGTAGATTTTATTTAGACTTTTTTTTGTTTTAGACTTCTTTATATATATATATATTACTTTTTTGAATCAGAATAAATTTCAATCGGGCCAAATTTGCTATTTGAACAAGCTATTTGAATAGGCCTGGCCTAACGTTACCTACTGGTCTAGCTAAAAATAATCAAAGTTACAAATATGTTTTTAGATATTTGTTTTAACGATAATTTCTATACAATTTTAAATGCAACCACCGCTAACTTAACGTTAGCACTATACGTTAACATTAGGCCTGTAAGTTGTAACGTTAGTTCGATTCACTCATTACAAAAGTGAAATGCACATCAAGATCATGAAACCGTTATCAAAAGTCCTAAACGTAATCTGCCTAAATTCAAATATGATGTCAATCGAAAATAAATCTTAAACATAACAGTTAACATTAACTGGAAATGCAGGAAAAAGTGCAGTACGTCACGACAAAATCAGATCGATTAAATGATCAATAGTCTAATTGTCATGATTCTGCCTGCTCTTGTCTTGATTTTCTGGTCTAGGGGCAGAATCATGACAGACCCACGTGTTTTATGTGGAGAGGAACATATTATGGTCAATCAGGACTGTGACGAGCGGGCCAGTGGCAAATCAGCGTCGCCAAGGCAACGGCGCAATCAAGCCGCCACACCTGCAGATCGTCACCACCTGATCCCCATCAAGCTCACCCTTTATAAGCAGAGGAAGAAGACGAAAGGGTGAGCTTGTTCTCAGCAGGGACTCGAATGACTAACCTCTGGTTTTCTTCCCTTTTACAGACACCAGCGAGTGACGATCTGCAGCAGCACGGTTTTCTTTCACGGGACTCTCACCTACTTCCCTTTTGATGCACGAGCACCCCCCAGGACTTCACAGGATTGAGGACACGCCGACTTCCCCACGGCCTTCTCTCCAGAAGTCGTCACTACACAAAACCCCTCCAATAAATCACCCTCCGGGGCTAAAATTGTATAGTACTGTGTCTGTCTCGTTTTATGCCTGCCACAGGACATAATATGCGTTCTCTCCTGTCTCGTCATTTGGCCCTGCCCCTCTCGTTTCTAGTATAGCTCTCCTCCTGTGTCGCATTACCCACACCTGCCCATCGTTATCCCCTTTGTTAGTCTCCCTATATAATACCCTCTTGTCTATTGTCTTGTGCTCGTTGGTTGTACAATATCCCTTGCTTGTACTCCTTACTGTGTCCTTGAAACCTTGTCAAGTAACGTATAGTCTAGTCTTAGTGTTTAATATTGAGTTCTTGTTGAGTGTTTAGTAATCCGTTTATCATATTTGTTATTGTGTACTGTTTTGTTACTCCCTCGTGGGTTTTTGTTTTGTTCCTGTTTTATTATTTATTAAAGTCTTGTTAACCCCTTCATCTCCTGTTGCCTGCGCTTGGGTTCGTTCTCTGTGATTCCTGACACTAATAGCCTTGATGTTCAAGTCATAAATATATAAAACATATCTTACCTTGTCGAATATTTCATGTATTCATGCAGATGGCTGTTGTTGAATGATTCTTATTTTGTGCCTCCTTGTGTACCCTCTTGACTTGCCGCCTTCAGCTCAGAAAGTTTTTTTTTACTCCAGTGCGCACGCGCAATATCTGCATTTGTCCCTTACGGCAACAAATTAAGTATAGTTTATGTAAATTGATCACTTTGGTCTTGGATCCATTACAATCATGTTGTGTAAGAGTAATTCGCAATAATAATGGTTATTTTAGAAAAAAATGAATATATTTTAT
Source organism: Barbatula barbatula (assembly GCF_947034865.1). NCBI lineage: Eukaryota > Metazoa > Chordata > Actinopteri > Cypriniformes > Nemacheilidae > Barbatula > Barbatula barbatula. The sequence goes on from NC_136774.1 coordinate 17,937,312, forward strand.
TTTAATTGTTTGCTTAAATTCAATTAGTGGCAAGGATCGTTTTTTTGAGTGTGATTAAATATTGATAATTAGAAAATGTATTGTCTGGACCTCCCCTGCAAAGAAAATATTAGAGACCACCCCCAAACCCTTAAACCTAGGGGGACCACTGAAAACTTAATAATAATTAATAATAAATAGTAATATTATTGAATAATACAATTAATCACTATGAATATTTAAGCCAATTAAGAAATTTCCCTTACAGTTCCTAATAAAAAACATTCACACAACATTTACATTTATATTTAGTCATTTAGCAGACGCTTTTATCCAAAGCGACTTACAGATGAGGAAACATTGGAAGCAATTATAGCAACATAGGCAACAAAATACATAAGTGCATCAAACTAGTCCATTAAAGCCTAGCACAGTATAAAAAGCTAAGAATAGTGAGGTTAGCAAGTGGTTTTTTTTTTTTAAAGAAGGAAAGGGAAGAGAATTAGGAAAAATCAATCAGCGACGTGTTGACGGAAGAGATGCGTTTTTAGGCGTTTTTTAAAGATGGCAACCGAGCCTGCTGATCTTGTAGCAGCTGGTAGATCGTTCCACCAATGTGGAACAGATCCAGAGAAGGTACAGGAGAGTGACTATTTTCCTTTCACAATATTTAATTGCCTGTCAAACACTAAACACTAACTTTATTTTGAAGCATTTTTTGTTTTGCAGCTTGGGCACCTTGATACCCCTACCGGGGGGATAGTAATCAAATAATGTTTTTATATTAATATATACAGTAATTATGTTCCAAGGTTATGCTTTTACTTGATGATCAGTTGCAAAAATGCCAACTTGATTCAATACCATACAAAAACTAAACACATAAAAGTGCAGGGGGTGAATTATTTCTATAAGCACTGTATTTAGAGTTGTGGCAGGTATCTAATGCCCTGGGAGGTCAAAACTTTAACAGAAGAAAGTGTTTGGCTGCACCCATCTCTGGCAGGAGCCAGGGACTGTGGTGGGAAATATTTGGGAGAAGTGGGTAAGCTGAGTGTGAAATTGAGCTTTCACAGTGATTTAAGAGGCGAGAGGAGGGGAGCTGGAGTGCCCGAGATGTAAGAAGAAAGAATAGAAGAGCAGGAGTCAAGTGTGCTCAAGAGGGAGAAGCAATAATGGAGGACAGAATGAGAGAAAGTAAAAGACAACAGGGTTGGGACCTACTGGAATACTGAATGTGCATTCAAAAAAAGATATTTTAAATAAGGTTTCTATACAAGAATCCCCTCCTTATCAAGACATTTGATAAAATTGACAAAGTAAAATTGTTTCCTTTTCAGAAAATACATTAGATTCATGTTGGTCTCTTTCACACACAACCTATTATTTAACTGTAATAAACAATATAAAATATAGCAATATAGTCCCTTTCACAATACTAGTAGTACAAACTAGTTTCAGTACCTGTGTGTTGTCACCTCAGTTACATTTAGTCATTTAGCAGACGCTTTTATCCAAAGCGAATTACAAAGAGTTCGGGGAGCAAAAAGCCATATGTCATAAAAGAGCAATAGTACATTAGGTGCTAATACAAAGTTACTAGTTTAAACAAAAGCTATACCACTACCTGTTGAGAGAAGAGGGTTCGTGCACCTTTTTTTCAACTGAAGTTAAGGGTGAGTCATGCACAGAGGAAGGCTTGGCCTGACTGGTCTGACAAGCTTTCCATATGCTCTATCAAACCACCAAAGGAAGAGATCATTCAGGATTTGGGGACGGACTGTCATGAATTAACACTTAATCACTCCTAATGCAGCTGTTCCCATTCAGTTTCAGCCCTACCAAAAGCAAACTGTAAATCCTCTCACTTCTCAATTCTTCTTCACTCATGAACATGTTAACGTGTGTTAAAGGATCTGACAACTGTACAACCAGCTTAATCCAGCTGAAAGCCTGCACACGTATATATGTATTCTAGCCGAAAGTCAACAAAAATTATTTCCCTGATCTATGATCATGCTTTATACTACACCTAATTTGCAATAATATAAAAGAAGGGTAGAAGTTCTAACACATGTGGGCTGATCTGTTTACTTAAGAGACAACTCTTTTACGCAAATGAGAAACCATGCTGTGATTGAACATTTTGTCCTTATTTTTCCACATTTATGAGACCCAGGCTTTCCTTAAGGTGTGAAGAAGAGAAGAGACAAATTTGGCAAATGTGAGGACAAGGTGAAAAAGAGAAGAAAAACCTAATGAGAAATAAGCAGGGGTAAGACGCAAAACAATAAAGCGAAGTGAAATTAACGTTTTTGCATCTGCTGTTAAACTTAATCTTTTCAGGAGAAGGAATTAACATTGATTTGTTAAAAAGAAACATCATTACCTCTGCCCTTTTGTTCTCAATTCTCAAATCCCATCTTTAATTCTCTCTAAACAGATGGAGGACAGACACAGAGATGTGGATGTCGTTAGACAGGGAGTGGCGAAATGGAAAAACAATAAGATGGAGAATAGGAAAAGATGTAGGAAGTGATAAAAGGAGGAGAGGTGGATCGTGTGATGATGGGAGTAGGGGCTTATCCCCGTTGATAAGCACATGAAGGTGGGGAGCTCCAAAACGGGGAGAGACTCCAGGGACCCGTAACACAATATACTTCACTAGTTCACTTGAGTACCTCTCATTCCCTTAAAATTAGTTTTTATTTCCTGTCTGTAGCCTGTGTTCTCATTCTCCAATCTCCATATCTTGTTCTTTCAGATGGTGCTCTGAACTCAACTCCAACAACAGATGTGAAAAAGTGATTGTGACTCTTCCAGCCCCCAAAATCAGATTTATGACTCAATGTGTGTGTCTTTGTACACCCAAGCACCCAAGTAATTACATTGTGCATGTGTGTATTTTTTGGCACTGATTGTTTATTTGTATGTCCTTAAGCCAAATAAAACCTGCCTTCAATCAAAAAAGCAGTCCCATGACCTTTTATCCTCACAAAATGCTGGAATGAGATTAGGAACTCTCTAAACTATATTCAGGGACTTATAAAAACAGTTTTGAACACAAAATCTGCATTGAATTAGCTGGTAGGCGTTGCTGATTTTAGGAAATTCCACAGATAGTCAACAGCACATAAAGTACATTTTGATATCAGTAGCACATATGCAAATCGCATTAAAAATATTTCGATGCATCTTTAACCAAGCCCGCTGGAAGTTTTACAAAGAAAATAAGGTCAGCATCAAGGAGTGTTTCCAAATCAAATTTGTTTCTCCTAGTTTCAGATGGGATTCAGATGGCACTATAGCGTCAGAGCTTTTGTACAGTGCAGCTGTCTCACAGCTGTAGTCCTTGTTGCCTGCACGCCTGTTTGAAAGCGCTGCCTCATCCACGCGACCAAACCCAGAGCCCAAGGGAGATTTGTGCTTGTGTGTGTGTCTCTCTTTCTGGTGCTAATAGCTGCTGAGAGAGATGGGGAAGTAATTATGAGAGTCTGACGGGGCTGGGTTGAGTGGAAAGTGCTCAAGAGTCATAAGAGATTTGTCGGCATTGGACTACATCCATGCTGGACAGTAGAAGGAAGTTGTTCAAGCAGAGTGAGGAAGTAACCCCATTTCCTGACTTTTTTGTAAATACAACAAGTGCTCTCTATTCCGCTAAACGTTGACATGGATGGCAACAAACGATAACCCCTCTGCCAAACCCAATCTCTAATGAGACGCGGTCCTAAATGCATGCTGAATTGATAATCTAAATACATAGGGTGGTTTTCAGCAGTGCTCATTAAATTCGTATGTCATGTGGGATTGGAGAGCACAATGGTAATTTAATGATAGACTGTGTCAAGTTTGGGAGGAAACCTAGCTAATTATGAAGAACAAAAACAACATTCCAAAGAAAGTTTCTCAGACAAACCCTCAGAGCTGGCTGTTTACAAAGCCATCAGACAGAAAACTTTCACTTCTTAACCCCAGTCTCTATTACGTGCAAAGGAGATTTTAAATGTCACGAGGATGTTAATTCATATTACTACATCAACGGCACAAAGAAGGAAATGAGGCTGCATAACATGGGACTGTGCTCAGATCAGGGGTTCATTTCTAGAAGAAAACGCATGTACGCCTCTCTATCAGATGTGACATCTATAATCGCAAATGAGTGTGAAGTTACATGTAGGTGAACAGTTTCAGATCTCCGCCTTTCAAAGATGTCTAATTATTGTCATTGATATATGTAAGAGCACCTGTCTTGCAGCAGCAAGAATGACAGCACTCGGATAAGCAAAAGTGCATAGTTCTGCTCAGGTTTATAAATATGAACGTTGACGTGGATTTTTGCGTACGCACGTTTTATAAATGAGGCCCAAGGTTTGTAAAGTTTGTATGCGTACACACACTTGCCCTGTGCATATGGTTGTGTTTGCACTGGTGACTTGGTTTAGTAGCCTAAGGCAGAATGTCTTAATTTCTAAATGTTTAGCCTGCTCTGCAGTGAAGCATAAAGGTTTTTAATCCATAGATTTTAAAAGCTTGAGTATCTCACTATTTTCTGACTTAAGTGTTGGAGTTAAATCCAGTCCAGGTATGGAAATTGAATGTTTAAATGGGACAATCGTTTTAGGGTTCGTTTCTGCAAGCAACCAAGCTCACTGATCCAGGCTACATATAATACTGACCGACATAGTAAGAATCACACTCACATGGACATCGCATAGAAAATATTTTAAATTATGAACATATCACCACAACACAGATCATTGCTCTGCGACCCTGTCGAACCCTCCACCCCACCAGCTTGCTCGATGTGGGCATTCCAAAGATATGCACAACCGTAGGCCATTTCATAAGCAACCCGTTGTGTTCTGAGAAGTGGGAGCTTGCCAAACATAAATCACATTTCACACCAGAGAGCAGGAGCGGGTCAGAACCACGCAGCTCGCAGGCGGAAACAATAGGCCAACTTCTCACAAAACGTGCTGCAACGGCTGACGTGAACAAATACATGCAGCTGGTAGCAACCTACACAACTGAGGCAATGCAATGTCGTGTGCCAGCAAAGAAAGGAGGAATCAATCCCACCCCAAGGAGTGACATTCAATCCAGAGAAAAAAGAAACATAATCTGTCAGACACAATGGGCAAGCTCAGCAATGTGAAAATCAGTGCATCCACAGGGAAATGTGCGTCTGTGTGTGTATAAGGGAGGAAAAGAGGGGGAGAGAGAGTAAATGATAAAGGCAAGGGAGAGAGAGTGGAATGCGAAACACCAACAGTAACATTCCAATCGCTTCTTGCAGAGCCTGCAGTCGTTTTATATTGTCTTGTTTTCTTTTGTAAGGCTCAATTTTGGAGGGACCAGGTCTGACTAAAGCATGTGGAATAGGAGACATATGTGACCTTATTCAAGTCTTTAATGCAACAACTGGCACCCTTTGTGTGTGAAACCTGCTGAGCTGCTCAGCATAAATAAACAGGCGTCAGATGGAAAACTCGTTGGCCCTGCTGAAACCATGGATGCAACCATTCTGTCTTTTGGTTTTTACCTTCGTCTTTCAACAAACATTGAAAAATCACGATTCTCTCACACAAATACACAGCCCAAACAAATGGGTAAACCCTTCCTTTTAAAAAAACAAAACTTCATTTTGATTACGTGCTATTTTTAGCTTTGCTTCTCGAGTTGAAGACGCATTTCACGTTTTCACTATTGCTAGAAAGCTACACATGCTAAAAAGTGCCTCATATTTCCCCCTCAGCAGAGTCCATTTTGAATTCGCCTCTGCTGCTGAATACATCACATCTGGGCAGCGGTGCCACAGACGAAAGCTACACTCAAAATAAAAATTTAAGTCAATTGAAAAGCTCATATATTATACACAAACCATGTCATTTATAAAAAAAACACATTATTCAATTTTGAAAGGTTAAATAAAGAGGTTTTTAAACCAGAATTCTGCTAACAAGTGACTACAGTTTCTATTGCCAGTTTTGAAGTATTACAAATACAATGGTAATAGTTACTAACTTATAGTAAGACAATTATAAACCAGTGGTTACTATGGTTTGAATACGAATACCACATGCCACACCATTTTCGTAAGGATGTTTTCAGGCGAGCTTGCAACAGTTGCAACTGACTCGTCAATTTACGGTAAAAGAGACACAAAAGCAATGACATCTATCAGAAGCGATCTGATATCAAATATGAGCAGTCACACGCCATTCGAGGTCGAGCAGAACTTAAACATGTCCACTGATGCTTCAGACATCCGTACAGACATCCGTACAGATGCGCACTCGCGGCGAATGACTTTTTAAACGAACAAAAAAAGTATTATTATATACTGTTAAATGTTAAAGTACTTACCGTATGACAATGTAAGGCAACAAATAACTAGGAGGATGACTTTGCCCGAAGAAACACCGGGTAATTGGCCCATATTCTTTGTAAAATCCACATAGAGTCGCCAGCGCGAGGCTGTGCTCCGTCTCAGGTTAAAGCGCAAGAATCTATAAATTCAAGCGACCACGAGTCGAAAAGCGAACAACACTCGATAGAAGAGATGTTTTTTATCCCGTCAGAATCTGTCGTTTGACCATATATATCCGTATATTTCTGTCTTCGTTTGAAAGGTCTTTTTTCGTCTAGCTGCGCGGTGATCAAACTTTCTCAACTTCTCTTCTTTTCGTCCCTGTCACTGATCGCAGACAGTGTTCTTCCGCAAACCCTACGGGTGGATCTATATTTGACACTACCTACATAAATTTAACAACGTTTGTTGTTTACTTACAACAAAAAACACAGCTCACGTTAAAACAATTAACCTTTATATTTTTTACTGAGAATGCGTTTTAGATAAATGGCAAGAAAATCTTCCAAAACAGGTTCTTTAACTTTCCGTGGCGGAGGAATTTACTTGCACGTATTCTCGACTCCGCAAAGCAGAGTATGACTCAAATTTAACCCGTTCATACTTTTTCCTCTCCACCCGCTGACGTTATTTTTTCGAATATCCACCCTTTTCCATGGGGTTTTGATTTATCCTGCAGTTTATTGTCTTTCACGATAAAAGTATGGCAGAAAAAAAAGTTTTTTTCGTTAAAACCTTTAAATGGCCAGGACCTACATATTCTCCTGAGATATAGGCTACATTAATTGATCTGTGTATATAAGTATTCATTCTAATAAATGAATCACTACCCAATTTAAAAAAGAATTTCGATGGCACATTAAAAGCACAGATGTTATAACATTCTCACAACGAAAATGTGTATATCATTGAAAGCATTCAGCACACCTTTGTCCTAACAACAATGATCAAACAGCTATTGTGACCGGATGACATTGTGCTCTACTTGTGTCCTCCACTTGTGTCCTGCAATCCAATTCTTTCCACCACATCAAAACATAACAACACAATATATGATATGACTCAGGTACTGATCTACCTAGAGATCATCAATGATGTTTTAGAGGGACTCCATTGTTTAAAATGTTGCAATAATAGGCTCCGACTGTAAAGGCAAAATAAACAAATCAACCCTCCTGTGTTTTCCTGTGAAAGACTACATTGAAAAGAACAAATTAACCCTCCCAGTTTCCCTGCAGGGGGTCATGCTTTGGTTGGCTATTTTTAAACGCTCTACCCTTAGACCCTTCTCCAGATTTTGTTTAATGCCAGTTTTTCAGACCCAAGTGATTTAGTCTCATTTTGTAAACAAGGATGAGACATCTTTAGATATATGGTGTGATATTACTGTTCTGTAAGTATTGTAAATATCAAGGGATTAATTATTCAAACTACAGTTGGATTAAGAAAAACTTTGCCTGACATTATACTATAAATTCTTACCCGTAAGGCAAATTTTAGGCAAATACTTCATCTTTTGAATATATCGTTTTATGTAGTCAAATGTACAGTATTTTAGAGATTAACAGTGCAAAATTATTACTAATTTACATTTGTAATAATTGCTGGAATCTCCCCAAAAGACCATATAAAAACTTTATCTTTTGGGTGTGCCATCTTTACCACTCAGCTCTGATAAAACTCATTTTTAAAGTGTACATGAACTAATACATTTATTGTTATATCAGAAAAAAATTTAACAGTTAAATCTTGAACAATACAGAGACCGGAAAGGAGTTACACTACAAATGTTTGTGCATAAAAAATACAGATAAAACATTGATACAATCTCGCACGCGTCACAGAACTGACCACAGTTTTGAGTTGTGCACGGGTATTTCAGTTTCATGATGAGCGAGACCCGCTTGCCATCAAGATTATTTGTGCTGCGCTGGCTTGCTTTTGCGATAGTAACGTTTAGGTGTGTCTGTTTGTTCATGGCATTTCAGTGATGGATGCTATACGGTGGATATAAAGCTGGATTTGGAGATCGTTTGAAACTGATAGATGTTTTAGCCCCAGTGTTAAAAGATGCCTAAAACGATGTATGCAATACTGTATAGGCATTTAAGATTAATATAAAATATTTATTTCACTTAAATGAAAATATTTTCTTGCACCCTTTCAGAATGGAAACAATAAAATTTCAGTGTAAACCAAGAACTCGTGCCAGGCCTGCAAATAAACATATCTGCATAAACGAATGTACCAATGACAGGTCACAGGTCACATGGTGAATACTAAGACAATTTTTTAATGGCCTGCCATCTAGAAGGTGATTTATCCTAGTAAGTATACATGTCAAAGTGGCCAGATAAAACAGTGATATATGATGTGAGATGGTGGCATCAGAAGAGTGATTGCCTCATCATTGGTCACCTACCCCCCCAGTCCATGCTTATATTTACCGTGGGAAACTGTCACATAGCTACAGATACAATTTTTACAATAAAACCGTCTTGACATTCGAGGAGGAAGCTGCCAGTTTTTATAATAGATAGATAGATAGATAGATAGATATAGATAGATATTACATTCCCTATCTTTTAACCTATTAAATTAAAATGAGGGAGGGGCACAGGAAGTGAGGGGTATATTTAGTGGTGGAATATCTCTCTCCCCATGACCTCTATAAACTTCCTCATTACATGATCTCGATGGCCCTGCAAAAAGTACAGCAGTGGCTGTAACAAGAGATAGTGTTGGGCACTACGGCTTAGGATGTGCTCTATTAACTCAAAATAAATAACAATCAAGGGATTACTATGTTTTTTGTATAACTATACTTGGGGGTTTCCTGCAACGCTAGCCTCATAATGTTTAGATCAAATATTGTAGCACGTACATTCAGTAACTTTTCTATAATGTGGTTATGTAAAATAAGGTTTCATAAGAAAAAAAGCATCATCCAGAATGATTAATCACGAATTGTTCATCAAAATCTGGTAGCAAATGTAGTCAGCAGACGATTACACCTCTTACTGCATGTGATTAATGTTAATGTACAAGCAGCAACATACACGTTGTCACAGATTGGGCTGGATTTAAACATTTACAAATTCAATCTGACGTTTTATGTCTTTGATAATGTGCATAGAACTCCCTTTATGTGGTAAGACATTTACAAGCAAATATGAGCCAGTAATTACAAGGCCAAATGTGAGATTTCCCACTGTGTCTTCAGACTGAAACAGCAATAGCCTTGGCATGCGTTAAAGACAAGTTCTCAAGCATCAGGTTCACTTTGCACAAGTGTTGGGATCACCGCAGGACCTCACAGCTTCTCAACGTTCCTCAGTGGTCAGGGCTTTGGCACAAAATCCATGCTTGTCCCCAAAAGGGCCAACACAGTACAGGTTATTGGAGGAAAAAGTAAGAGGATAGCTGACAGCTAAAGCCATGAGGCTCTCGAGGGGTAGAATACTCTGTGTCTTGTAAGGGGACCGTGGGTCTTGGCCCGGGCAGGTGGGCAGAATTTGCTGTTGTGAGTGTGAGGTCTACCAAGCAATCACATACACGGCGAGAGGGCTATTTATACAACACTGTGGGAAATGAAGAGCACACATGTTTATGAGACGTGGAGAAACGAAGTCCATGCCGATCAAGCTGTATAGGCCACCATTACTCACACCAGGGTCAGTGTCAGCTTGGGGACACTTAGAGGGGTCCTACATTGAAAATCTAGTATTCAGAGATATTATCTTTCAAAACATTGTGACATCAAATAGATAAGAAATATTTACAATCATGCACTATATAGACCACAAAGTAAGTATCCATGTGACCACATGAGAAGCACACATCATGCTCTTTGGAACATTCTCGAATCATGGTGAAGTAACAATTATACAAGTCAATATCAATTCGAGTGCAACAAAAATCTTAGCAATTTCCAAAATAATATCTCAACATAAAATTGTAATAGGGATAATATATCAGACTCGCTTCTCAATCCTACTGTAAGGGTATCATGTTTTTGAAGACAATGATTTGTGATGATGCTGTGGGTGGTGTACAGTTTAAGGGTATATGGCAAATCGCTTTCGAGTTCATGCTTAATAAAGCGCCCTTTGATTTTCTGAGGCCAGTCCCAGTGGCTTAAAAGTGCTCTGAGGTTAAAGTAATTCACTACAGTTGGTGGCCTCTCACCCACTACAGAGTATGTGAGAGACCGAGAGAGATTAGGAGACTTAAAAATTCGAGTTAAAAAGCTAGAACAAAAGTATTATCAAAATGCATATTGACCTTTTCTTCAACATTATGCATGCTCACATAAACATGTATACAGAGGTGCAAGACAGTGGAGAAAGTGTAAAGTGAGTAAACCTTGTGTTTTTCCTGCCAAGGGTTAATTGTGTCATAAATCCACCATGAGGTCAGGCATGAGTGGTATTCACACCTCCGTCTGCAACACAGACTCCCACAGCTGCGCAACTAATCTAGACAGAATACTATTCATTCTGCCATCTGCAGTCATCAGGTTGACATAGAACTACTGCAGGTAAACCCATTTGTGGTATTTTTGCAATGCCCTAAAGGAATATCCCAGGATGATCAACAACAAATCCAACATATCGTGACAAAAAACTACATTAATGGCAAAATATTTCATTTTAGAACTTCACAAGTTAGATTTCTAATAGTAGAATTTATTACTTTCAAAAAGATATGGGCTTTGAATTTCTGTTTCAAACCCCTGTTTACTTCTATTATTAGTCTCTTAATGTAAAATCAAAAACAATGCTTTGATCAATACATTTAGGAAGGTGCCTGACATAAAAATGTCTTGGGAATAAAAAGGAATCATGTCCGCACATTGTTTTACCAAAAAAAAAACGACCAAAAAAGAGAAGGTTAAGAGTTAAATTATTTTAAATGGTTACTAAGATTACCCACAAAGGCTGTCAATTGACCTTACTTGCAATGCACCAAAACATTCCTTCATAGCCTAACCAAAAAGATGAGTTATCCCTATAGACCTTAACCAATTACGGTCACACGCGGTTACTACATACGCTCCCATATGGCTGATGAGCTGTGCAGATGAAGTTTAGTGCGACCTTGATACAAGGGTCACTCCCTTTTGTGTAGGTAATGGGGACTGTGTAAACACAGGGTGAAGGGGCATCGAGCTTTAACCGTCAGTCTTTTTTCATGCATGGTGCGGGAGGAGGGCAGTTCCCAGGCCCCCATGTGTACGTTGGGGGGCAATAACTCATAAGCTCCCTCTGAACTTCCTCTTTCGTCCTTGGTTTTTACAACCCCTGTAGACCGAATCACAGCTGGTCGGGTTCTGCGCTGCGTAGTGAGAGAGCGTGAGAGAGACAAAACAAGAGGAGAGAAAAAACAGCAGGAGAGCTGATGGTAAGGTGGATCAAAAAAATCACAATGTCAATTTGAACAGCAAGCAGGAAAATGTCGAAACCGTGATACTGTGATTCGAGGTAATTTGGTGATCGAAAGTGTAATCAAGCCAGAGCCTTGGTGTGGTTACCAAACAAGCTATAACAAGTAAGAAAGGTGCTTATTGTGGTTATGCTATCACCACAGCGAATGAGAAGGGGTTATTGAATTTCACACCTATATATAATGGCTGAAATGTAAACATGTGTAATTTATCAATGTTATAAACTCTACATTTTGTTATAGATGCCATAGTCATTAAAACCGATAATTAATCCAAAGAAAATATCTTAATAAATAATAAATACACAAAATTAAGGATTAGAAATAGATTATCAAATATAAAGATAAAGTTAAATCACTAATGCAAAAACAATAAGTACTTTTTTCCCAAATCACCATCCCATAATCTTATATTGCTCAGAAAGATTGGGATGTTATACCTTTATAGGGAAATCATCTGGAGCTGTCTTGCAATGTTAAAGGGATAGTTCACCCAAAAATTGAAATGTACTCACCGTGGAGTTGTTCCAAATCTAGATAAATGTATTTGTTCTGATAAGCACAGAGAAAGATATTTAGAAGAATGCTTATAACCAAACAGTTCTTGAACCCCATTGACTACCACAGTAAGAAATAACATTTTTTTTGTTCTATCGAACGAATAGAATGTAGGACAGAAAACAGTTCTGGGACACTTTTATTCAACCAAATAAAAAAATGTAGACAGATTATTATAAATTATCAGATTTTTATACAGTGAGTAATTCATAAAATAATTTTTGGGTGAACTATCCCTTTAAGAGAGTAAAAAGTCAAAAAATATAACCGGAATTCATTTTTACTTCTCTGACATATAACTAACATGCCTACAAACTGTTCAGGGCTCTCGACAGCCTGTGCGCACCCATAATCAGTTTATAGTGTGTTTAGTACAAGCGCTGTATCTCCAACTCTGATCACACCAACTATTTTAATCCAATCGGCTTCATTTTCACATGACTGTCACGCACCCCAGCCGCCATGGAAACAGAAAAGAGAAGGGAAGAAGGCAGGCGAGAATGACCAAAAGAGGGAGTGGCAAAATGGTCTTACCGTCATAACGCCTCCGTTCTGGAGTCTTCTGGTGTGAATGCAAACCCTATTTAGCTCTGCTCCTGTCATGTCTGTATCAATAAAACAAACTTCAAGCAATGTTGATAATCAACTTAATGCAAACACCTCGCCTCCTACACACACTCACAGAGTGTAAGATAAGGGTATTTTGCAGAGGTGAGAGCGAAAAAAACATGCACCTTTACCCTCAGGTCAAAAAAAGACAGAGCATTTTTATCTCAAAGGAAGGATGTTAAGCATTGATCTAAACAAGGTTACTTTCTTATCGTTTAGCCCTCCTCGACTTTTTACCCAAAGGGGATTTGTTAACAAAATAAAGTTACTTTAAAAAGTGTTTCTTTGATGAGGTCTTTAAACTTTCAGACCAAGGATGATGTTATGGATAGAAAGAAGGAGCAGGGACCCTGGTGTATATTGTTTAAAAGAACTTTGAATAGTTCACACAAAAATGAAAATTCTGTCATTATTTACTATCCCTTGTCATTTCAAACCTGTATGACTTTCTTTCTTTTGAAAGAATGTTGGTAACCGAACAACGAAGGCATCCATTCACTTCTATTGTATGAACACAAAACCAATGCAAGTCCATGGGTACCACCATTGTTCGCCAACATTCTTTATATTATCATCTTTTGTGTAGTAAGTCACAGTTTTAAAATGACAAGAGAGTGAGTAAACAATGACAGAATCGTCATTTTTGGGTGAACTGTCCCTTTAAGTCTATAAGCATATAACAACTAGTTATAGTACCACACGAAGGGGTTCACATACTATTAAATACAATTATTATATTATTAATTTAATAAAATATTAGATATTAAATATGTATTTGTATCATGCAAAGTCATATAGGCTTCATTCTACATCCCATGTTTATTTTAATGTACAGACTTTATGCTCTTCGTTTTGAATAATATTATAATTTTTTCATTTATTCCTTCCGTTTTGTGTCTGATGCCCAGGTTTACTTTTCAAAAATATATTGATATTAAACAGTAGTTGGTGGACCCCCTGATTAATGTCAAAATGACCGTGAAAACTGAGCCTACAAATGTGATCTTGTACAGAAAACCAACCACAAAGAGTGACGCATGAGATGCAAATGATCTACAATCCCTTCTGATACACCTTGTGATCTTACAAAGAACGCGGCTACACACACTCAGAACATGCTAAACATGAAAATTGTGCATAACTAACAGAATAGCAGTTCCTTACAATGGACTAAAGCAGATCTACGTTATTTAACACCTGGCTGACACACAACTGAACAGTTTCTTATGAAAACTTCAAGGACAGCATTTATCAACAGGTCACCCTCAGCAGACCTCCACTTCCCCTCTCCAGAGAGAAAGCAAGGGGTGAAGAGTTGAGACGCAGAGCTGTGGTCGATGATGCACGCTACTATGGCAGGCAGCTTCTCCTTTAGTCGGTGCCCACTTCCTGGACACATGCAGACATATCGGGGCAAAAACCTCAGCGTTTTGTTCTCTCTCCAAAGGATGAATATCATATTTTCTTGCATCCATCCAGTCTCTGAAATCAGCTCTTGTTTTGCGTTTCCGTTCCGCTAACAAACTTTGCACAAGAGTGAAAATCAATAAGACGTTGCATTTTCCCGCAGTTTAAACTACAGTTGGGCGCACTCTGGTGGATACGTGTGGAAAGACAGGATTTATGAGACAATCACATTTTCAAAAGCCAGTTTTATGGCTTGCCAGGAAAAAACTGAAATCTGATTGCTTAACTTACTTAAATTGTATTAAAGATTAATTAAATGTCAAATTAAAGTGATGTCATTAAACATAACAGTGTAAAACAAGGTGCACTCCAAAGTTGAATACTTGGGGGCGGTTTCCCAGACAGGGATTAGCTAAAACCAGAACTAGACCTTGGTTAAATTTGAGTCGCTTTTTAAAATATACTCTACAAAAAAATGTACTGGTGTGCATCTTGAGACAAAACAATGTTATGTTAAAGATCGCGTATCACAGGCAGTTTCTGCCAATCTCACATTAATCTTCAGTGCCTATACAGTAGCCTAATATTGCATACGTCCTATACTTCACTATCGCAGCTCATATTCACACAGCCCAGGTAATCTAGATCAGGGGTCTCCAACCTTTTTGTAAGCGAGGGCTACCAAAATATCTAAAATCCTCTATAGAGGGTTGTTGATAACATACTTTCAAACTTTAAACATGTGATGCCTTTTTTACGCTCACGGAACCAAATTCAGTTTTCTTTCAGATATTTTTGCACGTGAATATATAAAAGCTTATAAACCTTCATGAGAATGTTGAACTTGGCTCTTCGGTATAGTCACAGATTTGTCAACTATCTTGAGCATTATTGGAGCCCTGTGTTTAGCGGGCACCTTACAGAGTTCATGCGAGCTACCAGGTGCCCACGGGCACAACGTTGGAGACCACTGCATCTAGATAATCTTGAGGTAAGCAGGTCTCATGGGTTTCTGTGCTTTTCCTGGAGAATGGCCGATAAAAGAAATAGGATCCCTGTGACGACACAGGGATGCAGAATAAAAAAATTGGAGGTGCAGGCATGACATAGCATGATACCTGATCTTTAAAGGTGTCCTGAACTGACAGTTTTTATTATTTGATACTGTTGTCTGAGGCCCACTTATGAAGTTCGTGTGGTTATGCATTCAAAAACACAAAAACCAATAAGCAATGGGCTATTTTCTACCCGGGTTTTGAGGTCAGCTCGACAAACGCTCATGGGTGTGCCCCATTGAAGATTTGAAAGTAAACGCCCACTGCTATGATTGGATAACAGTGTGGGTAGTAAACTTAGTTGGAGCCTTTTGTGAATTTGGTTAGACACGTAACGTTAGGTTACACATTCTCAGGTCATATCCAGCGATCTCTAACCAAGCAATAGTTCAAATATGTTTTACTCGCATAAGATTGATGCGCGATTTCTGTCGGATCAAATATTGACTGCACAGCACTGCTTTTTAATTATAGTCTCTCCGTCTTCAAAAATAAACTTTAACCATGCATTCCTAATGTCCGAATCGAAAGGAAGGTTATTCAGCGACTGTTCTTCCACAACCAGGCACTGCACAATATTAAGCCATCTTTTTAACGGCATGCTTGTCTCTCTGTCTGGTTCTGAACCACTTGTGTTACTGTCATTCGCGAACCAGTGGGCGGGGCTAGAGAGTAGTCGTTGATATTCTTCCGTGGAGGCGGTGTTCAACCTATAGGTGTATTCCAGGGCCTGGTGTCAATAACAGTTGTCATTTCAGTAACAAGAGCGTTTTCAGTTCTGACACTTAAAGGATGTTCACTTGAATACGACTACCTCTTAGATAACAAAAGCTCGGGTTAAAATTGATGCCCCTTTAAGATATGTTAGTGCAAGCTGTTTTACATCAAGGCAAGACTAGGCTTAAGCCCTGTCCAGGAAACCACCCCATATGGTCAGGACTTTGTTTAAATCCATAATCAACTTTTGTTCTTGAAGCAAATTCTTCATGAATCGTTGTTTTAGCGAAAACATGCACGTGTGAAAGGCCAGGTGTACCATCACTTAACTATGATTGACCATAAACTTGTATGGCAACTAGAATAGGCTAATATATATATATATATATATATATATATATATATATATATATATGTAGAAGGATAAAAACACACAAAAACCAGTGTAATGTCGTAATTTCTGGGTATAACATAAAAATGGTACTGACAAAATCTGAGCTTGAATAATTTTATTTATACTGGAGGCTTTGCGAGCTGAACGATTGCTCTTTTGATTAGAATGCATTTCTGTCTCGTGAACTGAAATGGACGTCTGTACACAGATGACTGGTCGGATTTTCAGTGTTTAGTTCTTCACTGCATGTAGTAAAATACTAATGTATACTCGGATTAAGGAAGCAACAGGACACCAAGTCTGACGTTTGCAACTGTGTAAGGGTAGGTTCGCCAGACATAGATAAGCTTGTTTAACAAAATTTGACCCAGACAGCTGCTTCTAATAAAAACTAGCAGGCTCATTGATGCTTATTTTATAGATATTGAGTAACTGTATTGAGACTGCAAATCACTTTACTGCAGTTCAAGCGTTGTGTTATTTTAACTTTGATAAAAATGTTCTAAATGCTGTGGGTTGATTTTTAAACAACAACATTTCAAAGTTGTTTCCAATTAAGACAACTTTAAACTAATATAGTTTCTTGAAATAATAGTATTTCATTCAAAAGATTTGAGAAATAAAACGTTTCTCTATTTCTAAAAGGCCAGAAATTACTCATGTGTAGATAATTTGGAAGATGTAGATGTGACAAACTCTCATAAACTTCCACTGTCTGGAAGAATAGAGCATTAAGCGTTCAGTGGAAGTGTAAGACCACCCGCTTCCAAACCCAAAATGTGCTTATTCAACAAATCTAAACTAATATACGCATGTCATTGAACCATTAACTGCAGGGTTGGTTGCTCTATACTTGAGCAGTACAGTATATAAGATTTTTTTACACAGTCATACAGACAAAACATGCCTTTTACTCGCTTTCATTCACACTCCAAGCAATCGCAGACAAACTTCTGTGTAGTTCTTAAAACAAAGATCAGTGAGAATCAGGTTAGGGACTCAACGGCCTGTTAAGGAAGGAAAGTGCCGTGTCCAACAGTCTTTTAAGAACAGGCCAGGCGCTTTAGAACACAACGTGAGCTTGTTGTCGCTTGACAGTCTGTCTGATCTTCACATGTAACTTTCTCAAGAGCCCCTCCACGCATCTTCTACACTCACAGCCACCAGAAGCGGACATATACGATAAGCATGATGAAGAAGACTCCGCCCGCAGCTAGCTTAGCGTATGTGGAGCGCGTATTCAGGTACTTAGCATCGCTCCTATATTTCTTAGAAAGGCTGGAGAGGTTACTGGCCTTAGAGTCCAACGCTGAAGAAAAATAAAGAAGAAATGAACAAGTGAGATATTTTATTTAGTTCAACTTGTAAAACACTGTCTATACCCGTTCTAAAATTGAATTGCATTCAGTGTTTACCAGATAAGGCTTCTCCTCTCTGCAGAACTTCTTCTATGTTGGCCACCATGATCCTTTGGACATCCTGCAGCTCTGTGTTAATGTTGCCCAGGTTTCTGCGTGCTCTACTGTCAATGTATGACTTTTTGGTCTTCTGAATATACGTATCTGTGGATAGGTGAAAAGTATTAGGAAACTAATGATGTTCTGAAGTCAAAGAAACTGATGGAAAATGAAGGCCATACCGAACTCTATGAAAGAGTAGGGCCTGGAGACCGTGGGGACCTTCTTCCCATGTTGTTCATGAAACTCTGCTTGTAGGTCTTCCAGATAAGCAAAGGCTAGCTTCTTTGGAAACCCAGCTTCACATAGCACCAGATAGCAAACTCCACTCTCTATGAAATAGCTTTGAGAAAAGGTCAAGAGATGCTTTAATGCGGTATTGAAATAAATACATTTCACTCCATTTTTGTAAATGGCACATTTTAGCTATTGGTATAGTGTGGTGTATTTTCCGTTATACTTACTGAAAGGCCATTGAACCAGCCTCTAGGGTGCATCGGGTGGGACTCTGTTCATTGAGCTTGCGGAAGAGCTGTTTGGCTTGGCTCTGATATTGCTGGAGGTCTC
The DNA here is from genome assembly GCF_947034865.1 of Barbatula barbatula. Lineage (NCBI taxonomy): Eukaryota > Metazoa > Chordata > Actinopteri > Cypriniformes > Nemacheilidae > Barbatula > Barbatula barbatula. The sequence continues at coordinate 17,955,870 of NC_136774.1, forward strand.
TGCCCATCTGAAGACAGACATGCAAATTAGACCCAATAACAAACTCGAACCTCTTCAGACAAAGGCTAAAGGTAAACAAACCTTTTCACTTCCCTTCATGGCAGCATGAAAGGGGGAAACGTAAAGAGGTTAGACCTTAAGGTAAATTGCTGGGGACCTACACGATACACTGCATTGTTTCAAGTGCACCTCCAGGGAAAGTCTCACTGTTCTCTAATCAAAAGCCAAATATACTGAAAGCCAGAAAAGATGTGTTTTGATCCTCAATATACTTAAATTAAAAATTTTGAAAGACGACCTGATACCCACAAATAAAAAAACATCAACTCAGATTTTACTCGCCCACGACATTCAGCATGTTCAGACCTCCCGGTGTCTTCGGGACACAAATAAAGATATTTTAGGTGACATCTGAGAAAGTTTCCTGCGTGTTCACGAGAGCAATTTAACGCATGCGCATTCGGTTTGAGAATATATAGATTAAAGTCATTTTTTTGGTTTGTTTTTCACACATAAATGATTCTCGTCACTTTAAACAAATTCGATTGAGCCACTATGAGCGGATGGACCAATTTAACAATGTCTTTAGTACTTTTCTGGACCTTGACAACAACTATAACCATGATGTCTATGAGGGAGGCCTGGAATTTTGTCAGATGTCACCTTAAATATCTTTATTTGTGTTCCGAAGACGCCGGGAGGTCTTAAAACATGTTGAATGTCATTGTGTCCTTAAACACCAGTTTAGCTTTAGATGGGGAAGTAAGAGATTAATTTAAATTTACTGAGTAAAAGGGACAAAGGAATCAAATAGTTTGTTTAATAATATGAATTTCGAAAATAAAAGTGGTTTCAAAAAGACATTCTGTAATTCACTGGTTTCATTGAACACGCAAACCTTTGTCAAATTGGTCTACATACAAAGCACAACATGCACCACATATAACTGGTTTGCATGAGAATTTTAAGTTCCATATAAGAAAGGGAATTATACTTTAATGATCATGTTGGGGTAGCTTTTTTAATTCAGATACCATCAATAACAGAAGTTTTAGAAAACATATTTTATAAGAAAAACTCCAGATTTGACCCACTGCAATCTGAACGTTTAAATGTCAAACTAAATATATTTACGGATTCTTCCTGTAAACCCTTCAATCAAAACTAAGCATGGTTAAATGTAGTAAATTGGTCGGATAGATTACTATTTCATTTTCTCTATTTTCAAGGCATTGTTCTTTGATCTGTCACAAACTGTCCTCTCCTGTCATTCTCACTAATGTAAAGAGATGATGGGGCACAGATACCTGCTCGTCCTCCTGCATTGAAGCGGCCAGCGGCAGTCCATCCGCGAGCCGGGCGATCATTGTCAGCAGCACCATTTTTCCTAATGTGAGATTAAAAGACGATGTACGTGGAACAAATAACACAGCTGTACAAAATGTCTATGTAGGGATTACAGCGTCACAACAATACTCAGTACGCTGAGCTGGCCGGAAATACGTGAATATTTAGTGTCGCTCTGTTTTTGTCCCGCCGGGTTTTACTTTTAAACCCACAATCATTGGTTCCGCATAGGTTGGAGAGAGATGTGGATTGGAGGCATATATGTTTAAATGTTGTATATCTGTGGAAATAATAATACTTTATATTATTTAGCTGAATATAAACTACTTTGGTCCAATTTAAGACTAATGTTTAAAAATGTCCAATCCGCAATGTCGTAATTTCTCCAATGGCGTAACTAATCGTGAAATGTGAAGCTTTTACCCAGTATGTTGTGTAACTGTCTGATATTCGATTCTGAAGAATAAATGAGCACACTATCTTGATTAATTTTGTTTAAGGTCTTCGTCATAACACAAAAGGTAGCAATGTGCATTCAAAGTAGTAAATTGTTAATTCATCCATATAAAGAAATGGCAGGAGAAAGTTTCATTTACCCTGATGAAAACTGATGTGTGAAATATGACTTGCATGTGCACCGAACAGACAGAAGAGAGAAGCATTTCTCAAACGTGTCTGAAGGAAGTGTTTAATCTCAATTAAAATGTTGTCATGACTTGACTTTTGAGAAGCTTGGGTGTCAGATACATATTGCTAGTCTTGTAATACACCAGTACGCTTGTCACACTGTGCAGTCGGCATTAAACATGATGGAGATGACAGTACAGTCCTGGGCATTATGTGGTCACAGTCTTCATAAGATAGCACTGGCATTCCTACAATTCAGGATTTTATTGTAATTATTTTCAATATTTTAAAGTTTAAAATTTAAATACAACCTATGGACTGAAACAGAACAACGCAGAATGCTTAAACACAGGACTGATATATAGTTACTTTCAGTTTAATGTAAATATATTTCTTCCATTACAAAAATGTTCCCTGTATTATGTGTTATTACAAAATGATACAAAACTGTGAGTTACATGTGCAAATATGAATTTAGTGGTACAAATGATTACATTATTAATAGTACAGTATCAGATCAAGTAAGTTGATAAAAAGGTAATACATTGATTCTTTTCTGCATGTCATAGCAGTGGATTTTCATACTTACAGTACAATTTTTGCAATAAATGCCTTACAGTACACGTTTTGTGAAGAATGTAAATTGTTACAACCTGTAGCAATGCTTTGATTAGTGTCTTACACAACGGTACAATGGTGAAAAAACAATACAAATACAGAAATAATTAGAGAGTACAGAAAGAAATAGTTCTTTCATTTATAGGATTAGGTTATAGGAAAGACATAAAACAATAAAAAGATCAAGTGTATAACGTACAAAATGTACATTTCAGAAAAGTGTATGTGTAAAAATGCTTTACAAATTCAGCTCTTTTAAGGTCATTAGCACTGTTGATTGAGTCACACTTGTCTTCTGAACTTTGTAAATTTATGTTTAACAAAAGGCCTTGATTTTCTGTGCTATAGTCTGGGCCTTTGAGACGGAGCAGGGCAGCAGTGGAAGACGGGGAGGACCCAGCGCTAACCCTGACAGTTCACTCATCACCTGTTTATTCACGGCCACATCAAAACCTGTACAGCACAACATATGTTTCAAATCAAGTAAGGTTAATGCAAACACTTAATGAAGAGTTTCCTGAAATAAGAATAACAAAGCCATGCCAAATTAAAACCAACAGTTGTACTAAAGGTTATTTTAGTTAACAAATTTTAACTGAACTAAAGGAAATTAAAGTTAATAAATAAACGGAGATAAGTTTAAAGCACTAAAATTATAATAATAAACAAAACCAAAATTAAAAATTAATTTTATATAGCAACATAACAAAATAAACAATGACAAAAGCATATACCAAAAATGCTAAAACTTTAAGTAAAATTAATTTAATAACTTAAAATCTAAAAATAAAAGTAAAAGTTAAATAAAAAAATCTAATAACTCTGGTTGTACATTAAATATGTGGAAAATGGTCAACTCACCAAGGTTCTTGGCAAATGTGATAACGTCCATACATTTAAACTATAAGAAAAAAAGAATTATTAAATGCTGCGGTTAAAACTATAGAGTATAGTATTAACAGATGAATGAAATGATTGAAGAGCAAAAGTGGATGTAAAAACACATCTAATAAAGCCAAACAGATGCACATGTTACATGGGATTGGTAAGATACCTGTAGGTCTCTTGCCTGCGTCATACTACCCTCATCAAAAGCAGAAAGCATTTGCTTCACTTTGCATCCAAGGTAGTTATAAGTGCTGTGAAGGAGAGAGAGTGAGATTTTTACACCTCAGTTAAAAGAATGCACCAACAGGCACTGTTTTTGTTTGGTATCCTATTGGTAAGCCAATCTTTGTAACTAGATTCTCAAACATGTGTAAAACAGAATACTAACTGTTAAAATAACAACTGATCACAACAAAGAGGTCACACTAATGTCATACGGTATTTCATGATGACTAAGGCCTGAAAAAGAAGTTAAAGGGCTGAAATTCTAAACTGCACGAGTCATGCTGAATGGAGAAGCTTGAAGATATTGTGATGTTGACAACTACCTTCCTACAGCTCCGTGAACACCCAGTACCAAAGCACCCAAGAGTTGCTGTACAAAGTACAAAGTGTTGAACAAAAACATTTCACACAGTTTAAAACACAAATGATTTAAATGATATCCATAAAAATGCATTAGATCGATAAGATGTCATACTTCATCTACTCCATAAAGGACAGACCAGTTGTGGGACTGGCAGTAACAGACACAGTGTCCAAGATCCCTCAGGTCAGTTCCACTGTATTTCACTCCCTTAAAAGAGGGAATCATTTTCTCAATGCCATTAAGAACATCACCGGCTTCCACTGGAAAACAAAAAGGTGGAGTTCAGTTGGGAAGAGGGTCACACAGAGAGAAATCACATATTAAAGATAAGATAAAACTAATCTCTAACGGTCACAATTGCACAGTAAAAACTGTTTGACAGTAATGATGATGGTTTCACTTACAAGCAACTCCAGTCATGCTTGGAATATGATAATAATACAGCGGAAGATCTGGAGCAGAGGCTCCCACTTCCTTTAGAAACATCCTCAATGCATCTGAGAAAAAGAGGAAGGTGTGGTATGGCAGACATGCGAAAGTCTGTGAGTGTCTACAGACTATATCTTTGAGAATTGTTTTAAATTTTAAATAGACACCAAGTAAAGCAGAAAACAGAAAAATTTAAAAAGTGAAAAATTTAAAACCTGCGTTAGTGGGTTTGAAGTAGGAAGGGGAGATTACTGCTATACCATCCGCTCCTATACTGGCAGCATGCTGAGCCTGCAGGAAACAAGAAAAACATCCACTCAGCATTTTGAAACGGTCACAAGGAGTGAACTATCTACATAAAAAAAACATGTATTACACAACAGTCTTAGGTCAAATGTTTTTTGGGTGCTGTCATTATATAAAAAAAATGCAAGATTGCATTTAAAAAACAGAGACGATGCGTGTTAAGCAAACGAAAAGTGTGTGCTCACCAGTTCTTGAGAGTCTTTTATACTCATACAGCCAACATGAACTATCACCTGGTCAAGTCTGAACATACACAAACACAAAGTCACAAAAAAAGTCTTCTCCTCTGAAATGTAACAAATTTGTGTATTATACATAACTCACTTGCCCTTGCCTTGTAGGCACCATTCGGCAGCAAGGCGCTTTCTTTCATCCACAGTAAAAGAACAACCTTCACCTGTTGTGCCATTTACTTTTCAAATGGTGGAGTTAATTGCAAAATGACTCAACACACATATCTGGAAATTATGTACAGTAAAGGAGCTTTTTTTTCCCTAAACTAACATGTCATATTAAATGGAAAAATGTTGTGTAATCTACACAAAGTGTTATTACACAAGAATGCAATTACAGCTTTAACTTACCAAACACCTTCGTGACATTCTGTTTCTCTGTGAGATAATCGATGTACGGTCCAATAACAGAGAGATTGATCTCCCTGAAGAAGAACGGGAGTAAACAACAGATCAATGAGCACATCTGGACCTTCTGTAAATCCTATTGTTTGTCAAAATGTTACCCTTCTGTAGTGAGAGGTGTGAATGTAGCTGCCACGAGCCCAGTTAGCTTTTCCATCTCGGAATAAACATCAATGAAACAACACGAAATTAAAACGTGTTACTCATCATTGGACATGACATGTTTTTCAATATGAGGCTTTCGATAGACATGGAAAGTCGACCTGTTTTATTTAGAAATTAAAATTTTAGTTTACTGTGTGTCATAACAGCAAAAAAAGACTTACAGTACCTTTCTTTCCCGTGAGCTGAAAAAGCTTTTTCCACGACTCGGGCTGTATTGCACTTGCCACTGAATCGACAACTAGTATATTGTTTTGTCCGTTACGTCACACCACGAGGAAGTCATGTGAAACGCGTGCAAGCTGTGAAATGTAGTTTTTTGTCTTATTTGTCTGTAAATCACGTGTCTCGTGTTTAATTAAAGATAAAAAATCGCACCCTAGCCATTTTAGTTTATGGAATTTATAAAAATGATATTACACCCATTCCATAAACTAGGTAACGTTTCTTTGACTAATTTCCTGTATACTTTAAACAAATAATACGTTCAGTATATTTCATGACGTTATTGCGAATATTGTATTCATCAAATAGTATCATTTCTATATCATGAATGAGAAATACATATTGTTTTGTTCAGGCGCCACTTGGGGCGTGTCCTCGCTGTTACCCGTATGCGGATGTTGACGTCCGACTAGGATCTGGCGTCAGCCGTGTGTGTGATCACCATTCACTACTGGATCGTAAGAGCTGACTCGTTACACCAGACGTAAGACTCGTACGGGATTTTTGTTTAATTTGTCGCTTTTTTGGATGCGCATAAACATCGTACTCACTAATGGCCGGTCGACGGATTTGAGATGGTCTTTATGCTAGTTAATCAGAGCATCTCATTTGGTAACAGCTGCTGTAAAAAGCCGAGCTGTCATCGACGGGTTAGGTTAGCCGATGGGCTAAACAACAAAGCATGCCCAGTTAAATCAGATTTCTCCAGCAGATCGCCTTGACAACAATCCACTTCTTCCGGATTAGAAAAAAACATTTTGCGTGAAGATACTGCATATCCCTCACGGTTAAAACGGAGATCAAACTGTAACTGGTTACCCAAGATTTCCACCTTCAGTTTAAGAATCAAGTTATATTTTTGTGCATCTTGTTACCTGTGGTGATGGTTTCTCTTAACAACAAAGCATCGTGTTCCATGGCCCCATCTGGAGCGCCCATCAAGCCTGTCTCTGCTGGGGATCTGTAGGGATGTAGTCTTGTTATTGTTGTATGGCTGATGAGCAATATGTCGCATGGATGCCAGCGCGTTTTTAAGGTGACAGCAGGTGGGGCAGGGAAACAAGAAGGAAGTGTGTGAGAATTGACACTGTTGTAACTAGAAGCATATCAGAAATGCACCAGAACTGCATCCATCCAAGCGAGACAATTAGATAAGAACGGGAGGTTTAAAGTCACACAGTTGTTGGAGTTGTGAATGTTTTTTGTGAAAGAGCTGAAGCTGGTACTCTGACGGTACTACATCTGCCGGGAATCTTACTACATTTGGAAGTGATGGACCAACTCATCTAAGACAACTGAGAGTTTGCCAGACACCTGCTCAGTGTGTCTATTGAAGTGTACCCTTCATCCGTGTAATGGTGAGGAGTGGTACATCGTGACACCTGTGGATCAAAGTCGTGTTGGGATTGTGGATGCTTCGTTCTGCGACAATGTTGCCTGCTTTTTGGCTGCTGATATTTTTGGGAACCTCCATCCGGCTGTCTGAAACCATGACTAGAGAGGAGAAGAGCAAACTTAGGTAAGAGGACAGTTTTGGTTAAACTTAAGAGATCACTTGACCTGTAAACGATAACCCCAGAAATATGGTTGTTCTGAATTTGCTTTGCCTTCTTCTCAGGAACCAAGTTCTGGAAATGTTTGACCACGCTTATCAGAATTACATGGTATGTACACACCATACAGTACTGATTAACTGCTTCTGTGGTTATTTTAAGTACAAAGGTGCAATTTATCGTAGAGAGGGGTAGTAAAATGGATAGTTTACCCCAAAATGAAAATTCTGTCATATTTTACTCACCCTCAGGTTGTTCCAAGCCTGTATACATTTCGGAAGAATGTCAGTAACTAAACAGATCTCATCCCTATTGACTCCCGTGTATTTATTTTCCCTACTATGGCAGTAAACGGGGGATGAGATCTGTTTAGTTACTGACATTATTCCGAATATCTTCCTTTGTGTAAAGCAGAACGAAGACATTTATACAGGTTTGGAAAAACCCGAGGGTGAGTAAATAATGACAAAATAATTTTCATTTGTGGTTGAACTATCCCTTTAAAACATATCGTTCCAGCGAATCATTTTCCAGAGTTTTTGTTTTTCTTGACACTTCGAATCCCCTTCCAGATAATTTTCTAGGTAAAAAGGGTTGCAAATCAAACAACGTCTTTTCATATAATCCTGTGTCTTTGGAATGTGACAGCCTCGTTTCAATTCAAAGACCGAACACACTCACGAGAGGTCTTATTGTAGATAATAATTTTCTGGTTCCATCTCCTTTTTTTGTCTGAAGGACCACGCCTACCCTGCAGACGAGCTGATGCCCTTGACCTGCCGTGGACGAGTGCGTGGACTAGAGCCTAGTCGTGGGGATATAGATGATGCCTTGGGGAAGTAAGTCGTAAACGAAAAGTCGACGAGTTTTGAATTTGTAGATCCACAAGTGGCATTTTGATTCATTTGTAACTCATTCAAATGCAGTAAAAAGAAACAGTTCTCCTGTTCTTGCAGGTTCTCCCTTACCCTTATCGACACACTTGACACTCTTGCGGTAAGTAACTCCTTAAGCACAAAACAAAACCTCACACGCAGACAAATATCAATGTTTACTCACACACCCAGCGCTGTTTGCTTACTGCCCGGTTTTCATCATACAGCTGTTGAATAAGACTGTGGAGTTTGAGGAGGCAGTGAGGAGAGTAGTGACCGATGTACGGTTAGATAATGATATCGTGGTGTCTGTATTTGAGACCAATATTCGTGTGCTAGGGTAAGTCATTCTATTTTTAGTCAATCTTTTTAATGTGTATACTGAGTTATGAATTCTTTGGTTGAGTTAAAACTCTGTTCTCTCAGTGGACTGCTGGGGGGTCACTCAATGGCAGTCATGCTGAAGGAAACCGGTCGAATGGTCTGGTACCGGGATGAACTGCTGCACATGGCCAAAGATCTTGGGCTCAGATTGCTGCCTGCGTTTAACACCAGCAGTGGTCTGCCTTACCCTAGAGTGAGTGATCACACATGTGTACAAACAAGCAACATGCATGATTGAAATACTATCAGAGATATGAAGTGTTCAGTATGTTGACTCTATGTTGACTGTGAAGTATGGTCACTTTTCTTCCTGGATTTTCTTTGCACAGCCTATGAAAGAGCCTGGTGGTGGTTATAGTGCTAGCTAACACTCTTTCCTGTTTGGCTGTGCATGGCAGTGGTTTGTTAAAAATCTGCCTTTGTGGAGTGAATAAGGAGACGGTGACTCCCCACTACATCTCAATAGTCTTATTATCTGCATGACTGTTCATTTCCTTGTTGACATTGGCATATTTTACTGGCTTCTAGTTTTGTTGTATACTTGTAAAGCATTCTCAGCTTAGTCACCACATTTGCAGTTATTACAATAGGTATGTGTTGAAGTCTTCTTTGTTATCTTAGTGTACTTTAAGGTGTGCTATATATTTAATTAAAAAACATCTCTGACATATGATTTGATGCATTTACAGGTGAATCTGCGTTATGGTGTCAGAGGACCCGAGACCCGTACAGGCACTGAAACGGACACCTGCACTGCCTGTGCTGGTACACTTATACTGGAATTTGCAGCCCTGAGCCGGTTTACCGGAGACCCCAGATTTGAGGTAAGGGATTAACATTGCATAATGTTACCAGTTAAATTTTAAGTAGCTAATAGCTTAGCTTTTGTTCTATTATTATGTTCTGAAATGAAAATGATTTGAAGACATGATGTTCTGTATATTTCCTGTTTATCTGCATAGTTAAGACCATGAAGTTATCTACTGTAATTGCCAATGTGGTTGTTGCGCAACAAACAATGGAGTTATGTAGCCTTAGAATGTTGATTGCCAGAATGTTTGAGCTTGTTCAGTCTGCAGAATGTACAGACACATAAGTTTGAGCTCAATGTACTCTCTGCAAGTCAGATTATACAACAATGGAAACACTAGCGTGACAGATTGCTTTCTATGAGAAGTATTTTCATGACAGGAATGTTTTCTGTGGCTTCGCTGAAAGAGACTTAAGTATAAAAATAGGCCAATATTTAGGTGTTGCCATTTTGACGTATTGTTTACAGGCCCATGCGAGAAGAGCTCTGGACTTTCTTTGGGAAAAGAGACAGAGGAATAGTAATCTCGTGGGAACAACCATTAACATCCATTCGGGAGAGTGGGTGCGCAGGGGTGAGCCTTGCACATATTTGAAACCAAAATGTTCACATGTAAAGACAGTAGTTAACATTGAAATGTTTTTTGTAATTTCTTTACAGATAGCGGAGTTGGAGCAGGCATAGATTCCTATTATGAATATTTGATGAAGGCTTATATATTACTAGGAGATGACCAATATCTGCAGCGTTTTAATATTGTGAGTATATCGAGTTTTACTTCAATTAGTGGAGTTCTAAACATCACTGATATGAGCCAGTGGCAGGTCTGTGTATCGTGTCTTAATTTAGTGTGATCACTTGGTATGTTGCAGCACTACGCATCCATAATGAAATATATCAGCCAACCTCCTTTGCTACTGGACGTCCACATCCACAAACCCCTGCTACCGGCCCGCACCTGGATGGACTCCTTGCTTGCATTTTTTCCTGGACTGCAGGTGCAAAATCAGTGTGTCCATGGTCTCTTTCTTTGCATATTGTCGGGCATTTGAAAACTTTAAAGATCTGCGCTTCTCTGTTCTTTGCAGGTGTTAAAGGGGGATATTCGGCCAGCCATAGAGACTCACGAAATGCTTTATCAAGTCACCAAAAAACACAATTTCCTCCCTGAGGTACGGTATATCCTCTTTTCAGCTGTCTGTCTGAAACTGTTTGAATGTGTCAACGTGCATTGTTTACAAACTATCCCTGGCTTTGCTCTGCCTCCCCAACTTTCTCTCTTGTGTATCTTCTTGTCAGGCATTTACCACTGATTTCAGGGTTCACTGGGCCCAACATCCCCTACGGCCAGAGTTTGCAGAAAGCACCTACTTTCTTTATAAGGTATAAATATGCGATCGGGTTTTCAGCCTTCTTCCTTGGCACTAATCATCCAGCAAATGTAATCTGTATTGCGTGATGTGATGGGATTTGAGTGGTTCAAGTGATTTTTCAGTCAGAAAATTGTATGACTTTTCTTTTTTATGACACAAGACATGTTTAGGACATCCCCGTACAGTTATTGTCATAGTCCTTTTCATACTCCTATCATGTTGTGTTGTTTTGAGGCACATAAAATGGGTTTGGACAACATGTTTATTATAGAATGAACATTTTGGGGTGAGCTATCCCTTTAACGGCGTGTTTCCTTTGTTTTCAAAGGCCACCAAAGATCCTTATTATCTGGAGGCGGGGCGGACCATTCTGGAGAATCTGAACCGCTTTGCTCGAGTTCCCTGTGGCTTTGCTGCTATGAAGGACGTGAGGACAGGGAGTCACGAGGACCGGTAAGCATGTTGCTTACGCATGTTGTTTGAGAGATGGTTTATTGGTAATGGTGTTATACAGTTTGACTTTGTAAAAGGAGCACTTATGAGTAAATAGAGGGAATTTGAGTAAATATAGGCGTTACATAACTGAGAGTTTTGTGGTCTCAACAGGCTGACTCATAGCATATATCTCTTTCAGCATGGACTCTTTCTTCCTGGCGGAGATGTTTAAGTACCTGTTCTTGCTGTTTGCTGAAGAGGAGGATTTGCCTTTTAATGTGGAAGACTACATCTTTACAACGGAAGCGCACCTGCTCCCTCTCTCTCTGTCTACTGCCTTGAACTCTACGCCCCCTGTGGTTAACAATATGGTATTGCACCTCAGCATCATCAGAGTTCTGTGTACCTCTCTAGGTTTTTACTATAACACTAGTCAGTGTTGAGTTTAATATGAGGAGCTCTTTAGAGAACAGCTCTGTTTCTGAGATTTATTTGTATTCCGAGATTTTATTGGTGTGCTGCTTTCTCAAGTTTTATGTTTTTCTGCCACCCCAGGCTGAAAAGGGTCTTGATGACTCAAATTTTGAGTGGACTTGCCCCAACACCCACCTTCTCTTTCCTGACCCTGCCTTCCCACGCAATTTTCGTGAACCAATCAGGAGTGCTGTAGATAAGAGCTCTCCACGCCCGGCGCTCCAACGGTGAGAAAATTTGACCATCTGGACTGTGTTTTTGTAGCGTGTTACATATTCAATAGCGATCGCTAAGACAATCTTTTTATTTTAGAGATTTCAACATCATTTTGTTTTTGTCTCTCTCTCTACCGCAGAGAGCCTGGTATGGGCCATCCTCCATTGAGGGCTCAGGACTTCATGGCCAATAATCCAGAACACCTGGAGCTGCTGAGACGGATGGGTGTGAGTCTTATTCACCTGAAGGATGGTAGAGTGCAACTCGTTCAACACGCAACACAGGTAACGCACAGATCACGGAAGGCCTCTTTTAGCACTTTGAAGACCCAGTACGTTTTTTTTATGTTTACCAACATTCGTATGGCATTTAAATGTGTGACAGACTGTACATAAATTAAACTGAAAACATGCCTCAAGTAGACCTAATTTACTTGGTTGGCCTGTTATAATCCAAAAGAAACGCCATCCCATATCTCTCTCCCTCCGCAGGCTGTGAGTGCAGTTGCTGCAGAGGACGGCATGCGTTTCATGCAGGAGATGATGGAGCTTTCCAGCCAGCAGCAGAAAGAGCAGCTTCCTCCACGAGCTGTTCAGATTGTGTCACACCCTTTTTTTGGTAGAGTGGTACTGACCGCAGGCCCCGCGCAGTTCGGAGTAGATCTTTTCAAAAGCAGCTCTGGGGTGAGTCTGATAACTGTGACCTTGACCTTTGTTGTATCCATGTTCTTTCTGATTTGTTTTTGCTGAAGGGTGTGAATATTAGTCATGCTGTATTCTGTATTCCGTTCTCATCTCTCTTTGCTCTCCCTCAGGTGCGTGGGTTTGTAACCGTAGCCGAGCCCTACAACGGCTGCTCTCCGTTGACTAACGGTGAGATTGTGGCTGGCCGGATTGCTCTGCTGCAGAGGGGCCAGTGCATGTTTGCAGAGAAGGCCAGACATATTCAGAAAGCTGGGGCCATAGGAGGCATTGTCATCGGTGAGAAACGTTACCACCAATTCATCAAAATATCTCAGTTTTGCTGATTCTCTTATGAATGTGCTAAGGAGAGCTAAACCTTTTTTGTTGCTGTTTAATGTTTGGTCGTGTATAATACAAAGAATTTTCCTTAATAGTATTTTTCTCTTGTTTGATTATTTTTGTTTAGATGATAATGAGGGCAGCAGCAGTGACACTGCTCCATTATTTCAGATGGCAGGAGATGGGCGGAACACTGATGATGTTACTTTGCCACTCCTCTTCCTGTTCCACAAAGAAGGCAACATCCTTTTGGAGGCTATGAAGGAATACAGGGAGGTGGAGGTGCTGCTTAGTGATAAAGCAAGAGACAGAGGTGAGACACCTCCTAAGACAAAGCAGAAGAATGAGAGAGTACTTAATACAATATTGCTCAATTATTATTATAATTTTTTATATTAAGATAAAACTTGAGAAAATAGTGAGAGGTTGTGCATGTTGCTCCTTCTGTTTTCATTTTAGTCTTATTCTACCTTCCCTCTGTATTCGTGACTGTCCTTTTCCAATGCTTTTCTTATTTCCTTCCTTTCTTGAATGAGCAGAAGCCATTTTTAAAGGGAAAGCCCTCCCGGGCACCCTCTTGGATGGCAGTAAGTACCTCTCCTCCTTGGATTTCCCTTTGTGCATCAAACCCACTTAAAAGATGCTTTGTTTATAATAAAGCTAATACAGCTTTTGCTTGGTATATTAGGTTTAGATTTTATGCAACCACCATTTACTCAACCTCCCTCCTTTCATCATAGGTACAGATGCCGCAGAGGAAGAGGACTGCTCCATGGAGGAGAAAGACCACAGTTCTGACTCCTCTGAACCTCTTGACCAATCACAAGTCATTTCTCAGGAACAGGCAGTGGAAGGGCAGGAAAGTAGGGCGGGGCCTGTGGAGGGCGGGGCCAGCAGTCATTTGGACGTAGGGGAGGAGCCTTCAGAGGATGAGGACTCAAGTAGCTCGGTGGACACGCTTATGGCTGATTGGCAGGAGGACTTGGAAGCCTTTAAGCAAATGGAGAAGGATGAGCTTTGACATTCCCATTCGTCTCCTTTATAAGACAGTATGTCCCAGCCATAGCCAGACTGAGGAATCAGTTCTGCCATATATGGAAAATATATCGGACAGGTGTGATTATGAGCATTGGCTCAAAGAGCTCATTTTCTACAGCCGGTTCTCAGGGTTTATTCGTGATTTTTCTCTGATTCAACCTGTTAACTTTAACAGAAGAAGAACATTTTATTTTTGGTCTGATTGCACCCACACATTACCTCTTCTCTCTCTCTCTCCGCCAAAACGGATCGGTCCAGTTTTTGTCTTCCCTCTCACAAATGGATTGCCTGTAATTGATGCACAGGTTTAAATCAACAGTGATTCATTATCTGAAGGACTGATTAATTTAATGTCTGGTTTAACTGTGATGAATTGCTTTTTGCAAAAGGATTAATGCTTGGTTTTCTCATTTTGTAGGGTCTTAATCGGCCATAAAAAAGGAAATAAGACCTTTAAGGAATGATACAAGTATAGGTGTATGTTTGAATGTTTGTATGTATGTTAATTACTTTTGATTAGTAAGAAAATCAGCCTGGTCTTGTTAAATGGAATTTACAATCCGAAAAAACTGCAGCTTCAAACTTTCCATATTAAAGTATTTAATGGTCTTACACATTCAATCCAGAAAGGGTCTACCTTTGACAGATATGATAAGGTCTGTCTTGTAAGGAAAAACATTTAAGGACCAGAGATGACAAGTGCACGTCAGTGACAGATTTGTTTTCCAAGAGTAGAGACACGCGATCATTTCTAAAGGTCCGCCAGGGGGCGCAAATTGACTGGAACATCGTGCCTTGGGGGCACGAAACGTGAAAAGCTCAATAAAATTGATGAATAATTTTAATATGGTTGTGAATAAGCCTCATGTTTTACTGGGTGAATGATGATTCAGTGAAAGCTCTAAAGATAAACATAGGAACAACGAGCCGGTCTATATTCAGACGCTGTTTAACAAATCTAGCTTTTGTGTTATTTTGTGTATTAATGATGAATATTTTTCATATTACATTTTTTATTTAGGTTGTTGCATATAAATGCGGTCACACACAAATATGATTTTCTTTTCCTATTCAAAACTTTCAACATTTGAATACAAAAGCTACGTATAATGAATATACGATAGTAAATGTTATTTTATGATATATGTGATGCACGTATATTGTTTATACATAATCGTACAAAAAGATTAATATAAAAAATATAGAGAATAAATGATGTATAAAATATAATTGTACTAACAATAAAAATATCATATCTCACTAATTAGCGTTATTTTTAAAGCACAGATAGACATGCAACCGGGGTGATGTTTTAGGTCAATTTGACTAGTTCCTCCCCTCTTACGTCCAGGCATGTGGTTGGTTTAACACACGCGCTTTAGCAAGATGGCTGCACTTCTTCGAGCAAATCAGGAGTGCGCGCTGTGAAGCAGCGGTCCACATCACTGGAGCCAGCGCTTGGCTTAATCCCGTCCGCCAGTGGATCAAGCGGGGCGCGTCTGTAAAGTGAGTGTTTTTACCGATGCTTTTCAACAGGATATATCGCGTGGATTAAGGTTGGGGCTGATGTTGATTCTTAAATGCGAACCGCTGTCTTTTTTGTTGCTGGTGTCTGTGGCAATTGCGTTCCTGGTTTTGCTTCTGCCCGACTGGTTCTCTTTTGCATGCTCAGTTTGAGCTGATCTGGGAGCAGATTCTGGGCTGTCTGGTGCCGTGGGCTCCGTAATAAAACAAAGAGAACCGTTTGGTTATTAATGCACGCGTAATGATCAGAGCATTTTGGGGTGTCCAAAATCGTATTCAGTTTCGCAGCTCGCTGGGTTTTCCATTGAAACAGCGCATAGCTCAGCGATAGACAAGATGGATATGTTGCAGTGGCTGGTTTGTTTGACATTTCTGTCATGTTTCGTGGGAATTTATTGATTGAACTCTAGATTTGCAACGTTCATATTTTAACCCAGACGCCGACGTGGAAGCTATGAAAACAAAAAGACACCTGGTTTGCACGCACGCACGCACGCACGCACACACAACTGTCCTGCGGGCAGACAATGCGCGCTCTGTGTCTATTGCTGCGCAGATGGACGCAGCTGTGTATGTCGTTCTGTCACTGATTTTTAAATGCTGTATTTTAACTCTATCGCGCGCGCGTTTAATCCAAGACGTGCGTGCGTGTGTGTGTGTGCGTGTGCGTGTGTGTGTGTGTGTGTGCGTGCGTGCGCGCGTGTTCCGTCTGTAAGGAAGCAAGGGATGCACAGCCGGATCTGTACATCTCGCTTTCGTCCGTCTGACTCCTCCATCTGTCTCTCTCGCATCCATGATGCGCTGCGCACATATGGCTTTTGTTCTGGTGACTGAAGAGGCTAAAGGGCTATTATTTGCGACTGTACATCCTGTTTTAGGTCTCTGCAAGCAAAGCTGTGCTTGTTTGATCAGTTTCTCACGCTGGATTCATGGAACTTACGAAAAGGTACCCAGTTAGCTCATGGGGCTATGATGCAATGTCAGGGTGACATCACTCAGAGAGGCGGTTACCATAGTTACGGGAGTTGTACTGTAAGTGACAGGTTCTTGTGGCAGTGTTGGAGCACCCTGTGTTTCTGAGGAACGACTTGTGTCCATTAATTTGTGAACTTGACGTAGGTAACATGGTGATGTGATGCAGACAATCTGATCTGGATGATTCTTGGGTAGTAATGATGTGGTTAAAGGGAAATTCTGTCGTGTCAATTGTGTCTGACTGGCTTTCCTCATTGGAATACAAAAGATGATTATTAGAGTTCATACTGCAACATTGATAATGGAAGGAGATGGATGCTGTTAAAATAAAAAGTATTATGGTGTGATATATCTAATTTCTTTTAAAGCCGTATATGATACACTTATATGTAAGAAATAAATACTCCTTATTTGATTTTCTTTCTTTATCAACATTTACCATCACGTTGTTCTTGTTCCAAACCCACATGGCTTTCTTTTTCTGTGTAACATTAAGACAAAACATTAAGAATAATGTCCATACTGAATTTTTCCATAACATCAAAGTAAGCGATGACTCCATGAGTCCAACATTCTGCCTAACCAAAATCCCTGTAAGGAAAGTCTCCTCACTCTGTGGCATGTTTGCAACGCCTCCGGGCAATTTTAGTCATACAAGACCAAGTCCTTCCTTACTTAAAACGAGGAAAGGCCTCATTTTTTAAATCATTTGCTAAGAAGGTCACAGTAAAGCAAACTACAGATGATAAAATCTGACATCAGTTTCTTTCCTAAACTGAAATTGGGCAAAAACACTATTTCCACTTTCCAAGTACTGGATACTGTAGTCTTTAACGATTTATGATTGGTTATTTTACTGGAAGGCGGGACTTTGTTTGCCATAGCAGCCATACTCATTGCACTTTCCCCCTTTCAGAGTAATTGAACAGTGTGTTGTTAATATCTGTATTCTTTGACCTAACATCATCCTCTTTGTGTTCTTTGGAAGATTTATAAAGACAGAATATTCACTGTTGTTTGAGGGTTTTTGAGGCTACCACAGGAATAGTTTACAAAAATTGGAGTGTCATAGAGATTACTTATTGTTTAGGCCAACCCAGACAGAATCCCTCGACAGAAATCCTATCAGATTTTTTTCCCATATACTTGTGATTAACAAAGGTTTATGATACTTACACATTTTGTCTATTAAGATTAGGTTTAGATAACACAGTGCTATTTTTGAAGCCTGAATACAATCACCAGAAGTAAAAAGCTAACATAAAGACTTCAATGGGGTTGCTCGGAATTAAAGGCAGGGTGGATGATCCTGTCCAGAATTTTTTTTCATGTTGTTTGGAAATCTCTTAACATCATAATAGCAATCATATAGTTGTCAAATAATATTTGTATTATTATATATCATCTGTGAAAGGCGTAGGACCAAAAAACTTTCGCCCAATCAAAATGTTCTGGCCAGACGCTGTGACTGGTCATGTGTACATTTTCAGCCAACGTATTTTGCATACCACTGCGCACCCTGTTCACGCAGACATCATTACTTTCCTGCGGAACCGATGACAAGTAAATCTAAAAACGATACAGACGAAAAAACATCTGGATCATGAGATAGGAAAAACTCGAAGTGTTCAGCTTTTACACGATGGAGACAGCTCCCTGCCGGAGGGTCTGAAAGACGAGACCATGGTTGCTCTCTTTCTTTTTGACAGGTATGTACATGCTTCGAGAAGAATTTAATGGATTTAGTTTGTAATGCAGACATATGTAAACGCCACATCCCTGTGCTCTGCAAAGGAATGACAAACTTCTATCTCAGCTCTGTATACGTTGGTAGGCTTTATGAGATCAGTTTTTTGGAACAGGTCTTCAACTTGCTTCTGGGTTTTGCGTACTACGTAATCTCTGCGATACTCTATAACCCTGGTCTGAATTATTAACACTGCCGGTAGAAATGCACTATAATGGTCCTAATGTGCCCATTTGTTATGCCCTGCCTACAAGAGATGCAGTCAACCACAGGGAAAGTTCATAGTTCCGAGGTGATTTTCACGTCACGCTTTTGTTCCACGGGGTGAGGTCAGGCTAAAGTGTGCGTGCTAACTGCCGATTGCTGTCCTGATATTATGAAACAAATAAAAATAGAACAGACTTCTGTCAAACATGGATGTGTCTCAGCATCAGGGTGGCGTCTCACGGACATACTGAAACAAGTGCACACAATCATTAAAATGTCTAAATAACAATTAATGTTTTTTTAAACATTATTCAAATTTTGCTGAATTAGTAGACATTTTGCGAAGGGATGTAAATGAGTTTCCCACATTGGGACATTCAGATGCTCATTAGAGAGACTATGAAGCCGCGTGTGTATTTACAGGAAACAGGCAGACCAATTATCTTGCAGCAGACATAGAATTAGTATATAATAGATGTCTTTTCTAATTTGAAATGAATATTTATAGGCAGATTTAGGAAGCGCCTGATAGCTTAATAGAGATGGATACAGAAAAATACAGACCTGACCCCAGAGCTTATTTCAACGAATCTGTAGCTCTGCGTGTGCAGGAACCCATTAGTTACTCTTTCAAAGCCACAAACCACTAAAAGTTCAGTTTTAGCATAAAAGATGTTAGTCATTTGCCCCCTTCCGACAGTCGTGACAGGCGCACACGTACAGTACAGTAGTAGGCGAATGGCACAAATCATTTGCCTTGAGATGAAGTCACTGTTTAAGTCAGTCAGATACAGGCACGGTTGAGACATCCTTGGGTGGTACGACGTGACAAGACGTCGGCTGGAGATATCAATTGTGTTTACTGATTACAAGTAGGTTTTTATACACTGTATTGGCCTCATGTTTTTTTATTCTGGCCTTTGTGCTGCTGTGTGTAATTTTAAATGTTAAAACACGTTGTTCTAGTTTAATCTGTAGAGACAACACTAAGTAAACCATGTTGATTTTCCTGGAAAGTAAAAACTTTTTTAGTTTTCTGTGGTTGAACTGATGTTGCTGTGTTTGGCCTCTTAGACAGACAATGAGGATATCATTAGCATTTTATGACACACAACGCACCAGGTGATGTCAGTATCAAATGTCATTGGTTCTTGTGTGTGACTCATCTGGGCAGGTAATCAAAATTTGAGTTGCTTATTTGGGTAAATTTGTCTGCTGAATGATGTTTTCTCGCTTCTTTTTTAGACTTGCACCTTTAACTCTCCTAAATCTCTCTGTCTCTCTGTCTCTCTGTCTCTCTGTCTCTCTGTCTCTCTGTCTCTCTCTCTCTCTCTCTCTCTCTCTCTCTCTCTCTCTCTCTCTCTCTCTCTCTCCTCATAGTTAGAGAGTTCCCTACTTAAACAGTCGAGCTATTCTTTCAACAGCTCTCCGCCCCCAAACTGCCACTCACTACATATAACAGAACGAATTAAAGCGAAAGAGAGTTTAGTCTTAGGATAGCTGAGACAACACCGAGGAGTATACTGTGGGATTCTGATGATCTGTTTAAACAGGGACGGCGGTGCGGGTAAGTAAGTATTACATCGAGTGCCTGCTGACCTGTTTGCTTTGTCACAGGTGGTGATGAATGAATGTGTCTCTCCGGTTCCTCCAAGCGCAGGTCCGGATTGTGCCATCCCTTGTGGTGCTTTCTTCCCATGATTCTCCTTCTCTTCCAATGAGCCTGTTTTTCAGGGGGAGCGGTATAGCAAAGACAGCTCTCAGCCTGCGGCTTGTTTGAGGATGTGTGTTTGCAAGTGTTTATGTGAAGGATGGGTGTGATGCTATCTAGCTCCGCTGATGTTTAGAAAAGTAGGTTATTCATTTATGTCCTCGCACATTAATCTGATTTTTACTGTTCGTCTGAATGTAGGTTGAGCAGGCGTTATA
Source organism: Barbatula barbatula (assembly GCF_947034865.1). Taxonomy (NCBI): domain Eukaryota; kingdom Metazoa; phylum Chordata; class Actinopteri; order Cypriniformes; family Nemacheilidae; genus Barbatula; species Barbatula barbatula. Next base: position 17,976,262 of record NC_136774.1, read on the forward strand.
AAAATGTGTGTTTCTGAATGACTAGAGAACGAAAGCGTGCATATTTAAGATAAACGTTTGCTTTTACTTGCTTAAGACAGGTCCGTAGCCAGCCAGTTGAAAGGGGAGGTTCTTTTTTTCAGAAAGTGGACCTTTTTGCAGTTTTTCTCCTCCTTTTGTATTTAATTATGAGGTTCAAATACTTCATTTTGGTGACCTTTTATGCACTAATTTCTGCGGGATTAGAAAAATATTTATTGCAATATAAACAAATTGCTAACTGTAACACTTTTGTCAGTCCATACACAGTTCATAAGTTCAAAGACCACACTAACAACAGAATAGATACCTTGAACTTTACTGAAATATTAATAATAATTCTTCTCATCGTCATTTCTTGACTCTCTGTCAATGCCTCTTTCCTATGTTTTATTATTATAATTACGCTACGTTTATATGGCTATTATATTGTAGACCAGGGGTCCCCAAACTTTTTTCTGCAAGGGCCACATAATTCTCCCTGTCTTTAATGGGGGGCCGGGTCGGTTTGTACTACCGGAGGTACTACTTGATTATTGTGGAGATTTAATTATGATTTGAAATGTATTTATTAAGCCTCCTAATGGTATAATAGTTTATTAATAGTTAATAGTTTAGTGCTACTCAAATTCAAACCATTTTCTTATGCATATTAATTAACTTTTCTTTCACAACCGCTTGGCCATTTTGTCATCTCTTTGAAATTTTCTGATGGTTCGGGCGTCAGTTCTATCGCAATGGTACGTTATGAATTTAACAAATTATTAGGCTATGTGAGTTACTTAGAGAAATTTGGGTCTGAAAGCCAATATTCTGATGCTCGCTCACGGCCCTACTAGAGCAAGCTCCTGATGGGTTAACGCTGATTTTTCAACTCGGCGAATCACGCGAACGCTCAATTCACATCATTCGCACGAATCGCGCCGCAAGTAGGTCATCGCATCTTTGCATTGACTTAACATGTAAATCACTCACGCTTAACGCTTCATTCGCGTTTGGGTGTGAACACACTATAAGGCATTGTTCAGAGGGCCGGTCCAAATCTGTGGGCGGGCCACATTCATATATATATATATATATATATATATATATATATATATATATATATATATATATATATATATATATATATATATATATATATATATATAACCCCTCCCCCCGCATCATTCAGAGGCGATGCTTCTTCACGTTGCTTTGAAAAGTGTATTGCGAGAACTCTCTCTGTCTTGCGCACGCACACACACGTGTCCTGCAATAATAATCATATTAATTTGAAACAGCAACCCAGAAATTTGTCACACGCATTGATTAAAACAATGATGACAATAATCACATGAAAAAAAACAACTTACATTCTGGACCTTTGGCAGTGAGGGGGGGTTCGTTCGAACCACCCGAACCCCCCCTGCCTACGGGCTTGTAAGACGTATCCTATTGACACACATTTCAGATCTGGACGCCGGTGACTGTCCCATGACACTCACATGAGCTGTGTAGAAACACAAACACACGTATGCTGGCACTGATCTAGGTACGCTCACAGCTTTCGTGAAACACAGACGTAACCGGCCAATCTGCATTAGAGTAAGTATACCAGATGCAAGTGCCCAGATGGCTTCGTGTTTATGTCTGTCATAAGAGGTGTGAAGAGACTTTGCCTGTTAGGTTCCTGTAGCTCAGTTTCGAAGGGCATGAAGCCAACAATGGCAAGGTCAGAGAGCACGCAAACTTATAAAATGTAAACACTGAGTGCACTTAAGGTCACGTTGGCAAAAAACATTTGTCACATGTGACAGTGTATGCTGAGGAATACATAAAAATTTAATTCCATGCAGTGAGGGGGATTTCCACTCAAATATCAACCTTAACATGGCAAAATAAAGGTTTGACAGTTTTTCACGTCACTGATAGCTTAGATGTTGTTTGAATACCCATGTCAGGTTATTTTTAAAGCATGATTTTTCATTTAAGTGCCACTTTCAGAATGTTCACGCATTTTAATTCCCAGATATCCTACACACAGTGCGCTTTTTGGTCACATCCAAACCATGTGTATATTTCCCTCAACTTCCCTCAAGATCCAGTGTATTAAATTCAGCGGCATCTATTGGTGAGGTTGCAATTTGCAACCAACGTCTCACTCCACCCCTCCCTTTCAAAGCACTACGGTGGCTGACATAGGACTAAGATGTTGTCACGTTTTGGCTTCATTGCCGAAGGAGATAAGGTTTTTATGAAACAAACTCAGATTGTCCGTTTAGGGCTCCTGTAGAAATAATTTTGCCATTTCCATATAAGGGGACCCCTTAGTCTGTAGATAGTAGATAGTAGGTCATTCCAAGGAAATAAAAACAACGCTTCATTGTGTAAGGTCTTTATACACTTCTGAAGACATAGTTATGTATATTATATTGCATTTCTGTCAACAGATCCCTTCAAAAAAGAACCTTCAATTGATTTTGAACACTTATAAGTGATTGTGTAGAGAGGATAAACAAATAAAAATGTTAAATCGTTATTATAAATGGAATAGATGCCTCTCTTTTCACTCGATTTCGCATGTACATTTTTTTAACAGATTTAGAAGTCATAAACATCTTGTTTGCACAAGACCAGCAGCAGAGTGTGGTCAGGCTCATGTGTCACACATACTGTACGCACCCGCGTTTGCACACTTTTCCTTCGCCCGTACACCTGGTGCTTTGTCCCGCACCCCGTGCTGCTGAAGGCAGAGCTTTAGTTGTAAACACTGCCCCTCCTGTCAACTTCAAACGAGGAGAAGAGAGGAGGAGTCGCCGCCCGCTCTTTTGATGTTCTTCTGCTTTGTCCTCTCTCATTTTCTCTCCCTCATTTGCTCTGGTCTTCTCGCCTGTGTGAGTTAGATATGAGAACGTTGTCATCTCTGTCACTGTTCACCTTTACACATGAAAGCCATTAAATTGCAGGAAAATTGCTGGATTACCTTGTCTAGGAAATGTAGCACGTTGTTGGCGTGCACATGAAACAGCTTTCTGTCTTATCTGCATTGCTGCTTTTTACGCTTGCACCAAAATGGTGTTAAAAATGTATGATTGTAATTTGGTGAAATAGGGTATATTTTATAGTAAAATAATGTCTAACGGTAATGCTTCATTATCTGTTTGAGTGGAGGGATCCTCTTTCATTTTGGCATCTGTCTTATTTAACATCTTTTTTATTTACCATGTAGGCAATAGCCAGTTTCGATTGTCGAAAAGCTGGAAAACCTGCTTTGGCAATTTACCGACATTTTGATATTAAGTCTGTTCACCTTCACACATACATGTCAACAGAACAATGCTGTTAAATTGACAGAAAAGGACATGTGTGTTGTGCCGCTAACTGCTCCTGAATTATCTTGACTGTCTCTCTTATGTTGCCCCTGGCTCTGGTTCAGTTCAGAGATGTGTTCGACAAAGGTCATTCGTAGGTAATGGTGAAAACAAGAAATCCTTAAGGCTTCTGGCTTTGAGAGAAAGCATGCCTGGATCTGTTTCTGCTCACCTCGATTGTGTTTTCTTTTTCTGATGTCTTTGTGATCGGTAGGACGTAACAGCTATGCAGCCGAGAGTGTTAAGACGTTAACTGCCTGGCCAACATTATACAGGAGGATTTTGAACCTGTCCATTAGACCATCAATTAAGACCTTGTTAAATATGTTCTCTCTTTTTCTCTCAGGTGAAATGGTGAGAGGGGGGTAGGAGTGAGGCCATGGGCTGCACCTCAGCTAAGCAGGTGTCGGCTGTGCCCACCGACGAAGAGGGCCGAAGCAAAGCTTACAGCAACGGAGATCTCTTCAGTGGTCAGTGTCACACAAACACGCAAGATCATATCCTCTTATTTCTGAATAATTTGGCTACTTTAATATTGCCTTTTTATTTATACAGGCCCATGCAATTGAATGCAAGGCAATAAGAACATGGGCATGTTGGTTCAACACAGTTAAATCGTGAAAATTAAACTAAATGACTGTTCAGAGTTGGTGCACCGGTTACCCTTCAAGTAACAGTTAAACATTTCTGTCATTGTCTACTCAAATTCATGCTGTTCTTCATCAATACAGTTATCTGTTTACATTTCTTCAGTTTTGATGTTACTCAGCTGAGCTTTTATGGGATTTTAGCTTCCACAGAGTCTTTGTTTGCATGCACTATACCATAAATATAAATCTATAAAACACTGAGGGAAACCCAACATGTGTCTTTCTTCTTTTACTGCCGATTTGCTACGTGCTGATAAATCCCACCAATCAGATGTAGATCTTCTGTCAGCACATCACAGTCTTTTTAGTGGTAACAGGCAGGGAAATCAGGGCAGAGATCAGACTGATTTCCGTGGGAAGCTTTGAAAATTAAATTTCTCCCTGGACTTTTAGTGATAGTTGAGTCAATTGGTCCGCTTGACTGTTTTCTTTGAGTCAGTATTTTTGGCTACCTTCCCAGTTATATGAACTAAACGTATGTTGAGACACTAACACTAAACATGGTTGCTTAACTTTTCATACATTAAAACTACTGGTGTAGATTTGGCCTCATTCTTTGCACAGTAGGTGATGGCAAACAATATAGCGCTCGGGTACCAATGACTTACAACTTAATACTACGTCACTACTGTAATGCACTTATTCTTATTGTGCATACTGTAATGCAGTGACTGAGTAATGTTATTTTCCTTTTTTCAAGAGAAAGCATCCTTTTTGTATGTTTGTTCATTTGAGGAGCTATTCGAAATTGATTCTAGTTTTTTTTACTGCTGGCCAACCTTGTGCTTGCATGCTTAAATGTAATGGTTCACTAAATCGTTTACTCATCATGTCAGTTGTCATTTCATGAAAAATGTTGTTAAACAAAAACCGTTGGTCCCAATTGACTTCTATTGTATGGACACAAAACCAATGCAAGTCCATGGGTACCAACGGTTTTCAGTTACAAACATTCTTCAAAATATCTTCTCTTGTGTTCTGCAGAAGAAAGAGATTCATACAGGTTTTGAAATGACAAGAGGGCGTGTAAATAATGTTTCATTTTGAAGGTGAATTACCTTTCAAGCTAAATGTAATGGGCTTCATCAGTGATGTCTGTCGTCATTTTTGTTTTTTGTTGTTCATGTAGACTGGATATTTGAGATTGCATCAAATAGTTGTTTGTCATAACTAAGAAAGGGATCTTAGTTATAGGATCTTAGTTTAGAAAAGGATCTTAGTTATCGGCAAAACATTTTTGTAATCGTTCGAGAGTTTTCATATACTTTAAGCAGAAACGTGTTAACAGTCACACAGACAGTAGTTAACGTTGTTCATATACGCCCATGCTGTGAGAAACATTTTACAATGTTTTGGCAAACTAAATTCATTCCGAGTATTCTTGGATGCATCCGGGGACTAATTCTGATGCCTTTGCCTATGTAAAGACTGTCAGCTACATCTGTGCCAACTAGCGTGTGTGTGTTTGAGAGGATAACATTATCAGCTGGAGTGAGTGACTCATGCCTGCGAGTGTGTGCTGTAAATTTTATGTTTGTGACGCTGTAAATATGTTTTAAAGGGTTTAGATAACAGCAACACTTAGTGAGTGATGTGTAAAAAAGTGACAGAGATTATGGAAGATTAAGATTAAGCAGCAAAACAGCAGAAAATCCATAGGAAACACCCAATGACCAGCCACAGGAGGCGGTTGCCTACCCTCTCTCTCTTGCTCTCTCTCGCTCTCTCTTCCTGCCATGTTCTTTTCTCTGTCTCTAAGGATTCAGAGCATGCGAGATGGAGGGGAATGGTCTGATAACCAGAGAAAATGATTGACGTGGGATTAGAGACTCCTTCTCCCTCCTCTGACATTTTCCCTCCCTTTTGCATATGTGTCGTTCTTCTTATGGCCACACTTTCCTCGTTTCCTTCCTTTCTTCATAGCAGGCCATCTCCCTTCCACCCCGCTACCTGCTTTCCGCAACCTTCCCTTTACCAAAGCCGTTCACACAAGGTTGGTTATGTTAGAAATAGCAAAGGGTTAGAATGTGTGGCCCCCTTAATGTAGCAAAGGGCACATTTGGGTGATCCGAGTACTGCAGAATTGAGAAAAACTGGTTGAAACTTTCAAGATTGTCTAACTGTATTCAAATGTTTTTCTGGTTAATGTGCAAATATTCAAATATTGTCTGGGAATAATGTGCGGCAAAATTGCCTTTGGGATGAAATTATAATTATAATTTTGTGATATATTTTCTCATCTTGTAAGATTTTCCGACTTCTGTTCCTCTGATTCTTTCATTCTGTGTTCCATGTGTGACTTGTAGAATCATGTGACGGACCAAATGCACAGAATAATCTTCTATGAATGCACAACAATGTCAGATTGAGTGTTATATTCAGCAGATAGCAAGAGAAGCGATGGAGCAGTGACCTGGTTGATGTGGATTTCTGCCTCTGTCTGTCTGTCTGTCTTTCGATGTGTCTCGCTTTCGTTTTCTCTCTTTCTGCTGACAACCCGATGTCCTTCTTACCATTGCCCTTCCTGGCTGTCAGTCAAACAGCTCTATCAATAGAACAGAGGGGGCAAAGCTCTTGCCTCGCTCTCTCTCGAACTGTGAGATCTCACCCTGACTTGATTAGTGCCAACAGACTGTTTACTAGTCAAAGTGTGTCAGTGTTCAGGCAGCAAGTGTGTGTTTGTGTGTCTTCATCTGTGATTCAGCGCTTAGTCAATTCACACACACACACACACACACACAAACACAATCTCCTGCACACACAATGACAGGATAGGCCGAGGTGCCCTAAAACAAACAAGCGGGCCAGCAGGCAGAGAATATGCTCTGATTACATGCAATCTGAAGTGAGCTGTGTGTATGCTGCCTGCCAGTCTAAGAGGGTGTTCAAACTGACAATTTGCTGTGAAAAAGCAATGGAGATCAATGATTTTCAATTACATTTGGTGATTTTGGGTGAGTTGGAGGTGCAATGTGATGTGAATGTTTAGTGATGTGACAAAGTGGAGAGGTTTCTTTATGCACATGTGCAATGATGCAATTCGAGGTCAACCAATAGCAGTCATTGACCTTGAAATGCATGTGATCCCCCACCTTTGATTTACTGTAGTTTAGTCTGGGCAAAATGGAGAATTTCATGTCAGTTTGAGTAATTTCACAGTAATATGTCATTTGCATCAACATATATGAAATTGATGTTTTTAAGCAATGAACAGTGAATGAATCAGTTTGTGTGTTTCGTGGGTTTTAAACCTATGAGCTACAGTATCTCTGAGCCAAAGTGATTTGTCTCTACCGAGATATGCTAATAAAACATTTATGTTAGGAAAAACAGTCATGATTTAAATTTTGCTAAAATAAAAAATGCTAAAGGTTTTCTATGATTTTTAGGGGAAGGGTTAGGCGATAAAATACACAGTTAGTACAGTATAAAAAACATTACGCCTATGGACTGTCCCCACGGAGATAAAAAAAGGAAGTTTGTGATCCTAGCCACCGTTCACAAGACAACTGTTTAGCTAATGTTTTGAACAGCAACACGGTTCTGTAGAGCCACCGATCATCTCTATGACACTCTGTAGTCTTTACTTTAAAGTTATAGCTGCAAATGTTACTGTTTCAGTGACTGATCTTGAACCAGACGTGTGACATCAGTCTTGTTTCTCTAGGCAACTTGAAATGCACCGCTGCCGTCTGCTTTTCATAATCAACTTCTCGGTCGCTTATAAATTCAGACAGTCGTGGGATGTTGGCTTATTTCCAGAATGGATGTTTCTTCATGGTTCCCATGTAACATACAGTATAACGTCCACTAACACGCGATAACATATGACCGGCCGCAGATTACAGTACAAAATTATTAGCTCTTGATGTTTGTTTTAACTTCCCTTCCGTTTTAGTCATTTTCCTCCTGTTTTCCTTCAAGATTTCAGTCATGTAATTTATCAAATGAACTAAAGACCTTTTCTTTGCAATTAAATGCCATTTAGCCAAGTCACCGTAGAAGCTGGGAACTCTTATTTGGGTGATTTCTTTTCAGACGATGTTGCTGGAATACTAATCAAAAACACTAGCTAAACACTGTGTTTTTTTGCTCCGCTGGAATCAGCTTTTGGCTTCGTAACCTTCCCCTGTTCTGCGATAGTGTTCCACCTACTATCAAAGAGAGAGCGCGAGAGATTGACAAACTCACCTCTCCTGCTGTAGACTCGCCGTGTTCACAGACACCCACTATAGAATAGCTTCAGGGCAAAGCTTCTCCACACTGATTCTAAAAGTAAAGCTGCCCACTCATGTTCCACAGACATGCCACTCACAGCACTGAACACATCAGAAATCCAGCCAGAAGGTAAAAGTGTGGGGTGATGGAGTTGTGTACCCGTCGTGTCGTCCGATTTGAATCGTTTAAGCCGAGGAAGCAGCCAGATCGCTAAATTACCTGGTGGACAAAAAGCATCATGTCAAAAACGCAAGGATATATGTGAGTGTATGGGAGCCAATACCTAGTAATTTGCATTGGACATGACACTAGGGGAAGAAATTATTATTCATTTTTTCTATTACAATTTAAAGTTCACACAAAATGTTTTATTCTGTCATAATTCACTCGCCCTCTTGTCATTTTTTTTTCTTGTCTTGTATTGACGTTCTTAGTTCTGCCGAACACAAAAATATATTTTGAAGAATGTTGTTCACTGGCAATCATTCTTCCTCAAACTTGCATTGGTTTTGTGTCCATACAATAGAAGTGTTTGGGTGCCACGGTTACCAACGTTCTTCAAAATATTTTCTTTTGTTTTTTGCGAAACAAAGTCATACAAATGATGACCGAAAGCTGCCAGCCACATGGATGCAAAATCTGTTTAAATCACACTTTTCAGATTTCTCTTCCATCCACCCACTCTATCTGTCTTGTCTCCTCAGCTATAAAATGAAAAAGCGGTATTCAAATGTTTTTATTCTATTAAGAGGCACAAAGCATGTTCTTTCCATCATCTCCTAAAGGTCTGCATCATGCTGGTATCACTAATGAACTAATCGAAACCTCTCCACATATGAGAAGCTCTTACATCCCTGCCAAAAATAGCCTGTGTGCAACATACTAAAGTCTCCCTCGTGAGTGTTCAACTCCAAGCTCTAGCATTCCTCTTAGATCCGTGAAAAGATTCATAAGGGACTGAGATATTCTTCATATGTCCTTTTTTAGCAATGCTGTCTTCCTGCTGGTGTGTGTGTATGCATGAGGATGTGTTTGCATTTCTGGCTATTTGGGTTTCAGGCCTGTTTTGTGTAACATACCGCAGTGGAATCAATTAAAGTTGTTGGTAAATGAGTGTGTGTGTGTGTGCATGCGTTTGTTTGTCAGCATGTTTGAGCATGGTCTTTTGTGCAGACACATGTTTACATTCCTCAAGCTGTGAAAGACCGCGTCTCTCGCGCCTTTTTCTCTTTTATGTCTTTATTCGTGTTCTGGCTTTTTGTGCTTGTGTGTATGGGCTGTGGTGAGTCACATTCACAGACTACCCACTCCAGCTGTCATGATTGTAACTGACAGGGATGTCACGGCGAGAAAAGGGAAGAAAGTCGGATCGAAGCGAAGATAAACAGAGATTGAGTGGGCCACCATTGCCTCACATGGCGCTTTTTAGACACAAAGAGTAAAAGACAGCTTTATGTTTGTGTGGGTGTGTATGTGCCATGAGGAAGTGAATGTATGGCTGCTGGTAATATCTGACAGCTGGGAAAGGGCAAAATCCAAAGCGTTTATTATTTAAAGGAAAAGTGCAAAAAAATTGTTGGGGGGTACTGTTTATTTTTTCCATGCAATTACAGTAAATGGGGACTGGCGCTTTTAAGTTTCAAAAAGGCACCATTAAACATCATTCAAGTGCATGGCTGTATGATTTCCTTTGGTCTTTGGTAGATAAACAAATGTCTGAGGTGCGACTGAGGCTGACAAGTTCCAAAAATGATTATAAAAGCAGTCTGAATAAGTTAAATTTAGTGTGTTCATCACCCAAAGCTATTGCAGCACATAAGTTTCAAGAACCGGTTTTATTTATTTTTTGGAAAAATCGGATTTTGCTCTTGAGTTCTCTGACATTATGCAAAATGTTGTCAGTGAAACAGGTGAGTGAGTAAATGAAATCATTAGAATGTTGTGGGTGACCTGTTCCTTTAAACAACTCAATAGTTTAAAAGTGCTTTGATCTTATTAAAACATGGATGTATATGAAAACATTAAAGGGATAGTTCACCCAAAAATTCAAATTCTGTCATAAAAGATTCACTCTCGTGTGGTTCGAAACCTGTATGACTCTTGCTTTTGAACACAAAAAATATTTTGAGAAATGTTTTTGTGTTCACACAATGGAAGCTTGTGTTTGTTTACCAGCGTTCTTCAAAATATCTTTGGTTTTCTGCAGAAGAAAGAAAGTCATACAGGTTTGGAATTACACCAGGGTGAGTAAATTTCATTTTTGCGATTACTATCCCTTTAAACAGGTTTAATGCCGTTTCAGTCCATGCGCTTTTTATAAATATGTTCTGCACGGTTCCTCGTGTTTTTCCGCTTCATAATTACAGCATGTTCAATCAGTACTGTTAACAAACCTCTCACTAAAACACTCTTCTCTTGTTCTCTCTCTATCTCCATCATCACTGCAGATGAATACAAGATGAAGGGAGTGGAGGAGGTGAAGTACATGCGTGGAGAAGAGGACAGAGTAAACGCACGCAACCAGGAGAACCTGGTGAGATACTCTTCCTCATGTGGCAATATGTTCATGTTTTTGTACACACATCGCCAGCGGCACATACGATTGTTTTTAGCTTATACGTTGCTCAGCTATGTGTTTGTGCAGTGCACGCATGTGGAGACCTGTATGGAATGTTGGAGGGAAATTCTGACACATTTTTCCCTTTGTCACAGAATCTTGTGTGCAGACAATCACATTACCAGACATCATATTTTCGTATCAGGGAATTTATACATGCGTCTTTTCATACACGCACTCGGATGTCTAGACTTGTCTGGTCTGATGTTTTGCCTAATGTGAAGACATTAATTACTTAAATATTTCAAACAGTCCTTTTCTGTGACCCATTCGATTCAGATTAGATTCTATAGCAAGTGGTGCAAAGCTGCTTTACTGTAAATGCATATGAATACAGGCAGTAGTGACCGAGGTAGAAAATGGAAATTATTATATGTATTCAGTGCAAAAGTGCAATTGATTCTAGCCAAATCAATCTAATGAATATAAGAATGCAAATTTAAAGGCTTTATTCTATGCTTTTTTTTAATATTAGTTAGTGTTACTCAGTTTTAGGTGGCATATTCACTTTTTCAGATTTTACCTTGCACTTTTGTTACTGTACATGTAGGATTTGGTAATGTGTGAATGGCGTCTGCTATGATTCATTGACTACACACTTCACATGTAAAATTAGCGATAACGGACTGCCAAGAAGTTTAATACTGTTATATTATGTAAATGTGGGTAGTCGTGTTAATGCGCTCATTATAGGTGTAAAATCTTTCTTCAATCACGCGTTCATGTCTCATCCAAAATACTTTCAGAAGTATAAATCCTTATTCAGATGACTAATTGAATTGTCCTTCCAGTTGTGTTTGTTTCTACAGCATATGTTTACAGAAATATGAATTATGAAATAAATAAACCAAACTTAATCGTGACCAGCGTTGTGAACATTTGAGTGTGTCTGCATAGCGAGTCCCAGAAAAGTCTCCATGTGAACTGACCAGCCTAATGAGGTTGGTCAGATCAGAGCAGGTGTTCGGATGCTAATTTTCAGATGAGAGGAGAGTGAGAGGAGAAGTAAAATGAGGGAGACACTCTCTCTCTCTCTCTCTCTCTCTCTCTCTCTCTCTCTCTCTCACCTTCTTTTCAGTGGGGCTCTGTTCTCATTAGCAGTGGTAAAAGTGAGGTCACTCCCAGGGCCTCTATATCACGCGGTGTTTTGGAGAGGCTCCAGGAGCCGACGGGCCTCCTCAGTCTGAATCTGGCTTTGTTTTGAGCGGTAGTAAGTGCAAACGTGTTCTTTCCGGGTGTGTTGCAGGAGAAGAGTTCAACACAGTACAGGACCAAACAGCACAAAGAGGTGCCTGGGCCCAGCGCCAACAAGACAAAGTGAGTGGGGTTATAAATGTGCCTTTCTGTTAACGGTGCACATGCGTTTCTAATTGTTTTGTTTGTGTGGGTGAAAATGAGCCAAAAGTGTGTATATTCTTTGTGGTTTGCTTTGCATTTGTGGCATGTCTGCTCTTAGAGGTTGTTTTATGGCATAAGTGTTTTTTTCAAAAGCAAAAAAATAATGGATCATCTTCAGAATAGCTTTCTTTGTTAAAGGTTAGGAAATAGTTCAACCAGAAACGAATTTCATCATTATTTACTCACCCTCATCTGGTTTTGATGCATATGATTCTCTTACTTCCATGGAAAACAAAAAAACAAATCTAAACTTCATTTTCCATACACTGGGAATTGCTGATGATTTGGCACTGAGGATGTTCAGCTCCATAAACAATTTTGGGGAATAACAACTTAATTGATGTCTGTTCCACACAATAAGCTGTTATATGGCTTCCGAAGACGTATTGGGAATGTAAGCCACTTTATGGGGTTTGTCATTTTTGGTGCTTGGTCCCTTCCTATTTTATATACAGAGTATGAATCTGACATGAGGACATTTTGACATTATTTTCAGCAAATGGTTTTATAATATTTACATTTTACTATCAGTTAAGCATTTGTATGTTTTGCCGTAACACATTTATTTTGTGATTATCCTGCTTATTACCTTATTACCTTATAAATGAGTGGACATGAAATATTGATTAAAAACATTTTATTGGCTCATTTATAGCAAATGCAGATCTTCCGCAAGGGAAACCTGTTGCCATATACAAAGTCCTAATGAACATACAATTTGGTTATATCACATATCACATATATTTTATTTATGTATAATATTTAACTGCAAAATAACTTTCATCATCTGGATGACCCTGTATTATTAGTTCTGAGCAGTTAGAAGGAAATAATACCTTGGAATGTCATGACTAGCCGATCAGAATCAAGTATTCCAGAGTGTCATGTAATAAGATTGGCATGTAATGATATTAACACGAACTACCATGAATAGTAATATTCTTTTAGTTCACGCTAGCTAATGCATTAACTGATGTTGACAAATGTCTTCATTATTGTAAAGTGTTAATTGTTAATAACTTCAAGGAAACCAATTATATAGTGTTTCTATATAAATACACAAACCAAAGCATGATAACAGCATTTGGATACATGTTTGTTGTTTTGGGGAGCTTGTGTGAATGTTCAGGTGTGTACGTGTGTTTTGGGAGTTTGTACATTAGAACTGAAAGTTTTGTGTGTGTGTGTTGAAGTAGTAAGGCTCAGTTAATGTGTTCTGTGTGTGTGAAGCCAGGATTTATGATCCCTGCCGTAATGTCTCAATAAAAACGATTCCCGCCCAGCCACTCTGGATCCTACAGGAGCTGGTTGTTCTCTCTGTGTGTGTGTGTGTACTTAATACTGTTGTAATGGAAAATTCAAGTGAATTTGTTGCTTCCCTTCTCATACCCCCACTATCTCTCTCTCTCTCTCTCTCTCTCTCTCTCTCTCTCTCAGCATACATACGTCAGAGAGTCAGCAGGAGTTTTTCAGAATGCTGGATGAGAAGATTGAGAAGGTGAGGTAGAGAAAAGAGGCATGGGGGTGAAATATGAATTTAAAATGTTCTTTTAGGCCAGCACCTACCATTCAGAGTCAGAGTTATACAAACTTATACAGCTTGTACACAATGAAACGGAACTATGTGTACAACCATGCCAACAAAAGCTTGTTGATCAAGACTGTGACATTCTGATACGGTTATGTCATATTGCCATGTACATTATATTGCCTGTCTGGTACTTCCCTGTAACTAGAGATAAAGTAATGTTTTTATGGCTCAACCATAATCTTTTACTGAACTTCCCTTTTACTCTCTCGCGGTCTTATTTGTCACTGTTGAGGTCTGGGATCAATTGGTCTAAAGTGGATTAAATCTGAACGTTTTGTTAAAGTGGTTTGTACATTATGTAAGTTGAAAGGGTCACTAAAAGCTGAGGCTTTACCGCACATAAATCCAAGTTTTAGGACTGACTGTTCCACAATGTCGTTATGGAAATGATTAAATCTGACCCATTGTTTCTGATAGCGTCATCAGTATCTGCTATATCTACATCGGTTGCTATAGCTCCTAAATGCTTACGCATCTACACAACCCCAAGAGATTAGCTGTCAGTGTGGAGAGGCTTGAAAATGTAACATTTCTGCTTGTGTAGTATGCACACTTTTGAAACTGCGTAATTTACTACATGTACGTCACATTTGTGCATAAATGAGTAAATTCAGACACAGCTACAATACATACAGTAGACATCGAGAAAACGTGAATACAGTATACATAATGTCCTGAATAGGAAAAAACTCTGAAACAAATTTACAAAATTCTGCTCGTATTATAATGCTTTGGTTAGGATCAATTTTTTATCTTTATTCAAATTTTGTTGTTTAGACAAGAGACAGATTTTTGCGGTCTAGGATTAGCTTGTTGATATCGCTGCTGTCCGTCTGAATCCTCTTATCTCCATATTTCGTGATTTGGATTTTTTTTGCCAAACCATTATGATTATTATTCTCACAGGGTTTTGCAAATATCTTGCCAATAAAAAGTACTAAAAAGGGGTTGTCAACTTTGACAACACAGTATGTAATCACTTTAAAAGTAAAGTGTTTTTTCTAATTCCTAAAGTATTTGGACATCTGAGGTTTCAGACAGCAACAGTATATTTTCACTTTTGAGATGTTAGTTTAACCGTTTTGTCCTGTTCTCACTTCAGTGTTTTTACTTGTCAGTTTCCAGTTTTTGATTTGTCTTTCTCTGTATATCCCCCAGGGGCAGGACTATTGCTCGGAGGAAGAGGACGATGTCACATAGCAGAAAGGTTCCACTTCTTGACGAAGACAGAAAGAGAGAGAGAGAGCGAGAGAGTGTGAACTCAAATCGGTGTTTCCAATGTCTATAACACTCTGTCAGTTTGAGAGAACGCGCGCGCGTGTGTGCGTGCGTGTGTGTGTGCGTGTGTGTGAGAATGTTCGAGTGCTGTTGCAAAACTGAAAGAACGCAGGATTTTTCCTCATAGGCTGTTGCACCCCTGAACTCTCCTCTCTTGGGCTCTCTTGCCCCGCTTGGAGATCAAGATGGTTGGATGAGGGAACAGGCTTGATTGATGTATTATCAACACAGACTCGCTCTGACGTGATCCTAGGACCCAGACCCCTCCTCTGTGCTCCTACTGCCAGCATCGAAACGGCCCCCTTCCTCCCTTTCTGTGACGGAGCCTCGTGAGACGGAGAGATTATGCAGGATGACAGGATGTAGAAAAGAAAGGCGACATGCCCCTCCCAATCCTTTTTCAAGTGGCAGGCTGGAGAAAACTGACTTATGGAGGCACGAGAGGAGAGCTCTTGAACAACATCCTTTGGATGAATGTAAAGATGGAATCTTGTGTCTTTCGGCGGGAGGGGGATATGAAAAAGAGAGCTATTTTATTAAGAGTGATTATATGAACGAACCGAGTGATTTATTTTTTATTTTTATTATTTTGATAAGAGCGACTTGAAGCTGAGTTTTTGAAATATGTCTCCTGCTTTTTTGAAGGACGTTATTTTTATTTGTGGAGGTTGTTTGTTTATTTTTTGTATTTTGGCCTTATTGAATAGATCATCCTTGAGTGTTGTTAGGTCAGGACTGTGCCGTGACCCCATAATGCTCACACACACACACTTGGAGCTAAAACACATTACCACACCCTCTTTCCACACACGCAAGTTCTCACTTTCTATTTGTATATCCTGCTATTATTTGTCAAGTTCTCATAAATAGGCGGAAATATGAACAGACTAGTAACCGACAGTTATTGTTACCCACACACGGCTACCAAAATGGATACCTTACTGCCACTCACAAACACTGTTTAACTCAAAGATCCACATGAGATCATGAGAGAATTGCAAAGACTTGGGATTGTCAAACCGAACAGTTTTTGAGGGCTGTGTTTGTGTTAATCTGTCGGTAGTAATTTGTTATTCTTTGTTGAAGGGATGTATCAGAAGGGTTAGAAGCGCCCTGTAAATGTTCAGCTACAGTGTTTCCCCATTATTTCGTGTTTGTTCCTTCCCTGCCTTTCTCACCTCGCAAGTGTACAGGCTGATGGTCTTCAACCATAATCGAGACCAGCGAACCAGTATGAGGTGGGGTCACTCTGGGGACACAGCACTGGTCAGGCATCTGTAATTGTGATTACTGGATCGAATCCTTTTTTTAAAAAAATATTTTCAATATGTTTTCTTTTTCTATTAAAAAGTTAAGACAGAGCAGTTGTGTTTGTGTGCTTTGATCAATTAGGATGTGTGTGTGTAGGCTTTGCTGATATCATTAGTCCATTTCAGCGCCATGCTTCCTGTTGGGGGTCTGACTCATAACGTTAAAAATACTTTAATGGTTTCTGAGGTAGAATTTCAAAGGAAGAGAGGTGGAGATTACATGTCCTTCGTGGAGTAAATTATTAAACCGAACAAATAGATAACTGTATTGTTGAAAAGCTAACCTACATCACGTCTTTTCGCAGAATCCGGATCTAACGAGCTGTTAGTCCAACGACATGAAGCGCAAGGTTTAATAATTGAACGCGCTTATATTATACTTTGTCTCCACCTGCCGATAGAACAGCAGAACTACACGATAAATCTAGTGAAACGGTGGTTGTTAAAAGTTTTAATTGAAATGGCAGCGAAATGCAAGTTAGATCATTTCGTTTTAGTATATCTGTTTGCTTCAGTATTTTTAAAAGCTTTAAAAACATATTCAAAAACAAATAAAGAGGTACATATACTGCCAATGGCTCCATAAGAAAGGAACAATAAACGTTTTCAGGCTTATAATTTTATATGATCAATATTGAATTAAATATTAAAGCGTATATTAAAAAGCTTACAAACAGATGCACAGTGCATCGTATTATACACACATATTGTTAAGTTCTGCTGAACGGACTTTAAAATAAACAAATTACATTATGTAGCCTATAATAAATTCAATACATCAACATTAACTATTTTTTTATGTTTTTAACAATGTATGGAAAAGGTCTGTGTCATCCGTTGTGTACCTTTATGTAAACCCTTTGCCACTTTACTAGAACATTGCTTGCTCATAAACAGTTTTTTAACGTAGCTTTTACTAGGCCTCTTCAAACAGTTGTGACTGTACCTGCTGATGGAGGTAGAGTGGTGCGGATAGGAACATGGGCAAGTTAATGTTCTTTCCATTGAGGTGAAACGCAATAACCCCTTTCTCGTGTTAAAGCCTGTTCATTAGAGAACAATGTGTCCTGGAGGTTTCACTGTGTTTTTCATCTCTCACGCGGTGTGCTGGTTTTAGACAAACTAGGGCACAACGTGGTTCAGGCTAGATTTGTGGTTGTTACACTCTTCAGAAGGCCGCAGTGGGGGTGACAGAACTTCATGATGGTTGATGTGTGTTGAAAATGTCAATGTAAATGGAATAATTTAGTAAGGTTTCATGCGTGTGAGAAACAGATCCATCTGGTGTGTGTAGCAGCAAAGAAAGAATTTTTGTGTCAAAGTGTGTGTGTGTGCTGGGTTAAGTCCCTGTGAAAGCTTTGGCTTGGATGTCACTCTGCATTGCCAATATGAGCTCACAGCAATTTCACCAAACTCAA